>NW_027266279.1:1232500-2465000 GCF_022045235.1 Haliotis cracherodii
TATTTTTAAAATAACCGTTTTAGGTCTTTTTTTTGCCTGGTTAATGTGACATCACTTACATATATTACCTACCAGATATTTGTAGCGCCCAAATCTCTGAAGAACAAATGAATTTGTCTTTTCCACATCATCCGCCATGACTTCCAAGGAAGGCAGTCTGTGAGAGCCAGCAAATACCCTGGCGACCAGACGACCCTGTAGCTCAGTTATTGGCGGAAAGGAACCATCATTGTCAAAACAGCCGACCAGCGACAATGTGTGATGTTGCCATAATGGGAACATCATCTTGTACAGATTCAGCTTGCCATTGTCTGCAGATGGGAGTATACCATAGTGGTGGCTTGTAATATTAGCACAAAAGTTTTGTCAATGATTAATAGATTTAAACATTGCATATATGATGAGCCGCAAAAGAAACGTCACCTCAAGTAACATTGCATGAGAAGTTGTCATTGAAATATCTGGTTAATTTTTGTCAAAGTTTCTAAAATTAAACATTACCTTGACCCTGAAAAATGAAATTTGATGATAAACAAACAAAGCAAATAACAATAAAACCGATCGCCCAAACGCATCACAGCAACGTCCATGGTAACCCGTTGGACGTGAGTTCCTTGCAAATTGAAATGCTCTTCCGTTCCCCCATTTCTTTCCACTCAGATCGTATAACATTCATTCGTTTTTGAATTGCTACCACATGCCAAATCAGCGACACCAAGCCCTTGGAGATTGCAAGCTGGACAAACCGCCCGGCAAGTAGCCAATGCATTTTAAGTCCACGTAAGGACCATATACAGGCTCCCGACCACCAACACTACAGATGACCGACCATGTAGTGGAAGACCAAGGGTCACCCCCGACGTCAGGATCGTCAGATTGTGCGACAGCATCTTCAAGATCGCTTTGTTACTGCTGCGGAAACTGCTCGACAGACCATCGGGACACACCAGCGACACATTAGTGCGGACACTGTGCGTCGACGATTGATGAGCAGACACCTCCACTGTCACAGGCCAGACTGAGGACTCATTTTGACACCACGTCATCACCGGGACCATCTTCAGTGGGCAACACAGCACCAGTATTGGCACCAGTATTGATCAAGTCTTGAGACGACATTGGCACGTCGCCACTACCACGAGTTTCAGCATGATAACGCCCGTGCCCACACTGCGAGAGCAAAAAGAGACTTCCTCCAGCAGAATGACATCAGAACGATGCCCTCAGTCCCGATTTAAATCCCATTGAGCACCTGTGGGACGAGATTCAAAGACGGCTGAATGACGTCCGACCAAGGCAGACAACTGCAGCTGAACTGCGTCAAACGTTCCTCAGAGTGTGGGCTCAAGTGCCTATGGCCTTCATCAACCGCCTCATCAATTCCATGTATCGACGTTGCACGGCAGTCATCAATGCACATGGCGGACACATGAGATACTGACTTGTGATGCCATTTTCTCAGAGACTAGTGTTGTGTTTCACTTATAGAACATTTGACACATTCATTTCAACCTTGATGATCAGTTTTGCCAAGTTTCATCTTTCTAATATGTCTCAAAGTATGTTTACAGTGTTTGGACAAAAAAGGTTTCTCATATATCTATCCATGGTGACGTTTCTTTTGCGGTTCAGTATATATGTTACTATTCTTCTATTAAAAACACTTACCATATTTTGTAGCTGTGATTAAGTGAAAATAACAAAATGTTTGATTTACATAGCATATATAATCCGCGTCTAAAGGGGATGAAATATTAAAGATGGAAGGAAATTTACTGTCTCTGCTTCAAGACATACTTTTTTATTCTTGGAGGAGAGGCAATGTCTTTTTCAACCCAGGATCATGGTAAACAGGACAACAAGCTGGCTATAGTTATGATGACATGTACACAGGTTCAAGTATTAACATACGTGTTATAATTGTACTGTTCTTACCCTCTTTATACGATTCCTGAAGGAAGTCCATGGCAAGGTGATATCCGGTTGCAAATAAAATGGCATCCAAGTTCTTGAGGATAGTGCCATCGTCAAATTCAGCTTCATGGGGTCCAAGACGAGTGAGTTTTTTGACAACTTTAATCCTTCCACTCATGATGTTATACTGGACTTTATCGTTCACCATTACTCTGCTCCTTGAAGGGGGAGTAGACGGGCCTAGTCCGCCAAGAACATGATCAAGTCGGTCGTTGCACATGTTTGCCGTCATCCTTGAAAGCTTTGAAGCATTCCACATGTTGGACCTCTTGAGAAGAACTAAATCGTATGGAATCCCGTTTTTCACACACGATGGTACCATCCACATACCTTCTCCTACACTGTAGTACACCTACATAAAGATTAAACAAGAGATACAGATTTGAGTCACTGAATATTGTTCACGTGTAATTAAACGTTACGAACATGAGTGTAGGTGAGTGAGTATGGTTTCACACCACTTTTAGCTTTATTCCAGCAACATTGTGATGGGGTCACCAGAAATGCACTTCACACTTTGTGCCCATGTGGGAAATCGAACCCGCATCTTCAGCGCGATGAGCGAATGCTTTAACCACTACGCTATCCCACCACCCCATAATGTAATGTATTAAATTGTCAATCTAAAGCCATGTTTATATTCACACCTTTCCTTGTGGCGATAAAGTTTCCAATGGGGGCGAAGGGAGAAAACGATGTTGCATTTTACATCCTACAGTAAGGGGGAAAATATTGACGTCTTTTCAGACAGGACAATAGATGTTGGGTTGCCTGGTCAAGATGCAAGGTTGATCAATCAAAGCGCGACAATACGACATGTTCTCCCACAGTCCCACGATTCGAACAATACCAGTTGATAATCCTGTCGGGGAAGTTGATATGCCTGTTGTGGTCTTAGGTGAACCAGACTGTCCAGACATCCTTAGAGCCTGTCAGCTGATCAAGTTTACTTCAATTACAGGCTGAGCAGGGCACATATGACAGTGAGAACAAATTTGACCGTTTCAAAGGGTGATGGAGACGTCTCTATTGATTTGATGTCAACATTGTCCTGAAACTAACTACACCTGCTGGAGCACTGAGCATATTTTCACGAAACTGTGAATTAAGTATTTGATGCCAACTGGCTGAAAGAAGTCCTTGCATTGCTTGTTGATCAACCATGCGAGCTTCACAGACGTTGTGGTACCAGTGGAGCAGCTACACTTAAAGCACTTACTCTCCAGTTTGCTGCCAATAGTATCTAGTGAAAAGGGTCAGTGTACATCGGTGTTGCCGCGCATTCTGATTTTTTTTTATGAAGTCAACTGTTTCCTGTAAAGAGGAATGTCCAAGTAACCCTACATTCCTTAAAAGTAATGGATCCGAAGACCATTATTTTCAAGAAATGGAGTGACGAGGATATTTCCCTTCATATTTTTCAATACATGGTACACGACTCTTCATATTTTCGTGGCGTCCTAAACTGGTATTTTATCAATTGCTTGCACGTGGAAAATACATGCTGACGTGGATAATAGGAAATATATTGCCCTGATCGAGAATATGTGTCTTATCTGTGTATTTTTCGTCAACAGGTTATTTCATTACTTTATATATAATCATTGTTTACAGGTAACTAGCTGCAACAGAACATTACATACAAATTATTTTGTAAGCATTCATGAAGAATTAGGCAAGTGTTTGAAAATATTTAATTCTTTATTTCACATCGTACTGCAAAGTGTCAGCTTATCTGATGTTGACAATTAAATATGGGTTCAAACCCCATTGGCGACACATGTTCTGAGAAAATTTAAAATCATTTACATGTCACCTAGAAAAATATACTTCCGTCTGTGAAGTGTAAATTGATTGAAATGTTGGTTTAACAAGCAAATTGTCCATTCCTGAAAAGTAATAGAGGTTCAAACAATAGAATGACATCGTCGCATATGTCTTGAATTGACATATAAAAGTCTAGTACATCCATAAACGATGAAAAATCCAGTGTACTCTTGAAATCATTAAAGATGCTCAATTATTTGAAGATTGTGGTACCCTTACCTCATTAAAACAAATACATCGTGTGACTGATCCCTAGACGTTATGTCACCTATCCTTGGTGATGTCCTGTGAAGAGATTCCCGCATTTGTACTGTGAGTAGTGTTGGGATATGCACAATGCCCTGGATCAATTTTACGGGAGTTGACATAGTCGTGATGACATTGGAGTAAATATCCTGTAGACTGTTCATAAACATCTCCAACATTAGCAACAGGTGTTCTCTGTCAGCAGTGCTATTTTTCTTTTTTGTCAAGTTCTCACAATCGTCATCCCTATTGCTCGCTTCATGTTGGAAGCATTTTCTCTCCAATTCTGATTTAACTCAATTAATCCATCACCAACTTGAGTCTTATCTCTCTAAACGATTTTTTTCTTTTCTTTCCTTTGTTTCAGTTTCTTAAAGTTCCCTGGTCCAAGCCTATCTGTACTCATGTTCAATCATAGTCAGCATCAATAGTATGCTCATCATTTCAACTTCGAGAAGCAGGTGTGGTCGGGTAGCCAAGTGGTTAAAGCATTCACTCGTCATGCCGAAGACCCTGGTTTGTTTCCCCGACATGGGTACAATGTGTGAAGCCCATTTCTGGTGTGCCACGCCGTGATATTGCTGGAATATTGCTTAACGCGGCAATAAACCGTACTCACTCACTCACTCACTCACTCACTCACTTCGAGAAGCAGTGTTATCAGGGAACATCCAGCCCATCGTCATCTTCTTCCTGGTCATGTTGATGGTCATCTTCTTCAATGTTGGCCTGATCCTCATTATCAGATGAATTATCAATGGTTGATGGCCCCTGTTGCCTGATCAGACTTTAAATGAGCTTTCAAGCTGATGTTGCAGGTCTCGAATCCAATATTTGTACGTTCTTTGCATTGAATAGCTGTTCTATCATAGCGCTTGTCTTTCACTGTCATGTTGACTTTTCCATCAGCCATGTCTGGTTCGGATGCACTTTCCAGCTGTTTCCGGATTTGGTCAGAGTTTCATTTCCAAAGTAGACACATGGTTCCATCATCAGACCACATATTCCCTCTTTGCTGCTTTTGTTTTGATGGCATTTGGCTGCAGTCAGTCAGGGACAGTAATGCCAAGTCAAGATCTTGCGTAAAGTATAGATTTAGATATCTTGGCAGGACAGTCTCATTGTTAAAAAGTGGTGAAACGATATCATAAAATAGCCTTGGTGTACAATTTAAGAAATAAGCTTTCATCCACTGCCCACTGTGGTATCTTTGCCCTGATGGGTAAACTTGGGAAAATTTCTACCCAGGGGTATAAATGTCGTAGTGGGCAAAGCTCCACAGGTAATTTTACTCTCAAGGGCAAATTTTCGCCCTGGAGTGAAGGGTTACATTACATGTGTTTAATCGGAATTGTGCGATGATAACTCGTTTCTAGGAAATACTATTGTAATTCTAATGTTGTATGTGATAATTACGAGAAAGCAAAGACGTAATTATGAAGGCTAAATGTTAATTGCAGATATTTCAGTCAAAGATACTAATAATACATGTTATGTCATGATAATGAGATACTTTAGTCTTAATTACACAATACATTTGAATTCCTTATGAGATTGCAAAGCCATAATTACAATATAATTTACGGAACCTTATTTTCACATGGGGATAACTAACTACATTACGTTGGAACACAGCGTACCTGATTTGCGTAGCGTGCAGACTCAGCGGCCAAATCTCCAGAGGAATTGGAGTTTCCTTAAAATTTAAAACATGGAAAAAGACAGAATAACTATTTTCAAAGGTTTCGATAACTATAGCCATTACATGCTTCCCCTTCTTTTTCCAAGAATGATCTCATGTACGTGAACCAATCGGCATTTCTATAGACAAACAAACTACATTCACAGTAACATGTTATGAAGATTTGTTTTTGAGAGAGGACATGTTGTTTTAAACCAAAGTCGGTCATAGTGATCAAATCTTGCCCAGGCAAACCAACACAGTGGTACATCATCTTGCTCACACAGTGTAACAACCAGAACCTCATAAAATGGCTCCAGCAACAGGCATGATGTACTGGTCACACCCTGGAATAGCCGATGGGTTTGGAATCCTAGAAGGAAAATTGTTTTGTCATCGCCCTCACAAAAGCAATCAAAATGGGTCATAATTAATCAAATCAGAACAATGCGACAAAAGGTGAAAATATCACGCTCTTGCATTGTGACGCTTTGGTTAATTTTGATACTTATTGCTTGATTTTGTGAGAGCGAGACACAATGCAACAATGCAACAATGTCCCTTCTG
Source organism: Haliotis cracherodii (assembly GCF_022045235.1). Taxonomy (NCBI): domain Eukaryota; kingdom Metazoa; phylum Mollusca; class Gastropoda; order Lepetellida; family Haliotidae; genus Haliotis; species Haliotis cracherodii. Next base: position 1,238,796 of record NW_027266279.1, read on the forward strand.
AAATATCATAGATGGGGATACTAGTATTTCAAGATTGATTATCTGGTAGGTTAAGATCGTGCTGGTATGCTTTAGAAGCCAAAACAACGTGCTCACACAGTGTAACCACCAGAACCTAATAAGATGGCTCTAGCGATAGTCATGATGTACTGGGGACACCCCTGAATCACCGATGGGTACGGAATCCTGGAAGGGACATTGTCACATTTTAGCATTGTTGCCATAAAAAAACAGCCAAAAATGGGTCAATATTAACCAAAGCAAGGACAATGCGACAAATGGTCAAAATGTTGCGTTGTTGCATTGTCATGCTTTGGTTAATTTTGACTCCTCTTGCTTGTTTTTGTAAAGGGGGACAGAGTGGCAGTACGACAATGATCCCATAGACGGGGAATAGTTCAGATTGATCATCTTGTGTTAAGATCATACTGATATATATGCTTTACAATTGCAACACACATTCCTCACCAACAACAAGTACGTTCATGCCCTTGTATTTCGCAGCATCTTTGAACTTCATGGAGTGCTCAATGCTTCCTCTGAAAGTATCCATTCCTTCAACGTCAGGGAATCGAGGCTTCTTGTAGAAACCTGAGCAGATCATGACAAAATCAAAGATATCCCTTTGAGTCTTCTGGGGATCCTCCGTTTCTACCTCCCATCTTCCGGTAACGTTGTAGTCAGGTGACTTCCTGATGTTGATGATTTTGGTGTTGAGGTGGATGTGTTTGCCGAGTCCAAAATTCTCACAGTAGCTCTGGAGGTAGTCGTGAACCATACTGCACGTCAGAAATGGCGGGAAGTGGGAAGGGTAGGGGAAGTCACTGAAGCTGAACATCTCCTTGCTGATATTTGTTGTCAGATTGTCAAAGGCTCTTGCGCCCTGACCTTCCCTGTATTCCTCCGTGTAGTACCAAACACCTCCTAAACAATTCAATGCGTTTATAAACATTTTCTAATTTGGAGATACACATTATATACCGGTCAGATGTGAGGGTGTCCGGGGTCAGACAGATATTCAAATGCGCTTACCTTTTGCACTCGTCAAATACACAATAACATCCACATGTCTGAATATGTTAAAAGATAATGTTTATCGCCAGAGTAAATTACACTTTTATTATATACAATGTACATAAGCATGAAACACTGACTTTTCTGAAGTTGTGAAAAGTGATATAATCACTGCAGTGAACATAACACTTAATATTTCACTGCAGCGAACATAACACTTTGACGGAACTATTGTCTTACCAGAGTTTCTTCTCCGCAAATTATCTGCCCATTATCGAAAAATAATTTCAAATGGTCGTTTATGGCTTAAATACATGTTCTATTCTCTTGAAAATGTTTCGTTATGAACTGTAAATTTCATATTTAACTCGTCAATCGAGATTTTGTTTAAGCTGCAATTACAGGGTGTGATGAATCGTCTTTACGTAATAGGTAGGAAGAATTTACATTTCATGGTTTTACATTTGTCATGAAATAATTTTATTTTCCGGTTGACAACTATACAGAAAGTATATAATAAACTGGATATTTCATGTGTCTTGTGAAATATCATGTTTCTCTCATCTCGTGAGATATTTTCACTCGTGGCTGCACTTAAACCGCAATTAACGATTACGCAATGATACAGTTAGCTGAAAATCAACCTCCATGCACCCCTTTGGTGTGCTCAAAACAGGAGACGTTATTTACCGTAGGAAACACTCATGACTTGCCACGGGCCGGTCGTACACATCGCGTGAACAAGACAACCATATTCGGTTGTGGCATCTGAGGAATTAATACCAAACAGCCTCATTAACAGCTCGGACAATTACTTTGTTGAGACCAGTAAGTGGCAGAACCTTAGGAACCGGTTGAGGGAGCATAGTATTCGGCCCCGAAGTCCAGCTCACGCCCAATTGTTCACAGATGAGTCAAGGTTTCATCTGAACAGCTCTGATGGTCGTTAAAGGGTCAACGGGCGTCCAGGAGAACAGTTTAGTTCGTTAGTTTGAGGGTGGATGTTTAATGATATGGGGTGGCAGCACGACTCATGGTCCAAAGTCAGTTGTTAACACTCCTCCAAGGCCCAACCATCTAGTCACATTCGGGTGTCTTCAATGCACCACTGCTGCCTCGCGTGTATCAACGCAAATGATGGTCACACGATATTGATATTGATAATTTCTTTTAAGTGGCATTTAAAAGTTGTCTGATGAACAAGGGAGATATATCTATGGAACTCTATCCTAAGTAGACATTGTTAATTGAGTTGTTACACCACCTATCTTTCAGGGCGTGTCGCTCTGTCTCCCAAAATCAAGGATGGGGTTTGTCAGTCAATTTGTCATGATAAAACATTGATCAGACGAATAACATAACATTTACAACACTTCACGTGAAGCACAGTTTTGCAACTTTAGCCGCCAGTATATTTTGAATGTTTTTGTCTTCAAAGTCACAAAATTTGAACCCATATTCTCACATTCCCATATCCACACTTGAATCCACATTCACATACTTGCACTAACTTACCAAGGTTGTCATATTGTTCGAAACACACAGGCTCCAATCCTTCTTCCAAACATGACTTGATGGCTGCCAAACCGGAAATGCCTGCCCCAACAATGGCGACTCTCTTCTTTGCGTCCATGTTTACTGTGAAAGGTAAATTTCAAGAATATATTTGTCGATTATACACATACGTTTTACTTCTGTTGGCGTTGAATTAAGAGAGAAAAATTTAAAAAATCAACTGCTATTCACAGGTTCTAGTCGTTATGAAATATGAATGATCTTTAATCGTAGAGGAAACACTGATGTCATAGTAAACAGACGTCCAAAAGAAACTTTACCAACTGAAAATATAAAAAAAAATTCGATGAAAATAGTGTATGCAGAAAATGTTAATCGTCTGTTACATGTTTGCGAAAAACGATAACACGCGAAAAAGTGAAAAACACGTGCACCACGGACAACTGCAAATGCACGTGTGGGCAAAAGGGGATAAAACGATTGCAACGGCAAGTCAGATATCCACAGTGATAAAAAAAACACAAAAGAAATGCCACGACTCACAGTCGAACAACGTGAACGAGCCTTGGGTATGGTACAGATGGGAGCCACCCACGCCCATATTGCACGAACCTTCGGTTGCTCCCGTGTTGCCGTTACCAACTTGATGCAACGTTACAGACAGACAGGGCGGACCGCTGACCGCCAAGAACAGGCAGACCCAGGGTGAACACGCCCCATGATGACCGGTACTTGCGTACCTTGCACCTCCGAAATCGCTTCCTGACAGTGACGTCATCGGCGACAAATGCCTTAGGTCACAGGGTTAGTCGACAGACAGTGGCCAGGAGATCCAGGGCTCATGGAATCAGGGCTTTAAGACCATACAGACGACAGCTATTGAGAGCGCAACATCGTCGTCTACGAGTTAGATGGGCCCGGACTGTACGACGTTGGCAACGACGTGACTGGCAGAGGGTTGTCTTCACTGACGAAAGTCGATTCTGTATGTTTAGGGCTGATGGAAGACGTGTTTTCCGCCGCCGTAGGGGTGAACGAACGGCGGCGTGTTGCGTGCAGGAGGTCGTACCATGTGGTGGAGGGAGTGTCATGGTGTGGGGAGGGATCTGTGGGCAGGAGAGGACACCGCTGGTCATCGTTGACGGAAACTTGACAGCTCAGCGTTACATGGATAACATTCTTCGTCCAGTTGTCCTACCAATTCTCCAACAGCAGCCACGTGGTGTCATTTATCAGCATGACAACGCTAGAGCCCATACTTCCCACTAACTTCCTCGCAGCCAACAACGTCAACGACCTGCCGTGGCCTGCACGCTCACCCGACATGTCCCCCATAGAACACCCCTGGGACTTGATGGATCGTCGTGTTCGACAACGACCACACTCTCCAGCCAACCGGCAAGAACTGATCTTGTCCCTCCAAGAAAAATGGCGTCAAATCCCACGTGACCTCATCAGACGACTGACTTTTTCTGTGCGTCGAAGAGTTTTTGCGTGTATTGAGGCATTTGGTGGTCACACACGCTACTAATGACTTGTTATTGAACGTGAGCGATTGTTTATGTACTCTGCCTATTGTCCATTATTCTGAAAGCTCGAGTTTTGTACCACACCCAACTTTGGGGGGCTCTGACGTCATTTTCGTTCGCGGTATGATTGTCATTTTCAGAGTTGATTATGTTGATATATTGATCTTCTCAATACACTTTACTTCATGCATGTATGTTTTCTTGTTTTTGAGCAAGAGTGATTTCAAACTCTGGTAAAGTTTCTTTTGGACGTCAGTTCATTTACACGTTGGTATATTTTAGCTTGTGTTTAGCCCAAACCTAGCAATTTTGAAATTTAAGCATCCCAGGTTATTCATTTTTTCTTACATATCATCTAGCAATCATAAAATCATACACCGTTATGGTAATTCCAATTCAATTTGGGGATGCCTTATATTGCCAGGGGGCACGGGTGGCCCAGTCGTCTAAGGCCCCGCGATTCGCTGTGCAGAGTTGCGTCCCTTGGACACGACAGAAATCTATGATTGTGGGTTCGAATCCCGGTTCGCCCCGATTATGTTTCTAGGTTTGTCAGCACCATACCCGTGCTCGTGGGTTTCACCGAAGTGGTAAACGTCTGAGATCTGCATCACTTCGGGCTTTCCTCCCACATTAAGCTGACACGCCGTTATATAACTTGAATACTGTTAAAAGCGGCGTTAAACCCACCTCACACACTCACTTATATTGTCACGTTACTCGGCTGTTGATATATCTACGATAGTTTGTATGTTAAAAGTACCCCTGTGTCTCAACCGACGACACTCACAGGTTATACAAACCTGCCACCACTGATCGTGAAAATTGAAAAAAGCTGAAGTTATGCCCAGGAAAAGCGCATCTCCCCTCTGATATGATATTTTATTCAAAGCATTTTCCAAAACGGACTAGATTCTGTATGAAGAATTTCAAGTCTCTTTTTATTTCAAGTCGTCATGTACAGGAAAAGCGCATCTCCTCTCTGATATGATATTTTATTCAAAGCATTTTCCAAAACGGACTAGATTCTGTATGAAGAATTTCAAGTCTCTTTTTATTTCAAGTCGTCATGTACAGGAAAAGCGCATCTCCTCTCTGATATGATATTTTATTCAAAGCATTTTTCAAAACGGACAAGTTTATGTATGAAGAAATTCAAGTCTCTGCTTAATAACATTTGTTTGTTTGTTGTTTAACACCGCAATCAGCACTATTCCAGCTACACGACGGCGGTCTCTTATTAAACGAGTCTGGACCCGTCAATTCAGTGACTGATCTCATGAGCATCTATCTATCTCAATTGGGATACGATGTCACCTTCCCTGACCACCCGCTCCCGATTATCACTGCTTACGACAATCATTGATTGCTGAAGATCATTTCTAAACCAGATATTCACGGGTCTAGAATAACAACATCTGACACAGATTCACATATTGTATTCTTTAAAATACTGAATAAGTCAACTTAAATTGTAATGACAACAAAGGTGTGTGATAGGAATTAAATATCAGTTGTCGTTATGGTAGAACAACGTTGCATAACGTTCCCCGCGATGCCTGTAAACAGGACGTCCTGCATCCGCGATGCCTGTAAACACGACGTCCTCCATCCGCGATGCCTGTAAACACGACGTCCTCCATCCGCGATGCCTGTAAACACGACGTCCTCTACGCAGTTGTGGCTCGCGGTTGTGGCCATACTCTGGGACCTTGACACCATTGACGTCGCAGCCGACGATGCAGGATCCAGGAGGCATGCTATAACATTTCTCGTGCCCCGTGTTGATTCTCTGGATCGTGGTATGAAACCTCCGGCTCGTGGTATAAACTCTTACGCGGGACACATAAAGCTCCATGTACCCGTCGTGCTCCTGTACAACTTATATCATACCATCCGTTCATGCAACTGTTATTGACCTTGTACTTGTTACAACACCACCCACCACCCACCCGCAAACATGATACATGACAATTTTTAAGCAGACTTTAACGGATGAAATACCTGTATCTATATTCTATTCTACATATTCTATTTTATTTCCCTGAACAACTTTAACACAACAGTGTGTTTCCATACATAACTCACAATATGTGTTAACTGTGGGTTAACTTGACTAACACAATATTGAAACAGAGCATAACCATTGTTAAGATTTATTCATTCCACAGTTATTTCCTTAAATAACTGTAACAATACAAACAAGGTATCCAAGCATGAAAATTGGCAAGTTCTGTTACATACAGGCTTATTTGGCTCGCACAACATTGAAACACAACATAATGACATAACTTTGACGAAACCTTACCCTTGACCTCCAACCGCTCCAAACAACATGGCAATTTAGGCCTATAATTCCCATGAAATACGATGTGATATGATCAAAACTAGAGATAAACTGGCATGAGTATTCTCGCAAGATAATCCACATCAACATTCGGTCGCAAAATGCCAGATGAATGAACATTTATCTCCAAACATTTCTTCGCTATCTAGGTCACAGTCACTGGCTATACAATACCGTGTACCTCATGTTCTGACAACACGGAAGTAAGTTGTCAATTATGTGGCTAGACAACTTGTAGTGTATGCTATGTTTACACGAGTAATCACACAGTGACAGTAGATCTATTTTTACAATGCGTGTCATAATCAACAACATTAATTATAACCATCCGGAAACGTTTGTACGCTCGACAGGAAATTTCTCACTTTGTTCACATCTGTCCTAACTGTAACGCTCAACTAACGTTCAACATCTCAAATAGCTCTGAACAGGGACGAAGAACATAGCTATGTTATCAACATAACTAACTACTATGAACTTTAGAACACTCAGGAGGGTATGGTGACGCGGGAAGAGTAAACAATGTCCTTGGGTATCGTCGAAAACTTGGACCGGAGATTACACCCGAAAAATGAAGCAACTAAAGTATAATAAAAACGGAATAGATTTTTCTTACATCATTATGTAGCCATTATGATCGATCCAGTGGATCAACACGGCGCAAGGAAAGTTTGTAGTGAGTGAGTGAGTTGGGTTTAACGCCGCTTTTAACATTATTCCAGTTATATCAGGGCGTGTCAGCTTAATGTGGGAGGAAAGCCCGAAGTGATGTAGGTCTCAGATGTTTACCACTTCGGTGAAACCCACGATCACGGGTATGGTGCTGACAAACCTAGAAACATAATCGAGGCGAACCGGGATTCGAACCCACAATCATAGGTTTCTGGTGTGCCCAAGGGACGGAACGGCGCTTCAGACTACTGGGCCACCCGTGCCCACTACCTATTGAAGTAAGTAACCTGAACTGTGATAAAGCGCACGTGTAACTCGTAAAACAAATTAGCATTTGCATGTGGTTCTATCGAAATAAGTCGAATCTTGAATGAGAATATGGCACATTTCGGTTTAAATATTTACGTAATATAAAAGGAGAAAACAAACATATTATGAAAACAAAACTGGTAATATGTTTTCACATTAATGATTTCCTGAAACATTTGTTATTGTTTCAAGGAACAAGAGGTATTAGGTGGACACAAACATTGTTGTATACATGATACTGTTGACATTGATATATCTACAGTGGTAAAGTTATCCATAGGTTTTCTTAATTTATCTTTACAAAGTAATAGCTTTATTGTTGCAGAATTATTTTGAGCAGTGGAGACATGAAGATATTGTTAAAAGTCTGAGCGCGTTTTAACCATGGTTCTCTATCTAAAGTGCAACAACTCACCGTTGCAGTGTTGGAGTGTTGGAGGAATGTGACAGGTGCACGTCTGTAAATGTGGCACGGAGATAGAGATTGGTGTAGACTGCAAGCAGTCTCTGAATTAAAAGTATTTTGTTTAAAATAGTTCAATGTTTATTTCGTTTCTCTTCATTTGTGTGTCCTCAACAATGCAAACTAAACTTTTGTATATAATGTTTCATATCATTTTTTGAATGCAGCTAGTTTGCTTTTTTTGCTTCAAGTACTGTCCTCAGCTATTACATAATAACAATAAATAAGAGATTTATCAAGCCTAGAGACATAATCAACTCCACGAAACATTTTGTATTTATAGCTTTGTACTGATAAACCACGTCACTGAAACATGAAAGTCACATGTCTGAACACATGGCATATTCTCTCAACGTGTGGTACTCCCGCTTAACATTGTTGATCTCAGTACGACAATGTCCTGGTGATTTAACACACACCTGCCACAACTGAACCCACATCCTGTGATGCAAGGAACTTTTAAATTTATGACACACAGGATGCATACTATAATATTTTGGGAGCATGTGTGTTCTTAGTTCAAAATATAAAATAAAAATGTACATATCAGGCAAAAAAGACATTATGATTCCATATATGTAATTATACAACGTGTATTATTATTTCCTAATTTTTCGTCACCACGAAATAAACCAAACAAAGATTATTGGTATTTATCAAAATCCATCTGTTGCTACAGTGTCGGTGAGCTCCTGTCTGGTCATAATATACGTCGACCGGAATTATCATGATGACATTACGTCGTGAGAACCTCAACACTACCTTCCTTGGTTGTATTAAGTGTATAAAACTAGGGTATCTAAATGTGCCGTTCCTGCAAATACACAACACAGAAAAGGACATATCTCCCCAAAATGTCTTCACATCGATGCTAAATAGACTAAGATTGCCGCGCCTTTGTGGTTGAAGTTAACACATAGAAGGGGCGGTCGGGTAGCCTCGTGGTTAAAGCGTTCGCTCGTCACGCCGAAGACCCGGGTTCGATTCCCGACATGGGTACAATGTGTGAAGCCCATTTCTGGTGTTCCCCGCCGTGATATTGCTGGAATATTGCTAAAAGCGGCGTAAAATCATACTCACTCACTAACACATAGAATGCCTAAGGGTACAGGAAACAAACTGAACAATTGAATGTACAGTCCTACAGAAGCGTAACTCAAAACACATTGGATGTGATATTCACATGTACGCAACAGTCGAAACAGCTGAACAGAAATGAAACCCAAGTATTCCCGTTTATCACACGGTTGAAGGAACAGTACCATGTACATACCTTGAGCTGCACTTTCTTGGTAAAAATCAACAGTGAGTCACTCATCGAAATGTCACGGCTTTATAATGTCACTGCTGGTTCTGGCGCAGTTAAACGCAATTATCCTTGTGTAATCGGCTTTCGGTCAAATGAGAAACACCGCAATTGCCGCACCCAATACATGAATAAAGATGGAACTCAGTGTTACGTCACCTGCTAACTTTACTTTTATTGATGTTAGGTGAGGTGAAATGGGGTTTAACGTCGCGTCCAAGAAGATTATTGCACTTGCGTACACGTGTGTGTATTCGCGTGCGCGTGTGAGAATGGCTGTTTGTACTTATCCACACTCTGACACAGTATACTGACGATTCAGGCGGTCCCCGACATTTATTTATATTTTGCCGCCGTGATATTGCTGGAATATTGCTAAAAGCGGCGTAAAACCATACTCACTCACTATTTATATTTTGCACAAATCGTGGTCGTTTTATTCTTTTGTAACAACGAAGCGACTGTGCACACGTGCACACGTACTACCCTCGCAGGGGTACACACTTTTAAATGTACCCAATGATCACAAGAAGTGCACTGGGCCCACCGCACAAACACCATGGACGCAAATACTCGGAGTTCCCCGGGATGGAATTTGTGGCACTGGCAGCAAAGTTCGTCTGAGTCGACTTCGTCATTTGAATCAGACGATTCGATGTCGGGACGATGCAAGAGTAACTTCGATGTGCTCACGTTTATTCTGCCTCTTTCCAACCTTTCCATTTTTGAATGGAGGGTGGTTTACCTGGTTTCTCAAGAGTCAACTTCTCCTTGTCCCCAACCATTGCTCTGAAGACTTTTCTTTTCTTTGTGGGTTTTTCTTTTTTTGTTTCTTTGTGGTTTCTCCATTAGAACATATGGTTTTCTGCTAAAAAATGCCACACTGTGGTCTTATATAACTGACATTTGTCATCTTGAAAAACAATTGAAAGGGCAAAGTTAATTCTGGTCATAGCAGCCAGCGTGTCATGAGAGAGGCGTGTAGATTCGTTGGAGTCAGTTACACTGAATAGGCTTGACAGGCCAAATGACACACTGAATATCTGCTTATAGATCCACTAGCATGGCCGCATGAACTTGTGTCTATGGTTGTTGTAAACCCTGCAAAGCGGACTGAAATATCCTACATCCATAGGTTACAAGTGGGATGTATGTGCTAGCAAGACAAACAGAATAATATCATGTTGATACGCGCAGTTAATAAATGGTAGAGATTCATGAGGCCTATGTTCATCGTAAAGAATGAGAATAGGACGATCATTAGACGCAGCCACAGCGTGTTTCAGAAAGTGGTGTTCGGAATCAGAGACTGTTCCTGCCGCTCCAGGCTCCTCACGCATTCGTTTTCCCTTGTGTCCCTTCAGTCGAGTATGGTCCTGGTATTTGACTTGGGCTTGGTGACGGCATACGGCATGGCGTGGTATGATAACACAATGCAGGGTGGGGTCTGCTGCTCCACTACATCTACGTCATAGATGCGATGTGGACAGTCTTTTAGTGGAATGCCTAGGTAGAGAGACACTTTGTATGAATGATCCTTGAAACACGTGTAAGATACTTTATTTTGCCATACGCAAAATCCGATGTGACGTACTTGTAACACTTGCCCAACACGACATGTCTTTATGACTCGGTTTCACCAAATGGGAAACGTCGAAGACCTGCATCACTTTCATCCCACATCAAACTGACACGCCCCGTTAAATAACTGGAATGATGTTCAAAGCGGCTTAAACCCAACTCACTCTCCCACACACCCAGTTAAAAGAAATTGTGTTAACTATTGCTAAATCCAGATTATGAAAAATAGTATACCGAAAATAAGTAGGGAATACTCGGAAATACCTTTAGATATAAAACAAATAATGTAAGAGTTATTGGTTTCAAGTGATAGTTGTATGATGATAATCAACAAATTAGGAACACATAGCAACCAGAAGTGACAGCATCAGTAGCGCAAAATACCACCACGATACATCAAACATTCATCCACTCCACGCATCATACTACGGTAGAGTTTCCAAATGGCGATTTGAGGCTGTCTGTCCCTTTAATCCTGCAGCGCCTTGCCGAGTTCGGCGGAAGTAGTCGGCGGCCTTTGACGTTGACGCACACGTCTCTCGATCATGCCCCATACGTGTTAAATGGAGGGAAGGACCACCTCCATTACCGATCCACTACCAAATCTGTCATGAGGTCTCAGGTTGACATTGGCTTGACGTTCATTTTGATGTCACCAAATACGGAAGTGCAAGGCGAATCGAGACTCATCTGAAAACAGGACACTTGACCAGCGACCGTTTAGACGTTGTGTACACCATTGACGTCTGTTCACTTGACATTAGGACGATTTGTAACGGGTGGCACAACGTATGGCCGTCGAGCATGGAGATGAACTGCATGTGGACGATTTCTAACTGACCCTCATGAAAGTCAACAGCAATTTGATCCGTCGTTTAAGCTTGATTTACCAGAGGCCAGCTCCGATTACCCCAGTTTCGATGTTGTGTAAACATTTGACGTCTGTTGGCAATATGACTGTTTGTCAGAGGCAACACATGTGGCCGTTGAGCAAGAAGGTGAGATGTAGATGATTTCTTATCGTCTCTCCCGTAACTCCCAATACTCAATAGCGTAATAAAAGTTTGCAGCAAACCTTTTCGCCGTTTTAGCCCGAGCCTGCCTACTTGTCCTTGACCTTCGACACCCTGAACGGTTACGGGTTGGGTAGCATAGTGGTTAAAGTGTTCGCGTGTCACTTGGATGACCAGGTTTCGATTCTCCAAATTTGTACAATATATGATCTTTCAAGAATATGCCGAAACCTATTGTACAACAATACGAACTCGCTCGTCACGACAGATACCTCGGTTCGATTCCCCAAATAGATACAACGTTGAAGAACATTATTGGTATAGGTTACAGGAACACATTCCCTCGACGCTTCAGAAGTTTAACCATAGCAAGACAAGCCCTTTATTCATCCGTGTTACCTGGCGCCTGCAGTGAACAGGTGTAGACACACAAGTCACGTATGAATTCAATACTGTCGTCATTGCATTTGTGAAAGGTGTCTGATCACAGATACTCACAATCTGGTGTCCCCCGCCGTGATATTGCTGGAATGTTGCTAAAAGCGGCGTAAATCCATACTTACTCACTCACTGCCAGTATTATACTGAAAGGGCCATGGGTCGTGTACAAGTTGTACAGTAATTATAAAGTGACATATTTGAAATTTCTTAGATTCACAGCATTGACAGTTGTTTCATTATTACTACATTGTTACTTGACATTAATGAAACAAATGTCAGTAAACTAGGGAAATGAATATCATATTAATCAATGAACTGTTTTTATACATTATCATACAACGGACGTATTAATATTGGTAAAGAATGATATATTCATTTTCTTGTTAAATCGCAAGTTCTTGTCTTAATCTTGCAAGTTCTATTCCATAATGTTTTAGTGTTACATCAAATACATATGTCTCTCTTCAGAAAGGTTGGAATTACTTGATATGAGTAAAAAACATGTACGAAATGATCTGGTATATCTGTCCTGTTCTGTCAATTATGTCATTATGGTTTCATTTAATTATTAAAACACATGTTCTTCCATAGTTGTTGAATTTGAAAGATTTCAGCCAAATTCAGTTTATTGACACATGAAGTACAAACATTCATTGACTATTGTTCCTCACCAAATTGATCAATATCAGGTCACGGCTTAAATAATTAGATGTTGGTTGTAGATGCGTGTGGGGGGTTTGCTGTTGCCATATGGTATGCATCCCTGAGGCACTGATGAGCCTTGCTCTTGTTATTGTTTGTCAACAACATACCTGTGTTGGTGGATTTAAATTAACTTTGACAAGAAATGTATTGAGATAATATTTAGCTGAAATTTTGTATGAATGATTCTACTTGTTATGTCTATGATTTTACTCACAGAAATCCGATCTAATTTTAATTTCAAACATGACCAGTACAGCAGCATTTAGAAACTCTTTAATGACTATCAATTGTCTCATTTTCATTTAAAGATGTATCAACATTTGGTATAGGTGTCGTGGTACCTTACTTATATGTTCCGATTATATTAATTTTGAGATGGAACGTGTCTTTGCTAAAACAGCTGAATCTTTTCAGCACCATTTTCAGAAGCATTAATAGTTTTACCTGTTAATTTAATTGATTTGGTATATGACTGTTGTTGAACAGAGTTTCAGTTTATTTTAATAATACTGCCACTATTGCCAATTGAGCTGCTCAGAGTCTTACGATTGAAGTTTTATTAACTGTCATTTTGATGTGAATATATTGTTGATTTTAGATTGGTTAAAAGTCACAAATGTTTTTTCACATGAACATGACGTGAATCGAACCTGCAACATCATGTTGAATTTTGAAACCCACCGTTTTCCTAATGAGCCACCAGGGCAGGTTGATGAAAGGTTGTTCAATTTTGCATGTCATGGACTTCAGTTGCGTGCATGCTGCACGTAGTCTTCCTACGTGATCTTCTTCAAATCCGTTAAATCATAGGCGGTAACTTGTTTTTGAAATTATCAGTTTTAAGGATAGTATGATGCTTCCAGCATAAAATTAAAATTTAACTGTAGAAATAGTACAAGGATATTTATAAAATGTTTCAAAACTCTAAAATTATTTTGTCATATGCAGCTGATTTACGTTGAGATGAGAAATGCTTTCCCTTATTTTATCACTTGTAATCGGAGACTCGTGTATATCTCATCATAATTGGGTATCAGTATATGCAATATAGGATCATCTTCAAATCCAAGGAAAAGTCATCATCTTTGTCAACATTGGATGTATATAACTTGTTTTTGAAATGATCAGACAAATATTCGATATTAATACTTTTCTGGGGAGCACGGGTGGCCCAGTCGTCTATGGCGCCGCAATTCGCTGTGCAGAGTTGCGTCCCTTGGGCACGCCAGAAACCTATGATTGTGGGTTCGAATCCCGGTTCGCCCCGATTATATTCTAGGTTTTTCAGCACCATACCCGTGCTCGTGGGTTTCACCGAAGTGGTAAACGTCTGAGACCTGTATCACTTCAGGCTTTCCTCCCACATTAAGCTGACACGCCGTGAAAAAACTGGAATACTGTTAAAAGCGTCGTTAAACCCAACTCACTCACTCACTAATACTTTTCTGACTGCGTGGAGTTGTCTCCGGATTTTTGAAATTTGAAAGACTTTTGAAACAGCAATGTTTTACTCATGAAACTCTTGTTTCATGTCATAGTATTCAACTTTCTTTTGTCTACATGTTACATTATACTGATTCCGGATCAGGCGACAATTTCCCAATGAAACCAAGTCTTTTCTCCCTCTAAAAAGATTCAAACATTTGCATCTTACTTTCTTTAATAACTCACAGGAACTATCATACCACTGACGATACATTTTGTTAAAACAGACTTTTATCTTCATATCTAATGCAGCCACACATAAGGCTTCAGTTATATTTTTAACACTAGCATTGATGTTAACGAATGCTGCATCTGTTGCCTTTTCAAGTAAATAAGATTCTTCATCTGATGACAAATTGTATCTCAAGTTATCATCTCCATCGCTGGTCCATGCAAATCTGAAAGATTCAGGTGATCAGGTGGTCAGGCTGGAAGACTTGGTTGATGCAGAGTCGATTATTGACAGACCGCTGCCATATTGCTAAGTGCGGCATTAAACAAGAAACAAGTTAACACATTGAACGATTCATTAATAGTTGGATCACTTTTATCCTGTCCAGTTGCATCAACGTAGGTCAATCCATTGTGAGAGGAAGATGTGGCGACTCAATGTCAAAACTACATCATTTATCAAATAACTCAGATGAACATAATATATTATAATACACGCTAGTGCCTTAATCCCCCATAAAAGCGAAATCCCCAACATATGCGTCTGATCCACATCCCCCATTCACAACCTGGACGTTAGGATATCGAAAAGATATGCAAATATCTAAGAAGCATTTACCAAATCTATTTATAGTTGAATCTACAGAAAATCCTTCCATGCTGAAACTATTCAACAAAGTATTCCACATGTTTTCATCATAACCTCCAAGTATTTAAGGATGCTGTCCTAATAAGGTAGTGATATATGCTTCGACATATAGATGGCATGAATAACAAATTATCTTACAGCTATTTGACAGATTATTGTACCACAGTTAAGATTGGTGGCTATACACACATGCATATAATATTTCTCTCTTTACTAGCTAGTAACGGGATGCAGGACACACTATCCTAACCCCCATTCTGTCACAAGCAGGTACTTGGCCGATGTAAAGTTCATACACATATCGAGATATCACCTGATATACGGAACTGTGAGTTAATATTTATCATGGTAGCTCAACGAAGGGTCGCCGTTTTGTCTGTAAGCCAAATCTTGTCAGGTTACCATCAAATGGAGCGCACATATTCAGTACTATCTGGAATAAATGTTTTAAATTCTTGTTGTACTTTGTCATGATGTTTAGCATCTGACAGTGATGATTAAAAGGAATACGTTCAGCCATTGTACATCATAGTCAGCAAGACCGCGAGGACAGACACAATAATGAATCTAAGCATGAAGCTCGAACCCTCGAGGTCCGGTCCTTGGACATGCCTCACTTGCTTGGCATAGTGACCATGTTCTAGTGCATGGTCGATGGCATCCCTAGCACCACGCCACGGATGAGGCCCCCACAGTCGGTAGTAATAGGGGAAGGCAGGCCCATAGTAGTACAGGTAGGCGAGTCGGGGTCCGGCCTTGAACAGGTCCCACCAGGAGGGGGCCACACCCAGTTCCGCTGCCAGTTCATCCCAATAGATAATAGCTGGCATCTGGAAGGTAGAATATATGTTTTACTGTACAATTATTTCAATGTACAGACAGGTTCGAAAAACAGCCAGGTGTAAAAAATCCAGTCTTTCAATTGGCAAAGCCATGGTAAGGTGCGTAGTGAGCAGTCAGAATTTGTATGAGGGGAACATATTTTGTATTATCTTTATTACTCACGATAATATTATTTTAAAACTGTTTCAGGGACTTTTTTGTCTGGCTAATGTGACGTCAATATAATACCAACCAGATATTTGTAGCGTCCAAATCTCTGAAGAACAAATGAATTTGTCTTTTCCACATCATCCGCCATGACTTCAATAGAAGGCAGTCTGTGATAGCCAGCAAATACTCTGGCAGCGAGACGACCTTGCAGCTCAGTTAATGGTGGAAAGGAACCATTGGTGTCAACACAGCCTACCAGCGACAATGTGTGATGGTGCCATAATGGGAACATCATCTTGTAGAGATTCAGCTTGCCATTATCTGCAGATAGGAGTGTAACATAGTAGTAGCTTGTAACATTTGCACAAAATATCGTCAGGTATTAACAGATTGAAACATTGTATCGACATATTAAGGTTTTCTATTAAAACCACTTTCCAGACTTTGTATCTTTAATTACGCGCAAGTGGTAAAATATATGATTTACATAGCATATTATCGTTCTTACCCCCTTTATATGGTTCCTCGTGATCAAGGAAGTCAACTGAGAGCTCATATCCGGTTGCAAATAAAATGGCATCCAAGTTCTTGAGGATAGTGCCATCGTCAAATTCAGCTTCATGGGGTCCAAGACGAGTGAGTGTTTTGACAACTTTAATCCTTCCATTCATGATATTATACTGGACTTTATCGTTCACCATTATTCTGCTCCTTGAAGGGGGAGTAGACGGGCCTATTCCGCCAAGAACATGATCAAGTCGGTCGTTGCACATGTTTGCCACCACCTTTGAAAGCTTTGAAGTATTCCACATGTTGGACCTCTTGAGAAGAACTAAATCGTATGGCATCCCGTTTTTCACAATCGATGGTACCATCCACATACCTTCTCCTACACTGTAATACACCTACATGAATATTAAAAAAGAGGTACAGATTAAATATCCTGTAATATGGAGAGCTGAGCTCCATTTTCAAATAAGTAATGACCAAATACAGACGTCTTTTCAGATAGGCCAAAGACGTCGACTCATTTTACGATTTTTCGTGTTGGATGCTCATTGTTGCGAAAACGTATCCTATGGACAAAACATAGAAGTAGGAATTGGTGTAATTGTTTTGCAAATTTCGATGATTCTCTGTGGAGAGAGCACGATCGAATGTCCAGAGCCATATTCGATCGTCTTTGTCCTCCAAATATTCAAAAGGAATAAAACGTCCGGTCATTGTGAAGACTTTCAGAACAAATGGAATTTTCCTACCTGTGTTAGGGGCGGTCGAGTAGCCTAGTGGTTAAAGTGTTCGCTCGTCACGCCTAAGACCCGGGTTCGATTGCCCATTTCTGGTGTCCCCCACCATGATATTTCTGGAATATTGCTAAAAGTGGCGTAAAACTATATTCACTCACTCCCTAACTGTGTTGGGGCAATAGATGCGGATCATGTCCTAATGATTGTGCCACACCATTATCACTCTGATTGTGAACGGAAAAGGATGGCATTCAATTATACTCCAGCCTGTGTGTCATTACAAAATATATTTTTTACAGATATGTAGTTGCTTTACGGGCTGCTGCAGACACTGAACATGTTCTCCCACAATCCTACAAGTGGAATGTACCAGTTGGTATCCCTGATAGCGAAGTCGATATGCCTATTGTGATGATCGGTGATCAAAGCTATCTGATGTCTACTTGGCTCTGAAACCACACAGCAACAGAAAATCATCATAATTGTCTGCTTAGGACGGACTTTACAGCTGTGCGTGGATATATAACCCTGGCCAAATGCTAAGCAGGCACATGTTTGGATCATCTGACCATAAATTTCCCCTTTGCCACTTTGGTTTCGGTGACATTTTGGTGCTGTCAGTCAAGGATAAATGGTTGCATAGAAATAGGGCTTTGGATCTAGAACCGGGTAAATCGTAATTGTGTGATGATAAGTCGTCATCATAACGTGTTATTGTTATTTGGTTATCAGCATCGTCATATTGTCAGCAGCATCATTTCCACTGCAAGACGCAGTGTTATCGTGGAAGGTTTCCACATCCAGTCCATCATCATCTTCTTCCTGGTAATGTTGGAAGTGTTGGTCATCATTTCCAATAAATAAGCATTCAGCTCAGTATTAAACTTGCATAGTTTCCAAGACTGGCCACTAGTTTTACGTTTATCGCTGCACTCCATCTTGGTATGTTCTTTGCATTGAATAGCCGTTTTATCCTAGCCCTTGCATTTCATTCATTTGCTGACTTTATCATAAACGGCAGTGTCTTCTTTGGGCAGACTGTCCAGCTGTGTGTGGATATGTAACTCTGACCAAATTCCAAATAGACACATGGTTGCATCGTCAGACCACGGTTTCCATCTTTACTGCTTTGCTTTTGGTGGCATATTGCTGTGATTCAGGGACAGTATTACAAATGGCAACTCAAGTATACTTTTAGATATTTGGGAATTATACATGTAGTCTGAGCATTACAAAGTGGTGAAATGATAACATATTTGACCTTGACAACTTACGGAACCCTATTTTCACATGCGGATAACTAACTACATTACGTTTGAATGCAACATACCTGATGTGCGAAGCGAGCAGACTCGGCAGCCAAATCTCCAGAGGAATTTGAGTTTCCTGAAAATTTAAAATATACATTAAGACAGAATAACTATTTTCAAAGGTTTCGATAACTGTAACCATTATGTGCTTCCCTTCAAAGGTCTTGAGTGATCACATTTATGTGAACCAATCTACATTTCTATCATAATGAATTACAGTAACGCGTAAAAGAGCTTGGAACAACTCTGTTTATGTGTGAGAGTGAATGTAACCTGATCAGATTGCTCTAGCAATAGGAATGCTGTGCTGGGGGCACCACTGAATCACCTAGAAGGGACATTGTCGCATTGTCACTTTGTTGCCTTTAGAAAGACAAGCAAAATGTGTAAAAGTGCTACAATTGGTCAACATGTCACATTCCTGCATTGTCATGCTTTGTTAATTTTAACACTTTTTGCGCGTTTTTGTAAAGGGTGACAGTGGGACAATATCCCTTCTAAGATTCCATAGGTGGGGATATTTCAATTGACCCTTAGATTGATCATGCTCTACAATTGCAACACACATTCCTCACCAACAACAAGTACGTTCATGCCCTTGTATCTCGCAGCATCTTTGAACTTCATGGAGTGCTCAATGCTTCCTCTGAAAGTATCCATTCCTTCAACGTCAGGGAATCGAGGCTTCTTGTAGAAACCTGAGCAGATCATGACAAAATCAAAGATATCCCTTTGAGTCTTCTGGGGATCCTCCGTTTCTACCTCCCATCTTCCGGTAACGTTGTAGTCAGGTGACTGCCTGATGTTGATGATTTTGGTGTTGAGGTGGATGTGTTTGCCGAGTCCAAAATTCTCACAGTAGCTCTGGAGGTAGTCGTGGACCATACTGCACGTCAGAAATGGCGGAAAGTGGGAAGGGAAGGGGAAGTCACTGAAGCTGAACATCTCCTTGCTGACATTGGTTGTCAGATTGTCAAAGGCTCTTGCGCCCTGACCTTCCCTGTATTCCTCCGTGTAGTGCCAAATACCTCCTAAACAATTCAATGCGTTTATAAACATTTTCTATTTAGGAGACACAAATTATATATACCACTTAGTATGTCATATATGCGGGTGTCATTGAGTATTCTCTGTGCAGCATCAGACAGAGGTTCAAATGCTCATCAAATACTAAATAACATCCTCATATCTGAAAATGTTACATGATACACTTTTAGTATATACTTGAGCGTGCAAGCGTGAAGTTGTGAACACAACACTTGATATTTCTCTGTAGTGAACAGAAAACTTTGATGGAACTGTTGTCTTACAAGAGATACCTCCCCGCAAATTGTCTTCCCTGTATCGCCAAATAATGACAGATGGTCAATAATAGAGTTAATATGGCTTCTTGCTGTTCGTTATTCTGTTGAAAATGTTTCGTTATTAACTGTCAATTTCTCATCTTTATAACATTTTCTATTTTGGAGAAACTTATTATACACCTGTCAGATGTGCATGTGTCTGGCGTTAGTCAGAGGTTCAAAAGCGCTCACCTTTTTCGCGCATAAAATACTCAATAACATCCAAATATCTGAAAATGTTAAAACATAATGTTTATCGCCAGTGTAAAATACACTTTTATTATAAACAATGAACATAAGCGTGAAACACTGACTTTTCTGAAGTTGTGAAAGGGGATATTTTCACTGCGATGAACATAACACTTGATATTTCACTGCAATGAACATGCCTTGACGGAACTATTAACTTAACTATTCCTCCCCACAAATTATCTCCCCATTATCGGTAAATAATGTCAGACGGTCATTTGTACCGCTTCTTGGCGTTTGCTATTTTCTTGAAAATGTTTCGTTATGAACTGTAAATTTCACATTTAACTCCTAAATCGAGACTTCGTTTCGCAAAGCGCATATTTATTTACTTGACCAGCGTGTATTCTTCCACCTCCAACAACGGTCTCGTAGATTTAATGTGTATTTTGGTTGAAGTTGATTTTATATTTAATCATATCTAAATATATGACAAATAATTTTATTAACCTCAAATATCTTGTTTAGATTGCCTCCCTTGATCAGGTATGGTAAGGCAGGTGTGAAACAGGTTTTCCTGAAGAAAAAAAACACTTCCCAAACAACACATAAGGACTTTCTTTCCGGGTATGCTTTACGTTTATTGCATCAGCATTGTGCTGTGTTAAAACTGTTTGCACATATGTGATATTTGTGTGACTCTTGCCTCAACAATTTCAAAACACCTGTAGTGTAATCAACGGAGGTCAAAGGTTAGCCCGTGCATCCTGTGAACTATTTTCGAAACTTCTGACTTTGCACAGAACTGTATTCAAAAAGTATGGGTCCGAAAAAAAGGCTGAAATAACAGAATCACAATGCACAGTTTCTCTCAGAGGAGCACCAGTAACTGTAACAGTTGAAGCGCCGTAATATATCATAAAATACTTTGAGTGAACTGCACGCTTACCTCCCTTGGTTTGTTTTCATCCACCATCTACTGATGTAACAATGATTCTTTTGGCACTGTTATTCTTCAGGGCGGGGAAGTATACGGGAAAGGTTAGTTTTATAGCATGTATGTCGACATGTTTGTTTATTTTGGAATTCAAGCCACGCAGTTACCGAAACGAAACATACAAATCATGTGCTTAAAATGGTGATGCTATTCTTTTCCAGCACTAAGAGTTTCTTCAAAATCGTCTTTATGCAATTAATTGATGCATCTGACCTTTTCTTGTCAGAAGCTGAAATGCTTAAACCACCCATATATAATCCGATGTCCTTTTTTCCTCAAGGACTAATTTTGTGATGTGCACGGTGTATACGAATGAAGAAGTGTACTCCGGACATCGTAAATAACAGCATTATATAAAATATGTTCTGAATATGCTTATTCGTGAACGACGACATCTGAAGTTATTTTGTTTAGATGCTCATGTTCACTGGAAATATTTGGAATAGTTATATTCCGTATTCCCAGTCCCCCGTATTTTTCTTTATCAGTGCACCGCACAACGCCACGTGTGAAACGTTTGGTTGCAAAGTCAAAGCAAAATAGTGACTAGTGTATCGGCAAATTTGCATCAAGGCTATAGTATTTTTCAACCGTTTAATGGAATTCAATGTACAGCCGTAGCTCTGGTCGCTATCATATATTATGTGTCCCGGGCCTCAAATCTATTTGCGTCTGTACCGTGTTCCACTGACCTCGACAATCTGTTGCATGAATGCACAGCTCTCTACGGTCTATGAGGGGTATTTAGGTCATAATCAGCTCCCAGCAGCCTGTGCCTCAAGCGATATTGTCGACAAAACAGATCAGTTTTATGGCCCCGTCACAGGTGCTCCAAGTATTGAAGCAGGGGAAACAAATTTCCTGCAATTATTTCAACAAGCAATATTGATATACCAGTCACATTTGGTAACTTTTAATGATGTCTCCATTGTAATTTTAACGGATTTTGATTCGTATGCATCATTTGACTCTCATCAGCGGAATGGTTTGGGTGAGATTGATCCGAATGGACAAGCAGTGTCACTTCTGTTCAGTAGAATGGATGAATTGTTATGTATCATCTTAACAGTATATATATCATCATCACATGAACTCACACCAGTCATTGTTACAAGTAAATCACATTCCACAACAGTAACTGACACTGGACAAAAAACAGTACATAGAAAAAAAACAAGTAACTCATCAAGATCATATTTACTATTCTTTGAAGGAAAGAAATACAAAAAGGAAACTGACCAAAAAACGTAAAACAAGAGACGAGGAATCTCTGTTATTGATTAGTTCTGGTACTGAAATTTCTCCAACTTCGTGATCATATTTGAGTGAATGCATCTGTGGTTGTGACAAAAAGATCTCGTCTAGTATGACTTTTTTGCCATATGGAGTCCTTATTATTTCCATTTTCGTTATTATAACCAAATGCTTCATTTTGCCTAGAGTAAAAAAATAATCTTTTATTTGAGTATGTATTATTGACAGATTGAGACTGTTTCCACATGTTTACATTTGTGCCAGAAATTGCTTTCATTTCCTTAGATCTACTTTTTTTAATAAAGACCCAGGTTCAGCAACCCGGAGCCATGCTTGCCGTAAGAGGCCACGGACAGGATTGGGTAGTTAGGGTCGCTGATTTGGTTGATGCATGACATCATATTCCAATTGCGTAGTTCGATGCTCTTGATGTCAATCACTGGATTGTCTGGTCCAGACTCGATTATTTACAGTCCACCGTCAAATAGCTTGAATAATGCTGATTGGGCGTTAAACATGTTAACTGTTTTAAATAGACCTACCCTATGCAAATGTATCAACTGTATTGCCCAATACTCAAAATAAATAATATTTCTTTCCAGCGCTGTCTTATTTGTGGTTAATATTATTATGCTCCTTCGTGCCTTTCAGTAACATCATAATTATGCGTTTGTGAGGCATCATATATGGTGGGGAACTTTGATGATCTGCATCAACATTTTCTTGTTTGTAATGTGAAGGTTTACAAATGTATCTATGTATTGTGGTCGTGACTACATAATGCGATTTGCGGACATTCACGATTATTCAGGTATTTATTTTACTTTTATCTCTCTCTCCTCTTTTCTCTCTCCATCCCTTACATGTATATTTTAGTCTTTCTATCCTCAATCTTTTTTCCAATCTCTCTTCATCTATTCACAACTTTCCTACAAATGCACCGCCTCCGTGGTCTAGAGCGTCCGCCCGGAGAGCGGAAGGTCCGGGGTTCGATCCCAAGCCGCGTCATACCAAAAGACGTCAAAAGATGGTACTTGTTGTTACCCTGTCTGGCGCTCGGCATAAAGGGGCTAAAGCAAGGACTGGTCGGCTCGGAGTCAGTATACTGTGTCTGAGTAGGGTATTCATGTTAAACTGCGGCATGATATCTCAGTGAGCTAGCACTATAAATCAGCATCAGTCCGGAATAGTACAAGCAGCCACACACACACGTGCATGCACGTCGCTATATAAGTGCAATAATCTTGGACGCGACGCTAAACCCCATTTCACCTCACCTCACAAACATATGCACTCACACTAGACCCATTGACATGTAAAAACGTGTATGAAAGAATTAACATCAATGTCTGATTTTACAATTTTGTCAATGAATGCTCGGGGCCACCAAACATATGACAATAAACGAAAAGATATGTTTAATTTCCTTCGAACCAAAAAGTCATCAATTATATTTCTTCAAGAAACCGACAGTACAAAACAAAACGAGCAAGTATTATCAGCCGAATGTGGTTATCGCTGTTATTTTGCGTACGGAACGAGTATAAATTTGCGCATGCGTTAGAGTTTTCGGGTGTTGAGTCCTTGTGTGATAGGTAGACCACAGGAAGTGTCTCGTGAGATATAATTTTTCTCTCATCTCGTGACGGAGGAAATGAGATGTTTTTAAAACCATTAAGCACGAATACACAATGCTACGATTTGCTTAAATACAACGTCTACAGCAGGGAACATTCGTGACTTGCCACGGGCCGGTCGTGCACATGAGACATCACGTCAACAAGACAACCACATTCGGTTGGTGCATCTACGGAATTGATACCAAACAGCCACATTAACAGCTCGAATGTTTCCTGTTTTCAGACCGGTTAGTGACAGAACCGTACACAACCGGTTGAGGGAGCACAACATTCGGCCCAAAACCCAGCTACACGCCCAGTTATTCCATAGAGTCCAGGTTCACCTGAACAGCTCTGATGGCCGTGCACGGTCTACAGGCGTCCAGGAGAACGTTTAGTTCGTCAGTTTGAGGGTGGAAGTGTAATGGCTTGGGGTGGCATTACAATTCATGGACTACGGTAATGATCATCCAACGCTCAACAATCTGGTCACATTCTGGTGTCTTAAATGCACCGCCGCAGCTTCGTATGTGTTAACGCAAATGGTGATCTCATCCGATATTGATATTGTTAACTTCTTTAAGTGCCATTTATATTACAAGTTGGTATGTTGAACAAGGGCGATAGTTCTCTGGATATACAACTTCTGTATTACAATGAATGTTACGTTTCGGTGTAGAGGCTAACTTGCTCAATAACGGCGTCATCCATAGAACAATCTCACTTGTTGACATTGTTGATTGAGTTGTCACACCAGCCCCCTCTTTCAGGGCGTTCTGTCTCCTACTACCAGGTATTTGTTATCATAAAACATTGATCAGACGAATAACATAACATTCACAACACTTCACATGAAGCACAGTTACCTTTTTCCGCCAGTATATTTTGAATGTTTTCGGCTTCAAAGTGAGGGTTGAAGACATATAGGTCCCTGTGTCATCCAGGGGGTTAAAACAAACTTGAACCCACATTTCCATATCCACACTTGAATCCATATTCACATACTTGCACCAACTTACCAAGGTTGTCATATTGTTCGAAACACACAGGCTCCAATCCTTCTTCCAAACATGACTTGATGGCTGCCAAACCGGAAATGCCTGCCCCAACAATGGCGACTCTCTTCTTTGCGTCCATGTTTACTGTGAAAGGTAAATTTCAAGAATATATTTGTCGATTATACACATACGTTTTACTTCTGTGGGCGTTGAATTAAGAGAGAAAAATAAAAAGAATCAACTTATATTCACAGGTTCTAGTCGTTATGAAATGTGATTGATCTTTAATCGTACATGAAACACTGATGTCATAGTGTTTACACATTGGTATATTTTAGCTTGTGTTGAGCCCAAACCTAGCAATTCTGAAATTTAAGCATCCCAGGTTATTCATTTTTTCTTACATGTCATCTAGCAATCATGAAATTATACACCGTGATGGTAATTTCAATCCAATTTGGGGATGCCTTATATTGTCACGTTACTCGGCTGTTGATATATCTGCGATAGTTTGTATGTTAAAAATACCCCTGTGTCTCAACCATCGATACTCACAGGTTATACAAACCTGCCACCACTGATCGTGAAAATTGAAACAAGTTGAAGTTATGCACAGGAAAAGCGCATCTCCCCTCTGATATGATATTTTATTCAAAGCACTTTCCAAAACGTACGTAGATAATCAAGTCTTTGAAAGGCATTTAGTGAGTGAGTGAATGAGTATGGTTTTACGCCGCTTTTAGCAATATTCCAGCAATATCACGTCGCGGGACACCAGAAATGGGCTTAACACATTGTACCCATGTCGGGAATCGAACCCGGGTCTTCGGCGTGACGAGCGAACGCTTTAACCATTAGGCTACCAGACCGCCCCGAAAGGCATTTAGAAGCGATACACATAAGGAACAGAATTTATAGATGTCAACTTCTTTCTTGTGAGGAACACAACCGAGTATATACTTACTCCTTCATCAGGTGAATGAATGCTTTTACTTACTTACTTACTTACTTTGGAGATTTAACGTGCGCTTTCCGACTGATGCGTATTTCGCACACGGGCCCGGCCAGGCCATTTAATGTGTTTCCGAGAGGGGCGAGGGTGGTCTGTGCAACCCAAGAGGGGGCTTTAGGGGTTGCTTATATAGAATTTGGGAATTTTGAGATTTGGAATAGATGCCGATGGGGTTGGGGAGGAGAACTAAGGGAGCTGGGTATGGTGGATGTTTGTTTGTTTATGTGATTTTGATTTGGTAGGTTATTATGGTTTTAGATGCGTTTTATTAGTTCCGTTTTTATTAAGAATACGCCTAAGGCCTTGAAGTTTTCTAGTTTATTTTGTGGGTTTAGTATTGCTTCTAGAGTGAGAGCCTTGTTTAGATTGAGGGTGGTTTGTAATGCGGTTCGATGTGTTAGGTAGTGTGTGCAGTGGATGAGTGCGTGTTCTCGGGTTTCTGGTTGTTTGCAGTGTGGGCAGTTACCTGTAGTGTGTTTTTTAAGTTTTTTTAGGTGGTTATTTAGGTTGGTGTGTCCTGTTTGGAGTTTAGTGATTACTCTGTCGATTTTTTTTGATGGATGGAGAATTTTTGGTTTGGTTAGTGGTTTGCTGAGCACTCTTTTGATTTGGCTATTTGAGTTTAGATATAGGTTATGCCATTTTTTTGTGATTTTTTGTTTGTTTACACTTTTAATTTCTGATTTTGAGATGGGTAAGTTTAAGCTTATTTCTGGGATTTTAAGGGATAGTTTAGCTGCTTTATCGGCGTTTTCATTACCGTATATTCCTACGTGGGCGGGTATCCACAAGAAGGTTATTTGTTTGCCTGCTTTTGTTAGGTCGTTGGAGCTTTTAAGTATTTGATTTATTAATTTAGGTCGGTTTTTGGTATTTATGTTTTGGAGGGCTTGTAGTCCACTTAGGGAGTCAGTAAGTATTAGGATTTTTTGGTTGTTTTTGGATTCTTGATTGTGGAGGGCTGAGGCCATGCCCATTAGTTCGGCCATGAATATTGATTGGTTATTTGGGAGTCGGAAGGATTGTGTGGTTTTAGTTGGTTGTGTGGTATGGACTCCGAAACCCGTCTGTTTGGAGGTCGGATCTGAGGATCCGTCCGTGTAAATGTGACACCAATTTGGCCAATTTTTGTGTATGTATGCTAGTGTGGTAGTTTTAGCTATGTTTGGGTCGGTTTGTTTATTTATTTGGCTAGCTAGTGTTGTGTCTATTTTGGGTATTTTAAGTTTAGGGGTGAAGATATTTGATTGTTTGCAGTTTTGTTTAAGATTTTTAATTTGGTGTTCATTTAGGTAGTTTGTTATTCTTTGGGATATTGGGGTAAGTAAGGGGTGTTTACGAGCTAGAGCTTGGTTTTTAGGGCTGATGTTTTGGTTTATTAAGTTTTGGATGAGAGGGTTTGATTGGGACGCGGCCCAGAAATTTAAGCTTAGCTGTTCCCTGCGTAGACTTAGTGGCATTTCTCCTGTTAAGGCCTGAAGTGAGGTGTAGGAGGTGCCATGTTGGGTGCGTGTAATGAGTTTGAGAGCCTGATATTGTATTGAGTCAAGTTTTTTGGATAGAGAGTTGTTTAGGGTGTTGTATATGGCGCAGCCGTAGTCTAGTTTTGATCTAATTAGGGATATGTAGAGAGAGAGGAGAGTATCTTTGGAGGCTCCCCAGTTAGAGCCAGTTAGGCATCTTAGGGTGTTTAGGTCTTTACTGCATTTAGTTGTTAGGTTTTGGATGTGAGCATCCCAGGTGAGATGTTCATCGAAAATAAGTCCTAAGAATTTGGTTTGTTTTTGAAATTTGATTGTTTGATTGTTTAGCTGGAGGATTGGGGAGGCGGGTTTCATGTTTTTATGTTTGAATACTATTCCTGTTGTTTTTTCTGTGTTAAGGGAGAAGCCCCATTTGTCAGCCCATTGTTGTATTTTATTAAGTGATTTTTGGAGTAGATTTTTGGCCATTTTCATGCTTTTAGTGCGGATCCAGATGGCTCCATCATCCGCGAATTTTGATGTGTTTACTTTAGGGGATAGACCCTCGAATAGATCGTTTATCATTATATTGAAGAGGGTGGGGCTGAGGATACTGCCCTGTGGAGTGCCATTTTCTAGGGGACATTGGTCCGATAGAGTTTGGTCTATACCCACGGTTATTTTACGATTGTTTAAGAAGTCCTGGATGTAGTTTATTATCTGACCTTTGAGTCCTATTTTTTTAAGTTTTTGTATTAGCCCATCGTGCCATACCATGTCGAAAGCTTTAGAGAAGTCTAAGAAGATGCCTGTGGTATATTGTTTATTTAGTTGTCCTGTCTTAATATCTTGTTCTAGTCGGGCGAGGTTATCTAGGGTTGAGCGGCCAGGAGTGAAACCGCTTTGATCTGGGTTTATGATTTTATTTTGGGTTAGGTAATGTTGTAATCTATTTTTAGCCATTGATTCCATTACTTTACATAAGTTTGAAGTTAGGGATATTGGTCTATATGAGTTAGCTTGATTAGCTGGTTTATTAGGTTTAGGGATTGGTATGACTAGGGCCTGTTTCCAGGGAGTAGGAACCTGTCCGTTTAGGTAGATGAGATTGTATAGTTTGAGTAGTGCCTGGAGTAGTTTTAGGGGGAGTTTTTTAATTATTTGGTAAGAGGTTAGGTCTAATCCTGGGGCTGTGCCCTTTTTCCTGTTTTGGATTACGTAGAGGAGCTCCTCCATTGTGTAGGGTTGATTTATTTCTAGATTGTTATTGTTTGGTTCTTTTGTGGGTTTGTTTTCTGTTTTAAGTTTATCTTGGAATTTTAGGCTGAAGTTGCTGTTACTGCTAACGGCCGAAAAGTGGTTGGCGAGATTATTTGCTTTTTGGGCGGGGTTGGTTGAGTTGTTAATGTTAGGGTTTTTTTTATGTCGTTTTAAGCCTCTAATGGCGTGGATTTTGCGCCAGACCGTTCTGGCATCTGTACGGTTATTTATACCTTCGCAGAATTTTTTCCATTCTCTACTTTTGGCTATTTGGACTAGTTTTTGAACCTGGTGGTTTAGTTCGTGGGCTATGTTTAAATATTTGTAGTCGCGTTTTGCTTTATTGAAGGCTGATTTACGTTTTCGTCTGGTCTGTTCTATTTCCTCATTCCACCATGGTACCGTCGGTTTGCCTGTCTTAGATGTTTTGAAGGGGATGGAGGTTTTGGCTGCGTTTATTATATAGTCTGTTAGGTTTTTACAATAGGTTTCTGGATCATTATTTTCTATTTCGTTTAAGTTAGCTTCGTTGCAGATATCTTGGAATTGGTCCCAGTTAGCTTTATTGTAATGGAATTTTGGTTCTTGGTTTTCTGTTTGGTTTGGTACGTTTGTATTTCCTATGGTTATGTTTATGGGGAAGTGGTCGCTACCTAGCGGGACGTCGTGCACTTCCCATTGAGTGCTTTGGGCTAGATCTGCGGTGCATATGGTTAGGTCGATAGCCGACATTTTTTGGTTTATCTTATCGTACCTCGTGGGTTGGTTGCTATTAAGGAGTACTAGGTCGTTTGTTTCTATCCATTCGGAGATTAATTTGCCATGATTATCTATTTTATCATCTATGCTCCATGTAGGATGGTGAGCGTTAAAGTCTCCTAGGAATATAGTAGATTTATCGCTTATTTTGAGTAGTTTGTTTAGATCCTCAGGTTGGACTTTTTGTTCCGCCCAGTGGTAAATATTTATGATGTTTATGTTTCGGTTATTTAATGTGATTTTAATGCCGTTGGCTTCTAGGTTTGGCGTGTCTATTTTTATTTCTTCGTAATTTATATCTTCCCTGATAAATATGATTAGTCCTCCTGCGGCTCTTCTTGTTTTCGGTTTAGCTCTGTCAGTTCTAACTGAGTTGTAGTTAGGTAGTGTGAATTTCGATTTTTTTTAGAATTTGGTTTCCTGTATACAAGCAATGTGAGGGCCTTTATTTAGTTTAAATTTAGTTTTTAGTTCATGGCCGTGGGAGGTGAGTCCGTTGGCGTTCCACTGAAAAATATTTAGTCCTTCCATTATTGGTTTCGGGTGATTGGTGATTTAGTTTTTAGTTTTTATTTTATTCGGTGAGTTCTTTTAGATGGAGGTTAAAGAGGAAGAAGGGAAGATCGGTTAATTTTAGATTGAAAGCTACTTTGTGGAAGGATTCCATACTAGCTTTTGGTGAGTTTTGACTATGCATATATGCTAGGAGTAAGGTGAGGTTATTTAGGTTTGGGGTGTTGGCTGGTTGGGAAGTTTGGTTTGTTTTAGTTGGAGTAGTGTCTATTGTTTCCTCAGTAGTGGAGAAATCTTCGTCATGGGTTGGATTAGGTTTAGATGGTTGAGTTTCCATGGGGGAGGCATGTGATGTGGAGGGTTGTGAAGGTGTTGGCGGGATGGGTGTAGCTGATGTTTTCTTAGTGTTTGTGTTTTGTTGTTGTGCTTGCTTGTGGGAGAGCGTTGTTGCCATATGGGCTGTAGGGTGCTTGGATGAGGGTCGTGTTGTGGTGGTCATTTTGAGGTTTGTTTTGCATGCGGGGGTTGATGTTTTGGGAGGGTTCGTGGTTGGTTGAGTGGCTGCTTGTGTGTGTGAGGTGGGTGCGGTTTCTCGGTAGGGGTCCCAGACAGAGCTGTCG
This sequence comes from Haliotis cracherodii, assembly GCF_022045235.1. Lineage (NCBI taxonomy): Eukaryota > Metazoa > Mollusca > Gastropoda > Lepetellida > Haliotidae > Haliotis > Haliotis cracherodii. The sequence continues at coordinate 1,269,573 of NW_027266279.1, forward strand.
GTTATGGGTGTGGTGTTTGTTTGTGGGATGGTGTTTGGGTGTGGTGTAGGGAGGAGTGGTTTAGATGCAGGTGTAGCAAATTTTCGTGTTTGGATTTTAGCCGTTTCTATGTTTATGTGTTTGTTGGCCTGCTGGGTGAGTGTGTGTCTGTGTGGGCATTGGTTTGAAAGTGAGGTGTGTTGGGTGGATTTGCAGTGGATGCACCAGGGTGTGCATGTGCCTGGGCAGTCTGTTTGTGCGCATTTTTTACATTTAGTTTTAGGGTAGGTGCATTGGGAAGCAGTGTGGTTGTATTTGAGGCACTTTGAACATTGCTTAACCTGCTTTATATAGGGTTTGACTTCTAAGTTGGTGTGGGCTCCGAAGGATATGTGTTTGGGGGCTTCAGGGAATTTAGCGGTTTTTTTAAAGTTGATTATGACAATGGAGGTTGGGACCGTTTTTCCGTTTCTAGTTGAGGTTATTCTGCGCGTGCTGGTGATGAGGGGTTGAGGGTTTTGGTCTTGGTTTATGTTAGCTTCTAGAGAGTATAATTGTAAGTCCTCAGTTGTTTCCCTGGGGTTAACCCTAATTACGCCTCGTGTATATTGTTGCCAATTAGGTGTTTGTTTGATTACCGTGACGTGGAATATTTGAGTTATTTTATTTGCTGCGTTGTAAGATTCTCGGTTAGGGAAGATTATCTGGTATCCTTTGTTGGCTTTTTTAATATTGTTGTAATTTATTTTTTGTCTTTTGAACCAAAGTCCTATTTTGTCTGCCGAAAGTTCTAGTGAGAGAGTGGTGCCTGAGCCTGCTGAGAAGAAGTAGAGGGCGAAGGTGGTGAGGAAGGCGGCCGGGGAGGGTGTTGGCGATGGAGGTGGAGTGGATGTGTCGAGTTTGCGTTTTTTGGTGTTTTGTGGTGGCGAGTTAGCTGGTTTGGTTGGGGTGGTGTATGTCGTGTTTTCGCCATACTCGGTCGGGACGATGTTTTCGAGTGACCTCCCAGAAGTGTTGTGCGCTTCCGCAGGCGTGGGTGAGTAAGGAGCTGGAATGTCTGCGAGTGTGGCGTTGCGGGTGTCAGTCATATTGTTTGGGTGTTGTGTTGGAGAGCGTGTGTAGTGGTGAGCGGTGGTGGAGTTTTTTGGGGAGGTGAGTTGGTTTGTTGTTTTTACTTGGTGAGTTGTGTTTAGGAGGCGGAGGAGGTTGCGGTGGTTATTTGTTGTTGGTTTTAGTAGGAGGGTTTGGGAAATGGATTATTTATTGAAGATTAAGTTTGATTCTGGAAGGCTGGGATAAGGTGAGACAAGTGGAAAGCGGGGATTAAGAGATATTTAGTCGAAGGAGTGGAGGTATGTGAGTGGTGGGCGTGGGTGGTGAGTAGGAAAGAGCGAGCGTTGTGTTTAGGAGAAGGGGGGATTAGGTGTTTTTTGTTTTTAGGAGTTGGGTCAAAGGGTGTGTTTGAGTGGTGGGCGTTGGTGTGAGTAGAAATGAGTGCGAGCTGTGTTAGGGAGATTGGGTAGGATAAGGTGTTGGTTATTTAGTGTTGTTGTTTTTTAAGGATTTAGGGGTTTTATGATTAATTCGGTGAGAGTGATTTTAAGAGTATGTGAATAAGGATAACGTGATAATTACCGATGATGGAGTTTCCTTGGCTGGCTATCAGGCAATGCTCTGTGCTGGCTTGGGGAGTGTTGCTCGCTGGGAGTACAAACTGCAACTGATTGTCTGGCCAAGACTCGTTTATTTTCAAACCGCTGTCCTGTAGCTGGAACACTGCTAGGTTGGCGTTAAACAACAAACAAACAAACGGTGAGAGTGATTGTAAGAGTATGTGAATAAGGCTGAAAGGATGACGTGATAATTACCGATGTTGGAGTTCTCCTTGGCTGGCTATCAGGCAATGCTCTGTGCTGGCTTGGGAGGTGTTGCTCGCTTGGGGTACAAACTGCAACCGAATGCTTACTTACTTACTTACTTACTTTGGAGATTTAACGTGCGCTTTCCGACTGATGCGTATTTCGCACACGGGCCCGGCCAGGCCATTTAATGTGTTTCCGAAAGGGGCGAGGGTGGTCTGTGCAACCCAAGAGGGGGCTTTAGGGGTTGCTTATATAGAATTTGGGAATTTTGAGATTTGGAATAGATGCTGATGGGGTTGGGGAGGAGAACTAAGGGAGCTGGGTATGGTGGATGATTGTTTGTTTATGTGATTTTGATTTGGTAGGTTATTATGGTTTTAGATGCGTTTTATTAGTTCCGTTTTTATTAAGAATACGCCTAAGGCCTTGAAGTTTTCTAGTTTATTTTGTGGGTTTAGTATTGCTTCTAGAGTGAGAGCCTTGTTTAGATTGAGGGTGGTTTGTAATGCGGTTCGATGTGTTAGGTAGTGTGTGCAGTGGATGAGTGCGTGTTCTGGGGTTTCTGGTTGTTTGCAGTGTGGGCAGTTACCTGTAGTGTGTTTTTTAAAAATTTTTAGGTGGTTATTTAGGTTGGTGTGTCCTGTTTGGAGTTTAGTGATTACTCTGTCGATTTTTTTTGATGGATGGAGAATTTTTGGTTTGGTTAGTGGTTTGCTGAGCACTCTTTTGATTTGGCTATTTGAGTTTAGATATAGGTTATGCCATTTTTTTGTGATTTTTTGTTTGTTTACACTTTTAATTTCTGATTTTGAGATGGGTAAGTTTAAGCTTATTTCTGGGATTTTAAGGGATAGTTTAGCTGCTTTATCGGCGTTTTCATTACCGTATATTCCTACGTGGGCGGGTATCCACAAGAAGGTTATTTGTTTGCCTGCTTTTGTTAGGTCGTTGGAGCTTTTAAGTATTTGATTTATTAATTTAGGTCGGTTTTTGGTATTTTTGTTTTGGAGGGCTTGTAGTCCACTTAGGGAGTCAGTAAGTATTAGGATTTTTTGGTTGTTTTTGGATTCTTGATTGTGGAGGGCTGAGGCCATGCCCATTAGTTCGGCCGTGAATATTGATTGGTTATTTGGGAGTCGGAAGGATTGTGTGGTTTTAGTTGGTTGTGTGGTATGGACTCCGAAACCCGTGTGTTTGGAGGTCGGATCTGAGGATCCGTCCGTGTAAATGTGACACCAATTTGGCCAATTTTTGTGTATGTATGCTAGTGTGGTAGTTTTAGCTATGTTTGGGTCGGTTTGTTTATTTATTTGGCTAGCTAGTGTTGTGTCTATTTTGGGTATTTTAAGTTTAGGGGTGAAGATATTTGATTGTTTGCAGTTTTGTTTAAGATTTTTAATTTGGTGTTCATTTAGGTAGTTTGTTATTCTTTGGGATATTGGGGTAAGTAAGGGGTGTTTACGAGCTAGAGCTTGGTTTTTAGGGCTGATGTTTTGGTTTATTAAGTTTTGGATGAGAGGGTTTGATTGGGACGCGGCCCAGAAATTTAAGCTTAGCTGTTCCCTGCGTAGACTTAGTGGCATTTCTCCTGTTAAGGCCTGAAGTGAGGTGTAGGAGGTGCCATGTTGGGTGCGTGTAATGAGTTTGAGAGCCTGATATTGTATTGAGTCAAGTTTTTTGGATAGAGAGTTGTTTAGGGTGTTGTATATGGCGCAGCCGTAGTCTAGTTTTGATCTAATTAGGGATATGTAGAGAGAGAGGAGAGTATCTTTGGAGGCTCCCCAGTTAGAGCCAGTTAGGCATCTTAGGGTGTTTAGGTCTTTACTGCATTTAGTTGTTAGGTTTTGGATGTGAGCATCCCAGGTGAGATGTTCATCGAAAATAAGTCCTAAGAATTTGGTTTGTTTTTGAAATTTGATTGTTTGGTTGTTTAGCTGGAGGATTGGGGAGGCGGGTTTCATGTTTTTATGTTTGAATACTATTCCTGTTGTTTTTTCTGAGTTAAGGGAGAAGCCCCATTTGTCAGCCCATTGTTGTATTTTATTAAGAGATTTTTGGAGTAGATTTGTGGCCATTTTCATGCTTTTAGTGCGGATCCAGATGGCTCCATCATCCGCGAATTTTGATGTGTTTACTTTAGGGGATAGACCCTCGAATAGATCGTTTATCATTATATTGAAGAGGGTGGGGCTGAGGATACTGCCCTGTGGAGTGCCATTTTCTAGGGGACATTGGTCCGATAGAGTTTGGTCTATACCCACGGTTATTTTACGATTGTTTAAGAAGTCCTGGATGTAGTTTATTATCTGACCTTTGAGTCCTATTTTTTTAAGTTTTTGTATTAGCCCATCGTGCCATACCATGTCGAAAGCTTTAGAGAAGTCTAAGAAGATGCCTGTGGTATATTGTTTATTTAGTTGTCCTGTCTTAATATCTTGTTCTAGTCGGGCGAGGTTATCTAGGGTTGAGCGGCCAGGAGTGAAACCGCTTTGATCTGGGTTTATGGTGTTATTTTGGGTTAAGTAATGTTGTAATCTATTTTTAGCCATTGATTCCATTACTTTACATAAGTTTGAAGTTAGGGATATTGGTCTATATGAGTTAGCTTGATTAGCTGGTTTATTAGGTTTAGGGATTGGTATGACTAGGGCCTGTTTCCAGGGTGTAGGAACCTGTCCGTTTAGGTAGATGAGATTGTATAGTTTGAGTAGTGCCTGGAGCAGTTTTAGGGGGAGTTTTTTAATTATTTGGTAAGAGGTTAGGTCTAATCCTGGGGCTGTGCCCTTTTTCCTGTTTTGGATTACGTAGAGGAGCTCCTCCATTGTGTAGGGTTGATTTATTTCTAGATTGTTATTGTTTGGTTCTTTTGTGGGTTTGTTTTCTGTTTTAAGTTTATCTTGGAATTTTTGGCTGAAGTTGCTGTTACTGCTAACGGCCGAAAAGTGGTTGGCGAGATTATTTGCTTTTTGGGCGGGGTTGGTTGAGTTGTTAATGTTAGGGGTTTTTTTTATGTCGTTTTAAGCCTCTAATGGCGTGGATTTTGCGCGTGGATTATTTATACCTTCGCAGAATTTTTTCCAGTCTCTACTTTTGGCTATTTGGACTAGTTTTTTAACCTGGTGGTTTAGTTCGTGGGCTATGTTTAAATATTTGTAGTCGCGTTTTGCTTTATTGAAGGCTGATTTACGTTTTCGTCTAGTCTGTTCTATTTCCTCATTCCACCATGGTACCGTCGGTTTGCCTGTCTTAGTTACTTTGAAGGGGATGGAGGTTTTGGCTGCGTTTATTATATAGTCTGTTAGGTTTTTACAATAGGTTTCTGGATCATTATTTTCTATTTCGTTTAAGTTAGCTTCGTTGCAGATATCTTGGAATTGGTCCCAGTTAGCTTTGTTGTAATGGAATTTTGGTTCTTGGTTTTCTGTTTGGATTGGTACGTTTGTATTTCCTATGGTTATGTTTATGGGGAAGTGGTCGCTACCTAGCGGGACGTCGTGCACTTCCCATTGAGTGCTTTGGGCTAGATCTGCGGTGCATATGGTTAGGTCGATAGCCGACATTTTTTGGTTTATCTTATCGTACCTCGTGGGTTGGTTGCTATTAAGGAGTACTAGGTCATTTGTTTCTATCCATTCGGAGATTAATTTGCCATGATTATCTATTTTATCATCTATGCTCCATGTAGGATGGTGAGCGTTAAAGTCTCCTAGGAATATGGTAGATTTATCGCTTATTTTGAGTAGTTTGTTTAGATCCTCAGGTTGGACTTTTTGTTCCGCCCAGTGGTAAATATTTATGATGTTTATGTTTCGGTTATTTAATGTGATTTTAATGCCGTTGGCTTCTAGGTTTGGCGTGTCTATTTTTATTTCTTCGTAATTTATATCTTCCCTGATAAATATGATTAGTCCTCCTGCGGCTCTTCTTGTTTTCGGTATGCTTTTAGGCAGATAGCATATATATGTACATGTAAGAACAACAAAGTAATAAGATAAAAGGTGGAAACTTAACAAAGGAAGCCAACAGGTAATTGGCGCTGATGGGTGATTAGCAATAGACAATGGAAGCCAACACTTTACAGTCATTAGCGCTGATAGTTATGGACAACTTGAAGCCAGGAATTAAATTATTAATGATTGACAATGGGCAAAGGGGAGGTCGGGGATAATTAGCACTGATAAAAGGTTAAAGAACAGAAATAGCAATAGGCACATGGAAGCCAGCTACATAATTAGCCCCGACAAAGATCAAAGCAATAAGTCCCAAGCACTGGGCAGATAGGTTCCCTTATCACGGTCCTGATGTCAATGACTTGGCATTTTTTCCAAATCTCAAAATTTCAAAATTACTATATAAGTAACCCCTAAAGCCCCCTCCTGGGTTGCACAAACTCACTTTTCCCCGTTTTGGAAACACATTAAATGGCCTGGCCGGGCCCGTGTGCGACATACGCTTGCAGTCGGAAAGCGCACGTTAAATCTCCAATATAAGTAAGTAAGTAAGTAATGACTTCTTGTAGTTTTCTTTGTGTGTAGGTTGACTGGATGGTCGTGCATGTTGTAAAATACCATCCGAACATTACGATTTAACCTCGATGATCCGGTAACCCATTCATCAGCACATCCCCTCGTGTCGTTCCCTTAATATGTCTAGATCCATTAATTCCACGAGTGTCTGAAATGCACCTTCACACAAGGCCAGACACTCCACACAGCGCCGCCTGCCTTGTATCAAATTTCTGAAGTAAAATCGCAGATCAAGCAAAAAAACTTCTTTTCTAGCCTGAATAACTTTGAATCAGCAGTGTGTTTCCATGCATGACTGACAATATGTGTCACTGCGGGTTAACTTGACATACACAATATTGAAACACAGCATAACCGATGGTTATATTCATACATTCCACAGTTTTTTCCCCATAATAACTGCAACTATACAAAGAAGGTATTTCCCTACACCACATGCATGATAATTTGTAAATACTGTTATATTCAGGTTGATCCGTCTTTCACAACACTGAAACAAATAACACCACAACCACCATGACACCTTACCCTTGACCTAATCCCCGTGAAGTACGATGAGATGTGATCAAAACTAGAGATAAACTGACATGATAATGCACATAAACATTCGGTAACACAATGCCAGATTAATGAACATTTATCTGTTAACATCACATATCTATCTAGGTCACAGTCACTCGCTGTATAATAACGTGTAATGTATAGCGTAACTGTAACGCTCAACTAACGTTCGACATCTCAAATAGCTCGGGACAGGGACCAAGAACATAGCTGTGTTATCAACATAACTAACTACTATGAACTTTCCAACACTCACCAGGTTGTGCTGATGTCACCGTGTTGACTCGGGAAGAGTGAACAATATCTTCAGGGATCGTCAAAACTGAGATTACACCCGAAAGATGAAAAAAACAAACATTGAATAAAAACGAACAAGGACTGTTGAAATATCTACGACAGTTTGTATGCTAAAAATATCCCAGCGTCTCAACCGACGATACTCACAGGTTATACAAACCCCCCACCACTGATCGTGAAAATGGACACCAACTGAAGTTTACGTGATACGCCGCACAGGAAAAGTGCATCTCCTCTCTGATAGGATATATTTTATTCAAAGCATTTTCCCAAACGTACGTAGATAATCAAGTCTTTGTAAGACATTTAGAAGCGATACACGTAAGGAACATAATTTATGGATGTCAACTTCTTTATTATGAGGAACATAACGTTTCGGAGTATTAACTTACTCCATCAGGTGAATGAATGCTTTTAGGCAGATAGCATGTATATGTACATGTAAGAACAACACAAGTAATAAGATAACAAAAGGTGGAAACTTAACAAAGGAAGCCAACAGGTAATTGGCGCTGATGGGTGATTAGCAATAGACAATGGAAGCCAACACTTTACAGTCATTAGCGCTGATAGTTATGGACAACTTGAAGCCAGGAATTAAATTATTAATGATTGACAATGGGCAAAGGGGAGGCCGGGGATAATTAGCACTGATAAAAGGTTAAAGAACAGAAATAGCAATAGGCACATGGAAGCCAGCTACATAATTAGCCCCGACATAATGAACATTTACCTCTTTACAATACATATTTATCTATCTAGGTCACAGTCACTCGCTATACAATAAAGTGTAGAGTATATCGTAACTGTAACGTTCAACATCTTAAATAGCTCGGGACAGGGACCAAGTTCATTTGGATCCCCGCCCACGTAGGAATCTTTGGAAATGAAAAGGCAGATAAAGCAGCAAAATTATCCCTTAAACTCCCAGAAATAAGCTTAAACTTACCCAGCTCAAAATTAGAAATCAAAAGTGTCACTAAACAAAAAATCAACCAAAAATGGCAAAATATATACCAAAACTCAAATAGCCAAATCAGGAAAGTACTCAAAAAAATCCTAAATAAACCCAAAATACTACACCCATCCAAAAAAATCGACAGAATAATTACCAAACTACAAACAGGCCATACCAAACTAAATAATCACCGTAAAATAGCTAAACTACACACAACAGGAAACTGCCCACATTGCAAACAACAAGAAACACCAGAACACGTACTCATTCACTGCACACACTACCAAACACACCGAACAACACTACAGACTACCCTAAATCTTAAAACCGGACTTACACTAGAATCAATCCTAAATCCACAAAATAAATTAGAAAAATTCAAAGCCTTAGGCATATACCTAATAAAAACAGGACTAATTAGCCGCATTTAAACCCCAAATAAAATATTAAATCCAAAACTACCTTATTTGATAACCACCCAACACACACAGCTCCCTTAGTTCGTCCCCCACCCACTCTTGGCATTCTTTCCAAATCTCAAAATTTCAAAATTACTATATAAGCAACCCCTAAAGCCCCCCTCCTGGGTTGCACAAACTCACTTTTCCCCTTTTTGGAAACACATTAAATGGCCTGGCCGGGCTCGTGTGCGACATACGCTTGCAGTCGGAAAGCGCACGTTAAATCTCCAATATAAGTAAGTAAGTAACCAAGAACATAGCTGTGTTATCAACATAACTAACTACTGTGAACTTTCGAACACTCACCAGGTAATGCTGATGTCACCGTGTTGACGGGAAGAGTGCATTCGTCACCACTCGCCCCTTTCCGTAACCTGCAAGAAGACTTTTTGTGTACTCCGTCTTCCATGCAAAGTAAGCCACAGAAAGTGTCAAGTGAGATATCATGTTTCTCTCATCTCGTGACGGAGGAAAGGAGACATTTTCACTCGTGGCTACGCATTATTAAAACCACCCAGCCTCCCGCTCCGCTTGTTCTGTTGCACAAAAACTTCATTGCACAATTTATGTTGACGTCATAATTAAGTGTCACATGACCCCATGTCGGGTTGTGTGCTTCTTCTGGCCAATGGGCAGTTATATGATACAGTATGCCTTGACGATGTGCTTATTGCAAGATATTTGTGACAGAACACTTTCAAAGGATATCTACATTGCGTTTTGGACGGTATCGCTTACCGGTCAGTGTTGACATTAGTTAGTTCAACACGCAGAAGTTTACAATCTGCATTCGACAATATGCCTTTTGACATACTCTTGTTTACTTCGTGCAGATATCCACATTCCACCCACTGTTAGTACCAGGATGAATGGGAATTCTCCTGACAAACGTGGGGAAGATTTGGCATCAGAATCATGTGCACTGTCGGCGTCGGCGTCAACAACAGGAAAACCCGAAAACGAACCTTATTATTGCTGAACTGGAGCAAGAGAAACTAAATCATCATGAATGAGACATTTTGGACACATGCATTTGTTTCTGATGTGGTATTTGGACTTGCATTCACCCAGACAAACTTTCACTGGAATCATTTGTACTTGTATTTGCATTTGTACTTGATTTGCAAGGATTGTACTGTGCAAGATCACACACCATGGGTGAGTGAGCGGGGTTAACGCCGCTTTTAACAGCATTCCAGTTATATCACGGCGTGTCAGCTTAATGTGGAAGGAAAGCCCGAAGTGATGCAGGTCTCAGACGTTTACCACTTCGTTGAAACCCACGAGCACGGGTATGGTGCTGACGAACCTAGAAACATAATCGTGGCGAATCGGAATTCGAACCCACAATCATAGGTTTCTGGCCTGCCCAAGGGACGCAACTCTGCCCAGCGAATGGCGGCGCCTTAGCCGACTGGGCCACCCGTGCCCCCTCACACAACATGTGGAGTACAGACCTTTTTACTCACAGAGCCTGATGAGATTCAATGTTTCACATGGTTTCCGCAAGGCTAGAGATTATTATCACTCTGCCTTACGTGCCATTGGAAAAGGGTACTTGAGTTAGGACGATAAACCTGTCATAGAAGGTATGGCGTGGGCAGCATTACAGAAGGGTACCGGAAGTGGGTCAATATCATATGGCGAGGAGAAAGATGCTGATGTCATCCATTCAGGAAGGATTCAAGTCCCAGATTCCGGAACTTGGAACAGATAATACTCACAACAATGAGAGTGGACGGGGACATAGCAGGTTTTCAAAGGGGGCATGGTTTGCGAGAAACTGCATACTTGTGCGTCTTGTGCGAGGAGCGGGTTCTTTCACATGCAAAAGGCTAAGTTCGAGTGTTCGAAGACCAGACAAGATGCTAGACTGTTGTGTATGAATGTTATGAAACATACTTCAAGTGTGATCTTATCTAATGACTTTCACTTATTAATATGCACATTTTGGTCCTGGAATCAGGAAGGTGTAAGTTTGGGGAACAGAAAATACCCGTACCTGTCAGACCGAATATTATGCTGTGGCATGATTATTTATGTAACTATCAGGATAAGGTTATTTGTGATTAGCTAGTATTTGGTTGGCCAGTGAATTATACAGGTGATCACAGCAAAAAAAATGCAGTTTCCGGTATCCGGATACCTGCCGGATACCACCGGACACTCACCCAAAACGCGTCCGGGTATCCGGTGGCAGAAACCTTGCCGGATACCAGATCTGTGGTATCCGGCATGGACACCTCACCTGAAAGTATGTCACCTGGAATCCGGGTATCCGGCACCGGATACCTCACCGGATACCTCAATCTGGGTGTCGAGGGATCCGGCACCGGATACCTCATTCTGAGTTTCCCAAAACATGTCACAATTTGGGGGGTGCATTTTGTTCAATTAAGTGTGAAACACCTAAAAATATATTGGAAACTAACCATGAAAATTGAACATTGCTGAAGGTATCCGGCAGGTATCCGGCAGGTATCCGGATGCAATTTTTCGAGATGTCTTTCTCCTAGTAAATAATGTTAGCCTGGGCATAGTAGATAGCTGTAGTGTATATTCTGTGTTATTTGGGTTGTAAATATCCCCTTAAAGTTGAGATCTATGGGCAGGTACTTTTGGTGAAAACATTTTTCAAATTCATATATATTTCATTTTAGATGTTCAGCGTATTAAATGAAAAGCATTCAGTCCTGGTATGATGGTATCCTTACATTTCATCTTCATATTCCCAGTTTGTTCTAGCTTCTCGTGGTTGAAGCGCTCGATTCACCACATCGGTACATTGCTTGGTGTCACCCATCATTATATTGTTGGAATTTTGCTCATAAAGTGACATAACACCATATTCACTCTGACAAAACAAATGAAAGTCATTGGCTATGTGCTCACTTGGGCATTTGTTCCTGGTGAGATTAAAAGATTATTTTGGAACTGTATCAGTACTTGTTACATCTTGACAGACGAGTTTCATTGAAGTTTGAAACAGAATATCATTAACCCAAATGGGTGCATCCACAGAAAACACCTAATAAAGTACCGGTACATAAAAATATCAATGTAATTTTTCTACTGACATGGAACTAAAAACTTCATTCAGTGAGCTGTATTAATTGTAGGAAAACATTCAGGGCATTAGTATATTTGATATATGTTAGCACCTATGTTATGAATGATCAATATCATATTTCTTTAAAGAAGCAAAACAAAAAAAGTTGTTAAGATAACAAATCATATTTATTGATTTTATGACATTTCATTGGTTCAGTAACCAAAGGTGTTTGCAAGAACATTCAAAAACAGAAACAGATGCTTCAATGCCATTTTCTAAATAAACAAATCGGTCAAATCTCAGAAGAATTTCAAGGGAGAAGAATATCTAAAGTCAATTATGTTTGTGCAGTAAACCACAAAAGTCATTCAGATGTGTATAGTCAGCGTCAGTGTACACCACATAAACATAGTCTCACTGCTGTGGTATTAATTCCTTTAGACTTGATTAATGTCGTAATAAAACAACCTACAGAATCACACTGATGTGGCATTATTCATTCAGAATCATCACTTTCTGAGGTGAACCTGCTAGTTGTTCTGGGGAGGATTATTCATCACCCTGAGAGTCCTTTGTATGACTTGTCTGATTTGGTGTCATTGTGAAATCCAGGTGCCTGAAACAATTTATAACATCTTTAAAATCTTGTTATTAAAAATATAAGAAACACACATATATTGACAAAGGGTAAAAAGTTGGTTTCTCAATGAGTAAGGTAATGACAGTTTATCAAGCAACTGTTAACCAAACCATGTTAACCAATGTAAAAAAGCCATAGCAAACAGTAAATTTTACAGAAAATACAAAATTGTAATTGATCTTCTGAAAACAATTCCTGTAGTGCCATAAGGCAGGCTCCCCTGAATTTTTCTCAAATGTTTGCATTACATCAAAACATAAGGAAGGGTAAACAAGGCAATGCAAATTGCATAAAATAGGTTCTTATACATAAAAACAGAACTACCGTATTTGATGTAATAAGTGCCTCGCTCTAATAAGCGCCCACGGGAATATTTGCTAATATATTGGCTAGTTAACAATCCCAATTAGCACCCTTTCCAATTGATCAATGTATACAACGCTTATTTATTTGCATATAATACACATTCGTGTGTGATATGCACCCTTAATTATGGGGAATTTCATTCTGGAAAAATATATTTGTCGTACATTAACATTTCAGGCTGCCAGCATAAAGCACAAAATTTTGAGAGCGCCTGGGCGCTTATTCTGTCGAATACGGTATTCATAATTATCAAAACTTTCAATCACACAAGTCATGTAAGTGATCTCAAAATATTATATAATGAGTGTGCAAGTTAGTATAGTTTCACACAGCTTTTAGCAATATTCCAGCAATATATCTGCGGGGACACCAGAAATGGGCTTTTCACACAGTACCCATGTGGGGAACAGAACCCAGTGCTTGGGAGAACGCATTACCCACTAGGCTACCAAATACAAATATCATCTCAAATACAAAAGTAAGTAACATTAGGATTTCATACAACAGATATTTTCACCAAATATCAAGTCACTATACAACTGATTGAATTACTGATTAGAGAAGCAAGAACATATAAATGTAGCAGCTGAATCAGGCTTAATTTGAATCGTTCCTTGCTTCAGTTGCAATGGGAGCCACATTGAAAATAATTATCTCACTTATTATTGATAATTAATATCTACCATTAATTGGTAGGCCAAAATAGACACTGATGCAAAAAAATCAACTGAAAAGAACCACCTGAACAATCGACTAAAAACTATGTATATTACATTTTGGGGACCTTGCTGGCAATAGCATGGGCGGATACAGAGGGGGGGTGCTGTGGTGCGCACCCCCCTTTTTATTTCGAAAATAAATCTTTATTTCTGTATAAATTACCACCAAAGACAATAAATACTGTAGCTGTAAAAAAAGCTGTATCTGCCCATGATTAGTCATGAGTAAAATCATTATCATATTTTTATCATTTATCCTATCTTTAATTAAGATTAACAATAACGGGAAAAACTGCCAAATATATTGGTCAAGTGTAATCATTATTTAAGTAGTTCTATTTGGTTTTGGAACTTTTCAAGGGTCATTGTAAAAATATGTGTATTCCTATTTGAATACTCGTTTGATTGTTATAAAGTTACACAGTATTGCATCTATCGTCTGTTTCTAAATACAGTGGAACCCATCTTTGACTTGTGTGACATAATTGAATCATACCCCAATTGAATCATACCCCAAGTGCATTGTTATGCATCTGCACAGAGTGGTCAAAGTCCTTGTCACACACATAGTTTGCTACAAGGCAGAATCCAATACAGTTGAGACATCAGGTTGTATCCAGAAAAACTGTCTGATAATCTCAAGTATGGTCTTGGTAGGATCAAGGGATGTAGCTAATCCTAAATAAACATTAAACAAATGACATAATCTCTTCTACAGAACACTTGATCAAAGCCTGCCCCACCTTTGATGTTTATCATCTTGTTACGCTCACAACAGCTCATTAGCAAGATGAACTCAATGTCAACTCATGGTGGATTAGGGATTAACAGGGCAATTAGTGTCAGGTGGGTATTATCACTTGCAATTATCTGTTAATTACTTAATTGAGTAGTGACAGCTTAGTTAGTTTCCAACCACACTGACAAGTCAGTTTACAGTTTACTAGTAACATGTTTCTGTGGACCAAGGAAATGTATCTTGCCAGATACTTAAAAAGTTCTACTCATAAGTAATAAAATAATGTCAGTTTTGATATGCAATTCTCCCTTCAAAGACATTTAACATTTGATATACATAAACTGTCTGTTGAAACTATGATGATGCTAATATACAAGTCGCACAAAACAACTAATTCCTATACTGGTACCTAGCCAAACATACATATTTTTTATACGCGTATGCACATGCTTGTACATATATACCTCTACTGGCACATCACACATACAAACAATCATTAGATGGATGTAATGGTTCAAAAATATTTTACATACACAAACAAGTGAACAGATTCTGTAATAGCATGGTTAATATTGGGAGATGTTTAAGCATTTCCATTTTCACAGAATCGAAGGCATATCCTTTCAGGACTCAGATCAGCTTGTAGTGATTTAAATTCACATAAAAATGATTCATGTGAAATGACCTATCCCGCATGTGTGGCACCTGTTATAAAAATACCATTCATTACTTATATGTGTGTGACAAATTATGCTATTATTAGAAATAATAGGTATTATTATTATACAGCATGGATATTAGTGATTTAAATTCACATAAAAATGATTCATGTGAAATGACCTATCCCGCATGTGTGGCACCTATACAGCATGGATATAAGAAAGCTTTATATGGAATTGTTGAAAATTATGTACAGGAAAACATTGAAATAAATCAATCAATACATGCATTTATCTCAGAATAGATTTAATCAATATGGACTTCTCCTTCATTATCTAATTATAATCAGATGATTACATTATTGCTCAACTGATAGTTTGCAATAGTATAGAATTAGTATTATATTATTAATTATTTTGTATTTGAGCATCATTTAGATAAGCCAATGAAAAAAATATATGTTTAAAACACATGTAGTAGAACATATTGCAATAGTTAAGACCCGAAAAGAAGTTATGTGTAGGATCCTCAAAATGGTATCCACAAGAGCAGGTTGTAGAATCATGTTGGTGTTTGTTGTTTAACTCTGCACTCAGCCATATTCCAGCTAAATGACGGTGGTCTGTAAATAATCAAGTCTGGACCAGACTATCCAGTGATTGACATCATGAGCATCCATCCACACAATTGGGATACAATGACATGGATCAACCAAGTCAGCGAGCCTGATCAGCCGATCCATTAAGTTATCTCTTACAACTAGCATAGGTTGATCATGTTGATGGGGACTAACTTCAACCTGGAATCCCCATGTGAGTATGTATGCGGCTGTTAGCTTTGTTTGATGTTTAACGCCACACTCAGCAATATCGCAGCTATGTGGCAGGAATCAAACCTGCATGGGTCTTCAGCACGAAGAGTGAACGCTTCAACCACTAGGCTACCCCACCACCCAAAATTCCCCCATGATAAAGTTGTCATCATGGTTATTGTTCAGCTAGTTCAAGTGAAAATGTTCATACCCTTAAAATGTCTTATCTTCCACATCACGATGATCTCTGATGCAAAACTTCCCTGTCATTAAAGCTGTTCTTGATTCTTCACATCTGGAAAAATATGTTGAGGCTATTAATCATCTCACAGAGTAAAGGGAGTATATGAAATAAGACAGTGAGTCACATTAGCATACAAATTATCCAGTTAAAGTAAACATATGTCTTCATTATATACATAAGCAAATACTAACATATGATAGACAGGCTACTTGTTATATTAAAAAATATAATTATATCCTGATACATTTACTTACATGTTGGCTATGAAAGTTAATGTGTCACATGTGACAGGCTTACATGTGGTAAATTACTTTAATACGTGATCATTGTAATATTCACATATTCCTTACCTTAATGTGTCACTTCAGCTGCCAGCATTACCTCAGCTGCAATCTCAATATTTGGCCAATTTTGACGAAATGACCGATCGTTTTCAGTGTATAAGCTGGGCCTCGTCTTTAATATAACTTGGCGCAAGTTGACGACGCGCATAGAGAGCCGGGAACCAGCTTATGTCGTGTTAAACTGGTTCCGGGCTCCCTATGCGCATCGCCAACTTGCGCCAAACAATATTGTGATATTAGAGACGGGGGCCCAGCTTTGTGTTAACCAGAGGCGTGTTCAGGAGGGCGAGCGACCGCGGGAGAGTACAGTGAGGCAATATCATGCCTTTCTGAACGAGAGGCGCGTACTCGCTCTCGCGGCACAGCATCCAAAATGGCGTCACCGGGAATCAAAACAGCCCTGTCCACAAGTGTCATAGATTCACACATTTAATTTCATCACAAGTTTGATGGCTTCATACTTTGATTATTAGTTACATGTCCCTGTGCTGGACCAGACAATCCAGCAATCGACATGAGCATCGGTCTGTGCAATGGGGATACGATGACATGCATCACTCAAGTCAGCGAGTCTTATTACTCGATCCTTACGGCAAACATATGGGTTGCGGAAGACCTATTGTCTTCCCTGATCATCACGGGTCAATATATTGAAAATGCAAAAATAACTTTTTGATGGTAGATCTAGTCTAAAAGATTATTCTATTGACATCGGTTCCATTCTCGCCAAAGGCAAACATTTGTTGAATGTGCGACGCCATCTTGGATTTCGAGGGAGCTACCTCTCGGGCTCGATCGCGAGTACTCCCGTGCGCTCGCGCGGTAAGCCGTGTTCAACAGCGCGCGCTCGCGTGTTATCACGAGCGCCCGCCCTCCTGAACACGCCTCCGGAACAAGCCAATTTACCCATATTCCCCTGCGGTCCAGGGCGCCATTTTAGAACATGGACGTAAACAAACCTCGTGTATCGATATACACTGTCATGCTTGATTACGATAAGCTTACCTCGTGTATCGATACATTGTTCTCATTCACCTCCACCACGGAAATGCCGGCCGAAGTTCCTCTGAGCCATCCACAACGCGGAAGTCAACAGTATTTGGAAAGGCGATTGGCAGCAAATGCGGATGCCAGGTACGTAGCAGGGCTTCGTGACCTTATGATTTCCGTGCAGAGATCTTATGGAACGGATTGATTTTGATATTTTCCTGCTCTACATGCTTTACCGTAAACGCCAAGGGTCCTTTTTTTAGTATTATGGTCAACTGTTTGTTATGACGACAAGGATTTGCATAAGGGGCGTAATGGATTTGTGGTCAAAACAAGATGATCCAAATTAGATCCGCTTTTTATAGATAATGAAGAAATGTACAAAGATCTAGGAACGATTATTAACTCTAAACTTTTGTGGGATGCTAATACAGACTATAATTTACAATAATGGCCACCAAAGACTTTACTTTTTTTACGCTTAACATATTTTTATAATTACACTGTTATGTCCTTGTTTTGTATAAGCTTCATAACTAAATAATTCAATATTTCATGGAATGACTCTGACCTTGGCGAGGATCTTTTTTGCAACAAGTGATTCCCTATGTAAAGTGTATGTTGAATGACCCAATAATTGTTTGACAGTTGTTAAATATGGGATTATGTTTTATCTCTGAATGTTTGGGATGAAATATTTTAATAAGGACAGTTCTAAGTTGGAAACTCAACTGGGGCCTTTTCAATTGAATTCAATGTACAGCATGTACAGTTTGGATAATTCTGTAATGTGAATGCTACTTATTTTTGCAGAATGTCTGGATGAATGAATGAGTCAGTCATCTGCACAGCATCAATGGAAAAAGGGAAGCAATGAGGAACAAGAGAAGAGTAGCAGTGAGTGGTAAATATTTGAAATTATTCTGTTTGGTTCATCATGTTCATGTAGCTATTCTGCAAATATTTTTTCAGTTTGCTTGTTCTTTATCACCTGTTGGCATGGATGGCCTAATTATCAAAGGCACCACAACTTGCTGTGCATAGTTGCATCTCTTGGGCTTGACAGAAACCAATGGTCGTGGGTTTGAATCGAGGGTAGCATCATACACTTGCTTGTGGGTTTCATCAAAGTGGTAAACATGTAAGACCTGCATCACTTCGGGCTCTCTTCCCATTTCACTCATTTAACACCACATCCAACAATACTTCAGCTAAATGACAAGGATTATAAATAATCAAATCTCAAATCCCAACTAGGCAAACCAGTGAGTAATGTTATGAGCTCGATCCAGACGCACCGATGATGACTGTTATGGACAACATCCCACGTTATTGGGTACGATTACGAGCGATCAATGAGCCCACTTGCTACCTCATCTATTACTTTGGCTTGTATGGGAAGCATTTTTAAGAGATGTCAGTTAATGATTGTTTCAACTCATCAGCATGGAACAATATATATCTCAAATGTTTGGTATATAACAAAACTCAAAGATGATAAATTAAGTGAATTTGCTGCCTTTTATCTGTAAGTACATGTTGCAACAATTCTTTTCTATTGCTACAATCTTTATACATAATTTTGCAGAAACTGAAGTCCAGCTTGAGATACCCGGATGACTGGTTGACAGTCTGGAAGGACCCTTCCAGATATCAGAAGTGATAGGCAGACAGTGATGAGGAGAATCCTGTTATTTCAATGGGGGCCTACCAAGAAGTTATATCCCAATTGACACTGGGACACACTCACAAAGGCTGGTCTGGCTAATGTGAGAAGACCAACCAATGCCAAGTCGGAGTGGGACCCTTCAAGGACGTTGAAGAAATTATTGTCTTTGGCCATGTGGTAATCACTTGAAAGGAATGATGTTTGCGACTACTTGTCTATAAATGTGGACCCAAACACCAAATAGAATGTTCACAATTCTACTAACACAATGCAACAGGGATAGAGCCGATCTGGCCTCCCCTCATCCTGGTTCCTGTTTTTCCATGGCAATATAGAAGGGAAAGGATATTTGAGGGCAAGTAACTCTGAACTGGTGAGCATGGTCTGCTTATGCTTTCAAGCGAACAGTTATCCCACTCTGTTATGAGTATTGAAGAATAGGAGGAAATTGCATACTGCATCAGGAACCATCATGTGAACAATGTTCAGTGTGTGATATAGGCATATAAATAAAAGAAATTGATAATTTGTTTGTTGTTTATGTTTCTTTAGCCAGGTGTGTAAATGGGGATTTTCCAATATTTTGCCTCAGTTTGATAGCCACAGTTATCGGATGAAACCATGCATTGCTTGGACATCTTTGGAATAACACATTGATCTGCTATGTCAAAGGTCAATGTCATAGCCAGACAAAAAAATTGTTAATGGCCAAACTCTTCCTTAGGGCAGGGATAGAAGTTGGCAACAGGTCATACACTTACTTTTTACCCCCCCCCCCCCCCCCCCCCCCACCGGCATATAATACGGGGTGATATAGCGATCAGCCAGTCTGTCTGTCCATCCGTAATCATTTCCTTTTCCAGGGGAAGGATTCCCAAACCATTCAGTGTATTTGATCGAAACTTGGCAAATCTATCAGGCACATACTGAAGTGGTGCCTTTTGGTATTTTGGGATTTTTCTAAAAAAAAAATAATTTTTTTTTTATGGAATGACGTTGGACATAGACTCAATTGGGGATGGGGTTCGTTTCCGGGGCAGAATTCAAAAACCATTCAGTGTATTTGATCGAAACTTGGCAAAGCTATCAGGCACATACTGAAGTGTTGCCTTTTGATATTTTGGGATTTTTCTAATTTTTATTTTTTTAAATTTTTATGGAATGAAGTTGGACATAGACTCAATTGGGGATGAGGTTCGTTTCTGGGGCAGAATTCGAAAACCATTCAATGTATTTGATCAAAACTTGGCATTCATATGGATGCGACCATGGTGGATCTTTTGTGGATAAACAATGTATGCTTCTTAAAGAACTTTAAACTGTTGACTCATTACATACAGAAATGCACATTTACTAGTGGTTACTTTACAGACATCTGCCGGGGGGTTATGTCATCTTTCTGATGACTCTTGTTCTCTAATGTGCCTTTTCCTGCAGAAGTCTAAATAACTCTTACTCATATAGTTGTATATCATTGTCATATGTTTGTCAATGTTATACTGAATGAAGCAATTTACAATTGTTTTTGAAATAGTCGCAACTGATATTGAAGGTCAGATTAGCTTTCAATGTCTTTCAGTAAAAATGTTCACAGTAACTGAGGAACAGCTCTCTGTAGTGTGATGAAATCTGGTACATGTCACCCTCAGAGTGAGGCATATTGTGTTTCAAACTTAAATGAAGCTGGTATGCTCGTAACAAGTACTTGTACCTTTACAAATAATCATATTATCATCTCACTAGGACCAAAGGCCCAAGTGAGCACACAGTCGATGAGTTTATACTTTCACTCAGAACAATCTGGAAGTCTGAACATGAAATTTAAGGATATCATCATACACGTATTAGAACTGATGTTTGTTCATTAAACAGCTTAACATCTAAAAAGATTGAAAAAATTGTCTTCTCCAAAAGTACATGCCCATAGATCTCAACTTTAAGGGGATATTTACAACTAAAATGACACAGAATGTTACTACAGCTATCTGATATGCCCAGGCTAACATCATTTACCAGGATTGCATCCGGATACCTGCCGGATTCCTTCAGCAATGTTCAATTTTCATGGCTAGTTTCCAATATATATTTAGGTGTTTCACACTTAATTGAACAAAATGCACCCCCAAATTGTGACACGTTTTTGGAAACTCAGAATGAGGTATCCGGTGCCGGATCCTTGGTATCCGGTGCCGGATCCTTGGACACCCAGATTGAGGTATCCGGTGAGGTATCCGCTGCCGGATACCCGGATTCCAGGTGGCATACTTTCAGGTGAGGTGTCCATGCCGGATACCACGGATCTGGTATCCGGCTTGGTATCTGCCACCGGATACCCGGACGCGTTTTGGGTAAGTGTCCGGTGGTATCCGGCAGGTATCCGGATACCGGAAACTGCATTTTTTTTGCTGTGGATAGTAGGTCTTGTTCAATCTTGTTGTAAGGAGCGACTAACGGTATCGGGGGGTCAGGCTCTCTGACTTGGTTGATGCATGTCATCGTATCCAAAATGCGTGGATCGATGCTCATGATGTCCATCTCTGGATTGTCTGGTCCAGACTCGATTATTTATAGACCGCCGTCATATGGCTGGAATATTACTGAGTGCGGTGTTAAACAACAAACAAACATGTACCTGAAAAAGATGCCTTCTTACTTAGGATTATGAAACAAACAAACAAACTTTACAGAACCCCACACCAGCCCTGTTGTTTTCTCAAGACACATGACACCATATTGAGAAGGAAGTTTGAGGCACATTTTCTGAGGGACCCATTTCCTGGCAAAATGATTATTTCACCAGAGTGTTCCGAAAAAGGAGAGTAAACCGCATGTATAAGCACTGTTATTGATTTGGTTCTTTTCGGCTAAATATTCAGTCAAGTCTTAATTACATTTATTTAAAGGAGGACTATGGTTTACAGTACCCAACAGCCGATGGGTTTGCACTGGATTGTCTGGTCCAGACTCGATTAATTACAGACCGCCGTCATACAGCTGAACTATTGCTGAGTGCGGCGTGAAACAACAAACCAACCAACAGGAGCAGGACTACTTTATAGTTGTGAATGTCATTGATATTGGCGGTGTTGAGAAACCTGGCCTAGCTTGGAAGGCTTTTGATAGGCTGAGACATTTAATGAACAAGGCATTGTAGAATCTTGGGACCAAAGTGGTGACTCCCACCACAAAAATGATATTTCTTGGTATAGTAGTAGATGGGCATTTTGAGGTTACCGCTCAACGCTGACATAACCTTCAGGTGGAACCGAGTGATTGGTCAGGTCAACGTAAGGCATCTGAACGGCACTTGTTCGGTAGTTGAACTTTTTTGCTAAATGTGTGAAACCGAGTGGACTTCTAATGTCTATCGGGTAGCCTGGTGGTTAAAGCATTCGCTCGTCACGTCGAAGATCCGGGTTCAAATCCCGACGTGGGAACAATGTGTGAAGCCCATTTCTGATGTCCCCCGCCGTGATATTGCTGAAATATTGCTAAAAAGCGGCGTAAAACCATACTCACGAATTCACTCGCTTGTGCACTCTTAAATCACTGAAACGAAACAATCATAGAGCGAGCACACCACAATGCTGAAGTTTGAGTTCAGTCCGAGATTCGAACTCACGCTGCCAGAGTGAGGCACCTAAACGCCCGCACACAAAGTCAGCGATCTAACCAACTTAGCCACCGAGGCTACCATAGAAATGAAAGTCCGACAACTGGTAGTCTAGATCACAAGCCCCTCCGACAAGTGTAGATTGGCATGGCTCCAATGGCAGAAAGCTGTGAACGCACAATGCCATATCTGTGAATATGCCAACTAATTTCAAGAAACGCACTGAACCCAATAAAAGCTTCATTTGTTCGTTAAACTCCCGTGATGCATTGCGGTCCATGAGTTATGTCAACAGTCGGCAATCTCAAAATATCCATTTTGTTCTGGTGTCGTCATCACGTAAATTTCACGATTAATCTTGTTAAAGTTCTGTAAGTCCAGTTTCGGTCAAAAGGCGCGATATTTTCATCGAAAGTCACAGCGACACCGGCTACAAAGTACTGTTGTGACATATACGCCCGAGTGACGTTCCGCAAGTGAGAGCGTGGCATGGTTAAACAAACAAACAAACAAACAAACTGTAGCGCTAAGTTTGCGTTGTGAAACCAATGGTTCAAAAGTCTAGCCCATGGTCCCTTGTGTGGTGATCTACTTTCAAATGCTGGCGATCTACAGCCCGTTTTTTTTGTGTTGTTGAATGCGTATTTTTTCATACATGCTCTCAAACTAGTTATTATAATGTCCTTGGACGACAGAATTTTATTCAGTTTAAATATATAATGTTAATGTCAAATTTTGTCTCGTCACGATATGGCTGAAAAATTGCCGATGTGACCTAAACTTTAACTCATTCACTCAAAAGTCGAGCAACGACAATTTAATCCAAAAATAGTTACATCCCAACCAAGGTATTCCCAACATTCCAGTTTCTTTCTGAAGATCCATGCTTGCCGCAAAAGGCGTCTACGTTTGTCGGGAGAGGAAACTAACCGGATCGGGTGGATTGTCTCGTCCAGACTCGATTATTTATTGACCGCCGTTATACAGCTGGACTATTGTTGAATGCGGCGTTAAACAACAAACAAAACCAGTTTCTTCTGTTTCAATAATTTTCCAGATTGATGGCAGTCATGATGATATAGTAATACATACGAAAGACAAACATGATGTTTATTTATTATTGTCCAACATCCAGAAAACATACAAATGTTGGGGTTTGTACAATACACAGATGAGAAAACTCTGAGTTTGTGGAAAGAGAAGACCCGCATGACACTTTACTGGGGGATGTTTGTAATGTTGACTGTAATTGATGGTATGCTTGAAGTGAGGTCACATAAGAAAAGGAATAATGTTGCCCATTTTTTGGCAATTTCATTCATCGAACGATTGGGGAAGAACAACATAATGCTCCCTCGAAAGCTTCCACAAATTAATCTGTAGATTACGCGTTGTCTGTTAGCACCTGCAGAGGAGAAGAATGATAATTCTTTCCTAAAGTATTTGAGTAACTTTCATGCACTTTGAAAACATACTAGTATTCCATCCAATTGAATTAACGCCTGAAGTTTATAATCGTCAGATTATTGCCGCGAAAATCAATAGAAAACAGCATTAGAAATTGGCACTAAAGTACTCACGGAAATAGACAAAAACTGTTTTTCTCAATTTAAAAATCGACACAAAGTGTTACGTAGCTGTAAATACGAAATAACAAAACAGCTCGAAAAGTACTAGTCTGGATTTGCTAGTTTGATCTCAGTGAACAATACAAAATGTACTTTACAGGAGGTAATTTGTCGGCACTTTCAACATTCAAAAACAAAACTAAGTCCAAATTGACATAGCAGAAACAGACTATAGGCGTTATGCACCTGTTCTCACCTGTCGTCAAGTTATGGTTATGCCCTGTTTCACAATAGTCTGTTTTATTCACATTTTTACACACTTTTACTTGTAAAAAGGCATAAAAACATTTGATACGCTGTATTTGTGCCACGGCCCAATTAGTACTAATTTAGTAGTTTGAATATTTACATGAGGTCGAAAAAACAGGGTTTTTTCATTTCCGTGGGTACTATAGTCCTATAGTCCTTGCCAAACTGCCCAATAGTTAAGGTATCCTAAGAGTAGAAATTTCCTATTTTTACGGGTTTTGCTAAATGTTATCATTTTAAGGACTAGTTGACTATAACTGTTAGTTTTTACCCCTGGAAAAGATCCTCAGAGGAAGTGATGCATGAAGAAAGGTACTGTTTAGCTATGCTATGACCATATATAAAACCAATCCACATTGTACACTTTTGTCTGAGGAATTATCATGAAAAAGTAGAAACAGTCACAATGAGATCAATTTGGCTTGAACGCCGATGTGAACAGTATTTCAGTTGTGTTAGTGCGTGTCAGCTTGATGTTGGACGAAAGGCTTCATGTTGATGAAGGCCGTTAATGTTTTCCGCCCATGGGAGCCCACATGCCCAGGTATGGTCCTGACTGACCACAGATTATGACAGGGCAGGTTTCCAACATTGCTCATTGAATCAGCTCCTGGGCACCCTGTTCCCAATTAGCTTCACGACAAAAACTGCTGAGGGTGAATATTATAAGACCATGATTTCAAAATATAGTAAATAGTTGACAAATAAGCCCGTCTGAACAGTATATCAATCATATCACGACGTTATACATAAATAGTATGAGCTTATGCGTATCATATGTCGTTGTTATTTAATACCATATGTTTTACAGTGCAATTTTGCAAATGGGTAACTTCAATTTAACATCCTGAAAATGATCTTCCTATTTTCCTTGAATATTGAACAATACATTAATGTATCCTACCTTTTCATATCCAAACACAATAGTCACAAAATGCACAATACAATGCACATAATCAGTACAGCATCAAGACTGTTAACAGAGTCCAGTCATAATGGCTACGTGAATATTATAGCAACATGTCAGGTGTGCATATTCTATTTTGGTGACTGACTGGATGGCTGGAGTCCACGTAGAGATGAAGACCCACACACTGACATATATTGTACATTGCAAACACTGGAAATGCCTTATATACGACTGAATGTTCTTCTGTTCACTTGCCATGCAAATACTATAATCAGTTATGCAATGCTATTGCCTTGTACAGGGAATCCAACTGTTGCTATGATGCTCCATCGTGACGTTGGTTTTGTTAATTGAGTTGGAATATGTAAAAACCCGATGCATGTCGTGTTCAGAAGAAGTAGAATGCATATTGAGGCAAAACTGATCATTCACGACAACACATTGTCATGCCAACATCAAATGAAAAAAAACAACATGAATAGATCCTTTAAAACAGGAGCATTTATATGTAGACAAATTGGGTTGACATTTGTAACTAATGTACGTGCATTAATGACTGAATTCACACTTGAAGACTATTTGTATTCGTCCTCTATCTCGCAGGAGAAATTTTTTTATCAACCTTTGTTGTTCTTTTATATCTATGAACCTATGTCCTTATCACGCTTGTTTACGAAGACTTAGGTCTACATCAACCGATTACCATTTGGTTATTTACAGAGAATAAGAGTCAGGACGTGTGCTACAGAATGAAGGCCATTTTGAAAAGATAACATGTAACGTGATAAGAAACAGTCCGAATCGGGAGAGATCTCGCAGACCACTGCGTCCACTTTTCTATTAAAGGTTGCGATGCACTAGTTAATGAAGTGTCATATAATATCTAGACAGTGTTGCACAGTCTCTTGAAGTATTATGCCAACATCATAATACCAAACAACTTTATACTTAAACGTCTACAAACTGTCATATAAAAGAATCTGATCATTCGCACAAGCACCCTGATATAAACTTTACATTCGTGCGAACATGCAATATTTGCTCTTTTTGTTCTTGAAAATGAATATGGTTGGAGACAATTTATTGGATAGTGAATATCGTTGTCCTGTCACAGACAATGTTGACAATCTCTCCCCTTTGCTTACACTTGAAAGAAAACACTTCTGCAACAAACACTAAGGATATAAAGAGATGATGGCAAGGAAGATCCAACAAGTCGCACGGTATAAATACTTGTTAAACACAGTATCTTTAAGAAATACAACAAATTCGACAAAATAAGTGTATAAAAACAAGGAAGGAAACACACATTTCTGGAGACTACGAAAGAATTGTGAAGTTTCATTTTGGGCGATAAGTTCTCATCCTCAAAGGATAGTATTGCCCCATGTATTCATCCCTGTCCCTCGTTCCTTGACGTAGTCTTTGATACTGTAATGCTCACGCTATTCCTCGTGTTGATGTTGATGTCCGCCCCATTTTAAATAACCTTTTAGCATATGAGCTCTCATTTTCTTCGGCCCTCGACTGAAGCCATCTGCCCCGAATGAAATAAGATACAATGTTATAAGCTCACGGAAACCTATTTCTTGAGAAAGCTTTTTGATCCCATTCTTAATTACATGTACAACAGTAACAATTTATTGCATGGGAGCTCTCCGGTATAGGACTCAACTCAACAGAGATGTGCCGTTTCTGGAAGAATACAGACGGAAGTAGCAGTACAGATGTTGTGGCGTTGCTTGATGATTCAGACAATGATGACCTCTCAATTGGATAGCATGCATCTGTTTTAAATTTGTCGATTTGAATTAAATTCCAATTGTGGTTAAAAAGATGTATATCATTTCATCCAGAATCTGATCAAAGCTTGAACAGAAAGCAAACCTCCAGCATATTGTGGTTCATTATCTCGTAACAGGTCCAAGTTTCTGGTCTCGTGTGTGCACTTTTTTAACGTCAAACACCACACGCGCTATCAGCAGTTGGACATCGATCTACCAGAAATCTCATCATGTTTTATGGCACTCCCTGGAAACCATCCCATATATGTCATTGCTTAAGGACTATTCATGCAGATAAAATATCCATTAGGGCCATGTGATGGATGGACACACAGATACAGAGTTGGAACATTTGATACTGATGTTGTCTCGGTATTTCCTTTCTGAATAACACAGCTCACATTTGAAACCCACGAACACACTTGAGTTGCTACCTGTACGGCAGGACATGCTAGCACTTTTCATCATCACTGATTTTCAGTGATCCATTCATATTATGTTCACCGCCGTTATGCCCAATGGAATCTGCTCTGTCGGATAATTGAGACCAGTTATTCTCTGGCGCTTACGTGTTATATAGACGTGCGCTGACATAACAGCACAGGCGTGGCACGAGTATAATCCTTCATATCATGGTTGTTAAAATTACCATGTTCTCTATATGCTGGTTCAGTTTAGTCTTTGCAACCTTCAACTGCATGACCATTAAACGACATGGTCCTCAGCATCCTTTCCTCTGAACATCCCATCAGCGACAACACACTCTACATCACACTCTAACAGGGTGTCTGGATATTCCCCTGGGATTCGGGACACACACATTAGGAAAGACTGTCGGGTAGTTTGTTTTTGTTCCATGGAAGAATCGTTAGTTTCACACCTCTTCTGGTTCGGGTTCTTTATTATAAATCGTCTTTTCTCTATAGATGACCTCCTCACTCTCCCTGTCTATCAATAGTAAGATGGCGGCACCGAACATGAAGATGGCTGACCCCCAGCCAACCCCGTATGCCCAGCCGAACTCCCATTTGTGGTGAGAGCGTTCTAGACTTACTTCTTCCAGAAACTTCACGGGGAAGATGATGAGAGCGATGACTTCAAACAAAGCTGAAACATTCAATTTGCAAATGATTATGGTGGAAATGAGTTTGTTCACATAGTGATATACCATTTGAATAGTTCCCCGTCGTGGAATATATCATTAAACATGAGTAAATACATAAGAGAAGTATACCAAGTATATAAACGAACCAAATGTAGCAGGCGCATTGCATTATAGGATCTGAGATTTAAGTTTACCCAAACTTCTTATTTTCACAAAATCAGAATTCACACCAGTATCAATAAATTATTTCAAAGGAGGACCTAATGTGGATATGGGCGAGGGTGTCCGCGTGAGCGTGTGTTTGTGAGTGGGCGCGGGCGCGGGCGCGGGCGTGGTCGTGGGCGTAGACCGTGGTTTGAACGTGACTGTGGGTGAGGAAGTGGACGGGGACGTGGATGAGAACAATGCTGCTGGTGCTGTTGTGATTGTTAATGTGGAGGGTCATTGGCATGGATACAAGTTCAACTGTGGGTGCTGGTGTAATTGTGGAGGTGGATTTAGGCTTGGGCGTGGGCGCGGATGCGAGTTCGAGTGCGGGTGAGGGTATGGATACGAGGGCGATTGCGCATGCGAGTGGACTGGTCTCGGTTTTTCCTTAAAAAATTCAAGACCTTAATGTACTTCATATTCCTTCAACGCAGGCATGATCATTGTTTAATGGAGGGACGAGCTGCGAAAAAAAAAACCAACGAATTTTCGAACGAATATGTACCCAAATTAGTTTCACAAGATAATGGATACATATTATCTAGGCCTGAATATCAGTTTTAGTAATTGTGCCCGCGGGGTTCATATCCTGCATGAGCGCCAGTTTTAAGCAATTAGTTTTTTTATTGGATCAGCAAAACAAAGGACACCAGTTGCATGACTGACTCCTGTAAAGGCCGAGCGCCGTACATGCTACATCACTCTACACACGTTCATTAGATGAAAGATAATCTGAAAGCTGTTATCATCTTGTCAATCACATGTAAGCAATCCCATTACCGTTACAACCGAGGCTATCATTTCCTGTCAACTATTTGCCGCTAATGATGCTACAAGATCAATGTGGCCTAAAAATCAACTGCTAGTATCCACAAATGTTCTAGTAATGAACTAAAAAGGTCAGCCTTAGAAGGAAATCCTAAATGTGTCTCAGTAATGATTTCGTTTAATATTCGGTATGACCCTAGGTATGCTTTCATCTGCTCGATCAGCCACAATGGGTGTCCCAGTGGTCTGAGGCGCTGCTATTCGCTGCACAGAGTTGCTTCCCTTGGGGATCCCAGGCTCCGCTGATTTCAGGTTGGAACCTCAGCTTCGCTCTGATAATGGTTCTAGGTAATATTGGCAATGTACGCCACCTGCTCACAGTCTACAGTAGCACACACAAACACACACGTACACATTAAGATACAGCATTTAGGTTGTTTCGGAAGCAGATAATGACTACCTAAGTCTCTGGGGTTACATGTCGACAGCTATTAAAAAGACATCATAAGGTAATGGTGTGTTTTGGCTTCATCGCTAGGACGGTGATGGATGTGATACACTTCTTAATGACTGGCGCACTTGTCAGAGGCTTCGGGAGAAAGACTTGATAAGTTATTTCTGAAGGTACTATCTCATTGTCCATGCTCAAGTAATCTTAATTATGCCATTTACTGGCGAATTGGTGACATTACCATACTCGTTGAGGCGATTATATGTAGATATGGAACCATGTCCTTTTTTTAAAATATGTCCGGCAAACTGTATTCCGTATATGATGTCCGCGATGAATGATATTTGATAATTACTTCATTGTATTTATTGGTTTTCTAATATATGGACAAGATTCCCCATCGCAATCAAGGTTCAATTTGAAATAGGAGCTTGTGTACTCCAGAATGTTACTCCTCTAAAGATTCGTAGAGTAATGTATTGTTAGTTTGATCGAAAAGCCGCTCTTACATGTAGCTTAACTGAAAGGGGGATTGAATATTGTTGTTAGCGTAACGTTGCTGACTGTGACTGACGTCATGGCGGCTTGAACACAGTCCACCGTGGACCAGTGACACCATTTGCTTGGTGCTTCAACATTGCCGGTTAGAAAATAACGCAAGTCACACGTGTTTCGCAGCCAATCCCCATTTCAGTCAGATGTCAGGATTAGCTTAATTTTGATACAGGGGAACTAGTCTGTTGGGATTTAAAGTCCTCATAAACCGGTTGGATCGATACCTTTTCGTGAATGCCCCAGAAGTATGAATAATGAACCATTCTGACAGTGACATAAAGTAGCAGGTGACCTCACATATGCCCAATACAGAACAACCTTCTCCTGTGCTACAATCTAGCCAACTTCATAACAAAGTGACCGCCTCAGTGGTAGAGCGTCCGCCCGGAGAGCGGAAGGTCCGCGGTTCGATCCCTGTCCGCGTCATACCAAAAGACGTTAAAAGATGGTACATGTTGTTCCCCTGTCTGGCGCTCGGCATTAAGGGGCTAAATCAAATTATGGTCGGCTCGGTATACTGTGTCTGAGTGGGGTATTTATGTTAAACTGCGGCTTTGTATCTCAGTGAGCTAGCACTGTAAACCGGCATCTGTCCGGACTAGTACAAGCACACACACACACGTGCATGTACATCGCTATATAAGTGTAATAATCTTGGACGCGATGTTAAACCCAATTTCACCTCACCTCATAACAAACTTCCGGTTTATCAAAGCACACCTTTGAAACAGAAAGCCCTACGCCTCTAGCTACCGTAATAGCAAAGTTATAATTTCTTCCGTTTTATGACCTTGACCTTCTATCTCAACCATGAACTGCCTAGATAAAATGTACATGAATTGTCAAATTCCAGTTATGTACACATGAAATGGGGATCGCGGGTGAGCGGCACATGATGTGCACATGTTGATAATAAAACCTAAAAATACTGCGTGACATTCGGCTGCACTGTCCCCCCAACCCCCCTCCCCCAATCCACCCGATATCCTTTTAGTGACAAAGATTTCATGCATTAAACTGGGTGCAACCAATTCGACTTGTCTGCCAACGTCATTTAACAACCAACAATAAAATCCGTCATAAAACAAATAGCGATATGTCTAAACCTAATGAAAATTATAATGAAGTTGACCAACTTCCAACACTTACCTGCTATAAACATGATAGACAAAGCTGCTTTGTAATATGTGTACTTGGAGCGGAAATTGTCCGTCCTTAATCCTATACACGCCACTACAATGGAGACGAGACAGGTGGCTAGCGACAGCAAGCACATTGTCCTACACGCCTGGATCCATGCTGAAATTCAAACATAAAACTGTAGTAAGCAGAGTGTCCGTGTATGATTCAAGACTCTTTTACAAGGAACGTATCTTTATAATGTATACTTTAGGACAAATAAAGTATGAACATGTTTGATGGTGTCTAAAACTTTAACAAGGAATGGTTATTCAACGGTAATGTATTTGATTCGGGTAACAAGGTTTGCAGTATTTCGGAGCCTGTTTTCAGCCAACTCACGTTTATGACATTTGTAATGTTTTGGTTAAATCCCAGTTTTCTAGTATATATTTTCTGTTGCTCGGCACTTTATTTATCTATTGAAGACAAGTATTCGGTGAATTTCTGAACCATATGTACGTATTAAGAAAAGGGAACCTACTATGTATTGACGGTCGTGATATAATGGGGAGTTGTGAAAACAGTATTATGAAACAGTACATGGCAGTTGGTTACAAGAAGCTGGAATATTGCGGAGTGCGGCATAAAACAACACAAAAAACAAACTGTTCGTTACATCACTATGGTACAGTTTGTAACGTTGAATGACTGGTATGACATGGTATGTTGAATATCTATGGTGAAAAATGGCATGTCGCATGTCGATGGTATAATATGGTACGTTGAATGGTTTTATCTGACATGTTGAATTACTATGGTATAATCTTGTTTTTCGAATGCCTGATGTAGAAACAAATTATCGAGTGGCTTTAGTACAATCGTGTATGTTGAATGACTCTGAAATAATCTGGTTTGTTGCATGGCTTATGTAGAAACGGTATGTTGAATTACTATGGTATAATCTGCCATATTGAATGGCAATGGTATAATCGGGTATGTTGAATTTCTATGGTTTAATATAGTTTGTCGCCTGGCTGAAGAATAAACGGTATGTTGAATGGCTATGGTAAAATTTGGTATGTTGAATGTCTATGACATAATCTGGTTTGTCGCATGGCTCATGTAGAAACGGTATGTTGAATGGTTATGGCACACTTTGGTGTGTAGAATTACTGTGGTATAATCTTGTATGTTGAATTACTATGGTATAATCTGGTATTTTGAATGACTATGGTATAATCTGATATTTTGAATGACTATGATATAATCTGGTATTTTGAATGACTATGGTATAAACTGGTATTTGAATGACAATGGTATAATCTGGTTTTGGTATATGCTGGTGCATAATCAGCAATGTGATCACAGTTCGTTGGTACCCTAAGCTTTAACTGAGGCCATTCGGCACGGCACAAATACAACGGAGCCTGTCGATGGCTCCATCAACATATTTTGGTGATACAAAGAATATTAACTTTATTCAGCAGCACACATTAATCTATAATATTAATATTTCTTTTTTCCCTTTTGTTCATCTAATTTCTCACATATGTATTATTCCCCATTTAGAATTGTAATACCTTTGACGTGAGGCTTTATTAAGTGATAAAAAGAACCACATAATGTATTAACAGAATCCAAAAATAGTACAGTCTGCAGGAATATCGGTGCTGACAAGTTAACCCGAGACATCTTGGTCCACATTATATAAATATGACATTTAATTTAGGTGGACACACATGTTGGTTAGTGGCATACTGCGAACCTTGAATGAATTCTTGATTATAGCGTTATATTTGGAAACAATGTTGGCCATTAATGGATCGTTAATCACCGCTGGCTCAGTGAAGCCAGAATCTAATTTGGAAGATTTGTGAAACCCTTGGACTATTAGGGATCTCTGCATATTTGCCTATATATTGAGGCATTAACGGACGAATCAACTCGATGCGAGCACGAGGTACCAACAAGCAGCGTTCTTCACCAGTGATCCTCGGGTCTTCGCTTTTATCTTGCACATTAAATGTGCATAACTTTGTTGTTTAACTTTAACGTTCAAATGCCGCACAAGTACTGTTCAGGTTTTATTATGAAACAGCAAAGCAGTCGCATCATGCCATTATGTTCACGTTTGTAAACTGAGTTCTTTTTACAAATGTTAGTTAATGTTAGTTTAATTCATATGCTCTGTAATTCTCGCAATTTGAGTTGAACGGAGAACATTCATCAACAGATATGTTTAGTAGATGGTAGTAACTTGATAAAGGTTAAGAGACACAACTCCTTCCATACTTAAGAGACATGGTATCTAATAAAGGTTCATTGCACGATTCCGACTTAATCATAATCATGTATCATGACATCTGGTGTTCGCGGAAAGGTGTGTGCACCTTGCCTTACCGGTGGCACCCGTCACAAACACAGGCAATTTGTGTACCTGAAGAAAACACGGGAACATGTGGCACAAGTCAAAATAGGCAATGTCATCTGACATCATTTTGGTCACAGATGCATCAGATTTGCAAATGTCCTCCACACGTCTACCATAATACATTTTATAAGCTTTAATAAGGCCGTGATTGCTATAACCGGAATCAAAATAACTTTTGAGCAAGAGTCATATGATGCTCTTGAAATCTTCGTGGAAAGAGCATGCTCGTGTAACCTCAAAAGTAGTGAAATGTAGACACCAAAGGCAAAGGATATTGCTCGAGATTAGCATATAAAGGTTTCTACAAATAAACAACTATGAAAAAGATTTCAAACTGTTTATGAACTGCGAAACAGAATACATTGGTTGTAAATGTGCCCGAGTTGATGAAAATCAGAGTTCTGTTTCCTAGCACAGCAGTAGGATCGTGTTCGTTTGTGACGTTATTTAAGACAACTTCAATTCAAGAGTAACTTCGGTTACGTGTCCATTCCAGTGCTCTTGCAACATCATCCCGACTTTCACATCACATTGATACAGCATTTCTCTTTATGAATAATGTTTGGCATTAACTTTATTCATTTTATGAAAACACAGAGAATTCCATAAGAAAGAATTCGAATGCCTCAGGACATTCCAACTTCAAAATAAGAATGTTCAACACCGAAACACTCAAAGAAGCACGGACTTCACGGTCGTTTAGAATCACTCCGGGGATTTAAGTGCAGAGTACCAATCGCAGTGATCGACAGTTACACGAAGTTTTATTTCGAGTGTGTTGTAAGCGTGCGTGTGCGTGTTCATATGCGTGTGCGTGTGCATATGCCTGTATCTGTATATATACGCGTGTCCGTGTACATATGCGTGTCCGTGTACATATGCGTGTGCATGTACATATGCCTGTAAATATATATGCGTGTCACTGTACAATTGCCAATATGCATGTTCGTCTACGTGTGCGCGTGCGTGTATATATGCGTATGCGTGTACATAAGCGTGTGCACGTATACATGCGTGTGCGTGTACATATGCGTGTGTGTATATATGCGTGTGCGTGTAGATATGCGTGTGGTGTACATATATGTGTGCGTGTATATATACGTGTGCGTGTACATATGCGTGTGCGTGTACATATGCGTGTGCGTGTACATATACGTGTGCGTATATATATACGTGTGCGTGTACATATGCGAGTGCGTGTACATATGCGTGTGCGTGTACATATGCGTGTGCGTGTACATATACGT
Organism: Haliotis cracherodii; assembly: GCF_022045235.1. NCBI lineage: Eukaryota > Metazoa > Mollusca > Gastropoda > Lepetellida > Haliotidae > Haliotis > Haliotis cracherodii. Next base: position 1,304,521 of record NW_027266279.1, read on the forward strand.
GTGCGTGTACATAAACGTGTCCGTGTACATATGCGTGTGCGTGTACATATACGTGTGCGTGTATATATGCGTGTGCGTGTACACACACGTGTGCGTGTATATACGCGTGTACATATGCGTGTTTGTATAAATACGTGTGCGTGTACATATACGTGTACGTGTACATATGCGTGTGTGTATATATGCGTGTGCGTGTACATATACGTGCGCGTGTAAATATGCGTGTGCGTGTATATACACGTGTGCGTGTATATATACGTGTGCATGTATATATACGTATGCGTGTACACATGCGTGTGCGTGTACATATACGTGTGCATGTAAATGCGTATGCGTGTACATATGCGTGTGCATGTACATATGCGTATGCGTGTACATATACGTGTGTATGTACATATGCGTGTACATATGTGTGTGCATATGCGTGTGCATGTATATATTCGTGTGCATGTGCATGTCCGTGTACCTATGCGTGTACATATGCATGTCTGTATATATGCGTATGCGTGTACATATGCGTGTGTGTATATATGCGTGTGCGTGTACATATGCGTGTACGTGTATATATGCGCGTGCGCGTATATATGCGTGTACATATGCGTGTGTGTATAAATACGTGTGCGTGTACATATGCGTGTGTGTATATATACGTGTGCGTGTACATAAACGTGCGCGTGTACATATGCGTGTGCGTGTATATATGTGTGCGTGTATATATACGTGAGCATGCATATATACGTGTGCGTGTACATATGCGTGTGCGTGTACATATGCGTGTGCGTGTACATATACGTGTGCGTGTATATATGCGTGTTCGCGTATATATGCGTGTACATATGCGTGTGCGTGTACATAAGCGTGTGCATATGTGTGTATATATGCGTGTGCGTGTATATGTACGTGTGCGTGTACATATGCGTGTGCGTGTATATATACGTGTGCGTGTGCATATGCGTGTGCGTGTATTTATACGTGTGCGTGTATATATACGTGTGCGTGTATATATGCGTGTACATTTGAGTGTGCGTGTACATAAGCGTGTGCATATGTGTGTATATATGCGTGTGCGTGTATATGTACGTGTGCGTGTACATATGCGTGTGCGTGTATATATACGTGTGCGTGTGCATATGCGTGTGCGTGTATTTATACGTGTGCGTGTATATATACGTGTGCGTGTATATATACGTGTGCGTGCTGATATGAATGTTGGTGTACGTGTGCGGATGCCTGTGTGCGGGAGATTATGAGATGAGACGAGGATTAGATTTGGAAGGGAAGCAAAATGATGATTTTGAAAACAAGTTTTTAAGAGAAAGATATCATATTCTGTCATAAATTTCTTTTCAGTTTTATTCGCTGATCATCTCACCTTTAGTGACATGGAGTAGTTTATCATTTCATATCATAAACTAATTAAGTTTAAAAAACCGGATGCCAGCATGCTTCTGTTCATACCAACAAATTGGAGCTGCCTTTCTCAATGGACGACACTAGGTCCTGCGAAATGGACGTATCATTTGATTCTTATAATTATGGTTCGGGGAGGATTGAGACAATGGTGACCAACATTTGTACATGCCAATGAATTACTATAGACATACTGTAAAATACACAAAATGTGTGGATGCTTAACGGTTTTCATTTATTTATCTTCGCCACAATAAGAACGGACATTCAAACAAAATGGAAGCCAAAAGTTTAGGAGCCCTAACCTTCGAATCATTGTAAAAGTATAGTGATGCCCACAGTTTAGAGCACCCTTCTGTGAAGAGGTCATACACTACCAGGCAAAAGAAAGCACACACTTGTCTGTTGGTGGCTAAAAATGAAACAAACGAGAAATGTTTATTCGAGGGTGATGTATTTGATATGGGTATCATAGTTGTGCTTTGGGACGTAAGCTGGCAGTATTTCGGCGGCTGTTTTCAGACTATAACCGTTTTGATTGTTAAGTTAGGGTTAGGGTCAAATCCAATTTTCATACTTTCTTTTGCCCGGCAGTTAGGTAACGATGCAGTTTGCACTAGAACACGTCCTTCAAGGAGAATGCAATGTTAAGAACATATATATGCATGCACTTCATCACTTTGTCGTGAAGGGAAGACATAACTTACCTTTATCTGTAGCCATTGAAAGGAGAGGAAGGAAGAAAACAGAAGAGTTAGTAGAGACAAGGAATGGATGCATATTATATAGGTTTTCCTACATTATTGTATCTAATACATAAGAAAGATATTGCTTTACAAAGGTGCCTAACGGTTTTGCTAACACAAACTAATATCCTGCATGAGAATAAACATGTAATAACATAATAATTAATTTGCCAATTCACGATTTCTTATGTTTTGCTTACCGAGTAAATGCGTCTTGAAAAATTACGTAAACACGCATTATGTCTGTCACATACATTTATCTAAATCCAGATTGGGAGTGAGTTAAAAGGACAAGAAGAATATATCATTTAGTTCATATTAGTAAACCGATATAAGATATATGCAGGTAGAACCATCCTCATAAAGGACTTGGAAGGTTGAGACTAGCTTAGTGGTTAAAGCTTTCGCTCGTCACGCAGAAGGGCCAGCCTCGATTCTGCTCAAGGTACATTTTTAGCCTAATGTTGGTGTCCTGCGCCGTCATATTGCTGAACATTGCTAAACACTGTGTACATTCACTTTAAGAAAAATATTAATTGGTTTTAGCATCAGATAGGATGAGGATTCCGGGATAGAATTGGCCACCAGCAACCTATGCTTGTCGTGCGAGGCAACGAATCGGCTGGTCAGACACGGGCTCGTGATTGTTAGTGTGTCAACGTTCCCTTTCTGGTTGGATCGTTTCTCAAAATGGCAATCACTGATATGTCTGGCCCAGACTCTACTTCACCGTAGTAGGGGGCACGGGTGGCCCAGTCGTCCCAGTCGTCCCAGGCGCCGCGATTCGCTGTGCAGAGTTGCGTCCCTTGGGCACGCCAGAAACCTGTTATTGTGGGTTCGAATCACGGTTCGCCCCGATTATGTTTCAAGGTTTGTCAGCACCATACCCGTGCTCGTGGGATTCACCGAAGTGGTAAAGTTATATACATATAACATCCCGGAGAAAGTATACGGGGTTGTGTTTTGTCTTAAACTTTAAATACTGGACTGAACACTCGAATTGCAATTTATATATATTTTATATAATGATTGCGTCATCGTGAGACAATAAATAAGTACTGAAGTCATGGAGTATCATCATTGGGATGCACGCGGAATTCCCAAGTAATGCCACGGTAGAATTGAAACAAGAACTGCCAAAGAAATCCTATTATGTGAATAACACACTACTTCAAGATTTAGTCATGTCTATATTAAATAATTAAATCATGGAAATTGTTGTGAGTGGCGTCGCTGTCAAAGGTTCCACCAACGTTTGCAAAAACTTAAAAGAAACTATTAACAAACTAAGTTCACTTATATCAAACCTTCACCTAATCGATTTAGACTTCAAAGGATGAATCGACTTTGTGACTGAAATGTCATTCATAAAATCAGTGTTTACGCAAGGCGAACAAACAAATTGATAGGTTCTCATAGAAAGTAGACATGTGAATGGCAGATTGTCGGAATATGAAAACGACACGTCTGGACTTGCTTTCACAAAGCGATCTTAGAGCTACAGTTGTTGTAAGTCTTTGTTAAAATACAGGCGTTAAAATAATCTTAAGACTAAGATCTTTTTGTGCAAGAGGCCCAGTAATGACCTCCTTAAACTTGTTTAAGTAGTTGATTTGTCTATGTCTAATAACGTATCATCTTATCATACGTAAGGCCTGAATTACGATAGATATTATTGCTGATATGAAATCGTATTATAAAGTAACATGAACTGACCTTAAGGATGAACTATAGTGAAAATGTTTTTTCTCCATTTTTTTGTTAGTAGCATTAGTACAGTCAGCAACATAATGTATGTTCAGGCAATCTGATGGTTGATAGCACGAGCAACGTCGTACGACGTCGGGGTATGAGAACACGCAATCGATAAAGTCGCATAGCCTGACTACTCTCTGAATGCTCTTTGGGTAGACACTAACGATAAACCGTCCCTTTTGCACGCCAGAAGCCTACTTTAGTGGGTTCAAATCCCGGTTGGCCCCGATTATTTTTCGAGGTTTGTCACGTGCTCGGGGGTGTTGCCAAAGTGGTAAACGTCTGAGACTTGCATCAGATCGGGCTTTCCTGAAAAGCTGTGATATAAGTGGAATACTGTTGACAGGGGCGTTACCACACGCGCTTACACACTCATTCTGCCCCGGATTCCCCACAGTGCTAAACCAAATGCCTATGAGACACCCATTTCTCTCCTATAATGATCAAACATCATTACATGCATTTGGGGGGCACGGGTGGCCCAGTCGTCTAAGGCGCCGCGATTCGCTGTGCAGAGTTGCGTCCCTTGGGCACTCAAGAAACCTATGATTGTGGGTTCAAAAATATTACAAACGTTTTCAAAACTTTACTCGGCTAACCTATAACTGTGAGGTACACGTTGATATAATGCATGTAATATTGTCTTTGATGCCGTATCCAATACACCACCGTCGCTTTACCATTTCTTGTGTGTTTCCTGTTGAGCCACCATCAAACATGGGTGCATACATTGCCCGGCGGTTTATACACGGATGTCAAAACCAGCAACTCCCAGACGTTATTTTCTTATCAGGTAGACAGATTATTGTTCAAGTCAATTTGGTTTGAGACAACGTCAACATTGGTTGAATACAAATGAAATTAACTGTTTTATCTAACAGTTCTCCTGTCAGACTTCTTTGTTCTGAGGTTATATTTTGGAGGTTTCTGAGACAGATACCAGGTCGGATCGAATAGCCCTGAGGTTGCCCGTCTTTCCAGATCGGGGTAGCACGAGTGGCCCAGTCGTCTAATGCACCGCGATTCGCTATGCAGATTTGCGTCCCTTGGACACGCCAGAAACCTATGATTGTGGGTTCGAATCCCGGTTCGCCCCGATTATGTTTCTAGGTTTGTCAGCACCATACCCGTGCTCGTGGGTTTCACCGAAGTGGTAAACGTCTGAGACCTACATCCCTTCGGGCTTTCCTCTCACATTAAGCTGGCACGCCGCGATATAACTGGAATACCGTTAAAAACGGCGTTAAACCCAACTCACTCTCTCACTCACTCACTCCAGGTCGGGGTAGCATGTCTGGGATAAGGGATATGCCGTCATTCACACCATGCTTGTTGTTGTCTCAGGTTTGATGCAATTAGATCACATGCACAGTCAACCCGTTGCAAATCGTGTGGAAAGTTGCTTCATGAGAAATATTGATTTTGAAGGGTCATTGACAAACCCACATCACTCCCAAATGCTTTGGGCAGATCTCACAAATACAGAATGACGTCAATGTAGCAACCCGTAGGCGCATTCGTCACAACATTGTCGGACAGCCGTGTGCCTCGTTTGACGCGGAGAAGCAATTGAAACCCCTGAAACCGTGAATACGTCATTATGAAGCAAATCAGTTATGGTGTGTCCAGATGTGTATTTATCGCCTTGTGTTAACGAAAATATACCACACTATATGAGAGTTGCCAACCTTTGAAATTCAAACCATGTTTCAAGTTTTGAGTATCAGTGCCTAACGTAACGCAAATCTTGTTAACACTGATGTTAACAATGACAAATGATGTCGAAGGACAAGTAATTCAGCGATGATGGTATTAATAACTCTAGCGTGAGTAAGTGAGCGAGTTAGGTTTCACGCCGAGTTTAGTAATATTCCAGCAATATCATGGTCGGGGACACCAGAAATGGGCTCCACACATTGTAAGGAATCTGACCCAGGTCGAGCGCTCGTCGAGCGTGGCGAGCGAATGCTTACCCCACAAAGCTACCTCATAACCCTAACTGTATTCAGGTAATAGTGACATCAGAACAATTATCTGCAATTATTACAACAGCAATCATAACTGATATATGTTATTATCTCATAATCGTCACTCACCTCTTGGATAATTCTTTTCGCAGTCAACTTGTTGGTTTATCCTATCGCGCCATTTGCATTTTTCCCACAATCCCTCGCGAAAACCGTCGGCCTCCAGCCATGTCGTTGCTGCTATCGACAGCATCAGCAACATCACAGCAACACATCCACATAGGACTGATATGACCTGAAACACAACAACTCGATGTCAGTAACATGAAAGAAGCATTTACACCTATTACTAATATGACCTGACCTGACACTCGATGTCAGCAACATTACAACGTCGTCAATACAGAGCCCTGATATGACCTGTCACATAGGATCAGCAACATTACAGCATTGTATATACACAGCCCCGATATGACCTGACACACAGGATCAGCAACATTACAGCATTGTATATACACAGCTCTGATATGACCTAACACACAGGATCAGTAACATTATAGCATTGTATATACACAGCTCTGATATGACCTGACACACAGGATCAGCAACATTACAGCATTGTATATACATAGCTGTGATATGACCTAACACACAGGATCAGCAACATTACAGCATTGTATATACACAGCTCTGATATGACCTGACACACAGGATCGGCAACATTACAGCATTGTATATACATAGCTCTGATATGACCTAACACACAGGATCAGCAACATTACAGCATTGTATATACACAGCTCTGATATGACCTGAAACTCAGCAAAATGACTGAGTCCCCTTTATCTTGTTCAGAATTTGAAGACACATTGTGACTTGATTTGGTTTTTGTCTACATTTTGTTCTGCCTGCCTTTAAAACGAATTCGTTGAATAAACCGACATATTGTACCCTATCGGGGTTTCTCCTATCAAACCTTGTCATTTATCATTATACTGAGGGTGGTATGTGGGGACTGAGGAGGAAGAAGTTCTTGTAAAGCTTGCGTGTAGAATTTATACAGCCAGCCATAGCTAAAATGTTTAATATTTCATTACGCAACCGTTGGTGAAGACAGTGGGAATTGGCAATGTTCTTGACGAGAAAATGACGTGGCACAGCTCTGTGTCCGCGGTTGTCCGAAAGACGTGTACTGATGAAAGTAAGAGCAATGGGTCTTGCGGGCATATAACCCTTACCCAGAACAACACTGCTGCCACGACCGATCTGAAAATTATCGATATATACTTGCGTAAACATATGCCCCAGCCATGCAATAAACGTTACATTTAATATTCATGGTAATTTCCGGACGATATCGAGCCCCGTGCTCCTATTTCACATCACCTTACTTGGACAGCATTGCAACGAAATGTGCAGCGTGAATTATATGTGTGTCCATGGGTGTACAAAGCTGTACTTCGTCACAGATACAAACAGCCACAAAGAGTAAATAATTCTTGTTTTCCTTGAACAGCCAATGCTTTAAACAGTCTCCAAACACGAGAATGAGCATGATGGTTTAACTATATATCTGTCGAGACGTCCAATCAGGTCGCTGTAATCAACACCGCTAAAAGTAGCAAATCTATAGAAACATAATTATTTCTTTTTGATTAAGCGAACGTGACACTCCTCGGTGAACTGTATGGCTTTGCTCGTCTCGGCCCCGATAAGGCTGGTTGGGACCAGGTCATTCAGTGTTATGCGTTTATGGATAAACATTTGAAGTCACACATCCGCTAACCACGGCATTGATTTTCACAAATCCTTGACACTAAAGGACAGAGGTCAGGAATAGCGAACCGAATTACCTTCACGTGCACAGCTAAAATATGATTTATGACCATAACTTAGTCGATAAATATCATTAAAGGCAACAAAGGCCATGTGGACATCTTGAAAATATGCATAATCACAGAATATATTCCCACACCATAACCGTAAACACCAGTAACATATACTGATGGAGATGAAAAGGGAACACTTAGTTTTAGACACAGTAAAATGATATGCTATCATGGGTTCCCAGTCTTGTCTACCACATACGCGTTGGAAACAAGGCGACTATGCTTGTCGTAAGAGGCGACTAACGGGATCGGGTGGTCAGGCTTGCTGACTTGGTTGATGCATGTCATCGTATTTCCAATTGCGTGGATCGATGCTTATGATGTCAATTACTGGATTGTCTAGCCGGACTCGAGTATTTACAGACCGCCATCATATAGCTGGAATATTGCTGAGTGCGACGTTAAACAACAAACAAACACACAAAACAAACAACAAACAACACACAAGCAAGCGTTAGAAACAATGCGCACAAACACATCTCAACATTTGCCTCTGACGTGTTAAATTTGAATACGCCCTCTTTTGAAATGTACTGACAGTAAAACAAAATTCCTTATATTTTGCATTGTACCCAATTCGTTTCTATCAGCATATATATATATATATATATATATATATATATATCAAGACTGTCAAAAAGATACTGAGTGGTCCCACGAGAAAGAATTTCCATCACCAAAGCTTAAAGAGTAACTATTGGTTTCATAGGTCCAGAAAGTCGAACGGCAATTTCTGTTGATTCATGATTGACGTCTACATGTTTGAACAAAACCCGCCCAGGCCTCATTCATGTTTATGGAGGAGGGAAATAACAGGTTTAACCCTTCCAATGAAGCAGGCACTAGCAATCATCTCAACCACACTCCAAGGAGGTCAAATGCCGACGGAAAGCTGTCATATATAACTCTAGTACCTCTGAGAGTTCCCCCAGAGAACTCCTAATTGAGACGCTTATACTGGTCATTCAATCGCGATGCTTTGGTCTACTAGCACTGTCCGCAGGGAAATGCTAAAGTGTTATACAGAGGAGGGTAGTTCTCAGTGACACTCACATTGATGAACTCAATTCATTTTCCAAACCCATAGAGTTAAAAATTAAACATGGCATGAAGACGACTTATGAATGGTAACGTATTCGTGTGTTACAGCAGAATGTTAGGAAGCTTAATTGCTTCATCCGTGGCCCGTGCTGTGGGAATATTTTCTCAAACATCATGAATTCCTCCTCTGGGTTGGGTATGGCTACACCGTTCATAAGGTGCGGTACGGAATGAAAATGAAATAGTTGGGTTTAACGCCGCTTTGAACAACATTCCAGTTCCATCCCGACGTGTCAGGTTAATGCTGGAGGAAATCCGAAGTGACCCAGGTCTTAATGACAGTACCACTTTGATGAAACGCAAGCAGGATGTGCAAAAACCAAGGCTCGTAATCAGGAAACGAGCGTTCGAGCCTGAACAACAGGAGTAAGAAACTGGTCCTGTAGCTGTTGAAATGCATACAAATAACACAAAGTGGAAACAACGTTCAACGCCAAATACATTCTGACGTTTGTTTGGACTTAGAGGCTCTGATTTTCGGTTTCTATCATAATCCCAAGTACATTACCGCATCCCAAAGAATCAGAGTTTCAAAACATGTTTGTTCGGTTTTTGTTTGTTTGTTGTTTAACGCCGCACTCGATCCTGTTAGTCGCCTCTTATTTTCACAATATTTCAGAACAAATAGATATGTCCAAACGAAACAGGGTGTCACAAAATTAATGAAATAATCACTACTTTTGCTAGAATCTGTCTGTGTCATGCATCAGTGTGACTGTGACGTACATCACGCACAGATCCTCCCCATCACTGTCACGATGGAATTACTTACTCGCTTGTGATACTTGAATGAGTACATTGGGGCAAAACCAAGTGGGATTCGTACTGGCATGCTCTGTCACGTACATATAACGAGTGAAATTAGAACGGAAACGCCAGCATTCACGAATCAATATGATACCGGGTGTTCGCTGAAAATGGGTTGATTGAAACTGATTCCATTAGAATCATCACAAGTCACTTCAATGTCAGTGTTAACTTTTACGGGGGCACGGGGGGCCCAGTCGTCTAAGGTGCTGCAACTCGATGTGCAGAGTTGCGTCCCTTGGGCACGCCAGAAACCTATGATTGTGGGTTTGAATCCCGTTTCGCCCTGATTCTGTTTCTAGGTTTGTCAGCACCATATCCGTGCTCGTGGGTTTCACCGAAGTGGTAAATGTCTAAGGCCTGCATCACTTGGGGCTTTCCTCCCACACTAAGCTGACACGCCGCAATATAACTGGCGTTAAACACAACTCACTCACTGTAAAATTTTACGTTTTAACGTTTGCATGAAATTTTGCAGACTGTTAGCATCGTATGATGGCTTAGACATCAATATTTCTATTCGTATCGTGAATAAAGCCACACTCGCCAATCTGAAGTATCTGTCATTGTGAGGACATGTGGCAAGCCAATCGTGATCGGAGTGGGAGAGCGTTCGAAAGGGTCAGGGCTCTGTTCCACAAAGCGTTCGTAGCACTACGTCATTCGTAAGCCTATGATAAAGTATATAGTGACGACAGGTCGTAACACAACGAACGCTTTGCTGCTATAGCCAGGCTCTGAGATCGTATACAACTGGTATTATTCAGTCAACAATGTCTGTATGGTGTTGTCACTATCTCAAGTGTACAGTATATTCACCCTGTAGACTCAAATGAATCCACTGACCCGTTGGTAGATGACCAGATGGTGGAATCACGAATCTGTCCATACACCCGAAACAGAGTTGTCAAAACGTGTGGTGGCACCCTGGACAAGTGACTCGGTTCATCGAAATCCTACAAATGGACCCTAAATTGCATGTACAATCCTAGAACGATCCGTTATTTCTGTTCACCCGGAGGGCACTGGAGGGCCAAGTCGTCTAAGTGATCAGAGTTGCGTCCCTTGGGCACGTCAATAACCTATCATTTTGGGTTCGAATCCCGGTTCGACCCAGTTTCCTGGTTTGTCAGTACCATACCCATGCCCGTGGGTTTCACCGAAGTGGTAAACGTCTGAGACCTGCATCACTTCGGGCTTTCCTCCCACATTGAGCCGACACGCCGTGATATAACTGGAATAATGTTAAAAGCGGCGTTAAACCCAACTTACTCACTCTGTTCACCAGTGTTAAATCATGCATCATCTTTCTATCTGTCACATGAAAATAAACATAGCAAAATCTTAACAAATCTAACTGGAAACGACACAGCCATCTGAACTCACGGATCAATGGCAACTTAAACAAATGTTCTTGAGACGCGTGGACATCTTCTATCCTTTGACGGTGCCACGTACGATGCAGTTGGCCCTGAAAAGACGTACGCCCGCCTAAGCCCGGAACTAGTTTCCTCCCAAGTAGCACATGAATAGCTTTAAAGGCAATATTAATTGCAGCAGAAGAAACCGAAGTTGTAAATGATGTGTGAGATTTAGTATTGATTCCTATGGGTCGTGTTTTAATCCAGAAGCTAATATTCAAATCGAAACGTATTTCTCCATCGACTATAACATCATGTTTCTGATGATGTTACTTTGAAAATAGTTCTCCTTCTGAAACCCCGAGAAATGTGAAATGTGTTATCTTTGGAACTATTGGATAAAAACTAATCTGAATAAGAAACAGGTTCGCGTGGATGCCCATGGTGTGGGGTGGGGGTGGGGGTGGGGGGGGATATTGTTTGTAGACAATATTTTCTTTCGGCTACAGTCTGAAAACACATTCAAACAATGTAATTTGGGTAGCGATTGTTTTGGGGAAATTTATTTCAGCATTTCAATTTATTTCAAGAAATTTTCTGCCCCCAGCCCACTACCGAAAATCAAATGGTCGGTCCCTTAAGGAGAAAGGAAGAATCAAATAAACACGTAGAACTGAATAAAAGCGGAGTAACAAAACTTTATTCAATCTTCTCCCGGTTGTGAATATCTTGCTGCATATAGAACCTTTTTTTAATAATGCCGTTAAGGAAACGCTTCGTGAAGATGCGTCATCGCGTAATCTGTTCATCCAGCATAATGAAAACATATTACCATGATAAGGTGCAAGGATTTAATCTGTTTAGGCCCCAGAGCAAGCCAAAATGCTGTACCGATGACAACCTGTCCACATGTCGAATTCAAGTAATCGAGTATTGACCACCAACAAATCAATCCCCATTTGGTGGGTTTCACTCCACAGTACGACAAAGCATGCACAACAAACAGTCGCGAAGACATCATTGACAACGGCAGGTGGACGGAAAGTTTTTGTCGGTCGGGAACCAGAGCTACTTCACTGCAGCTCTTCACCCACACATGGCTTCACCTCTTCACAAAGTAAATTGGTTCGCCTCAAATTGACTTGAAAGATAAGGCAAACGTATGTTCTTAAAAAACCCATTGCTGACACGACATTGAATATGTGAGAGAGCAGCTATACGCATTTGTTGTCATTGTGTTTGTTTGTTTGTGTGCTGTTTAACGCCGCACTCGGCAATCTTCCAGCTATATGATAGCGGTATGTAAATATTCGAAACAGGACCCGACAGTCCAGTGGTTGATAGCATGAGCATCGATTTACACAAATGGGATACAAAGACATGCATCAACCGAGCCAACGGGACTGACAACCCGACAAGTATGGGTTCCTGAAGACCAATGCTAACCCGGGCCATCGCAGGTTTTGTCGTTGTGAGATATTGATTCACACGTTGGTACGTTATTCCAATACATAGTTCCACTGTACATATACACTCCCACCAAACTAGTTTGGAAAATGATTGATTGTAAGTTCTATGTGTACAACACGGATCAAATAACAAGTTATAGCCCTTGCGAGCAATCTGACAGGTGTGCTAATAAGATCATCAGACAAGCCACAAATTCATCATATATCTCATATTGTATAATATATATGACACGGGAGTGTAATTGTTTGGCGTTTATATGGCATGAAGGATAGAGATGAGAGGTGTATTGTGGTGCCCAACGGGATATTTAGCATTGATGTAATGGAGTGAAAGAACAGTTTGTTAGCAGATGTGACATTTGTAAGGCTAAAAGTGGATGACACGCACACATGAAGCTCCTTCTGGTGCTTGCATCAGAGTCAAAATAGTTCAAAGAATTACATGCTACAAAAAACGACAGGCTATTCGTGCGTTGCTGACAATGCTGAGTAGAATCACCTCGGGATATCTGAGGAGGAAATTGCGTTGACAGAAATGTTGGATCTTCTCTGTAGCGGTTTCCATACACACTGTGATAAAGACAGATTAAAAGTTTCGATACTTCCTCTATGGTTTCTTAAGAGGCTTGTGGTCAGATTCTGATGAATTTTAACATAAAAGTGACAAAACCCTTTCCATAATCATGAGAACTCGATTGTACGATCCCGACTGTATCATGAGCATGTGTTTATGAATTACTAACAAATAGTGATGATACCAGGTGTTCGAGTAAAGGTGAGCGTATCATGCCCCACTGCTACTCATAACTCGTGGGGGGCACGGGTGGCCCAGTCGTCTAAGGTGCCGCAATTCGCTCTGCAGAGCTGCATCCCCTGGGCACGCCAGAAACCTATGATTGTGGGTTCGAATCCTGGTTCGCCCCGATTTTGTTACTACGTTTGTCAGCACCATACCCGTGCTCGTGGGTTTCACCGAAGTGATAAACATCTGAGACCTGCATCACTTCGGGCTTTCCTCCCACATTAAGCTGACACGCCGTGATATAACTGGAATACTGTTAAAAGCGGCGTTAAACCCAACTCACTCACTCACTAACTCACTCATAATTCGTGAAACAGAACCATTCAAGGAATGCTTGTCTTTACGCAAGGTTCATATGAAAAACTATACATGTGATTCGTATTTGGTAAGAAGTGGTTATGTTTGTTGTGAGCACCATACAATTAGATTGAATAAACATTCAAGGAAGTTCAGGATCTCCTTGGCACATTCATTGTGAAACTATTTCTCCTACAAACATAAAGCTAATGGTGCTGGGCATTTAAATTGCAAGGCAAAACACAACACTTTAGAGAATGAGGTTAACACCTGTCTTAAAGGAATGCTTTACGGAGGAGAATAGATAATGATCCCGTACGCCATTGGTACGTGTAATTCACTGAAGGCGGTTTAAAAGTTTTAGAAGTACAACAGAATGTTTTGAAAGTTTGGCATGAAATGTTAAATACATAACTTGAGAAGAATATAAAAACACATGTATATGTACATAATTAAAATACATTTGTCTCCGTATTCGTTCATTATTATCAATATTGTTTTACTTTTAATTGTCGGGTCCCTATCAATAGGGGCGGTCGGGTAGCCTCGTGGTTAAAGCGTTCGCTCGTCACGCCGAAGACCCGGGTTCGATTCCCGACATGGGTACAATGTGTGATGACCATTTCTGGTGTTCCCCGCCGTGATATTGCTGGAATATTGCTAAAAGCGGCGTAAAACCAAACTCACTCACTCACTCACCCTATCAATATACACGATGAGATACATTGTTATCGATAACGGTTATGATAATTTGTTCCAGGTTCGGTTCATGTGTCTGGTTGGGAATTAAAAGAACTGCATAATTTGCCAAAGATAATCTGAACAATAAGAAAAGTTGTGCAATAAACCGCTACTTGTAACGATGGTAACAGCAACGAAGAACAAACATATAAGCCACACATTGGTCAATAATACGTGCATCGCTGTTTACGTTGCCCTGTAAAGTTGTGTGAAAGTATTGATACAGACGCATAAAATGAACATACAGCTAAGAATCAATGTCGGTTGTTTCCCTTGAGTATAAGATTCCAGTTTTGATTTCCTTTAAAGTTGAATGGAACAAGGCCAGTATTCCAGACCTGTACACGGTGTTATCAGTACGCTGTCGGTGCATTTGTTCTAGGAAGTATAAAGAACCTGACGAACACCATAAATATATTATTTGTTCTTCAGAATCGCGTCCCAGCATGTTGGGTTGGCTTGTAATTGAGCGCTGGTTCGCCACGCCGAAAACCTGGTCCGATTCCCAGAATTTGTACAATTTATGGCTTCCTTGATGTTCCCCATCCCGATGTTGGGATGTTGACAATGACCCCGTCTGTCCTTGTATAACATAACCAGGAATACTACTCCGTCCAAAACACTGATGAACCTGAAGTTACGAGGTACACTGATTCCCCGCCTCCTCATGATAAGAATACAAATACTCTCTGCAAAGGAACTACTGAAGGACAAATATCCTGAATGACTAAGCTTACCCTATCTATCCTTCATCAGTCTCTCTCCCAGACCCAAGAGTGAGTGAGTGAGTGAGTTGGGTTTAACGCTGCTTTTAACATTATTCCAGTTATATCGCGGCGTGCCAGCTTAATGTGGGAGGAAAGCCCGAAGTGATGCAGGTCTTAGACGTTTACCACTTCGGTGAAACCCAAGAGCACGGGTATGGTGCTGACAAACCTAGAAACATAATCGGGGTGTCCAGGGGACGCAACTCTGCACAGCGAATCGCGGCGCCTTAGACGACTGGGCCCCCCGGTCCCCCCCCCCCCCCCCCCCCCCCCCCCCCCACCCCAGACCCAAGAGAATCAAATGGAAAAGGGAGTTCAACTCAAGTAAAGAATGATTTTGCAAGTTTAGTTTGCCTCAGAACTGTTCGTGAAATCCATTTGGAATTACTCGCACTTGTGTACAAGCAATGATATCCACACAAACACACATTCCCACACTCATTGACACTGACTCCCAAAACACGTACATTCAACAATAGTAAATAAAACATGTAAAACAGAAGTGTCAAAAAGTTCCACTCACCGACGAACAGCGGACATGGTGTTCACTTGGTAAAGGGTCATCCACGAAATATTCATTTGTCGTTTTGAAAGAACACTGACGATATCTCTTACTCGACATCTCACTGTTTCACTGTATCCACGCACGCCTTGATTTTTCCGATTTCTACCACACAGCTTCGATTTCTTGCCTGCTACTCTGCCGTGTGACCGGAGCCTCTAATTATCAAAGAATGCGTGGCAGTATTGCCGGGCACGCCGAAGCCTCTGAGAGGATCCGAGGAAACGTCAAACCAGCGAGGCCATCAATGAAACAGGGTGCTTAGAGTCATAATTATGCCCATTATTGCATTATCCACAGTTATCGTAAGGGGGTAAACCCTTTCTCCTTAACAAACCCCGTCTCCTACGCATCAATGTGGAGAAGAATGCAATAAAGGAAGCACAGACGGGAGGGTGTTATTTTTACTCTATCCTGATAATGATGTTATGAGGCTTCTTTCAGAAAGAGACCCTAAATGATTGGGTAGAAGGTGATCGTCACCATAAGCAGAAGAAGCAAGGGCCAATTGCATTAATGATGTTTAGAGGACCAATTTCAGAATCATGGTTCGGTTGTTATTCGTGTTAGCAACGGGTTATTCATTATTTGCTCGTGTGTCCAGGACTAACCTCCATGGCAACGCGATTCATAGACAGTCGATCTCTTGAGGACGTGTTCAAAGTGGTCAAGTGTAACAAATGTACATGTACAATTTTTTGTACTTTTTCGGGATGAGTTCACCAAGTGAGGCACCTAATCGCCAGCACACAAAGTCAGCGATCTTACCCACCCCAGCTAAAGAGTACTAGAATTTGTACTTTACTGAGAAAGTGTTGTCCCAAATATAACATTTGTTACAATGGAAGATTCGTTTAACTTATCATATACTCTAACCCGTTAATGACACTAACATAAAACTATGGAAACACAACTTCGCTATAGTTTTGTTTTGTTTGACATTTTGTATTTGATGAACAAATTATGTGGCATGTCCGCATAGGTTTTCAATACTCGAAATAAAATATAAAAATCCGATAAAAACAGATTTCAGTATCTTGAAGCAAGATCTCACCGACCAACATAAATACGTCTTCCTTTATTTTTGTAACTATTTAGCTATTCAGCTATTTTTCCACAAGCATGCAATACCGACATTCCCAGACAAACACGAATCACATCCCATAAACTATGACAAAACCGTTTCAACCTGTTTCACTTCTAGTCTGAAAATCTTATCCACCGTCATTTAAGAAGTTTCCCAACTTTGACATGTCATTGTGTGGAACGGTGACCCATGTGGCTAGGTTCTCCTTCTTGCTTTGTTTGTTTGTTTGTTTGTTTACTTGTTTTTTAACGCCGCACTCAGCAATATTACAGCTATGTGACGGCGGTCTGTAAATAATCGAGCCTGGACCAGATAATCTAGTAATTGACATCATGAGCATCGATCCACACAATAGGGTTACGATGACATGCATCAACCAAGTCAGCGAGCCTGACCACCCGATCCCGTTAGTCGTATCTTACAACAAGCATAGTCATCTTTTAAGGCAAGCATGGGTTCCCTAAGACCTATTCTACCCCGGGTCTTCACTGGTTCCTTCTTGTTGTCAAAAAGCCACAAGGTCTTAACTTTTCACGTTGTTAAAGAACATGGACTCTGAACCTACACCTACAACGAAGTGTTTCTTTCAGAAACTATAGTTGTTTAAGTTATTTAAAAAGTGTTCGAGACCATGTATTAATGGTAACAAAACGTCACGAAAGCCATGATACCATAAGTTAGTATCTAATTTTTTATAGAAGCATCAGTAAAGTTAAACAAACGATTTTAAAGAAATCATGATGGAAACTTGTGTAGTGATGTCAAATACCGAGAATGGTTGGCATTGGTCAAGTGACCATCAATACAATAACAAAACATCATTTATCATTAGTTTTGCTGTAACTGGAACCATCGATGGACAGTACCAAAAATGTTACAAAGAAAAACAATGACGTGGCTTTTCACAGTACTTTGGCAACCTGGATTTCGATGTGACGCGATATAGACGTGCAGTACGATAAAACATCCACGTATATTGTGTCCGATACTGTAGGAATCACGATACTAACTGATACTTTTAACGAGTTGATTTCAGTACGTTTTTCATTTGCACGAGTTGCCAAAATGTGATTTGCTAATATATGATCTGAGATCACATAACCATTCTATGGAATAACGAAGACATCAAACCAAATACACACCACAATGGTTGAACTTGGTGGGCTTGGAATTATAATATTGTCTTTTATTGTGTGTATTGCTTTTCGTCAATGCTGTCAATGCATGGCTCATTCACCTGAGTATCGCGATAAGGCGAAGAATCGATGGATCGTTACTCCATACGATGAAAAAAGGAGAAAAAACAGATTACGTGGGGTAACGTAAAGGCCAGTTGAGCAGTTTGTAGAAAATATATTCTATAATGATTGCAAATAAATCACTGGAAAAGAAAATGTAAATGATAGTAAGGATTGGACTGTCGACAATAAGTTGGTGAAGTATCACAACGCCCCCAATCACGAGATCAGTCTGTTTGGCATCACATGCGCCACTGAAGTTAAAGTTGTACATGCAACAATCGATAACAAGTGCACACATAATGTTTTCTAGATACATTAATCTATACCTTCCATACGGGCGCATACACGAATCTGTGAAGTGGAATTTAGAAACAGCTTAATAATTCACAAGTACCTTCCAGACCCCAATGTTACAACTCGGCAGGGAGCTCATTACAGCAACGATTTTCAATGCTTTTAAGAGGGGGAAACTCGGGACGGTATTATTAGCGTAACATAATGTTGTTTTCTCTATTCTGTGACCACATGCAAATGTTTTTAAACGGATTTGTTTGTTTCCAAAGTGCCTATTGACGTGATACATTTATGACCATTCCATAAGTTTGAGAAAGTATTTTACCCAGAATGTATGTTGGTAACCCATGACTTGTTTTATAATGTCACTTTTGAAGAAGTGCTTGTCATGCACATTCAGAAACTTCGTTCATGAATTTCTGTGGTCGCGTGTGACAATGGTTGTCATGCAGGTCATGTGACAATGGTTGCTATGTTGGTCATGTGACAATGGTCGTCATGCAGGTCATGTGACAATGGTTGTTACGTAAGTCATGTGACAATGGTTGTCATGCAGGTCATGTGACAATAGGTGTTATGTAGGTCATGAGACAATGGTTGTCATACAGGTCATGTGACAATGGGTGTAATGTAGGTCATGTGACAATGGTTGTAACACAGGTCATGAGACAATGGTTGTCATACAGGTCATGTGACAATAAGTGTTCTGTAGGTCATGTGACAATAGTTGTTAAACAAGTCATGGTTGCAGTGATGGTAAAAGTGGAAGTTTTTCAATTAGGAAAGGAGTGAAGGAAACATTTGAGTTACCTGTGTAATAATAATAATAGTTTTATTATACATCATCTCAATAATCTGGGGAAAACAACGTTCAAAGAAATAGTGCAGAACACACACGATTGTTATTCGTACTATATATAAAGAGTTAGCAGCCTGACCTTTCTGATAAAGAAACACCTTCTTCTTGATGAAGATCTTAGTAGTGTTGAGAGTGTCCAAAGCTAGATTCTGAAGTGTATAATTGACCTCGACTGAACATGAACCAAAGGGTTACTTTCAAAAAACTTTCTCCTTAATCTGTTCGCGGTCTCGTCGAACAAACATGAAAACGAGAACACGCGCGTGTGATGGACACGTCGCCTTCAGCGAAAGAATGTCAAGTTAAGCGTCGGGTTTTGTGGAAGAAAAACTCGAGGAGTTGGAAGCGTGTCCAAAGGAAGGAAGAAATATGATACGAGGTTGTGAATGCAATGGTAGATGGAGGATGATGCTGGGGTGGAAGTACAACCGGGATATGCATGGACGTGGAAAGAATGGTAGACCTGAAGAAGATGGATGAAACCCGGAGTCCACGCCACATTGGTAAATGTAGGTAAGAGGATACGAAGGTACAGGTTAGGTACGAGGATACGAAGGTAGAATCAGATAAGCGTCAGTGAGTTAGGTTTTACGCATCTTTTAGCAATATTCCAGCAATATCACGAAGAGGGACAGCAGAAATGGCTTCACACATTGTACCCATGTGGAGAATCGAACCGGGCCTTTGGTGTGACGAGCGAACGCTTTAACTACTAAGCTACCCGCCGCCCCGAATCAGACAAGAGATTGTGAAGGTACAATTGTAAGGAGCATGGGATTGAGATGAAATGCTTCCCATGCTTCCCATGCTTGCTGTAAACGACGACTATGCTTGTCGTAAGAGGTGACTAACGGGATCGGGTGGTCAGGCTCGCTGACTTTGTTGATGCATGTCATCGATCCAAATTGCGTGGATCGATGCTCTTCATGTCAATCACTGGATGTCTGGTCCAGTCTCGATTATTTGCAGACCGCCGTCATATAGCTGGAATATTGCTGAGTGTGGCGTTAAACAAGAAACAAACTAACTAATCAACTAACTAATATAACGAATGACATTTTATACTTTTTTTTATCTCAACGATAGCACTATTTGTGCTGGGACGCGTCTGGCAAGGGTCTATTCTTTGTTATCATTGTGTGAAGGATGTATCTTTATTGATGTGGAGCTGTGTCCGAGAATACATCAAGGTGTTTGAAGTACAAGTAACAAACATCCCAAGAAATTGTTCATCAATATATGGATTTTCCTACATCGATTTAACTGTGACATACATGTCATTGCGGCTTGTTCTCAACCATTGCAGCAAACAGTCCATTATTGGAATATGTTCTGATCAAGTCTGTTGACTGTCTTTAATGGCGGAAACAGAAGAGGGAAGACACAAACGACTTTCAAAGTGGAAACAAATCAATGGAAGGACAAGATGTCAGTTAAACTGAATCGATTTCATTCCAGAATACTATTACTGATTTAATCCATGTAATGCATGCTTTTTGAACTTTTTGCAAATGACGTTTAAATTGTAACGTTGATTACATTTAGTTCTGTTTTATTGTCACTGAGTCAAGATCCGTCTTAAATGATAATGTATAATTGAATCGTGTAAACCTCATTTCACATCTATATATAATCATTAATACATTTAATCCTCTATATGAATAGTATACTGTTTAGCACATGTACACGGGATGTATTGAGTCGGAAAGTAGTTAAACAGCATTTGGTAGAACTGTATTCAATATTCAAAATAACTGACAAACACTCTTGTCATTTATGAAATTGACACTCTATGTGGCTCGTCATCTATGTAAAATGGCATGTTCAGAAACAGACAACAAAACCGAAATACTTCCAATTCCGCAAAAGTCCCTTCTGTTGCCTCCTGAGGATTAATAAAGGATATTTGCGGGAGCGATACACTGACATGGTGATTGCCCATTTGTGTAGAGAGGATAGTTTTCTTTCCAGTTCAGTTTGATGTAGGCTCACTGTGAATGCATTTCCCTCAAGACGAATTTCCATGTCTCATTTCCTATGTTCTAGAAACTACGTCCAAGTTGCCACAAACACTCTCAAATGGAATGCACATCTACAAACATATTTCATTTACATATATATGATAAAGAACAAACTTATGTTTGGCCAGATCGATCACATAGATGACACACCGAAATGGGTTATTTTCCCTTTTATCCGCCAAGCAATGTATAAATAAATCTTTGTACACTATTTGTATCGTATGATCAGTTCTTCGTCCATAAATGTGACATGCGTGGGTATATCAGGAAATTCCCTTCAGACGAATATAATCGAACGTTATGTAAATACGATTCAAAATCAAACCATGTACATGTCTGCGTCGCCATGCCCATGCGGTGCTACCAAGGGTAGCCAAGTTCATGTTTTCTAGAGTTTGTTTTCTAAAGGACAAGAAAGAAGAAAATATCCTTGATTCGTTGAGAAACAGAAAGTCTGAATTAGAGAGCTATATGTGGAATTTTTACAATACTCGTCACGATTGTAATCTTAGTATGAGAGTATTGAAGCTAAGTATTTGTAAGCATGTGCCATTACTTCATTGTCCTCCCTCTGACAGTATGTCCTGGCGGCTTCCAAGACAAGACGCCATCAGATTCCACGAGATCTCATTATCACTGTTTGTCTGTCCTGTCGAGTACCATGCGACCTGTTTTGGTAAACATGGAAGGAAATTGCAGCACGATTTTTTCCCCGAGATGAGGCCCATGATTACACATCCAGCAGGACACAAACATGCACAGAGATGTCCCTGAAGCTAGCGGATTCAAATAGCGATTCTCTGCTCAAATTAGTGAAGGATTAGCCGAGCTTCTCCTGTCTGTTCTCAACAAAGGCCGTGGAGCCTGCAGCCATGTTTGACTCATTCGCCACGTCTCCAAGGGTGGCATTACCAATTACATAGTATGCGTCCATACAATCTGAAACCAGATATTGGACATAGGGACGGCGACAGTCGGCGACGGTTGTAATTGCTAGGCGTTAAAGGGAAACTGGCATTCAAAAGATGGAATTGCACACGTTTTAGATCGGTTAACATGAATGTGTTGGAAGGGATGGCTCATTGACAGGATGAGATCTGGCGTTATATTTCTTCACACGTCTTCAAGGTTAGTTTAATAAACGTACACGTGCAAGAACCAATGAATGTGACATTCACGTGCCATTTCCGTCTTGCTCTAGTAGAGGGATGGTACCAACAAACCAATGATCCGAATTTGAGATAATCGTGGATTCCAACCATCAGTGAACCTTGGCTTGGCTTAACATTAGTTAAGTTGTGAGTACGATATAACTACCAATACATCCATACGCACCCAGAGAGTTAAAAAACACACTCTTAAATCCAAATTCCAACATAATGTAATTCCTTTAAAGTGAGGGATTTAAAAAGTTTTGTGTATCGACACGGAAATGGATCATGTCGTGAGATTGGTATTCGATACAATTCTCAAAATAACCATGCCGTGCATCAAGTAATAGTATCTGGTAGACTATTTTCATCAAAGCTATATACAGACTTCTATCAAGAAAGATGACTCTGAGTATTTTTATTTTGTTTGAATGTCGTGTGTACTTTGTAATAGTAGTATTTGATGGAATAAAACAATCTTGACAATATATATGGTCGGTTGTATAGTACATAAAACATTTGCTTTATTCATGTAGAAATAAGGCATCTTTTTTCATTCAGAATTAAACACTGAGGGGGTAATATTTCAGTTGATACAATTCCACTCGCAACCACAAACGACCTTTTTCATCAAACATATTTAGTTATGGAAGGTATGTGCCTTCCCCAGCTTCCAAAGGAGAAGGCATCCTTATATATGCAAATAGTTCTTTTGTAAATTAAGTAATTCTATCATTTTCAGATTTATTCAATACTATATAAGGTTTGACTGTTATGACCCCAACATTAAGTTTGAATATATGTATATTTATCACATCTGAGTGAATATGCATAGTGCAACCTGTTGATTTTTCATACATGTCGCTACAACTGTTTTCCAAACTTATTTCAGCTTCAATGCCTTGTATATGAACTATCCTGGCTACGTTATTTAGTTACCAAAACGTTCTGGACTCACTCGGGGATCAATGATAAAAGAAGCACCAACATAGAGGATGCTCAATTTCCGTTTTAGCGAGCATCGTCTCACTTTTACTTGCACTGACACCACGCTGGCATGATGACGCACGGAGTGCTGATTTTGTCTGGTAGCTATTGATGAGGACATTCTGGCGAACCACTGCCAGGCATTGAAAACCATTGAAAACCATTTTCACTTATCTACCATGCTGAGCTATATCTGCTTGTCGCGACAAAGCATTCGCCAGGTTACACACAAGAACATGATCATTGGTGCCGTTGATGGACGATTGCTTGCCACATATGTCCAGTTGAACAAGTTAGGATTTCCAGGGAAGAGACTATTGCAAAGTCATTAGGACGAAAGCTGAATGCGTTCAATGAAGTGGCCTTCCCCTCATTGCAGTCCTGCATCCATGATGGCTCATCAGCATGCATCCATCATCATCGACAAATTACTCATCCTTCCGTGCACCAATCCATCAGTTTTATGATACTATGAGTTGAAGAAAAGACGTCCTGTCGTTTAATCCCTACAAATTCGCCCTGTTGCGCCCCTTGGCCATGTCAGGGTGTGGTTAACGGTTCGAATAACCATCTTGTCCAGACTAAGATCCTTAATTTGCTACCACAACCGTGCTCATGTGTTTCACCAAAGGGGCGGTGAGATAGCCTAGTGGTTTCAGCGTTCGCTCGTCACACCGAAGACGCGTGTTCGATTTCCCACATGGGTACAATGTGAGAAGCCCATTTCTGGTGTCCCCCGCCGTGATATTGATGGCATTTTGCTATAACTATGTTCCCTCATTCACAGTTTCACCATATGGGTAGGCGTGTGCGACCTTTGCCACATTTGCAAAATGAAATACTGTCCAAAGTGACGTGACCGCCTCCGTGGTCTAATGGTAGACCGTCCGCCCGGAGAGCGGAAGGTCCGGGGTTCGATCCCCAGCCGCGTCATACCAAAAGACGTTAAAAGATGGTACTTGTTGTAACCCTGTCTGGCGCTCGGCATTAAGGGACTAAAACCAGGACTGGTCGGCTCGGAGTCAGTATACTGTGTCTGAGTGGGGTATTCATCTTAAACTGCGGCATGGTATCTCAGTGTGCTAGCACTATAAATCAGTCCGGACTGGTACAAGCAGCCACACACACACACATACACGTCGCTATATAAGTGCAATAATCTTGGATGCGACGTTAAACCCCATTTCACCTCACCTTACCTCCAAAGCGACGTAACAAGAGATAGAAAGTATGAGTTTTATAACCATCATGTCACACATGTTCATGATACTTGATATAAAGGAATACGCTTTCTCCATACAGTTCACATTTGTAACAAAGATCATTACTTTCTGAGAAACATATTTTAAGTTGTCCTCTCCATAGATTAATGTTAGAGCATATAAGGAAAACGTCATCCCATACCTATTACTTAGAGGATCAGGCAGCACTGTACAAACAGAAAAAACCTGCTTTCATCAGACTCCATGCATGGGATATGTACATAACAATGTTTCTGTTGACGTGGCTGGCATACAGTGTATAAGCAGATTAGTGTGAGATCCAAAGCATTGCATGTTTCTATAACATGTCTTCCAAGTATAACATGTAAACACATTATCGGAATTGGTTGACATTGACAGTTCTTTGAAATGGTTTTGACCATCGTGATTACATGGAGACATATTTTGAGTTTGTGATTGCGAACAACATGCGTTTGAAATAACACAAACATATGTTGATGAAATCCTAACCTTTTACAAAACAATAAGAACAATGAACTGTGTCCTTGTTAAATAAACACATATACGCAATCACGTATATATAGTTAAGTCAAGATTCATGTTGGCTAACCTGCGGATCAATACTCGTTGCCCTTGCATAAGGGGGAACTGTTCATATGCACGTACTTGTATGCTAAATAGCACTACATCACCCCACAACTCCACTGGGATTGGCATTGTTCGAAGAATACACTGAAAGTTAGAGGTCTGAAAGGATAGCGATCGTAATTCTGGAATTTTTTTTTTATGTCAAGCCATCATGACTAACAGCCAAGCTTCGGAGGATAAGACAACTTTGCATTCTTTGTTGTTTGTTGCTGCATGCAATTGGGCTTTCAACTCAAGGAATTTGGAACATTCCACCGTTATCACTGAACACGGAATCAGAATAAATATAAATAAAAGCCGCAAAACCTTTTCCATGTTCATAACAAATCTCGGCTAAAATCAGAGTCGATTGTACGACCCGACTGTATCGTGAGTATGTATTTATGAATCACAGTGATAACACGGTGATGCTTCCTGGTGTTCGCGGAAAGGTGATCGTATCCTGCCCTAACAGCGGCACTCGTCCGTCACAAACACATGCAAAGACAAGTCAATTGGTCTGAAGAAATAAAAACATGGGAACATATGATACTAGTCAAAACAGGGAATTGCATTGGACATATGTTTGTCACTGATGCGTCAAATTTGGAAATGGAAATGTCGTCCACCTGTCTACCCTAATACGTTTTAAAAGCTTTACAAAGGCCTTGAATGTTGATCAAACAACTTCTGAGCAAGAGTCGTATGGTGCTTTTTTAAGATCTTGGTGAAAAGAGCATGCTCGGCTGTATCTCAAAAGTTGGGAAATGTTGACTTCAAAGGCTGCTGCTGCTGGAATATTGCACAATATATATATATAAATATTGACTATTGGAAAGTTGATGTCATAACACTTGTCATTCACCCAAAGGACAATTGCACCGTATCTGTGGATTTCATATAATATGACACGTCAAAGCCAGAGAGAAACTGATCTCGATTATCCGCCGAAACAGATTCCATTGGGCGTACCAGGTACAAAAGCGATAAAGTACATCAACTTCACACAATACCTATTGGTCTTTAGGCCAAGAAATATGTGCGCAACTTCACATCCTCCCGCTGTTCCTTGTTGGAATATCGAGAGATGTGCCGACAACAGCAGCATGTGGAGCCAATATTGTGAGTTGAATTACAATGTTTTATTATTTTGTTGATCTGTGTGGCAATCATCCAATATATCCCAGACTTTGTGTATATATGCTTTCATTTGTTGGGTTTTGACCAGAGACAATACATTATTAACCAAACGTCGGAATGACCATCCTCAGCTACCATGATCTGTGGTTCTACCTCATTTTAGTATATTTCTCTGGCATAATCATCCGATATGCTAAAAGCAATCGCGCCATGTAGACCAAAGACTCAATGATAATTTTGATGCATGAGTCTGATAAAAGCAACTTCAGCGCTAGAAGGTCATTGTTGATGCAGGCACGTTCAGTCACAGCATCAGTATAAGACCGGGAAGCAAAGATCGTTAAAGAAACCAAATTCTTTTTAACGTCGCTCTCAATTACGCGCCCATTAGCGGACTACATGCAATTGAATGTCTGGAGGGGACATGGCTGTGTACAATAGACAGATGAGCAGCGCATTTTGTAAAAAAACAGATCGGTCAAATTGGACCCAGAAGAATATCATTGGTATAAGGTTAGGAGCAGTCTCAAGAGCTGGTTCCTTAATTACCCTGGCATGCGTGCGCGTGAATGAGCTTGATATTTTGTCGCTTTCACTTCAATGGAGTTCAGGGAGGCACTTAAGATTCAGCTGACAAAATATCCCACACAGGAACTTGTCAACACGGACATCTCAAGGTCATGAGTACTCTTTGTCTTATTTAGTCAGACTGATGGTAAGGTAGGACTGGCACTTAATTGTGGAACGGGTTGCGTGACAACCGCCTCCGTTATGCTGTCAAGAATTATGACAGTACTTTCCAGTGGTTGCTGCACATGGCATTATTGCTCCGATAAGTTTTCGTAGATCATGGTGATGTTGTCGGTCGACGTTCATTCTTCCGATCACTGACGGGGTAGAACAGGTCTTCACAAACCCTTGCTTGTCGTAAAAGGATCGGGTGGTCAGGCTCGCTGACTTCGTTAATGCATGTCTTTGAATCCCAATTGCGTAGATCGATGCTCATGATGTCAATCACTGGGTTGTCTGATCCAGACTCGATTATTTACAGACCATCGTCAAATAACTGGAATATTGCTGAGTGCGGCGTTAAACAACAAACAAATAAACAAATATGAGGCTCAGAAGGCCAGATAGTCTACCGTTGGCTACAGATGAATAACGAAGGAAGAGCTCTGTCATTTCACACGACACCTTGTACAGCTGGTATGCAGCGTTTGCTTCCTTGATATCGATATTCTGTTGCCCTCAATAGTTTTGAATTAGCATTACCTGTTCCAAAAAACCACTGTTAACATGGTTAGAATACATGTAGGTATTGGAAATGAAAACATACTTAAGCTTTAACAGCTATTAATTTGTTCGTAATTTTATAATAATTATAGGAGGCTAATTATAGCCTGAGGGTACGCAATTCGCTAAGCAGTGTTGCGTCCCTTGGGCACGCCAGAAACCTATGATTATGGGTTCGAATCCCAGTTCGCCCCGATTGTGTTTCTAGGTTTGTCAGTACCATACCCGTGCTCGTGGGTTTCACCGAAGTGGTAAACGTCTAAGACCTGCATCACTTCGGGCTTTCCTCTCACATTAAGCTGACACGCCGTGATATAACGATATAATACTGTTAAAAGCGGCGTTAAACCCGACTCATTCACTCACTCACTTTAATGATTATATGTGTCGTGAATCGCACTTGTATAACACAACTTGGTGAGTGTCATTGCACACGGACGACCTTGGTCGTTTAACAAATATTTTATTCTGCTCCAAGGTCGACTACGCCAAGGCCGCCATGACACAGCTGAAGTGGGTGAAACAACAACATTCACTCACATACTTTCCAACATCAGGATGTCGAAGACATCAGAAAATCAGTAGCTGAAGAAGTAAATTGGTTAATGTTTGTTTCCTTCTGGCTGTAAAATTGAATAATTTGAAAACACTCAAAGAAACAATTGTGGGTATTGATCTTAGATAAATTTCCTGAATTAAACTTTCTTCCTCGTGTTTTTGTTCACTGTGGATACAGAACCAGCATGTTACGGGAAACAGATGGCGAAAAAAAACCCGAACGTTTCTAATCATATTTATTTTTGCCAGCGACGGAAAGAACATCAGACAGCAGAGGTTTTTTATGTTGTTCTGAAGTTAACAGTTTGATTTATTTTTTATAAAATATTAATCAAACGCCATGTTGTTTTCCCTCGTTCGTGGCTTTGATGATCACACTTCAAAGTGTATCATCAAGTTTGCACATCCGTTGTCTATTGTGATGAACTTCACGATCAACGTGATATTCCTTCTATGCTATTGCTGTCACCATGACTCAGTATCAGATCTATCGAGGATTGTTGTGCTATTTCTTGTTGTGCTGGTCAGGCGTTTGGTTAGCAACATCGACGACTAAATCAATCTCGTGGAAAGCATAAATATTGAAAATCATGAATCAGCATATTTCAGACAATTCTTAATTACATGAGTGAGTGAGTGAGTGAGTGAGTGAGTTTGATTTTACGCCGCTTTTAGCAATATTCCAGCAATATCACGGCGGGGGACACCAGAAATGGCTTAATTACATGAAGTTCAGAACAGATGGTTAGCAATTCGAGACTTACATCTTCTTGGGCAACGATGTAGGGAAGTGTGGGGAATTCTAATCCTGTCAAATATCAGTTTTGCCGACGTGTAGCAGCAATCACAAGTGGCTTTTTGGTATTGGGCGCAAAATATTCTGTAATCGGGTTGGTTCAAAAGCTCCATCTTGTTAATAAATGGCTTCAGCTGCATTGACCAAAGTAGAATATATCGATCACCACTTTATACATGAATATCCTATACGATTCGACAAGCCCCACCTCACCATCAGTTGCTAATGTTCATATTGATTTACCGGTTCAAGTTTTTTGTCCACACGAAACTAAAGGTCAGTTCCCATGGAACAACGGGAAGTCCTGGAAATTCCCGGCAATGTATCGACTATCAATCGTTTTACTGACTGCTCTGTTTTGCAGTGTACTCGAGGCGAACTGCTTCTTCCGTTTGAACGTCGTCTGGCAAAGGAAAGATTAATATTGCGAACATAAGGTGGATTAACCTAATCTGGGTGATGCAACTGTTCGATCCTTGTCACCGCGATGATTAGTATCTCGTAACCTCGAACGTAACAACCTCCTTATCGCAAAGTCAAACAATATCGTTAATTCGAAAGTAACAATCTTCCCATCTAAAATGTAAAAACCTTGTTGTCTCCGAGCTTCCAGCCTCGTTGTTCCGACGGTGAATTCCTCGTTATCTCGAAAGTACCACCTAGTTGGTGGTGGTGTGCTGGTGCTGTGCTGGTGCTGTGTTGCCCACTGAAGATGACGGCGATGACGTGGTGTCAGAATGGTCCTCGGTGGGGCCTGAGACAGTGGAGGTGTCTGCTCGTCAATCGTCGACGCACGGTGTCCACACATTAGTGCGGACACCGTGCGTCAACGATTGACGAGCAGAACTGATGTGTCCCCATGATCTGTCGAGCAGTTTCCGCAGCACTAACAAAGCGATCTTGAAGATGTTATCGCACAATCTGACGATCCTGACGTCGGGTGGTGACCCTTGGTCTCCCACTACGTGTTCGGTCATCTGTATTGTTGGTGGTCTGGTACCGTTGCTGGAGCCTGTATTTGGTCCTTATGTGGACTTGAAATGCATTGGCTTCTTGCCGGGCGGTTTGTCCAGCTTGAGATCGTCCAAGGGCTTGGTGAATGAATATTATCCGATCTGGGTGGATTTATAGACGGCAAGAAATGGGTGAACGCATGTGCATTTCAATTTGCACGTGTATCGGGTTTCCATGGTCGTTCTCGTGATGCGTTTGGGCGATCGGTTTTATTGTCACCTTCTTTGTTTTTTATCATCAAATTTCATTTTTCCGGACAAAGTAATGTTAAATTTTAGAAACTTTGACAAAAATTACCAAGATATTTAAATGACAACTTTGTTACTTGGGGTGACGTTTCTTTTCCGGTTCAATATATATGATATCAGGCGCATGGACGAACAAAACACCTAGAGAGATTAACTATAAGCAGTGTACATACATACATACATACATACATACATACATACATACATACATACATACATACATACATATATACATATGCTTATACCAAGACGACGTGCGCTCGACAAATGATACCATTAAATACTGAATACAACAGAAGTAACAACTTTATGGTGGCTTTATCAGTGTGATTTCTTTAAATGTATATATGTTAACATACTCGTTGAAATTCAACTGATACCGTTATTATTGTTTTTATTTGCATAGAAATATTCGTATCTTTTGGGCAAAAGATCCATTGACGACTTGAAAGCTTTGCATGACAGAGGCTTAAACCTGACATGAAGATCAGCGACACATCAGGGACTCGGAAACTACCCCACGCTCTCATTGTGGATGTCATATCTCGCCTATGCTAATGTTGCCATTCTTCATTAATACAAGCTGTCATAGACACTGTGAGTGGTATTCGTTCCAGTTACAGCCATTAAGTCTTAGTCTATACTTTTGCGATTCCCGATCGTCTACAGGGTGGCTATTTCTGGCCCTCAGATGTCAAACCATTGTCATTACTGGATGTCCACACACATTTGTATGACATTGCTTTTCTCAGAGGAGAAATGGAATCAAAGACAGCGAATGTGGTTAGGAAATTTCAGATGACAAATTTGTAATGTATTAAGAACTACGATGCAACCTGAATGGCGCTGCGTGGCAGAAATTGCTGAAAGATTGTCTTTTGATGCACTTCATGACTGACACTTCACGTCCCCATTGTGTCTGTGTCGATCTATCCAATACTAGTGCACTCCTTAAACTATAAAACTTCTTTGACTGAAATATTCATCTGAATAACAAGTCAAGTTTTCCGCTAGGTTCCACAAAAGGACTGTATTCAGTGTGCGTGACGCGCGTGTCTTCGAGGTTTGAATCGGGCCAATATGAAAATGCAGTGTGAGAGAACCTATTATCAAAATACTCAATACACTCAGCGTAAAGATCAACAGAGACTTTGTAGTTAGGTTCTAAGATGGCATCTACAAATACTCCATTCCATACGAATTAGACAGGCTTTGTATAAAGCTGATTATCATTCATAACACCACGTAACATAACCTCAAATTTTCATCGTCTGAAGAGCACCACAAGAATCTAAAGAAGGTTCAGGATAATTGGTGTACGTCTGTGACATTTCCGTTAGCCATTTTATGAAAAGAAGGGCTTATACACTTTTAAACAATATATGACGGAATCGTGTGTTTGAAGACCCGGTCTTGTTGATCGAGTACTACTTCCTTATCTGGTGCCTGAAGCGATAGCTATGTTTCGACGTGTTGATAATATGAGATCTGAGGAATCTACACACCAGTGGCACTTCCATTAAAAATACAGACTTGATAGACAAGGGATATTGATCGTAACAGCTGATGGTACTGGCTAATCTGATATTTTTTTACAGGCCGCCGTTTCATATTGAGAATTTGATAACGGAATCGTTTCCAGTTGTGTATAAAATATTACGGAGAGAGAGGCAGAGAGAAAACGCGAGAAAGAGAGAGAGCGAGAGAGAGAGAGTTTACATCTGTAAGATTTACGGTGTCAGCGCAAACGATCACCACAATAGTAACATGATTATCATAACGTGAATGTGATGAATTATTAACAAACTGGATCCCGTCTAGGATGAAGATGATGCCTGTGTATTGTATATCCTACACATGATCAAATAGCAAGTAGAGTAGACATCAGGTAAATGCAGTGTTGGCGATATGTCTTCAGAGACGTGTATATTTAGAAGACAAATATAGTTACAGCACCTATGGATCTTGCCTCAGGAACGAATCTCCTCATTTATCATAGTACAAATGTAGTTTCTATGAACGTGTAATTGCCTGTAACGATAACAACATATCAGTTGCATGGCTGCCTATCGTAGATTTGATTAACAGCATTTCAGCAGATCAAAGTATGTCTAAATGTTCGACATACTTTTAAATTACACTGTGAATTGAGATTGCTAAGCATAGCCTCGTTAGTCCAGCCAAAATAAAATAACAATAATATAGCAATAACATAATTGCTGCCCAGCTCGGCAAGGATGGAAACTGGATTTTCATAGTCAGTTAATTCCCTTGCCTCGGGAGGATAGATGTTTTAGATAAAGTGACGAAATCAAACTTATAACACAATTCAAAATTCAATATTTCAATCCAGTCAAAGACTAGAACCTAACCGTCTAATTACCCGCTGCGTCAGATACTTCTAAAATACTTTGTTGCTTCGTTGAAATAGGGAAAGGAATTAGCAGATATTTCATTCTTGTCAGCTGCGTGCAAGGCCCTCTCAGTCAACAAGGATTCAATCCGCACATTCATTACACGTAATCACAACGTAATTAAAGGCAACGGATCGAGTAGCGGAGGGGAGGGCGAAATTGGATTGGAACAAAATGATTTCAAAATATTCTGAAATCAGACACAAAACGCCACGTGCGGCTATTCTTATTGAAACAAATGCTTGTTGACGTGAAACAGAACCAAATTGAATTTCCCATCTAAAACCCAGTGGTTAATGCGATAAAGAGATGAATATCTGATAGAATGGTTACGAACCATTTCGCTCGGGTAGTATTGAAGAACTGAAATGCTCGATACGTTGAAAGTGACTCACGTTTGACTAATTCAGGACTAGCGTCTGACAGATATATCATGATCAATGGATCTGGGGAACATTCGTACCATCGATACTACGTTCTGAATCATTACGTTTTGAAGGCGAGGCAGACTAAAAGAACTCATATGGATCTGCAATACATCAAAACAGACAGATCGACCTTGTGCGAAAAGGAGTGTTATTCCTCTGAGAGTGTATACCACAATGTGATTCAGACAGATCAGTTGTAATTGTTCCTCTATTGTCAATAATCGTATCATTTCAACCATAACGCATCTTGTAATTCCTTCTTTGAAAAGAAACGGCTGACGTTAATATAATCTTTAACCAATGTACTTTTCGAGAAATATCTTCAACATCGACGCTAGACATGAAATCTTTCGATCCATATTGTTAAAACTTATTAACGTTCTGAGACAAGCCAAATGAAAGGTCGCTCGCTCACAGTAGACCTACACGTGCCGAGATTATGATACTAAATATACAATGACCTGTCACGAGTGATGTTGGTCAATATAAGAAATGAGTAACTTAATTCTCACTCTGTCCACAAGGACGGTTTTCTATTTGTCTCATTGACAACTGATAAAGTATGTCTGACCTAGGAGGCTTACTCTCAGTCACGTGTTTGCATCTGTGACATTTACAGCTAGATAGACACAGTTCGACTTCCATTGATAAACAGTGATTTGACAAGTCCCAAAATAACGCTGAGCGTCCGTACAACGGGGCGTACAAAGTTGAAACGTCAAATCTTTTCGCACGCATTGAACTTGGTTCTTTTCTGAGATTGCAAAAAATCAAGAAAATGCTTTGACGTTTTGAGAATCTACATGGTATTGATACCTCTGCCTTTTTGTGCAACAAAATAATGCGGTTCAAGATACTTTTTGTGAACATTACAATTCTTCCCAATGGACTGGTTAAATTGTTATAAGGATAATAACACCTCTCCCACACAGAACTTTGTGTAATTATTTTCTTGAGAGCATAACACATATTTGTTTAATTATATTCTATCAGCAAATACCTCTCCTCACGCACAAACACGCACACATACACGTTGATTTCCGTCAGACATAACACCATCCGCTAATGGTACCATTATCCAATATTTATACCTTCCAACATATATCGGATACTTGTATCATCATCCACTGTCTGGTACTCGCAAATTTTTGTATCAACCAATACCGGATACTTATCATCCATTTACCTGTGACGTATACCTCCCAATAGCCGATTAATACCATACCGGATATTCTTGTATCA
This sequence comes from Haliotis cracherodii, assembly GCF_022045235.1. Lineage (NCBI taxonomy): Eukaryota > Metazoa > Mollusca > Gastropoda > Lepetellida > Haliotidae > Haliotis > Haliotis cracherodii. Next base: position 1,338,818 of record NW_027266279.1, read on the forward strand.
CCAAATATTTCATACTTATGTCACATCGGATATTCTTGTATCACCAAATATTTCATACTTATGTCACACCGTATATTCTTGTATCACCAAATGTTTCATACTTATGTCACATCGGATACTCTTGTATCACCAAATATTTGATACTAATACCATACCATGTATTATTGTATCATCAAATACGTGATACTAATACCATGCCGCATATTCTTGTATCACCAAATATTTGACACATACACAATACCGCATATTCTTGTATCACTCAAATCTAAAGACCATAGAAGTTGCTACGAAGATGAGAACATGTAGGGTTAATGCTTCGAGCATTTTCTTTTTCAATTAACTGTAGTACATGCCGTAGGCTGTTGGTTATGTCTGTCATGAATCTTAAAAGCTTCTCAAAATGTACCACGTCTGCTCATTAGCGTCAGAAGCAGGGGTCTCCGTGCTTCGTCATCAGCTGCTGCCCTGTTACGCAATGTTCCACGGGGATGGGGATGGGGGAAGTAGCAGCACTTACGTCTGTCAACAGAGCAATTACAGTTTGACATGTCGTGACGACCAAACCCCCTACTCACTGATCGGCAACCCAGACACATGACACTGACCTACATTCATGACAAACAGCAACCCAAAGTTTATCAACAGAGAGCTTAATGGGCAGTATTGAACCGCAGACTTGCTGTATCCGTGGACTTGAACCGATAGTGACGTGTTAATACCATGCTTTCAGTTGTAAACAGCTCGACTTGTCAGACTAATAAGTGTTGTATGCTTGCTTCAGGCACATGGTCAGTTCACCCGATATGTGTTGTGTTTGTGAGCGGAGAATTGTAATTCGTAATCATATTACATTCGTAAGAATGAATTGGAGATACGCATTCTGAGTTGTCGATGTGGAGGTATGTTACTGCAGATTTTATGGCGTTAAATTAAACATGGAATCGAACGCTCAGCCTTCAGGTTTCAAATGTTAAGTAAGCGCCGTTAAATCTACAGTTAACACAGTTCACAGTATGTTTATCTCCATTCCACATGACAAAATGAAACGTGAAATCCTTGGTGTTAGCGAAGATAATGAAACGAAGTGTGTCCAAAGTTTTGAGGAGGATGTCGATTTGATTTACGAAAGTTCCTATAACAGCGATTCAACAAAAATTAAACAAGCATTTTTATTGAGATCATATAGTATACTTTACGCGCATGTGTGAGCGGCACTGGAATTGTGTAACAGCTTCTATGTCAGCAAACACCTCTTAAGAATTATGAAGCAAGCCTTGCAATGTTTAAATCTTATGCCACGCAGCACTATTATGACGTCACAGCACTCATTGTATGACGTCACAGTCGGAGAAAATTCAAGCTTTTGTTCGCCCTAAAATTTGATATATACACATTCTTTGAATAGTATCGTGTTTCCTCCCAAAATGAATTGTCAAACATTATTGTATGAAATCTGCATTTTGTAACATGCAGATGTAAAGATCATTATTCCAAAGTACCTACCAACAAAGATGAGAAAGAACTTTTTTTTATAAATATTAGATGCAACCGTGAAAGCAGCTGTTTCGTCATATATGGCCATGGTTATTGGGTTTGGAAATCGAGTATTTCCAAATTCATAATAAGATATAACGTTATTTTAGTAATATCAAGGCGTGTCATTTACTGAATATATTTGGACAATTATTCCATTGCGGCCTGTAAATAATCACATCTTGGTCCAAAAAACAAGTGGTCGACATCATGAGCTACAATCAAAGGCCCAAGACACACAATGCGCCACATCACACATTGTGATTTAACAATCTTCATTAGTTTGACTTTATGAAAGCATTTAGAACTGGGAACATATTCTGGCCCGGAATACCTATGGTGGTATTTCTTTATGGAGTAGGGGAATTTTATTATAAAACCAGTATGCCAACATGCGGTTCGTAAATTCCATTACTTCTAATTTTGTAGCAACAAAAGCAAACCTTTAAAATTTTACACATAAAATGACGAGAAACATGACAGTTAATATTAATAACCTTGTATCATCTGCAAAGAAAGGAGGGGATAATAAAATAAAAGGGTCCAGTTTGAAAAATGACTGCCTGAGATTTTGGAACCAAAACCTTAAGCCCCAACTAATCCAAAATATTACACGTGGTCCATGCATTACCGACGTGCACATTGACAGGGGATCATTCTTGCCTTTGACACTGAAAGATCGTCAAATCGCTCAGAGCCATTACTATTTCTGACTTCCATTATCCCCAGTAACACGTAAGCTCTCCACTCATGCTTTAATGCAGTATTTATCAGCTTGGGAGTGTTCGTCTCCAACGCGATGAACGCCAAACGGTCTATTTGCCTGCTTCAAACTGGTTGAACTCAGAGAGGGGTATCGTCACGATATGGCTGAAATACTGCCGATGTGACGTTAAATTCTAACTCACTCACTCAGAGAGAGGTAACCGACATGTTCAATGTGTGTCAATCGGTGATTTGCAGACTTAAGTACTGGTTTCTGCAGACACGAAGTGTTTGTGATCGGCCCCAACAACATAAATCATCACCCATGGTTTCAGAAATTGAGCCAATCCAATTGTTGTTCTTTTGTTCAAAAGCCCGAAGTTCAAGTTACCGCAGCTATTCTGCATGCACGGAGACCACGTGTCGTACCGCCCATAACAAATCAACACATTCACGCAAGACGCGTGTCGTACCGCCCATAACAAATCAACACATTCACGCAAGACGCGTGTCGTACCGCCCATAACAAATCAACACATTCACGCAAGACGCGTGTCGTACCGCCCTTAACATCAACACATTCACGCAAGACGCGTGTCGTACCGCCCTTAACATCAACACATTCACGCAAGACGCGTGTCGTACCGCCGTTAACATCAACACATTCACGCAAGACGCGTGCCTTACCGCCCATAACAAATCAACACATTCACGCAAGACGCGTGTCGTACCGCCCTTAACATCAACACATTCACGCAAGACGTGTGTCGTACCGCCCATAGCAAATCAACACATTCACGCAAGACGGGTGTCGTACCGCCCATTCCAAATCAACACAATTACGCAAGACGCGTGCCGTACCGCCCTTAACAAATCAACACATTCACGCAAGACGCGTGTCGTACAGCCCTTCACATCAACACATTCACGCAAGACGCGTGTCGTACCGTCCATAACAAATCAACACATTCACGCAAGACGCGTGTCGTACCGCCCTTAACATCAACACATTCACGCAAGACGCGTGTCGTACCGCCCTTAACATCAACACATTCACGCAAGACGCGTGTCGTACCGTCCATAACAAATCAACACATTCAAGCAAGACGCCAATTTAGAGCGGAGGAACTGGTGGAATCGTCGATGGTCCAGTTTAATGTTTACAGATGAGTCCAGATTTACTCCAGACATTCTGAAAAGGTGTGGACATGTCTTGAGGCGTCCAATCGAATATCATACGAACGTCAACGTAAGGCAAACATGACAGGTTTGGAGGTGGGTATGTTATAATAAGGGCAGGATCACCGTGACTGACATAACGCCACTGCATATGGTCGATGGAAGGATCACAGGACAGTGTTACCATACTGGAGCAAATAGCTGTGCCCTTGGCGAGTCATATGCATGCTGGTGCACGTTGTGTCTTTCAAGACGATAACGCTCGTGCCCACTGTGCACATATCGTTACTGCCCCCACCCAGCAACACAACATCACCAGAATGCACTGGCCAGTCATGAGTGCTGACCTGTCCCAACGTCTGGGACATGATTGGGAGACATCGACGTCGGCGTCAAAGACTACCCGCTACGTAAGCTGAACTGGACCAGGCGCTTCAAGAGGAACTGACAAGACTCTCTCAAACGGCCTCTTGAGTTGATTCGGACCCTGCCATGCCGTGTGTTTGACTAATTATGGGGGAATGACCCATTATCAATCCAAGTCATCTCAGACGTTCATGAGAGGGCACGGATGGCCAAGTCGTCTAAGGCGCCGCGATTCGATGTGCAGAGTCGCGTCCCTTGGGCACGCAAGAAACCTATGATTGTGGGTTCGAATCCCGGTTCGCCCCGATTGTGTTTCTAGGCTTGTCAGTACCATACCCGTGCTCGTGGGTTTCACCGAAATGGTAAACGTCTAAGACCTGCTTCACTTCGGGCTTTCCTCCCACATTAAGCTGACACGCCGTGATTTAACTGCAATACTGTTAAAAGCGGCGTTAAACCCAACTCACTCACTCACTCAAACGTTCATGTTTTTACTTCACATCCTGTCGTCTTTCCTGGTTTTTGTTCCCTTACAATAAACAGCCAACATGTTCAGTTGATGGTCAGGTTACACCTAGTCTTCCTCCTTATCCAGCCATTACCATCACCATGCATTTTTCCAAATCATCTGTTATTTATTTATATCCCCAACCTTTTAGAAGAGTATTTTTAACGTTCAGTTCACAAATTTAATGTTTCACTGTTAATGTCGGATATACAACACCATATCTTGTTTCCTTCAGAAGATCCATTCATGAAAATAATAATAGGAGTTGACAGACATAAGTTCACGTTTGCATCCTCTGTAGGTGAATGTGTAAAATGAGATTCTGCATCTGATCAGCATTATCTTACTTCGCAGCACGTGGACAACTAAATGCAGTTAAACACAACTCTTGAAGGTTGTAACCACGATCACTGCAGCACGAGACACGTAAATATACATCGGGTTTGTATATCATATCATCATCAATGTCACGTGGGCGAGGTGAAATTGACAAGATACACCCATCACCCGTGTTGCTATGTACACAAACTACTCGTGAAATAAGATTTTAATGCAGAATGCTACCGGTCGGTTTTTATTTAGATCTTACATCTTTTGGGTGAAAAACACATCCCAGTGGTTTTATCGCTAATCCCAATTGCCATGGTAACCAAACTTTTAGCCGATGCGAGATTGACAGTTGCGAGAGATCAAGGGACAGATGCGGTGTTCATTGCATGTTGCGGCTGGGATGAAATTGACAAGGGGACCCTTCAAGCTTGAGGTGTGAAACCGACAAAGCTTCGATCTCGAGACATCAGAAAATGAGCTATGGGGTTTTGTGTTACACACGGCGTGAGGACATTTAAATAGGTCCCCAGACACTTGCGGAGAATGCATTTGTCGAGTTTGACTTTGGTGAGGCACATTTGTGTCACGGATGAAATTAAACTGTCTTCAACGACATTACAGTATTGACATTCGATGTTCAGCAGAATATCGGGTTGTGTGTCAATTGCCGATCAGCTCAGGTACAGTAGGGTGAAGGAGGAGAGTATTTGTCATCCCAATCAGCAAAGCTTTATTTGTTTCTTGGTTGTTTAACGCCGCAATATTCCAGCTATAGGACGGCGGTCTGTGAGTAATCTTGACTGACATCATGAGCATCAATCCACGCAATTGGGCATGCATCAACCAAGTCAGTGAGTCTGATACCCCGATCCCGTTAGTCGCCTCTTACGACAAGCGAGAGTGGCTGAAGACCAATTCTAACCCGGATCTTTACGGATGCTGTTTGCATACATCAGATCACATACTCAAGCATCCAGCGAAACGTTAGTATGAATCAATCGGTGGTAATGTACATCCCCCCGCGCGCGCGCATCTGAGTATGAGCTATTCTAGTTGTCAGTATTTAGTTACACTATAATGTGGATAAATTCGCCGGAAGTACAGTTATTACTAGTAATGTATTGGAAATATTCAATTACAAGTCTTATGTATCAACAGTGCACATTGCTCACGAGGCGGTAAGGAGACGGCCAGTTTGATACACGCAATACATCTTTATGTCACACATGTATAGACCGTAATGGTCCATTCAGCTTCATTTGATATTTGATAACTGTGACCTCAGCCATTTATGGTCACACTGAATCAATTTTTCATTCATATACAATCATGAAATCGCGTGACAACATCATCTTCCTGAACACAACACACCAACGCCAGAGAATGTTAACTAGTCTCCATTTTCCACAGAAACAGAGTCTGAACATATCTGATTATTTTGGGGGTAAAAGGCAACATAGCGCTGTAAATATGAATGGTTCCCTGAAAATCTGTGATGACGTCAGGTATTCGCGGAACGGGGAAACGTGTCTTGTACTGCTGGTAAAACGACATAGATTCTTTGGGTACATGAAGCGCCGAGATTCGCTGTGAAGAGTTGCGTCCCTTCTGCGCGCCAGAAACACATGATCGTGGGTTCGAATCCCAGATTCTCTCCGGCTGTTTCTAGATTCGCGGACACCCATAGTCATGGTAAACGTCTCTTAATTTTCTAATAATGATAATAACTGTTCTGAAATACATATATACATGTATTCGACTTCTTCAAGAATCTCGCGGGGACGGTGACCCACTCATCTAAGGAGCCGCAATTCGCTGTGCGGAGTTACTTCCCTTGGGTACGCAGAAACGCATGGTCGTGGGTTCGATTCCTACTACGCCTCGATTATGTTTCTAGGTTTGTCAGCACGGTGCTCGTGGATTTCAACACACGTCTGAGACCTGCATCACTTCAGGCGTGCCTCCACATTGAGCTGACACACCGTGACATGACTGAAATAGTATGCAAAGCGTCGTTAAGACCCGTCTGACTCAAATTTCACGTCACAAACAATGACATTACGTTGTGATCTCGTTATGAAAATGACGTTTGACGATTATCTCTATATGTTCTCGTTGTGGCTTGAGATCGTCCCTTACTCAACAGTCAAGGAAACACGATTATTTTCATTTTCACTTTCAGAGTGGGGATATCATTAACTTCCTTTATCAGACTCATTACGCCTTACCAAACCGACAAGTTCTGTCTAGATGTAAATTCACGGATACATCCGAGTGACGAACGATATTGATTGGTAAGCGGCTGGGACAATTAGTTGCGGAAGCAATCATCTGATTCAAAGAGCAGAGCTTTTCGATTATGTGTGCGTTCTTACAGATCTTCTGCTTACGAGGACTTTGCGCTTGAATCACCATTAGATGGAGCAATTCTTTTAAAAGATGTCTTTTGCCACGTTTCAATAGCAGGAACCGTGTTTCGGTTTGGTTGAAAGTTGTTATCAATTTACATATATACGCTGCTCTAAGGTCGTCTAAAAATAAAACAGTACACTCGTTCTCGTAAGTTACCATTTCATAAAAAAATCGTGAACCGCGACTGGCTTCGTTAAAATAGTACATGTACTTAAACATGGGATAAAGGAAAGAATAATCAGGGTTGATGGTGGCTAAAAATGAAACAAACAAGAACTTATTTCGTAGATAAGAAATTGTTGTTCGATGATGATCTTTGTGGTTGGTTGGTTGTTTAACGCCGCACTCAGCAATATTCCAGCTATATGACGGCGGTCTGTAAATAACTGAGTCTGGACCAGACAATCCTGTGATTGATATCATGAGCATCGATCCACGCAATTGGGATCGATGACATGTATCAACAAATGCAGCGAGCCTGACCACCCGATCCAGTTAGTCGCCTTTTTCGACAAGCATAGTCGCCTTTTACGGCAAGCATGGGTTGCTGAAGACCTATTCTACCCCGGAATCTTCAAGGAATGATTTTTGTGGTACGGGTATCATAGTTGTGTATGGGGCCCTAAGTCGGCGACCGTTTTCAGACCAGTAACATCTTAATAACGTTTTGGTCAAATTCAATTTTCAAGTGTATACTTTATTTTGCCCGACAGTTTTTGTCAGTAATTCATGGAGAATTCGCTCTGTATACATCTACAGATCAGGGCGACTGGCGACGATAAGGAACATGAGATATGTTAATACCATTTGGGTCTTGTCAGGATTGGTGCAATACATCCTGATTCTGCTACTGTTTGACAGCACTGTACCTGTGCTTATGCGTTTCATCTGAAGTTACTTCGGGATACCTCCCACATTGCCGCGTTGAGCTAGAACTAAAATACTTTCCAAAGTACCGTTAACTTTTTGGAACAAAGTTGATGATCAAATTAACACAAATTAATTATTTTTCTAAATAATATTAAGCAAATCAATCCATTTTCAAGCTGTTTCGTAAAAATCTCATACACGTAAAATACCGTCATAAATGTGCCCCTTTATGAAGATTTCATTTTGAAGAACTAAACTAGACTTTAAAAACTAAAATGTACTAAAATAAATTATAATCAAATAAATACTTTACACATGTATGGTTGTGTACTTCAGCAAATACTGATAAAAAATACCAGAAAAATCTTTAATAAGGCGAGTCGTGGCTTCAAGTTCAAGACACGCCAAGTTTATGATTTGTGGTTTGTGAGCGTAATGCCGGTGCTCGTGGTATTTCGTGGCATACTTGTGGGTTTAAGCTGACACGAAGCTGGCACGCTATCACGTAACTGAAACGCTGTTTAAAGCGATGTTAAAACTCAATTTATTTAGACACTTGTCACGAGAGCAAGACAACGCTGTCTGCAAAACTAAGAATTCCAGGCACGATTTAACATTCAGCAATAATTGTCAATCGATCTTTTGTCTGACAATATGTTCCCCTTGTCCAGGTTTCGTTCATTGTCTAAACTTAGGCATAAAGTGACACTATTTTCATATACGAATGCAATCAACAGACAAATACACGAGTTAACACAAATCAATATTTTAAGGGGGGCCCGGATGGCCCAGTCGTCTAAGGTGCTGTGCAGGGTTGCGTCCCTTGGGCACGCCAGAAACCTATGATTGCGGGTTCGAATCCCGGTTCGCTCTGATTATGTCTCTAGATTTGTCAGCATCATACCCGTGCTCGTGGGTTTCACTGAAGTGGTAAACGTCTGAAACCTGCATCACTTCGGGCTTTCCTCCCACATTAAGCTGATACGCCGCGATGTAACTGGAATAGTGTTAAAAGCGGCGTTAAGCCCATCTCACTCACTCACTCACTCACTCAATATTTTAAGGCGCCTCTCCTGTTTTGTTTCTTCAAGAAATGGAATTCCAACGGTGTTATCACACATGGAGTGAGTTGGGCTTAACATCGCTTTGAACAGTATTCCAGTATTCCACATATCACGACGTGTCAGCTTAATGTAGGACGAAAATCCGAAGTGATACAGGTCTCAGACGTTTCCCCCTTAGGTGGAATCCACGAGCACGAGCTGACAAATCCAGAAAAATAATCGAGGCAAACCAGGATTCGAACCCACGATTACACATTGACGCAATTGAGGTTCTTGAAGTAGACGTATACATGTACATGCATGTTAGAAAACGGTCAAAAAGGGAATTTCAGGATGCCCCTAAAATACTTCAAATTGTACCATCGCAATGCAACAAGCAAATACCCTGTCGGAGATACGGGCCAGAATAAATCCCCAGTATATCATGATTAAACTGTCGAGCTTATGAAAGTATACACCTATGTTTGATGGGCGCTAGAATTGAAACGTACAATAAACGGTGATGTATTTGACACGGGTGAATTGGATGGTCAGGCCGACTTCGTGTCATTATACCCCGATGACGCAGATCGTTGTTGATGCTTTTAGTCACTAGCTAGTCTTGTCCAGTCTCGATTTTTAAGCCGACGTGAAATAACGTGTATTTTACCGGCGTTAAACAACATTCACAGTTAGTTCTACAAACAATGAGATACACGGGATGACGTCGACGGTTCTGTTACACCGAGCAGGAAGACCAACAATACATAGTCGTTTTTCACATCATCGCCAGATCTGAACATTTTTGCCGATCCCAATTCCATTTTCAATCCTTTGGTTTTTGTTAATTTCTCATTCCAGTCCGATATCATCTGGACATTTTTGACGTTCAGATATCGTCCCTTGCCAAATCAGGTTTTGAAAGCGATTTATTCTTTTAAAATCAAACGAAAACAAATTATTATGCAAATTCATATTTCATGCTGCGATAACAGCATTATACGTTTCCCTCAAGCGACCAGTAAACGATATAATTTGTTCATTCAAAGGGTTTGCAGAATAATGCATGAACAAAATTAAAGTATAGAATCATTTTGTTGTCAAAAGTTCATTCATGATGCATGCACTTTGAAAGAGTTTGTTTTCTAATGCAGTCAATATAAACCCTCAATATAAACCGTCAACGCCTGAGAATAACCGGTCTCGATTATTGAAAAAGCAGATTCCATTGAGCGCAAAAAAGCAAAATAGCGGTGAAAATGATATGCATGCATCCCTAAAAATCAGTGACACCAGGTGTTCATGAAATGTTTAAGAAATGACGCCATGCCCTGATAAAGCTACACGAATGTTTCCAGCTACATAGGCAACATACAAGCATACAAGTTCAAATTATGTATATATCCTTAATGTGACCTCAGCCGACGAAATAAGCCACACCAACGGACATTTCAGAACATTCCAGCGGCATAACATACAAATGTACGATTTTAGGTTTAATCAAAAACATTTGCCCTCAGGCATAGCCAAATTAAATTATCCAGTCAGAAAGTTAAAGGTGGTGATCAGACTGGTCAATAAGTGACCTACATCACGCGGACACAGTCCCCTCGGGGCCAGCGTCCTTATGGAAAGCCCATAATTGTGCCTTACATTACGACACAGTTTTTCCTCTCAGCCACTGACATCTACGTCATTGACGCCATGGATCAAATCCCATTACTGAGAGACGAGTTGGGTAACGTGGAAGCCGACATACGGTTCCCCCTTTCAATGTACAAGCGATGTCGCAGATAAAGGAATTAAACCGACCTGGAAAACGGATTAAGTGTTTGCAGGATTTAATTCGTTTCAGGTCTCATATAATATTTTTAATCCGTCATAAAGTATTTCGGGATATTTATAGAAACGTTCCCGTCATGTTTCATCTAATATAATAAAGTTATTGATTTCTAAACCAGACTCTCTAATTCATATGGAATTTAAGAAGTAGAATTAAGTTTAATGTTAATTAAAATTTTAAAAACTGAATCTATATGTGGAAGAAATCTGGTGGTTCATTGTGGCGTGGTTGCATTTTCGTAAGAGAAAATTAATTTCGATGTTATACAGTTAATCCCATGTTCCGTTAACCATGAGTGATGCGTTCCCATTAACCTTCAGAGACTTTCCTCAATCATTTTCATCTTTAGTAATAATACGTTATGACATGAAGACGTATGAGGGTGGCTGGAAAGTTCTGAGCCTAACTGTGATGGACTGGGATGATGGAGTTGTCTGCTAATTATTTCTCAACATAATCCACTCCGAGGTCCACGACGATGCTGGGGTTCCTGAATCTGCTGGTGCAGAAGGCAACCTCCCGGTGTATAATGTCCCCCAGAGAAATTACGTCATCGTCATTTGCCCAATTCTTGCTGGACAGTTCCTTCTTTTAATTTGAGAAGAGTGAGAAACCTGAAGATGCCAGATCTGGTGAATACGGGGGGTGTTCCACTGCTCAGGCTGTTTTAGTAGTTTCTCCCTCTGCTACACCCAGTAACTACAAGGAATAACGGTTTATCTGCCCATGTAGGACAAATGGCCTGCAGCTTTTCATGATGGGGTTGATAGCATTTGTGAACGAGGGAAAGACACTTTGTAGGTGAGTGAGTCGGGTTTAACGCCGCTTTTAACATTATTCCAGTTATATCACGGCGTGTCAGCTTAATGTGGGAGGAAAGCCCGAAGTGATTCAGGTCTCAGACGTTTACCACTTCAGTGAAACCCACGAGCACGGGTATGGTGCTGACAAACCTAGAAACATAATCAGGGCGAACCGGGATTCGAACCCACAATCATAGGTTTCTGGCTTGCCCAAGGGACGCAACTCTGCACAGCGAATCGCGGCGCCTTCGACGTTTGGGACACCCGTGTCATAATTGCCATACTTTTACTCGTTAATAGTCAATGTACATTGTTTTGTCCTCGATCATTATCTTTTACTACACAGTCTTGTGAAACATGTTCTGGACTGTGTATTTTAGGTAGAAACACGTCTCCCGGGCGTGACACATCCCGCAGGGTCCGCAGATTTAGCTCTTGTAGTGAGTAGAGTTGATGTCACGAAAGGCGTCACCCGTTGTCAGAAGCTCCGTCAGCACAACTTGGATGTACGCAATAATAAAGCTGCAAGTGACTTGGATAGTCATGGTCGTTTTATTACGTAGGGTGAGGGGGGAGGGGCAATGTTTTATAACATGTCGGAGAGTGGCGCAATCGTATGAGCGTCAATGGACAGAAACAACAACAGTCTTCAGTGGTAGAGCAGTGACGCAATTAGATCATAACATGACGAAAGAACTTGTTTTCGTTTTCATTTGTTTCCACTATGTCCTTTCAAGGTCACGTATACAAATGATACAAGAGTGTCAGAATTGTTTTAAACAGTGTTCTGGCACTGAAGTTCTCCTGTGTATGTCGTCAACAGCTACCCAACAAACGTTTCTGGCAGCCTTGATATTCAAATATTTTCTGCACAATTAAGTACTGAGGGAACATTTACACTAAGTTCTGATGATTTGAACAAAACATGATATCATCAAAAGGAGAAACAGGTCAGTTCAAGTTCTGCTGCCTCAAACTTGCAGTTTACAGAGACAAAGATGCATTGTCAGACAATTTAAGGCCATAGTTAAAACAAAGGTAAAACGATTAAATATCACAAAAAGTTGAACACATGTGTTGAATTCAACTACTCTCTGCACAAAAAGCTAGGTAATTGCCACGAAAAACTTAAAGCAGATTCAAACCTCTTGTTCAGATTCAGGTGTCATCGCAGTGGGAACAACATGTCAAGTTTAAGCTTTCTGGAAAATGAGATGATGATTGCAGAATTTAGGAGTATACTCGAAGGGCAAATATAGGTCAAATTTTAATATTATCTGCTGATTATCCCAATTTCCTACAACACATGAAATAATTTGATTTAAATGTGAACGAAATTCGCTGGGAAATGTCCATGAATGGGTGCTTCGATAAACACTGAACAACAAAAGTTCCTGTGACATTGAATAAGATTTAATGCAAAGTTATGTTTTTTACCAATTCTGAAACAATTTCGGTTTGCAACAGATAAAAGAATCCTGTAAGCGTTCAAATGGTTTAATTTGCCATACTGACTTCAGATAATGCGTGATTTCACGACAATAAAACATGAACAAGCCAAAATGTCAATTTACAAATCAATAGCGTGTGTGTCCACCTCTGGTTGCGATGCAAGCAACACATATCCATCTCATGGAATGGACCAGGCGTCGCACAAAGTCTTGAGGGATATCTGTCCATATCTGCTGGAGTGTCTGTGGAACGTGGTTGACGTCGAAGGCGCTGATCCATCTCATCCAACATGTGCTCGATTGGTGAGAGATGAGGGGAGCGAGCCGGCCAGGGGATGACATTCACGTTGTTTTGTTGATGAAACTCCTGAACAAGTCGAGCAATATGAGGCCGGGCGTTGTCATGTTGAAAGGTAATGCCTGGGCCATGACGACGCAAAAACGGTAGAACAACAGGGCGGTAGCGCTGTCCATTGAGATTTCCCTCTACCACTATCAAACGGGTCCTCTGTCTTGCTGTAATACCACCCCATACCATAACGCTGCCGCCCCCGAACTGATCTTCTTCCATGACACAATATTAATGATTGACGTAACGTTCACCTCAACGTCGGTACACTCGAATCCGTCCATCGCTGTGGCGGAGGTGAAAACGAGACTCGTCAGTGAATAGAACTTGTCCCCACTGCATGGCCGTCCAGCGTAGACGCTGTCTGCACCACTGTAGACATGCTTGACAGTGGTTTCCTGTCAAAATGGGACATCTGGTGGGTCTTCTGGCGACAATCCATGCACATGTGAGGCGATGACGTACGGTTTGTGAAGATATTCGTCGAAGGATAGGGATGCCTCTTGCAGTCACTGTTGCTGTCTGGAATCGATTTCGTGGGTGTGTTGTTCGAATCCAGTTGTCTTGTCGAGTATTGGTTACGCGTGGCCTGCCACTCAGAGGATGGTTTTTGACTGCATTCGTCTGTTGCCAACGCTCGGTGGACGTTAGATTGTCTTGCAACATCACGTTGACTCGACCCTGCTTCAAATATACCAATGGCTCGCAAATGCTCATTTTCGGACAGGCGTGGCATTTCGTAATGTTGAATAATTGCGTAATTTTGTTGTTTTCTGAGTGGTTGTTGTTAGCACGATGCTAAACAATACATATGGAATCCCGTTAACGCACATGTTTTTAATACCCATTCTTGGGTAGTGAAATTCATGGGGCTTGCATAAAAGGCTTTTGCATGGAATGCATACTTTTCTGTAGCAGTTGCGTTTTTGTGACTTGATTCCATACATGTACTACAATATTGAAAACCAAACTTTACTTGTTTGAAAAAAACACCAAAATATTGGTATCACAGGAACTTTTGTTGTTGAGTATATGAATATATCTTTACCGAGACACCAGGCATGTGACATCTGATAAACTGCCTTTGATATTGACACGCGTTATACAAAATTTGTAAAAACTATTCATGATTATATTCTTCGTTAATTTCCTGTAACTGGTGGGCGGTCGGGTAGCCTAGTGGTTAAAGCGTTCGCTCGTCACGCCGAACACCCGTGTTCGATTCCGACATGGGTACAATGTGTGAAGCCCATTTCTGGTGTCCCCCGCCGTGATATTGCTGTAATATTGCTAAAGGCGGCGTAAAACCTCATTCACGCACTCACTCCTGTAACTGGTATCATGTTTTATACAGGGCTATAAGACAGCTTGAGCTACAACTTGGGACGAAGTGCTTCAGGTTATACAATTGGGAGAAGCGGTCGTAAAATAACACATGTCGTCCTTGATACGTAAATGTGTTTGAACTTTTCAATGAGAGTGTACGATTATGGCGTCTCTGAATTGAAAATATTTTACAGAAAAAAAAAGTTGTTGAAGTATCTTAATATATAATAATAAAAAGGAGCCCAGAAAATACAAACGACAGTAATCTAGACTTGCGCACTATTATAGACTTGCATGGGCTGTATTGTATATCAAGCTATCATTAATTTAATGTTTCCGATTTACCTCATTTTATGGGTGATTTGATGTTATTTCAGCGCATCCGGTGCCAGCTGCAGTAAATCTGTCACACTGACCAAACCGAGCATAACGCCGACAAGGTAAGCACTTAATTATGTAACAATTGGTTGAAATGGACT
The DNA here is from genome assembly GCF_022045235.1 of Haliotis cracherodii. Classification (NCBI taxonomy): domain Eukaryota; kingdom Metazoa; phylum Mollusca; class Gastropoda; order Lepetellida; family Haliotidae; genus Haliotis; species Haliotis cracherodii. Next base: position 1,354,015 of record NW_027266279.1, read on the forward strand.
TTACTTCTACAGCGATGTTAGATGATTGTGTGTAGAATAGTTCCAGATACATCTAGGAGAATTGCTCACACACAAAAAACAGTTGTTAAATTGTAGTTATAAAATATAATAAAAAGGAGCCATGAGACTCCTAGTTGAGTTTAGACTTGCCAAATAGTATAGACTTAGGGCTGTATTGGATATATTTGTTTCAGGGTCTGTATGACTCGCAAAGTGATACCTAGTTACTTGATCTCCAGAAATAATTATCTGAATTTCAAGTGATATTCATTTAATGTTTAATCAACCACTGTCAGACGTCCTTTGTCAGATGCCACCATGATTTAATCGAAACACGACGGTGTCATATAACGCACTAAACATATCTTCTGCAGATAATCCAGTGATTGATATAATGAGCATAAGTTTACCATCCGAAATATAAATTGGGAAAATTCAGAGATCCGTTCGCAGAGACATGCTGTAACAGAGGGAGATATTTTCAGACTGCCTCACACAGTAACATGTTCTGTTTCAATGTTTCGCGAAAATGTATCAAGGGACATAACTCGTGAAGGATTAATTGCGGAGACGACAAGCATGAGTCGCTGTGCGTGATTTGAAAATTGATGAAGAATTAACCTTATGTTATAATAACAGAAAACTATTAAACGTTTGGAAGGGGACTGTATTTTTAGACATCCTAAAATATTTCATGAGAAGCAACCGCTGAAACTCGAATCATTCTTTACATATTTCGGTAGATTTTTCATAATGGATGTTCATGGGCCATGAATAGGGTAACGCAAGATGGTTCTAATTTGCACTCTAATCTAATATATTCATCAAACCGGTCGTAGCTTTCAAGAACCTGCGAAGCGTTTGCGAACGATCAGATTAAACACAAAAGCCATCCCTGCATTTATAGTGTTCTGAATGTGAACATTGTGAAAAAAGCCAGACACATATTCAAAGAGAAGATGGATTTTTTCCCTCCTCCTCCGTCGTTGAGGATCCTCTTGATGTCAGCAGCAGCACCAGCCCTAAGCCTCAAGTATAATCTGGCACACCTGTTCAATGTCGCAATGTCGGCTGTGGAATTCTCAAAGAAACACGTGTTGTAGCGGTATGACTTATGTTGTTCCACACGGGAACCAAAGGATCATCGGTTAACTGCTCTCTGAATCGATCAAACCCGCACTCTTTTGGGGTGGCACAGTGGGTAGGTTACCGCTTATCGTGCACACGATGTGTTCGATTCCTATTAGGATCCAAACTGTAAGACCAATATGGCTTACAGCTGATGATGAGGAATCATAACGCGCTTTGAGAACATTTCTTGTGCTTCGATGAAAGTGTAGCAGGGCGTGGAGTCATCCCACAGAGGACATCCTTACCTTGTCAGCTTGTGGGTTAACCCCTTTGGTCATGTGGACAAGGCGTCCGACCTCGGATCAGAAGGTCCGTGGTTCGAATTCCATCACGGAACTCGGAAACCTTATGGCCGATACAATAGGATGATTTCTAAACGAACAGTGACCTTCAACTTGACACAAAGCAGGAACTGCTGGTATGCAGAAAGGTGCACTGCACTCACTTCTCTCGATATCTCGGTTAGAAGGTGAAGAGGCTCACAGCAACCCTCTAACACTATGACGGCTGGGGACACCAAGCAAATGCTTTAACCACTGGGAGACCCCAACTTCTAGCGTTACCTCCTCGCGTGGGTCACAGCAGGAAAACCCCGTGGCTAAGAAACAGTGGGAGACTCTACGCAATTAAATCATTAGAAATGGCCACGTAAATGGCTATGTCTGGACGAAAAGCTGTCGGTATAACAACTACAGCATTTAGTGCTGATCAATTCCGGCCATTAGCTTATAAGTATAATCTCGGGACTATTTAATCCCCGAGCCCTGGTCTAGATTGGCTTCTGTCTGAGTGAAATTAAAACAAAGACCTGACCCAAAAGAGTCTGTGAGTAATTCCGCTACATCAAGTACGGGCCTTTACCACGCTGGTGAAACCCACGATCACGGGTATGGTGATTACAAACCTACAAGGGCGGTCGGGTAGCCCGGTGGTTAAAGCGTTCGCTCGTCACGCAGAAGACCCGGGTTCGATTTCCGACATGGGTACAATGTGTGAAGCCAATTTCTGGTGTTCCCCGCAGTGATATTGCTGGAATATTGCTAAAAGAGGCGTAAAAAACATACTCACTCACACTCACTACAAACCTAGAAACATAATCAGGATTCGAACCCACAATCACAGGATTCTGGCCGCAACTCTACACAGGGAATTGCGGCGCCTAAAACGACTGGGTCATCCGTGCCTAGAGGTACAGATGAAGTTTAATACACATCAATGCACGTTGATATGACAGGAGACTTTCTGAGTTGTTGACATACTTGAAATGATATGTCGGCGATGTTATTAGGGTATACACCTATCTACGTTTCAGTACTTTGATTCCTTTTATTTCAGTTTTAACATGGTTTAGCGAACTGCGACATATGTGTGCTCTCATGAAATGATTCGACTCTTAGAAATAGCTTACTGGTACAGGATGTTACTCGTGATGGACATCACTGAGTGTAGAAGCCTGGCGATGAAATTATAACGCTGTTAAGACCTGAAGTCGGAACATGGCCGCCCAGGATTTTACCCAGAAAGGGAATGAGAATTTGTTTGAAGACTGGATCTCTTTTCAGCTAAAGTTGAAAGTATGAGTCAAAATATTCTGTTTAAAAGCATCTTGCAATAATATATTTATTGTGGCAGACACTTTCATTATCTTTTTACAATCTGAAACCGAATCATGTTTTTTGATAAAATCTCATCCCCAACCAGAATATTAAACGGTCCGACCCTCATTACAAGATCTGAGACAAATCGCCGTAGTATTTAGAGTGTTCTTTAACAATTGTCTCTTTAAGGGCTCATTAATAACTTTGAAATCTTTGTTTTTCTTAACCTTTAAGGAAACCACTTGAATATGCATCTATGATAAGCTAATATTTCATGAACAGTCTCTTACTCCTATATTAACGGACCCTATCAGTTAATATTGTAGAAGCACGATATGAAATATTCGCCAGAGGAGTTAGTGAGTGAATGGTATTTACCGCCGATGTCAGCAACACCCCAGCTACACTAAGGCGGTCAGTAAGTAATGGCGTCTGGAACAGTGGTTGATACAATGAGCAACGGTCCACGCCGCCGGGATAAGATGGCACACACTCCACCATGACACCCATTGTGGCCACTCGTTCCTCCATTCAATCAGTTCTTCCGACAAGCCTGAAAGCTAAGTATACCTTTCCTGTCCTAAATCCCCATGCGCCATTAGGAGAGGGCATGCAATCAATCACAGCGAACTATTCCAGCAGAGTTCTTATATGAGAACATAAATATAAATCCTACCATGAATTAGGAATTACTCGATTCGGATTGGTCGATCACAGGTTGTCAAATCACAATTAACCCCCTCTGATTGAAACAGCCGATTTTTTCTACAATTAAAGGCAACAAACTGAATTGCTTCAGTCACTACAATATTCAAAGGATGTGTGGCAATAATGTGGCAGACATCTACAAAGAGAATGTATTTTATGTTTTGGGGATCTGTGAGGTGCATTACTTTCATACTGCTAATCAAGGTAACAACAACTGCAAATCACTATGTTATGTATACGTTAGATTGCTATGACCACTTGTACGATTTTAAATCGTGGATATAAATATACAAAGCTGACGAGTTTCACTCTGCTGATTAACTATGTGACACCACAACGACAACCGATGCTTCAGTCAATTTGTCCCTAACAATGTATCTACACCTCTGTAGAAAGTTGTATCGATCTCCTGCCAATAAAGGTCTGAAATAACAGATTCATTGATTCTCTGCCCAGTGAAGGTACTCCAGCATATGCTCTCACAGAAAGAGTGTCCCTTGCCGGCAAAACCAACCTGACCATTGTGGTGAAATCATTTAAGATAAGGTCAAGACATGGTGGTCACTGGCTACACACGGGTTGTGATGAAGGACTTAGGAGATAGTAGAGGTTGAATCATACACGGAGATGTAATTGTTCCTTGCGCATTAATGCATTTTTGCTGCAAATAACATGTTTCTGCTTCCTCATCATATACGAGCTCTTAACGAACACGAATGCCTGCATATTGTACATTCATAAAGGGACAATTGGCACAGACGTCGAATATGTCCGTGCAGAATTGAACCCCTAATAGATGACAGGACCTGCTGACCGCGAGTTCGAATCTCATATTCTTTCTGATCATGATCGTTGGCCAGTACATTTTATAACCGAGCACGGCCATGTCAAAAAAGTGGTAATCGCATACAACCTGTGTCTGTCCTCAAAGGACCCTAAGCCGTTCAATTTGTGGAGGACAAGCACCACGTGCATTGGGCTGATTCCATCGGAATCCCAAGGTAGCCTCTATAAATGTTCTTGTATGTTTCTTCAGTGCACCTTCAACAAAAACTTCGCTCGATGACAAATACAGACCAGATCAACTAATTAGCTTGTACATTGACGGAGAATACACAAATGTGAATTTCTACTGAACACTTCTTCCCCAATTATCTCGATGCACAGTGTTACCATGTCGATTTAAAAAAAAATAAAACGCAAAAAAGTGCTCCATTAGACCAAACACAAACTCGAGCATCGTCCAAAGTGCTTTGATAACAGAGTATAAGTTGATTTGATGGAAACACGATCACTTTGGTTAATCTTGTATTTAGTTCTGGAAATGGGTAACCCCAATGCACTTGAACATGTTTTTTTTCGGGCAGACCTCTGAACATTTAGCGTGCCCTACTTTTGGAATCTCAGTGTTGTAATTGCGGATCGGTATGCATCAGACGTAGTGATCAATTGACGGACATGTACAGAGAGTTGCATGCTACTCCGCTTCTCTCCAGCCAGTTGTCTGACTGACTGACTGATATAGGAGATTTAACGTGCGCTTTCCGACTGTAGCATATTTCGCACACGGGCCTGGCCGGACCATTTAGTGTATTCCGAAAAAGGGTGAAAGTGGTGTGTGCAACCCAAGAGGGGGCTTTTAGGGGTTGCTTATATTGAATTTTTGGAATTTTTAAATGTGGAATAAATGCCGAGGTGGGTGGAGGAGGGAACTAAGGGAGCCGGGTGAGGTGGGTGTTTGTATGTTTATTGGATTTTGGATTGGTAGATTGATGAGTTTTTAGATGCGCTTAATTAGAGCCTAGGGCCTTGAAGTTTTCTAGTTTATTTTGAGGGTTTAGTATTTCATCTAGAGTAGGAACCAGTACTAGCCAGTTGTCGAGGACGTTAAAGTAATGACTTTTTTTGTAGTCCTTTATAGCGGTCGGTATAACAGTAACACACTGACACACACGGTAAGCAATAGCAAGTCTAGTTTTGGTAATATTTACGATTAGCTTCCTGTCAAAAACTTATGTAATGGAATGAAAGCTATACACAGGTACTGAAAGTGCCTCATATGCGTTTGGCTGGGGCAAGGAATTGCCCAGGGTCTTAAGGCAACGCACTTTGCTTTACCAAAGATTCGTCTGACTTTGAACCTGGGTTTGTCAGCACCATACCCATGCTCGTGGAATTCACCAGAGTGCTCAACATCTGAGACCTACATCACTTCGGGTTTTCCTCCCACATCAAACTGACCGAGACCTGCATCGCTTCGGGATTTCCTCCCACATTAAGCTGACAATCCGTGATATAAATGGAATATTGTTGAAAGGGGTGTTAAACCCAACTCACTCATTCATCCTTTCAGAGTTTTGCCCCTTAAGCTTGTCAAAATCCATGATTGCGGGTTCGAGGATCCACCTTGATTAGGGGCAGTCGGGTAGCCTAGTGGTTAAAGCGTTCGCTCGTCACGCCGAAGACCCGGGTTGTCAACCCGACATGGGTACAATGTGTGAAGCCCATTTCTGGTGTCCCCTGCCGTGATATTGCTGGAATATTGCGTAAAACCATACTCCCTCAGTCAATCACTCACTCCACCTTGATTATGATTTTACGTCAGCACCACAGATGTAAGCGCCGGTTTCACCAACGTCAAACAGCGTCCGGTGACTGGGTCAGTTTCGACCTTCCTCCCATGTTAAGCTGGCACGCTGTGATTGAACAGAGGTACTGTTAAAACCAGCTCATTGACACACTAAGAGGAAACTGATCCGACAAGACAGAGCAAGGTGTGATGTCAACCTTGGTTTCCTTGATTGATAATATTTGCACATGTAACACCTGTACCAGACAAAGTAGGCTTTCCTGTATTATTATTTCTTGTTTCGATAAATATGCTCCTTCACGTTATTTCAGTCTCATCTTCTATCGACATACCACACTGTGGTGTCACGTGATCCTGTGCATTACTCAGAGGTCTCAAACCAGGTGAAGGTTAGCAACATGTGGTGTCTCCTTGGGCATGTGACTTTGTTCGAAATGTCCCTCTGTTCACGCAGTAGTGAATGGGTTCCCGGCAGGATGAGGTTGTTAACAGGCAGCTTGAGTTGTATACTCCCCAGGAAGCTGAGAATGATTGTTAAGTGTACAATGAATGACCGGGGAAATCATAGCGCTTTCAGCATGCCCCTGTGTTGTGTGGAAATATGCGCAATATAAATGGCTTATTATAATATTATTTTGTTATTATTAATAATATAAACACGTTCTCTTCGTAAGCGGGCACGCTGACACATATTACCAGGAATGACTAAAATGGAGAATGTCACAATCAGGGAGAGCTGGATAATTCTTTAACTGGTGTCTCTTGTAGCCTTCCCTCGAGAGAATTCACTTGTCAACGCTGATTTAGAAACACTTAAATTAAACTTGAAATTGACCTAATTTGATAACTTAAAAAGTATGTTTCTGTCGCGAATAACTATCAAGATCTTTATTTGATATGGATGACCAAAAAGCAGCGTAATATTATCATTGTGCAACAACAGAAGGACATTTGTAAGCATCCACTTGAATTTGGATAAATAAAAATAAAATAAAAGCGAGAATGCAATTTCTATGCTCATATATATAAAATGTCAACGCCAGAGAGTAACCAGGCTCGATTATCCACGGAAACAGATTCCATTGGGCGTGAAGGGAAAAATAGTGATGAAAATGATGTGACTGGCTTTCCGAAAATCAGTGATGACACCAGGTGTTCGCGAACCACGACTAAAGGCAAAGTTCATTGTACGATTCCGACAATACAAGTCCCGTGTATGGTTAGGTGAGGTGAGGTGAGGTGGGGTGAAATGGGGTTTAACGTCGCGTCCGAGATAAATGCACTTATATAGCGACGTGCATGCACGTGTGTGTGGCTGCTTGTACTAGTCCAGACTGATGCCGATTTATAGTGCTAGCTCACTGAGATACCATGCCGCAGTTTGATATGAATACCCCACTCAGACACAGTATACTGACTCCAAGCCGACCAGTCCTTCTTTTAGCCCCTTAATGTCGAGCGCCAGACAGGGTAACAACAAGTACCATCTTTTAACGCCTTTTGGAATAATTATGATTATTATGTTCTATAATAATTAGTATCGTTACATTCAAAATATTAATTTCTAGTACACAGAATTTAAGATGAATACAGCCTAGCAAATATATTCCTGGAAATATCTGACCCTAAGATACATGCATGCATGGGCACATTCAACGACCAATGAAGTGGAACTACACCAACCCTTTTCCGCCTCACCGGATGCTGGAAGGGATGGATGTACCTGCAAACATGAAGATGCGTGAAGAACCATGTCTTATTCGAAATCAATTCGGAACAAATTAAAGCTGAATCAATGTTATAGGGTCTGTATGGGGTCGGTTCAGTGTCGGGGAGAGATCAATACAAACGCCCAGGCCTCAGCTGGTTAAGTGTCAGAATTTGTGACATGCTCTATTTTCGACAAGAAAATGGGTATCTTTTGTTATGCAATAAAACTGAAAAAGGGGAGTTCTTTTCCGAAAAAAAACGATAAGATGTCAAGTATTGTTTTGTTAATCCTTTGCTTGGAGGGCTTGAGTTTGAAGACTTGTCTAGCTCCGTGGAAATAATTGTCAGATCCCCTCGCATTTAAGCCTCCTTTTGACATTATACCTTATATAACATCTATTTTTTCGATGTCTGTATTCTGTGGCGTGACATATCCTGACTGCTACCGTTAATATTAAATTGGGTTTTACAACAGCGTAACTTGTTCAAGTTATCTGGCGGCACGCACAACCAGGTTGTGGCTCCAGAAAAGGGAATATGCATGTTTTTGTTATTCTTGATAACTGTATGTTGTATAAGAGATAATAGTTATGGCTAATAAAATAGTCTTCCAAAACAAATTTGATCCAACTCTTTGATTATCCATCTTGTGTTAGCATTTTATTCGTAAGAATATATTTGCATCATTCAAAACATAATTCAAAACTGCAGTTCACACACTTCAAAATATTTTATTTTTAAACCTCCTTAGTCGTTGATGACATCTATTTGACCAGGGTAATGGAAAACCTAAATACAGCGAGAAAGAATATGAGTGTGTTATGTCAAACGTGCACAGGCCAAAAAAAAACCCATGCGTACAATTGTTCCCAAACATTAATCAATATTCCTGACACGCATCGCACGTGGTTCAATGTTTCTCAACATATCAAACTGACACACTTAACTGCATTTACAAGATCTATCGATAAATAAGCGCCTTCGTCTGGCCAGATGAAAGATCCCGTGAAGAAAGACCCAAGCTACAGAATTCATGACCAGCTCTTAAACAGTTCCACAGTTCTATCAGATGCTATATTATGCATTGATTATGGACCTCTGAGGGATGGAATCACATGAAGTCTGCTACGCTGTGTGTCGTACAAGGAACTGGTTGTGTGTCAAAGGAGACATCATCGTGGCGAAAAGAGAAAAAGGTTTATTGACATGGTGTTACATCTTGTTTTGAAACACCACCATGTGTCCAACCAAGATCCACCCATCTTGTATTTTGGTTGTGTAGAACATCATGGATGAAAATGTGTTGATCGATTTCGATTGAAAGTGATACTTTGTGAAATATCATGTGTCTCAAACTTCGATGATATCACTACTAATGGCATACTCAAGAAAGATGTCTAGCGTGACGTAATGTAGTCCTCAGACAGAGAGGATGAGGATATGTAGCTCACCTGAAACTTCAATTATAGGGTGTATCCAAAGATGAAAAAAACATACACTGTGAATTTGGAATAGATGACATGGAATGTAATGTGAACCATATAGAACGGCAGGTCAACAGTTGACTTGTCGATGCATGTGTTTGTGACGGGGGCAACCGATGGGGCAGGATACGCTCACCATTTCGCAAAACACCTGGTGTCATCACTTTTTGATAGAGATTCATAATCGTGAAATTGAGATTTCTTATGACTATAGAAATGGCTGTGTGACGGGGAAAGGCCTAGGCATGTCTTCGTCCCAGCGAACACCCGGTGTCCCAGCTGTCAGAGGCCATGTACGACCTGCATGTCAATGAACAATAAACAGCTGTGCACCGATAAACAAACTTTAAAGAAAGGATCAATTGTGAATGCCAGGGACACGCACGCACGCACGCACGCACGCACGCACGCACACACACACACACACACGCACGCGCGCAAACTCCTACAGTTATATTACACATACGCTGTCATTGAAACTGTACGTTATTTCAGAGGGTCAAGAGAATATTTCCTTTGCTCAGTTTGTGTTAGTATCCTCATCATCGTACCATGGCTTAAACTAAGAACACGTTACCCTTCTATGAGGTCCATTCCGAATTCACAAACACACAAAAACGTCCGCTGTTAAATACAATCAATTTCCCCAACTAATTTCCCAGCAGACACGTGTCGAAAAGCAATGCAAAACTTCGATAAAAAGAACATTTCGAGTTCAAAGACATTTATCACCAAGCGATTGAGTTAAAAAGTGCTGCTGGATTCAAATTCCATGCTATGCCATCTCCGAAGTGTTCATTGCATGCCTCATCTGATACGTCTTCTGCGCCAATGCGTGAGACACAATGAAGAGGCGGAAACTGTGTGTCATCCGATGAATCTATTGATGAGCATCAAGCTCTTTTATCACATCATCCGTTAAGAGCATCCAGGCCTTCTCTGACTGCGGCAACGTATTTATGGATTCTACATTTTTTCCCAGTATGTACACAAAATGTAATGAAACTAAAAAAATAACTTTCCTCAAAATCAATTCGTTTATGCATACAGTGCTGTTGGAATATTGATAAGATGTATAACAATGAATCTTAACTGCTTCTAGAAGAACAGTTTTGGTTGAATATTGAATGTTTATTGTGGAAATAGAAAATGTATTATCCCCCAATGTTGTAGTTAACCGAACATATAATATAGTTTTATGATTCAGTAGATGATTCTGGGAAATTCAGAAACTATAATTCAAACATAAAGGCCTTTGGGAGATTACAGATTAGGGATGGTCGGTTTCGTGGACTGATGACATTCCTGCATCACCATTTTGAAAGTCACTGATGAACCCCAATGATACAAGCCCAAATATTTGATATAGTAATCCCCCTTCCTACACCAAAACACCACCATCACCCTACACCCCCGACAAAATAAGAATTTGTCTCCCCCCCCTCCCCCCCCCCCCCCCCCCCCTTTCGTCAAGGATGGCAATTCTGCCCTCACATACACACACGCACATACAAACACACATAGACTAAAGACATCTAAAGCGGTTAACACCTTCATCAAACCGACGAGAACGAGTAGGCTATCGGTACCGAACCGAACTTTCATGCTTTTATCCTTTATGATGTTTGATTTATGACAAGAACTTCAAAACATCCATTTTTTACATGTTATCGACGGTATATATTTATTAAACGATAGTAGGAATACTCCCTTTCCATTAAAGTAATTATATGTTGAGTCTCACTCCACTTGGAACAGTATTTCAGTAAAATATTGGCGGATTCAAATGAATTAGTGACCATCGTCCTTGGGAGAGGCCATGGAACATAGCAGTGCAAGATGCCCATTTAATGTTTGAGGATGTACATGTTCTCGATATACGTGTCGGCGAGCTATTAATTCTTTTAAACATGTAAATTCGTATTATTTTCGTCATTCATGAACTTTAGCATTGGTTGTAGACATACATTCAGTAACGAAAAAGCACAGATCATAACTCAGTTATCTCTGGTAAATGCACCTGTTACCGACAGTAAATAATTATTCAAGCCATAAATGTTGTGATCACAGCGTGGATGCTCACATGCACAGATAACGTACATATCTGAAGCAACACATTGAACATGAAATATGATGGGTTCATATTGTTTGATATAACTCACGATGATGAACACCAGTGGAAATTCTCGTGTAAAATTACCCTCTGGAATGTGTGACAATCGGTTTCGACATACATTTCCGTTAAGATAAGCTGCCTGCTTTGCACGAATGTTCAGCAACCATCTGCTGGTGGGTATTTTAACTATTACCAGTCCATAATTACAGTTCATCAACTTACACACATTAACGTGCATTTCACATAATTGATTCATTTTTTTATTACAAAGTTCATTTCAGACGCTGGTAAACGCTTGACTGCCAGTATCAATACAAAGACTAGTTCTCTGAACACATTGGCACCAGAGCTATGGTACACAGCGAATCTGTAATAAAACCATGTTCACTACAGACAGACGTGTAGCCTTAATGAAGGTAATGGCAATATGAGGTCCTACGTTGTTGAGTTATTAGTGAAGTGACTGTTGATAAAATAACAAATTGGTTAGAGAGGATCATGGCACGCATCTCAACATGGCACCAGATCTGGCCAACCCTCAAACAGACGTCATGTGATCCGAAACTCGGGTGACTTAACCAATTCTACTGGTAATTCCGGAGCACTGTTTGAAGTCTTGCACAGAGATAGTGTCTTCATCTCTTGATAATATACGTACAGTCGGGAGTCGGGCGTGATTAATTTCTGGTAACCAGGTCCGTTGGTTGAAGGAGGTCTGGCGACTTCTTTCAAGAACAGCCATCTGCCTGGTTTATTCCAATATTGAGTGTAGGGATGAGGGATATTCAGGTTGTTAAAGATGGTAATCTTTTAAGGTATTCGTGTACGTACAGTTCAGCGGATTATGCTCCTGAATATACAGTTTAGTGGATTAATCAGTAATGTACCGCGGGCCCTATAATCTTTGGATGTTGTAATTTGCTTTAGGGGGAGATGTGACTTATATGGCAGGCATTATTATCTGAGTGGGGTCCTAAGGACGCCTCCACTGTGTGATTAGTTTGGCAATCCCCTGCCATAGTTCAGTCTGACAGGGGCAATAACTCACACGTCAACCTATATTCAAGGAAAGGTAGTTATTTTATCGTTAAGCTCTCTCTCCACGCCTAATAAACTGCTGTAAATTGGACCATTTCAGGGATTAGATACTAGCTGTCACCACTCAGTCATTGTCATCAGCTAGTTACAAGCAAAATAAATATAGACACTTAATTGGTGATTGGTGATGGTGGATAACCTCGATGTGGGCTACACGATGTTGTCATCAGCCCTTACCCAGGATGTGATATTGAATTTTTATCAATTCTATATAATGCTGGAATCTTCCTCCATAAGTCAACATATATGGAACGAAGTCATTGCCAGACAGACAGTTAACAACGTGACAGTTCTGAGAACCAAGAAATGAAAGTATTTTAGTAGAAAAACGATATTAGAATTTGATTTATTACTTGTCACATAGCTATAAATATGCAGAGAGGATGAAATGAAATGGATATCGAAAATTTGACAGCACATTTATATCATTTCTGTCATAAAGGTTTGCGAAGGCTACAATATTAATATTCTCATGCACGAGCACCCCTGCTTGTCTGGAGACACTGTCAAACTGGGGTTGTTCGAGACAAATATTTTTATATATCTGCCTCAAAGTGGTTTTTTTGTCTGTATTACCAGCGAACAATTTAATACTGTAAATCTTGAAATTAATGCTTCTCCAAATTAATACGACTGATCCTTGTTATCAAGTGAAACACAATATGTTCACTTCCAACGGAATAAATAATTGACTGGTTGGTTGGTTGGTTGGTTGGTTGTTTAACGCCACACTCAGCAATATTCCAGCTGTATGACGACGGTCTGTAAATAATCGAGTCTGGACCAGACAATCCAGTGATTAATATCACGAGCATCGATCCGCACAATTGGGATTGATGACCTGCATCAACCAAGTCAGCAAGCCTGACCACCCGATCCCGTTAGTCGCCTCTAACGACAAGCATAGCCTGTTACTGGTCATTGGGATGAATGGCTCCAAAGTTAGACATGCAGAAGTATTATATTTCTTGATGCGTGAGGATTCATTAACTAAATTAACCTGGGTATGACTGTATGTGTCAAGTGAAAGACGAGAATGTCTTGTTTGCTGAAATTATTTGGTATATTCAGACATGTTCCCTGCACAAATGTATCATGGCAAATACACCCAAACAGTATTGCCAAAGAGTAAGTATTCAGATTAAAGAAGAGGTATTTATTATCTATGGACTATCTGTGCATATCACTCATATCATTCTTATGGTGTTTTATCATGATGAGTATTTGGGTCGGATAAATCATTCGAATCAGCTTGTTTGCAGTGGTAATCAAATCACACGTTCGTCACCTCATGATGTTGATGACCGCCTCCGTGGTCGAATGGTCGTGGTCGGTCGGAGAGCGGAAGGTCCTGGGTTCGATCCCCGGCCGCGTCATACGAAAAGACTTTAAAGGATGGTACTTGTTGTTACCCTGTCTGGCGCTCGGCATTAAGGGGCTAAAACAAGGACTGGTCGGCTCGGAGTCAGTATACTGTGTCTGAGTGGGGTATTCATGTTAAACTGTGGCATGGTATCTCAGTGAGCTAGCACTATAAATCGGCATCAGTCCGGACTAGTACAAGCAGTGAGTGAGTGAGTATGGTCATAAGCCGCTTTTAGCAATATACCCGTAATATCACGGCGGGGGACACCAGAAATGGGCTTCACACATTGTGCCCATGTCGGGAATCGAACCCGGGTCTTCGGCGTGACGAGCTAACACTTTAACCACTAGGCTACCCGACCGCCCCAGTACAAGCAGCCACACACACACATGCATGCACGTCGCTATATAAGTGCAATAATCTTGGACGCGACGTTAAACCCCATTTCACCTCACCTTACCTTAAACTATTAGTCATGCATCCTTTACAGTCATACAAAAACCTCAAGTCGTACTATAACAAGCTCGCCTCAGTTGCAAGTAAATATAGATTTAGCGTGGCACTGCTTGAATGCATAAACGCACTCCGGGGATTCACATAACCTGTAAATGTCCAATCTAACATGTATTTTCCTTATGTGTTACGATTAAACGCTTACCACATCAGACGTTTCTGCTTGGAATTACGCTACTCTTCAAACCCAACGTTCCCCAAGAGGCGCCGTCGAGGAATGTTTGTTTTGAAAAGTAATTTATCTAATCCTGACAGCTTTGCTAGTTGCTAGTTCCGTTGCATGACGCTCATCGTCAGGAGGAACAGATGCCTGTTCACACATTGCTTCTGTCTTTGAGACAGCAATCATTCAACAAAATTATTTTGTTATTGGGCGGATCCTTTAGCTGTTTTTTGTTTGGTCTGAAATAATCGAGTCTGGCCCAGACAATCCAATGATTGACATCATAAGCATCGCTCGATGAAATTTGGATACGATGATCCCGTCAGTCGCCCCTTGGACAAGCAAGGGTTGCTGAAGACCAGTTCTAATCCGGATCTTCATGAGTGCCTTTTACTGTATCAGGTTCCTCCCCATCACTGGTCTGTGAGCACCATCACTGGTCTGTGAGCACCATCACTGGTCTGTGAGCAGCATCACTGGTCTGTGAGCACCATCACTGGTCTGTGAGCAGCATCACTGTTCTGTGAGCACCATCACTGGTCTGTGAGCATCCATCACTGGTCTGTGAGCACCATCACTGGTCTGTGAGCACCATCACTGGTATGTGAGCACCATCACTGGTCTGTGAGCACCATCACTGCTTTACTGTTAGTACGCGAACCAACTGAGCGTTGTTCTATATGATTGCACGAGAACAGCGACCAGCAACACATCCCTGCTCATGTTATTTCCTCCCATATTTTACACACAACTGAAGTTACAACTCACTCACTCTTGACAGATGTAAACTCAAGCGTATTAAACGGTTTGCAAAGTACCAGCCAACCCGTGAAGATCCGGGGTAGAATAGGTCTTCAGAAACCCATGCTTGCCGTAGAGTGAGTGAGTGAGTATGGTTTTACGCCGCTTTTTAGCAATATTCCAGCAATATCGCGGCGGGGGACACCAGAAATGGGCTTCACACATTGTACCCATGTCGGGAATCGAACCCAGGTCTTCGGCGTGACGAGCGAACGCTTTAACCACTACCCGACCGCCCCTGCTTGCCGTAGAAAGCGACTATGCTTGTAGTGAGAGGCGACTAACGGGATCGGGTGATCAGACTCGCTGACTTTGATGCATGTCACCGTGTTCCAATTGCGGAGGTCGATGTAGTGCGACGTTAAACAACAAACAAACAAATAAATAAAATTGCACCGCCTACCTGACACCCGAGAGTGTAATGAACTCCATGTCAGTGTCATAGGCCTGGTTGAAGCAATAGCACAGTGGCTGTTGTGTTTGATAGCATTTTAACGTCAGTATGATCACACCTTATATACGTAAGCTTTTAACATCAGATAGAAGGGGTACGGGTATGCAGAGTTGCGTCCCTTGGTCAGGCCAGAAATCTATGGTTGTGTGTTCGAATCCCGGTTCGCCCCAGTTATGTTTCTAAGTTTGTCAGCACCATACCCGTGCTTGTGGGTTTCACCAAAGTAGTAAAATTCTGAGACCTGAATCACTTAGTGCTTTCCTCCCACATAAAGCTGACAAGCTGTGATTTGACTGGAATACTTTTTAAAATGACGTTAAATTAAATTCACTCAGTCACTCAGATAATACAAATACATCCTCTAAAACTAATGTCGCTTCACATCGGAGGCCTGAAAATGGCCAGCATTAGTTCATAGTTGTTTGTGAACCACTTCAAGACATCTCAAGTTAAATGTATCATGACAGATCAATCATTGAGATCCCAAGTGACCTAGGCTATTTACACTGACTCCATCAAGCTAGCGTGCCACCTGCCACGGCGTGTTATTGATATGAACTGCCTCAACGGTCTAAATCAACTAAGACTTTCGACCTCGGATATTGTCCTGATATTTGAGACAGTGGAATCCTCTCCTTTTACAAAAACAAAATATAACACAAACACGCCAGAGAATAACTTCGGCGTCAGAGTCAAAATAGCAGTGAACATTATAGGAATGGATCACTGAAATCAGTGATGACACCAGGTGTTCCTGTCGTTCTGGCAGCTTTCGCCACTTGCACAATGACTCGCCCAATGTTCTTGTCTGTGAGCCCATCTGAGGCAAAAACCGGATGAGGATGAGGATGAGGATGAGGGTGGATGAAGATGTGGATGTGGATTTGTTCAGACAAAGCAGTAGTTTGAGTATGTTGAAGTAATGGAAACAAAAAGATTAAAGTTTTTTCGACATGTTTCTCGAATTCGAGTCCGAGTGAGTTGTCTTGCATGATGAGCTTAGTCATACATGAATTTACATAAGATTATAAATCAGTGCTGATTTTGAGTCTTACTTGCATTTGGAACTTTACGTGTTATGATTACATCATATTTTCGTATCCTTTTGAAAACATGTTTCGCGTAGCTTTCAAAATGTTTTCATTTTTTTCTAATGGTTGACATGTGGAGGATATTTCCAAAGTTGATGCATCTGTGACAAAAATAACGCCCGATGTAATTCCTTATTGTACCATATTAGTTGTACCATATGACCAGGTGAACAATTGACTTACCTGTGCATGTATTTGTGATGGGTGCCCCCAGTGACAGGATACGTTCACCTTTTCGCGAACACCTGGTATCATCACTATCTGATCGTCATTCATAAACATCTTTCTTGTGAATACAGAAAGAGTTTTGTCGCTTTTATTTCGAAAAAAATATTTTGTCTCAGCCTGTGTACACAAAACTTACTGTTTCATGTTTTTTGTAATTGTTATCGAAACATCGAACGTTTACCAACGATCCCTGTTAAAGATAAGAGTATATGATTGTTCTAAATGTACATTACGTAAAAGAAACTGTACGCCTGAATGTTTATTTAAACAGATCGATCATGTACCTCATTGCGCTCAGACCAGTCTGATAGTTTGAGCCTGCGCCAGGGGAGCGTAAGGTCTGGGGTTAGGTCCCCGGCCAGGCCATTCAAATCGACGTAAAAATATACAACTTGTTGTTACCCTGCCTGGCGGTCGGCATTAAGGGGCTAAAATAAGGCCTGGTCGGCTCAATGGTCAGTAGTCTGTGTCTGAGTGGGGTATTCATGTTAAATTGCGGCATGGTATCTTTGTGGGCTAGCACGATAAATCGGCATGAGTCCGGACTAGTACCAGCAAACACACACGCACACACACACACACACACACACGTGCATTCACGTCGCTATGTAAGTGCGCTAAAATCTTGAACGCGATTTCACCTCACCTCACTTCGATTGCGTTGACACTGTTGCACACTGTTGAATAACTAGTTGATAAACACGATCGTTAAAAGACAAATCATTTCAAGATTCAAGGATATAATCATCACGCTTTACATTATTATTTTAAGTACTTTTAGATCAATCATATGAACAGAAAACCATTCTGACATTCCATGAAGAAATGTGATGTGTGACACCGCCTAACACGTGAATATATTTAAGCATTCCACAAGACGCAACAGCCAAAAACATGTTTACATATGCATTCACTTAGCCATCACAAATATACAAATACAGGGCATACAAATATTCATCAGTGTAGAATGTCTTCTTGAGAGACATTAGGCAAAAGCTGAATACATTTCAGCCGTGCCATCGGAATCCCCTGTGTGTACGACACCAATCTGGATATCAGAACACAAGCATCAGAAACACGATCAAGCTAACACAGCGAACAAACTGTTTATGTAGCCATTATAGCGAGCCAGCCAATTATTTCTCCAGGGGACTAAGTCAAACAGGGCAGTATAGCACCTGTTTTGAACTTGGCGTAGAGTCAGGTTTGTTGACTTAATGCGCGTGTATACCATTTGACTGCATGTTTGCCTCGATACACCATTAGACCTAATGATCTATTATCCCCTTCAAAGAAGACAAGCTGCAATTAGGAAAGAGCCTGTGTGCGTGTTCCATTGGAATATTACAGTAATGAGGTCTTACTTTAAGGAGGCTCGTGTAACATGTAATAGGACTCTACACGTAATTTCAAGCTGGTAACGAGCAATCGCTTCACGCATTGATCGAGGTCTGGTGGCATTGCCTCCGTCTGATTGAATGTTAAAGGTCAGAAAAGGTGTCTTCAACAGAACACATGTGATCAGCTTGATGCATCGCGCAAACACCATCACGAAGTTTAGCGACTTGGAATTAGAAACGTATTCAAGATAGTCAACCGGTAAACCTACATTCAGGCATTCTCTCTCTAAATTGTCCTGGGAAATATATGTCGGTTGTTGCATAAATAGATGATAGACTGCTGTAACCGGCAGTGAACTGCGACTATTCCCACGTGAATTGGGTGAGTGAGTTAGTTAACGCCGCTTGTAACATTATTCCAGTTATATCGCGGCGTGTCAGCTTAATGTGGGAGGAAAGCCCGAAGTGGCACAGGTCTCTGACGTTTATCCCTTCGGTGAAACCCACGAGCACGGGTATGGTGCTGACAAACCTAGAAACATAATCAGGGCGATTCGAACCCACAATCATAGGTTTCTGGCGTGCCCAAGGGACGCAACTCTGCACAGGTAATCGCGGCGCCTCACATGACTGGGCCACTCGTGCCCCCATTCCCACGTGAAGACATGATGAATTACCTCTTTAGTTGGTGGCGCTTTAGACCGCATACAGTATGCAATTTGACTATGGCGTTGGTAACATACACCATAGTCAGACCAAATTAGGAATTGAAAACTCAAACGCTCATTTATACAGAAATAACATTTATCAACAGTAACCATGCGTTACTTTCAATAATATTCTTCGCAAAAGACAAATCATTACTGTTACATATTTCTCAAAGAAGCTTTTTTAAGCACGTATCAAGATTGATGACTTAATCGTTTATGTTACAATTGGTAAGGATAAGATACATAGATGAACAACCTCTTTGTCACAATTAGGAGAGACGTTTCAGTGTCGGTTGAAGAAGTTGTTCATCCATATATCTTTTCCTTACTTAGTACTCCAACTTCTAAATGCCTCTCAAAGATGGATGAATTTTTTGCATAAAACAAATTATTGGTGATATGAAGATGCGTGGGTTATTCTGGATTGTAATACGTAAACACTCTATCACAGGCAACTAATTATACAGCTTAATGACGTCGCGGCTATCCTGAAATAGAAACACATGGATAGCTGGCCCTTGCTGTCAAGAGTGGAGATTATGAACAGCGTACTTGTCGTTACGGCCGGGGTGTATCCTGCCACTACTGATGGCAATCACGTTACGGCCAGGGTGTATCCTGATGGCAATCACTTTGAAGGATTTGCTTTTCATGTTATAGTAAGTGTATTTATAAATATATTATTCTTATATGTTTAATCGGTACATTAACAGCTTAGAACCACTTAGTACTATCTATATTCCTTGTTCCTTTGATTCTAGCTTTATGCCTAGTTCAGATGAAGGAGTTTAATTTTAGGTGAAATGGGGTAGAATGAACTAGAAATATGGGAGACCAGTGAGACTGCCTCATCTCTTTCATATTTAGATCTATGCGTAACGATTCAGAGTGACAAAGCATTCACCAGAAGACTGTATGACAAGAGGGATGACTTTATCTGCCAAAAGTCAATTTTCCCTTCATGTCGCGCAATATTTCAGAAGCTCCAGCCACTGGCGTTTACATTTTACAACCTTTGAGAAACAATCGAGCATGCTCTTTCTACCAAGATTTCAAAGGGCGTCATACGACTCTTGCTCAGAAGTTGTTTGATCAAGGTTACAGCTCAGAACCACAAAGTACTATCTATATTCTTTGTTTCTTTGATTCCAGAAGCATCGTTTAGGCATATTTCAGATGAATTAGTTTAATGTTCACTCGTCAGAGTCGTCAACGGACTCTTAAGATAGCTTCATCAAGTGAACATTAAGCTTGTTTTTTTGTGAATGGAGAGTATGCCTCATCTTCACAGAGTCCATCACCTTTCTAGGACCAACGTTTCAATAAAGTTTATGTACACTTCCGGGTAAACAAAGAAGACACTTAAAAATTAGATCTGACAAACAATATTACACAGTCGCCAAAACAAACTTGCAAACTTACGGTCCAAAACACAACTGTGATACCCGTATGATATATATCACCATCGAAACAACCATTTCTCTTTTGTTTCATTTTAGCAACCATCAAACATGGGTGTATTTGTTTTTGCCCGACAGTTTTCGTTGAAAACATAACCTACTTAATTGCTCGTTATACACGTGCTCGTGTGTTTCACCGAAGTGGTAAACGTCTGCGACCTGCATCACCTCGGGCTTTCCTCCCACATTAACTCAACACGCCGTGATGTAACTGGAATATTATTAAAAGCTGCGTTAAACCCAACTCACTCACTCACTCAATCTATTGCTCGTTAGGATGCTGTGACGCAATTAATTCCCTATTCCCAGTGTATGTTCAGTTGATAATCTTACTTGCCTTTGCGTGTATTTGTGACGGGTTCCATCGGTGAGACTATTGTCATGCCTATTTGATACTGATTCATGGTCACATACTTAGAATAGAGTTGGAATCATGGCATTGATTTCTTATGATTAATGAAAAGGGTTTTGTCGCTATGACGTTCATTGCGTTTAATTTCTAAAGTTTTATATAACATCACTTTTCACATTCTGTTAACTCGAACCCCATTTTAGTCGGATGTTACAACAAATGTGATGGCCACGTGGTCCTGTGCACAGGTCACAAATCTGGTGAGGTTTAGCAACATCGGTCGCGGAGAGTAGTTGGATGGGTGACCGCGTTTCGGCAGTTTGGCTCCTGAGAGTTTTCATGGCTTCAGGCCTGCCCCGCACTGAATCATATGTACCACATGTGGTGTCTCCTTAGGCAAGTGACTTTGTTCGACATGTGCCTCTGTGCACCCAGCAATGAATGGGTACCCGGTAGAAAGAGATGCATTATTATCTTTATCAATATTAGTATCATAAAATGTAAATTTGCCCTCCTACACTCAGGCGAACGGAAACTTTTATGTCAACTTGACTAAGCTAAATTATTCTTCGTATTAAGGGCCAAAGTCGTTCACGTGAAATTCTATAAATATTAAAAATTAACCAATGTTGGGAAAAGGGAAAACAAAACAATACAATGTATTCATCCTTGTATTTTGCTGTGCCAAAAGTTCAAATTATTTATGTACTATTGCTGCAAGTGAAGATGGCAGAGGGAATAACAACCACTCTTCAGTGAGAGTCTGTACTGCTTCTCCTGCACAGATGTGGAGTGGTCCCAGAACTTCCTCTGAGAACCTCCTTCGAGAACCTCCTTCAATGCTTGTAATAAAACCCACATTGGGAGTGAGATCTGTATTGATTCCCTATTCAAACGAATCACCGAGAATTCATGGAATTCGTCACAGTCGATGTTTTCTGTACAGCCGAAGGTGTGCAGTAGTTTTTGAAGCGACTAATACGACCCGCGGTAGAATAATGCGTGGCGGTACGCATAGGAGCTCGTTCAGCCGACAACAATGTGTGTTGGATAATAATTCACTTTATTGTCACAGCTGTCGAGCAGGTGACAGAATGGTATGGAGACATAATAAATAAGACGTCCAGAGACTGTATATTATCAGGAATATTGGTTCAGATGAAGCAGACATTTACCCTTCGGAACATAAAGACATGAACTGCAAAATTATATTGAAACTGACGGTGTCGAGTATTTTAGCATAAATCATGTAATCTTTGAAGGGAAATTCAGTTTTCTATGAAGATCAAGGAGCTGTTTGGTGCAAACGTTCAACAATTTATTGGAATTAAATGTAATGTAACTATTTATTCCATAGTTAGAGACAATATATCAAGAATGATGCAAAGAAGCTCCCTTGGAAGATGCATGATGTCCTCTCTCAACTGCAATATCTTACAAATGAACACAGTGTGATGCTCTGTCTAGACCGAACGCCAGGATTTAATTCTGAGGTCGGGACTTGGTGTCATGATTAATCAATAATGCATGGCAGTGAATGCCGTCAATATTATCCACACCTTGTTACAATGGTAAGCTTGGGACACAACGTATGTGTGTATGGAGATATGTCACTTGACGAGACGATCTGCTGATGCCAGAATATTCTTACATAACAAATGATAGTTCAATAGAAGCTATCACGCGAGTGTGTTTTGGGATGGTTAATATCCCGTATTAGGAATAAACATTGTATTTATCAAGCCTTGGCGAGCTAAGTACATTGTGTTTATTCCTAATAAAAGATATTTACCATACCAAAACACACTAGCGTGATAACCACTTCATCACATAATGCAATTCTTGAATACCTACGTCGAAACACCTTTTTTTCATCTCTCACAAACATTACCTAAACATTGCACGTATTCCTACAATGTGCGCATGAATATATATACTGAACCGCAAAAGAAACGTCACCAGGTTTCTGGTGCGCCCAAGAGACTCAAATCTGCACAGCGAATTGCTGCGCCTAAGACGACTGGATCACCAGTGCTCCCATATGTATTTGAAGTGGCATCATGCGATCTGTGAAACATTCGGCATTTGGTATACATGTATCATTATTTTCACGTTATTTGTTCTTACTTCAAACATTAAAAAAACTTCACCTATCAGTCTCTAAAGGTAGAGGTTAATACTCTACCGATACGTACATGTGACGCCATGAATGGACAACAGATGGTTGAATGTCTTTTTGTCGGAATGATATTTCACATACTTTAGTTTTCTTTCTTCAAATTACGTGTCATATTAAGCTCAGCGTACTAAACAAAAGAATTACAAAGCGTCTCTTTGGGGCACGGGGCCAATCGTCTAAGGCGCCGCGATTCGCTGTGCGGAGTTGCGTCCCTTGGGCACGCCAGAAACCTATGACTTGGGATCGAATCTCGGTTCGCCCCGATTATGTTTTAAGGTTTGTCAGCCTTATACACGTGCTTGTGGGTTTCACCGAAGTGGTAAACGTCTGAGACCTGCATCACTTTGGGCTTTCCTCCCACATTAAGCTGACACGCCGTAACTGGAATAATGTTAAAAGCGGCGTTAAACCCAACTCACTCACCTACAAAGTGTCTTTCCCTCGTTAACAAATGCTATCAACCCCATCATGAAAAGCTCAAGGCCATTTGTCCACCTTGGGCAGATAAACCGTTATTCCTTGTAGTTACTGTGTGTAGCAGGGGGAGAGAACTACTAAAACAGCCTGAGGCATATTGGAAATGGAAGCGACAAAACAATAATTATTTGTTTTCAATAAAAAGTACCTGCTAAAAGCAGAGTCAGTTGTACGATTCTGACTATATCTTGAGCATATGGTTCTGAATCACCGTCATAACGTGATGACACCAGGTGTTCGCGAAAAGGTGCGCGTATCCTGCACCGCTGGTGGCATCCGCCAACAACACACGCAAGGGCAAGTCAATTGTTCACCTATAAATACACGGGAACATATTGTAAAAGTCAAAATAGGGAATTTCATCGGACTAACGATGAAGAGGACAGAGACGAAAACACTCTCAAAACAGTGGTACTTTGAAAACATGATGCCAAAAATAACAAGAGTTTGCCACTAACGTGACTATATCCCCCGCCCCTGTTGCAGAATTTATGACATAATTAAATCTAAACAAACCCTAAAAAATTTTAACCAAAGTGGAACATGTCATGGAAATTGTAAAAAAAGATGAGTTTGGAACCTAAGTCCATCTTGTTGCCATGGAAACATAAAAAATAAAAATTTCTCAAATTTCTCAATAACAAAAGGCACCAGTTCAGCATGTACCTGACAGACCTGCAAAGTTTCATGAAAAAATATTGAACGGTTTATGAGTTATGCTCCGGAAACGAAACGTGACGGACAGACGGACGGAGCCCGTTTCTTTGGATAAAAACAACACAACGAAAAAAAACTAGAACATGAAGAATGTTTTTAACACCGGTACCCCTCTCATTCCCGTATAACATCCTGCAGTTACCTTAATCCTAGGCACACTGATCACATAACCATGGTACTTAAAAAGAAGACGATTACCGTTTACAGCATAACCAGGTCTAAGAAATTGAAATTTGGCAAATTATAAACGACAGCCGAGAGGGAAAAATCGTCATGAAGGTTAAAACTACCTTCAGCCTCTTTCCGTTAATATAATTGAAAGCGCACTTTACACCTATGTAACCACTTTAGACTCGTTACGTTCTCCGTCTACTTAGTGCGAATATCATGAGAAAGTAATGTTACGTCTTTTCAATAAGTGACGTACGACAGACTCACGAGAGACTCAAGTACGATTTGCCTTAAGATAAAAAGCCAACGTAATATATTGCACATGTTTATAACACCTCAGTAGAGGTGCACAGAACCCTTAACAAAGCAATAAATAATCAACGGGTGCGAGTATGTCAAATTGGTTTTCTTCATTGCTAAAATTCATTTTCATAAAAGTCAGTTAGCACTTAACCTTAATTGCTCATTGAGTTAGAATTTACGAGAGATCATTCCCTTCGGATATTCATCTTTTCAATCAAACTGTGTTTTTTTGCTTCACTGGGCATAGGTACACTATATCTTTCATGCTTAATTCATCAGTTAAAGAACAAGGTCTAGTGGGAGAGCGGAAGGTCCGGCGTTTGATCCCCGGCCGCGTCATACCAAAAGACGTTTAAAGATGGTACTTGCTGTTACCCTTCCTCGCGCTCGGCATTATGGGGCTAAAACAAGGACAGGTCTGCTCGGAGTCAGTATACTGTGTCTGAGTGGGGTATTCATGTTCAACTGCGATATCTCAGTTGGCTAGCACTATGTAATCGGCATTAGCCCGGGCTAGTACAAGCAGCCACGCACGCACGCACGCACGCACGCACGTTCGCACGCACACACGTGCATGCACCTCGCTATATAAGTGCAATAATCTTGGAGGCGACGTTAAACCCCGTTTCAATTCACCTCGAATGCGCTCACACTGTTGACTAACCAGCTGATAAACACGATCATTAAGTAAAGCTTCAATTATTTCAATATTTAATTTAAAGCTTCAAAACTAGAATCATCAAAATTTATATTACAGTTATCAAAATACTGTCAGATCAATCATATGGACAGAAAACCATACTGACATTACATGAAGAAATGTGATGTATGTAGGTGCAAGAATCTTGGACTCGACGTTAAACCCCATTTCACCTCACCGAATTCATCAGTTAAATATGGAACGAGACGGGTTCTCGACCCAAGACCACGAAGACGACATGTTATTTCAAAGACCCACAGAATAAATTATGCTTTTCTATCCACACCTCACATGCTATCGGAATAGAGGCAATCCCCTGTGGCATGAGGATGAGCCGAAGCCGTTCGGATGGCAGGTGCGTGCGAAAACCCATCAACTCTGTTGTGAGATGGTGATCGATTGACACTGCTGAACACACACCAGTGAAAAGAAGGGTAATGTAGACCGAAACAGATAAATACATATATCACCTTCCACCGAGAAGCTAATCCCTTCACAAATTGGACGACAAGAAGCGAAATAGAAAAAAAAACTTACATTTTTTTAATCCAGTTTGATTGTGTATCGAGACAGGATATTTTTTCAGCCACAGCTACAAAACCAGATATATTCTTATTTAAACATATGCGCCTTAAAACCCTTTTTTTAGAAAAAAAAGTCTTGCAACAATGTATGCAAGACGTGGCAGAAAGTATCCTTTTTTCGACAGTCTGAAGCATAATTATATTTTTCAAGAATTTTCGGGGACAATATATTTGTATCGAGAAAATTCCGACCCCCTCCCCCTTTGTAATAAATGTACATCAATGGTGCACAACACTCATGATTTTTTCGACTGCAATAAAAAACGATTATACAGCATGCATGATGAATCCAAGCGTTTGATCTTGATAACGCATCTGATATCTACTTAAGATACCTTTCAGAAACACAAAGCGATATCTCCGAACGCTCGTACATGTATAGTGCCGTAGAGGTATCACGTTTCACTTGTTTTCTTTCTGGAATGGGGGTGTTCTGTACGCCGGTCCCATGTATCTAATATTCCGGGCATCTGCCAACTTGTCTCCGTCGACAAATGCAACAGATGCTACATTTTGAAGAATAGCACAGGCACATGCAAAGGGATCAATACTGCAATAATTGGAGGTTTTGGATGGACAAAAC
This sequence comes from Haliotis cracherodii, assembly GCF_022045235.1. NCBI lineage: Eukaryota > Metazoa > Mollusca > Gastropoda > Lepetellida > Haliotidae > Haliotis > Haliotis cracherodii. The sequence goes on from NW_027266279.1 coordinate 1,380,642, forward strand.
ATCTCCAATTGAACTCCTTTCTTTTAACAGGGGCTTTAGAGAACCTCTGTAGGTATTGATTTCAATCACAGTGCATTTCAGATGAAGACATTATTGATTTTCTACTTAATAATTCCTCTAAATGGTTTAATGCTCTTACACTTCTTCAATACTTAAGCTGTTAAAATTCTAAAATGCACACATATGACCCCATAACATTTGGGTAAAATTTGAACATCTATACTTTAGTCCTCAATCTCAATGTCGGTCGTATTTCGAACTCTTACCAGTGTTTGAGTATGTTTGTTAATGCATTAAAGACGTATTGATTATAGGCCTGTTTAAGTGATGCGGATTGAGGAAACATAGGGAAATTGCACCGTAGATCACTTGGAAATAGCATTCACTTAACAGTCATTTCCATGAAACATTTTGTCAGCATCCCAAATGTCATATTTCCATGGCGTTTATCTAAATTCAGCATTTATCTAAATTTAAAACACATGTCAAGTATCGTTTTGTCCACACGCTGCTGTGAGGAAATATATTTACAATTTTGTCCCCTTTTCTCGACAAAAAACTTGAAAATACCCCAAGTTGCATTTGGAGCAGACCTTGAAAGTCAAATGTGGCAGTCAGGTAGCCTCGTGGTTAAAGCGTTCGCTCGTCACGCCGAAGACCCGGGCTCGATTCCAAATATGGGTACAATCTGTGAAGCCCATTTCTGGTGTCCCCCGCCGTGATATTGCTGGAATATTGCTACAATCGGCGTAAAATCACACTCACTCTTTAAAGGTCAAATACCACTTACGGCATAAATAATAATGTATGTCCCCAATCTCTATTTTCGACTCTCCAGTCGCATATCCAACACGTATCCGGTGGCATTTCACTGTGAAGACATGTAGGTTCAGCCAATATTGCAAGAGTGATTGCCTCCACCACGGTACATATTATCACTGGTTAGCTTGTTACCAATGCATACAAAAGTGCAGAAAAATAGAACGATATTTGATCGCAACATCAAAGAAACATATCACACATCCATCCTCACTTGTCCAGGGTATTATCTCTACATTTCGTAAAGATAACTACCCTGGACCCATCAGCCATCATGTCAGAGACATTATGTTAAAGGTTACTGATGAGGTAGAGAGAAGGATGTTCTGCAGTCGCGGGGCCTAGTGGTTAACGCTTTCACTCGTCACGCCGAAGGCCCGGGTTCGATTTCCTACGTGGGTACAATGTACGGAACCCATTTCTGGTGTCGTGATATTGCTGGGATATTGCTAAAAGCGGCATAAAGCAATACTCACTCATTCTGGTGGCGAATGGGTCCATCCTATTTAAGATTGGTTGGTTTGGTTTGTTATTTACGCCGCACTCTGCAATAGTCCAGCTTTATGACGGCAGTCTGTAAATAATTGAGTCTGGACCAGACAATCCAGTGATTGACATCATGAGCATCGATCCACGCTATTGGGATACGATGACATGCATCAAACAAGTCAGCAAGCCTGACCACCCGATCCCGTTAGTTGCCTAGAAGAGTCGTTTTTTATGGAAAGCAAGGGTTGCTGTAGACCTGTTCTACCCCGGATCTTCACGGGCCTCCTATTTAGGACAAAAGATTGGAGAGATGTTCCATTGGGCACAGAAAAGGTGTGCGTCAGAAATGATGTCACAACCAGCTTCAGGTGAAATATTTACAAGGGGGTTTTAGCCGTTGGTGCAGGGACAAGGTTTCAGTGAATCACATCATGTTGTAACAGTCACACCTCGACAAGCTATGTTTCATTAATCAATAGCGATAGCGTAGATTTGGTGTATTCAGAGATGAAATACACACACAAAAGTTTTATGTCAGTGACAGGTACTACCGGTGGAGCTGGTCGTGCTCACCCTTTGGGTGTGATTTTCAGTGATCCATTAATATTTTCAGCAATATTTAGCCTGTTACGCCTATTGAAATCTGTTTCGGCAGATAATCGAGGCTGATTATTCTCTGGCGTTGGCGTTGAATATTTATGAACGTCTGAGTGCGCACGTGCTTGTTGATAGTGGGATGCATAGAGTAAAAACATCAATGGAATCAAAATCACCATCATACGCCATACTGAAAATCATGTCAAGTCGATCTGTCGCAGAATTACATATTCTTCTCCCTTCGCCTATCAATCAACTGTTCATCGATTTTTCAAGGGGTGCAGGAAAAGCAAATTCGATCAAGTCAAGCACAAAGCTTGAGTAAGCGAAAGGTCACATAAAACTATTTCCATTTCTCACAATTTCTGGCTAACCTCGAGCTCAAAACAAGTAGGTGGTCATACTTGACATGGGCGGTCGGGGAGCCTAGTGGTTTAAACGTTCGCTCGTCACGCCGAAGACCCGGGTTCGATTCCCGACATGGGTACAACGTGTGAAGCCCATTTTTGGTGTCCCCCGCCGTGATGTTGCTGGAATATTGCTAAAAGCGGCGTAAAACCATATTCACTCATACTTGACACGAGAACATCAGTCATAACCATCGTAGTTGTGTCACAAATGAAGACATCAGTCGTGTATATGTTTATGATATGATTACAAACAACAGAACCGGACAAACATGCATGCTATTATATATGTGGACAGTTCAGGAACTTTTTTTCTAACAAAAACATATGCCCTGTAACGTAAAATAATAGCTTGTTATTGTTGTTTTTTTATGAAAATGGTGTCTTCCAGTACACACCGCTGCTACAAAAACATCACACACAAATTGTCTGTCCTCAAAACAAATCCTTTTTCTGGCATGCTTGACGTTTCCCGGCGATGTGGTGTCATGGTTGTACGTTTACAGGTATACTTCGTGAACGTCTACATGGTTTCTGAATGTCGATTCCACTTTGTTTAAGATCCTGACAGTGATACGAGCATGGATAGCCATTAATGTTTTGACGATGTACTGATTTTAGGTGTCCACATGAAAACTTGACGTTGTAATTAAGTTGGTTGGTTGGCTGGTTTGTTGTTTAACGCCGCACTCTGCAATGTTCTAGCTGTATGACGGCGGTCTGTAAATAATCGAGTCTGGACAAGACAATCCAGTGATTAAATATCATGAGCATCGATCCACGCAATTGGGATCGATGACATGCATCAACCAAGTCAGCGAGCCTGACCACCCGATCCCGTTTGTCGCCTCTTACGACAAGCACAGTTTGCTGAAGACTTATTCTACCCCGGATCTCCACGGGTTAACTGAATGAGAAGTGGACCAAACCTTCAAATAGTAAATAATAACTCACTCATTGCAAAATGCTATTTAGCGAATCGAGATCGAAACACACATTTTGTACCTGCTAATGGAGATTATTATTATTTACTGATTAAAATAAAACATGCAGCAAAGAGGGTTTGGGTGATCCTGGCACAGTGAGGCTCATCATCAGCTCGGGGCCCTTCCCCCCTCTACACGCAGCCCTTGCCCCCTTCTACACGCAGACCAGACAGCGAATGGCACTTCTCCCAGGAAGCGCTGCTTAGTCAAACCCACCCAGAACTTTTCGGAGAATGTGAAGACTCCCCAACACTGCAGCCTTCTGCATTACCCAGATTGTCAGATGGGCTGTATTCCTGGTAGCAAACCCGGGTACCCTCCTAACGTCAGTCAACAGATTGCGAGGAACCCAACCTAAGGCATATTAACTGCTAGGTTAAAACTTCATTTAATCTTTCAGACAGTACATATATTTCATTAATTTCTTTACAGCTGAATGAATACTACGGCGTTTTTTCAGGGAATACCTGGTGAACGTTTTTTCACCTTTTCCAAATTGCTTGTGTGGCATATAAATGGAAAAGACTATAAGACTGAAATTGCATTTTTTAAATAATTGCAATATGTTTATGACATGGCAATCGCATGTTAGTAAGTATATATTACAAATAAATAAAACAATGCCAGTTGCCGAGCAGAAATAACACTTTACACAAAAAGAACATATTCCTTCAGTACTTTGTTTGTTTGCTTGTTGTTTAACGCCGCACTCAGCAAAATTCCAGCTATATGACGGCGGTATGTAAATAATCGAGTCTGGACCAGACAATCCAGTGATTGATATCATGAGAATCGATCCAAGCAATTGGGATATGATGGCATACATCAACCAAGTCAGCGAGTCTGACCACCCGATCCCGTTTGTCACCTCATTCGTTTACGGCACGAATGGGTTCCTGAAGACCTATTCTACCCCGGATCTTCAGGGGTCTTCAGAAGTTTGCGATTGCCAATAAAGTTGTCAAGCATGTTCTATCTCCTTCATCCCGACACAGCCTCCAGATACGTAATTAGGACAAGAAAGATGGGGATCACCTCCATTACACCCCATCACCATTCCCATTGACTGGTAAACACGCTGTAAATTGACTTCTATCTCGTTCCAATGGAGATATGATAAATAATCAATCAACCTCAAAAGGCCACTTTAAACAAGACTGCGGTCATAAACACAAAATAATTCTAACCTAAATAGATTTATTTCAAAAAGTAAATATTTATGCCAGGTCATTACTGAATACCTGGCATCATGTGACCTTCACCCTTTCACAGCCTTGAACTGCAAGAAAACGATGTGGATAGTTTGTACCCGACTGATTGTTCGAAGCCATGTACTTCTGATGCATTCGGGATTACTTCATTTTCGATCGACGCTATTCATGCATATATAACCTTGGAGACCTTTTAATAGTCAGAGGAAACCGTAGGGAGATACAGGAATACATGTTAACGCGAAACACACATGTCTCCACGCAGCAGCTATATATTCTTGGGTAAGTAATGGATATGTCTACTATCTGATGGTGTGTTCTCCGTTATTGCATGGATACACAGTTTCGTCACAGATGCCTAGAGTGTCGTATGCATTCATCTTAGAATCAAGAGCACCAAATTGCTATTTTGCAAAACTGTATACAATAGGAAAACCCGAAGGAGTCGGCATTGCGCCGACCCGTGAAGATCCGGGGTGGAATAGGTCTTCAGCAACCCATGCTTGCCGTAAAAGGCGACTGTGCTTGTCTAAGAGGCGACTAATGGGATCGGGTGGTCAGGCTCGCTGACTTGGTTGATGCATGTCATCGATCCCAATTACGTGGATCGATGATCATGATATTAATCACTGGATTGTCTGGTCAAGACTCGAATATTTACAGACCGCAGTGATGTAGCTGGAATATTGCTGAGTGCGGCGTTAAACAATCAACCAACCGCGTTGCGCCCAAATGTAGAAATTGGTTGGTACTTTATTGCGCCCTATACATTGAGCAAATTCAAATATAGAAGGTTTTGTTTGACCCCTCTTCGACTAGTATTCCAGCTGTATCACGTATTGACATTTCAACATGAGAAGAAAGCCAACATACATGCAAGTTGTGGAAGTTCAACAAACCAAGCATCATATTCAGAACGTAGTTAGGGTAGCGGATCCTGGGCCCCGTTCCACAAAGCGATCTTAATGCTAAGTTGGTCGTAACTCCCATACTTTATCATAGGCTTACGACCAACGTAGCACTAAGATCCCTTTGTGGAACAGGACCCTGGCAGCTAAGTGACGCAACTCATACTTGGGCCCTAACAGCATCACTTTCCTCCTCTAGGACAAATAAAAGAGAAATTTAAAATCACAAAAGATATTTCCTTCCCACGAGTATCATATTTCATAAACTGTAGGGCAAAAGGAAGCTACATGTACACCCGTGTTTCATGGTGGCGATGGCAACTGTATTTGATATGGGTATCATTGTTGTGTTTTGGACCGTTTGCAGTGTTTATGCCTTGTAACGTTATGATAACGTTTGGGTTTTTTGTGTCAAAACCAATTTTTAAGTGTATACATATTTTCTTGTACGTACCTAAACATGTTTCATATGGCTACCTCATGCACTGTATAAATATATGTATTAACAAGGTTAGAACGGGGACTCAAGTACACTTAGTCTGGTATCCAGAAATGCACAGAGGTTGTCTTCATAGCCATATTTGACCATGATCCCCCTAATCTTGCCACACCTGATGCCGTGTAATGTCGGCCATTATATCCACAAGATCAATAATGTGATTCCGCACTGAACAAACCAGGAGATGAAGCAGCAAGAATAGAAAAGGGGATAATTAAGACGTGATGAAGTCATTTACCATCTGCAGACAAACTTTGAAGGTCAAATACTACAATAGACATGTGCACCGTCGTCATAAACAACGTCTGATACAGGCACGACAGGGAAATGCTTTGTGTGTAGTCACTGAGTAGAAGATAATGGATGATAAGTTATTTTAAAAAAATTATTTTTCAGTCTGGATTTGTCTAAGGGGAAGACCGAGGGAAATATCATTCGTATTTAAGTGCAATTTGCTGAATATATGCTTTGTTGGGGAAGGTGAGGGAGTATTGTTTTACGCCGCTTTCAACAATAATCCAGGAGCATCACACAAGACATGGGAGGCACATGTCGTACATATATGCATACGGAATGGAACTCCTGCCTTTGACGGGACAAGAGAAAGTGTAAGCCCCTTGGCTTCCCCGTCACGCCCTGAGTGTCTCAACGAAATGATTGTGGCTTAAGTGCAACACATAGCAATACAGGAATTGTGAATTCTATTCCAAAATTTAACGTACTTGCTTAACCATTGTTTATTCGGGCGGTCGGGTAGCCTAGTGGTTAAAGCGTTCGCTCGTCACGCCGGAGACCCGGGTTCGATTCCCGACATGGGTACAATGTGTGAAGCCCATTTCCGGTGACCCCCGCTGTGGTATTGCTGGAATATTGCTAAAAGCGGCGTAAATCCATATTCACTCACTCATTCATTGTTTATTCATCAAATGTTGACCGAGGGATGTGCATTCCTATTATTCGTGTTGTGATTGCTATGCAGATGTGTCCCTGCAGTTTATTAATACACGGTCAGTACACTGAATCTCGTCGCCAACTATTTTAGGACAAATATCAAGATGTCGGGGATTCGTAATCAGTACGTGGTGCGTGTGCGTGTGCGTGAGCGTGTGCGTTATAATTAATTTCAAGCTGTTTGAGGAAAGCTGCATAAGTTTCAGTGGTCTCAAGAGGCGTTAACCTGTCTGTCCTCCTTAATCCAATATGTTAAATCAAGATGAAAAGTTCATTATTTAAGGATATAAGAAATTCAAATAGAGCGTGGATAGAAATAACCAGTTATATTCCAGCGAAACATGAGACTGCACGATTTCATATCTCCATTCACTTAAGGTTAGGGGAATGGTTGATCACTCATTGATCTCAAGTGGTATTTGAATTGCTGTGAATATCAACTGGAAATATAGGACAACGAGACTTGATTTAAGTCATAATAAATCTTTCACTGCACAAGTTCAGTGGAATTATATGTTATACAGTGGATACATGTGGATATATTTATGAAACTATATTTATGAAGGTATATGTACAAAAGTATATGCATGAAAGTATATGTAAGAAAGTATATTTCTGAATGTATATTCATGAACGTATTTGTACGAAAGTATATGTATGAAAGTATATTGGAAAATGTATGAAAGTGTATGTATGAAAGTATATGAGAAAATGTATAAAAGTGTATAATGAAAGTATATGCATGAAAGTATATGAGAAAATGTATGAAAGTGTATAATGAAAGTATATGCATAAAAGTATATGAGAAAATGTATGAAAGTGTATCATGAAAGTATATGCATGATGGTATATGGGGAAATTATGAAAGTGTATGTATGAAAGTATATGCATGAAAGTATATGAGAAAATGTATGAAAGTGTATAATGAAAGTATTTGCATAAAAGTATATGGGAAAATGTATGAAAGTATATGCATGAAAGTAATTGAAAAATTAATGAAAGTATATGAAAGAAAGTATATGGATGAAAGTATATGAAAAACCGCATGGACGTATATGTACGAAAGAATAGGGATGAAATTATATTGATGGAAACACCAAGAGTAAACAAAACAGTGGATCCTTACACCAAATACACATGTGGCCATATGCGCGAATATATACACTGAAGTACAGGGATTAATGCGAAAACTCCCAGCCTGCCTAGATAAACAAGCAGCTATTGAGGTGCCAGAGCTGTCGGCAGTAGTGTGGGGAAGACAGCAATGGCCATCAGACGGACACGTCTTAACGCATATACTTCATAAACAACAGGTGGTGCTGACGATAGTACTCTCTGTTCATGAAATACGATGTCACATGTGAGGGTACCTGGTACAATATATACATGCATCCGGGGACTACAAATGCCTCCCTACTAACGGATGCGGTTCCTATGGACGCCATGACGACGCTAACCGAAGATAGAAGCCTTCAAATTTAGAATACTTTGTTCAAATGCACGTAGTTTCCAAAGTTGCCCAAGCTTCGATAGAGCCACAAACATGTAATATGCGTCTTTAACCACCGGAGCATCTCGACATAGTTGGTTGCATATAGAAATGTAATATGCGTCTTTAACCACCGGAGCATCTCGACATCGTTGGTTTCATATAGACATTAAATATGCGTCTTTAACCACCGGATCACATCGTCATTGTTGGATTCATGTAGACATGTAATATGAATCTTGAATTACCGGTATGAGTCGAGATAACTGAATCAAAAATTATGAATTAAAATATCCCTTATGACATACATGTTCCTTACATCGAGATACTTTACATACAGTAAACTACGGTTATAACGAACTCAAGGGGACCACTAATTTTAGTTCGTAATAACCGTAGTTCGTTATAGGCATATATACAGCATTTATACAACAAATGGTCGGGACTAAAAAATAAGTTCGTTTTATCGGTCAGTTCGTCATGTGCTTGTTCGTTATAAAAATTATTACTCTACATGAGCATCGTATTTATGTCCAAATATGTTTAAACCACACATCTGACGAGTGAGTCCTTCGCTAATTAATCACCCCCAATTCATTGTACATTGACGCATAAGGAAAGCACAACCAAGCGAAGACTGCAAGCCATGGTGAACCAGACCCACTTTCTGATGTGTAAACACGTCTTCATTCTGGTAAGCCAACAACCGGTTATCCATACCAAACGGGAACCATGGCCCCAAATCCACAGTCATCATTCTTTACCTAGTGAAGTATATAGCATACAGTATATTCATTCGTGGACAGAAGATCCAGGACGATATACAAGCATGAATAAAAGGGTCATTGTGAAGACGTGTGGGACGACCAACACTTTGGACACATTCACGACCACACCCACGGAGACTACCTTGTTTCCAGATGAATACCACATGTTTCACCAGGTGGCCTGTAGATAACATGGACATCTTTCCACAACTTAACCTTTTGCCCTGTCAATACGTGCAATACATTACCCAGGTGATATTTCAATTTAATATGTTTTTAAAATAAAAACGGTCCAAAATGGCTATGGTTCAATTATGAATGTTCAAGGAATCGGTAATTGTCACTTGAGGTATGTTTAATTGATGAGCGGAAACATTTCAGGGCAATGAACAGTTTAATAGTGTAATTGTTATTCTCGGTATTTCATGTAAAAGGGCAGGTAGTTCGTCACATAATGATTGCATAATTTTGCCGTATCGATTGTCCGTAAAGATGTATCTTGGCGATTTAAATAATAGTGTCTGAAAGTATATATTTTCTAATAGACACAAACAACTACATTTAAAGTGAAAATCAGCCCCAGTGAGATTCCGAACCTGTAGAAAAACTAGACTTGGTTAATTTAGGGCCATATCATTACAGTAAGGGCGTGGTGGAAAGGGAAATAATATCTTTCAGGGACTGTGTGACTAAGATGTTTCTAGAAGGTTCCTTATTTTCCTGGCAAATGATAGTTTTTTCAAATACATAATTTCTTATAACGGTTCTGATCGGAATTATAACAGTCAGGTGAATCACTACGACAGAATTCGGACCATTATTTAAATAGGAGACTGATGATGTCGGGCAACAATGGGTGTTTAATTAATCGAATCAGTGCACCAAATGGAGTTTTCCTCCCCAATGCTTGGGGTATTTAATTTCATTTTACTGTTTAACTCATTTAATCTATTGTAGAACCACATTACGCTGTACCCACCCTACGATAACATCTGGCATGTCCATCAATTCCATCTCAGTTGTGTAACGTCAACCTTGTCACTTGTATTTATCCAACTATAACTGGCTTCATTTTTGTGTGTGTGTGTGTGTGTGTGTGTGTGTGTGTGTGTGTGTGTGTGTGTATGTGTGTGTGTATGTGTGTGTGTGTGTGTGTGTGTGTGTGCGTGTGCGTGCGCATCCTGTTATTCACCTGATGGGGGGAAGGATCTAGATGAGGTGCGGTGACATGGGGGTTAACGTAGCGTCCAAGAGTATTGCTTTATATAGTGACACACGTGTGTGTGTTTGCCTGACTTGACCGGACTGATGCCGATTTATAGTGCTAGCCCACTGAGATACCATGCCGCAGTGATGCTGCATCAAAGATGGATATTGTGGGGCAGAAACATATTGGCTAGGGGGCACTGTGAATGTTATGCTATTTATGTCATGCAATGAAATATTGAAGAATCTGCGAAAATCTGCGAAAGCACCCGTGTTACACAAATATAACTTGTTATGAAGTGTATCGTATGTGTATCGCGATATCGGGGTCGTAAATCGATGTATTGTATCGACGTATTGTTACATCACTATTATTGTCATTTGATCTACCAGAGTTGTATATCTGCTACTAGATTATATAGGTAGTATGGTCGTTCTTTCGTTCTTCCTTTGTCTACCCGTCAAGATCCGGGGTAGAATAGATCTTCAGCAACCCGTGCGACATAAAAGGCGACTATATTTGTCGCGACTATACTAGGCGACTTACGGGATCGGGTGATCAGGCTCGCTGACATTGTTGATGCATGTCGTAGTATCCCAATTGCGGAGATCGATGCTCGTATCAATTACTGGATTGTCAGGTCCAGACATGACTATTTACAGACCGACGTCATAAAGCTGGAATATTGCTGAGTGCGTCTTTTAACAACAAACAAACAAAGCATTACTGAAATTAGAAATACGTTGTAGACTCTTTTTCACTATCATTACACAAAAGAAAGCGCAGCCAGGCATTTGCAACGCAGCGACAGTTTCTAGTATAACATCTGCTTGACAATTTGCAAGGTATGCAAGGTGTAAAAACACAACTTCGCTTCCAATTACCCTTCCCATCATTTTGGGGGACAGACTGAACGTATTAATAAAGACTATTCTTTAAAATATTGTGCATGCAAATTCATACATTGCCCTGTCATACCCTAAACACATAACAAGGAAAACTACAGTCCCTCATGTTACTACATGTTACTACATGTTACTACATGTTACTGGAACTAATACGGTAGTCGTTCTTGACACGCACGTGGATCGCATCACACAACATCAGCTTCTGTTGTGTGGAGCAGGGGGTAGGGTACACATACGAAGAGGCTCGTTGGGGAGGTATGCCACCGGCAAAACCATTCGCACGCATGGCATGTATGACTATAAAATACCTCATCAGAGTAAGTCGCTGTTCCAGGAATATTACAAGTGTTCTCGTGTTCACGGGCGACATTCCGTTAGTGAGAATGCAAATTGTCTCGTGGAAGGTGCGTATGATTATTATAATCACTTAGTCAAAGATACGAAGATTATATAATAAGGTAACACACATTATGCGACAGGGCCTTACTAAAAATGAAACAAATATTCCGGATAGATTTGTTGGATGCTCATCTTTGTTACGGTAAATGATGATGTTGGTGCAACCGATAACTACTTCATTGACGCTAGAGGATGTTTAAGGGTAGAAAGAGAGTTAGGGTTCATTTCTATATCAAATATTCAAAACGAGAAGCCCATTAAAGATTAAAAGTGTTCAAATGGTAATGGTTCAAGGTAAAGTACTCCGACACAAGCTCCTGGTTAAACATGTTTTATATGCATGTGTCATCACATGTTATGTCTGTAAGTGTGTGCATGCGTCAGTGTGTTCTCGTTTCTGTTTATTCTGTGCCTGTGCCCTTAAGCTTGTGTGTAGGTATGGTGGAAAGTGAACGAGTGAGTGAGTGAGTGAGAATGGTTTTACGCCTCTTTTAGCAATATTCCAGCAATATCACGGCGGGGGACACCAGAAATGAGCTTCACAGTTTGTACCCATGTCGGTAATCGAACGCGGGTCTTCAGCGTGAAGAGCGAACGCTTTAACCACTGGGATACCCGACCGCCCGGATAAGATATATAAGGCATGCGTCATGGGCTTTGTAATATGAAACATAAAATACAAAGTGTATTCGATTGTTCAAGAAAGATTCTAACGAATATCACTGGACGAGGCACATTTCTTTAAGTAATGCACAACACATTGAATACATTGAAGATTGTAAATATCATGAAATAGTTATGTGTCACGACGTTTACAAAAACAGTTCCGACTTATCTCTGAAAAACAGTCATAACGAAATGATAAAATGTGCGACTGTCAACCCTTGTGCGTGTGGGTATTACATGGAGCAGACATATGGATCGAGAATCAAACAGCTGATGAATGATCTGCACACATCAACTCTTAGCGAGCTTGATCATAACCGATTCGTTCTTCTGAGGGCAGAATTCTAGATGCAGGAGATATTGATAAAAGACCCCATGAAATATTGACGATAACAATCGCTCAGTTTTACCAGTTGGCAAATCGATTCTGCTAAATTTAAATGTAGGAACTATTCACCTCCTGAACGGGTTAAGTGAGACAGGAGCACAAACAATAGTCACAACCCCTTGAGCGAAATACAAGCAGGTGCTACCAACATACTTGGCAACATTACACCGTAGCCTCCCAACTCATAGATATATCACAGAGCAAGGGGGTTCAAGTGCATGTACTAATTTGATTACTGCACTTGTAGCTCGTACAAACTCAAACACTACCACCAGTAGAAGCTAAACTAGGCATTTGACATTGGAGAATCTAACAGGTAAAGACCGAAACCCAAGCCCTGTTCTGCCGGAGTCGGATATCCTGAAACACATGTAGATCACTTTCTAGGTCACACAAACCATATCATCCAAGTCGCTGTGTTTGCGACTTCAGTCACATTCTAGCGGTTAATATTTCACATCCATGTGGCCATATATCTCAGAAAAGATGACGTTCAACCAGGGAGAGAAAAAAGTAAGATCCTTACCTTTAACGGGCGAACGATCACCACCGTCTCGATCGCTACTGTCGGCGCCATTTCTGTTTCTTCCGTTGGCATAGTTCCGAAGTTAGTTAGTTTCCAGGTGCGAACTTGGAACACACCGCTGTGAAGCCAGAACGGGATGCAGGGATGATGCGGCGCTCGCTGCACTCGCTGTGGAGCCGAGAAAATAGAGATGCTTTGGGTTTCCCCACGGCTTAGCTCTGTTCGCTATTTTTACCGTGCTATTGTACGGATTCAAATACACAGACGTTGGATAACTGACCACCGCTTAAACTGAGCGGCCCCATATGACAGTAAGCCAGCGATCTTCAGCTCAATGGACCCGGAACGTTGTCGTCTGCTCGGAGCGTTTTGGCGGGAAGGAATTGTTTTGGTTCGTCGGTGACAAAAGCAGATGTCCCAAGATCTCACTCTTTTTAGTAACACAAGATACGAAGTGATGCCCTTGGTGGCGCTTGCTTGTGACAAGTATGTCTTCGAGTCGATAGAATATGTCGGTGCGGAGAAAGACCTTACTGTCAATTCGTGTGACAGAAATTAATTAAGTGTGTCAGGGCGAGCGCTGATAGAGATGTGATACCAATAGCACGCAGATTGGGACTTTGGCAATGAACCTTACCAAACCAAGCCTTGGGAAGAACTGAGAATCGATAATTGAGTGTCGCGCTCGTAGTCGACTATCTCGAGTGGTACACGCACGTTACGTTTAAGCATATGTGGTACAACGTGTATATATTTTCCGTGCATTCAACATTAGCAGTCGCAATCAAGGACTTGGACCAGTCTTTGCCTCCTTCGCCAACTCCATTCAATCACGGGATTAACTAGTCTGCATGTTTTGAACAACAGCACCGTCCTTCTGATGGTGTCAGCATGCCGCCTGTCATAGAGGCTGTTGAATAACGGTAGTGCGAGAATTCCATATGACTCTAGGGAAATATAGAGTTATTGCCGTACAACTTACATTATGCAAAAAGGTACGAGTGGAACACGATCCATAATAAGTGTGATTTGTATTCACCATCGGGTGTGATCTCATATATCTGTGATCATAGGATTCTGCGTGGATCTCAGACTATTGATTCCCGTGTTTCTTTTCGACTGTTTACTTTCTTTGAATTTGAATTATTATTTCATTTTGCATAGTTTCTGGTGGGTCAAGATGAGGTTGCACACATTAATATCAATGACTCGTTGTATGGATGTGTTGCAGAATATATTCTTTGGCGAGTGATGAAATGTTGTTTCACGCCTCACTCCAGCTGTATCAAAGCTGACTTACTCATGTTTGATAGCATTAACACGTCGTCGGGGTGGGGCAAACAATCAGCCAGGTCACGCATTTCTGTTTGTTTGTTGTTGTATTTTATCGCCACACTGAGCAATACCCAGCTATATGATGGCGATCTGTAAAAAAAAATCAAGTCTGGACCAGACAATCCAGTGATTGACATCACAAGCATCGATCCGGATGGGATACGATGACATGCATCAACCAAGTCAGCGAGCCTGACCAACCGACCCTGTTCGTCGCCTCTTACGACAAGCAAAGTCGCTTTTTACGACAATGGTGGGTTTTCCTGAAGACCTATTCTACGGGGATTCACACATTCTTACAACCGGATCTTAAGTTTAATCAGCTCTTTCTGTAAACATGGGGTACTGGGGGCCTTTTCTGACCAGAATCCGGATACTCTTAAGGAGTGCGAAAACAAAAAACCTTCGACCCCAGTAATTATTCACGGAATTAAGATAGATACATTATAATTGTGTTTTTCGTGTAATCACCATGCAATTAAGAGACATATCTTTTTAGCATAATGTAATTATTTGAAGAAAGCACCATGATCTCACGATGTATACTGTTTCATTTGCTTGTGACAATTGCTGTAATGCTTCATCAGTGCTATAAGGTTGGTCAACGTATTATCAATTGTAAACTGAGTGAATGAGTTGGGACTTAATCCGCTTTGAACAGTATTCCAGTTATATCACGGTTGTCAGCTTAATGTGAGTGGAAAGCCCGAAGTGATGCAGGAGTCAGACGTTTACCACGGGCACCAAACTGACAAACCTAGAAACATAATCGGGGCGAACCGGGATTCGAACCTGTAATCATAGGTTTCTCGCGTACCCACGGAACACGAATTGCAGCGCCATAGGCGACTTGGCGACCCATTATGTGCGGACAGCTTCGATTTCTCCCCAAGAGGGGATACGAAACTCTCTAATCCCCAGGATCAAGCAATTTGCCTCGACCACAGACGCGCACCTGCTCCCCGACACGCACGTGGCGACCACACGACGCGCAACGGCTTCCCAACCTTACCTTTTTCATGCTGATTATAAATTCATTTCTGCGTTTTGTACGACGTTCTAGAAAGAAGTCTTCAAGATTTAAGGAATCCTGAAATCTCTAAATTTCGAGGCAGAAATAATGACGTGAGGTGAAATGGGGTTTAACGTCGCGTTTAAGATGAGTGCACTTATGTAGAGACGTGAATGCACGTGTGTGTGGCTGCTTGTACTGGTACGGACTAATGCCGGTTCACAGTGCTAGCCCACTGAGATAGCCCACAGTATACTGGCACCGAGCCGACCAGTCATTGTTGTATCCCCTAAATGCCGAGCACCAGGCAGGGAAACAACAACTATCTTCATTTAGCTTCTTTTCGTATGATGTGAACAAGATCGAACCAACGCCCACCGAGGACGCTCCAACCACTTAACACGGAGGCGCTGGGCTGAAATAGGGATAAGTATTATCTGAAGCTATATTAAAGCCCTTACTTGGTGCCTTGTTGCAGCCAGGGCGGGGCTTCACGCAGTGTATCCACCAAGGAAATCGAGCCCAGTCTTCGGAGCCATTGCTTTAACTTGCAGAACTACACCCCTTGAAATTCGGGTTAAAACTGGCCCCATGCAACCTATGCTTGTCGTACGAGGCGACTTTATGTTTGTTTGTTCGTTTGTTTAGGGGCGATCGGGTAGCTTAGTGGTTCAAGCGTTCGCTCGTCACGCTGAAGACCCGCGTTCGATTCCCGACATGGGTACAATGTGTGAAGCCCATTTCTGGTGTCCCCCGCCGTGATATTGCTGGAATATTGCTAAAAGCGGTGTAAAACCATACTCACTCACTCACTCACTTACTCACTCGTTTGTTCAACGCCACACTAGGCACTATTCCAGAAATATGACGGCGGTCTGTAAATAATCGAGTCTGGACCAGACAATTCAGTGACTGATATGAGCATCGGCATATGCAATTGAGGTACGATGACATGCATCAACCAAGTCAGCGAGCCCGACCACCCGAGCCCGTTATTCGCCTCTTAGGGCTAGCATGGGTTGCTGTAAACAATTCTAACTCGGATCTTCACGAGTCAGGCGAGTTAATGGAACAGGTGACTTGGTTGATTGAGTGTCCTCGTACCCCGACAGTTTCCTCACAACAACAATCACTGGTTTGTCTGTTCCAGATTATCTTCAGGCTACCCTGATATAACTTTAATATTGCTGAGTGCGGCGTCAAACAACAAACAAACAAATCAACCCAACCACCCGATTTGTGATTGTACTCATGCAGCGAATCGAACCAAGGATTACAGAGTAACGAAAGAACACTTTCACAACTCGGCTAACCCACCCATGGACTGTTAGAAATATCACAAGTTATATGCAAATACTTTCGGCGCCGGAAGTTCACGTCGCTCAAAAAATATTGTTGTTTTGCTGATAAGGCAAAACACACATGTATTTGAGTAAAACGCTTTTACATCTGCGTTGTGAGAAATTCCCACATTGCTGACATTAGCATTTCACAAGGAACATGCCGCACATGAGATTGCTACTTTCCTGAAAAAGATAAGTTCCATTAACGCAAACAGTGTATCTTTCATGTCTCATGATATAACCTCGATAATGAAACAGTCTCCTTTGTCGCTGACGTGCGCATGCGCACAATTATCACGTGTTTTCGTTATTGCATCACAATGTTTACCTTTTTTGACCGAGAAACTTGATGTACTTTGTTGAGCATGCGCGCCGTAATGTAGACTTGTGTTTACCCAGACTTGCCTATGAGGAGGATAGAATTACTACACATCCATTGACGTGTCTTTCAGAACAGCCTTGGGGCAAGGCTAGCGGTAATGATGCACGCGCACGCATGTTTTCCTCGTACTGTATGTCTTTGTTTATCATTTCACGGCACGGGAAGCTTGGTATGCCACGTTTATCCCGTGCAGCACGTGTGCTTTGGCTGAATCTGATTTCAGATCATATTCACAAGGCGCTGATTGTGGTGAGGACAAATTTATGATGAGGTTTGTCGTCAGCCACCTTGTCATGTAGATTACCTACTGGAATAGTTACCTAACTGCATTGATTCAATCATGATTTCCTTCGAATAGTATTGTATTAATGTGTGCCGTTGGTGGTATTGATGTTTAAACGGTGATCACTTGAGGTGAGGGCGATTGGGTAGCCTAGTGGTTAAAGCGTTCGCTCGTCACGCCGAAGACTCGGGTTCGATTCCCGACATGGGTACAATGTAATGTGTGAAGCTCATTTCTGGTGTTCCCCGCCGTAATATTGCTGGAATATTGCTAAAAGCGGCGTAAAACCATACTCACTCACTCTGCCACCGTGATTTTGTGGACAGAGCGTCTGTCCCGTGTGCGGAGGGTCCATGGTTCGAGGCCCGGTTGCGTCATTACAAGAGATTGTACTGATTGTTACCCTGCCTTGCGTTCAGAATAAAGATGTGAAACAAGGACTGGTCGGCTCGGAGTCTGTGCTGTATCTGAGTTGGGTATCTTTGTTTAACAGTGACATTGTATCTCAGTGGGTTTGCACCACAAGCAGGACCAGTAAAAGCAGCCACACGCCGAGATTATCTGTTTTATGCACACATACGCTCACACACACATACGCATGCACACACACACACACACATACGCACACAACACACATACGCACACACACACAACACGCACAAACACACACAACACACACTCACAACATACACATACGCACACTCTCATTTCATGTTATCCCAAAAGACGAAAATGGCAATAGTAACAGACCGTGAAATATATGATACTCTTTTCAGTATTTATGAACCGAAAAGAGAATATTGGCGTGCGTCACTACATAAACGGGGCGGTCGGGTAGCCTGGTGGTTAAAGCGTTCGCTCGTCACGCCGAAGACCCGGGTTCGATTTCCGACATGGGTACAATGTGTGAATCCCATTTCTGGTGTCCCCCGCCGTGATATCGCTCGAATATTGCTAAAAGCGGCGTAAAATCAAACTCACTCAATCACTCATAACACATTAACAATATTTGCGGCAAAACAAAACCTACCGAAAAAAGGTATCATTTCCAGTTAATCTAAATTTCAAAATCACATACACAGATGTTTAAAAGGTGTTACGCACTGTTATACTGCCTAAATGTGCCGGGGCGTAGGGTTAGTCGTGCGGTTAATGAGTTCGCTCCTCACACTGACGGCAGGGGTTCGATTCCCCACATGTACCAATGTGTGAAGCCATTCTTGCTGTGCTCTTAAATGATGTTGCAGGAATCTTGCTGAACCCTAGGTCTTCAGGGCCCCATGAAGATTCCGGGGTAGAATAAGTCTTCAGCAACCCATACTTGCCATAAAAGGCGACTATGCTTGTCGTAAAGGGCGACTAACGGGATCGGGTGGTCAGGCTCGCTGACTTGGTTGATACAGGTCATCGATCCCAATTGCGTGGGTCGATGCTCATGATGTCAATCACTGGATTATCTGGACCAGACTCGATTATTTACAGACCGCTGTCATATAGCTGGAATATTGCTGAGTGCGGCGTTAAACAACAAACAACGTCGCATGTGTCTGGGACTATAATGCAGCCAACACGATGATAACCCCGTCTCTATACATGAGAGGTCTAGTTAGATCCAAAATCACGAGTTCGCTTGTTCTGCAATGTACCTCTTCAGAACGAAAACATGCATGAACAATTTCTTCGATAAACACCAATTACAAGCTGTTTACAAACCGAATCGCGGGCTGCAAAGTTATAAATATAATCAGAAAATGGCGAACAAGGGCTTAGAGGCCATTTAAACGATACCTGTCAAAACTCCTACTTAGATTCGTTGATAATTATCAGACGGCATCTATACTTCATCTTGTTCCGTTCCCAAGCCATAAATCGGCCCACGCAGCGACTAGAAAGTCTGTGGGATGCAAAAGCAGGCGTCTTAATGATCCACCAACAGCAGCAGCAGCAGCAGACCCGTGAATCGCACTGATTACTGAGAGCGGGGTCTGGTTTAATTACACGGAATAAAGGCATCCCCTGAGCCTATTGCCGTGTGCGGCGAGACCTGAATGAGATCAACTGGGCTCTCGTCTGCCAAAAGCTGCAGGCTACGTGCTCCCAGGCGGACGTGGATTCCTGTAGAAAAACCAGTGAAAGTAACCTGGCCGGACATGCTATCTTGATTGTTTCCTTACGAGTGTGCGAACATGTGTTTGCGCTTTATATACAGTGTTGGCTACATTCCTTTCATATTGTGCGCGCGAAAGTGCTTCAGCGAGCAGACGACACAGTGTATATAAGTGGTTAAAAAATGCCAGATATGCGCTGTGTTTTCTTGCGATGGTGAGAGGTGAGGGGAAATTGGGTTAACGTCGCGATCACGATTATTTCAATAACATGCATTTTAGACAGACAGACAGACAGACAAATTTTTTCGGTACTTCAGGCCACCGGCCCATAATACAATGAAAATATACTGTATATATATTTGCATGCTGAGTAGATTTAATAATGAGTCACCGTTCCACACTGTGTTTCCTTTCGATGTTCATGACTTGGGAGAGAAATTTACTGAAGCCTTTTATAATTTGTTCGTTTTCAGCTGACATAAGTCTTAAAAAATTCTAAATAGAGGGAGGGGTAACGAGACGCTTGGGAAAAGAGTTTCTTCTTGCTCTGGAGTATTGGTCACAAATCATAAGAACATGGAATCACATGCATATTACGTGCATGTACGTCTTGTTTGTTTGTTGTAAACGTCGAATTCAGCAATATTCCAGCCATATTCTTTGCGCCTGCATAGAGTCATTGTTAACTCCAGACAAGGAAGATTGTAGAGCGCGGCATAAAGCAACATTCACTCACTCATGTCTACGCCATCCGTTCTAGTATACTATACCTATTCAACGTAACATGGTAAGAGGCGACTAACGGGATCAGGTGGCCAGGCTAGCTGACTTGGTTGATGCATGTCATCGATCCCAATTGCGTGGATCGATGCTCATGATATCAATCACTGGATTGTCTGGTCCAGACCCGATTATTTACCGACCGCCGTCATATAGCATTTATAATGCTGAGTGCGGCGTTAAACAACAAACCAACCAACCAACCAACCAACCAACCAACCGAGCAGATGGTGCTTTCATGGGTATTCCGGGCCAGAGGTGAGGTGAAATGGGGTTTAACGTCGCGTCCAAGATTATTGCACTTATATAGCGACGTGCATGCACGTGTATATGTGTGTGTGGCTGCTTGTACTAGTCCGGACTGATGCCGATTTATAGTGCTAGCACACTGAGATACCATGCCGCAGTTTAACATGAATATCCCACTCAAACACAGTATACTGACTCCGAGCCGACCAGTCCTTGTTTTATCCCCTTAATGCAGACAGGGTAACAACAAGTACCATCTTTTAACGTCTTTTGGTATGACGCGGCCGGGGATCGAACCCCGGACCTTCCGCTCTCCGGGCGGACGCTCTACCATTAGACCACGGAGGCGGCCTTCCGGGGCAGAAAAAGTCCCTGTATCCCATGCATGGTGATAAAGGCGTACTGGAACAACCAAAGACTGGTCGATAATAGACTAGTATCTAGTCTCTGAAGTGAACATTATCTTACAAAAAATAAAAGTTGTATTATATTCATAAAATATGTTAAAAAGGAGCCCAAAGAATCTCATTTTCAGATTCTCCTGACACTGCAGTAATCAAGACTTGCGAAACATTATAGACTTGCATGGGCTGTATTGGATATATTTTGATCGGGGTCTGTATGACAGACAAGGTCGGTAATTACTGGAGGATATACAACTGAAACAAATGGATGCTGCCACCAGTCACAAGATGTGACAAAATAAATACCAGGGCTTGGGGACGACGTCTAACGAATATACATCACAAGGGAAATACTGTTTGTTTGTTTGATGTTTAACGCCGCACTCAGCAATATTCCAGCTATACGACGACGGTCTGTAGATAATCGTGTCTGGACCAGACAATCAAGTGATTGACATCATGAGCATTGATCCACGCAAATGGGATCGATGACATGCACCAAGCAAGTCAGGGAGCCTGACCACCCGATGACACGCAAACGTGACGTCAGAAAATCATAGATGGCGACTGTAAGCGTGACTGACGGGACTCAAGTCGAAACTTACTGGTATACTTGATTCTGTAACTTTTAAAAGCACTGCGTGAAGGTGTGTCATCCTAATATCATACAACTTGATGCTGACTGTGGTTGAAAATAGTGTGATCTATGAAGTACATTGATAAAACAGTACGGGAGCAAATTTATTTTAACCATTAGCTCAAGAAATCACCGTTCACGAACCAAGGACATTAACCATTCCCCCGAGAAGAAACTCTTGCGTACTAAAATCGGAGGAAAAATAACTCACTTACTCAACGTCTCGACTGCAGAATTGTATTGACATACAATCACTTCTGCCTCTTAATCAGATAAGGAACGACTCATCCGCCCCGTAGCACTCTGGCATGAACATACCTTCGGCGTGAGGGGACGAGGAAAGACGGTCTCTCCTGCCTCTGTCCTCTGTAGGTTCAGTTCAGAAAGGTGCATTAAGTTGGTTGAATTTGTTCGAACTCGTTACCACCCACAGGCATCTGGAATCCGATGTAATTGAAGTCATTGATTATCACATAATATACCTACAAGGGCAGACACTAGAAGTTTGAAAACTTGGTCAAACTGAAGACGTTTCTCTCTCTCTCTCTCTCTAGTGGTCTAGTGGTAGAGCGTCAGCCCGGAGTGATCCCCGGCCGCGTCATAGCAAAAGACATTAAAAGATGGTACTTGTTGTTATCCTGTCTGGCGCTCGGCATTAAGGGGCTAAAACAAGGACCGGTCGGCTCGGAGTCAGTATATTCTGTTTGAGTAGGGTATTCTTGTTAAACTGCGGCATGGTATCTCAGTGAGCTAGCACTATAAATCGGCATTAGTCCGGACAAGTTTCTCTCCTCCCTCTCTCTCTCTCTCTCTCTCTCTCTCTCTCTCTCTCTCTGTCGTTCTCCTCTCTCTCTCTCCCTCTCTCTCTCTCTCTCCTCTCTCTCTCACTCTCTCTCATCCTGAGACCCTGACATTAATCAATCCGGGCTCTCATTCTCCTTTGGACATCCCTGTTGACTACGTATACCCGCGGTAAGTTCATGCGGATCTGTTGCGAAACGAATATAATCTGATAATATTGCCCAGATTGACTCACCTACATTTTAATGACACTTGTACTCCACATATCATGTTATATATTATATGTTATATGTTATATGAGACTGCATAAACGATAACGATGCTATGGCACACAAATAGTTGTGAGACGAACGATACAGATCTGACTGGACGAATGTGGCAAGGTGGTTAAAACTGTAACACTCACGTTTTGCATAGTGCAAATCCGTACACCAAACGTGAGTGTTTCATCTTATCTCTATCAGGACTACCAGGGTGTGTGCTGTCTGCCGTTATTGGTAGGCCACATACATTATCAATATGTCTTTTCTACACGTAACGTTAAACGTATAAGTGTGCAGACAGACAGATAAATCTATAATAAACAGGATAAATCAGATTCGGTTCCGCTCCTGTCTTTGTACTGCTGTGTGACAGATACTTCCGACCGTGCACCGGATACGATAATCGGATCAGCCCAGAATGAATCGCACGCAGACACATAGTCATGTTCGCCAGAGGGCTAAGCCAAGTGATTGGCGAAGCCTTCGATTCCAATCAGGACAATTCTCGTGCAATTATAGAGTTTATCGATGATAACTGTATGGAAAATAGTGTCGCCTGTCGACGTGATAAAAATGAGAGAGAAAACCAGGTAATGTCACGTTTTGGCCGAGGTCAAACATGATTGTCTCCAACATGAACAGAACGGAATTTTGTTTCGGAAACTGACATCCGTTTACATGGGAGCATCTTTCTGTAAACTAGAATAAACTGGATTGGCCGAATTTCTTTGGTCGGTTTTGATTTCGTCCTGGCCTGGAAACATTGTTTGATGGCGTGACGTCATTCGTCGTCATTAAATATAACCATATCAGATTTCTCCACGAAACAGCCCATTTCTGGTGTCCCCCGCCGTGATATTGCTGGAATATTGCTAAAAGCGGCGTAAAACCATACTCACTCACTCACTCACTCCACGAAACAACCTCGTCTCATCAATCAAACTTCACACCAAAGTTTGTTTCATGGAAATAAACATAATCAATTAAAACTTAGAATATGTTTCTTGCCCTGTGGTTTATTCTATATTTTATTTCCAATATTCTAGATCTTCGTGTGTATCAACGTTGCACAATGAGTGAGTGAGTTGGGTTTAACGCTGCTTTTAACAGTATTCCAGTTATATCGTGGCGTGTCAGTTTAATGTGGGAGGAAAGCCCGAAGTGATGCAGGTCTCAGACGTTTACCACTTCGGTGAAACCCATAAGCACGCTGTGCAGAGTTGCGTATCTTGGGCACGCCAGAAACCTATGATTGTGTGTTCGAATCCCGGTTCGCCCCGATTATGTTTCTAGGTTTGTCAGCATTACACCCGAGCTCTTGGGTTTCACCGAAGTGGTAAACGTCTGAGACCTGCATCACACCGGGCTTTCCTCCCACGTTAAGCAACACGCCGTAATATAACTGGAATACTGTTAAAAGCGGCGTTAAACTCACTCACTCACTTGGTAAATGGAATGTGTCGCATTATGTATGGACTTACAACAAAACAGCAGCATTTACTAGCCAATGGCAAGCTTAAAGTATGGAGAGAGTGACCCATGCATGCAGCACTCTGCCAGATGCCCTACTGGCCTACATGTTATAGTCGTTATAACATTCAGTTACAACACATACACATAATATGAATCATAGACCTGGTCATGTGACACCACCATTTAACCGTCAGCCCTGTGGGATTATGTATATACTGTAACGAGCACCTGCCTCAATCTCATGCAAGTACCCGAGGGTTATGTCTATTGGATCAGCAAAACTTACCCACACGGCCCCCATCATTATATCTTGCCACAATGGCTCGTGTTCTACCGCTTCCAATTAGGCGTTCAATACATCAAACGAAGGACACAGCAGCGATCGTAATAAGTCATGTTCGCATCTTCCCGCGAGATAATACGAGATGTGGTGGGTCGATAGTTAAAGAATCCACGGTCAGCCGAAGGAGTCAGTTCAATACATAACAAATGACCGAGTTTGGTTTTAAGCCGATTTTAGCAACATGCCAGCCGTACATGGAAGGGACGCGGCGAGTGGACTTCAGACGTTGTTCTCATGGGGAGGCGTTCATTATTATGAGAAATCAAATGGAAATATTTGTGACTGACGTTGAAGGTTAGATTAAAAACTTGTCTTGTAAAACTCAAAATGAGATATCGATACAGGAAATTGGTAAGGGTACATGTTTGTTTTTTGTGTGTGTCTATGTGTCCAAGAAAAGAACGCCCGTCCTGTCCCTTCCTCTTCGAAAGACAGCAATGGTGAGCTAAGATGAAATGTTACAGTTCTTAAACGTGACCATTCATGCACGATTCTCTTGAGTTTCTTTAATCTAGGTTTTATGTTTTATACATTGCAAGCACAAAAAGAACAGGCATTAATGCAGCGAACAACCAATTTAGAACACTCAACACAAACTTCAAACCAACTCGAATTCAACCTGTGTTTTACATGACCGTTTTGGGCTGAATCCATTATCCCTCTGCTATGTCTCTTAAACAATCTATCAGATCTATCAGCACGAGCTGCCTGTGTGGGGCCACCTGCTCCAAAGACTTTAATATTTGGCGACTAACCCACTCCTCATCGTTTAAGAGATAGCAACAATCTTAAAGGGATTCAGCCTGACTGACTGAAATTTGGAATACAGTCGGAAACTTAACCCCTTGTCCCATGCCACAGGTGGTGGGGCTTTAGCTTGTAGCATTTGAACAGGACTAAATGTAATGCCAGTCTTACAAATTACAAGATGACGACCATCCTTATATGTGTCTTGCTTTTTTCTAAACATATAGGGGTGTCCAGTCGTCTGAGACGCCGCGATTCGTTGTGCAGAGTTGCGTCCCTTGGGCACGCCAGAAACCTATGATTGTGGGTTCGAATCCCGGGTCGCCCCGATTATGTTTCTACGTTTCTCAGCAGTTTGTCTGTTTGCCCGTTGGTTTACCGAAGTGGTACACGTCTGAGACCTGCATCACTTCGGTCTTTCCTCCCACATTAAGCTGACACGCCGTGATATAACTGGAATACTGTGAAAAGCGGCGTTAAACCCAACTCACTCACTCACTCACTCACCCCTAACATATAGTCATGTAGCTTTTGCCATACGCCATCAGCACACTTCAAAAGAATGAACTCCGATAATCTAAAACTTCCTACATAAGCCTCAAGGCAAGAGGCCAAGGAACCGAGACTAATTTGCATCATCACCGCCAAATTGATCTTCTTGACAACCAAGAACAATCGCGATACAAGATCCATCTCAGAACATAAACAGCTTCAGTTATAGATTTTACGATGTGGAAAGCACATGGGTTATCAAATTCGATCGTCAGATGAGCCCCGACGATTTCATACATTGCTTGATGAACAGACGCAGCGGTAGATTTTGTTTTAGGTTGTGATGCGCAGTGGCAGCAAATGAAGCGCTCGTACAATCTGACAATATTCTTTTCAAGGCAACGTCGACAGCGAGTTAATTAGAGTTACGTCCCTTAGTTGTAAACATTCGATAAGTTTCGTGAGGTCCCGGTTTCTAAAAGGCTGTCTGTGCCCACAAAAGAGCAAGACAAGGGCGTTAAGAGGTCTTTTACGACCTGAATTACGTCTTATCAGCTTGCCAGGTGTGGATGGGATACCTAACCAGAAAACACCGATTTCCTGCCAACTTCCAACAATGTTTTTTTATTCAAGATGTGAGCAAATGCCCATTTCAAGACATTCGACAGTGACTAATTCTGGACATTCGCGGGGGCATTGACTTGTGTTATTGGGCCTGTTACTAATTGTTGCTGCTACTTATCCGTATTGCCCTTTGTGATTGTACACCTAAACTGTATGTTTTAATCATGTTTGTTTGACATTGATCTGGTGTGGTTATCTTCTGATTTCACCGTTCACTTCTGTAGGAACTCATTTCTGGGTTCCAATTTGGAAATCACCTTGCAAAACTTCGTTTAAATGAAAACAAATATTTAGCAACATAGAATTCAGAAGCCGGAAGCGGTTGTATTTCGGCATCTTTTTGCACAGTCCTTGTCTTTTATATGCTAGGCCTTGTAGCTATTTACACTGGCAGGAGCCTTTCACTGTAAAATAGGCTGTGGAAGATCAGCTGCCAAAGCTTGAAGTCGTTGGTCTTTGAAACGGTACGTCCAACTTGGAGAACACACAAGAAAAACCTAATGTGCTGTAGTATCCGACTTTCCTTGAACAAAAGCCTTTTTAGCTGACTTGTGTTTGCCTTGAGCAATGTCATCCAATATTTGAAATACGGACAGAGGCCTAACTCTAAAAGGAGCTGATTCGACCCCCACAATGCAATTACAAGTACAGTCCAACGGTTTTTGTATAGCCGACTCAACAAAAGAAGCATCTGTCAGATCTGATTAACTGTTTTTAGAACCAGAATGCGGGGGAGTAGGACTAAAAGGAATATCATGAAAAGTCTTGATGGACAGTATAATAAATAAATGAGTGTCGTTTTCCCCTAGATAGTCTGAACTTGAAGCCTGCTGTTTTTAACGGATGTCAATGGCAACTCAGCTCTTAAGGGACATAATTTCTCATCCGTGCCATTCTGCAAAAACCTCGAAACCCTTGCCTTCTGTATTCAATGTTTCTTGTGTTTGTTTCTTGTGTTTGTTTCTTGTTTACCACCCGGGATGGCGGGCGGAAGAGGCGACTTAATGAAACAGCTGGTCAGACCGGGCGATTCGGTTGATTTCGGTGTCATCGTACCCGACGGCGTGAATCGTTACTCACAATATCGATCACTGGGTTGTCTAACCCAGACTCGACTATTTACAGACTGCGTTTAAAAACAAACAAACAAAAAGAGAAGAGAATCTCCCCGTGACTCAACGTTGGATAACGTTTAAAACAAAATGGCCTCTCTCCGCCAAATTTGGTGACCTCACGTGTCCGTCTCATCAGCCAACGCCAACATGAAACCTCGAGCATAGGTGATATGCTTGTAAACCAAGGATACAAAACTTAGCAAATCTTGAATCAAAACCAACGAATCTTGGCCCGGCTAAGGGCCGCAACTCTGTACAGACCAGGCAAATCAGTGGTTGACCAATGGCTCATCCAGCAGGTCATCCTCTACCAAAAAAATCCGAGTCGCATTTAAATCACAGCATCCTCAAGGAGGTCAAAAAGTGGATCCCCAATACGCCACAAGCAAGAGGGGCGGCCGGGTAGCCTAGTGGTTAAAGCGTTCGCTCGTCACGCCGAAGACCCGGGTTCGATTCCCGACATGGGTACAATGTGTGAAGCCCATTTCTGGTGTCCCCCTCCGTGATATTGCTGGAATATTGCTAAAAGCGTCCTCAAACCAAACTCACTCCTTCACTCACTACAAGCAAGATATCAACATGTTTACTCACAAACTGATTTGGCCCATAATACATTTCCGAGATCGTTCCGCGTTAATAACGCGGAACGTGTTTGCTGTTAATGAGCAGTTGCGCGTGAAAACAAGCCGCTGTCGCTCCAGCAAAGTTGTGTCTAAACAACGTGCAAGGCTGCATCGAGCTTATCACCATTGCTGAAATCATACGAACATAATTTCAATATTCATGTATCACACACAAATTGTTAAAAGTTATTGCCTTATCCAGATCATTCAATATTTCATAAGAATTTAACATTCACATCATCTTGCACCCCTCCGTTGCTAGTTCCGTTGTCGACACAGTCCTGCTGCCGGGGACAAATCTCCCCATAGTCAATGTCGTCTCTTGACTCTGCAGCTGAGGGTAGCTGTCACCCACAGCGGCTCAACTGGTGAGGATAATAGCTTAAACTCCAGAGGAGCATATATGTCAGTTACGTATGGCATGGATAAACGAACATGGCCCTAGAGACTAAGATTGATGCTCTTAATTTCCTCCTGTTTCTTTGTAGGGATTGAGCATCACTGATGATGAAGGTAGGAAGAGCCAGTGATTGGCATATCACGCCTACAATTCTGTCTGTCTCATCTTGAGCAAGTCAGTTTGTTAGTTTGCATCTAAGGTTGGTTGTTTTGTTGTTTTAATATCATGAACATCGAGCCACGCAATCGAGATGGATGACATGAATCGTCGCCTTTTACAATGAACATGGGTTGCTGAAGACCTATTCTACCCCGGAACTTCACGGGTCTTGCATCTAAGGAACGAGGGAGAGGTCGAGTAGCCCAGTGGTTAAAGTGTTCGCTCGTCACACCGAAGGGCCGGGTTATTTCCCCCACATGGGTGCGCTGTTTGTCCCCCGCTGTGGTTTTGCTTGGCTATTGCTAAGAGCGGCGTAAAACAATGCTCACTCATTCCTTACTCAGCACAACGGGATCCCGGAAACCAGAGCTGCGAGTAAGTGGGTGAATGTTCGGAAGGATGATACACACTCAGCCAGGTCTTCACACACAGTGACCACCCTAATTCCATTGTAGTCGGCTGTTGCTGCACACATGGCGTACTTTTCTGACCCCGAATCCCAGTGGGTTGTCGGTATAGGAAACGTTTTATTATTGCGTCACAGGTGTTTGTTTGCTTCTTTTTTATTGTTTAACGCCGCACCCAGCACCTCGAATCTCGTTCTTATATGAGCACAACCAGCCTTCTAGAAAGTGTCACATCAAGAAACATCTCGAACGATCAATTTCTTTGGGGTTTTTTTGTTTAACGCCACACTCAGCAATATTCCAGCTATATGAGTGAGTGAGTGAGTGAGTATGGTTTTACGCCGCTTTTAGCAATATTCCAGCAATATCACGGCGGGGGACACCAGAAATGGGCTTCACACATTGTACCCATGTCGGGAATCGAACCCGGGTCTTCGGCGTGACGAGCGAACACTTTAACCACTGGGCTATACGGTTGGCACAGTCGTCTAAGGCGCCGCAATTCGATGTGAAATCACTCACTCACTCAACCTTGAATAGTCCAGACTGTTCCATTAAGCTTATAGGTGTTGGCTCAGCTTATCCCTTTGCCACTGTAAAACAAATGGTTGGTTTGTTTGTTTGCATTCAGCAATATTCCAGCTATATGACGGCGGTCTGTAAATAATCGAGTCTGGACCAGACAATACAGTGATTGACATCATGAGCATCGATCCACGCAATTGGGATACGATGACATCCATCAATTTCTGGGAGCCCAAAGCTGAGGCAATCTACACTTACCAAATCATTCTAGATTTGAGATGGATTCAATTTTAGTCTATTCTCAGGGTTCTGGGAGACGACTCGGCGATCCTTCCACCTGTGTCTGCATGTAATTGTGCAAATATATGTTTGCACTTCATCGAGCATTCCATCCCACATTACAAAGTGGGAAATAGATACCATGGACCCATTCACCACGTACCATTGCCTCTTTTGGCCACGATTTGTGTCTCAGACTCTACAAATAGCAGTTGATTAAATTACTCTCGCAAGCGAGAAAAAATATGTGCTTCGTTTGAGATCGGAGACAGAGATGGTCACTTCTGAAACGGTTATATGGTGGCGAATGGGTCCAGGGAATTTGTCCTAATAGCACTGATATATAATACACTGGATGACCGAGCTTAGAGAGATTACTCCACGATTGGCTGTCAGATACGTTTTGAAACAACTCGCTGTAAATATATGGTATCTAACGAGCGAAAGCGCGTGGGATACATTTTGAAACAACTCGCTGTAAATATATGGTATCTAACGAGCGAAAGCGCGTGGGATACATTTTGAAACAACGAGTTTTAAGGTAAATGGTATCTGACAGGCACTACTGCATTAATCTATTTGTTACATACACTAAAATCGTACAAATGTAGCATCTAATCTGTGCATATGTTGTCTATTCTCATTATCACAGTGGCGCATTAATACATAACTCAGAGGTTAATTGTGAAGTCATCCAGCCTACTGCTAATAGTGTGACCTTCCACAATAAAAGTTTCCGCCATATATGTCGATTATTGAGGAGATGATGATAATGCACACTAGACAGGACTAAAGAACATTTATTAAACTCTTAAAGTTTCGACACAGACGAATGTGAATTCCACCGAAGCACGAGTTATCGATGAATTACGATCAGGAAAGTAGTCCGTCCTAATTTGACCTTAGGTCATCACCGTGGAGTAGCCAACCACAGACCTGGGATACGAACTCACACATATGTTGGACACCAGTTATCTTAAATGGGTTTCTCACCCACAGGAATGTAAGAAGGCAGCGTTCTGACGAGTGAACTCCGATATCACAAGAAGGCGCACAATTTTACTTTTCATTATTTCATTGCATAAATATTTTATGCATAATAGAGTGTTTGAACTCAATGAGTGAGTGAGTGAGTATGGTTTTGCGCTGCTTTTAGCAATATTCCAGCAATATCACGGCGGGGGGACACCAGAAATGGGCTTCATACATTGTACCCATGTCGGGAATCGAACCCGGGTTTTTGGCGTGACGAGCGAACGCTTTAACCACTAGGCTACCCGACCGCCCCTGAACTTTTGAAAACTGATTCTCCGCGAGTCATATCAGACTTCTCAAAATTCTTTTGCATACTTTGACAAAGGAAATCAAATAATAGAACATGGAATACGCTACTATGAGAAACGTTACATGTGCCCATATCAGTAATAAAGACAAGACGTTTTCCTGCTACACGAAGATAAGATAAAACGTTTTTAACACGTATGTTGCACTGGCATATCTAGAATCACTGGCACATTGCCTTCAGCTGTCTTCAGCCACGTGTTGAGCCAACAGTCGAGATGGGAACAACGCAATTGGCGCTTGTCATGAATGTGATTGCATTGTGTCAAAAGTACAATATGCTGACGTTTGCATATATTGATGAAACGAAACATCTGGATGTCTCTATGATACAATATGTAGGTGACAGAAACATTACAGGGCCCCGTTCCACAAAGCGATCTTAGCGCTAACTCGGTCGTAACTCCCATTCTTTAACACTAACTTACGACAGTTGTAGCGCTAAGATCGCTCTGTGGAACAGGTCCCTGGGCAATAGTTAAAAACGACGGTTATCTTTCGTGCGACAGTATTTTCATGTTTCTTTAATACACTGTCACAACTTCTCGTTGTCACTTGAAACACAGTCAACGTCAGTGTCGATAGCATGTATTGCACGGAATGCACGTGCAGTGCGTGTTCTTTCGGGTGAAATCAGCTGCAATAAGTCACCAGGAACAATATGGGTCACACGTGATCGAATGGAGATCTGACATTGGACAAGAGCCTTCAGGTGTCCTTTGCGGTCCATCCAAAAACTGATAACAGCAAATGTTGTGTGTTCTCTTGGTACGCAATGATCATGTTATTTCTGTGAATGCAGGGATGGGCAATTGCATAAAAGAATAAGAGGGCGGATAAGGAAATGACCTGTGGTGCTGGGAAAAGAATGAGGGGGCAAGTGTTTAACCTACATGTGGCTACGTGTTTTTGAGAGTGTATGTGAGTGAATGAATTTTAACGCCGCTTTTAACAGTATTCCAGTCAAATCACGGCGTGTCAGCTTAATGTGGGGGGAAAGCCCGAAGTGATGCAGGTCTCAGACATTTACCACTTCGGTGAAACCCACTAGCACGGGTATGGTGCTGACGAACCTAGAAACATAATCGGGGCGACCCGGGATTCTGGCGTGCCCAAGCGACGCAACTCTGCACATGAAATCGCGGCGCCTTAGACGACTGGGCCGCCCGTGCAACCAGAGTGTATGTGAGGGCATGTGTCATTTGAAGAATAAAAGACAGTGGCAAATTCTTAGAGGATTGGTAGCGTAGATGCCGAATGTTATATAAGCGAGAGAGAGGCTGCAATGTGAGCAGGTGTGTTTAGGTGTGAGAGAATTGTGTACAGTGTGATATCATTGTGTACAGTGTGAGAGCATTGTGGTACAGTGTGAGAGCATTGTGGTACAGTGTGGGAGCATTGTGTACAGTGTGGGAGCATTGTGGTACAGTGTGAGAGCATTGTGGTACAGTGTGGGAGCATTGTGGTACAGTGTGAGAGCATTTTGTACAGTGTGGGAGCATTGTGGTACAGTGTGGGAGCATTGTGGTACAGTGTGAGAGCATTGTTGTTTCCGTGTGAGAGCTTTGCATTAAAGTCATAACATTGTTAAATAGTCAACATTAGTCAAAGAGCATTGTGGTTTCATTATGAGAGCGTTGTGTTAGTCATAGCATTGTGTTACAGTCAAATAGTATTGTGGTTTCAGTGTGAGAGCGTTGTGTGAGTCATAGCATTGTGTTAGTCAAATATCATTGTGGTTTCAGTGTGAGAGCGCTGTGTTTGTCATAGCATTGTGTTACAATAAATTTATCATTGTAGTTTCAGTATGAGAGCGTTGTGTTAGTCATAGCATTGTTACAGTCAAATATCATTGTTGTTTCACTGTGAGAGCGTTGTGTTACAATGTGGAACATCGTGTTACAGTGTGAAAGAATAACCTCACTCACTGTTATCACACGATCCCCAGTTTTAACCGTATCTTACGACACAGTGGATATGTGACTCAGAACACAGATGGGCCCTATGCGAAGTGCTTGTGATGATGTCACGACGTACAAGTATTGATATAACGACCGGCGCGAACAACACAGAGGACACGGACCATTATTACGCCGACATTTGCAACACATAACGTGAGCGTGTGTCAGAACACGTGTGCCACAGTTTAAGGGGATATGTGTAAGTAGGCGGAGGTTTTTGTCATCCTTATTTCCAGAAGTAACAGTGGTTTACATCAATAACACACCAAGAATGCCTTCCTCCATCTGGCTGTCTTTCTCCTCCCAGTAGAGGAGCAAGCCAGTGTTACCCTGCTGGAGTATTTTTAGGAAATATTCGTTCATAAAGAGTGTGAGGGTATGTGTGTCCCCAACATATATGAATAGATGTGCGTGTGTCGGTATCTTCGTTGGTTAGGCGAATTATAAAAGGGAAATATGTCTCGGGCATTGGTGCATCACTTCAAATTTCCCACGTCATTTGAAGCATACTCTGTTCTCCATAAACAAATGATTGACAACTGACAATGCGTTAAAGGGCCGAGTTCAGTGGTTGACCAGTTGCTATCCTTGGTTGAAGAAAATATAACACATGTTTTCAATAAAAAAAACCATATAAACAAAGTCCTTAGGGCTCGGACGAGTCCAATTTTACTACCCGTGTACCCACAACCCTATTACCCGACCCTACCCGGGTGCCCGCTGTTGGTGTCAAGAGATAGGTACAAAATGTCCGATTGGGAATAGTTTGACAGTAGCCCTGGCAGAATGTATTTAGATACACGTATAAAACGATGTGGTCATGCATACACTGAAGTTGACTGACGTTTTAGCTTTGTTCAAACATATATAAGTCAGAAGGAACGTGTTCATAGTCATGCGAACATTAGAGACTTAAAATTGTCGTGTAACCATGTAGTTATATTGTGAATTTTTGTCATGAGACAATATATCACGTGACTACTCACGGGTCCGGGTAGTCCTGTGGGTACCCGGGTCCTACACAGTACCTACCCGACCCGAGTACCCGAATTACCCGTCCCAGCCCTGATAGTCCTACTGCCTTCTTCAAAAGTATGCCCGAGAAACCTTTTCATTTCTCTTTAATGCAGCCTTATACATGTGTCTTTAGGGACCAGGTTGTCTATGAGTGCAAAACGTGCTGTTTCGTTAGATTTCCCACATGAACTGGTCTGATATACCGGAATATTTTGGTATATTTTGGTGCCACACGTACCTTTCGCCGACTTTTGTTTATTTTCAAATGATAATGTTAATTGATGATATGGCTGCGTGTAGGCTATGTATTCATATAATTTAGTACATTCAGTTAGAGAGTATTTAAACCTTTTTCCCATCTGCAGTGTCGTATTTCAAAGGAAAACTATTATAAATCTGAACTTTTTTATTCCTGTGGTATGAACTTCACAGACTCACAGCAGCCCTGTAGACCACATTTTCACAAGAAGGTCAAACAGCCAACTGTAAATGATAACGGTTAACGGGACACTGAACAACTGCCATCTTGGTTACATTGACGTCAGAAATTACAGGATAACGTTCATCGCAGCCCTCATTTTACCATAAATAGGCACTTAAGCCAACAGTTTCTCATCGAATAGTGTGGGCTCATAAAGATATAGAAATATTAATGAAAAGCTAAACAGCTATCGATATCCGCTTTATTCATTGAGACAGATGGTTATTGTGTTGGGCATGTAAGAAATGGCTGTACAATATGTTCATCTTTTGGTAGACCCTTTTTTCCATTATTGTACGCACATTCATGAAAAGTCTGTACAACCTCTGGTCGGCATTTGCATCTTGATTCTGTTTTTCAATGGAAAGCCATTAATTAATTTTAAAATGGGGTGAAAAGCAGAATACAAAAAAGTTTTGGTAGACAAATAGCACGGGACTATAAAACAAAAACGTTTCTCTTTCACCGAAAGAAGATCACATCCTCAAATTGACCCCGTGAAAACCCGGGGTGGAATTGGTCTTCAGCAACCATGCTTGTCATTTGAGGCGACTAACGGGATCGAGTAGTCAGGCTCGTTCTCTTGGTTGATACAGGTCATCGTATCCCAATTGCATAGGTTGGTGCTCTTGAAGTCAATCACTGGATTGCCTGGCCCAGACTCGCTTATTTACAGACCGCCGCCATACAGCTGGCATATTTCTGAGTGCGGCGTTAAATAACAAACAAGGTATTTATATAACTGAATACTGTATTTCCTTTGTCCTGTGTATCGACAGGTGGATGTGCGCTGATCTGGTGTCTGGCATGGCTTGCAATAGCATACGACAAACCGGAACTCCACCCAAGTATATCACCCGAAGAAAAGTCTTCCATCTTCCATCACAGGACCAATGTGGACAATGATCCTCAGGTGTGTTATTAAGGTGACACCATGCCCTGTTGTCGACGTAGAATTATAACTGTACATTTTACAGCGTCAGATTGAATGTTTAATCTAACTCCGTAATGATAATGGGTGGAGAGGCACGATTGAACCGATAAACTGAGTATGCTATTGTATTTCTATACGCAAAGGTCACACACACCCATATAGTCCTGCACCATGACCGTGGAATATATATTTATTTTATGAAAAAATAATAATCTAGAAATGCATCCAAAAGCAAGTCTAGCCAGCTCAAGCTAGCTCTATTCCACACTGAAATCATCATAGGGAATTTTTTTATTTTTAGAGTCAAGAAGGATATTGTGTAATATAAGATTTCAGAGACTAAATGTTAGTCTAACACCCATATATCTTACTCGCTTATATGAGAGGCAGAAGAAGTGAACGGCACAGCTGCTTCGTAAGCCAACATTAAGTGGTCCCAACGAACGAGAACAGACACTTCACTCTTAGTCGAGTTATGTCTTGTTTTCTGTCCATAACGATTTGCCACACAGAATTTGAATGTTGTAGCAATGGCTTATATAATTGTTATTCGTTGAACAAGATAATATTTTTGGTTAAACCTGTGAACAAATTGACCTTTTTTCAGTTATTTTTATGATTATGTTTAGCTGTTGGCCTAGTTAAAGTCCAGTTAATACGTATTCTTAAATCTTAAAAAGACTTAAAAAGTAAACTGGATTCTTATGTACCACGTGCAGAACGGGCTTGATACACTGTGAATGGCAGGCGTGTGCCTTGAACAGGGAGTGAGCTGGGTTTTATGCCACTTTTAGCAATATTCCAGTAAAATCACGGCGGGGGTCCTCAACGATGTTGTTTCTTAGAAGTGTTTAAAATGACATATTAACATGCAAGTTTAGGGACGTGTGTAGGTTCAGGGACGTGTGCAAGTTTAGGAGCGGATGCAAGTTTAGGGACGGGTTATAGAAATCGAGAAATTATGTTATCAAGCCACTTTTTTGTTCGGTAAACTCAATTTGTGAACCAGCGCAGTTTTTGTTGAAATATGTTCTTGCCACCGTCCCAGTTGGAATTCAAGTTCAGAAAGGGTTCCAGGGATGTCCCCACCAGGCTGATGACATGGACCGAGTGCCACACCGGTTGCTGGCTGTACCACAGATTCACACATTTATAAGCTAAGCCATTCCAGGACCAAACGAAGAGTTAAGATCAAAGTGTCAAGGTTGACTCCGAAATGAAAATTTTTCGAGAGCTGGGAGGATGGTTAACTAAATTTTTGTAACCGGTTTTCTTTATGTTTAATACAAACCTGCCACTAGTTCTGTAACCTAATAACGTGTGAAACCCAAAGCTTTCTTCTTTATCCGCCACCATCGATCCCAAATCACTAACAATAATCTATGAAGTCTGTCCACGTTTCTTTCAGACGGCATGAAGGGCGGTCTATCGGGGACCTCGACCAGCCTTCTAGATATGAAGCAGTGATCAATGGGCTTTTATGCACAGCACTGTGACCTCGGCGGTATTTGTTGAAAACTTTACATGCTCGACATATTTAGCGAAACTAAGTTATGCTAAGAGGGACGTGCCAGGGTGATCAGCTGAGAGCATTGGTATTGAGTGTGAAGGATTCCACACTCGACACAGCGAACCAGTGAGCAAATCTAATCAGCCTTGGGAAAGGGATCAGAAATAATCAAATAAACTTTAAGAGACAGAGATCTGTATTTGGTGCGATTCCGAGGACAAATACAAGAATACTAATGAAGAAATCCAAGACCGCCACTGTTAATTTGTACATTTAGCGAGGGAAAGGTGTCAGCGTAAAAGAGAAAATCAAATAGCCCGGACTAAGTCGGCAAGTGACAGGAGATGGATGCCGAACAAATTAGGCCTTGTGAGGTTTGTGGATGTGTGGTTGTGAAAGCCAACTGGAACCTGGATTCAATTTTAATTTTGTGTGAGCGCTATGTGTATTTGATTCCTGGGTATTCCGGCGCAGTGTTGGTCCAGGCAGCCCATGCTTGCCTTAAGAGCCGACTAACAGGGGAATCAGGTGGACACGGTGTGTGATTTGGTTGTTAATGTTGAAACCAGACTAACATTTAGTCCCAGGAATAAACTACAAACTAAAAATATAATCTAAATGAAGCCCTGAAAATGCTTATTTCCGCTGAGGCAATCTAGACTTGCCAACTCATTCTTGGCTTAAGTTGGATTCATTTTATGATTAATTCTCCAGTGTCTGGGCATCTTCCCGAGACAAGTGCGTTATCTAAAGTCCAGTTTCCACCACCCTTACTGAGAGAGGAGAGAACGAGAGATTGAGAAGAGTGAGAGGTAGAGAGAGAGAGAGAACGAGAGATTGAGAAGAGTGAGAGGTAGAGAGAGAGAGGAGAGAACGTGAGAGTGAGAGGTAGAGAGAGAGAGAGAGAACGAGAGATTGAGAAGAGTGAGAGGTAGAGAGAGAGAGGAGAGAACGTGAGAGTGAGAGGTAGAGAGAGAGAGAGAGAACGAGAGATTGAGAAGAGTGAGAGGTAGAGAGAGAGAGGAGAGAACGTGAGAGTGAGAGGTAGAGAGAGAGAGGAAAGAACTTGAGGTAAAGAGAGAGAGGTAAAATTGGGTTTAACGTCGCGTCCAAGGTTATTACACTTGTACAGCGACGTGTAAATATTGGCTAGAATAGCCAGTCTATACATTGTCCTATCAAAATCATAACGAAATCGACATCCGATTCAAAAGCAACATGGGGACTGCTGTGCAGCTTTCGATCAATTGCAGGCTATTCAGAGCATGAGTACCGTCAACTGGGCGTCGACAGATGTTTAGGCGACTAACGGGATCGAGTGGTCAAGCTCGCTGACTTGGCTGATGCGTCTCCCTCTTGCGTGGATTGATGCTTGTGATCACGACATGTCAGGTTGATGAGGGAGGAAAGCCCGAAGTGATGATGGGAGTATACGTTTACCACCTTAATGAAACCTACGACTACAGTATAGTGCTGGTAAACCTGGAAACAAAAGAAAGGCAAACTGGGATTCGAACCCACTGATATGATCTTCCTACGTGAACTGTACAGGGCGTTCTTTATGCTGCTATTGGTTGTGTCTGTACTTGACCGTGCGTAGTAACCTCATCACCTTGGCAGAGATTTACTCATCTCTGGTGGTATACGGTTGGCACAGTCGTCTAAGGCGCCGCAATTCGATGTGAAGAGTTGCATCCCTCTAGCGTGCCACCTATGATCATGGGTTCGAGTCCCAGTTGTCTCAAATTGTTTCAAGGTTCGCCTATACCCGAGGATTACACCAACGTCGTAAGCGGCACAGACTCGGACTTTCCCGTCACATTAAGCTGACACGTCGTGATATACTTGTAATACTGTACAAAGCGACGTTAAACCCAACTCACTCACTCAACCTTGAATAGTCCAGACTGTTCCATTAAGCTTATAGGTGTTGGCTCAGCCTATCCCTTTGCCACTGTAAAACAAATGGTTGGTTTGTTTGTTTGCATTCAGCAATATTCCAGCTATATGACGGCGGTCTGTAAATAATCGAGTCTGGACCAGACAATCCTGTGATTGACATCATGAGCATCAATCCACGCAATTGGGATACGATGACATGCATCAACCAAGTCAGCGAGCCTGACCACCCGATCCCGTTAGTCGCCTTTTACGGCAAGCATGGGTTGCTGAAGACCTCTTCTACCCCGGATCTTCAAGAAGTGTGTAAAATACTACCTTTGACACCGGAGAGCTTGTGGCATTATCAGTTTAGTGACCACACTGCCGAAGGAGGAGCACACAATTTCAGACAAAAACATCCCCCAAAGTATTTCCTAATCACTAACTTGTATTGTTCAGTCGAGTTGAAGCCGGAAATAAGGAATATGGGAGACTGTCAGAAGTCGCCGAAAACAATGGAGTGAGCATGGTTTTACGTCGTGTCCAGCAATATTCCAGCAGAATCACCACGGGGGACACCAGAATGGGCTTCACGCTTTGTCCAACAATATTCCAGCAGAATCACCACGGGGGACACTAGAATGGGCTTCACGCTTTGTCCACATGAAGGGATTCGAACCTCGGCTTTCACCGTGACGAGCGAACGCTTTAACCAAGTGTATGTTTATTTGTGTTAATGTTTAACTACTTAAAACAAGAGCGAATATGTGAAACATAACATTGTTTTGATCAAACAAATACATCGTTTTGGATTGGAATATGAACTGGAACAAAAACGAGAATCGAGGCGACCTAATACTTCGGAATTTAAACAAAACACGTTCACAAATACATTTGGAATATTCATGTACTTCAGTGCAAAACTAACATATGCTACAACATGCACGGCATGATTAGTGGTCTGTCTCAGCCCCTGAACCATGTTATTTTCCTTTCCGCCAAGCCTTTGCTGTAATGTTGTAGCCCTAGAGGAAGCAAGTCTAGATTTACCACAGGTCCTTCCATCTCAATGAGGCTCTTTTTTAATTCAAATGTTGTTGCTTGTTTCTTTCAAAAGCATATATTATGAGAGACTACGCGTTAGTCTCGATTTATGGCCACTTCAGACACGATGTGCTCCTCACCGACCCATCGAAATCACGTGATCGACTTGTATATTTCAAATAACGAATGCTCGTCCATTTCACTCGCGTTCAGGAGCTGGTGTTGCAGTGCTAGCCCACAATGGCGATGGAAGGAAAACCTTTCGACGAGCTCGGTAAGCTGTGAGGAAAACATAATAGGCGAATAACTTGTTGCCGTTGGCGATAGTAGGGAAAGTTGTGTGCGTGCTGAGGGTGGGGGACTGCTTTGTGTCGCACGGAACAGAGGATACCGCCTCACCGAATACCACGTGCTCCTTAAAATCGAAGTGGCCATTGTTGCTTTTCAATCTTGAAAATCTTCACATGAACCGCTTGTTGATATGCCGGATTTGGGGTTAATTTAGACATGTACTAACCCCTCAATACACCACTACTAATGATCATCATCATCATCATTATGGTGTATTAACTAAGCCCACGGTCAGCCCTAGCTGTTTCCCGTGTGCGAAATACGCTAGAAGTCGAAAAGCGCACGTAAAATCCCCAATGTAAGTCGGTAAGTACCTGGCTGTTTTTACCGAAGAACTTTGATTGATTGATTTTATGATTAATGCGAATCAATCAATTTCAGGGAACGGATGTGTCCATTCATACATGTTTGCAGACGTAGGCCATCTGATGTCTGATTTTCAACTGCACACGTTTGTATACCGCCGCAGCAATTAAGCCAACAATTAGGAGAAATTAAGAATTCTCCGAATTCAACTTTAAACAAGATCTACGCAAACAAGGCTAGACTTAGAAGAGGTAGGGTTGGTGGTATCCAGGTTTTCTAATGAACAAAATAGAAGAACTGAAAGTTCAAATAAATACTTTAAATTCGACAATTTGTAAGGAAAGGGGTTGAATAATTTTGTAAGGTAGGGTGATGGGTTCTTTCCATGCATGTCATCGTATCCAAATTGCGTGGATCGATGCTTCTAAAATCAATCCCTGGATTTTCTGGTCCAGACTCGATTATTTACATATAGCTGGAATATTGCTGAGTGCGTCGTAAAACAACCAAACAAACAACCATGGAGATGTAGATGCGAGCTATTTTGTGTTAAGGGCCGCCTCCATCAAAGCGACCACATAACTGACCACATTGTACCACAATGCTCTCACTGTAACACACCTGCTCACTTTGCTGCAGCCTCTCTCACTCATATTGCAGACCCTGGTAAGGATAAGTCTTCAGCAACCCATGCTTGCCATAAACATAGTAAAAGGCGACTATGCCTGTCGTAAGAGGCGACTAACGGGATCGGCTGGTCAGGCTCGCTGACTTGATTGATGATGTCATCGTGTCCCAACTGCCTAGATTGATATTCATGACGTCAATCACTGGCTTGTTTGGTCCAGACTCGATAATTTACGGACCGCCGTTATATAGCTGGAATATTGCTGAGTGCGGTGTTCAACAACAAACAAACATAACTTAACTCAGACTTAGTCGTAAGACGGCATTACATATCGTGGCCCTCGGCTTTCCCCGATTTGCCCGGCATGTAAACCGAGGTTGTTGTATTTTATTTGTTAGTGGATAAGTGAGTTAAGGCGATGGCCGCTTTGAACAGTATTTCAGTTACATTATGACGTGAACTGTGATCAATGTTGCTGTAAAACTCAGGCCTTGACGTAAATGTCTGAGACCTGCATCACTTCGGGCTTTCCTCCCACATATATAATCTTGAACGCGACGTTAGACCCCGTTCACCTCACCTCACCTCACCTCACCTCACCTCACCTCGAATGGGAGCGTGTGCCAATGCCCTCCTAGGTCAGTGTTCATATGGTGGTGCCGACCCATATTTCATCAATTACAGCTTCACTTCACTTCACGTCAGGTACAGTAATTATGAGCTTCATAATGTCATAATTGTGCATTAATGACATACGAACATCAGTTTCATAATGGATTTAATCCCTGTATGACCTTTATCGTTTCGCCCAGGTAATGCGTGTTTCATTAGATTATATCATTTATATGCATGAAGATGCGATTTTTCATAACTTGACAAAACTACAGGGGATATAATCTATTAGTTATGGTGAGCGATGTATTATTCAGAAAGGCAGAAGAGATTTGAAATGTGATTAAACTCCAGACCTACGCAACTTTCCGATCAGTTTCATTTGAATTTGTTTTTTAAACGATCAGATACAATACAATCTTTCGGCAACAAGTCAGATGCAGTGTCGTCAGTTCTGCAGCCTATCAGACACGACAATGTCAGTTCGGCAACAAGTCTGATACGATAAAGTTAATCCGGCTAGCTATTCATCAGATACAATGTATTCAGTTCGGCAACAAGCTTTGTCAGGTACGCAGTAGTGAGTTCGGCAACAAGCTTACTCAGACACGACGCAGTGGTTCAGTAACCCATCACACAATGCACAATGTACTCAGTTCGGCAACCTATCAGCTACAATTTAGTTAGTTCAGATTTCAATCACAAACGATGATGTCAGTGTCACGGTGCCAGATAACGGACCCTCGGGGACTGATGCATGCCCTATAGGGTTTACAGCCCTAGCTGTGTCTAGAGGATTCACAGGCACCACTGAGACCCTCGCAACAAGTTAGAGACAAAAAACAATACATCAACCCACATGCATCCAATAACTCTGATAGTAGATCATAACAGACATAACTAAAGTACTGGGGGTACGGGTGGCCCAGTCGTCTAAGGCGCCGCGATTCATTGTGCAGAGTTGCGTCCCTTGTGCACGCCAGAAACCTATGATTGTGGGTTCGAATCCCAATTCGCCCCGATTATGTTTCTAGATTTGTCAGCACCATACCCGTCGTGGGTTTCACCGAAGTGGTAAACGTCTGAGACCTGCATCACTCGGGCTTGCTTCCCACATTAAGCTGACAGGCCGCGATATAACTGGAATACTGTTAAATGCGGCGTTAAACCCAACTCAATCACTCACTAACTGAAGCACTATTGGCACTTCATTTAATAAAGACCATAATGTAAGTAATGACCTACCAACAGAAATACTCAATAACAAACTGACCAAGATCTCAGTATAAATTAGTCTCACATTTGATAAATAAAAGATAACTATGACACCATATAACGTTAACGCCTGATCTAAGGACGAAGAGCCATGGAACTGACCAAGTTTTCCCCATGTCCATAGCCAGTGAGAGGTCCGGGACAGCAGTGGTGTGAGTTCTCCGTGGGAACTGACCCATGGAAAGACAGCGCCATCTTTATTACCCTGGCTCGGACTGAGGACCCTGGCTCGGACTCGCTACTAAACAGTTGTAAACAGCCTCTTGGGGCCAAACTGTTTTAAACAAATACCAGT
Source organism: Haliotis cracherodii (assembly GCF_022045235.1). Lineage (NCBI taxonomy): Eukaryota > Metazoa > Mollusca > Gastropoda > Lepetellida > Haliotidae > Haliotis > Haliotis cracherodii. Next base: position 1,424,279 of record NW_027266279.1, read on the forward strand.
TAAATAAAACTTTACTATTTTTGACACCATTTTGAAATGAAGAATCAGGCCAATGATTAGAGCATAGCGTAAAATCATGTAGTTTCAAAATAGTAAATGTACACTATTTCAAAAACTACACCGTCCACTACCTTGCCGGATACCAGATCCGTGGTACCCGGCACCGGACAACTCAGTGGAAAGCGTGCCTCCTGGTATCCGGGTATCCGACAAGGTATCTGCCATCGGATACCCGGATGCGTTGTGGGTACATGTAAGTTGAGGTGAGGTGAAATTAGGTTTAACGTCGCGTACAAGATTATTGCACTTATATAGCGACGTGCATGCACGTGTGTGTGTGTGGCTGCTTGTACTAGTCCGGACTGATGCCGATTTATAGTGCTAGCCCACTGAGATACCATGCCGCAGTTTAACATGAATACCCCACTCAGACACAGTATACTGACTCCGAGCCGACCAGTCCTTGTTTTAGCCTCTAAATGCCGAGCGCCAGACAGGGTAACAACAAGTACCATCTTTTAACGTCTTTTGGTATGACGCGGCCGGGGATCGAACCCTGGACCTTCCGCTCTCCGGACGGACGCTCTACCACTAGACCACGGAGGCGGTCCTGTACATGTAAGTGTCCGGAGGTATCCGGAAGGGATCCTGAAAACGGAAACCGCATTTTTCATTAGCTGTGAGGTCGTTCACTGTGGGATGCAGTCAGGTTTGAATAATATCCACGTCTTTTTCTAGACGAGAAACTACAAGAACTTGTGAACGCCGCCTTCGACATGAAGCGTTGTGCCTACTGCCCATACAGCAACTTCCATGTGGGATGCGCAGTGTTGACAGAAAGTGGAGAAATATACGCAGGTAACATGGTAACAGAGCCCTGAGCGACGGATCGGTGCATTGCGATATTACACAAATCTATTCGATAGGAGGTACAATAGGTATTATTTCCCGAATTGTTTTTATTATCTACATATCAGATGGCGTGATTAATAAATGGGACTTCATGGCGTGATTATATTTAGTCTGATCTTCAAACATGTCATAATTGCAGTCTTGGAGACAAGATGTCTAAATTTCCAGTACATGTCACTTTACTGTTGCAGACTTCATGGTGGTGGGTAGACAAGGAGCCACTATTTTGATCATGTCACTTAACTATTGCAGGACCCGTGAAGATTACGGGGTAGAATAGGTCTTCAGCAACCCATACTTGCCGTAAAAGGTTACTATGCTTGTCGTAAAAGGCGACTAACGGGATCGGGTGGTCAGGCTCGCTGACTTGATTGATGCATGTCATCGATCCCAATTACGTGGATCGATGCTCATGATATCAATCACTGAATTGTCTGGTCCAGACTCGATTATATACAGACCGCCGTCATATAGGTGGAATATTGCTGAGTGCGGCGTTAAACAACAAACCAACCAACCAACCAATCACTGTTGCAGGCTTCATGGTGGTGGATAGACAAGGAGCCACTACTTTGAACATGTCACTTCACTGTTGCAGGCTGCAACGTTGAAAACGCCTCCTACGGTCTAAGCATTTGTGCTGAAAGGGTAGCCATGACCAATGCTTTATCCAAAGGTCATCGCAAGTTCAGAGCAGCGGCAGTTTCCTGGTAATGACTTCGTGTTTTACTAGTTTTATACCTACAATCGGAGAGACTATACAAGGATATAGGCTCCCTGCTACAATCTGTTCTATTATTTACAACGGTCTTCGTTAAAGTGTATGAAATATTTCTTATGGTCCCCGCTTAGATTGCGGAACTGTTGGCATTGAATTTTCAACATACCAACCGCAATTTGTATCGCGAAGTATAGATGTGAAACGCCATTCACCGGATATTAACGATATTTTCCGCTTGAATTAGATCTAGGGATCAAGGGAAGTAACTCTAAGGTTATTTTGTGTCTGCTGTAAATACCTGACTGTGGTGTTCTTACCTATTCCGACCAAATCATGCATGCACAAGACATGCCTGCAATATAATTAGGTGTGCGGTGGATTGAATTCATTGTCCACCGGTCCCCCGGGGCACATGGGCTATATATGACAACTTACATTATGTCCCACCCAGGCTCCATTGTGTGAGCAGCCTGCCCGAGGCTCGGCGTTAAGCATTCGTGAGTTAAAACAAGGACTCGTCGCCTCGGAATGTCTGTTTGGGGTATTCATGTTAAATTGCGGCATGGTATATAATAATATGTTTATTTATTATATGGCTCCGTGTAGGCTATGCATTCAAATATTCATCTTATATTATTTTTATGTATTCACATATTTTAGAGACGTGTATTTTAGTGCAATGATCTTGATTTGTTTGTGTGTTGCTTAAGGTCGCCTTAAGCTACATGACGCGATCTGTAGGTATTCGAGTCTGGGCCAGACAACCCAGTGATTGGCATCATGAGCATCGATCCACGCAATTGCGATACGATGGCATGACTCAACGAGCCTAATCCCCCGATCCCTTTAGTCGTCCTTTACCAATGCTTACGATAACCATGGGTTGCTGAAAACCAATTCTAACCCGGATCTTCACGGGCAACAATAATCTTGAACGCGATGTTAAACCACATTTCGCCTCCCCGTCAATACTACAGCTGAAAGAATGCTGATTGTGGCGTAGAATAAATTAACCAACAAACCAAACACTAGTGTTTAAATGATTTAAATTGTACACTTTGAACGGACTGTACCTAGACTGCGGAATGGCAAATTATTCTGAAATATGCCTGAACTTGTTCGACCGTGAATTATGATAATAATAATACCACACCAATCACTTGTAAGGATCAACTTTACCATGTTCGTTCCATCGCCGGTGATTGTCTGCCCTGAGAGCTCGACGAATAGTTTGCTGTGTCTATCTGACAGAAGATAAACTATATGTATTTATTTCAGCGACGTAGTGGACACCTTCAAAGGACCATGCGGAGCCTGTCGGCAGTTTTTTATTGAGGTAAAGACAATCACTGACTGTTTCCATTATCTTTTTGTTCAACGGGTGAGTGAGTGAATTTTAACAGTTTGTCACGTCAGGTGAAGCTCGGAACACATTCGGCAGTTTGACTCGTGGGAGTTTTTCGGGCTTCGGTCCCACCCCGCCCTGTTCCAAATGTGCTTTTGTCCAACCAGCAGTGAATGGGTACCCGGTAGGATGAAATGGTAATGTGACTGTTAGCCTTCTAGCGCCTTAAAGGCACTTGGCTTGTATACTCCCCGTGAGTCTGAGAATGAAAGTGCACACTGAACGGGGTAATAATGTAATCCTTTGAGCATGCTTCAGGGCTTGGCTTTGGCGCATAATTACATGCACATTATTAATATCATGACGCAAAGCCCACGACCTCAGTATGGTTGCCAGTCCAGGGTTAATGAGGAGAACCACAGAAAATACCCAAACAGTCATTAAAACATGCAAATATCTCTTGGTTTCTCAGTTCGGGCTGGAGTGGGACTTGTACATGGTCAAACCGGACAAGACGTGGAGGAAGATGCAGATGGGAGAGCTGGTACCGTTACCTTTTACCCCAGCCTCGTTGCAGGAGGAAAGAGTCAAATAAGAAACACGAACTACTCTGCTTACATGCTTACATCGAACATGTTTATCTCGAAGTATCGTACGTCAATTCCACGAGTTTCCAGGGGATGTTCCAACATTCAGTCTTCACGGTCTCAGCTGACAACATCCAATATGGCGATAACGATATTCGACTGGTTTTGGTAGGGTGCGCCACCTACGACTTTCGATGACCTATTGCAACAAAAACAGATGTTCCTTAACAAGTTCAACAGCAAATCAGTAATGCAGCAATTTATCGGTATTTTATCGATACCCCGAACTAGTTTGTAACACAGGCTGCTGATAAAAGTTCACTATGATGTCGTTGTATGTGAGGATGTTTGAATCTTAGCAATAAAACCTGATGCAGTAACTATATTTCTATACTTTTTTCGAAAATGTTTTTCCCATGGAATATCCTTCAGAGATGAGTACCATGCCCGTTGGGATTGGGGGGGGGGGGGGGGGGGGGGGGGGGCATGTCCTCGGCACCCCGTGCATCAAATGTCGACTAAGGGCGATCTGGTGGTTACAATGCGTGATCTGGCTGACAGCGTGGTCACGTCCCCGATGTTGTGGAGCGATGCTCATGCTGTCACCCACTGGTCTGCCAGGCAAATACTGGATTATTTGAAGGCTTTCGTGACATCGCATCACTGGGCAAATGTCAAGAACTATGTTTATAACGTTTTGCGCGAATTGTATTCACTTTTCACGAAGTGATCGAACCCGTGAAGATTCCGGGGTAGGATAGGTCTTCAGCAACCCATGCTTGTCTCCCCGTGAAGATTCCGGGGTAGGATAGGTCTTCAGCAACCCATGCTTGTCTTCCCATGAAGATTCCGGGGTAGGATAGGTCTTCAGCAACCCATGCTTGTCTTCCCGTGAAGATTCCGGGGTAGGATAGGTCTTCAGCAACCCATACTTGTCTCCCCGTGAAGATCCGGGGTAGAATAGGTCTTCAGCAGCCAATGCTTGCCGTAAAAGGCGAATCTGCTTGTCGTAAGAGGCGACTAACAGGATCAGGTGGTCAGGCTCGCTGACTTGGTTGAAGTATGTCATCGTATTTCAACTGCGTGGATCGATGCTCATGACGTCAATCACTGGATCGTTGTATCCAAACTCGATTATTTACAGACCGCCTTCATATAGCTGGAATATTTTTGAGTGCGGCAAAACAGTTTTATTGGAATCAAGTTGATACCACTGTCAGAAAAAGTTAACTACGGCCTAGCAAGATCACGATGTGTTTCAATTACATCTGCAATTTATATGATATTGGGGGGAAATATGCGTGAATCATTACACAACGAGTTCACAATTCTTGTAGCTGTGCCCGTTTGCGCTCAGACGGAACCCCGTCGTAAAAATGGCCACGAGTCGCTTTTCGGCTTGTCCGGCAATAACTCGATGCTGTGTGGTGTTGATTGCATGTCATCACAGCACGGCGACTTGGGACGCTGCTTCATCTGCCAGTCACTGGCTTCGATTATTTACAGGTCGCCTTGATAGAGCTGTATCAATGTTGTTGACATCCACCAAGACAGGAAGCAATCGATAGTTGTAGAGCACCCCATCGTGACCGTGGGTTCGAATCCCGGTTTGCTCCGATTATGTTTCTAGGTTTGTCAGCACCATACCCGTGCTCGTGGGTTTCACCATAATGGTAAACATCTAAGCTGACATGCCATGATATAACTGTTCAAAGCGGCGTTAAACCCAACTCACTCACTAACTCGGAAACAGTGACTATGACTATGGTTCGGACTTGTTTGTTTGTCTAACGATATGACCTTGATGTATACTGATTGCAAAATGTATTACGGAGGTTTGCACCATGTGACCTCTGATAACCTTGAAATTACACTACTCAAGTACAGGCCGCCCCGCTAGTTATCATGGAGTTTCAAGTCAAGTTGTTATGCATATTTTATGAATGAAAATTATTTCTAACAGTATAGTAGGTGTTGAAAATGTATTTTCTGAGGACCAATATTGTCATCTTTAGTCAACGGTGTCGTCCTTAGCCATTGTGGAGTCGTGTATGAGGTCAGGGGCTGCACAAACACAATGTTTCACCTTGTATGTGTGTGTCAATCTGTTGTGAGATGTAAACATTGTATTGTGGTAACTTTAGATGTTACGATATCCGTGGATCACGGCACGTGACACGGCAGACCAATCAGGGGCGAGTATGGTGAACGGGTCGTCCGTGCAGTATGTGCAGTTAAGCCTTGTCTTCCGTTGTGTGGAGTCGTGCAGAATTTTATGTTTGGCATGCCGGCCGGCATTCTGTTCTTTTCCCTTATCCCTGGTGGCAGCAATGAAGAAGGTTAGAAGACACAACAAATGAAAATCCAACATGTGAGTCAAGCATTGAAGAATTTGTATATTATTTTCGTCGCAGTTTTTGAGCAGTGTGTCTCACGGAGTCCGAACGCCGAACAGTCTTGCACTTTCAGGGGAGATTTTAAAATGCCAGGTATTGCCTCTTGCAAATGATATTTTCTGCATATATTTAGAACTTTTTCCAAAATTCAGGCCGGGGGGTCTGGTTTGAGTTTAAGACAAATGTTCAGGCACTTGTTTTACCGCCGGGTCACGGTGTTGACTGTTTTGGTTTGTTCAGAGGAATCAAAGTCTGACTTTGAAACTTTCAAGAAGTAATTGATAGAAGAAATTGGCAGAACCGTTGAACATAACCAAAACGCAGTTTCTGATTTCCATAAATTGGCTTAAAAAGCTCCTCAAACCATTGATGAATTTGCGCATCGTTTGGAATCCGCCCGTATCCCCTCTCCAAAAGTTACATATATTTACCTATAGCGTGTTTCTTCCACTATCTATATATTTATATACATTTGAGGGTGGTACGGGCGGAAGTCTTTCCCATCGTTTGACTTTAACAGTTGAGGATGCTAATCCTTCGAATAAGGAAGAGCTTTGTGCTCAACATTTCTATGATGGTCTGCATTCCAAATCTGTCAAAGATCATTTCCAAGTCATTGTTTTTCACCCAGCTAAAGGGGCGGCCGGATAGCCTAGTGGTTAAAGAGTTAGCTCGTCACGCCGAAGACCCGGGTTCGATTCCCGACATGGGTACAATATGTGAAGCCCAGTTCTGGTGTCCCCCGCCGTGATATTGCTGGAATATTGCTAAAAGCTGCGTAAAACCATAGTCCTTCACTCACTCACTCACATGGTGCTGCTAGTTCCAGACGAGGTACACATGGGTACCAGTGTGGTATGCGAGGTGACACAGCGCGATTCTGCTTCACCATCCAAAACCTACTAGTCGTTGATTCTGTTACATGTCATGCATGAGTGTTACCTCGTTGGAGAAGGCATTTCCAAATGTTCATACAGGAACCGAACTCGAACATACCGGCTTATCCGTCGATTCATTAGATGCTATGTTTTGTTTGTTTTACGCCCTACTTAGCTATATGACGGCGGTCTGTAAATAATAGAGTCTGGGTACAGTTAACGCGTATGTCCGTATTTATGATAGCGTCTTTGATGTTCAGCTTGGTTGGGATTTCTTATCAAAATTTAACCGTGTAACTCTGTACCTTTACATAACGAAATCAATTTGGGTAACTTGAATTGGATGACAGGGTTGCCACAGTACATATGAATGAATCTGTTGTCATACCATATAGATGTCAGTCTTCGGGCGTCTGTTTTGGTCGGAAGCTGTGTGATGAACAGATGATTGAACGAGGTGATTATTTTGAAAACAAGACATGTTTGTTTGTTTGTTGGCAGGTCTGTTAGTTCAGGGCATGTGTTGGTGGGGAATCCAGGACCTGTAAGATGTTGTGCAGATGTCAGACTGTTGGTGGGGCTCGAGTGTAAGGAATCTTCAGATAAACCTTCATTTGTGAAACAGGGGCATATGGATCATTTCCACCGGAAAGAGTTAGAAGCATTGCTTGGTGAATACAAATGCAGTAGTGTGTGATTACGTATATATATTATCAAGTGTATTTATTTTCAGCTTCTATTTCAATATCTAAGTCTTAGTCCTGTTCAAGCACTGAACAAATAGCTTTATAACTGGCAAACACTCCAGCCCACATAGGAGGGGGAAGGGAGGGGGGATACGAGCGGAGTCACTATGGCAAATTATATACTTGACGTATCGTCCCGTGAAGATCCGGGGACGAATAGGCCTTTAGCAACCCATGCTTGCCCGAAAGGGCGACCATGCTTGTAAGAGGCGACTAACGGGATCGGGTGGTCAGGCTCGATGACTTTGTTGATGCATGTCATCGATCCCAATTACGTGGATCGATGCTCATGTCAGTCACTGGATTGTCTGGTCCAGACTCGAATATTTACAGACCGCCGTCATATAGCTGGAATATTGCTGAGTGTGGCGCTAAACTACAAACTTGACGTCATAGGACTCCGTGCCATATACAGTGAGATATTTCTCATATTCTATTCTATACGTTATGCACTCCGTGTGCTATGCATAACTGTAATAATTATCACATTTAAATAACCTATGCTACTCAGTATACATTATGACAAAATCATGTGTATGGATGCACGCGTGTCCAAGTCTGTACAGAGTTGCGTCCCTTGAACCCGTCAGAAACCTCTGATCGTGTGTTCGAATCCCGTTTCGACCCGATTATGCTTCTAGGTCTGTCAGCACCATACCCGTGCTCGTGGGTTTGACCAAACGTCTAACACCTGCATCACTTCTGGCTTTCCTCCCACATTAAGCTAACACGCCGTGACATAGGAATACTGTTAAAAGCGGAGTTAAAACCAAACTCACTCACGTTCATGTTGAGGCATATTAATGGATTGTCCACAGGCGACTACATAGATATTTCAAGGTAAAAAGTTAGTAAACACTGGAAGTAACTATGTGATAATATACGATTGTTATATTTGTTCAGTTCTAACTGTAATGTTCTATGTGTATGTTGCATAACTTAACTCTGTATTTCTTTCCACAGGGCCTTTCGTCAGTCTTCCCAGCTGATGTCATCGGCTCTGATGAAAGTCTCATCTTAAGGACTTCAACCTGCGTTTGCGATTCCTTCAACAAACTACTCTGGTTACTCTACATACTGTCCACAGCTACAAGCAAGCGTGGGGCGGTCGGGTAGCCTCGTGGCTAAAGCGTTCCCTCATCACTGCGAAGACCTGGGTTCAATTCCCCACATGGGTACAATGTTGATGGCGAAGGTCCCCTGGTAGTAAGGGTATTGAAGCAGTCGCGAATTATGGTTGAATCTCACAGGCATGATTGCAATCTCACTGAGACGCAAGTGTAAGCTCAATAGCCCAGTGACTGCTCTTTATCATGCGTAAAAAAGGAGTCAAAAACAGTTATCTGGGCAGTGTTTATAATCAGAACAGAAATAAGTTTGATGTGGAATGGACAACATTTTCCCCCATTTAAGTATCTTGCCCATTTTGGTGTGATTGGTCCATTACACACTGGTGCTATACTAGAATAGTGAGTGTAGAGCATGTATGCGTCATTATCCACTGACTTTGTGAGACCTGCAAGATGTATGCACTTGAACTTGGACCGGCAAAAACATATACCGTGTATGAATTGGTCTTCAACATCACATGCTTGTGTAAATCACTGAATGGTTCATGTTTCAAGCCTGCTGCACTTCATGGATCATTGTGCTCAGTTATACTCCGAAAAGCTCTGTCTGGTGTGTTGTCACTACAGGATAGATTGTTCCAGCCAAACGTTGGGGGTGAAGGAATATTGTGACTATTAACATCTTGTGTCGTTGAGCAGAATAAATGTTATGTGCCAGCCTCTCTAGTCTTCATTGTTATACTTTGGTTCCCAGTCTTCAGCAACCCATTGCATTGATCGATGCTCATGATATCAATCACTGGATTATCTGGTCCAGACCGCTGTCATGAAGCCAATATTGCTGTGTTCGGCTTCTGAGTGGTCTGATGAAAGACCGCAAAAGCAATTTCAAGCTAGCAATAATCAGTGTCTTTTGTGAACATGATCTACTGAGGGTCTTCATCTTGTACTTCAGAGACAATCTGATCCAACCGGCTGACCCACACATTACATCTGTCAAATCTTTCATTTCAGAGAAACAAAAAAAATGTACTGAAGTAGATTGTGTGTTAACAGCTACCAATTGCTGTGATCGCGAGTTTGTTTACATGGCTTGGAGCAGTGTTCTTTCCAAAATACTCTGATGATTGCTAGCTTGAAATTGCTTTTGCGGTCTTTCATCACCTAACTCGGCAATATTACAGGTGAATGACGGTCTGTAAATCGAGTTTGGACCACTCAATCCAGTGATTGATATGGACCACCACATTTGGGATACGATGAAATGCATCAACCGAGTCGGCGAGCCTCACTTTCTGATCTCTGTGTTGGCTTTCAATAAGATCATTTGTTTAATCATCACCAATCTATTCTATTGGGGCTTTATCTGGATATCATAGTCCAATATAATGAACATTTACTGACCTCGCCATGCATTTATCAAAAAAAAAATGTTGTGAGAAATACAGCAAAGAAAAATGCAAACATGGAGTACTGGGAAATCATTTGAAATGATTAAGTACAATCCGAAAGTGCACATTACATTACTGATTATATGAAATTATCAAGCCTGTTCATGTTAGTGATACAAGATAAGCAACAAAACTGATGAATATGACCTTGCATAAATGATGCAGGAGATTACTCAAACATCATGAAAAAGCAATATCTAGGTGGAGAATGATGACATCATGCATTTCTGGGAACTGAAAAAGCATGGAAATGCCCACAGTGGCATGTGTCCTGACATTTATTGTCTGAAAAAAGTAGATTCTAAGAGGCTTCTTATGATACATGGTGCTGTCCTCATATTAATGTACTCAGCAGTCAATAATGATGCAAGATACACAGCATTCAAGCAGGAATAGCTACAATTTTGATTGCTGTGACCTTGACCTTGTTTCTTTACATTGATCATCCACAATATTAATAAAACATCTGTTTAATGGCAAGATCTATCCATTTACATGTAGTGGTCATGCTCCTTCTAAAAATAGCATGTTACCATGGAAACACCCAAGAAAGACGTGTTGCCTGACACTTTCAAGTCTGGCAACATTGGTTTTGGAAGACTAGAAATTCTTAACTCTCGAACGATACTAAATACATCTTGCTATGCTTCTGGTAGACCTGTTCTGAATTTGGACACCTGAAACCACTAATCTAAGAATAAACTCCATCTGCAGAGGTTTTTCTTATCAAAACTAGTTCCTTTGGTCACCACATCTTTTACCCAAATAGCAACACATGTCTGTGCCTTTAAAGTTGGGACAAAAGAACTAATTAATGCAAAATAACCCTACAATAGGGCATATTTGGTGTAGAATAGTGGCCAGAAACTCCAATTACAGTTACAAGCATACTGAACATTAAGCTCCAATGCCAGTTACCACAACTACCGGCCAACACCACTGCCAACATTAAGGTCCTCTGCCCGTCACTACTGGCCAACACCACAACTACCGGCCAACACCACAACTACCGACCAACACCACAACTACCGGCCAACACCACAACTACCGGCCAACACAACTACCGCTGTGAGGAGCTTGGACAAAGTGACAGGGAAGGGAGGTAACTCACTGAACTGGTTTAAATGGGAGCAAATTGACGTTCTTTCTCGTCACCAACAGTGTCAATGAGCATTTTTCAATTTTAAAGCCAAAGTATGTTGACATTGTGCAAATAAACTCATAAGGCAGTATTACATGGAATATTTTCAAGCCAGTCCAATGTTACCAGTCTTATCCCAGGGTATGTGTGAAGCATAGAAACACACACCACGGTTTCAAGGATATGATAATGACTGACATCCATTACTTCTCACTTATAAACTTCTACTTCCTGAGGCCCTCTCCCGAGAGTTCAGGATAGCATCATTTCCAAACTTTGCATCAGGAGCAGACGGCGCCTACACCAGAGTTCAGGATAGCATTATTTCCAAACTTTACATCAGGAGCAGACGGCGCCTACACCAGAGTTCAGGATAGCATCATTTCCAAACTTTACATCAGGAGCAGACGGCGCCTACACCAGAGTTCAGGATAGCATCATTTCCAAACTTTGCATCAGGCGCCTACACCAGAGTCTTTTACCCAAATAGCAACACATGTCTGTGCCTTTAAAGTTGGGACAAAAGAACTAATTAATGCAAAATAACCCTACAATAGGGCATATTTGGTGTAGAATAGTGGCCAGAAACTCCAATTACAGTTACAAGCATACTGAACATTAAGCTCCAATGCCAGTTACCACAACTACCGGCCAACACCACTGCCAACATTAAGGTCCTCTGCCCGTCACTACTGGCCAACACCACAACTACCGGCCAACACCACAACTACCGGCCAACACCACAACTACCGGCCAACACCACAACTACCGGCCAACACCACAACTACCGACCAACACCACAACTACCGGCCAACACCACAACTACCGACCAACACCACAACTACCGGCCAACACCACAACTACCGACCAACACCACAACTACCGGCCAACACCACAACTACCGACCAACACCACAACTACCGGCCAACACCACAACTACCGGCCAACACCACAACTACCGGCCAACACCACAACTACCGACCAACACCACAACTACCGGCCAACACCACAACTACCGGCCAACACCACAACTACCGGCCAACACCACAACTACCGGCCAACTACCGACCAACACCACAACTACCGGCCAACACCACAACTACCGGCCAACTACCGACCAACACCACAACTACCGGCCAACACCACAACTACCGGCCAACTACCGACCAACACCACAACTACCGGCCAACTACCGACCAACACCACAACTACCGGCCAACACCACAACTACCGGCCAACTACCGACCAACACCACAACTACCGGCCAACACCACAACTAACGGCCAACACCACAACTACCGGCCAACACAACTACCGGCCAACATACAGGATCATTACAGCTGCATTCAACAATCACAAACTCACTGTAATAGTGAATAGTAATAGTGTTGGTAGGTTAAAAAGAAGCAATTCAGGTTAATTATTTTGTTTTCTCATCCACTACAATTTGGCTTGTAAAGTTGTATAAAAAAAAAGCTTCTGTATGTTTCTTCACAAAAGTTTGTTTATTAAGCATTGGTACAAATATTTAATAGTGGGTCGCTGTTTAGAAGGTATATATATACTATTGGCAGGGGGACAAAAGCAGCAAATTCAGATTTATTTATTTTCCCCCATTTCAAAAAAATATAATTGGTTTATCCATAAAACAAGTTTAAAAAGGTGTGGCCTAATTCAAATACCTTAAAATTCTCCGAGGAGAAATATCAACATAAGTAAACCTCATGAGGGACAGACTACTTGGTATTCTGGGGATGGCCTGGGATTTTATCAAAAACATATATTTTTCAGGAAAATGCTTGAAAAATAATAATTATGCTTTAGATTGTTAAAATAGGAAATAGTCTGCCACAGAAAATACATTGTTCCAAGATTTATTTTTATTGAAAAAAATGGATCTGGTTTTACAGCTGCAGCTGAAAATATATCACAAAATCCCAGAATATAAAATGGTCGGTTCATTAAGGGGTCTGCTTTCACAAGACTTGCAGCATCCTTCAACACATCTTCCCGAGGCAAGGGAGTTAACTGAACTTGGCTGGAATTTTGTGGCATGATCTTAGTGCCACAATAGGCTGTAACGAGATATGTCCCTTCCACTGGCCAATCAGATTCCACCTCTCATATCTTCAAGAAAATGTAGGTGACCAGTTAAGTCGATCTTATCGATAATCAAGACTTGCATTGTAATAAACGTGTCTTTTCTCCCGAAATGCATCATATCACTTGAGCAAGTTGATTGAAACATTTGGAAAATATCTGTCGAGGACCAGTTGACAAAATCTGCAAGACAGTCGCCACGTTGTTTAGGGACCACATGTTCTTTCCGTGATTTGGGCTATGCATAGACTCGTTAGGCCAGCAAAATATACCTCAGACATTCAAGCCCAGTTTGGCAAGGGTGGAAACTGAACTTTTATAGTCAGTTAGCTCCTTAACCTCAGGAAGATGCCTTCAACATGAACACTGATGGAATACCCTGGAGAGGGCACTTGTCTTTTAGACAGTGTTTCATTCACAGTATTTTGTTTGCACAAAACGTAGCAGCAATCCATGATTATAATTAAGCTGTACTTTTCAATGTGGGTTTGTTTGCTTGAAATGATAGTTCATTGTGTAAAATATATGACAATTTCCAAAAATGACCCCTGTTGCATGTTTTAAGTCAACAAAGTTTGGAAACTTTTTTCCTGAACATGCTTAATACATGAATCGTGTTCTCTGTTGAATAAGTTCAGTGATAAAGACGTCTTCGATGTGTCCACCACTTCACATCAACCCCTGGGATGTCAACATTGGTAACCTTTGATTCCACAAGTAGAATCAATATTCTGCAGCTGCTGGATGGGTCACCGATCAACCCACTGCACAGCACACTACAAGCTGACAAGCTCTTATAATATATATGGGATATCGCTGTGAGGAGCTTGGACAAAGTGACAGGGAAGGGAGGTAACTCACTGAACTGGTTTAAATGGGAGCAAATTGACGTTCTTTCTCGTCACCAACAGTGTCAATGAGCATTTTTCAATTTTAAAGCCAAAGTATGTTGACATTGTGCAAATAAACTCATAAGGCAGTATTACATGGAATATTTTCAAGCCAGTCCAATGTTACCAGTCTTATCCCAGGGTATGTGTGAAGCATAGAAACACACACCACGGTTTCAAGGATATGATAATGACTGACATCCATTACTTCTCACTTATAAACTTCTACTTCCTGAGGCCCTCTCCCGAGAGTTCAGGATAGCATCATTTCCAAACTTTGCATCAGGAGCAGACGGCGCCTACACCAGAGTTCAGGATAGCATTATTTCCAAACTTTACATCAGGAGCAGACGGCGCCTACACCAGAGTTCAGGATAGCATCATTTCCAAACTTTACATCAGGAGCAGACGGCGCCTACACCAGAGTTCAGGATAGCATCATTTCCAAACTTTGCATCAGGAGCAGACGGCGCCTACACCAGAGTTCAGGATAGCATCATTTCCAAACTTTGCATCAGGAGCAGACGGCGCCAACACCAGAGTTCCAGCTGAGGCTGGATACTGGATTTGTGGAGTTGATGGAATCAAGGGAAGATGTCTGGGTCGTCAATGGAGAGTGACTTCACAAGAGTGTGGAACTCTTCCTCGGTCCATCTGCTGGCGGAAACTGGAACTGCCGTGTGACTGCTGCTGTCTGGGCTGAGTGAGAAAAGTGACAGTTATAAGTTACATGTGTTACAGAATCTTGAAACTGGGACTACAGTGATTGTTGCTGAGTGAGAAAAGAGTCAGTTATAAGTTACATGTGTTATAGAATCTTGAAACTGGAACTGCCGTGTGACTGCTGCTGTCTGGGCTGAGGGAGAAAAGTGACAGTTATAAGCAATGTGATGTGTACCGTATTATTGGTAGCATGAGGACTTCTGTTCCGTCTGCTAAAAATGTTTGTTTATAACCATAACAATCTTCTGATACAATTAATCATATCAAATTCATCTTAAAGAATAGTCGTTTTCACTGGTTGTTTATTTCAAGGTTTCTTGAAATTTTGGTTTCTTCATAAAAAATTTACGAAACACTTGCTCTGTATGCACAGGTGAAAGGAAAGTTGATTCTTGATCAGATATCCTGACATTCATATACTGAGATAAGAAAAAGTACCCCGATCCACAGTAAAGCCTTCCTATATTACACCGATCCAAAGTGAAGCCTCCCTATATTACCCCAATCCACAATGAAGCCTTCCTATATTACCCCGATCCACAGTGAAGCCTCCCAATATTACCCCAATCCACAGTGAACTTAAGCCTCCCTATATTACCCCAATCCACAGTGAAGCCTCCCAATATTACCCCAATCCACAGTGAAGCCTCCCTATATCACCCCGATTCACAGTGAAGCCTCCCTATAGTACCCCGGTCCACAGTGAAGCCTCCCTATATTACCCCTATCCACAGTGAAGCCTCCCTATATTACCCCGATTCACAGTGAAGCCTCCCTATGTATATTACCCCGATCCACAGTGAAGCCTCCCAATATTACCCCAATCCACAGTGAAGCCTCCCTATATTACCCCGATCCACAGTTAAGCCTCCCTATATTACCCGGATCCACAGTGAAGCCTCCCTATAATACCCCGATTCACAGTGAAGCCTCCCTATCTATAGTACCCCGGTCCACAGTGAAGCCTCCCTATATTACACCGATCCACAGTGAAGCCTCCCTATATTACCCCGATTCACAGTGAAGCCTCCCTATCTATAGTACCCTAGTCCACAGTAAAGCCCCCCTATATTACCCCGATCCACAGTGAAGCCTTCCTATATTACCCCTATCCACAGTGAAGCCTTCCTATATTACCCCTATCCACAGTAAAGCCTTCCTATATTACCCCTATCCACAGTAAAGCCTTCCTATATTGCCCCGATCCACAGTGAAGCTTCCCTATAATACCCCAATTCACAGTGAAGCCTCCCTATCTATATTACCCCGATCCACAGTGAAGCCTCCCTATATTACACCGATCCACAGTAAAGCCTCCCTATATTACCCCTTCCACAGTGAAGCCTCCCTATATTACCCCGATCCACAGTAAAGCCTTCCTATATTTCCCCGATCCACAGTAAAGCCTTCCTATATTAACCCGATCTACAGCGAAGCCTCCCTATATTACCCGGATCCACAGTGAAGCCTTCCTATATTACCCCAATCCACAGTGAAGCCTCCCTACATTACCCCGATCCACATTGAAGCCTTCCTATATTACACCGATCCACAGTAAAGCCTTCCTATATTACCCCGATCCACAGTGAAGCCTTCCTATATTACCCCAATCCACAGTGAAGCCTCCCTATATTACCCCGATCCACAGTGAAGCCTTCCTATATTACACCGATCCACAGTAAAGCCTTCCTATATTACCCCGATCCACAGTCAAGCCTCCCTATATTACCCCGATGCACAGTGAAGCCTCCCTATATTACCTTGATCCATAGTGAAGCCTCCCTATATTAGCTTGATCCACAGTGAAGCCTCCCTATATTACCTTGATCCATAGTGAAGCCTCCCTTTATTACCTTGATCCATAGTGAAGCCTCCCTATATCACCTTGATTCATAGTGAAGCCTCCCTATATTACCTTGATCCATAGTGAAGCCTCCCTATATTACCTTGATCCATAGTGAAGCCTCCCTATATCACCTTGATCCATAGTGAAGCCTCCCTATATTACCCCTATCCACAGTGAATCATGCTGTAAAGTGCGTGGTGAAGCGCTGGACCTGCTTGTTAAACTCTGCAGATAATTACTTACTCAATACTGACTGGGTCGTTGAAGGTCACCAGGATGTCAGTGGTGTACTGGGGCAGACGGAAGAGGCCCATGTGCACGTTGATCAGGTTCTTAGAAGATTCTTTGAACTTTGAAACTTTCTGTTGTCCAAGGATGTAGTAAATCTTGTCACATCTGCAACAGGGTGATTCATTGATGTAGTACTGCTGGCTCCTTGCATACAAACATGCTTAAGGAAGTCCATTATTCTGTATTTCAAGAACAACTTTGCCTAAGAAAGGTTCTATAAATCTATTTCATTTTAATTGTCTGAATGAAAAAGTGAGTTAGTAAGTATGACTTTTGTACTATTCCAGCAATAACACGTCCGGGTCACCAGTAATAGGCATCACACATTGTACTTATTTTGGGAATCGAACCCAGCATTGCTGTGATGAGTGATTGCTGTAACCACTAGGCTACCCCACTGAAAAATGAAGCGGGTTGCTGGGCATTCTAATGACCTAGATTCATTTATAATTGCCAAATTCACACTTTGCTGCTGAGAGAACTAGGGAATTGCGTCAACAGGGTTACAAGTTAATTGTGAAATGTTGATTCCCTCAAACAGATTCCTTTGTCAAGCAACTCCAACTCAGCAATGATTCATGAGCTGGTGGTGGGGTCAGTTTTTATATGTCAACTCAGTTTGTCAACTTGTTTTTCAATCAACACGTTCTGTACCAAAGGAAAATGCAGGGGTTGAAAAATGAATAAAAATGTTACTTGACCAACATTCTTACTTGCCCTATTTCCAAATGAACTTGCCCAAAATCAAGCTATTAATTCAGTAAAACGTTACTGCTTCAGAACTGAGTGAGTGAGTGAGTGAGTGAGTGAGTGAGTGAGTGAGTGAGTGAAGCTGAATATTGTCTGAGTGGTTCAAAGTTTTTAATCAACTCACTCAAATACATTTATATATTAGAGTGCAAACTTCATTGTATTTGAACTCCAACGACTGAACACTTATCGCAGTGACTGAGATGCAGTGCTATTTTTAGATGATCCCCTGCTGAGTGTTTCAAGTTGCCGTGATGTGCAATGTTGATAGGAGGAGAAGCATCCAAAAGGTTTAGTTTTGTTTAATTTTATCAAAAATAAAATCTATTCATGACATCAACAAACTATCATCCTCCTGTAATACTAGACATCATATTCAAGTTCGCCCTTTCATGAGTTATGAGAAGTTAAATGGATGGATGGATGGATGGATGGATGACAGATGGGGAAATGAGCCACAAGTCACCATGCCATTAGCTCACCTGAATTTTCAGTTGTGGTGAGCATAAATTTCAGACTTGCTATTGCATGTGTGTCTGTGACAAAATAACTCACTCTGACATTCTCGTCTGTGGCTTGTCGACCTGCTCTGTGTGCTGCAGTGTGTTGTCCTCGTTGCTGGCTGCACCATTGCTGTCCGCAACATCATCAAAATGGGTTCTGAAACAAAGAAAACATACAGCACTCCGAGACTACTTATACAGATCTGGAAATATAAAGAATTAAAACTAATCATGTTTGTTGTCATTCACTGAAACATTTTGCCACTTGGATCAGACAAAGGGACCATTCATGTAAAACCCCACAGGGTGTCCAGGTCAGAACAGGTGCCCTGTGCCCCAGGCTTATCTCTGTGGGGAGTCTAGATAAGAACAGGTGCCCTGTGCCCCATGCTTGTCTCTGTGGGGAGTATAGATAAGAACAGGTGCCCTGTGCCCCATGCTTGTCTCTGTGGGGAGTCTAGATAAGAACAGGTGCCCTGTGCCCCATGCTTGTCTCTGTGGGGAGTCTACATAAGAACAGGTCCCCTGTGCCCCATGCTTGTCTCTGTGGGGAGTCTAGATAAGAACAGGTGCCCTGTGCCCCATGCTTGTCTCTGTGGGGAGTATAGATAAGAACAGGTGCCCTGTGCCCCATGCTTGTCTCTGTGGGGAGTCTAGATAAGAACAGGTGCCCTGTGCCCCATGCTTGTCTCTGTGGGGATTCTAGATAAGAACAGGTCCTGTGCCCCATGCTTGTCTCTGTGGGGAGTCTAGATAAGAACAGGTGCCCTGTGCCCCATGCTTGTCTCTGTGGGGAGTATAGATAAGAACAGGTGCCCTGTGCCCCATGCTTGTCTCTGTGGGGAGTCTAGATAAGAACAGGTGCCCTGTGCCCCATGCTTGTCTCTGTGGGGAGTCTACATAAGAACAGGTCCCCTGTGCCCCATGCTTGTCTCTGTGGGGAGTCTAGATAAGAACAGGTGCCCTGTGCCCCATGCTTGTCTCTGTGGGGAGTCTAGATAAGAACAGGTGCCCTGTACTCCATGCTTGTCTCTATGGGGAGTCTAGATAAGAACAGGTCCCCTGTGCCCCATGCTTGTCTCTGTGGGGAGTCTAGATAAGAACAGGTCCTGTGCCCCATGCTTGTCTCTGTGGGGAGTCTAGATAAGAACAGGTCCCCTGTGCCCCATGCTTGTCTCTGTGGGGAGTTTACATAAGAACAGGTCCCCTGTGCCCCATGCTTGTCACTGTGGGGAGTCTAGATCAGAACAGGTCCCCTGTACCCCATGCTTCTCTCTGTGGTGAGTCTAGATAAGAACAGGTCCTGTGCCCCATGCTTGTCTCTGTGGGGAGTCTAGATAAGAACAGGTCCCCTGTGCCCCATGCTTGTCTCTGTGGGGAGTTTACATAAGAACAGGTCCCCTGTGCCCCATGCTTGTCACTGTGGGGAGTCTAGATAAGAACAGGTCCCCTGTACTCCATGCTTGTCTCTGTGGGGAGTCCGGGTCAGAACAGGCCTCCTGTGCCCCATGCTTGTCTCTGTGGGGAGTCTTGATAAGAACAGGTCCCCTGTGCCCCATGCTTGTCACTGTGGGGAGTATAGATAAGAACAGGTCCCCTGTGCCCCATGCTTGTCTCTGTGGGGAGTCTAGATAAGAACAGGTCCCCTGTGCCCCATGCTTGTCTCTGTGGGGAGTCTAGATAAGAACAGGTCCCCTTTGCCCCATGCTTGTCTCTGTGGGGATTCTAGATAAGAACAGGTCCCCTGTACCCCATGTTTGTCTCTATGGGGAGTCTAGATAAGAACAGGTGCCCTGTGCCCCATGCTTGTCTCTGTGGGGAGTCTAGATAAGAACAGGTCCTGTGCCCCATGCTTGTCTCTGTTGGGAGTCTAGATAAGAACAGGTCCCCTGTGCTCCATGCTTGTCTCTGTGGGGAATCTAGATATGAACAGGTCACCTGTGCCCCATGCTTGTCTCTGTAGGGAGTCTAGATAAGAACAGGTCCCCTGTGCCCCATGCTTGTCACTGTGGGGAGTCTAGATCAGAACAGGTCCCCTGTACCCCATGCTTGTCTCTGTGGGGAGTCTAGATAAGAACAGGTCCCCTGCCACTCCATGCTGTCTCTGTGGGGAGTCCGAGTCAGAACAGGCCTCCTGTGCCCCATGCTTGTCTCTGTGGGGAGTCTAGATAAGAACAGGTCCTGTGCCCCATGCTTGTCTCTGTGGGGAGTCTAGATAAGAACAGGTTCCCTGTGCCCCATGCTTGTCTCTGTGGGGAGTCTAGATAAGAACAGGTCCTGTGCCCCATGCTTGTCTCTGTGGGGAGTCTAGATAAGAACAGGTTCCCTGTGCCCCATGCTTGTCTCTGTGGGGAGTCTAGATAAGAACAGGTCCTGTGCCCCATGCTTGTCTCTATGGGGAGTCTAGATAAGAACAGGTGCCCTGTGCCCCATGCTTGTCTCTGTGGGGAGTCTAGATAAGAACAGGTCCCCTGCCACTCCATGCTGTCTCTGTGGGGAGTCCGAGTCAGAACAGGCCTCCTGTGCCCCATGCTTGTCTCTGTGGGGAGTCTAGATAAGAACAGGTCCTGTGCCCCATGCTTGTCTCTGTGGGGAGTCTAGATAAGAACAGGTTCCCTGTGCCCCATGCTTGTCTCTGTGGGGAGTCTAGATAAGAACAGGTCCTGTGCCCCATGCTTGTCTCTGTGGGGAGTCTAGATAAGAACAGGTTCCCTGTGCCCCATGCTTGTCTCTGTGGGGAGTCTAGATAAGAACAGGTCCTGTGCCCCATGCTTGTCTCTGTGGGGAGTCTAGATAAGAACAGGTCCCCTGTGCCCCATGCTTGTCTCTGTGGGGAGTCCGGGTCAGAACAGGCCCCCTGTGCCCCCTGTGCCCCATGCTTGTCTCTGTGGGGAGTCTAGATAAGAACAGGTCCCCTGTGCCCCATGCTTGTCACTGTGGGGAGTCTAGATAAGAACAGGTCCCCTGTGCCCCATGCTTGTCTCTGTGGGGAGTCTAGATAAGAACAGGTGCCCTGTACTCCATGCTTGTCTCTATGGGGAGTCTAGATAAGAACAGGTCCCCTGTGCCCCATGCTTGTCTCTGTGGGGAGTCTAGATAAGAACAGGTCCTGTGCCCCATGCTTGTCTCTGTGGGGAGTCTAGATAAGAACAGGTCCCCTGTGCCCCATGCTTGTCTCTGTGGGGAGTTTACATAAGAACAGGTCCCCTGTGCCCCATGCTTGTCACTGTGGGGAGTCTAGATCAGAACAGGTCCCCTGTACCCCATGCTTCTCTCTGTGGTGAGTCTAGATAAGAACAGGTCCTGTGCCCCATGCTTGTCTCTGTGGGGAGTCTAGATAAGAACAGGTCCCCTGTGCCCCATGCTTGTCTCTGTGGGGAGTTTACATAAGAACAGGTCCCCTGTGCCCCATGCTTGTCACTGTGGGGAGTCTAGATAAGAACAGGTCCCCTGTACTCCATGCTTGTCTCTGTGGGGAGTCCGGGTCAGAACAGGCCTCCTGTGCCCCATGCTTGTCTCTGTGGGGAGTCTTGATAAGAACAGGTCCCCTGTGCCCCATGCTTGTCACTGTGGGGAGTATAGATAAGAACAGGTCCCCTGTGCCCCATGCTTGTCTCTGTGGGGAGTCTAGATAAGAACAGGTCCCCTGTGCCCCATGCTTGTCTCTGTGGGGAGTCTAGATAAGAACAGGTCCCCTTTGCCCCATGCTTGTCTCTGTGGGGATTCTAGATAAGAACAGGTCCCCTGTACCCCATGTTTGTCTCTATGGGGAGTCTAGATAAGAACAGGTGCCCTGTGCCCCATGCTTGTCTCTGTGGGGAGTCTAGATAAGAACAGGTCCTGTGCCCCATGCTTGTCTCTGTTGGGAGTCTAGATAAGAACAGGTCCCCTGTGCTCCATGCTTGTCTCTGTGGGGAATCTAGATATGAACAGGTCACCTGTGCCCCATGCTTGTCTCTGTAGGGAGTCTAGATAAGAACAGGTCCCCTGTGCCCCATGCTTGTCACTGTGGGGAGTCTAGATCAGAACAGGTCCCCTGTACCCCATGCTTGTCTCTGTGGGGAGTCTAGATAAGAACAGGTCCCCTGCCACTCCATGCTGTCTCTGAGGGGAGTCCGAGTCAGAACAGGCCTCCTGTGCCCCATGCTTGTCTCTGTGGGGAGTCTAGATAAGAACAGGTCCTGTGCCCCATGCTTGTCTCTGTGGGGAGTCTAGATAAGAACAGGTTCCCTGTGCCCCATGCTTGTCTCTGTGGGGAGTCTAGATAAGAACAGGTCCTGTGCCCCATGCTTGTCTCTGTGGGGAGTCTAGATAAGAACAGGTTCCCTGTGCCCCATGCTTGTCTCTGTGGGGAGTCTAGATAAGAACAGGTCCTGTGCCCCATGCTTGTCTCTATGGGGAGTCTAGATAAGAACAGGTGCCCTGTGCCCCATGCTTGTCTCTGTGGGGAGTCTAGATAAGAACAGGTCCCCTGCCACTCCATGCTGTCTCTGTGGGGAGTCCGAGTCAGAACAGGCCTCCTGTGCCCCATGCTTGTCTCTGTGGGGAGTCTAGATAAGAACAGGTCCTGTGCCCCATGCTTGTCTCTGTGGGGAGTCTAGATAAGAACAGGTTCCCTGTGCCCCATGCTTGTCTCTGTGGGGAGTCTAGATAAGAACAGGTCCTGTGCCCCATGCTTGTCTCTGTGGGGAGTCTAGATAAGAACAGGTTCCCTGTGCCCCATGCTTGTCTCTGTGGGGAGTCTAGATAAGAACAGGTCCTGTGCCCCATGCTTGTCTCTGTGGGGAGTCTAGATAAGAACAGGTCCCCTGTGCCCCATGCTTGTCTCTGTGGGGAGTCCGGGTCAGAACAGGCCCCCTGTGCCCCCTGTGCCCCATGCTTGTCTCTGTGGGGAGTCTAGATAAGAACAGGTCCCCTGTGCCCCATGCTTGTCACTGTGGGGAGTATAGATAAGAACAGGTCCCCTGTGCCCCATGCTTGTCTCTGTGGGGAGTCTAGATAAGAACAGGTGCCCTGTGCCCCATGCTTGTCTCTGTGGGGAGTCTACATAAGAACAGGTCCCCTGTGCCCCATGCTTTTCTCTGTGGGGAGTCTAGATAAGAACAGGTCCCCTGTGCCCCATGCTTGTCTCTGTGGGGAGTCTAGAAAAGGACAGGTGCCCTGTACTCCATGCTTGTCTCTATGGGGAGTCTACATAAGAACAGGTCCCCTGTGCCCCATGCTTGTCTCTGTGGGGAGTCTACATAAGAACAGGTCCCCTGTACTCCATGCTTGTCTCTGTGGGGAGTCCGGGTCAGAACAGGCCCCCTGTGCCCCATGCTTCTCTCTGTGGGGAGTCTAGATAAGAACAGGTCCCCTGTGCCCCATGCTTGTCACTGTGGGGAGTATAGATAAGAACAGGTCCCCTGTGCCCCATGCTTGTCTCTGTGGGGAGTCTAGATAAGAACAGGTCCCCTGTGCCCCATGCTTGTCTCTGTGGGGAGTCTAGATAAGAACAGGTCCCCTTTGCCCCATGCTTGTCTCTGTGGGGATTCTAGATAAGAACAGGTCCCCTGTACCCCATGTTTGTCTCTGTGGGGAGTCTAGATAAGAACAGGTCCTGTGCCCCATGCTTGTCTCTGTGGGGAGTCTAGATAAGAACAGGTCCCCTGTGCTCCATGCTTGTCTCTGTGGGGAATCTAGATAAGAACAGGTCCCCTGTGCCCAATGCTTGTCTCTGTGGGGAGTCTACATAAGAACAGGTCCCCTGTGCCCAATGCTTGTCTCTGTGGAGAGTCCGGGTCAGAACAGGTCCCCAGTACTCCATGCTTGTCTCTGTGGGGAGTCTGGATCAGAACGGATGACCTGTTCTCCACGCTTGTCTCCATGTATAGTACGGGTCAGAACAGGTCCCCTAGTCCCCTAACCTGTACCCCATGCTTGTCTCTGTGAGGAGTCCGGGTCAGAACAGGTCCCCTAGCCTGTACATGTTATCAGGTTTCAAGTGCACATGTTATCAGGTTTCAAGTGTACATGTTATTGGGTATCAAGTGTACATGTTATTGGGTATCAAGTGTACGTTATCAGGTTTCAAGAGTACATGTTATCGGGCATCAAGTGTACGTTATCGGGTATCAAGTGTACATGTTATCGGGCATCAAGTGTACATGTTATCAGGTATCAAGTGTACATGTTATCTGGCATCAAGTGTACGTTATCGGGTATCAAGTGTACGTTATCGGGTATCAAGTGTACGTTATCGGGTCTCAAGTGTACGTTATCGTGTCTCAAGTGTAATGTTATTGGGTATCAAGTGTACATTGTTAACTGTATGTTGCTAGTGAGTGAGGTATTATTCCACTTTTAGCAATACCAAAACAGAGGCGCCAAGAATTAATTTCACCACTGTATCCTTGCAGAGATTGAATCCAGGTTTTCTTTGTGACAAGCCACTCTCTAACCATGAAGCCACTCCTTCTCACCTGATTGCTTCTTCATCTGGCTCCTCCACGAACTCCAAGATCTCAATGATGAGACTCTGGTCGGTCACAGGGTGGACAAACACCTCTTGGTTGTCTGGCAGCTCTCGCAGTTCACTGAAATGTACATATCAACATCAGATCTCCTCTCCTGACCTGTAATAATTCAAACATTGGTCAAACTTTAAACATGTTTATCAGGGTTTAATGTTTTGACTGGAATGAGTGAGTGAGTGAGTGAGTTGGGTTTAACGCCGCTTTTAACATTATTCCAGTTATATCACGGCGTGTCAGCTTAATGTGGGAGGAAAGCCCGAGGTGATGCAGGTCTAAAACGTTTACCACTTCGGTGAAACCCACGAGCACGGGTATGGTGCTGACAAACCTAGAAACATAATTGGGGCGAACCGGGATTCGAACCCACAATAGCACTATACATAACATTACATTATAAAAACGGGCTATAGATGCCAGCATCATGTAAATGACAAATTCTGTACAACAATAAAACAGCTACAGCAAACTGAATTTTCACCTTAAACTTTATCAGTGTCAGTCACCATCAGAAGTGAATTAAATAGTGTATATGTACGATGTCCAAACATAACGACAGTACACTTACAGATAAGTGAACCTCAGTAGGTATTGGTTCAGCTGTGAATCCTACACATGCCAGTCAGCAGCTCAACAACATGAGTTTAATGTTGAAACAATTAAATATTTTCAATAAAAAGTTAATCTCAATAAAATCTAAGGTATATTGAATTAAAAACATACAATGGATGTTCGGTAAGAAACACTGCACTGTACCCTCATGACTAATCTTACCTGACATCTTTGACACCAGCAGGTAAAACAGCAGACAGACATCCTCCGAAGAGCTTTCGAACATTTGACGTGGTGTCCATTGCGACTGCATCCATGGTTTCGTCTCACCTGGATAATATTGCATTAACTTTGTAGTTAAAGGATTTCTGGATTCAGTTGTGAACACATGGCAAACAATCACTCACTGAATCCAGGTCAGTGGATGGACGTCTTTCAACAATTCTTTCATCAAGTTAACTGTATATCTTAGCTTCATAATCCAGTGTTCCCGCTGGCTTTTGAAACTGCAAGTCCTTGTGGACTGGCAACTCTAAAAATTACCAGTCCCCCCAAATTTTAGCCAGTCCCAACTTTCAATAAATAAAAAAACATATGAAAATTATTTGGTTTTAATTTTTTCAACATCATGTTCAGTGCAAAGATGTCATCTCTCCAATAACTTAATTAGATCTATACGTCATTCACACAAACTTCAGTCACAATTTTCTCTTCTTTCTTTTAATATTTCGAGGCAAAGTCGCTACAAATGGATATTTAACCTAGAAATAGACAAGGGAAACCCTGATGGTAACAGACAAGCTGATTTTTTTTGGAAAAATGTACTTGATATGAATATAACCGATGTTTTGTTCAACAACAAAGATTTATAAGGTACTTTCTTTGCCGGTCCACAGGGACTGGCAGTCACATGAATTACCGGTAGACGGGAACGCTATAATCAGCATCTACATCATTCTAAAAAGACATGTGATGGTAATCTTTGGCCATGGAGTGAGTGAGTGAGTGAGTATGGTTTTACGCCGCTTTTAGCAACATTCCAGCAATATCACGGCGGGGGACACCAGAAATGGGCTTCACACATTGTACCCATGTCGGGAATCAAACCCGGGTCTTCGGCGTGACGAGCGAACGCTTTAACCACTGGGCTACCCGACCGCCCCCTTTGGCCATGGATGTAACCAGGATGACGAGGGATCCACAGTTACTATGGGTTTAGATGAGGGATGGTGGTGATTTACAGGAGGGCACTTGCTTGGTCATTTTGTGAAAAAAATACAAAGGGCTACACTTCTTTCTTCATCATGTCTTACATTTTAGCTTCTAGTAAAACAAACGGGTTGACTGGAGCCATTATGGAACCAACTGGACACAAGCTGCCACAAGGTAGCAAAATACTACTGAAACCATCAGCTCTGGACAATCGTTCGCCCTCCCGTAGAGTGGAAGGTTCGATCCCCAGCTGAGTCATACCAAAAGACATTAGATGGTACTTCTTGTTAGAGTCGTTACGATGCCTAGCACTCGGCATTTAAGGGGTAGAACAAGGACTGGTCGGATAATTCACTCATTCATCAGTGTTCATTCGGTGTTTGAGTGGGGTATTCATGTTAAACTGTGGCATGTATCTCAGTGGACTAGCACTGCAAATCAGGCATCAGCCCAGACTGGTACAAGCAGCCACACTCACACATCCCATTTGACCTCAATTCTGCACATTTGCACTAATGTCAACGGCCATTAGCACGACCAGCTCTCAAGATACTGTTGGGTATCCTGAAACCCATAGTTGTCACACCACAACAGGGGCAGGTTTTCCAGCTGTACACATAAATATGAAAATACAAAAGGAAATACAGACAAGAATGTTCCACAACAGAACTAAACATTATAATTTAAGTCCATAATTCCATTCACAAACTAACTTCTAAATGTCCAGACCGTGGGCCAAGATGTTGATGTCTCGGCCTACAAGCACATGTCATTGTCAACAGATTCTCCAATGTGAGACGAAATTTAACTAACATGAGTAAAAGTCAATACCTTACCCGTGAAAACTATACTCAGTTCTGTGCAACTTGGCGAACCTTGCAGCTGAAATTTAAAAGAAACGAACATGACAAAATTTCCCATTTTTTCGGTGATGTCAACATGGTCATTCGTTCTTGAAATAAAAAACATTTTCCACATAATTGTGAATCAAATTGAGAAAGCAAGCATTTATTAATTGAATAATACCATTCAGTATCAACGACCGAGTCGCAAATTGTGAGCAATATGCTTGTTCTTGGTGGAATTATCTGGTTTCATCCAGTATATATGTCATGACATCATGTGTTGTGAAATCGAAAAGGGCGCCGCCATGTTGCAAGTTCCGCGAGCTCCACACAGTGACAAAACAACAACACTGTTGTGAGATTTGATTAACGAACCGCTCGTAAAATCAGTGTGGCGGCTTAATTTTACAGACCACTGTTTATGCGATACAAACATTTGGTCAACATCTGGTCTAAATAATAAATTTCTCGTGATAAAAAATATGTTTATTTCATAAAAGTGTCTCAGTTTTGTTGACTTCATATAAAATATGATTTTTGCTATTTTTTGTCGCGGAATATGTCATCGTGTCCAAAACGTAGATGTAAGGAGTTTACAAATGGATGCGTCGTTCGTAAAACGAGGAAGTCGGTGTGAGCTTTCAGATTTCCTGGTAAAATTGTAAGAATGGTTTTACGCCGCTTTTATCAATATTCCAGCAATATCACGCCGGGGGACACCAGAATAGGCTTCACACATTGTACCCATGTCGGGAATCGAACCTGGGTCTTCAGCGTGACGAGCGAACGCTTTAATCACTAGGCTACCCGACCGCCCCCTGGTAAAATAGACAAATCGACCATCAAACTGATAATTGTCATGTTAGTTCCGATGTTTCACCAAATGATTCGGACCTTTCTTGATGCCTCGCCGTATTGGGGGTGACGGACGTACGTTCTTACGGAAAAGGTCTTGCAAAAAAAAAGGCACCCAGTGCACGTGTAATATCTAAATTGTTTTGGTCCAAACCAAACTGATTACTTCGTGAGTGGAACAACCCTGTCTCTGTCTGACTTGGTAGGAATCCTTTAGGGCCAAGGAACCTATTTTTTCCCGACATTGCTAATAAATTAGATACTCATGATGTGAATCACTGGATTGTCTGGTCTAGACGCTATTATTTACAGACCGCCGTCATATAGCTGGAATAGTGCTGAAGGCGGCGTTAAACAACAAACAAACAAATAATTAATAAGACCCATTTAAAACGGCCGAAAACAAACATGTTCCGTGGGATATACATATTAATATTTTTTTAATCGACAGGAGATTGAGAAATATTGCTATTCATTTAAAACAAGAAATACATACAAGTATATAAGACTGCCTAACATATAGATATTTCAATTCTTTATTTCAGTATAAAGGCCATAGGCCCACGTACAAATACTCATTGAAAAATACAGTATGAGGCAGATGACAGAGGGTATTAAGTGAGAGTATTTCGGATTGCAAGTGCTTCCAGTATATACTTAACACAATTAGTTACAATACTAGTGCGGTTACAAGATAATAGAGTATTAATAAAATTTAAATAAGGTAGGATTGGAAGAGTAATAAATAGGTAAATACTTATTTCTTAAATATCTGTAACATGGGCAGACAAGCATAAAATGAAACTCATCTTCAATTTCCTGTAAATTACAATATCTGCACTGCCTGTTACAGTACTCTATATCGCATCTTCTACCTAAATTTACCATCAATGGCAACTCGCCAATTCTTAACAAACAAAACATACGTCTATAATGACGGTTGTGATTTCACAGATATACTTTTCAACTGTTAGCAATGACTTATATTCCTTATACATTGATAATTTACGTATTTCACAAACTTTACAATACCAGTCCTGTTGGTTACAGTCTTTTAACCTTTGAATAAATGCATTAATAAAAAGGGTCTCATTACCAACTTTCTGCGAAATCCACACGTGGCCAAATCCATAACTGAATAATAGTCTTTTGACACAAGTTACCCATGTAGTGCGATTAACTTCATCTAAAGATTTCAGCATTAAATAACATTGCTTAGGGTATCTATAACTGGGTAAAGATAACAATTTCAGCCAATATTTAATACATCTCTTGTGATAATCAATAAATAAGCCATATCTACCACATTCGCCAAGGGCAGCAACATTTGTAACATGACTTCCAATTCCAATAGTAAATTTACAGAATTTAATCTGAAATTTTTCAATTGCTGCAATTTTTGAATAGCCCCATATTTCTGAAGTGTATGATAATACAGGCTTAATTTGAATGTCAAATATTTTAAAAAGTATATGTACGGGTATGTTCTTCAAACAATGCTGTAATTTCTTAACGACGAACAGAGCCTTATTTGCCTTCTGAACAAGAGAGTTGATACCAGTCGTCCAACACAGCCGATTTGAAAATAACAAACCTAGATAATTATAATAGGTAGATACATTAACATTAACATCTCCAAACCTCCATTTCTCAGTACTCCTAAGTTTTCCACCATTTCTGAAAACTAAAATTTCAGTCTTACTATGGTTAACTTCTAAACCCCATTTAGTACAGAAAGATTTAAGGATATTAAGTTTTCGTTGGAGACCAACTACAGTATCATCAATTATGCACAAATCATCGGCATATAATAACAACAAAATGTCTAGAGATTCTTGACTCACAAATATTCCCCTCTCGCCGGAGGAGTGCAACATTGATTCTAATTCAACAATAAGCAAAGAGAACAATATAGGGCTAAGGGTGCAGCCTTGGCGTACACCACTTAGCGTTTCAAAGTAGCAAGTTGCTGTGCTATTTGATAACTTTACAGCCGATTTCAATTTTAAATACATATCTTTAATGACATAAAATAACTTTCCATGTATACCCTTATTTAACATGACATACCACAACAATTTTCTATTTACACAATCAAAGGCTTTTCTAAAATCAACAAATAAACAGTAAAATCTGCCATTAGCTTTAGATAAGTATTTCTGTATTAGACTTTGCAACACAAATATATTATCAATGGTGCTGTATCCAGCCCTAAAACCTGCCTGAGACTCTGGTATCTTATCGTAAATGTCACAAAACATAGTAAGCCGTTTATTAAGAATAAAAGTAAATATTTTACCCAATACATCACTAAGTGTAATACCCCTATAATTGTTAACATCAAATTTGCTGCCTTTCTTATGAAGGGGAGTAAGTAAACCTCGAGCCCAATCCTCAGGAAAATTACCACTATGCAAAATAGCGTTATATAATATAACTAGATAAGGAAGAAGATTACCCTTGCAACACTTTATCATTTCTGGTAGAACTCCATCGGGACCAGCCGCCTTACCATTTTCAAATGATTAATAGCATGTAAAATTACTGGTTCAGTGATTTCACAATTCAAAATATCATTTAATTCTTCATCATTGCAGACAAAACAGTTAGATTCCTCGTGTTCATAAACAAAACTCTCAGCGGAAGCAAGATTATCATGATCAACATCATAATCAGTTATATTCAAAATAGTTTTAAAGTAGGAGACCCATTCTGATGGAGCTATAAACTGAGTTGCATTACTGTTTTTTGATACAAGTCCCTTCACTTGGTTCCAGAAGATCTTAGGACTACAAGTATGAGACATTAAATCCTCAAGTAATCGCTCTTCAAAAATTAATTTCTTTTGTCTACACATATTTCGATACGCATTTCTTAACTGTCTAAACTGTTGTAAATAGTTCAGATCACCAGTTATTCTAAACATATTAAGAATACGATATTTCTCATGTTTCAACTCTTTACATTCGCTATCATGCCATCTTGCTCCTGAAAATGTACATATGTTTGAGCTTGTAATTACCTTCATATCACTGACAGAAGCACAAGTAATGATCATTGAAGTCAATTTTGTAACTGCACAATTAACACCGCTAGAAATTTCACCCATGAAATCATCAAAGCTATATGATGATAGCGAGTCCCGAAGTAACTCAGAAAACGCTTCAGCCTTACCAGCACACCATCGGTATCTACAAATAGATTCTGCATTATCAGCATTCATGTTACTGATAACATTCTCTGTATCTGTAACAGCAAACTTAAACACAATGGGAAAATGATCTGACTCACATCTTGTGGCTACACTGAAATCATAATTAGTACTAAATAATTCAGATGAACATAAGCAATAATCAACCATGCTGGCACCCCCACCAGCAAAGCATGTATAATCCCCGCGGGGATCTGATTTTGTTCTCCCATTCATCATATGTATATCAAGAGAACAGCATAAATCTATTAAATCACAACCATGGGAGTTTACACGATCATCTGTCCACTTTCTAGATATGCTAAAACTGTCAGTTTTATAATTCAAATCTTCCAGTGAAGGAATGTATTTGTTGCCATCCTGTAAAATATAATCCTTTAAGTTGCCTTTTCTAGCATTCATATCACCCATAATCACAAAAACAAAGTCTTCAATATCAGCATCTGTGATGCACGAGAGCAAACAGTTTTCTAAGTAATCAATCCCTTTCTGCAGTCTTGGGTCGCTCCGGACGGATGAATATACAGGGTGAATATACACACACCCATATAAAATATTGTATGTGTAACCAAAAAGGTTTCTTATCCAAAAGCACGAAAATACAATCAGTAAAGTCAGACCAGATCTTCTTGATGTATTGACTTGCAAAATGGCTAACGCAAACGGCAACACCGCCTCTGTTATTAAAGTCCCGTTGGTTAATATAAACAGTATGGTTTGTAAATATAGAAGAAATGTCATCTTTATTTACATTGTTCCATATTTCAACAAATCCAATGACATCAAACTTCAGACAATACTGTATAAAGTCAGAGTCAGCTAGTTTCTGTTTCAAACCATGAACATTCCATGTTACTATTTCAAACCAAGTACGCGCATCAATCTCTGGCGGCAACTGGTGGACCGGGCCATCTTCCTAGCTTAGGCCGGGCGAGCTGATGACATAATCAGACGCACTCACTTCACGTGAAAGTCCTGGCTTGTGACCTGATTTGACAGTTGTGACACAGTCTAAACCCAGGTCATAGGAATAAATATTATCCTTTATAGACATTTGGAGGTTATTATGTCAGTTTTCATATCATACCACATTATCAACCCTCGACAGCCCTCTATTCCTGATAGTAATAACGTTTTTATCACATACCATAACATCACTGTTTCCCTCCATAAAACATTCATAAATTTACGTCGTTGTGGGTTTCACGTATTCTTGTTTTTCATTTTGTTCACAAAAAAATCTATGTCCTCAGTTTTGTCCAAGATAGCTTCTAGCTCCATAATTCTATTTGCAAGTGAATGCATTAAATTTTCACCTTGTTTGGAAACATTGTCTCAGGAAAGCAAGACGAGCAGACGACGGACCAAGGGACGTAACTCCAATTTCTTACCATCCGTGGGCTCTAAGGAGATTTGGGTCGAGGCTGAGATCACTCAAAGGTGACTTGGGCCGAGGATACGATCACTCTAGAGTGACTTGGGGCGAGGCTGAGATCACTCTAGGGAGACTTGGACCGAGGCTGAGTTCACTCTAGGGAGACCTGGGCTGAGGTCGAGATCACTCTAGGGTGACTTGGGGCGAGGCTGAGATCACTCTAGGGTGACTTGGGGCGAGGCTGGGATCACTCCAGGTGAAGGCCGAGGCTGAGATCACTCCCCCGAGACGCAGAACACTCCACCCTCATTGGCTCCAATGACCCCCTGGTCTCCAATCACTCCCCCAACTATTTATACATCATTTCCTGCACACCTTCCTGCTGTACACAAACACTATTGTATGGACGATTGAACAATCAGCTACTCCCTTTCAGGTGAGAAGAAGGTTACACGAACACCTGAAACATTTAGTATGCCAAAACTGAACAGAAGTAGAATATTTTAACAAATGTAGGGGATTTATTTGAGCCCAATAGGGAGTGATCTGAGCCTTGAGTGGGTGTTTTGGGCCAAGACGCAATTTACACGAGAAAGAATTATTGAGGGACTGATTTTAGCTTGCTTTACCGGTGTAGGAGGACCAGTTCACTCCCCATGATCTAATCAGTCCCATTAGGATCATAACAGTCAAATTTTGTAGGGTGAAAACACCCCCCTTATACTTTCTGTATTCTGAATTGGCGATTAGCAGCGCCCCTGCCCTAATTAATTATGAATCGAAATAAAAAATGAATGTACATATAAATTTTAAATACTGAACTGGTTTTCCAACTCTCCCAAAGTTTCTAATGTTTGCTATGCCGCTCTTCGTCTTTACTTGTATAATCTTAAATATATATATATTTATACTATCAAAATTGAGTGTAATATCAGTTACGCACTACTGCTTATACAATTGAAAGATGAGTATAAAGAGCCCCAACTCCGTCTTGTCAGGCGCAGTCGGGTAGCCTGGTGGTTAAAGCGTTCGCTCGTCACGCCGAAGACCCGGGTTCGATTCCCGACATGGGTAAAATGTGTGAAGCCCATTTCTGCTGTCCCCCGCCGTGATATTGCTTGAATATTGCTAAAAGCGGCGTAAAAGCATACTCACTCGCTGTCTTGTCAATATCTTAGTAGGATCAGTGAAAGTTATTATTAATGTATTTATTCCACATGGAAGTATATATGGCATCAATCACAAACTCCAATATGTCGAAATGCATTTCCGTAATTTGATTGACTGAGTTATTTATCCCATGCTTCACCTCTTCGCTAGAATCATATCAGCCCAGGTATATCATGTTAAGAATAAATTGGTTGACTTTTCATTTCTGTACCAGCATGTCAATATTAGATACACAAATATCCGGGGTAGAATAGGCCTTCAGCAACCCATGCTTGCCGTAAAACGCTACTGTGCTTGTAAGAGTCGACAACTGAGATCGGGTGGTCAGGCTCGCTGACTGGGTTGATGTATGTCATCGTATTTCAATTTCGTGGATCGATGCTCATGACGTCAATCACTGGATTGTTTGGTCCAAACTCGATTATCAGAAACCTATGATCCTGAATTCGAATCCCGGTTCGTCCCGATTATGTTTCTAGGTCTGTCAGCACCATACCCATGGGTTTCACCAAAGTGGTGAATGTCTTAGACCTGCTTCACTTCTGGCTTTCCTCCCACATGTCAAAGCATCCCAATTGCGTGGATTGATGCTCATGGTGTCAATCACTGGGTTGTCTGGTCCAGACTCGATTATGTACAGACCGTCGTTATATAGCTGGGATATTGCTGAGTGCGGCGTCAAACAACAAACAAACAAACAAACAAAGATTCAACAAATTAATAAAACTGTATTCAACCAAATCCAAAGTTCTTAGCACAAATATATCTGCTCAGCTCAGAACAATTTGCCCGTGGGAACCTTTACAGGGATGTATGACATTTCCCCACATGGACATTTCCCAACACGGACATTTCCCCACACGGACATTTCCCCACATGGACATTTCCCCACATGGACATTTCTCCACATGGACAATACCCCACACGGACATTTCCCCACACGGACATTTCCCAACACGGACATTTCCCTACATTGACATTTCCCCACACGGATATTTCCCCACACGGACATTTCCCCACATGGACATTTCCCCACATGGACATTTCCCCACACGGACATTTCCCCACACGGACATTTCCCCACATGGACATTTCCCCACATGGGCAATACCCTACACGGACATTTCCCCACATGGACAATACCCTACACGGACATTTCCCCACATGGACAATACCCTACATGGACGATATCCCACACGGACATTTCCCTACATGGACAATATCCCACATGGACAATACCCTACATGGACAATACCCCACACGGACATTTCCCCACATGGACAATACCCTACATGGACAATATCCCACACGGACATTTCCCCACATGGACATTTCCCCACACGGACATTTCCCCACACGGACATTTCCCTACATGGACATTTCCCCACATGGACATTTCCCCACATGGACAATACCCCACATTGACAATACCCTACATGGACATTTACCCAAATGGACAATATCCCACATGGACAATACCGCACATGGCCAATTCCCCACACGGACATTTCCCTACATGGACAATACCCCACATGGACAATATCCCACATGAACAATACCCCACGTGGACATTTCCTCACACGGACATTTCCCCACATGGACAATACCCCACACATTTGATTGAATTGTATGATAATAACACATGACATGTGTTTTATTTCTATTTTCAGTATTTGTGTTTCTTTACATCAGTCTCTCAAATGTTCACACAATATCTAGATCTATTTGTTCGCATATTTCTTACTCTACTGGGTAAATGCACATGTTTGTTATGCAACGTTGAACGATAAAATGAAGCAATAATGAACACCTAGATTGTTCCTGATGGTATGATATGACCTTTGTTCTAAGACGTTCTATTGGATCTTCCTGGTCATGGATTCAAGGACCTGTTCTGGTGTTTTCTGTCCATTTGAGTACGATACAACCAGTGTTCCAATCGCTCTTGATGTGGGTAGGTACTCCGACCCCCAGGGTCGCCTTGATTGCCGTCACAACACACATCGGGCCGAAGTCGTTGGTCGCCATCGTTGTTTATGTGTGGTATGGATTGTTCGATGGCGATGGTTATCATTTGTAACAAATTGCGACTAGTCTAAGTACATGATTATAAAATGGTCCCCTTATTCGTCAATTAGGGTGTAAAATAGTTACATTCCTCACAAATATACAGTGATCAGATAACTGATTTCACCTAAAATCAACCTTTTCGGAGGAGCGTGAAAATAGCCGGCTACCTCAAGCCGCCATCTTGTCTCGCTCCCGATGAACCTGAAAATCCAGTGACACGTAGTGCATATACTGATTTTGTTGAAACTAATAAAAACGATAGGTTAATGTTTAATTACGTGTGCTGTGTGGAGAGATTCTGCTGCTTGTAAGTAAAGAAAAAGAGGCTGCAATACGGAAACACATCCCTGGACATGTTAAGTGGTAGATTACATCCATCTAAATATTCCTATATTTGGTGTTTAATCGCATCCTTCTCGTTCGGACGTCTGTCGTCGTCTACTACATGTATTACCGGATGTGACGTCACTTTGTAATCATAATCTTGTTGCAAATCAGTCGCGGAACTAACAGACTCAACGAAAGTTGTGGTTTTCGGCCCTGCAAATTTATAGAAATTTAATGATTCCATCGACGTTTATTACAGCCTTTTTAATAATAATTACATTGCAGCAAAACCTACAAACAATGTCAAGCATATCTGTGTGTTCCTCAGAGGAGGTGAGGTGAAATGGGATAAATGTGAAAATGCTGAAATGTCCGAGGGCGGACTAATGACGGGTTTAAAGCCCACTGAGATACCATCTAACACTCAAACACAGATTATTCCGAGTCGACCAATCCTTGTTTTTTGTCCTTAATGCCGAGCGCCAGCCAGGGTAACAACAAATGAGTGAGTGAGTATGGTTTTACGCCGCTATTTCCAGCGGGAAACATAACAAAATGTGCTTCACACATTGTACCCATGTGGGGAATCGAACCCGGGTCTTCAGCGTGACGGGCGAACGCTTTAACCACCAGACTACCAACCGCCCGGAAACAACAAGTACCATCTTTTAACGTATGTTGGTATGATGCAGCCGGGGAACGAACCACAGACCTTCCGTTCTCCGGGCAGACACTCTTTCCACTAGACCACAGAGTCGGTGATTGTGCTCTTCAGAACACTTCAGGAAACAATTTGGTTTCTTTTTATTTGTAATTTGCATAAGACATGTCAGTTGAGGGGAATAGACCAACTGTGATGGGTCATCCCACATTCATCGTTCATCCTGAACTGGCATACCTTCGTTCAGCGAAATAGATTATTAAACCGACAATATTTGTTTTTCTGCTAAATCATTTCAGGATTTGATGATAAAACCACAAAATCAATATTGCTTGAAGTTCAGTTTATTTGTTTGTTGTCTAACGTCGCACTCAGCCATATTCCATATTCCATATATAAGACGGCGGTCTGTAAATAATCGAGTCTGGACCAGACAAACCAGTGATTGACATCATGAGCATCAATCCACGCAATTGGGATGCTTTGACATGATACGATGACATGCATCAACCAAGTCAGCGAGCCTGACCACCCGATCCCGTTAGTCGCCTCTTACGACAAGCAAAGTCACCTTTCACGACAAGCATGGCTTGCTGAAGACCTATTCTACCCCGGATCTTCACGGGCCTCAGTTTGTTTACCTCTTGCAATTACAGCTTAAACAAAACGATCTTCTTGAGCGAAAATGAACGAATGAATGTTGCGAAAGTAGTTTGTAAAGGTCAGGGTTCACAATCAGTCAAACACATGCCGAAAATAACTAAAACGTGATATCAGAATTATATGGACCGATATCTTTAGCCACTGGCGCAATAAACCTATTATAAAACTTACACCCTCATTTGTCAGCTCTTACCACAAGGGTCTGCTTCTCCCCGAGGCAAGGGAGTTAACTGACTATACATGTCCAGTTTCCGGTTCCGGTTCGTTAAGGGGCGGTCGGGTAGCCTAGTGGTTAAAGCGTTCGCTCGTCGCGACGAAGACCCAGGTTCGATTCCCGACATGGGTACAATGTGTGAAGCCCATTTCTGGTGTCCCCCGCCGTGATATTGCTAGAATATTGCTAAAAGCGGCGTAAAACCAAACTCACTCACTCCGGTTCGTTAACATATATTTTCGAAATCTTTTCATGTATTTAATCAAGGTGCTCAGGTGATTTGATGCACATCGCGAAGTAAGATCCGTTTTATTACAATATATGTCTTGAATATCAATCAGATCGCCATTTTATTTGTGGCAAAATGCAAGTACAGTCAAGACTCATTAGTGTCGGATAAAGCCGATTGTCGGATTAACGAGACTTGGCTGTAATATAAAAGGTGGAATCTGATTGGTCAATAGGAGGGACATAGAAGGGACATTACTCGTAATAGCAACTGGTGACGCTACGATCGAGCCCAGAAAGTCAAGCCTTGTTCGGCAAGGGTGGAAACAGGACCTTTACAGTCAGTTATCTCCCTTGTTCGGCACTGGGACCTAAACGTAAATGTTTTTCGTTTAGTTACCTCTGTTAGACAGACATATATTTATTTCATTCGCACTCGGACACGGAAAATTAATACATGATAAATATACATACAATTTCGAGTAAACGCATCCAGCACAAAAAAACATCAATCATTCCAAATTGAACAAAGTGTTTTAAATGAACTTAACCCGAGGGCTAAAGAAAGTATTCACTTGAAAGTTGGACTTGACCACTACATTACAAACGTTATCAAAACGTTACTCGTCGCCGAAACGCTGTAAACTTAGATATGATTAATGTATTAATTACAACATCATTGAATAACCCTCGTCTCTATATAACTGAATAAATGCCGAGGCGACGTCAAATTTTAACTCACTAACCATTGAATGACCTGGAATAACTGACTGACACAGTATAATGTGGCAGGGTTGGTTGGTTGGTTTGTTGTTTTACGCCGCACTCAGCAATATTCCAGCTATATGACGGCGGTCTGTAAATAATAGAGTCTGGACCAGACAATCCAGTGATTGATATCATGAGCATCGATCCACGCAATTGGGATCAATGACATGCATCAACTAAGTCAGCGAACCTGACCACCCGATCCCGTTAGTCGCCTCTTACGACAAGCATAGTCTCCTTTTACGGCAAGCATGGGTTGCTGAAGACCTATTCCACCTCGGAATCTTCACGGGGCCAGTTTAATGTGGCAGGGTTGATTTTGGCACCCAAGACTGTTAGGACTGGATAAAACAACATGCATTTCGGAATATCACGTATGTTAATATAATGGTCAGGAAAATCAACACTTCTTTCAAATATGATATACCCTACACAGAAGCCTGTCAAACGTCGCTAGGATTGTGACATGTGCCTTCGTGTAACCAGCGGACATTATCATAATAGTACTGGTAATATTTATCCACATTATGAAGCTTCACACAAATGTCACAGAAGGCAGATTCATATGTGGCTACTAACTTGGAATGTGTATACCTGGATTTCTCTTCCAGTATCTCAGCATAAGCCGTCACGTTTGTTTCCAAATATTTAAGATATTTCGCCAGTTCTTTTGGACTGGAAAAGTCCGCTGCATTAATGTACGTTCCTTTTGGTATTAAGGAATTATAATCAGCACCTCCGCGAACCACAGGAACAATGTTGTGAGAATAGGTTTTATACAACTTTTCAGAGATGTAGTCAATGCACAAAGAATTTTCAAACGCGAAGTAAAATCTATATTCATTGAAAAATGACTGTTGGCAGTCGCTACCATAAGTACACTGCGAGGGACCACATTTCCCATATATGTCCACTGGTATATCCTTGCGTAATTCGGTGACGTAGTCTTCGCGCCTGGAGGGAGTCTTGCAGTTACTTACAAACCAGAGAGCCGACTTAGTTTTTTTCAAAGCGATTTTTGTGAAATTAACTGATTTTTGTGGTGCCTTGCGTAAAAGAACATTGTAAGGCAAGGCGACGTCCGAGTCAAGTCGGTAAGTCATGGTCCAGTTGAACATACGGCGCCATCGACTGGATTGGTAGAACTGACTTTCAAAATATTTGGGACACTCTAGGCCAAACATGATCCACACATGGTTAGCTTGTTTGGCAGGTGGAATGTTGTCTGAAAGTTGCACTACATCGATGATGACAGCATCTGCTTTTGCAATTTGCGTGGGATCGTATGAACATTGGCAGCCTTTCTGTGGACACTTTTGTAAACCTTGTGGACAAACATCCTTGAAATCCTTGTGCTGAAACCATTCTGGCGCGTTATAAAACAGTATCATCTTTGATTGGTTTCCCTGTGTCGTCTGGTGTCCATTTCCGAAATTCACATTAAAGGAAACTCTCTGTCTGTACTTTTCGGTGGAGTGAAATGAAATTGGTTTATAAAAATATGGAAATGTCTTTGAAGCACTGACAACCAATTTGTAGTAAGGGCCGGTGATATCATTGACGTCATTGTCTGCTCTGAGCGATGCTAGGTCTGTATCCGACAGACTGTCGATTGTGTAGTTCACAACGGCAGCTTGAAGCGGCATCAGCCACACTGGTTCCTGCTCTGACACACTGCAGTACAGAACAACCATTCCCGACAACAATATACCACTCACAACGACTGTGATGCGCTGTAATCGTTGCATCGTCGAAACCTAAAAAGGAGAACGTGAGTGAGTGAGTGAGTTAATGCTTTACGTCACATCGGCAATTAAAAAGGAGAACGAAAATGTATCTGTAACGCCACAAATATATGAGTACCCTCCACAATCCAACGATCAAATGGCGGTGATAATGAACCCTTGGTTTCGGCATGCGGTGTTACCACTAAGACGATAGTAACTGGTAACCTTGACATTGCCTGGCATATCAAATAAAACATCACATTCATGTACAGAACAGAGGAAACTACCCATGGCAAAAGACCCAGGTTAGAATAGGTCTTCAGCAACTCATGCTTGTTGTAAGAGGCGACTAACTGACATCGTTGATGCATGTCATCCTGTCCCAATTGTGTTGATCGATGCTCATGATATCAATCACTGGATTGTCTGGTCCAGACTCGATTATTTACAGACCACCGTCATATAGCTGGAATATTGCTGAGTGCGTCGTTAAACAACAAACAAACTAATGGCAACAATCGACGTTAAACGCCTTTTACAATCATCTAATGGTAATTGGTCAGAGGCCAGTCGCATATATTATCGGTATACAACACGTGTAGAGAATCTCACCAGAGTGTCTTCTGATAACTTGGCACCGACGACTGTTGATATTTTTTATACGTTTTCAGTTTGTAAACAGAAATGACCAATGTCTTGAGTGTTAAATGTACAGCTTGTCACCTTGTAAGATTGTGAACAGCGTAGCTTGTGTTTCATGAATATCTGGTGGAAGTAATATTCTTTCGGTGGAACCGTAAAAAAAAAACAAAGCGATTTCCTTCCGATTGTGGGGTAATACAATGAAATCATGTTTCGTGTACATCGGTAGTCAACGAAAGGACAATTGCGATGAAATAGCCGACACGGGTAAAGTGGGAAGATTTAAAAGCTGGAGCATGTAGAGTCGGAAACGAACAAGTAAATGCACGAAGTCTTTAATTGTGGCGTAGATCAATACAAAGCAAATACGTGACGCGGTGTAGACGGCGTTTGTATGTGCGGAGACG
This sequence comes from Haliotis cracherodii, assembly GCF_022045235.1. Classification (NCBI taxonomy): domain Eukaryota; kingdom Metazoa; phylum Mollusca; class Gastropoda; order Lepetellida; family Haliotidae; genus Haliotis; species Haliotis cracherodii. The sequence goes on from NW_027266279.1 coordinate 1,466,068, forward strand.
GGGTCAAGTTGCAACCGAATCGAAAAGAGGTCGGTGTTACCAATATCCAGCCATACGTTGCCGGTGTCACGAAATATATTCGCCCCCAGAAGAAAATCTCCCCCCGGCGAATTTATACCGGTACAGTTCCGCCCCTCTCGAAATAAACTCTCCCCCACCCTACGAAATAAAATCTCCCCCCAGAATATTTCCTCCCCCCGTTGTTTTATAAATACTTGCCATGCAGTTCAATAGTTGATGTTATTTTGGGTTAGGTAATGTTGTAATCTATTTTTAGCCATTGATTCCATTACTTTGCATAAGTTTGAAGTTGAGATATTGGTCGATATGAGTTAGCTTGATTAGCTGGTTTATTATGTTTAGGGATTGGTATGACTAGGGCCTGTTTCCAGGGAGTAGGAACCTGTCCGTTTAGGTAGATGAGATTGTATAGTTTGAGTAGTGCCTGGAATAGTTTTATGGGGAGTTTTTTAATTATTTGTTAAGAAATTAGGTCTAATCCTGGGGCTGTGCCCTTTTTCCTGTTTTGGATTACGTAGAGGAGCTCCTCCATTGTGTAGGGTTGGTTTACTTCTAGATTGTTATTGTTTGGTTCTTTTGTGGGTTTGTTTTTTGTTTTAAGTTTATCTTGGAATTTTTGGCTGAAGTTGGTGTTACTGCTAACGGCCGAAAAGTGGTTGGCGAGATTATTTGCTTTTTGGGCGGGGTTGGTTGAGTTGTTAATGTTAGGTTTTCTATGTCGTTTTAAGCCTCTAATGGCGTGGATTTTGCGCCATACCGTTCTGGCATCTGTACGGTTATTTATACCTTCGCAGAATTTTTTCCAGTCTCTACTTTTGGCTAGTTGGACTAGTTTTTGAACCTGGTGTTTAGTTCGTGGGCTATGTTTAGATGTTTGTAGTCGCGTTTTGCTTTATTGAAGGCTGATTTACGTTTTCGTCTAGTCTGTCCTATTTCCTCATTCCACCATGGTACCGTGGGTTTGCCTGATGTTTTGAAGGGGATGGAGGTTTTGGCTGCGTTTATTATATGTTAGTCTGGTAGGTTTTTACAATAGTTTTCTGGGTCATTTGTTTTTCTATTTCGTTTAAGTTAGCTTCGTTGCTGGAATTGGTCCCAGTTAACTTTATTGTAATGGAATTTTGGTTCTTGGTTTTCTGTTTGGATTGGTACGTTTGTATTTACTATGGTTATGTTTATGGGGAAGTGGTCACTACCTAGCGGGACGTCGTGCACTTCCCATTGAGTACTTTGAGCTAGATCTGCGGTGCATATGGTTAGGTCGATAGCCGACATTTTTTGGTTTGTCTTATCGTAACTCGTGGGTTGGTTGTTATTTAGGAGTACTAGGTCGTTTGTTTCTATCCATTCGGAGATTAATTTGCCATGATTATTTATTTTATCATCTATGTCCCATGTAGGATGGTGAGCGTTAAAGTTTCCTAGGAATATAGTAGATTTATCGCTTATTTGAAGTAGTTTGTTTAGATCCTCAGGTTGGACTTTTTGTTCCGCCCAGTGGTATATATTTATGATGTTTATTTTTCGGTTATTTAATGTGATTTTAATGCCGTTGGCTTCTAGGTTTGGCCTGTCTATTTTTATTTCTTCGTAATTTATATCTTCCCTGATAAATATGATTAGTCCTCCTGCGGCTCTTCTTGTTTTTGGTTTAGCTCTATCAGTTCTAACTTAGTTGTAGTTAGGTAGTGTGAATTTGGATTTTTTTGAGAATTTGGTTTCCTGTATACAAGCAATGTGAGGGCCTTTATTTAGTTTAAATTTAGTTTTTAGTTCATGGCCGCGGGAGGTGAGTCCGTTGGCGTTCCACTGAAAAATAATTAGTCCTTCCATTATTGGGTTCGGGTGATTGGTGATTTAATTTTTAGTTTTTATTTTATTCGGTGACTTCTTTTAGGTGGAGGTTAAAGAGGAAGAAGGGAAGATTGGTTAATTTTATATTGAAAGCTACTTTGTGGAAGGATTTCATGCTAGCTTTTGGTGAGTTTTGACTATGCATGTATACTAGGAGTAAGGTGAGGTTATTTAGGTTTTGGGTGTTAGCTGGTTGGGGAGTTTTCCGGTTTAGTTTTTTCTTCCTTTTTGGGGCTGAGAGGGAATTTTGGTTTGTTTTAGTTGCAGTAGTGTCTATTGTTTCCTCAGTAGTGGAGAAATCATCATCGGTTAGATTAGGTTTAGCTGTTTGAGTTTCCATAGGACGGAAACACATTAAATGGCCTGGCCGGGCCCGTGTGCGAAATACGCATCAGTCGGAATGCGCACGTTAAATCTCCAAAGTAAGTAAGTAAGTCTATCAGAAGTGTTTGGTTTGTCTATAGATGTAAACACATGTAATGATACATCTGTGTGTATTATTGATTTAACGTGCGCTTTCCGACTGATGCGTATTTCGCACACGGGCCCGGCCAGGCCATTTAATGTGTTTCCGAAAGGGGTGAAAGTGGTCTGTGCAACGCAAGAGGGGGGTTTAGGGGTTGCTTATATAGAATTTGGGAATTTTGAGATTTGGAATAGATGCCGATGGGGTTGGGGAGGAGAACTAGGGGAGCTGGGTATGGTGGATGTTTGTTTGTTTATTTGATTTTGATTTGGTAGGTTATTGTGTTTTTAGATGCGTTTTATTAGTTCCGTTTTTAATAAGAATACGCCTAAGGCCTTGAAGTTTTCTAGTTTATTTTGTGGGTTTAGTATTGCTTCCAGAGTGAGAGCCTTGTTTAGATTGAGGGTGGTTTGTAATGCGGTTCGATGTATTAGGTAGTGTGTGCAGTGGATGAGTGCGTGTTCTGGGGTTTCTAGTTGTTTGCAGTGTGGGCAGTTACCTGTAGTGTGTTTTTTTATTTTTTTAGGTGGTTATTTAGGTTGGTGTGTCCTGTTTGGAGTTTAGTGATTACTCTGTCGATTTTTTTTATGGATGGAGAATTTTTGGTTTGGTTAGTGGTTTGCTTCTGATAGACTGACTGACTGATATAGAAGATTTAACGTGCGCTTTCCGACTGTAGTGTATTTCGCACACGGGCCTGGCCAGACCATTTAGTGTATTCCGAAAAGGGTGAAAGTGGGGTGTGCAACCCAAGAGGGTTTTTTTAGGGGTTGCTTAATTATATTGAATTTTTGGAATTTTTAAATGTGGAATAAATGCCGAGGTGGGTGGAGGAGGGAACTAAGGGAACCGGGTGAGGTGGGTGTTTGTATGTTTATTGGATTTTGGATTGGTAGATTAATTAGTTTTTAGATGCGCTTAATTAGGTCTGTTTTGATTAGGAATACGCCAAGGGCCTTGAAGTTGTCTAGTTTATTTTGAGGGTTTAGTATTTCATCTAGAGTAGGAACCTTATTTAGATCCCTCAGTACCCTGGTTGAACGAGGAAATAGAACAAACCAGACAAAAACGTAAAAAAGCCTTCAATAAAGCCAAACGCGACCATAACTACATACCTATAGCCCACAAACTAAACCATGAGGTCCAAAACCTAGTCAAAATAGCCAAAACCAGGGACTGGAAATTTTTTTGCGAGGGATTAAATAACCGCACAGATGCCAGGACGGTCTGGCGCAAAATTCATGCCATTAGAGGCCTAAAAAGACACACAAAAACTCCTAATATAAATAACTCAACCAACCCCAGCGAAAAAGCAAATAACCTAGCTAAACACTTTTCGACCATCAGCAGTAACAAAAACTTCAGTGATAAATTCCAAACAAAACTCAAAACAGAATCCAAACCTACCAAAGAATTAAACGATAACCTAGAAATAAACCAACCCTTCACAATAGAAGAACTAAACTAAGTACTCCAAAACAGGAAAAAGGGAACAGCCCCAGGACTAGACCTAACATCCTACCAAATAATAAAAAAACTCCCTCCCAAGCTACTCCAGTCACTACTCAAACTCTATAATCTAATCTACCTAAACGGCCAGGTACCAACCTCTTGGAAACAGGCTCTAGTTATCTCTATCCCTAAACCCGACAAACCTACAAACCAAGCTAACTCTTACAGGCCAATATCTCTGACGTCAAACTTATGTAAAGTAATGGAATCTATGACCAAAAATAGATTACAACACTACCTAACTCTAAACAACACCATAAATACAGACCAAAGCGGGTTCACTCCTGGCCGCTCAACTCTAGACAATCTCGCCCGGTTAGAACAGGAGATCAAAACAGGACAACTCAACAAACAATATACTACAGGCATCTTCTTGGACTTCTCAAAAATATTCGACGTGGTTTGGCACAACGGGCTAATTCAAAAACTTAAAAAAATAGGACTAAAAGGACAAATCGTTAACTACATCCAGGACTTCCTAAATAACCGAAAAATCACAGTGGGTATAGACCAGGTTCTATCGGACCAGTGTCCCCTAGAAAACGGCACTCCCCAGGGCAGCATTCTTAGCCCAACACTCTTTAACATAATGATCAATGACCTCTTCGAGGGCCTATCCCCTAAAATTAAAACATCCAAATTCGCAGATGACGGACCCCTTTGGATCCGCACAAAAAGTATGTCAACTTCCCAAAATCTACTCCAAAAATCCCTAAATAAAATACAGCAATGGGCAGACAAGTGGGGCTTCTCCCTAAACTCCGAAAAAACTACAGGAATAGTCTTCAAACACCGAAAAATGAAACACGCCACCCCAAATCTTAAATTAAACAATAAACCAATTAAGTTCCAAAAACAAACCAAATTCCTAGGGCTAATCTTCGATGAACACCTAACATGGGAGGCCCACGTTAAAAACTTAACAACTAAATGCAGCAAAGATCTAAACGCACTAAGATGCCTCACCGGCTCCAACTGGGGGGCCTCCAAAGATACTCTACTCTCTCTCTACACATCACTAATTAGGTCTAAATTAGATTACGGATGTGCGATCTATGATACACTTAGCAATAACCTAACCAAAAAACTAGACTCAATCCAATACCAAGCTCTTAAAATAGTCACACGTTCCCAACATGGCACCTCTCTCACTTCACTTCAGGCCTTAACAGGAGAAATGCCACTAAACCTACGTAGGCAACACTTAACCCTTAATTTCTGGGCCTCGTCCCAATCAAACCCTCTCATCCAAAACCTCCTAAACGAAAATATCCGCCCTCGTAACCAGGCTCTAACTAGGAAGCACCCTTTACTTACTCCAATATCTCAACGAATTTTCAACTACCTAAACGAAAACCAAATAGATAACCTCTAACAAAACTGCAAACCATCAAATATATTTACCCCAAAACTAAAAATCCCCAAAATAGACACATCTCTGGCAAACTCAATAAACAAACAAACCGATCCAAACATAGCTAAATCCACCACACTAGCTTACATACACGAAAACTGGCCAAATTGGTGCCACATCTACACAGACGGATCTTCCGATCCGATCACAAATCGCACAGGTTTCGGAGTCCACATAGCACAACCAAATAGGAACACACAATCTTATCGACTCCCAAACAACCAATCCATCTTCACTGCAGAGTTAATGGGCATAGCATCCGACCTCCATAACCAACATGCTAAAAAACATAAAAAAATCCTAATACTCACAGACTCACTAAGTGGACTACAGGCCCTCCAAAATAAAAACACCAAAAACCGCCCTAAACTCATTAACCAAATACTCAAAAGCGCAAATAACTTAACAGAGGCAGGCAAACAAATAGCATTTATCTGGATCCCAGCCCACGTAGGAATATATGGAAACGAAAACACCGATCAAGCCGCCAAAAAATCCCTCAAAATTCCTGAAATAAGCCTTAATCTACCAATATCTAAAGCAGAGATCAAAAGCATTAACAAACGTAAAATCACCCAAAAATGGCATAAGACATACCTAAAAACAAACACACAGATAATCAAAATCCTCAAAAAACCTCTAACCAAACCTAAAATCATCCATCCATCCAAGAAAATTGATAGAATAATCACCAAACTCCAAACAGGTCACACCAAACTAAACAGTCAACTCCTAAAAATAAAAAAACACGCAACTGGAAAATGCCCACACTGCCCACACCTGGAAACAATAGAACATGCACTCTTACACTGCACGCACTACCAAACCCACCGAGCAACACTCCAAACAAATCTAAAACTAGATAAAGCCATAACCCTAGAATCAATCCTAAATCCACAGAACAATATAGAAAAATTTAAAGCACTAGGCGTATACTTAACTAAAACCAATCTAATGATCCGCATCTAAAAACACTCAACCACACCACATAAACAAACAAACACACACCAACACACTCCCTTAGTACACTACCACACCCCTAGGCATGCATTCCAAATTTCAAAATCTCCAAAACTTATATAAGCAACCACTAAAACCCCCCTCTGGTTGCAACACCTTTATTTTCCCTTCAAAACCACGCTAAATGGCCCGACCGGGCCCGTGTGCGAAATACGCTCCAGTCGGAAAGCGCACGTTAAATCTCCAAACGTAAGTAAGTAAGTAACTTATTTAGATTGAGGGTGGTTTGTAGTGTGGTTCTGTGTGTTTTGTAGTGGGTGCAGTGGATGAGTGCGTGTTCTGTGGTTTCGGGTTGTTTGCAGTGGGGGCAGTTGCCTGTGGTGTGCCTTTTAAGTTTTTTTAGGTGGTTATTTAGGTTAGTGTGTCCTGTTTGGAGTTTTGTAATTGATCTGTCAATATTTTTTGAGGGGTGTAGGATTTAGGCACTTTTTTGATTTGGCTATTTGTGTTTTGATATTGATTATGCCATTTTTTGGTTATTTTTTGTTTGTTGACACTTTTAATTTCTGATTTTGAGATGGGTAGGTTTAGGCTTATTTCTGGTATTTTGAGAAATAATTTATCTGCTTTTTCGGCGCTTGCGTTGCCGTAAATTCCTACGTGGGCGGGGATCCACAAGAAGGTTATTTGTTTGCCTGCTTTTGTTAGGTCGTTGGAGCTTTTAAGTATTTGGTTTATTAATTTAGGTCGTTTTTTGGTATTTTTGTTTTGGAGGGCTTGTAGTCCACTAAGGGAGTCTGTGAGAATTAGGATTTTATTGTTGTTTTTAGATTGTTGGTTATGCAGGGCTGAGGCGATGATAGACTTACTTACTTACTTTGGAGATTTAACGTGCGCTTTCCGACTGATGCGTATTTCGCACACGGGCCCGGCCAGGCCATTTAATGTGTTTCCGAAAGGGGCGAAAGTGGTCTGTGCAACCCAAGAGGGGGCTTTAGGGGTTGCTTATATAGAATTTGGGAATTTTGAGATTTGGAATAGATGCCGATGGGGTAGGGGAGGAGAACTAAGGGAGCTGGGTATGGTGGATGTTTGTGTGTTTATGTAATTTTGATTTGGTGGATTATAGTGTTTTTTAGATGCGTTTTATTAGTTCCGTTTTTATTAAGAATACGCCTAAGGCCTTGAAGTTTTCTAGTTTATTTTGTAGGTTTAGTATTGCTTCTAGAGTGAGAGCCTTGTTTAGATTGAGGGTGGTTTGTAATGCGGTTCGATGTGTTAGGTAGTGTGTGCAGTGGATGAGTGCGTGTTCTGGGGTTTATAGTTGTTTGCAGTGTGGGCAGTTACCTGTAGTATGTTTTGTTTTTTTTATTTAGGTTGGTGTGTCCTGTTTGGAGTTTAGTGATTACTCTGTCGATTTTTTTTGGATGGATGGAGAATTTTTGGTTTGGTTAGTGGTTTGCGGAGTACTTTTTCTATTTGGCTATTTGAGTTTAGATATAGGATATGCCATTTTTTGGTGATTTCTGATTTTGAGATGGGTAAGTTTAAGCTTATTTCTGGGATTTTGAGGGATAGTTTGGCTGCCTTATCGGCGTTTTCATTACCATATATTCCTACGTGGGCGGGTATCCACAAGAAGGTTATTTGTTTGCCTGCGTTAGTTAGGTCGTTGGAGCTTTTAAGTATTAGATTTATTAATTTAGGTCGTTTTTTGGTATTTTTGTTTTGGAGGGCTTGCAGTGATAGAGACGATGTTTAGTTTATATGCTAGTCGTTAGGTATAAAGATTGTTTAGTAACTTTAGAAGTTATTAACACGTGTCGTGTCAGCCCTATGGCATTCGCGATTGTCCACTTCCAGAAAACATCCTGTGTTGGTTTAACATGAATTAGTAAAGGTTAATTAGGGATGCCCAACACGTTAATTAATGAAAGACGAGTAGTCAAAACACTGTCATTTCCTGACCAGGATATCACCTCCCTAAACACTAAGGTCGGTGAGAAACATTCTCATCAAAGAAAACACAGTCAAGACTGTAGATTCCCGTCGTCTAGCTACAAATCCTGTGATGTATTAAAGGTTGAAGAATTTTGAACTGTACTGTCCTAAGTTTATATCTAAACTTTTGGAATTGGATACGGTGATAAAGTCTTATATCAATATGTAGACTCTTAAATATTACTTTTATGTCTTAACGGAGATATGATATTTTCTTATGAAATATCGCGTATTAGTGTAATATGCATGCTTAACCATTCATTGTACCGTTCTAAACCATGTGAATCTTGTAATATCAGTCAATCGGGTGGGAAAACAGCCCAATCCTCGCTCTATAAAGGACTATGTCAATCATTTTGCAAGTTGAAATGACCCCTGATACTTTATGAATACTTTATGACAGTTTATGGAGTAAAAAAAAAATGCTGATTATTCATAAACTTAATGCTTCCTACTATAGGCATGTGGCCTCTTCAGTGCTGAAAAAAGATTGAAAATACATCAGTCAATCAAAGATGAAGGAAACTTTATACATCTTGAGTTCTTGAGAATTAGTTCATGTTTTGTTCTTAGACTTACATTTCAACCATCGATTGTGTTCACATGTAGACTCAAACTGGTATATTAAAAAAAATGTATACAGACAACAAAAACTGTATTAGAAACAACAAACTCTGTATTTATGGATAGCACTTTCATAAGCATGATAGCATATTTTGGAAAACAAATTCAAGGTCAATTGCTTCAATACATCATGTTCATTGGACATAATTTCTAGTTTAAATATGTCAGTGTTAGGTTTGTATTTACAGTACAACTTTCGGTTACACAACTACAACAAGTGACGGTTAGTCATCTACGGACACGTTGGAATAGTTCGTTTGAAAATGATTTTGTTGGTTTGTACTGCATTCATAAATTAATATTACGTTTATAAGCTTACTTTTCAATAATGCAAGCAACAATAGCTATATTAAAAATACTAAAATTCAATATTCAATTAAGAATATATCTTTCTGACGTGTTTCTTTTGAATGAAAAACACTTTCATTCGGTCAGTTCGCCACGCGGTTGGGGGCCCGTTTTGGGAGGTGGTTGAAATGTAATACAAAAATCTGTATAAATTCAAACGGCGCACCTCAAGTCAAACCGCTATGCGAGGTTGTTTCCAAGATATTAGGCCTTATTCTGTAAAATTACCCTTGGCTCGGGTAGAACCGCTGGGCTACCCACGCGGTTCAAGATAATCGAGCACTGTTCGATTTTTTTTTTAGCCGAACGGTCCTAACCGCGCCAATGGAAATACTACATCGTCATCATAAATGAACTGTTTCGATTTGCGCGGTTTTACCAACCGCTAGCCCCTAGCGGTTTGCAGTTGGTGAAACCGCGCCAAACTGCGCACTATGAAAACAAAGTCGCCGAACTTTTAAGCATACTTTTTGTATAGCATTTCAAAAGCCTGGTTTGTTTGCATTAAAATCAAAACAAAGGAATCTGTAATTAAAATGTATAAGGTGAAAAAACTTTTACATAGAGCAAAATACATGGGGGAGAGTAAATATATAATTCTAAATAATTTTTCTTGAATGGAGCACATTTGAAAAAAAAGATAATCCAAGCATATTCGATATTACCGTGTATAAAGAATTTATATCAGTCATATATTTCTAACTTAGATCACCCGTATGTAGCCCAGGTAAAGCATGCACATCGGGGAACATTGTTATGTTGGTACAGTTTATCGTGTCTTCGTGCTTTAGCATTACACATTGGCTTTTCATATTCCTCTAGGTTTTAATGTTTATTTGTATAATAAAAAAATGTATTTTTTATTTATTTTTTTCTCTCCTTTATTTTTTCTGGGTTATATATTTATCTAAATATACATTTAGTTACTTGTGTGTGTGTGGTTGTTTTCTTTTATTTGTTGATTTTGATTTTTATTGATTTTGTGGGGTATTTTTCTTTCATTCTTTTTTTTCATTCTTCTTTTCATAATATTATTTTTTTAAGTTGTATATAACGTATGAATCCCTTCTCAGATTACTTTATCTCATTTCTATATGACGTGCTATTTTACTTCTCTGTGTTTTTCTTGTTTTCTCTTCAGTATGAGGTTATACTGTATCATTTTTACTATTTTGATGGTTGTGGTCATCAGTTATGCAAATCAGTTTCGGTGTGTCTTTTTAACAAGGTGTTCTTCATTAAGATTCACCGCCAGTCCCATTGTAACAATTACATGTACACTTTGCTTTGTCGATGCCGGTTGATGTTATTCAATACAGGCTGGTGGTGGGTGTTTTTGAATCTATTCTACATGCTAATCATTTCGGGAAGATGATACACATTTCTCTATATTTTGGGTTACTTTGCTTATCTAATTTCCGATTATCATTCTTAGTTTTACTTTTTCTCTTCGGCTGCGGTGATATCCATCCGAATCCAGGACCTTTGCATAGTCCAGATTTAAAGATTATATATCTAAACGTACGCAGTCTTAAAGACAAAGTAGATTTTATCAGTGCTGAATTAGATAGTTATGATGTTGTATGTTTAACAGAAACCTGCTTGCACGATGATATTCTAGCCACTGATATTACACTGATACCATTTTCAAATTGTAGCCTGTATTAAGGAATATATTTTAGATCTTAAATCAGAGTATAACGGACAGCCTGAGCTGGAGGCGCGCGTGGATATGTTGACAGTTTTTACGTAGTAAGTGTTAAAACCGAATGTTTGCGAGGATTAATAAGATTTCTGAATTCTGTTACAACAGTAACCGTACATGTATTTGTTACATTAAGTCATTTCATTCAAATTTGTTTGGTATGATTATGTCTTATAATTATTTTAGGATGGAAGGTACAGTTACCAAATAAAATATGCTGAAATATCAATTCATTATGTCCATATTTCATAATCTATTTTTTAAAGTAACCCTCCTTACATTAAAGATAACACTTTAAAGAATATAGTACTGAAAGACATTGCAACAAACCGAATAATCAGGGGGGAGACTTTATACTGAGGGGGGCGCGAAACATATCCGCCCGGGGGAGATTTTATTTCAGAACAGATTCTCCGGGGGAGAATCTGTACCGGTATAAAATCTCCGGGGGGAGAATTTGTACGGGGGAGAGTTTATACCGGGACACCAGAATGTTCAATCTTTGACTCAAAGTGCGTTTGACAAGACATGTTTTGAATATCCTCTACGGTTGTTTTAAGTAAACAAGGCACCATATCTGTGCTTAACGCGACTAAGTAAAAAAGTTCTTTCCGATTGTTTATAACATACTACATGTATATTGATTGAGAAGAACACGGGGGTGCTTATTGACGATAAATCTGTGGATTTCTACTCGAAAATCAGTCCACGGAGTCGCCATTTTGCAAGTGACATTAATGAAGGTAGAACATGTAACTGCTGTGAACAGTATTACAGGTACCGCAAAGCAATAACCTTCGAGGACTACGTTACTGCCGAACGGAATTTACAATCTCATTCGCCAGCTATTCAAAAACAATTGGGAAAACGTGTCAAAGGTATCAAGCAAAATGTTAGGGACAACGTTTGGAGAAAGCAAGGGGTTATTGTGAGCAAAAGTCTCTTTGTCGCGGAAGATGAGATTGATGTGAAAACTCGGAATAACAGTCTTGAAAATGTGTTTACGATGTGCTTCCCTATGCGACTCACCAAGCTGAACTGTGTTAAGGTTGTCTGCTCGATAACGTTGAAACTCCACACACCTGTAATGTTTGAGAAGAAATAGCTCATTATATTGACTGAGCATGGGGAGATCTCAGTGAGGTGCATGTGACGAGAACTTATTGAAATGCACCCAACCTTATGAAACATGTGTGAATTTGTCTTATGTCAATATGCTTGAAAGGGTTCCTTAAATGCTCAACTCAAGACGGTAATGTAATGCTTACATGTGTTATTGCTGTATATTTATCGTGAAGGAATGGCTTAATGGATACAGCGCCTGCAGGGAGAGCGGGAGGTCGGTTGTTCGATCCCCGATCCCGTCAAACCCAAAGACGTAAAAAGATGGTACTTTTTGTGACCCTGCCTTGTTCTCGACATTGGAGGTGAATCAGAATACTGTGTAGCATGTTTGTTCGTTGTTTCTTTTACATTGATCTACACAATTGAGATCGATGACATGCATCAACCATGTCAGCGAGCCTGACCACCCGATCCCTTTAGTCGCCTCTCACGACAAATATAAGTTCCTGAAGGCTAATTCTAACCCGGATCTTCACGGGTCCAACCATCCTGACGGTACAGTACGTATACGAACAGATAATGAAATGAAAACTTTAGTTGAACAGATAATCTTACAACAGGAAATGAGACCCATGTTTATAAATATGTAAATACATTTTCACGCTGTCGTACGAAGATAATTAAGAAAATGTGGGATGACAAACTGATGGTACATGAAATAGAAACATATGTTGAAAATTACTGAAGACATTATCTTAGCAGCAATACGGTATTCTTACCGTGAACAATATGACCTGGTTAACTCTTTACTTTCACACACTGTTATGTGTGTTATGGGGTTATGAACCTACCTTAAAATACAAACATTTTAGAATAGAAACAGCTGGTTAAATATTATTTACAATAACATTTTTTTAGAGAATATCATATCCGCAAAATTGAGTGTTTTCAACTGGATATTAGCCCTGTGATAAATATTCTAACGCTCCGATAAAACCATGTAAGTTCTAATAATTTTTAATGTCCAACAGTATAGTATGTTCATATAATGTACTTAGAGTACAGATGGTGCAAGCAGTGTAGGTTTACATCATAAAATAAAATCCTTTCTTACCTTGATGAACAGAGAAGGTCGCAGAGTTGTAGGTGTTGATCGATGGCGTTGTAGGTGTAGGTGTTGATCGATGGCGACAGAGTGAAGTAGCTACCCGACAGAACACAACTGAGACCTTACTTAAATTACATCATGGGAGATTAAAGCCGGTTAATCGTCTGTAACCATGGATCACCGCCTCATTATTTACAAATACAAACTGATCCTTGACTCTCAGGCGGATTGACCGTGTGCGCGACCATGTGACGTCACACTAATCGCTGGACCCCTAAGGGGAGTGACCTCGTCCCTGGTCACAGCCCCTGAATCATATTACATGTATCTTCCCTTCCGGTCACGCCCTATTTTATGCAAGTCTACATTTTTCACAGGTTCACTGGGGCTCTTTTTCAGTTGTTTGTTTCTTTCAAAATTATGTATTTTCAGAGCCTTAGCGTTCTTCTATGACTGACCCTCTGTGTTAGTCCGGTTTGGAAGACCTACATAAGGGGTCTCTGGCTCACAGTAGGAGTGACACTGTGTTGAGCCGCATATGTAAGATATATATTACTGGTATGCGGCGGTCAGTTTGTGCATTATCTACACTGAGGTTTCGATAAGAATATTAATATTCATTTACAGGTGTAACTTGATTCAAGGGGTTGTAGTATACAAATGATGTGGACCTCTAGTTTCGAAACATTATTGCTTGAAATGCATAGTTTTGCTATTTCTCAATATCTTCTGTCGACATTTAATTTGTATGGTTTGTTTGTTTGTTTGTTCAGCGCCGCACTGAGCAATTCTCCAGCTATATGACGGTGGTGTGTAAATAATCGAGTCTGGACCGGACAATCCAGTGATTGACATCATGAGCGGCGATCCACACAATTGAGATACGATGACACGCATCAACCAAATCAGCGTGTCTGACCTCCCGATCCCGTGTTGCTGAAGACTTATACTTGCAAGACTTGCTTGACAACGGTATAAGGGTCTATACCGAAACGTCACCTTTACAATATTAAAGAAGTTGATATATAGTTGTGTCTACTTTGTCATCCGTCAACTTTAAAGTAATGCCTATCAAACAATTCAACAATCTGAAGCATTTTTATTTTGTTAAAGCATTTTCGGGGACAATTTATTCATTTCGATTCAATCTCAGTCCCCCACTCCTGTGCACTACTCAGTCAAGGTAACAAGCTGTAACTCTGCTTTTGACGAGGTGTCGGCATTCATTTGGGCAATGCAACCTGGATCAAAACGAACTTTAATATTGATGCACGCATGAGCTCAATTGCCGTTTATAGCATATTTTATGCACACTTCACACACTATTTGTCATTGCACTGTCGTGAACCACTGTCAGTTTTAAAACATTTGAAATCAAATTCAAGTAACTGTTTAAAAAAAAAAAAAAATAACCTATAGATTTGAAAACATACAAAATTATGCCGGGGGGGGGGGGGGGGGGGGGGCGAGGGGGGCGAGCGGGAGTGTGACAAGGGCATGCTACATTGTCTGACATACTTTTCTTTGTTTGATTCTATGTTTGTTTAGAATATGTTTAAACGTGCTATTTTAGACTCTGATTTGTAATTTGAATCTACAGGCTGGGTCTAAAGTCCAGCCATCAGTCTCTGTTACCAAAACCAGTCGTAGAGAGGGGACTTTGTCTGTCGCAACCCCACTTCTGTGGAATGCAGTCCCTGTCACAATATTGTGCACTGTAAATCTTGAAAGATATCGCAGACATTTAAAAAACTTATGGTTTTGCGGAGGCATTTGATATCTAGAAGAATGTTTTGAACGCCACTGGCCCTAGCTCCGTGCTTTTCAACAAATTTCTCTGATACTACTGAAGTTACTGGAATGAATGTTTGCATGTTTATCTAAGAGACACTTGTCAACACTGAGTTCGAAAATTGTCCGATAAATTATGTTTTACAGAGTTACGACCCTTGATCTATGTTATTTAACTTCGTGCATAGAAACAAATGAAGTTAGCTTATCCGATAGATACCGACCACTGTACACCATCTTCCTGTCCCCGACCACTGTACATCATCTTCCTGTCCTCGACCACTGTACACCATCTCCCTGTCCCCGACAACGATCCATCATCTGCCTGTCCCCGACCACGGTACATCATCTCCCTGTCCCCGACCACTGTACACCATCTCCCTGTCCCCGACCACTGTACATCATCTTCCTGTCCTCGACCACTGTACACCATCTCCCTGTCCCCAACCACGGTACATCATCTCCCTGTCCCCGACCACTGTACACCATCTCCCTGTCCCCAACCACTGTACATCATCTCCCTGTCCCCGACCACTGTACACCATCTCCCTGTCCCCAACCACTGTACATCATCTCCCTGTCCCCGACAACGATCCATCATCTGCCTGTCCCCGACCACGGTACATCATCTCCCTGTCCCCGACCACTGTACACCATCTCCCTGTCCCCAACCACGGTACATCATCTCCCTGTCCCCGACCACTGTACACCATCTCCCTGTCCCCAACCACTGTACATCATCTCCCTGTCCCCGACAACGATCCATCATCTGCCTGTCCCCGACCACGGTACATCATCTCCCTGTCCCCGACCACTGTACACCATCTCCCTGTCCCCAACCACTGTACATCATCTCTCTGTCCCCGACCACTGTACATCATCTCCCTGTCCCCAACCACTGTACATCATCTCCCTGTCCCCGACCACGGTACACCATCTCTCTGTCCCCAACCACTGTACATCATCTCCCTGTCCCCGACCACGGTACACCATCTCCCTGTCCCCAACCACTGTACATCATCTCTCTGTCCCCGACCACTGTACATCATCTCCCTGTCTCCGACCACTGTACATCATCTCCCTGTCCCGACCACGGTACATCATGACCCTGTCCCCGACCACGGTACATCATCTCCCTGTCCCCGACCACGGTACATTATGACCCTGTCCCCGACCACGGTACATCATGACCCTGTCCCCGACCACGGTACATCATCTCCCTGTCCCCGACCACGGTACATCATCTCCCTGTCCCCGACCACGGTACATCATCTCCCTGTCCCCGACCACGGTACATCATGACCCTGTCCCCGACCACGGTACATCACCTCCCTGTCCCCGACCACGATACATCATCTCCCTGTCCCCGACCACGGTACGTCATGACCCTGTCCCTGATCACGGTACATCATCTCCCTGTCCCCGACCACTGTACATCATGACCCTGTCCCCGACCACGGTACATCATCTCCATGACGGTAACCATAACTACAAGATACAAAACACTTAAACACTAAAAGATTTCACCAAGTCAAAGGAAATCAAAGGACAGATAAATCGATGCATTGAACAATACATATGGTTCCTGGAAACATTTTATAGGGTCGTAATTATTGAAGCGTGAATACATCTGAAGATATCTGTGCTGTATGCGCTCCATTTCACATGAAACACGTGACTATTTCTAACATTAGTGACGGAGAGATACCAGTGGGGAGAACGGATGACGCCTGGCGCGGTGGAACATTCAGGTTTATATCATTTGCATGTGTTACCACGATCAATTATGGATACAGTTATTGATATTTGTGTAAGCGTAAAGTCGCGTATAACCAACCCGAACTGCAAGCCACGATTAACACACTCAGAATTGACGTCATGGGTACATGATTCCCTTAGCTTTTTATACAGAATTAACAGTAGGGGCACACACACACACACACACACACACACACACACACACACACACACACACACACACACACACACGCGCACACGCACGCACACGCACGCACACACGCACGCACACATGCACGCACACATGCACGCAAACACACACGCGCGCGCGGGCGCGCACACACACACACACACACACACATACATACATACACACAAGCTATTTAACCCATATTTCATTATATTGACGGACAGAATAAGCGGACACAAGCCTTCCTCTTTCCCCGTTTACTTTCTAAGTTCTAAGTAGTAAGCAGTGAATGGGGTTGGATAAAAGATTAGAAGTTGAGCACTTGAGAGAGACAAAAAGTCTGTGTTAAATTGGACCGACTCCGTGGTCTGGTAGTAGAGCGTCCGCCCGGAGAGCGGAAGGTACGGGGTTCGATCCAAAAAACGTTAAAAGATGGTACTTGTTGTTACCCTGCCTGGCGTTCGGCATTAATGGGCTAAAAGAAGGACTGGTCGGCTCGGAGTTAGTATACTGTGATTGAGTGGGGTATTCATGTTAAACTGCAGCATGGTACATGTATCTCAGTGGACTAGCACTATAAATCGGCATCAGTCCGGACTAGTACAAGCAGCCACACACACACACACACACACACAAACACTCAAACACACACAGACACACGTGCATGCACGTCGCAATGTAAGTGCAATAATCTTAGCCACCCAATTTCTCCTTACCTCACCTCACCTCACCTCACCTCACCTGTGTTAAACTGTTTAAGTTAGGCAGAACATACTGTTAACGAGAAAGTTTTTGACCAGATGATGATTTTACTATATGTTTGTACTAGCTTTAAAATAACAAACTTGCTCATGTTCAAATTCAAGAAAAGTGCTTCCCGAAAACCTCAGCCTTGTCAATACAAAGGAGTTGCTCAATTATATCAGCATGCAGTTCCTGTAGGCTAAAAGGGGGCGTATTTCTTACCCTTGTCTCTTCACGCCCCACAGTCTCAGACGCCACATCTTTGGCGTAACAATGTGCGGTGTGACGTCATAATAGTGACGCGCGGTGAAGCACTAAACGTTGCAAGGCTTCAGTCATCTTCTTTACGGACGGAAAGTCCATGTTAGAAGTATAAGAGAGTAAAGTATATTAATTTAAAACAACAACAATTTAACACATACAGCGCCATACTTGGTTATATTAATCAGCCATCATCGGTGTTTCCTTAATTCAGATCGAAATCCACTAAAAACACAAAATTCAACAATTGCCCTTCATTCAGTATCTTCACAAACAACAAATTGTTCCCGTTTATTATTGTCAAAGTGAAACAACATTAAATCTTATTATTACTATCATTTCAATGTGGAGCATGGATACAATGTGTGAAGCCCATTTCTGGTGTCCCCCGCCGTGATATTGCTGGAATATTGCTAAAAGCGGCGTAAAACCATACTCACTCACTCACTCAATGTGGAGCTAGGTTACTCTGCGCGTTCGGTTCCAAATTCAATGTAGCGCGTTTAAGTCTACAAGTAACCCCACTCTACATTGAAACCGACCCGTGAAGATCTGGGGTAGAAAAAGCCTTCAGCAACCCATGCTTGCCGTAAGAGGCGACAACGCTTTTCGTAAGAGGCGACTAACGGGATCGGGTGGTCAGGCTCGCTGACTTGTTTGATGCATGTCATCGTGTCCCAATTACTTGGATCGATGCTCACGATGTCAGTCATTGGGTTGACTGGTCCAGACTCAATTATTTCCCGACCGCCGACATATAGCTGGCGTTAAACACCAAACACACAAACAACAATACACCTTACGAAATGACAAATGCCCAAGTTGGTGATACTGACTCAGTGGATGTATTCAGAAGATGTTGTTTTGTCTTTAAAAACAACGTTTTTCAACCCATCACAAACTGTCATTCCTTTTACAATTGTAAGTAATGTACTCATGATCTCCACCTCAGCATGGTTAATTTCTCTTTTGCTCTGGTCCTCCAAGTTAGAATTGCACAGTTGTGACAAAACCCTTCTCTAACTTGCTGACAATTACATACTACTCAAAAAACAAATTAAGGATCACCCAATTCTTTTATATTGCTTTAGTTAATCTGGCATTGTAAAACACATTAACAGTGACATGAAAGAATAGGGTGATCCTTAACATGTTTTAGTAGTATATATGTACGGATGTGAATGAATGTTAACCGTTAAAGAAAGGAGATTCTTTTAAATTGACTTAAATAAATTTATTCAAAACTAGGACTTATTCAACTTTAACAAGTTTGGCAAACCCCAGAAAGTCATCCTCCATGCATGAATGAATAAAAAGTATTTACTGCCTTTGTCAGAACTGTTATAGCTATGTTCTAGTGCTCGAACTACAATCTCAACTTGGTACTGGAATGAGGATCTGTGAAGTCAAGGAATAGCCACCGATTTAATTGAAATAATGACTGAACACTCTGGGTTCGCACTACACATAGTAACATTATGCTACAGTAAAGTACGTTTATAACGAACACGCTTATAACGAACTGACGGATATAACGAACTGATTATTTTGGTCCCGACTATTTTCTATAACTATGCTGTATATATGCTTACGGTTATAACAAACTAAAGTTAGTGGTCCCTTTGAGTTCGTTATAACCGTAGTTTACTGTATTTGTTGTTTTATTACAAGTAAGCAAGGCATTTTTACATTGCCCACAGAAATATGCTGTGAACATGTAGCAGATCGGTTTTGTCAGATGAAAGGGTAGCCTGGTGCTTCAAGTGTTCGCTCCTCACGCTGAGGTCGATTCCAGTATTGGGTCGAATGTGCGAATTTCTACTGTCACGCTCACTCAGAGAGAATTGAATGATAAGACCAATATATTCTTTGTTAAACTCGGAGCAGTTCATAACATCAAAATTTCAATGGCTTTGTCTATCCAGGTTTAACTGGGTTATTCTCTCGATCACACGTTTAACAATTTTATCAGAATACTTCAGCAACGTAACGTCTATTGCTCGGAAGGAACCCCACTCCTTTGGCGATACAATACGGTAGTGATGCAGAAGGCATCGAGAATACTGACATATGCAACCATCGTGTCCTTTCCGAAATCGTTCAACTTTATGTATACCAGCGATTTCGACACCTGTTGGTTTGATGATCAATTTTGATCTATCGCCAGGATTGTTGATTCTTAAACCGCGTGTGTACAACAGGTAGGTGAGATTGAGTCTTCTTGCTTCTTGCTTCAGAGTGAAATTCCCCGTATGAGGTTGAAGGTTCAAAGGGAAAAAGGCATTTTTGACAAGCAGACAAGAACACGATGGTCGACCTTTCAAGTTGTCAACGATCATGTCTGAAGTATTGGCATACACCTTTGGTATGTAGACTTCATCCGTGTCTCCAGTCAGTATAAAATCAGAGACGTGCAAGTTTCTGTACATACACTCTTGAATGACAGCAAGTTGTGCAAAGTAATGAATCTCAGATCGGTTTACAGGTACATCCCATGGCAAGATTTCTAAAACTCCCAAATTACGATAATGTTTTAAAACATTCATAGCAGATTCGTGTATACTGTAATTGTAAACAATGAAATGTTCAACACCGAACATGAGGCTGATTTCAAGTGTCTGTATAAGCTGTAATGTGTCGCTGAAATTTGAATGAAGTGCTGAGAAACATCTTGTAAGCTGTCTTTTCTTCTTCAAAGGGTAGATAACTCTCAGCATGTTGTAAGCCTTTGTAGTATTATATCCCCTTATCCTTACTGCTGTTGGCCGTCCGTCTTTGGGAAACCCACACTTGATAAATCCTGAATGGTACCTGAAAAAAACCAATTGGAAACAAAGAGAACTTGACCATTCGAATGACCTTGACCTTAAATGAAGGTCGTTGAAAACCTTACCACTTCAATGCCCCACCCTACGGATTCTATGTCCCTAATGTCATTCCTACTTGGTTGATATATACTGAACCACAAATGAAACGCCACCACGGATAGATATATGCGAAACCTTATTTGTCCAAACGCTTTAAACATACTTTGAGACATATTAAAAAGATGAAACATGGCAAATCTGATCATCAAGGTTGAAATTAAAGTGTCAAATGTTCTGAAAGTGAAACACAACACTAGTCTCTGAGAAAAGGCACCACAATTATATCGTGTGTCCGCTATGTGCATTGATGACTGCCGTGCGACGTCGATACATGGAATGGATGAGGCGGCTGGTGAAGGCCACAGGCACTTGAGCCCACACTCTGAGGAACGCCTGATGCAGTTCAGCTGCAGTTGTCGGCCTTGGTTGGACGTCATTCATTTGGTTGGAATCTCGTCCCACAGGTGCTCAATAGGATTTAAATCGGGACAGAGGGCAGGCCACTGCATGGTTCTGATGCCATTCTGCTGGAGGAAGTCTCTTGTTGCTCTCGCAGTGTGGGCACGGGCGTTATCATGCTGAAACTCGTGTTTGCGGCGACGTGCCAAATGAGGTATGGCGTGTGGTCTCAAGACTTGATCAATGTACCGAGTTGCTGTGACACCATTGCCTCTACCTGGACCGATGTTCTGGAAGACCACAGGGCCGACCCTCTGTGCAAGACCAATTCCACCCCACACCATGATTCTCGGACCATCTCTCTCAACAACACAAGCATCCGAGTAACGTTCCCCACGGCGTCGCCAGACTCTCTCTCTCTCTTTCTCTCTCTCTCTCTCTCTCTCTCTCTCTCTCTCTCTCTCTCTCTCTGCCATCTGCTGTTCAGATACAGTAACGGCTCTCGTCTGAGAAGAGGACTCTTCTCCACTGCTGTCGGCGCCAATGCTGGCGCTGTGTTGCCCACTGAAGTCGGTCATGGCGATGACGTAGTGTCAGAATGGGTCCTCAGTCTGGCCTGTGACAGTGGTGTCTGCTCGTCAATCGTCGACGCACGATGTCCGCACTAATGTGTCGCTGGTGTGTCCCCATGGTCTGTCGAGCAGTTTCCGCAGCAGTAACAAATTGATCTTGAAGATGCTGTCGCACAATCTGACGATCCTGACGTCGGGTGGTGACCCTTGGCCTTCCACTACGTGGTCGGTCGTCTGTAGTGTTGGTGGTCTGGTACCGTTGCTGGACTTGAAATGTATTGGCTACTTGCCGTGCGGTTTGTCCAGCTTGCAATCGTCCAAGGGCTTGGTGTCGCTGATTTCTTCTCAATCTTGGCATGTGGCAGCAATTCAATAACGAATGAATGTTATCCGATCTGGGTGGCAAGAAATGGGGGAACGCATGTGCATTTCAATTTGCACGGAACACACGTGCATCGAGTAACCATGGCCGTTGCTGTGATGCGTTTGGGCGATCGGTTTTATTGTCATCTGCTTTTTATCATCAAATTTCATTTTTCCGGACATGGTAATGTTAAATTTTAGAAACTTTGACAAAAATTACCCAGATATTTAAATATCATGCAATGTTACTGGGGGTGACGTTTCTTTTGCGGTTCAGTATATGACAATTTCTCTTTGATCTGAAAATTGCATTGAACTTGTTTCAAGGATCGTATCAATCGATATTATATTTGATTAATTCAGGATTATACACAATTCTCTCCTCTTTATGCCGCACAATGACTCTGTTTGACACATTCACATTGAATATAAATGTACTGTGAATATTGTTAATATACTTTGGCTGTTGTGACCTTGACACCCTCCATGTCCTGTATTTACTTATTAATGAAATACGTCAAGTAAAACCTACCTGTATCCCCACTTAGGCTCTGGTACATACTGCAATATTCCCCTGTACGTGACCGGAGAAGCTTGTCCAGAACCATTGAAGTACGTGCATACAAATGATGGCAGTTCCCTCGCATCCTGGATATGTCTAACCACTGCTATTACCCTGATTATAGGGACATCAATGTCGTCGTATATTGCCGAATACACATACGTGTTGAGAGTGTCTCCAACTCTCTGGAACCCCGTCTGAGATTCAGAATTGCTTCTATCTAAGTTTCGCCTTTTGGTCCGGCTTATGTGTTGGATCTGGGTATGGTGATGTGCATCGATATCTTGTGTAAGTCCATGAGCTGACGTCATCATTGACAGGCTTTGCATCAACTCCCGATCGTGTACAGATTGTTGAGCATAACGCAATAAAATAAACATTGACAGCAGGCTGGTTATCAACAATCCGGCTAATATCTTCCTTATATCCGCTGTCTTCTTCCCTTTCACCTTCCCACTGTCCATTGTGTGCAAAGTGTCAGCTCTGCAAAAACGATGCACCCAACGTTGACTTAGATGGGATAAAACGAACATATTAATATTGAAGCAGTCTTCCAAGCTACACCACACGCAGTACAATACTGATTAGAGTCGTTGAAATCGATTTCCCGTTTCACTCTACAGGGAATAATATAATGTCCCACATAATTTCAGTATCGAACTGGAAAGAAACTTGCGGTAGATTTCCTACAATGACATGTAACAATAACATGCTGCATTATTAAGCGACCAGAAATGGATATATCATGATGATGGTGGCGTGGGGTAGTGGGCAAAGCGTTCGCTCGTCTTGCCTAACCGGGTTTGATTTTCCAAAACAGTTCCCAATGCAAATGACAATCATGCTCTTTAAGATGGCAGCCAAAATGAGGCGTGGGGACGTTTGTTAGTGTTGAAGCTGTGAATGCAAATTATGATGTGTAAATATATTATCAGTGTCTTCTTTCACATTACTTCGATTTGTCATAAGATCTTCATGTGGCAATGATACGCTGAAAGTGTAATTGGTTGGCTGTGTATTTAGGAACGTCAAAAAGGGTAGTTCTCCTTTTCACGAACACCGGGCGTCATCACTTGTTGATGGTGATTCATGCACACATGCTCATGATATAGTCGGAATAGAACAATCGACTCTAGTTCGTGTTTGACTGCACAAAGTTAGAACACGACTATACGTTTTCATTGAAAGAAGCAAAAGACCGATGGGTGGAACTACAAACAGTATCAGAGCGCACAGTATCGACTGGAGAACACGGTTCTTTATATTGCTTTGAAACATTTGGCCAAACCAGAAACAGACCCCACGAAATCGGACACACAATATTTCAAATTTTAGGAACCACCAACAGTTTTATTTCATTTTTTTATTTCATTTCATTTTCCCTATTTTCACCATATGTTCCCGTGCTTTTAAAGGTGAACAATTGACTTGCCTTCGCATGTGTTTGTGACGGTGTTTCGGGTGGGGCAGGAATTCCCTTGATATCATCACTATTTGATAGATGCTCGTGATAGAGTCGGTGCAATCGACTCTGCTCTCAGATTTCTTATGAATATTGATAGTGGTTTGTCGCCTTTATTCTGATATCTGTTTTCAAATGACGGCGACGGCCTACTGTTTATCGACCGCCACCCCATTGCTACAATCTATAACTGAACAAACCTGCTACTTCACGTAAAGAATGTCAATAAATAACGCTCATTGCAAACTATTAATCC
Source organism: Haliotis cracherodii (assembly GCF_022045235.1). Taxonomy (NCBI): domain Eukaryota; kingdom Metazoa; phylum Mollusca; class Gastropoda; order Lepetellida; family Haliotidae; genus Haliotis; species Haliotis cracherodii. The sequence continues at coordinate 1,490,350 of NW_027266279.1, forward strand.
ATCTTTGTTCGCTCAACTCGAAAGGAGGACAATGCGCCAGTTGTCTGTAAATATGGACGGCCGTGTCGCCCTTGGATCCACTCTGGTCGAGATGTCATTCGTTCTAACAGGTGATAAATATGTTTATATCCACGCCATGTCGGGTTTGTGTGGACCCAAGGAACACGGTATACTGAGAGTCAATGCTGCCTCTCATTGTATTTTGGTTTGGTTTGTTGTTTTACGCCGCATTCAGCAATATTCTAGCTATGTGACGGCGGTCTGTAAATAATCGAGTCTGGCCCAGACAATCCAGTGATTTACATCATGAGCATCGATCCACGCAATTGGGATCGATGACATGCATCAACCAAGTTCAACGAGCCTGACCACCCGATCCTGTTAGTCGCCTTTTACGACAAGCATAGTCGCATTTTACGGCAAGCATGGGTTGCTGAAGACCTATTCTACCGCGGATCTTCACGGGTCGCCTCTCCTTGGATCCCAGCGTGTACGGAGTATGGTCCCTTCCACGATCAACAATCCTATCTGTACACACTATTTATCTCCGGTAATATGAGAATTAAGGGACAGCAAAAGAAGACTCGTAGGTTGAAGCTGATGTTGATGCATACGCCTCATTGCAGACCACTTCGACATCTCCACCACCCTTCCTTAGCTTCATCAACCCATCAACGACGTCGACCGCCCCAAAAGAAACGGTCATCCCAATACCAACGCCCGCCCCAACACCCACGTCCAAGCCAATACTCAATATAACTTTGAGGCCTCCGACCCACATACAAACGTTTCAGAGTAAACATAATGTACATCAACTTACACAAATATATCAGTGATATGTATCTGTGCCCGTATAGATGTTAGGATTGTTGGGGACCTTTTCTTTTGCAGGGGATTATAACAGACGAAACCCAGGAACTTGGGAAAACACCTAAAATTATGAAAAACTTTGGTAAAAATCTTTTTGAGGAATCGAATTATTTCAGACTGACGGCATTTCAACATTTCTGCTGAGGTATTATCAATGCATGGTGCCTTTTCTAATTTTCAAATGGTTAATCGCCTCAGTTATTTCACTGTCGTTGTCGCGGATTCCAGTAATACTTATCCACATGATCATAAGGTACACGGGGCATATTGACAACGCATGACAATGCATGAATAACACACTTTTTTTTAACACACTTTTTTTTCGTCCCGCATAGACATATATCTCCTCAGACAGGAAACATGTTCCAGACAAACTCGTGTGCCTTCGTCGCGGAAGCGAACATAAAATATCCATGAAATAGTTCCAGCAACCCCTTGTACAAACGCCACGGGTCAGCGAAACACATTACAAGCCTGAAGTAATTATGTTATCATATATGCAATAGTCATGTGTTAAAATAAAACCGAGAAAAACATACGTGTCTTCCTATTTTTTGTAAATTAAGCCATGTGTCAATCACATTTCTATTGGATAAATAAGTGCCAATCGGATGTTGGTAAACAAGGAGTCATGTGAAAAAACAACAAAGTTGTGCATCCTGTATCAAGGTTACATTTATTTTCTTTTTAAGGATTTCGTGTGAAGATCCGACGTGCATACTTAGCCCCCACTCTTTGAATGTTCATATTGAAAATAATTACAAAAACTTAAAGTCTATTAAATATGGATTATATATTTTATATATTATAGTAATTCATAAACACATGCCTATACAACACAACGCCGCCAGTAGCATTTTTGTGTCCACTTCCTTCTCCCCTCGCATCTTCCAGCGCATTGTGTACAAGCTGTGAAAACTCTGCAAAAAAAGATCAGCGGACGTTGACTGATTTTACTTTGTAAAATTGTCTTTCAAAGCTAACCAATCGCATGTTTACAAATAGTCGGTTTTGTTTGTTTGTTTGTTTTTTGTTTAACGCCCCACTCAGCAATATTTCAGCTACATGACCGAGGTCTGTAATAGTAGGTATGAGAGTGATGTATTATCGTTGATATGAATGTTTCATGTTTCCTTCAAAACAGAGTCGATAAACAGATATCTGGCTACTTATCTTCTATTAATGCTAATCCGTAGTATTGGATTAAAGTTTGTGAAAAAAAACCACACTTTATAAGCTTGGCTGGCCGTTTGGGGCGAAAGACTACCTCAGCTGAGGTTGCCCACTGTGACTGCCGCTCTGTTGCCACCCTCGTATATAAGCTTAAAACTAAATACAACCTGAGAGAAAATTCCAAATTTGAGTTCGTTCCGTGCTTCGAATGGAAGTATAAAGAATTGCTGTCTAGCTGTATATACAGAAGCTGGCTTGGTTTGATCTAATATCTGTGTATTTAGATCAGGTCGGCTGAATATGAGGTATCGCCCTGGAAGAGTGGGTTGGGTTTAATGCCGCTTTTAACACTATTCCAGTTATATCACGGCGTGTCAGCTTAATGTGGGAGGAAAGCCCGAAGTGATGCAGGTCTCAGACGTTTACCGCTTCGGTGAAAGCCACGAGCACGGGTATGGTGCTGACAAACCTTGAAACATAATCGGGGCAACCGGGATTCAAACCCACAATCATAGGTTTCTGGCGTGCCCAAGGGACGCAACTCTGCACAGCGAATCGCGGCGCCTGTGACGACAGGGCCACCCGTGCCCCCTCAACATTTGAGGAAAACTTCTCGCGGCGCTCCCGGAGAAAGGCCTAAAACACGGTTCACGGACACGTGATTTGGCGCTCCTGTAAGCAGGCAAATATAATTAGAACAAAGGAGTACCGCTCATCAATTTCATAACCATAGTTAATGTTCAAATAACCCAAGTTTAGTTAAAATGTTTAAAATGTCAAAATATACATTTGATAAGATTGTTCATTCCAGGTGAAGTCGTTCCAACAGATCGTCGGTGTAGTCAGACAGACGGTGGTTGACGAGGTCGTCATTCAGTGGTCTAGGCGAGCGTCGGTCTCGACGTGGCATCGCTTAAGGGGAGGTGCAGAAGGATGGTCCAAGCTCAAGATGCTTATTCCTGAGTGGGATTGCTCTCTGTGATGTCAACCAAGTCAGCGTGCCTGACCACCCGATGCCGTTAGTCGTCTCTTACGACAAGCATAGTCGCTTTTTACGGCAAGCATGGGTTGCTGAAGACCTATTCGACCCCGGATCTTCACGGGTCTCTAAAATATGTAGCCACATTTGATCGTACATAGACTACGTTCAGTGCGACGAAATGTTTATTTGACAGCTTCATGTAAACTATGAGCGAACAAAATACTGTCTTACATCCGAACAACATCTTGACAGATATATTAGAATTGTACGAGTATATGTAACGTGACACATTCGATACGAAAACGTACTTGTTTTATGTGGCGAAAAGAAAGTTTGCGCTATGACGTCAAAACACGAGAGGGAGGTCTACATGGGCAAAGACAAAAAGGGGCATAACTCCGCAATGCTTAACTATAAGCCATTGCAACTCAGTATCCGACATGTCCTTGGTAAGCATCTGCTATAGCTTAGGACAATACATTCTAGTATATTTTTGTTTATGTATATCTACAAAGTTCCCACATAGCTATCGATCTTGACAACCACACCGGTTCCTTTTCTGGGACATTGAATGATTGTCATAAAGGTCGGTCGTCAAGCAATATGAGGGCATTATCAAGTTACAGTGGCCCGCTCATTTCTGATAACATGCGGGCAATTCAAGAGTTCCATGCGACCAGGGGCGGTCGGGTGGCCTAGTGGTTAAAGCTTGGCTCGTCACGCCGAAGACCCGGGTTCGATTCCCGACATGGGTACAATGTGTGAAGCCCATATCTGGTGTCCCCCGCCGTGATATTGCTGGAATATTGCTAAAAGCGGCGTAAAACCATTCTCACTCACTCCATGTGACCAGCATAGTACCTCTGCCACAGACCAGCACCATGTGACGATTCGTCACATCTTCCACAGTTCATTGCATATGTTTTCTTCTGTTTCATTTTTGACAAGTTTACATATCTAGATAAACATATGTCATGGTTTACTTTAACTGAGAAAATATCCGAAATCGTGAAAAAAAATCCGTTTGCGTAGTTATCCTATATTTACATTGATTGTACGGCTACACGTGCTGTCATCGTTGATGTGTAAACATGTATTGTCATGCAACTCACTGTAGCAGTTGTAATTATGCTAAACAATATGTAAAGCGCCCCCAAATACTTGCATTAGTCCGTTCTGATTTCTAAAAAGGGCGTTTGTTTACAAACAAGAGAAAGGTCCGGTCACGTGATATGCAAATTAGCCTGTGGCAGTGGTGTTTTGCTAAGCCACCAACTGCGCCGGAGCGTGCCTGGGATCCCATCTCTCTGGGATCGCGAGGGGAAAATAGTATCTATGTGGAGAATCGAACCCGGGCCTTTGGCGTGAATAGCCAAATTGAATGATTTGGCCATAGGCAATACCTGATCAGGACAAAGAAACCCTGAACCGCAATATACCCCATGCAATAATGAATTAAGTAAAATTAGACAATTATTACCAACATCTTAATGGAAAATGGTTTGAGACACGTCGCTGCATACAAACCAAATTTGGAACCCTCACATTACGCTCACAGTTGAACTAAACTATTTTGCAAGTGTTCAAAACATCAAAATATGTGATAAAGCAAATTTACTATAATGCTTAGAAATGGGAAATCTCACCTGAAATGTTGACTTGTATTACGGAAGTGATTACTGTAAAATATAGAAGCAGACTGAAACATACAGCTGTAACCAAGTACACATCGCCCAGGGTCCCGTTCTTCAAGTATGGGAGTTACAGCGGACGTCGTGTATAAATATTAGTCTCTTTCAAATCTGGCACGCAGCTCTACGGAAGCGTAGTAGAGCCACGAGGAAATTTATTTTGTCTCCTATTTTATCTCCTAGGTAGGACTTAGTATCTACTACATAGGACTTATTATCTCCTACGTAGGACTTAGTATCTTCTACGTAGGACTTAATATCTCCTATGTAGGACTTCCTATCTACTACGTAGGAGATAGTTATTCTAGTCCATATTAAGTCCTGCGTAGGAGATAGTAAGTCCTACGTAGAAGATACTAAGTCCTACGTAGGAGATAGTTATTCTAGTCCATATTAAATCCTACGTAGGAGATAGTAAGTCCTACGTAGGAGATAGTTATTCTAGTCCATATTAAATCCTACGTAGGAGATAGTAAGTCCTATGTAGGAGACACTAAGTCCTACGTAGGAGATAGTTATTCTAGTCCATATTAAGTCCTACGTAGGAGATAGTAAGTCCTACGTAATGGATACTATGTCCTACGCAGAACATACTAAGTCCTACGTAGGAGATAGTTATTCTAGTCCATATTAAGTCCTACGTAGGAGATAGTAAGTCCTACGTAGGAGATAGTAAGCCCTACGTAGAAGATACTAAGTCCAACGTAGGAGATAGTTATTCTAGTCCATATAAAGTCCTACGTAGGAGATAGTTATTCTAGTCCATATAAAGTCCTACGTGGGAGATAGTTAGTCCTATGTAGGAGATACTATGTCCTACGTAGGAGATAGTTATTCTAGTCCATATTAAGTCCTACGTAGGAGATAGTAAGTCCTACGTAGGAGATACTAAGTCCTACGTAGGAGATAGTTATTCTAGTCCATATTAAGTCCTACACGTAGGAGATACTAAGTCCTACGTAGGAGATAGTGATTCTAGGCCATACTAAGTCCTACGTAAGAGATAGTAAGTCCTACATCGGAGATAGTAAGTCCTACATGGTGGATAGTAAGTCCTACGTAGGAGATAGTGATTCTAGGCCATACTTAGTCCTACATCGGAGATAGTAAGTCCTACATGGTGGATAGTAAGTCCTACGTAGGGAATAATAAGTCCTACGTAGGAGATACTCAGACAAAAATAAATTCACCGTGGCCCTACTACGCTTCCGTACAGCACTCAAAGCTAGATGTTATCTCGATCCACACTGCGAACCCTTTTTTCGTAGGTATAATAAAGTTTGGAACGGAGAAGTACGGAAGTTCTTAAGGGTCATTAGCACTTTTATTTTTTTCTTATAATTTCAAGATGCTATGTTGAAATATCAAGATGCATATGATGAAATGTCAGAATAATGATCTACCTCGGAATACATATATATAGTGTGTATGTTTTGTTAGTTGTGAACAAAGTAAAAACAATCTTGAAATCTAAAAATATCCCTGAAATGTTTCTGTTACAGAAGTCTCAGAAGTAGATTGGACACTTTATAGATTTTATCGATTTTGTCGATCGCCTGTGTCGTGAAGGGTGTAATTATCAGATATGACCTAACGGTGGAGTCTACTATCGCCTACAGTGCACTTTGCCTACACTCACTTTGCCTACAGAAATTGTAGCATTTTGTGGTAGTTTGCCTACACTAATAAAAATACATCCCTAACTGACAAATGGATTAGTCCACTCACTAATTCGTTACAGGTTAAAAATTTCAAACAAAGATACTGCAACAACATATCAAGATAAAACTTGTAACTCCCTGATCTTGCTATGTTGTTACAATGTATTTACCTGAGTATCTCTCATGAGAAGAGAGAAGCCAGCATATAATTAACAACAAAGTATAATATCAGTAACAACATTTAATCAAGTATGAAGGCCCAGTCATACAATTTGGAACCACTGTGACAACACAGGTCCAAGGACAAACACACATCTAGAAGGATGGCACAGTCACCTCAACAAAGACTGTCAAGCGTGTCCATCCAAACATATTCGCCTTGATCCGAGTGTTGCAGCAACTGGAGAAGACCGAGAGAAACAAACTGGTACAGTTCCAGCATGGTGCGCAACTTCTAAAAATATGCTGCAAATAATGTCTGTGGTGCACACAGTATTAACAGCACGGTCGTATTCTCATCTCTGTGTTTTTCAGAGAGTAGTAATAGCCATGCCAGGTGTTCCAGTTGATGCCCTCTGCGAACTTTGTGTTGTTGTATTCCCCGTTCAGGTTTGCATCGTGACATGCGCAGTACCACCAGCCTCCTTTGTACAATTGTGCGCAGTTGCCGGAAGAGGTGTCGAGGTCGCGGTCTCGGGCAGAGAAGGCGCAGCCGCCGTGATTCATCATTGAATCACCTGTTTTTGTGAATAAAAGAAGAAACGTTTGACAACAACGCTAGCAGATCTGCCAAAACATACCCCTATAAAAGCTAAAACATTAGTATCATAAAGACAATACTTATTAAGTACATAAAGACGTAACTATGACTTCTGACATAAAATTTGGATACATTGTATGAAGACCAAAGTGATGCGGGGAGTAGACTTTTATCGGTTTGATGGTTCGGTGACTTGGTAATCGCGTAACAGCCTGATCAGTCGGCTTGGATCATTGCTCATTGTTTGGTGAGACTCGGTTATTGACAGGAACAAAAATCATTTAATTGGCATGAAAAAAATGTTTATTTGATTTAACCAGTATCAACCAAATACTTGTAGTAAAGGCACAGTATTCAGTCAATATCAGTGTTTACCCATTATTCGGTAATCTGGACCATTTCACAAGCAAGAGAAAGTCCGGAAAAACAGATTTTCACTGTTTATTCAACACAGCTCAATCAATCCATCAGATGTAATTTAAATTGCCTCTAAGACCCAGCTAACGTATAATGAAAATAAATATTGCTTCCTTATGCAAATGACCCTTCAAGGTTTTAATCATTATTGCCAAAGACACACAAATGACAATGGCTAGCTACACTTTTCGATTTCCCAGTGTATTCTCCATTGGTTTGTGATAAATACCCTGGACTCATAGATTTCTTTGGAGAGTGACGTCACCTGCTCCATTAAGTCGCATTCCCTTGCACAACTTGACTATACGGCTATTTACAGGGTCGTGTCATTTGATCGGGACCCCAAACGACGGGTCTAGGGATTATGTGGCAGTGGCCAGAGACAACCACGCTCTCTCTCTCTCTCTCTCTCTCTCTCTCTCTCTCTCTCTCTCTCTGTGTCTCTCTGTCTCTCTCTCTCTCAGTCTCTCTCTCTCTCTCGCTCTCTCAATCGGCGAGTAACTTACCAGCGCTTCCAGTGAAGCCAGAGATGTGTAGAACATAGTTGTCAGCCAGACTACCAATGGAGAACTCTCTGTAGTTAGCCACTTTGGGTTCACCTTGAAAGTCCCGGAGCTTTATTCTTAACTGGTACTGCCGTCCGTGCATAATACGCCATATCTTTTCATTGCCTGGAATGAATACGTACATAAATGCAAAATACAACAACAGGTGCAGGCAGTTCATCTTTCACTAGCATTACTATAAATAATTAGGGTAATCTGTCGGGAAAACAAGAGCATATCATTTTGCACACATTTTGCACTATTTTAAACCGTCCTAAATAATAGTCTACACACACACACACACACACACACACACACACACACACACACACACACACACACACCCCACACCTCAGTCCCTTATCAATAACGTTTTTGTTTGTTCCAGTCGCCGCGCCCTGCATGATGGCGTCTTGTAAATAATCTGAACCAGACAATCCATTGAACGTTATTGTGAGCAACGATCCACGCCATAGGAACATTCAACACGCAATTAACCAAGTCACCGAGCCTGACCACTCAATCCATTTAGTCGACTCTTTCGACCAGCATAGGTTGCTGAGGACTTGTTCTAACCAAGAGTCCCCACGGGGAACAGAGATTTTTCGAGGCTTCCAAGGTCAACTCACCTAGCCAGAACTCTCCATCCAGGTCACCAAACCCTTCCTTGTACTCGTTCCACGTTCTGTAAAAGTTTACAGATCCGTCCTGTCGTCTTTGGATCACCTGTTGCAATGTATGGCAGTTTCGTTATGGAGCATGTTGGTGTAAACCACAAAGTTGAAATGTCACAATATATTCTCCATCTTTATTACCACTATCAATTTGTAATATAATATAACATGTCAATGCAAGAGAACACCCAGTCTTGATTATCCACCGAAACCAGGTGCTCGCTAAAGGTGTAAGCACGTTATGTGAAGAACCTATATCTATTTGGTTTAATTGGCAAACAAAAAAACACAGAAGTGCAAACTTTTGTTTACACTAAAATAGTAACGTTTCTTCGTTAATTTCTCCAAGGCGACAGGATTATGGAGAGAATTATTTAAAACGTTGTTTTGTTTTGTCTCATAAATTTATCCAATTCTATCCATGTCTCACTTGTTGATTACTGAGAAAAATAAGTCTAAATCCAAACAAAGCTCTAACAAATCAGCTCAGCTGGATGTGTAGTGTCAACAAAGTCAGACACTTAACAAAATCGGTTGTCAGTATATCTAAATATATCTGTACGGACTCAGTCAGATAATGATGATTAAGTGATAAACTATGACAAAATACGAAACACTTAACCACATTTCAACAATGTGTGTTTTAAATCTGCAACAACAAAGCATGTTTACTCTCTTTTTTTACACGTACCCTATTTACGTTATAGACTTATAACAATTTGATCTTATCATGGAATCGAACCTCTCTTGAGTACCGGGCAATTTTGTTCAATAGATTCTGAGAAGAACAAGAGAAAACACAAAAATTGTGTCTACCGAAGTTAAATTCTTTTAATGACGCCTTCAATCTTCCAAGACCCATTACAATCCGCAACAAGGGTTCAGATCTTTACGGTCAGCTTCAACTGGCCAGCAGAGAGTTGATGTTTACAATCCAAAAAATGTTTCGAGAATTTCAAATTATGTTAATATGGCAAAAACACAAGCAATCTTCGACAAAAGACAATGGTCAACTGAAGGTTAAAACCTAAAATATCGCAAGTACAAAAATGAAAACATAATATGTTGTTGAGCTCCACAACCAACTGCACATATATTAAATCTCGTGACATTGAAAAGAACAGATACATGACACTTTCGCTAACCTGGATATGTTGTCGACAGTTTAAAATCATTAGTCAGACGCTGAAGTAGATGTACTGTCGGCATTTATATTCGAATGATTTATAAATGATTAGAAACCCAATTGATGTGACCACAAGGAGAAACACACATAGCTTAAGAGTTTAGCGTCCTCAGTCTGGCACGTTCAGTGGAGGTGGCAGCAGAGCAATTATGCGTTTTGAGAGAATTCAAGATCATGACCAAAACATGTTCTACAGTTTTAACAGAACATATACCACATTTCATTGTATTATAAACACAGCTGGTTCTGCAATGGTTATCAACAGGTATTCCAACAAAGGAGTGTGCTTGCGACAAGAGAAGTAACCCGGAAAGTATTGCATACCACCATTAACTTGGTGAAACGCATGCAACCAAACAGCTGTATGCATGAATGCATGGAGCAGGTAGCCCAGCATATACCTGACCACTAGCAAACATAATGACGTACCTAAAAGCATGTCTACAATAATGCCATCACTGCAAGTTTAATGACATCACTTCCCATTTCAGGAAACACATGCAAGATAACTGTAAAGCAGAAAGTCCTCTGCCTCAGCGCCATTAAATAGGAAGTTATACGCACTTCCGGTGAAATGATGTCACACCCACTTTGGAAATAACTCACATATGAAACTGGAAATACATGTCATATTAAACCGGAAGTACATGTCATATGAAACCGGAAATACCTGTCATATGAAACCGGAAATACATGTCATATGAAAGTTTGAAATACATGTCATAAAAAAACTCGACTTCACAGCAGAAAATACTCGACCAACGTCAATAAAAAAGTAATGCACTTCCGCAATATTGAATCGTTTGGTAAAATACATGTCTTCTACAAATAAACGCAACACAACCTGACCATAATCATACGACATCTCTGTTGACAGCAGAGTCCACTGTACTATTCCGACTATATCACAAGCATGTGTTTGTGATTCACCATCAAATACTCGTAGTTATGATACCGGGCGTTGCGAAAAGGGTAAACAGCGCCCTGACCTTGCATGGAAAAGTAAATGTTTGTTTGTTGCCTGACTTTTCTAGCTATGTTTGGTTGTTTTAGAAATTCGATTTGAAACATATGCTGTTACTCGATACTTCTATTGACCCAGACAATTGGTAATGCAAATGCTTTCATTAAGTACTTTCGCATGCGTGCCATTGACATGTTTCATCAGAAATGGCATTCAGATATTTATGAAAGTTCAAGATATGATACTTATCGCCAATTCAAGTCATTGCTTGAACCAGAATCCTATTTATCAAATTTACGGTACAGGAATTCTCGTAACACCCTTATTCGTTTCAGACTTGGCCTGAATGATCTAAAAATTAACACAGGGAGATTTTCATCTATTGAAAAATGGATACGATTATGCCCATTTTGTGACATTGTTGTCGAAGACGAATACCATTTCATGTTTATTTGCCCTATATACGAAAATCTAAGAGACAAGTACTTACCGCAGTGGTCTCTATCTCATTTTAATGCTAAAAGATTGTCTTCATTACTGTCTTGCAAGGATCTTATAACACAACATCAACTGGCTTTGTACATACATAATGCTTTTTTGTTACGAAGTGAATTGTTACCTTGACTTTGTATTTTATAAAATATGTTATGTAACTCCGTTGTATATGGGCCTGTGGCCTTTCATACAATAAAGAATTGAATTGAATTGAATTGACTCGCCACAACAAAGAGAAATTATATCACGTCTTTTATCTGATCAATATTTATTTAAATACGAAATCAGATCGTGAAAAATATTTTCACCTAAAAAACTCAATAGTTGTCTGCAATTGTGTTTAAAACGTTTCGAAATGTTTATTAGAACACACGTATTTTCGTATGACAAAGACTTTCCTTGTCAGTGAATACAACATTGTGACGTAATCTCGATGAAATCAGATGAAATAAAAGAAACAAAACCCTTTCCCTAATAGTTAGAAACCAGCCATTGTACGATTCCGACTTTATCATGATTCACTTTCAGTACTTGAAGTAAAAAACAACTTTGTTGACAGCCCGCAGCATTCCTTGCTTACGCCCGATTAGTGCAAGGGCTGTTAGGAGTCGCTTACGAGAGCATAACGTCCTATCACGACGTTCAGATGTACGTCAAGTTTGGCTGACACGTCACCGCACTGCAGGCCAGCCATGGTCGAGACAACATCTGAGGTCCGGTCACAGGACTGGGGGTCCTGGTCAGAGATGAGTCCAGGCTCCATCTTGACAGCAGTGATGGCCGCCAGCTTGTTTATCGTCATCGGATTGAACTTTTTGTGCTGACGCTTGTGTTCCACGTTCTGCAGTTGGTGGTAGGAGAGAAATGGCGTGATGGGGCATCACTGCACCCCACAAGACCCTTGTAGTGGTCGTCAATGGCAACTCAACAGGTGCACGGTACCGTGACGAAGTTTTCCGTCCTCACGTCCTCCCGTTCCTTCAGACCCATGGACGTCTCATCACTTTACAGCAGAACAATGCACGCCCTCTCTTTGCAGGAGTTGTCACAGATTTCATTGGACAACAGAACATCCTCCCACTCCCTTGGTCTGTTGATTCGCCACATCTATTGCCCATCGAAAATGAGTGGGGTGAAATGGAACGTGGTTGGTCATACTGCGACAGACCTTGGTCCAGATCGGGAAAGACATCCCTCCTCAACCGTCTTGTGTCGTCACTTAGGAGATAAATATTTCGTTTTGTAAGATTTGCGTGATGTTATGCTGAATTTGATTTGAACACGACGCCGTAAGGCGGAGTGTTCAAATGAAAAATTTCCGTACATCCATTCAGCATAACATCACGCAAATCTTACAAAACGAAATATTTATCGACATTGTAACATGAACGTTAATTAAAATCGATATTTAGGAGGAACTAATTTACTGAGCGCATGACACAACAAGACTGTCGTTAGTAATACGTCTCCTCGTGCTCACCTTCGAAAAGATGCATGATATGGGGTGCCGCAAAACCGATCAATGGTTTCGAGGTACTCCAATAATGATGGTCCATTTTACGAAAGGGGTGGTCACATGTTCAAGCCCATTTCTCAGAAAATAAACAAACAACAGGAAATATCACAAATTCAATTCTTTATCACAGTTCCTCATCTTACTTGTAATTTGTAGTTATGCGTATCTATAAAATACAAATAATCAAAATTAGAAAAGACGTACATACTGTTTGGCCCCTGTACAAGATAGTGTCAACTCGCCTGAAACTGAGGTGGTGACAAGAGACGTCAAACATGTGCTAAATTTCAGACATGCAGCTTAGCTGGAATGGAAAAAGTTTTTTACTGTTACTGTGGAATAACATATGTGAGAGAGACCGTGGGAATTATCAGAAGAATTAACCTGGAAATTATTCACGGGAGCAGTGGACAGTGGCAGGATATTTGTATCTTAGACAGGTACCAAATTACGTTCGTTAGCGAACTGCTGCTGTCCCTGAAAAATGTTCGAATTATGTCGTTTTTGAGCCAAGCTCGAGTCAATGGAATACGACTTCAACGATTCATCGGTTTTGTGGCCGGTAATTTTGCAAATCTCTCGATTTTCAATACCTGCGTTTGACAGCAAAGTGACGGCAGTTTGCAGTGTGAAATTCCCGTTCTTGGATAATGTTTATGCTGCGCTCAAATGGCGGTCCCCTGATGTGCCTGTGTATGGCAGCACGCAACCCAACAAAACTCGATTTTGAGTAAAGATCTCCCTCAGCATTTCTGACTTCGGCATAAAAGAACCTCAGTCTCTCATTCAGTTGAAAAGCAGGAAGCTCTTCGAACGTGGGTTCAAAACCTCGGAAACCAAGTCATTCTGGAAGTGAAAAGATTGCCTTGTTCAGGGTACAAATGTGACGGTAAGTGGGAGTAATTCGTTATTATTACGGTGTCGTGTTTAAATGAAATTTCCGTATATCCATTTAGTATAACATATCTCAAATCTTACAAAACGAAATATTTAATTTATGTTAAGATTTTGGTCAATCTCGTTATATTATTGCCAATTTTTGCGATGACACATTGGTCACGCTTTACATTGCTATCATGGCAATGGTGTAAGGGAGGTAACTCTCGCTGATGTTGATCGAATCTGTTTAGGAAATTTTGGTATGTGTTCATGTATTCTTTTATGATTCAATGGCTTACGTCGAAATATTTTAACTGCCTGTAGATTTGGAGAGGTTCTCATCCAAGATGTCCTGTACTGCTTTTTCATCAAGGGACGCGAAGCGGTCACTGGAGGCTTGAACGTTGGGCTCTACGGAAACGCTGGCTGTATTTCCTAGTTCAGGGGCCATCTCGGAACGGTTTTCAGCTTCAACAGCTGTTGTGGGTTATAATAAGAACAAAATTAGGTGGGTGTATGAAAGTCATAACTATTATAGAGTTGCAATAAATGTTTTTACTATGTTAAAAATTGATTTTGTTTTGTTTTACCTTTGACCAAGCCCAAAAAAATTACATTAATTATGATTATTATTTTGTAATTAATGGAAAAAGGTAAATTTCATTTACCTTCAAATTCTTGAATTATCTCAGAAAATGTCTCGTCGTCCCATTCACTCAATATTTCATCGAAATCTCCGATGTGGAAGTCAGGGTAAATTTCCCTCTGTTCCTCCATGTTGATGATTTCAAAAATAGTTCCATTAATTAATGTATACATACACGGTGATGAGACCCCAAAAATTCAGCGATGTTATGCTCATTCGAGAACACTTTTTAACCAATCAGATCAGGGAACATACCTACTTTTATGTTACAATGAGGCGTCACTGAGGCGCCACTGTCAAACGTGTATCAGGGCTAATGGTGGTCATACCCGATACTGACTTGTGAACTAACAATTGACCCCACACCACATTTCACCTGAGATAAATTAACTGAGGACACTGTTATGGTGAACTCATGTTTCACGGACATCAATAGATTGTTCTGTCGCAAATTGTTCTTTGTCGTGTCTTTATTATTTCCCATGATATTTAGTCAGTGATATATTATATTATATATTATATATTCCAGTAACATAACTATATACAAAGGACTTTAAACATATCTATCGATAAAAAGCATTTTGTGAAAATGGCAAACATACTTTAAGGATGACCTTCACTGTGACCGTAGCCTTATACATACTAGGTAACTCACGAGTAAGTAATCATTTTCTAGTAGGTCAGTAAATAAACGTTTTGGGGCTATGACTTTGACCCTTGACATGACATATAATTATTTCCCTTTGGATATATACTGAACCGAATTAAAAACTTCACAATCCTAAAATTTTAACATTTTGACCAGTTATCATTGTGGGCCCTTATTGTGTATTTAAACAGTAATGGCCACGTATTGTCTTCAGATAAAACCCGTTTTTGTGCAGGTGAATCGATCAAAATCAAGTGCACAGCACTATAGTGGCAAAAGTGTTTTTTCACGTGCAACTGGTTACGTGGCCATATTACCGTGCGTGTTTTCAGCCATACTTGTTAGCAGTCATTAACAAAAAAAGAAAAACACAAGAAAAAAAGTCTTTACGGCCATTTGTCATGTCACGCCTTTCAAATGTGCAACGTGAACGTGCCATCGGCATGTTGCAGACGGGAACGTCCGTAGCTGAAGTCGCAAGGACGATGGGTTGTAGTCGACGGACTGTTTATGATTTACATACGCGTCTACAGCAAACGGGTACCACCGCTGATCGACCACGTGTGACGTCACATGCAGAGGATCGTCAGATTGTCTTACTTCACCTCCGTAACCGATTTTTGACGGCTACATCAACCAGAAATGAACTGTTTAGGGGTAGACTGAGTGCGCAAACTATTCGAAACCGTCCGAGAACTGCTCACCTTCAAGCACGACGGCCATACTGCGGGCCGATTCTGACTCAATTACACAGACGTCAACGTCAATTGTGGGCACAGCGACACTTACGATGGACTCAGAGGAATTGGAATGAAGTCGTCTTCAGTGATGAATCCCGATTTAATCTTCGATTTGCTGATGGTAGGGCGAGGGTGTGGAGGCACCGTCATGAACGTTACGCCCAGTGTTGTGTACAGGAAGTTGACAGATTTCGAGGCGGAAGTGTCATTGTGTGGGGTGCTTTCTGTGGCAATGCACGTTCCAGGCTTCTTGTCATCCGTGGCAACCTCAACGCTGCTGCTTACAGCGACCAGGTACTGGCACCAGAACTCCTGCCTTTTATGGCAGCACATGGACCCGGTTTGATCTTCCAACACGACAATGCCAGACCCCACACAGCAATTTTGACAAGGGATTTCCTTCAGAATGCGGGAGTCAACGTCATGGACTGGCCGTCAAGGTCTCCCGATCTCAATCCCATCGAACACGTCTGGGATGCTCTTGGCAGAAGTCTGCGCACTCTCCAGAACCAACCACAGCATTTGCAAGATCTTGGCACGATTTTTCAGCAACAATGGCGTCGTCTTCCCAATCATGTGTTCACAAGCATCGCAAGGTCCATGCGGAGGCGTTGTGTGGCAGTTGTCAACGCACATGGTGGCCATACACGCTACTGAACTTGTGTGCCATCAGATTCTCGTGCTTGGGACTTATGATTTAAACTGTTTATGTTATTACCGAATACCGTAGGTGCTTGGAAGAAACTATGGTTACCACCGTTAATTAAAATCCTTCTTTGGACATTAATGATTAAAAATTACCTTCTCTGATACATTTGTCCGTTGTATATCATATATGGGATAACTTTTAAAAATGTGAAGTTTTTAATTTGACTCAGTATATAAAAGATATAATGTTATGCATGGTATGATATCCCTGATATGTCCAAACACCAAAGTGCGACGGTGAGGGACGGTCCAATATTGCCGTTGCCAAAAGAGTAGGGGCTCTTGTATTACCGATCATGATGCCTTGAACAAACTGAGTACCACGATCAGGTGCCTTCACTGGTGGGAATAAAATGTTTACTACGCATGGCACACCACGGATAAACAGGTGAGCTTTATACATAACTTCATTTTTTACGGCTATTGTAACATGCTTACCGTCCATATTCTTATTGCAGAATAACAGTAGACTTGGAACTGCTCATGTCCACCAGGAGGGTTGAGGACGTAGATGCCAGATTTCAGTGAAGGGAACCGAGTCATGATATCTTCACAGTCACTGTAACCTGTCGACGTGTATTCAAATGTGTAACAGGGACACAGGCCAAGGCATCAACAAAAAGCCTGAAAAGATCTGAAAACTTATAAATCTCAAAATGACCGCCTCCGTGGACTCGTGGTAGAGCGACTGAGGCTCGATCCCCGGCCGCGTCATGCCAAAAGACATTGATGGTACCCTGTCTGGTGCTCGGCATTATGGGGCTAAAACAAGGACTGGTCGGCTCGGAGTCAGTATACTGTGTCTAATTAGGGTATTCATGTTAAACTGCGGCATGGTATCTCAGTGGGCTAGCACTATAAATCGGCAAGCCGCCACACGCACGCACGCACGCACGCACACACGTGCATGCACGTAGCTTTATAGGAGCAATAATCTTAAACGCGACGTTAAACCCATTTTACCTCACCTATTGATCTAAAAAAATATTTTCGTTTCCTTTATGTTTTCCCCTTATCCATCTTCCCGAGGCAAGAGTGTCCACTAACCTTTTTATCAAAATCTTGTTTCCACCCTTGCATAATCAAGCCCGCTTCCCTGTGCTAAATATGATAGTCCAATCAGAGAACGTTTCACAAAATCTACATCCACGACTGATACATCTATGTATGAAAGTTATTTAGAGCGGCCGGTCTTTGTTGACACAAATATGTTTTTTCATCTTTTAAACCCCAAAACGATTGCCTGTGTGTTTGTTTCGCGAATGTTTTCGTTATCTGATCGAAAAGGTCGTCGCCTATGGTAGTCTCCATCTTTGTGAAGCTATACGAGATAAGAACAGCGATCTGATTGGATATTGCTTTTTCATTACAAGGGGCACAACTCGTGACCATCGCGAGATGGCGCCAGGGTCAAGGCAAGAAAAGTTGCCTAGTAATTGGGCTTTGATATAGGCTAGTGGACACGCTTTCCTCGGGAAGATGACCCATAAAGAGCCACGTTCTATTAATTTGTGTAACATCGTGAGAAACAGCATTGAATAGTCAATATGAAGCGACATGGCGTCAAAACTATTTCTTAAAAATACGGTGACCCGAGCGGACTTTTATTGCCGAATCTTAATGAATATATCAGGTATCATCTTTCTAAAACGATTCGGCTTCATTTCCTGATGTCTTCACTGAGTTTCAGTGATCCATTCATGTATTATTACCTTTTACGCCCAAAGGAATCTGTTTCGGTGGATAATCGACACTGGGAATTCTCTGGCTGGCGTTGCTGTTTTGTCAAATTGATTCGGAAACTTCGACACATCCAGTATACAATCAAATGCGATGTCTCAAAGGTGGATTTCAATTTATCAACGAAATATGTTTACCATGATCTACTAATGATGTCATAAGGTTGTCGTTACTTTTCATACGTACGTATTCAAATATCCACTGCATGCATAAGACTTAAAAGAAATCTGTAGAACGGCATTTAATTGAATATGGCAAACGAACGAATTGCCTTGAATGTAACCTTGACCTTATACGTAGGCCACTCGCGGCAAGTTAGTCTGTAAACATTCTATTCAGGTTATCACATTCATGACGACCTTGACCCTTGACATGACTGATCAGCGTGTCAAAACCAATTCAGGGCCATAAAGGAATGATTGAGTGATTTTATGCCGCTTTTACCAAAAATCCAGCAATGTCACAGCGGGGGACTAAACACTAATATATACTACGATTTGTGCTCACACGAGTGACCCTTGTGTATATATGGGAATAGTCAGATTATCCGAAACGATTTCCTGCATGTGAGCGAGTGAATATATGTTTCTATGATAATGGTCTTTAACAATATTCCAGCAATATAAACGGTTACATCTGGTCGTTACAATGCGGTAAAAGTTCGCTCGGGACACGTCTGGTTGTCTGTGGAACGTTACCGTCTGTCACACCCGACTCTAGTTCTACGTCTGATACCTGCATCAATTCGGGCTTTCCTCCCACATTAAGCTGCCACGCCGTCATGTAACTGGAATACTGTTAAAAGCGGCGTTAACTCCAACTCACTTACTCACTCACTCACTCAATTATTTCTACGCCAGCACAAGCTGATTGTAATCCAAAAACCTCCCATCTTCACCATCACATTAGTAATACACATTACTCAACTAACTTGCATTGTTGGCATAAAGACCATCAATGGAGTACTTGAAGCCCGGTTTAGGAACCAGAATGTCGTGGCTGGTGTAAATCTGCGTGTGTCCTTGACATGAACCAGACAAAGCGTTGTAGAAGAAAGAGACACACTTGGAGTCTCTGTAACACCTTTCTGCACAGCCCAGTGTATGAAACTTCTTGTCCTTCCAGAGTGGCTCCATGTCGGCTATCTTGTCCTGAAGATCTTGGATGCGCACATAGGAATGCTGGTGACACATGGGGATAGCACGTCTAGCAAATACGATGAAGAACACAACGTACGGGCAGATAAGCATGTAACCTCGATACACGTCCATCCTTGTCTACTGCCAGACTCACCTCTGGCTCGCTGGAATGATACTGATGATTTTCTTTAACATGATTAGCTACGCTTCTCTAAGGCTTCAAACGAACCTAATTATTGTCACTGGAATGCGTGGAATATGAGGTATCTATTGTGACAAAACTTTGAAAGAGTAAACAAATATATAATTCATTCATTCCCTTCTTCAGTTCATGCTAATTTCATAATTAGTGGATATCATTATCCGTCATTATCTCAAAATTGTTCGCCTGTGACAACATTAATTTTTGTTTTTGTAGTGCGCAACATTGACAATGACATGGTCGATGTCAGTGGATTTGATTAGAGGTTATTGGGTATTCTGAGAAAATCAGTGTCAAGTGGGACACCTATTGTTCAAAGGTCCTATCATGGCAACATCTTCAACACCTTTTACGCCTTGTGTATGGTGGGATAAATTGAGCGTCAAAACTCTTTCCACAGCCACAAGAAATATTGCTGAGTGCGGTGTTTAACAACAAACAAACCAACAAACCAACAAACCATTGTACGACTCCGACTGTGTCATGATCATGTGTCGATGAATCACGATCAAACACATGTAGTGGTGATACCAGAATTTTTGCGTAAAGGTTAGCGATCGTGTGTCACGAACACATGCAAAGGCAAGTTAACTTTTCACCTGAAATAAAAAATAGGAACAGATGGTAAAGTTATAATAGGGAATTGCACCGATAGCATGTCCATCACTGATGCGTCAAATTTGGAAAAAGAACCTTGAATGCCCTTATGTCATTTCTGTATGTCATCAGCAAATGTTGTTAAGACGGATGGAAATATCAGTAAACGGCCGAAAGGTATCAGGCAAAGTCACTGTAAGTTGAAAATTTCCTTTTTTTGCCCCGTGATGAGTCACTGTCAACACGTTGTCATATGACGTCAGAGTTAACCTGCACATGAACAAATACCTCCAAATCTTAAATGTTTAGACCAACCAAAAGGGCCTTGCAGCTACCTCTAACATTTTATTATTATTATATTTAGCATTATTAGCATTGTTATTGATATTAACCATTATCAATGACATTGAAAATTGCAGGTGTTTCCTAAACATTATCTCTGCTTATTCATATGTTGACAGTTCCAAAGACTTAGATATTGCAGATCCATCCTAGTACACAGAGACCGATCGAAGGTGAACAAAAACTTTGGTCTCGCTGGAAGTCAGGCGCTCTACAAATCAATTATCATTCATATTATTTATTACTTCCCTTTAAAGACCTTCGTGTGAGGCCAGGTTCTCATGATCAACAAAAGGAAAGAAAAACTTACTTTAGTTAAAGCAGATTCTTATACACTTGTGAAAGCAATTCAACAATTCAATGAGTCATGTACTACATTAAAACGTTCCAGCAGCATTAAGCGGCCCAGCGGACTGTAGCAAAACTGCCCCACCTCAGAGTTCCAGGTAAGTGTTGGCACCGTGCCATCGGTTCCGCCCTACAAGTCGTCCAGACGACTTGTAGGGGTTTTTACAAGACGGCAACTGGCCTGTCAGATAGCTTGATTAAATGAGAGCGAGTGTGGGTGAGTATGCTAAGATTCCAGCAACGTCACGGTGGGGGACACCAGAAATGGGCTTCATACGTTTGTACTCATGTTGGGAATCGAACCCGGGACTTAGGTGTTACAAGCGAACACTTTAACCACTAGGCTACCCAACCGCCCCCGATTCCATGACGTGTGATGATAAATAAGATTAGCACACGATGTTGGGTAACAACCTGGAGGATTGTCGGGAACATGGAGCGGGGTCTGTAGCTTTCCATTTTCATATACCTTAAATATAACGTATAAATGACGTACGCAGTTTTGAAATTATTGTGGTATATCGTGTAACATGCTTACAAGAATAATAGCTAATATACATTGCACCAAGTTGCATATTACGTAAATACGCAAACACATGATCATGGACGTGGGTCATCAGCTATGATATAATGAGACAATTTTGCGACGACGACGATCACAGTCGGTTTTATTCAGGAACTGATTTTCTTCAAACTGATGAGGATGAACCTGCTAATTATTAGTATAGCCCTGGGTGCTAAGTCTGTGCTGCAGGGTGGGTGATTTAACTGTACAGCACAGACTTAGCCCCCAGTGACTGTTTCCTGTTCAAAAAGAGGACATGAAGGCTGTCTGCGGATTTCTGTAAAGGTGGTATTAAAAGCTTAAAGGACAAATGGAATAAGTGTATTGAGGTGAATGGAGATTATGTTGAAAAATAAAAGTGCAAAAGATATTCTGCTACTTGGTCTTGCAAAACTTATTGAACGACCCTCGTATCTGGGGTACATTTGTGCATCTGATCACCTGCAATGCTTCATCTGGTATCGACGATCTGAGCGATGCTATTTCACGTTGTGGTTTCTGGTAAAATTCTACCTTTTCGGTATCGAGGTTCTTCCTTAAATCTCTATAATAACTTTGAATACAATGGTAGTTTAACCTGACTTCAAAATTCTTGAAATTTTCTGCCACATTTCCCGAGAGCTTGAGCTCCGGTCGTTTCGGAAGTCCCGCCGTGTGCTTTTCCTACTTAAGTCATCCCGCTTTTGGGCATTCAGAATTCTTATGAGGTTTATCCCACTCCTGACACCAAGTTTCCTGACCACCGGGAAAGGACAACTCACCTCAAGTCGTCTATTAATGTTGACGCCTTTATTCCACCCAGACATACGCGCGAGTTGCAATGATCTAACTCCGATATCCGGTCTGTCATTCGGAACTGTTCCTGTCATGCAATCGGAATGTATCATAACGTTTAACCGTACCAACAAAACAACCAATCAATGATCTCGTCCAGGAATCCCAAAAGTTCGAAAAGACTTCAGTGCATTGTCCCTGACAGTCAGCGTTAACTGACTAAATTAATATTTGGTCTGAAGACTGATCTCAAAGTACCTTTGCATCGTATGTTCTAAAATTGTTCATCATTATCAGTTTGTAAATATATGCATGGCAGAGAAACACAAAAAACGTTTATTTGCACATCCGGCATTTAGAACCCACCAGGGTTTTTTCTCGATTATCTGCCGAAACAGATTCATTGGGCGTAGAAGGCGAAATAGTGACTGAGTGAATTTAAGTTCGATTTTCAAAATGGCCGCCAATGGGGCCATATTAAAAATAACCATTTTGCAAATTACTCAGCCACTTCTTTGCGTAACATTATGACATTTTATAAGGCGATAGTATAGTATAATTTAATATTGATTTTTTTTTCATGTTTTGATCTTTAACCCTACTACGACCTTTGACTTTAAGACTCACCATAATCCTGTTTGGCCAGTTTGCTGCACTGGACACGTTTGACGACGCACAATCGTTCGGCATTTGGTAATCACTTAAAACAATAGCAACAGTTTAAACACGTTTATTCTTGGTATATTTGTTACAGAAAGAAAAGATACATGTATTTTGTGTAAAATAACAACAGGTTGAATAGATTGCGAAATGTGTTGTGTTCAACACATAAGTCAAACAAGTAAGACATTAGAGGTGCCCCCTTAGGCTCGTGAACCATTCACTCATGCCGTGAATGAAAACAAGGTTCTCAATAAAATCATTAAATGTAACTTTTGAAAAGAAACTTGATTTACTATGGCCAGGGAAGTAAAAACGACAGATAACTTTATTCATACCTATTGATAGATCAAACAGATATACTGGTCAAAAACGTATTTAACATTTTATACAATTCGGATATTCCTATTTTTTGAAGGAATGACTGACCCGAGGTTGTCACTAACTTATAATTGCCCATCATAATTATCTTAGGTTCTGAGTCAGCTATAAAAACCTTTCCATAATAACACGAAATCTCTGCTGAGTCCAATGTACGATTCCGAGTATATCATGAGCATGTGTTTAAGAAAATGTTTTAGACATAGTGGAACTGTCATGATAGAGGGACACTAGAAGCTGCCGGTAGTCACAGCGCCAAATATAAAGAGATTGGTAAAATGGCATTGTCACTGGCCAATCCAGCGGGGGTGAGGCTAGGATGAAATATTTCGTATGAATAATGAACAGCTTGCATGAACAACTCACACAGCTGTCTAAGCACGGGCTAATATTTTACATACAATTGATACAGTATGTCATCCGCACCAGTGTATTGTTTTCGTGATTCGGACGGCATTGTTGACGTCTTTCCCACTAACGTCACAATAAGATTCGAATGACGTCAACAATGCCGTCCGGATCACGAAAACAATACACAGGTGCGAGTGAAATGATATTTGCACTCGTGCACATATGATTTTTATGAACTTGGTCATTTCTATCTCTGGGTAATAATTTATAAAAGAAAAAATTGTGCAGCTCAATCGTTCTATTTTATTTGGCATAAAACTGTACGGGTATGGAAAAGTAAAATGCTTAATATGTGCATGGATTATACACAATATAGTTTTACATCACACTACATCACACTAAACAGAGGTACTTACATTACTGCATAAGAATTTCCCGAGCAATCTGCTTAATCAGGTACTTTGAAATAATGACATCTACTTTGTAGGACACAGGTTACATGAGGTATGACAATACTATATATATTGAAAAGGTTTTTTTGCCGCCAACAGTACAAATACTTTATACTTATAATATACTCTGCAATAAAAGAAACGTAAAGGTGATTTTAGAGGTATATTTTATACATCATATAAATAATTAACAGATGGCATTTTGAGGTCTGCATTTGTAACAACCCAAACCGATCTTAAAAGCGGCCGTGGCTTAATTTGAAAAGGCCACCTGGGCATGCACGCTGATTGGATATCACCACTAGCCGGGGACAGAACATACGCGATCGTTTCATAAGTAATGGGGAGACCCGTGTTGTATTGTAACATGTATGATGATTTACGTTATGATGTAATGAACGATATGTGTGAATGTATGCCAGATTTTAAAAACTTATCTTCGACCGAGAAATTTATATCAATTCTCAGATGTGAATACGGGTGTTATACTCTTTGTAAGCTAATTGATCAAATGTTCCAAAGACGCTTGTCACTCATTTGATTCTGTGTGCGCATTTCTGCATGTATGTCATTATGCTTGCGAATTGTAGTATTTCTTCTTGTGATCAATGTTCTACTTGTAATGCTTATGTTGAGTGTCGGTGAGGATAAATGCACCCCTGTGTTGGGTGTGTATAATCTACGTATGGTGTATGTGTACGTGTGTGCGTGCGTGTGTGTGGGTGGGGTGGGTGGGGGTGGGGGGGAATTGTGGTGGTGGTGGTGGGAGGGGGTGAGTGCGTGCGTGCGTGTGTGTGTGTGTGTGTGTGTGGGGTTATAATGTACTTATGGTGTGTGTGTGTGTGCGTGCGTGGGGGCGTGGGGGGCGTGAGTGCGTGTGTGTGTGTGTGTGTGTGGGGGGGGGGTTATAATGTACGTATGGTGTGTGTGTGCGTGTGTATGGTATAATGTACGTATGGTATGTGTGTGTGAGTGCGTGTGTTTGTGTGTGCGTGTGCGTGTGTGTGTGCGTGGTATGGTGTGGGATGGGTGTGTGGGTACCTACGTGTTTGTGTATGATAGTGTGCGTGACTTTATAAGTAATTTGATCATGACGTTATAATTTGCTTTTATGCCTAAGTGTCTCGTATGCCACACCTCTCTCTCTCTCTCTCTCTCTCTCTCTCTCTCTCTCTCTCTCTCTCTCTCTCTCTCAGTCTCTCTCTCTCTCTCTCTCAGTCTCTCTCTCTCTCTCTCTCGCTCTCTCAATCGGCGAGTAACTTACCAGCGCTTCCAGTGAAGCCAGAGATGTGTAGAACATAGTTGTCAGCCAGACTACCAATGGAGAACTCTCTGTAGTATCTCTCTCTCTCTATCTCTCTCTCTCTCTCTCTCTCTCTCTCTCAGTCTCTCTCTCTCTCTCTCGCTCTCTCAATCGGCGAGTAACTTACCAGCGCTTCCAGTGAAGCCAGAGATGTGTAGAACATAGTTGTCAGCCAGACTACCAATGGAGAACTCTCTGTAGTATCTCTAGCTCTCTATCTCTCTCTCTCTCTCTCTCTCTCTCTCTCTCTCTCTCTCTCTCTCTCTCTCTCTCTCTCAGTCTCTCTCTCTCTCTCAGTCTCTCTCTCTCTCTCTCGCTCTCTCAATCGGCGAGTAACTTACCAGCGCTTCCAGTGAAGCCAGAGATGTGTAGAACATAGTTGTCAGCCAGACTACCAATGGAAAACTCTCTGTAGTATCTCTCTCTCTCTCTCTCTCTCTCTCTCTCTCTCTCTCTCTCTCTCTCTCTCTCTCTCTCTCTCTCTCTCTCTCTCTCTTGTTTAATATCGGTATGGATTCCACGAATGGCCGGTGGGCGCTTGTCGAGAAACCTTGAATTTACGTCAATAATATAATTTTAACATGTTTCAATGATTGTAAAATATTTTTTCTTTTCATTTTAGGGGCGCGGGCGCAACCCCACCCGATCAACATCCGTGCAGTCTATTTCTCTTTGTAGTCAGTTAGTGCTAATGTACAAAAACAGTATTTTTCTCACAACAACTGCAAGCACCTGCAGTAGATTATTTCATAATGTATGCCAGCAGTCAGTCAAGGTATCATAAATCACTCAGAAATGTGTATAGTGTAATGTGACACGTTAGAAAGTGGCATGGATTGACAGAGTCTGTGACACGTCGATTCATCTTTGTAGTGCTATTTCAAAACTGTAACAGGATGTTGTGATTTTGAGAAAATAGACTAACAAAATAACCAATCTGTGTCATGCAATCACTTAGAAATCCACAACTGTATGATAAGCAGAATAAATAAGATTGACAGAAATAATGGTCCAAAGAGATTAATCGCGTTTCCTTGAAGGTGTCAAAATCAGTAATGAGTGAGTGAGTGAGTTTGGTTTTACGCCGCTTTTAGCAATATTCCAGCAATATCACGGAGGGGGACACCAGAAATGGGCTTCACACATTGTACCCATGTCGGGATTCGAACCCGGGTCTTCGATCTGTGACGAAGCTATGTGATGTATGACGAAGCAGTATGTGGGAGTGAGTGAGTGAGTATGGCTTTCCGCAGGTGTTATCAATATTCCAGCAATATCACGGCGGGGGACACCGGAAATGGGCTTCACTATTGTACCCATGTTTGGAATCGAACCCGGGTCTTCGGCGTGAAGAACGTTTTAACCACTGGGCTACCCCACCGCCCCTGGAAGCAGTAAATGTATGTAAAGTAAAAGTATAATGTGTGAGGAAGCAGTATGCTGTGAGGAGAACGCGTTATTTTGTGTGAGGAGGCACCAATAAGTGTGAAAAAGACATGTGACGAGGAAGGAGTGTAACGTGTTTAGGAAGCAGTACATGGCAAGAAAGGAGTGTAACGTGTTCAGGAAGCAGGATCTGGCGAGGAAGGAGTGTAACGTGTTCAGGAAGCAGTATATGGCGAAGAAGGGCCGTGACGTGTTCAGGAAGCAGTATATGGCGAGGAAGGAGTGTAACGTGATCAGGAAGCAGTATATGGCGAGGAAGGAGTGTAACGTGTTCAGGAAGCAGTATATGGTGAAGAAGGGCTGTAACGTGTTCAGGAAGCAGTATATGGCGAGGTAGGAGTGTAACGTGTTCAGGAAGCAGTATATGGTGAAAAAGGGTGTATCGTGTTTAGGAAGCAGTATATGGCGAAGAAGGGCCGTGACGTGTTCAGGAAGCAGTATATGGCGAGGAAGGAGTGTAACGTGATCAGGAAGCAGTATATGGCGAGGAAGGAGTGTAACGTGTTCAGGAAGCAGTATATGGTGAAGAAGGGCTGTAACGTGTTCAGGAAGCAGTATATGGCGAGGTAGGAGTGTATCGTGTTCAGGAAGCAGTATATGGCGAGGTAGGAGTGTACCGTGTTCAGGAAGCAGTATATGGCGAAGAAGGGCTGTAACGTGTTTAGGAAGCAGTACATGGCGAGGAAGGAGTGTAACATGTTCAGGAAGCAGTATATGGTGCGGAAGGAGTGTAACGTGTTCAGGAAGCAGTATATGGTGAAGAAGGACTGTAACGTGTTCAGGAAGCAGTAAATGGCGAGGAAGCAGTATATGGCGAGGTAAGAGTGTACCGTGTATAGGAAGCAGTATATGGTGAGGAAAGGGTGTAACGTGTTTAGGAAGCAGTATCTGGAGGGTAGGAGTGTACCGTGTTCAGGAAGCAGTATATGGTGAAAAAGGGTGTATCGTGTTTAGGAAGCAGTATATGGCGAGTAAGGAGTGTACCGTGTATAGGAAGCAGTATATGGTGAGGAAAGGGTGTTAAGTTTTTAGGAAGCAGTATATGGCGAGGAAGGGGTGTAACGTGTTTAGAAAGCAGTATATGGCGAGAAAGGAGTGTTACGTGTTTAGGAAGTAGTATATGGTGAAGATGGGTCGTAACGTGTTTAGGAAGCAGTATATGGCGAGAAAAGAGTGTACCGTGTATAGGAAGCAGTATATGGTGAAGAAGGGATGTAACATGTTTAGGAAGCAGTACATGGCGAGGAAGGAGTGTGACATGTTTAGGAAGCAGTATATGGTGGGGAAAGGGTGTTAAGTGTTTAGGAAGCAGTATATGGCGAAGAAGGAGTGTAACGTGTTTAGGAAGCAATGTATGGCGAGGAAGGAGTGTACCGTGTTTTGGAAGCAGTATATGGCGAAGAAGGGATGTAACATGTTTAGGAAGCAGTATATGGCGAGGAGGGAGTGTAACGTGTTTAGGAAGCAATATATGGCGAGGAAGGAGCGTAACGTGTTTAGGAAGCAGTTTATGGCGAGGAAGGAGTGTAACGTATTTAGAAAGTAGTATTTGGCGAGACAGGAATTAACGTGTTTAGGAAGCAGTATATGGCGAGAAAGTGAGTGGGTGAGTATGGTTTTACGACGCTTTTAGCAATATTCCAGCAATATCATGTCGGGGGACACCAGAAATTGGCTTCACATATTGTACCCATGTCGGGAATCGAACCCGGGTCTTCGGCGTGACGAGCGAACGCTTTAACCACTAGGCTACCCGACCGCCCCTATGGCGAGGAAGGAGTGTAACGTGTTTAGGAAGCAGTATATGTGGGCAGTTTGTGGGGAAAGTTGTCCTCATGAAACCAGGGAACCTAAAGGTGGCCTGCTAATGATCGTCATTCTACTATGATTCAGTACATGCGCAAACACTCAAACATTTATATCCCTACCGTTTATGGCATAAAGGTTTGCCTATTCCTAAAAAAGAATGCCCAGGTGCATATCATCGGAATAGTTCCCGAACACATTTTCTGAGATACACACTAAACTTTCCTTTCAACACAACCAGGGGTACAGGTTGCCAAGTGACCTAAGACGTCGTGTCCCACTGTGCAGAGTAGCTCCCCTTTGCCATGACAGAATCTGCTTGTCGTCGGTTCGACTCCCAGATTCACCCCGATTGTGACCCCATGTGTCAGCACTATACCCATGCTTGTTGGTGTCACCAAGGTGGTAAGTGTCTAACACCTGCTTTACTTGTCTTTGGCTTTCCGCCCACATTAAACTGAACGCCGTGAAATACAAACACCAGACAAAGGGAAGTTCAAGATTGCTTCACCATATTGCGACGTGCATGTACATCTGTGTGAGGCTGCTTGCATTGGTCCAGATTTATGCCGGTTTTATAGTGCTAGCCCACTGAGGTACCATGTCACAGTTTAAAATGAATACCCCACTCACACCCAGTATACTGACTCCGAGCCGCCAAGTTGTTTCCCTAAATGCGGAGCACCAGGCAGCATACAACATGAACTGTGCAGGTTAGCTTAGTCCACTATATGTAATATTTATTAACACGTTATCTAAAAGCTATACAAAGATATGGAATCAACAGACAAAGGAATCCAGTCACTTAAATACACATCAAACCTTCAACGAAATCAAATTGCTATCTCTGTCTTGCTGACGCCTTTGTTGACAAATGCCGAGTAATACCAGCACAGATTATCACTTTATCACATCAGTGTTAGCTTGGCGCACAATGAGGTCTATAAGCATTTAACGACCGTGGAATCCAGCTAAGTATAAACTAGAATCAATAATTCGATCTTCTATGTCCACCCAACTGATATATATAACGCATCGCCGATATCCCCACAGATAAGGCCGAGTAGAGATTAATGTGAGGGGTGGAAGTGCTTGAAAGTGAATTATTCATACATTTACAATATTATGACTCGCTCCCTCAGAGAAAATATACGAGTTTGTCCTCAAAGGATCATATACCTGTCAACACGTCTTATTTGTCATCGTAATTTCTCGTCATTGCGACAAGTCAAAGGCTTGAGATCGCTGGACAGGGGAGGTGAGTATTTTCTACCTCTCGTTTTTTATACTTGGACTTTATTTTCATTCAGCTTTTGGATTTCAGGGTACATCTCATTGCAGCTGAAATATTTTTGATATTTTACATGCATGTGCATGTCGAATGGGTGGCATACTGTACATGACTGCGTGTCTACATAATGATTTGTGCACGGGTCTTGAGGTGGACTTGGGTTGACGTTACCTCTACGATGGTTTCTGTTCCCCGATCAGACACATACGAACGCATGCAAGCATACTTCTCCGCGAGCGCAAGCAACTATTTTTACAGACATGACTGTTCCGGCGTAGGAGGCCCAACTCAATCTCCGGCTTAAGCTGAGATCACTCCGGGGGCACTTGGGCCAGGCTGAGATCACTCTTTGAGGGTGACGTGGGCCAGGCTGAGATCACTCTATAAGGTGACTTGGGCAAGGCTGAGATCACTCCGAGGGTGACTTGGGCCAGGCTGAGATCACTCTATGGGGACGACTTGGGCCAGGCTGAGATCACTCTATGAGGGTGACTTGGGCCGAGGCTGAGATCACTCCGAGGGTGACTTGGGCCAGGCTGAGATCACTCTATGGGGACGACTTGGGCCAGGCTGAGATCATTCTATGAGGGTGACTTGGGCCGAGGCTGAGATCACTCCGAGGGTGACTTGGGCCAGGCTGAGATCACTCTATGGGGACGACTTGGGCCAGGCTGAGATCACTCTATGAGGGTGACTTGGGCCGAGGCTGAGATCACTCCGAGGGTGACTTAGGCCAGGCTGAGATCACTCTATGAGGGTGACTTGGGCCAGGTTGAGATCACTCTATAAGGGTGACTTGGGACAGACTGAGATCACTCTATGAGAGTGACTTGGGCCGAGGCTGATATTCACTCTTTGAGGGTGACGTGGGCCAGGCAGAAATCACTCTATAAGGGTGACTTGGGCCAGGCTGAGATCACTCTATAAGGGTGACTTGGGCCAGGCTGAGATCACTCTATAAGGGTGACTTGGGCCAGGCTGAGATCACTCTATGAGGGTTACTTGGGCCGAGGCTGAGGTCATTCAATGAGGGTGACTTGGGCCAGGCTGAGATCACTCTATGGGGACGACTTGGGCCAGGCTGAGATCATTCTATGAGGGTGACTTGGGACAGGCTGAGATCACTCTATGAGGGTGACTTGGGCCAGGCTGAGATCACTCTATGAGGGTGACTTGGGCCAGGCTGAGATCACCCTATAAGGGTGACTTGGGCAAGGCTGAGATCACTCTATGAGGGTGACTTGGGCCGAGGCTGAGATCACTATGAGGGTGACTTGGGCCAGGCTGAGATCACTGTATGAGGGTGACTTGGGCCAGGTTGAGATCACTCTATAAGGGTAACTTGGGACAGGTTGAGATCACTCTATGAAGGTGACTTGGGCCAGGCTGAGATCACTCTATAAGGGTGACTTGGGCCAGGCTGAGATCACTCTATGAGGGTTACTTGGGCCGAGGCTGAGGTCATTCAATGAGGGTGACTTGGGCCAGGCTGAGATCACTCTATGGGGACGACTTGGGCCAGGCTGAGATCATTCTATGAGGGTGACTTGGGACAGGCTGAGATCACTCTATGAGGGTGACTTGGGCCAGGCTGAGATCACTCTATGAGGGTGACTTGGGCCAGGCTGAGATCACCCTATAAGGGTGACTTGGGCAAGGCTGAGATCACTCTATGAGGGTGACTTGGGCCGAGGCTGAGATCACTATGAGGGTGACTTGGGCCAGGCTGAGATCACTGTATGAGGGTGACTTGGGCCAGGTTGAGATCACTCTATAAGGGTAACTTGGGACAGGTTGAGATCACTCTATGAAGGTGACTTGGGCCAGGCTGAGATCACTCTATAAGGGTGACTTGGGCCAGGCTGAGATCACTCTATGAGGGTTACTTGGGCCGAGGCTGAGGTCATTCAATGAGGGTGACTTGGGCCAGGCTGAGATCACTCTATGGGGACGACTTGGGCCAGGCTGAGATCATTCTATGAGGGTGACTTGGGACAGGCTGAGATCACTCTATGAGGGTGACTTGGGCCAGGCTGAGATCACTCTATGAGGGTGACTTGGGCCAGGCTGAGATCACCCTATAAGGGTGACTTGGGCAAGGCTGAGATCACTCTATGAGGGTGACTTGGGCCGAGGCTGAGATCACTATGAGGGTGACTTGGGCCAGGCTGAGATCACTGTATGAGGGTGACTTGGGCCAGGTTGAGATCACTCTATAAGGGTAACTTGGGACAGGTTGAGATCACTCTATGAAGGTGACTTGGGCCAGGCTGAGATCACTCTATGAGGGTGATTTGGGACAGGCTGAGATCACTCTATAAGGGTGACTTGGGCCAGGTTGAGATCACTCTATGAGGGTGACTTGGGCCAGGCTGAGATCACTGTATGAGGGTGACTTGGGACAGGCTGAGATCACTCTATAAGGGTGACTTGGGCCAGGCTGAGATCACTCTATAAGGGTGACTTGAGCCAGGCTGAGATCACTGTATGAGGGTGACGTGGGCCAGATTGAGATCACTCTATAAGGGTGACTTGGAACAGGCTGAGATCACTCTATGAGGGTGACTTGGGCCAGGCTGAGATCACTCTATAAGGGTGACTTGGGCCAGGCTGAGATCACTCTATAAGGGTGACTTGAGCCAGGCTGAGATCACTGTATGAGGGTGACGTGGGCCAGATTGAGATCACTCTATAAGGGTGACTTGAGCCAGGCTGAGATCACTGTATGAGGGTGACTTGGGCCAGGCTGAGATCACTCTATGAGGGTGATTTGGGACAGGCTGAGATCACTCTATGAGGGTAACTTGGGCCAGGCTGAGATCACTCTATGAGGGTGACTTGGGCCAGGCTGAGATCACCCTATGAGGGTGACTTGGGTCAGGCTGAGATCCCTCTATAAGGGTGACTTGGGCCAGGCTGAGATCACTCTATGAGGGTGACTTGGGCCAGGCTGAGATCACTGTATGAGGGTGACTTGGGACAGGCTGAGATCACTCTATAAGGGTGACTTGGGCCAGGCTGAGATCACTCTATAAGGGTGACTTGAGCCAGGCTGAGATCACTGTATGAGGGTGACGTGGGCCAGATTGAGATCACTCTATAAGGGTGACTTGGGACAGGCTGAGATCACTCTATGAGGGTGACTTGGGCCAGGCTGAGATCACTCTATAAGGGTGACGTGGGCCAGATTGAGATCACTCTATAAGGGTGACTTGAGCCAGGCTGAGATCCCTGTATGAGGGTGACGTGGGCCAGGCTGAGATCACTCTATGAGGGTGATTTGGGACAGGTTGAGATCACTCTATGAGGGTAACTTGGGCCAGGCTGAGATCACTCTATGAGGGTGACTTGGGCCAGGCTGAGATCACCCTATGATGGTGACTTGGGTCAGGCTGAGATCCCTCTATAAGGGTGACTTGGGCCAGGCTGAGATCACTCTATGAGGGTGACTTGGGCCAGACTTTGATCACTCTATGAGGGTGACTTGGGACAGGCTGATATTCACTCTATAAGGGTGACTTGGGCCAGGCTAAGATCACTCTATAAGGTGACTTGGGCAAGGCTGAGATCACTCTATGAGGGTGACTTGGGACAGGCTGAGATCACTCTATGAGGGTGACTTGGGACAGGCTGAGATCACTCTATAAGGGTGACTTGGGCCAGACTGAGATCACTCTATGAGGGTGACTTGGACCAGGCTGAGATCACTCTTTGAGGGTAACTTGGGACGAGGTTTAGATCGCTCTATGAGGTAGACTTGGGACGAGGCTGAGATCACTCTATGAGGGTGACTTGAGCCAGGCTGAGATCACTCTATGAGGGTGACTTGGGACAAGGCTAAGATCACTCTATAAGGGTGACTTGGGCCAGGCTGAGATCACTGTATGAGGGTGACGTGGGCCAGATTGAGATCACTCTATAAGGGTGACTTGAGCCAGGCTGAGATCCCTGTATGAGGGTGACGTGGGCCAGGCTGAGATCACTCTATGAGGGTGATTTGGGACAGGCTGAGATCACTCTATGAGGGTAACTTGGGCCAGGCTGAGATCACTCTATGAGGGTGACTTGGGCCAGGCTGAGATCACCCTATGAGGGTGACTTGGGTCAGGCTGAGATCCCTCTATAAGGGTGACTTGGGCCGAGGCTGAGATCACTCTATGAGGGTGACTTGGGCCAGACTTTGATCACTCTATGAGGGTGACTTGGGACAGGCTGATATTCACTCTATAAGGGTGACTTGGGCCAGGCTAAGATCACTCTATAAGGTGACTTGGGCCAGGCTGAGATCACTCTATGAGGGTGACTTGGGACAGGCTGAGATCACTCTATGAGGGTGACTTGGGACAGGCTGAGATCACTCTATAAGGGTGACTTGGGCCAGACTGAGATCACTCTATGAGGGTGACTTGGACCAGGCTGAGATCACTCTTTGAGGGTGACTTGGGACGAGGTTTAGATCGCTCTATGAGGTAGACTTGGGACGAGGCTGAGATCACTCTATGAGGGTGACTTGAGCCAGGCTGAGATCACTCTATGAGGGTGACTTGGGACAAGGCTAAGATCACTCTATAAGGGTGACTTGGGCCAGGCTGAGATCACTCTATGAGGGTGACTTGGATCAGGCTGAGATCACTCTATGAGGGTGACATGGGACGAGGCTGAGGTCATTCAATGAGGGTGACTTGGGCCAGGCTGAAATCACTCTATAAGGTGACTTGGGCCAGGCTGAGATCACTCTATGAGGGTGACTTGGGCCAGGCTGAGATCACTCTATGAGGGTGACTTGGGACAGGCTGAGATCACTCTATAAGGGTGACTTGGGCCAGGCTGAGATCACTCTATGAGGGTGACTTGGATCAGGCTGAGATCACTCTATGAGGGTGACCTGGGACGAGGCTGAGACCACTCTATGAGGATGACATGGGACGAGGCTGAGGTCATTCAATGAGGGTGACTTGGGCCAGGCTGAGATCACTCTATAAGGTGACTTGGGCCGGGCTGAGATCACTCTATGAGGGTGACTTGGGACAGGCTGAGATCACTCTATGAGGGTGACTTGGGCCAGGCTGAGATCACTCTATGAGGGTGACTTGGGACAGGCTGAGATCATCCTTTGATGGTGACTTGGGACAGGTTGAGACCACTCCAGAGATGCAAATCAAATAATATACATTGTATTCTCAAGAAGAAGGACCAGTTGTAATATAATGAACATATATCATATTTGGTTATTTACAATTGTATAGATGCATCTTATTATCTTCATACGCCGAAGTTTGACATAACCCTGATTTGATCATAATGATCAGAAAAGTGGATTCGATGTCATGCACACCTACTCAAATAACAAGGTATGTCGACAGCTTCTAAGATTTCCGGTAACAAGGTCACATTAAGATATGAAAGCTTTACTGTATGCCAAAACTGAACAGAATAAAAATGTAAGGGATTGATTTGAGCCCAACGGGGAGGTATCAGAACCTTGAGTGAGTGTTTTAAGCTGAGTAGGGTTGACCTGAAAGCACTCTAGAGTGATTTGAACCAAGGCAACACCTTGTCCAAATGGACTTGAATGTGTCGACTTGGTGCAGTCAGGATCTCATTGCTGACCACAGACAGGATTTCATCGCTGTACATTTACGACATCTAACTGATAGAGAAGCAGGTGGACCGGGTGATTTACGACTGCCCGAGCCCGCTACAAAATGTGGTCGAATCTACAATAGGCCTTGATTATGACCTTTGTTCACGGCTTTCTCAAAAGAATCAACGAGGTTGCACTGGCTATCTTGTATATTGGCTCTGTACGCTTCACGTGTGTACGTTAGCCTGGAGACATGGGGCGTTACATCTGACGTTTGTGATTGATAGTAGATGGTGTGTTTAGGTTGTGTCCTAAAAACCCAGACACGCCGTTAATCTGTCAAAAAAAAGCTAAAACAGAAGAATGAATATTTTCATACGTGCTGTATCTCTCACTGTGTTGACACGTGGTGTTCCTGGAACAGTGTCACATTACAGACGAAGTGTTCCTGGAACAGTGTCACATTACAGACGAAGTGTTCCTAGAACAGTGTCACATTACAGACGAGGTGTTCCTAGAACAGTGTCACACTACAGACAAAGTGTTCCTAGAACAGTGTTACACTACAGTGTTGACACGAGGTGTTCCTGGAACAGTGTCACATTACAGACGAAGTGTTCCTGGAACAGTGTCACATTACAGACGAGGTGTTCCTGGAACAGTGTCACATTACAGACGAAGTGTTCCTGGAACAGTGTCACACTACAGACGAGGTGTTCCTGGAACAGTGTCACATTACAGTGTGGACACGAGGTGTTCCTGGAACAGTGTCACACTATAGTGTTGACACGAGGTGTTCCTGGAAGAGTGTCACATTACAGACGAGAATTTCCTGGAACAGTGTCACATTACAGACAAAGTGTTCCTAGAACAGTGTCACACTACAGTGTTGACACGAGGTGTTCCTGGAACAGTGTCACATTACAGACGAAGTGTTCCTAGAAGAGTGTCACATTACAGACGAAGTGTTCCTGGAACAGTGTCACACTACAGACGAGGTGTTCCTGGAACAGTGTCACATTACAGTGTTGACACGAGGTGTTCCCAGAACAGTTCCACACTACAGTGTTGACACGAGGTGTTCCTGGAACAGTGTCACATTACAGACAAAGTGTTCCTAGAATAGTGTCACATTACAGACGAGGTATTCCTGGAACAGTGTCACATTACAGGCGAAGTGTTCCTGGAACAGTGTCACATTACAGACGAGGTGTTCCTGGAACAGTGTCACATTACAGACGAGGTGTTCCTGGAATAGTGTCACATTACAGACAAAGTGTTCCTAGAACAGTGTCACACTACAGACAAAGTGTTCCTAGAACAGTGTCACACTACAGTGTTGACACAAGGTGTTCCTGGAACAGTGTCACATTACAGACGAGGTGTTCCTGGAACAGTGTCACATTACAAACGAAGTGTTCCTGGAACAGTGTCACATTACAGACGAGGTGTTCCTGGAACAGTGTCACACTACAGACGAGGTGTTCCTGGAACAGTGTCACATTACAGTGTTGACACGAGGTGTTCCTGGAACAGTGTCACATTACAGTGTTGACACGAGGTGTTCCTGGAACAGTGTCACATTACAGACAAGGTGTTCCTGGAACAGTGTCACATTACAGACGAAGTGTTCCTGGAACAGTGTCACACTACAGACGAGGTGTTCCTAGAACAGTGTCACATTACAGACGAGGTGTTCCTGGAACAGTGTCACATTACAGACAAGGTGTTCCTAGAACAGTGTCACACTACAGACGAAGTGTTCCTGAAACAGTGTCACATTACAGACAAGGTGTTCCTGGAACAGTGTCACATTACAGACGAGGTGTTCCTAGAACAGTGTCACACTACAGACTAAGTGTTCCTAGAACAGTGTCACATTACTGACGAAGTGTTCCTGGAACAGTGTCACATTACAGACAAGGTGTTCTTGGAACAGTGTCACATTACAATGTTGACACGAAGTGTTCCTGGAACAGTGTCACACTACAGTGTTGACACGAGGTGTTCCTGGAACAGTGTCACATTACAGACGAGGTGTTCCTGGAACAGTGTCACATTACAGACGAAGTGTTCCTGGAACAGTGTCACATTACAGACGAGGTGTTCCTGGAACAGTGTCACACTACTGACGAGGTGTTCCTGGAACAGTGTCACATTACAGTGTTGACACGAGGCGTTCCTGGAACAGTGTCACACTACAGTGTTGACACGAGGTGTTCCTGGAACAGTGTCACATTACAGACGAGGTGTTCCTGGAACAGTGTCACATTACAAACGAAGTGTTCCTGGAACAGTGTCACATTACAGACGAAGTGTTCCTAGAACAGTGTCACATTACAAACGAAGTGTTCCTGGAACAGTGTCACACTACAGACGAAGTGTTCCTGGAACAGTGTCACACTACAGACGAGGTGTTCCTAGAACAGTGTCACATTACAGACGAAGTGTTCCTGGAACAGTGTCACACTACAGACGAGGTGTTCCTAGAACAGTGTCACATTACAGACGAGGTGTTCCTGGAACAGTGTCACATTACAGACAAGGTGTTCCTAGAACAGTGTCACACTACAGACGAAGTGTTCCTGAAACAGTGTCACATTACAGACAAGGTGTTCCTAGAACAGTGTCACACTACAGACAAAGTGTTCCTAGAACAGTGTCACATTACTGACGAAGTGTTCCTGGAACAGTGTCACATTACAGACGAGGTGTTCCTGGAACAGTGTCACATTACAATGTTGACACGAAGTGTTCCTGGAACAGTGTCACACTACAGTGTTGACAAGAGGTGTTTTTCTGGAACAGTGTCACATTACAGACGAGGTGTTCCTAGAACAGTGTCACATTACAGTGTTGACACGAAGTGTTCCTAGAACAGTGTCACACCACAGTGTTGACACGAGGTGTTCCTGGAACAGTGTCACATCACAGACGAGGTGTTCCTAGAACAGTGTCACTTTTTTGTGGCAGACAATTTCTTTTTTTTTCAACAGTCTGAAGCATAATAACTTTTTCAATTTATATTGTTGTGTAGTCCCAGATACATGGATGCCGTTCCTGTTATATTATGTGGCCCATGTTGCACGCAAGTTGTCCCTAGTACGTGCATGTGGTCCCAGAAACATGGGTGCCGTTCCTGTTATATTATGTGGCCCATGTTACACGCAAGTTGTCCCTCGTACGTGCACGTGATGCCTGTGAAATATAGGTGGTCCCTGATATCTGAATGTGGTCCCTGGGATGTGGAGACGCTGGGAAAGGGAAAGGGTAAGGGAGGTAACTCGTATTACCTAGAAACCAAAGCCACCGCCAGTTTTTAGGGACATGAAGACATCCTTGAAAGATTGTTTAGGGCTTTCTTTTGCGTGTGTGTCAGTTTTTCAATGTTGAATTTCTGGCAAACCTGATCACAATCATTGGGACTGGCCAACCCAACGTTGAGACTGGTTTGTAACTCGCATTCTGATTGGTACGTTAGACCTAGTAATGTATCCAATCAAACTGGCTGCTTTTAATTAAGGGCAGGTAATGTGAGATTGCGAGAACCAGGGGAATGGACCCAGGGGTTAGTGTAGGTTTAACGAAATGCGAGCCCCGGAGATATTGAGGAAATTCGCAAAATAGCCGACATCATCACACATTGCTGAGGAAGCGAAGGTGCTACTATAAGCGTTCTATTGATAACGTGTTAAGTACACCCTCAGAGTTTGAGTGTGTGCGTGTGTATGACACGGCCGGGGATCGAACCACCGACGTTCCGCTCTCCGGACAGACACTCTATCCACTAGACGATGGGTGGAGACATTTATAACGTAATGGGCATTATAAACGTCATTGGTTCGCTTTAAGCCCCGACCCTTTTTTTTTACTACTTCCATATCCTTTCAGTTTATTACAACTGCGGCTTTCATAAATTAGCTAGAAGAAGTTGTTTGAAGGGGGGTACAACAGTGAAGGCCTCAGGGAAGCTTACAAACAGTTTTATGGTTGACATGTGGAGGACATTTCCAAATCCGTCACAAAACTTATATCCGATGCTATTCCTTTTTTCGACTTATACCATGTGTTCCCGTGTTGTTTCAGGTGAACGATTGACTTGCCTTTGCATGTGTTTGTGATGGGTGCCAGGATACGCTCACCTTTTTCGCGAAAACCTTCCATCACTATTTGATTGTGATTCATACACATGCTCGGAATCGTACAATCGCCTTTGCTTTTGGCAGAGATTTCTTGCGAATATGAAAAGGGTTTCTTGCGAAAATGGAAAGGTGGGGGCTGTGATTTTGTCGAAAAATATATATTGACCCAGGAAATGCTTGAAATATAAAAATGATACAATAAAAAAGTAAATTGTCTGACACCAAAAGCATATTAAGGTAAGGTGTTTTTTATATCTAGGTTCATAGTTTTAATTAAAAAATATATGTTTTTGCAACTTAAAAAGTATCCTTACAAAATCCGAGGCCCCCACATATCTAATGGTCGGTCCCTTAATGATATTATCCCAATAACATAACATAACATAACGACATGAGTCGTGAACAACTTCATATTCAGGTTTAGCACTGATGAGACAATAACGATCATGCTGACATGTATTCTATTGCATCCGACATTTCACGTGGCTGTGTGATGCCCCCATCTCACTACGACCACGACTATCCCGAATCACCCCGAATAGGAAAGCTTTCATGTTCGTAGATAAATCCTTGTTTGAGGTTCTTAAATTAATCTTATTTGATTCCCAAACATTCGTACAGTTCGCGGGAGTTCGTCGAATCGGCGAGAAAGGTTTTGTTTGTCAAATACTCTCGTGGAAGGGTCCAAGAATTGCAATTTCGTGGATGTATAGTAATCCATTCATGATTAATTATTATTTTCCGTAACAGCTTCGTAATCGATTATTTTGCATTCCTGGTTATTCTTGGCGATTCGTGGCTCCCAGCATTTCTTGTCCTCAACCCGAAAACATGTCCCGAGTCAACTACCGTTCATGTAAGAATTAAGTAAGAACATCACGACTCCCCAAGGGCCAGGACCAGAGCAAAACGTTGACCCTCCATGGTGGAAATGATGGGTTGGCAGCCTTTCGGGACCCAAGAACATGCCGAAGTGTAATGAAAAGTACGCACCCTATTCGTAAATATGTCGTAATAGACGTATCTTATTCGTTGCGATCGTTCTGCTTTCGTACATGCATTCGGCATATTCGTAACTCAGTCGTAGGTGATTCTTACAATTCGTGCATGATCCGTTCTAAATCTTCTAATTCGTACATGTTTCTTAACCCATCCTGGCATTCTTCATATTTTTCAACCCGATTAGCCACGAGTTTTCGTAACTCCGTCGTACGTTTGTCGTAACTGGTTCGTACCTCCTACCGATTCTCCGCGAAAGTTTGCATTATTGGCCGAATCAGGGGTTGCCTAAAAGTCGGGCCAAGAAAAGTCGGGCCGGGCCGGGCCAGCGGGTAATACTAAAAATGGTAAAAATGGATTGCAGAATAATAAAACGAAACGCGCATATCTAGGCAGATCTCAAATGTCCACAAACGTATAGTTTTGCTCATTAAATTGAGTTTGAATAAAAATGCACCTTCAACAATGTAATAAACTGATGATTATGACTACATACCGTGAGTCTCGTAGAAAAGTCAATGTTTTGGTTGTGTGTATTCTTTGATTAGAATGCTTCTCATCGACCTTAGCGTGTGGGGGTATGATGTCCTGGGCAGGAAACGACAGTGTTTTGACTACTCTTCTTTCATTAATTAACGTGTTACGGTAATTAACCTTTACTAATTCGTGTAAAACCAAAACAGGATGTTTCCTGGAAGTGGATATTCGCGAATGTCAAAGGACTGACACGACACGTGTTAATAACTGTCCAAGCACTTCTAAAGTTCCTAACATTCTTTATATCTAAAGACTAGTATTACATTTAATTATATACCACTTTCTTCTTTCATATTTCAGTAGTTTAAGAAAACACAGAGCTCAAAGTGAAGCCTTTTTCACTCCACATTCTCAACATAGTCTCTATCAGAAGTGTTTTACTTGTGTTGGGTCCGACTTGGCCCGGGCTGTCAAAATGCACTTTAAACAAACAAATGTATCATCAAATGTCTTTAAATCTATAGACTAGCATTATATCTACCTATATACCACCTTATAGTGTCTCTGTTCGCTGTATTTAAAGAAAACAAGGGGCTCAAAGTGAAGCCCTTTTCCCTCTACATTCTCAACATAGTCTCTATCAGAAGTGTTTTGCTTGTGTTGGGTCCGACTTGGCCCGGGCCGTCAAAATCAATTTTAAACACACCAATGTATCTTCAAATGTGTTTACATCTATAGATTAGTGTTATATCTACCTATATACCACTTGATAATGTCACGGTACATCGTACTTATAGAAAACAAGGGGCTGAAAGTGAAGCATTTTTACTGTATTTTCTTAAGAAAATCCAAGTCAGAAGTGTTCGGTCCGACTTGGCCCAGACTGTCACAATCAACTTAAACCTCACAGATGTATCATCAAATGGATCCACATCTTTCGATTAGTATTATATCTACCTAAATACCACTTTATAGTGTCTCAGATCGCTGTACTTAAAGAAAACAAGGGGCTCAAAGTGAAGCCCTTTTCCCTCTACATTCTCAACATAGTCTCTATCAGAAGTGTTTTGCTTGTGTTGGGTCCGACTTGGCCCGGGCCGTCAAAATCAACTTTAAACACACAGATGTATCTTCAAATGTGTTTACATCTATAGACTAGCATTATACCTACCTATATACCACTTTATAGTGTCTCAAGTCGCTGTATTTAAAGAAAACATGTTTTTTAAAGTGAAGCCATTTTCCCTCTACATTCTCAACATAGTCTCTATCAAAAGTGTTTTGCTTGTGCTGGGTCCGACTTGGCCCGGGCTGTCAAAATCAACTTTAAACTCACGGATGTATCATCAAATGTGTTTATATCTATACCTTGTTTTTTTTTAAATACGATGTACTGTGACGGGAACATAAACATTATAATGATAATGACGATGATAGTTGTTTATGATGAGGATCATCACCATATTTTAACATCTATGGTGTGATTAACAAGGAGGCCTTTCATGATTGAATTTAATCGTGCACTATTGCACATATTTATTTATCTGAAAATCCTCTTGTGAAGAATGTCAAGACTGAAAACAAGTCATTCAATGGATTTTCCTAAACGATCCATTGATGCAGTACTGAATATCAATGTTAATGTTTATTTTGTTGATGGTGCTGGACGGTACAGAAATGAGTGTCAATCAAGCGAAGTGCCATATCAAATCGACCCAGAACCAGTCACTTGCCACTCGAAAACGTCAATGTGTGGTTTTGTGTCAAAGTTGATGTCCAGCTTGACACAAACACAGTATCTTTGGCATGGTTCGATCCTCTTGTTACCGTAATGTGTGGTTTTGACTCCGAGACCATCAATGGTACGACCCAGAATATGCAGAGGGCGTCGTGGGAAAGGATAATTACATATAAAATTCTTTGGAATACGCCCACATACCGAGTCAGACGTATCCAAGCGAACAAACCTGATATGGTCCTTTTTGATAAATCCAATGAAAGCATTGTATGACCGATTTATCTGTTTCTTTTGAAACTAATGAGATTAGGGAGAAACAAGGCAAAGACGGTATGAGGACCGTACTAACGAAATGTCAAGCTAGCTTCCCAAGTTGTTATACTCGCCATTCATGATAAAAATGAAAAATCCCGTTTCCTGACGCTTAAAATAGTGTTTATATTAATTAAATTGCACACATTTCCAAATATTCGAAATATTCCAGTGTCCATACCGTCCACTGTCCTTGAAGGATAATGATGACGTAGACGACAAAAACGACAACGACAACAACGATGTGCTGGATTAACTTTCAGAAAGCATATGATTCTGTCTGTTTGGGAATGTTTGGACATGTAGAAATTTTCGTCAGTGTCCACATTGTCCACTATCCTAGAAGGTGTATCTTGCCACATATGTTTGCGGGTAGAGACACAAAACCAAATAAAGACATGACACATGTGTATGCATACAATTTGGAATAATATGGACAGTTTACAATCCTAGACACATTCCACATTAAGCCATGTTAGATCATGTTTACACTGCTGTTTTATGTATGAGAACACAAGAAAGTACGGATTTGTCAGTCATTCAAATCTCCGGTTCAGCAAAAGTTTTCGTATCTATTTTTAGTAAAAATCGTTAGGAGTTTTGCGATCAGGGTGTTAGTTGTCAATTTTAGGTGCTTAATATGCACTTTAATGAATCCTTGGAGTCTGTAACCTTGAGAAACGTTGTAATGTTATTAATACAAAAATCAGTAAACGATAAAGCATATATTTTGTGACCGGAACTAGCATGTTCGAGGTAAAGCTTACGTTTTGTGTACCATCAAAAGCATGACAGTGATGACATTTCTTCAAAACATGACGAAATCCCTATCATCCACAACATGAGAGATATTTACCACGAATGTGTATACCGAACTCTCGAACCTATTCTCCGATCACGACCGCCTCACCATAAAAATACATATAGATTTGGACCTGTGAAGATCAGGGTTAGAACAGATCTTCAGCAACCAATGCTTGTATTAAAAGGTGACTATGGTTGTCGTTAGAGGCGACTAACGGGATCGAGTTGGTTGTCAGGCTCGCTGACTTGGTTGATTTGATACATGTCATCTTATCCCAATTGTGTGGATTGATGCTCGTGATGTCAATCACTGGATTGTCAGGTCCAGACTTGATTATTTGCATGACCTCCCTCATATAGCTGGCATATTGCTGAGTGTGGCGTAAAACAAAAGAACAAACAAACAAAACATATAAATTTAACAGCTTATTTCAAATTCGAGATAAAAATACATAGCGCCATCTCGAACTCCCAATCTGACTTTACAATAGAACTGTGTACCATGATATCGAAGTTTGAATTTGCCACCGTGACAGCTTTAAGAAATCTTAATTAGAATTTTACTTAACTGTAAACATTTCTCCTCGATACAGGTTGAGGAATCCGTAATGAAGTCAAAGAAAGTGATCATTTGCAACATTGTCAAACTTAGTTTCATCCACAGAAACCACGGACCTTTTTCGCAAAACTAAAATTCAACTCAATCCTTCACTTGTTTTTCTGTCACAATGTTTACTGATTATTACCTGCGAAATACATTTCAATTAGTCATGAGATACATTTCAATTAGCCACACCTTACACCTGTTGTATTCTGAATTGATCGTCTATGCAATCGTACTTCTAT
Source organism: Haliotis cracherodii (assembly GCF_022045235.1). NCBI lineage: Eukaryota > Metazoa > Mollusca > Gastropoda > Lepetellida > Haliotidae > Haliotis > Haliotis cracherodii. The sequence goes on from NW_027266279.1 coordinate 1,535,205, forward strand.
GCATCTATAATACACAGTCTGTTACTCAGTTTTATTTCGCTTATTGACTTTCTACATAGGTGAACAGGGACATTTATTTTACATGCAAACAACATGTTATTCAGGAAAATATAATTACATGATAGGGGTTTGTGAACACACAAATAATTATTTATTCAAACACCTCTTCCTTTAAAAAACATATATATTAACACACACAAATGGTTTTTACAAACAATAGTTGATTTTATGCTTCCAAACAAACCACACGCAAGCTATTGTTGAATTTTAAAATATAGCCAAGGTAAATGTATCCACAATCATATTTAACCACAAATATCGTTCTGTTCTATATAAATGTAACAAGTGAACTAACCATTTCAGTGGATCTCAACATGGACAAAACTGTTGGAGATGTTCAATGAGTGAATGTTTATTTAATGAAGTAAAAACGTAGATTCTTTCTTTTGGTAAATACATGTAGCTGTACATCTTATAGATGTTCCAAGAGAAAATGATATTATATCTGCCTATATACTACTTTATAGTGTCTCAGATCGCGGTATGTAAAGAAAACTTGGTGCTCAAAGTGAAGCCCTTTTCCCTCTACATTGATGATACATCTGTGTGTTTAAAGTTGATTTTGACAGCCCGTGCCAAGTCGGACTCAACACAAGCAAAACACTTTTGATAGAGACTATGTTGAGAATGTAGAGGGAAAAGGGGTTCACTTTGAGCCCCTTGTTTTCTTTAAACACGATGTACCGTGACATTATCAAGTGGTATATAGGTAGATATAACACTAATCTATAGATGTAAACACATTTGAAGATACATCTGTGTGTTTAAAGTTGATTTTGAAGGCCCGGGCCAAGTCGGACCCAACACAAGCAAAACACTTCTGATAGAGACTATGTTGAGAATGTAGAGGGAAAAGGGCTTCACTTTGAGCCCCTTGTTCTCTTTAAGTACAGCGATCTGAGACACTATAAGGGGTATTTAGGTAGATATAATACTAATCGAAAGATGTGGATCCATTTGATGATATATCTGTGAGGTTTAAGTTGATTTTGACAGCCCAGGCCAAGTCGGACCGAACACTTGTGTGACTGTTGAAAGTATAGGGAGAAGAGGTCTACTTTAACCAACGTGACTGCTTTAAATACGACGATCAGTGACATTATAAAGTAGTATTTACTTATATATAGTACGTTCCTATAAATATAAACGCTATGTCGACAGATGGAAATTTGTATCACGATAGCTAGAAGTATTTGATACGTTTCAAATCTTATTTCGTTTAACGATTGCTCTTTTACATGTTACCAAGATCAGCGACGCTTACACACAGCTCCACTTTCTGGTTTTCAAGCGATTTTCTCCGAATTACTTATTTATGGTGCACTTTTTTGTTTGGTGATTGTTCATTAATGTCATGTGTGTATGTTTCATCAATTATATGTAGGTATGATCGCCGATAATGAAGTAATTAGCCAGTAACACTTTGGCCCGTCTTGGCCCGGCCCGGCCCGACTTTTAGGCAATCCCGCCGAATCATCACGAATTTCGAAAGTTTCGAAAGATTCGTGATATTAGTGGTCGTAGTGAAAGGGGGGCATAAGAGTTATGATGAGGGAGTTGTATAAGCCTTTTCATGAAATTAGGGATATTGTTTTGCGAACGGTGTTGTGTTAATCGTGGAATGCGTGGAATCGTCTGTATTTTCATTTGACATACACGTCTACATTCGCTGATCTTTCATTGCAGAATTTGAGGAGTGTGTTCACAATGAGCCGGGGGAAACCTCAAGGGAAGAAGACAATGGATATAAGAATGCTATTAGTGGTTTTGTTGATGACTGGCTTGCTGTCAGTGTTTGTCCTGTTGAATTACGCTCAACAATCTTTACACGATCGGGAGTTGACGCAAAGGCTGTCAATGATGACGTCAGCTCATGGATTTACACAAGATATCGATGCACATCACCATACCCAGATCCAACCCATAAGCCGGACCAAAGGGCGAAACTTAGATAGAAGCAATTCTGAATCTCAGACGGGGTTCCAGAGAGTTGGAGACACTCTCAACACGTATGTGTATTCGGCAATATACGACGACATTGATGTCCCTATAATCAGGGTAATAGCATTGGTTAGACATATCCAGGATGCGAGGGAACTGCCATCATTTGTATGCACGTACTTCAATGGTTCTGGACAAGCTTCTCCGGTCACGTACAGGGGAATATTGCAGTATGTACCAGAGCCTAAGTGGGGATACAGGTAGGTTTTACTTTGACTTAATTTATCAAATAATGATCGGGCATGCAGGGTGTCATGGTCACAACATGAAAAACTAAACACCTTTAAACCTTAAATAGTGCAAACGTCTGTCATCCACAAGGTGAATTTAGAAATAAACAAAGAAGAACTACTCTCGACACTCCACCAACACAGATATCAGTGATAAGTATATTAATGGATCACTGAAATGAGAATGAATGACGATTACACAAGTGACAGTTCTGTCTTGCCAATATGCTCTAAAGATCAATTCGTTTACAACAATTATAGCAAGAAATTGGCAGAACTGTGTCGTCCTATTGGTACCCTTACTTTAAATGGCATATTAGGTAACGATTCATTTGGTGAATTTACAGTTGGTCCAGTGTTGTTGTCTACATGTTAGCATTTTCCTCTTTAGACCCATACTTTACACATCTTGAAGTTGGTACGCTTGATTACACATGCCATGTATCTACTGTCTTGCACATTAACCATTGAAATAAAAGAGACGAAACCCTTTCCAAATTCATAAGAACTCTCTGCTAAGAGCAGAGTCAATTATACGATTCCGTCCATATGAGCATGTGTTTATGCTATCAAATAGTGATGGTGCACGGGTGGCCCAGTCGTCTAAGGCACCGCGATTCGCTGTGCAGAGATGCGTCCCTTGTGCACGCCAGAAACCTATGATTGTGGGTTCGAATCCCGGTTGGCCCCGATTATGTGTCAAGGTATGTCAGCTCCATACCCATGCTCGTGTGTTTCACCGAAGTGGTAAACGTCTGAGACCTGCATCAGTTCAGGCTTTCCTCCCACATTAAGCTGCGATATAAATGGAATACTGTTAAAAGCGGCGTTAAACCCAACTCATTCTCTCACTCGTGAAAAGGTGAGCGTATACTGGGCTAATGTCAGTGCGGGGTATTGTCCGAGCGGGGAATTGTCCTACTAATAATACAGGCCCTTGGATGCCTCAGTAGTTCATGATCAATTAGATATAATATTGTGTAAAGATACACCGAGCCTCCCACACTTTTGTCTATGAATATGTAAATATTGTATATACTCTAAAGAACACGATGCTCCCACCACTTATGTTAAAGATGAATGTCATTCCTTAATCGAATGTAATTTTTATGATGATTTACGTTTTGATCTTTTACAAGAAGATTTGCTATTAATGGAGATTTTGTAAATTTAGGAAGCTTAGATGAATTAATCTTTATTATGCAAGAGGAATCACTGCAACACATTTTAGCTAAATGTCTATATTATATGTTTAAAAGAAGACAAGACTATAAAAATTGATGATCATTATTATTTATTTTATTATTGATATTTTAAAAAGAAAAACATCACTTTAATTTGGATTAGTATTGTATATTTATATGTTAGGTTATTTATGGATTTATTTATATTTTCTAAAATTATTATTGCATATTGAATACACATGTACTTAAATGTGTCTCATAAGCCTAATAATGTACAAGCTTTTGTTTTGAACACTTATGTCAACTGTTTTTACCATGACGGCTTGTGAATGTGACACACATATAAATAACGCACGCTCGCTCGCTCGCTCACTCACTGTTTCTCTCTTTCTTCTCCCTCTCTCTCTCTGTATCTCTCTTTCTTCTCTCTCTCCCATCCCCATTAAGAGCCATATTAGGTGCATATCTGTCCACGCCAAGAAAAAACCCGATAGCCCTGTGGTGTACAGCATTAACAGCAGATGCATCACGGTCACCCCATGCAGATGCATCACGGTCACCCCATGCAGATGCATCACAGTCACCCCATGCAGATGCATCACGGTCACCCCATACAGATACATCACGGTCACCCCATACAGATACATCACGGTCACCCCATACAGATGCATCACGGTCACCCCATACAGATGCATCACGGTCACCCCATGCAGATGCATCACGGTCACCCCATGCAGATGCATCACGGTCACCCCATACAGATGCATCACGGTCACCCCATGCAGATACATCACGGTCACCCCATGCAGATGCCTCACGGTCACCCCATACAGATACATCACGGTCACCCCATACAGATACATCACGGTCACCCCATACAGATACATCACGGTCACCCCATGAAGATGTGCCGTAGCTAAGGAAAGACCGCACCATAGTGCCATACAACTTAGAAAAAATGCTAAACTGCATACCTCCTATTGTCCGAAACTTGGAAATAAGTAAGCCTAACGCTCTGTTACCTGATTTGCCCGCACCTGCCATTGTGTTATGATCAAGATGCTCAGTCAACAATAAACCCAGGTAGCTGTAACAATTAATACTTAAAGCCGAACTACCAATGCAAAACTGTTGTGTGGTTCTTGGGACGCTAGGATTTCTAAAATGTACAACATGAGACTTATCAGCGTTAATAACAGAATCATTGGTTTCACACCAGTTATTCAATATTTGTAACAATTTGTTCAAGTCATCTTCAGATTCAAATAAAAAAATATCATCACCATACGCCAAAACAGAAGTAATAGTACCATGAATATTGATGACAAGTTTGGAATCAGTCATAACATTCAGCAAGTCATTGATGAAAACAATAAACATTATAGGAAACAGTAAACACCCTTGTTTCAAGCCACGATTAACACCAAACCAGGACGAAAACATACCATTTACTCTCACACCACATTTAACATTGCGATAAAGTGACTGAAGCGCTACCAGCATGTTTCCATTTACACCAACATCGTGAAGTTTATGCCATAGCAGATTTCTGTTAACACTATCAAAGGCTCTTTTTAATCTATAAAAGCAGTAAACGTTGATTTTTTTCATACGTTTTCGAGTTTCTATTATTGAACATACTGTGTGATTATGGTCGATTGTGGACCTCTTTTTTCTAAAACCATTAACAACCAAATACAGGGAGTCGATATGTTACCAAATTCATGGTCCTCTTGAGACGATTGACAAGTTAGAACGTTGGAGCAAATAGTAACTACAATATAATCCCAGTAACACTATGAAAGACATCATCACCCATTACCGTCCGAAAGACAGTTCTCAGCTATATCTTGTGGGATCAATCGCTTTTAACATGTCTGGGAATAAACTCACTTTAAGGCACTTGGTAAGTCAAAACTGGGCGCCCTGGTTATGTTTTTAGGTTTGACAGCATCATACCTGTGCTCGTGGATTTCAGCGACAGATATAATTTGTTACCTAGATGTTATCAAAATAAGACAAATGTCTTAAAATTTCAGATTGTAAATAGTACAAAAATAAGTGTAAAAATCTATCTCTGTGTATATTTGCTTAATTGAACACAAACTATGAACTGTAAATTGTAAATAATCTACCTTGCTGCAATGCAACTTAAATATATTCAAGTATGATCTTCACATGTCACGGCCCGTGGCCTGAAAAGCAACTAAAGTTATGTCTCATGACCTCTATAATCCCTGCTGACGCTATCATAATGTTCAATTCCCATCTGCCACACCAAGCGTGAATAAGCGCTATACACGTGTTGATAACCTCACTGACGCATTTAATCAAATGAATATTTGTTATGGGCAAAAACCTAACAGTGGCGGTGTACCTAGCTTGTATAATATAATTTTTGTGGACATGAATCATTCTAATTAATTGTGGATACACTGGGCACACACACATAAAGCGAAAACTCGACAGATGAATTGGCATTTTATGAGGCAAAAGAAAGTGTCGTCCGTTTCGCTTTGAACCACTCCCCACTCTGTCGGCAGGAGTTATCTAATCCGCGCAAATAACTGTGTTGAGTCTAACGCGGTGTCAGTGTCGACAGATTGTATGATAGATGGGAAAATTTTCATTTAATATCGTATGTTGTTATTATTAACAGTCCTATTATTTGCTAATATTACCGACAGTAAGTCAGGTTACTGGAAGATCCACTTACTGTTACATTTCTTATACACGCTAAGCAGTTACGTCTGTGGAAACATGTACTAGAAACATGTAGAAGATATCTGTTGTGTATCAGGTGATGGTTGGGCTCTGAAATATTAGAACGTTAGATCACGAGGGCGAAACACTAAAATGTTTTATGATACACGAGGGACACTGGCTGGAATTCACCAAAACAAACGGTTTGAAATCAGTCACGGACATGAGAAATTAGGTTAAGAAAACAAAATAATAATGCATAAATATTGTACAGAAGGTCATGGTGAAACAAATTGAATTAGCTTTTAATAGGGACTGGTTGTACTCAACAGCTTTCCTGTGCACCTGCGGTGTCCAAGTATACGCTATTGCACAGACACTACAAAGCTGCTTGAATATACTACCTGTGTAAAACATTATGACACTGAGAACCGAGGAGACACGAGTTACTCGCATTCACACACGGAAGCAAAGTACAGTAGATATAGTAATTAATGAAACTTGGAATGTTACAACCTTTGGCTCCCATGTGGTTTCGGTGGAGGCATTGTAGTGTAAGTAACACAAGAAGAAGTGCCCACGTTGTATATAATATACACACAATGTTTTTAAGTAACTTCAACGCATTTATATGAACAATAAGCTGATCAATAAGTCCATGGATATGCTTTGTTGGGCGTTCATTGTTTTGTTTCCATCCTAAGTCATTTCCAATATCCTCCACTAGCCACTAGAAACAATTAGAAAACCATTTCCATTCTATTCTTAAGCAAAATGTATCTCATCTTTGTGAGATGTGTATGCAATTCATACAAAACATTAATATTCATTCACAAATATATTGATGGGTGTGGGGAATTGACCCTCTATTCGTAGTAAAATTGTGGGGAAATGTCTGTGAAGGGAGGTGTCCAACCAAGGATACATTCTGAATGACAAGGTATTGAAATAAAAACAATTTTGGTTTGTTCATTTCATGCACTTAAATATGATGTGGACTGGGAAATAGGTCCTTTTCATGTATGCTTATCATTTGCAACCCTTGTGTGGCATCACTGTATATTCACATGTATTCACATGTATGTAAAATTTGAGGCATATATTCCATATTTCATGTTTATACGTGTACCATTTTCTATAACCCATTCTATTAACACTGCGCAGGTCTCTTTTAAATTATATATAATATGTAACTCTTTTTTTAGCAAATGTTATGATTTAAATTTCAACATTTCAATAGGGAGTAATATTTTTTTCTTTTCTAATTAAAACGTTCTACTTACAACTGCCATCTAATTTATACCATCTCTTTGATGAACGATATAGTTGTGTACGAACAAAATTAATAACCTCCAACACATTTTACAAATGAGAGCAATGATCATGCATTCACCAGTGTAAATTAGTCAAAATAGTTTGTTATATAGAAATAAAACACCCCGTTCTTCACTATTATAACACAAACATACATGACAACATTTGTGTCAGTCAGTACAAAGTACAGACACATGTTTTGGTCGAAATTTGTTCCTTTACCATAATCAGTCATGCATATTGTGACCTTTTTGTTACTTTGAAACTTTGAGCTAATCCATGAAACTCTGTTCTCAGTTCTATTGACGTTCTGTTATAAATATTGTTCAATGGTCTGGGCAAGCTGTGTGCCGATAACACTAATCTTTCTAGATCTACTAGATCCATCGTCACGATATGGCTGAAATATTGCCGATGTGACGTTAAACTTTAACTCACTCACTCACTACTTGATCCAAGGCGTGATTCCAGGGCGTGTATCAGCTGTGCACATATAAACCAACAAAAACAATAGCTACACAATTGACCAGGGCCCACTTACACAAAGCGATCTTAGCGCTAAGACTATCGTAAGCCTATGTTAACGCGTGGGAGTTACAATCATCTTAGCGCTAAGATCGTTTTGTGCAAGTAGGCCCAGGTAAAGTTCTCGATTTAATTTTGACAACATGGTACCACTGTGGACAAGGTATGCGTGTACGAACGCTGCAAATTCGTTCATGAGATTGTGCTTATAACTTAAAATAGTACACAAAATAAATAACTTTTGCAAAAATATAGCCACAAGGCTCTGTAGCTCACCTGAATTATGAAGTAGTAATTTGATAACACTTCAACCTTATTTTGGTACAATGGATAGACTTATCATTAAACCACCCGCATGTTAGCAGAAATGAGTGGGTAAGTTCACATTATTTGATGTCTTTATCGCACATGAAAACAAGACACTTACAACCGGTATAAACGAAAGGACTAGTAGATATATTTCCGATACAACGCTTTCATGTAAACATGAACGTTAACAACGGAATATATAAAACACTAAATGCGAACGTTTAAACAAGCATTATAGGTAAAATGGATAGCATTATCATAAAAATGCCAGCATGTTATCTGAAATCTGCGGGCAACAGTAACTTGATAGCAGTCCACCTTCCCCCCTACGACGGGCTGCTATCTATCCTATTGCTATGTGACGTAATTGGCGTCACGTTTCTTGTGACGTCATCCGATAGTATGTTCTATGACGTTGCTATTTGTAAATCAGTTACCTCCGTTGGAAGATTTTTATCTCGATATTTTTATTAGTAAAGTTACGAACGGGGTTTCTTTGAAAATTTTCACATCACATCACAATTAATAATATATTAAATATATATTAAAACACAAAACTGTCGAATGACGAATTTCTGTACCAGTATTGTCATGTGAAATATGTGAGGCGGGTGCTCCTGACGGTATACGGACCCAAATCAGGCCAGTAACAACCATCTTGGATTTTTACTGACGGTGTACGGCCTTATATAGGGTTAGTAGCTCTACTCTCTTAATGGCCAATCTCACTTTGACGTCATGTGGTCTGTTCTATGACGTTTTCACATCTGTAAGAGTGGGTCAGTGATATTCGTTGTGTAATGATTACAGTAAATGTTTTAAAAGCGATATTGATGTTTATTTTTATTTGATGACAAATTCTATCCATTTTAGCTATAATAACGGCAACGGTTTTAAAAGGATAAAGCTATTTTTCAGGGCATTATCATTTGTAGAAGCCCTCTGTGCTTTCAACTGCCTTCCTTCGTCGGGCAGTTAATGAGTGAGGGATTTTGGATTAACGCCGCTTTTACAGTATTACAGTTATGTCACGGCGTGATAGCCTAATGTGGGAGGAAAGCCCGAACCCATACATGTCTCAGACGTTTACCACTTCGGCGAAACCCACGAGCACGGATATGGTGCTGACAAACCTAGAAATATAATCAGGGCGAAGCGGGATTCGAACCCACAATCATAGGTTTCTGGCGTGCCCAAAGGACGCAACTCTGCACAGCGAATTGAGCGCTTAAGACGACAGGGCCACCCGTGCCCCCGGGCAGTTGATGGAAGAACTCGGGCTTCTGCAAATGATAATGCCATGAAAAAATAGCGTTACCCTTATAATGGTGATTTTAGGAAAAAATGGTGCAACTGATTATGTAAAAAAAAAAGTAGTATTGCACCATCATTTGGAGCAACGATGTTAAGTGCAAATCGTGATGCCATAAACAAAAATGGATCCTCTTATGGTTATTACATTTATACAATGGGATGATCTCAGAGTTTTGTGTAGCAGCAGCAGCAGGTACTAAGATGTGATTCTAATGAGATTGGGAATTTACTGAATAGTGGTAGTTCCATACCCGACTATTTCGCGACTCAACAGCAACAGTCAACTGTCGTAGCAATTGGTATATCACATTTACAAAGGTTTTGGGGGGACGTTTCTTAGGGCAATGAAATCAATAATAAGTCTGAAATGATCAGTCACACAACCTTTTATTGCTAATATCTTCAAATCTAAACATATTAATATATTAAATACTGGATTGTCTGATTCACATTTTGCTTTGATAAATACATCAGCATCCAAGAGTCGTGGATTGTAGATAGGTACTTATTTGATCTGTCAAGTTTAAACTTGTGACCCCTTGGTATTGATGCTGTAACCACCGCAAAGCACAATATTACAGGCAAATGTCTCAGCAAAACTGACAAACATTTAAATCATGAATATTAATATTCGTAACACAGTTTGGCTGTAATCACGTTTAGATTATGAACATGTTTTGGTTTTTAACAATTCCAAACATGTTTAGGATAGAGACATATTTAGTGATCACAACACGCTTTTATTATAGGATAAGGAATAAAAACGTTTATTTCAACAGTGTGACCTATTAAACGTCGGACTGAACACAGACCAAACACATCTGATAGAGACTATGTTGAGAATGAAGAGGGGAAAAGGCTTCACTTTGAACAACGTGCTTGCTTTAAAAAGCAGGATCTGTGACACTATACAGTGGTATTGAGGTAGATATAGTACTAGGCTATACATATAAGCACATTTGATGATATATCTGTGAGGTTTTAGATGCTTTTGACGGCCCGGGCCAAGTCGGAGCAAACACATGTGACAGAGATTTTCTTTAGAAAATGAAGTAAAAGTGTTTGACTTAAACGGACCAGTTTTCTTTAATTGCGATGTACCGTGACACTAAAGAGTGGTATTAAGGTAGATATAATACCACCCTATAGATGTAAACACATTTGATGATACACATGCATTATGTGAGGTTAAAGTTGATTTTCACTGCCCGGGCCAAGTCGGACCGAACACTATGAGACTATGTTTAGGGTATGGGGAATTGAGATTCACTTTAACCAAGGTGTCTGCTTTAAATACGACGAACAGTGACATTTAGTCCCGCAACATGACTGTGGAATATAGTTATTTTATGAACAAAATATACAGTAAACTACGTTTATTACGAACACGCTTATAACGAACTGACAGATATATCGAACCCACTTTTTTGTCCCGACTATTTGCTGTCGTTATGCTCTATATATGCTTATAACGAACTACGGTTATAACGAACTAAAATTAGTGGTCCCTTTGAGTTCGTTATAACCGTAGTTTACTGTGTCTAGAAACGCATACAAAAGCAAGTCTAGTCAGCTCTAGCTAGCTCTAATCAGCATAGGAAACTTTTATCGATATTGTGTAATATGAGATTTCAGAGACTAAATGTTAGTCTAAGTGACATTTTAAAGTGGTATTTACTAAGATATAGAACCATGCTATAGATGTAAGTGCTATGCCGGACAGATGGAAATTTGTATCACGATAGTTGAAAGTATTGGATACGTTAAAAATCCTATTTCGTTTAACGATTCCTCTTTTACATGTAACCTAACTCAGCCACGCCCACAGACAGCTAAACTTCCTGATTTTCAAGCGATTAACTAGTAAATGCTGATGTGGCATTCCATAATCAGTACGATGTTCTAGTATAAGCACTTTGACATATCTTAACTATGATAACGATCCAGAGATAAATAAATGCAGGTCGGGTTGGTATTATTTCCTTGGTTACAGATAATAGTTAACGATAAGTTGATACTTTTAAACAGTTTTTCATAAGATGAAATAAATATTGGTGCAGAAACAGAGTAGCAATTAACACTATAACCGTGATGCAATCGCGTTACTCAATACAACCAAAAGTAACACTATATAAGGCACATTTTTAACTATTTATTTCTTATTTAATGATATCAGTTAAACATTTATTGATTCAAAAGAATGAATATACAGTCAAGTTTGGTTAATCCGACACTCGTTAATTTGATATCTTATATCTTTTGATATTGCACAACCGATTTTCAGTAAAAATAATTTATTATATCAAATAATGTATTTTAGCTTCAAAACAATGGATCATATGTAGTTTTTGATCTTACAAATTGTGAAAATTACATTCGCTAGAGTGTTTTGTAGATATATATGTATTTGCATACCTCATATTCTACTCAGTGAATGTTTGTAACTTAACGTTTGGTGTTGGCAGGGTTTCCTTCCCATTAAAATGAAGCAAAATGACTATATGAATTGTTTTTGATGGTATTATATCTTCAGCCTCTGTCTCCATTATCTTAGGCCCATTTTTTTAATAGTTCGTGTAGATAGGTAGAGCATCGTAACATTTACATATATAGATATGCTCAAATGTTGTCAGTGCATGTATGTAATGGCAAAATTCTTCTCTTATTTAATCAGTTTTCCTCCTGGCTATTCTAGGAACAAAATTTTTAGGATTACAGATGTATCATTGTATTATAACGCGATTTGAATAGTATCAGTTACCATCTTATTTACAACATGCTTTACATGAGGCGCTTTATGCTTACATGTCACCAAAAATTACTATTATTACTTGTGAGTCCAACGCAATTGACAAATACTCAAAAACACACCATTAATGTAAGTTGAAAAGAATATATATTGTAAATGCCACAGTGATGTATCAAGGATCGAGTAGAAGAAATATTGACAGAAGCGCTTGGAGTTTATTCAACAGACCTGTGAAACATCACTACTTTAGCCCTTTTAACTGACACAGTCAAAGCTCAATTTTTACCTCTCCTAGCGGCCATTATGCAACGACCATCTTCAACACAATCCCGAGCTCACGTCTACAGGTCCCTTCCTGCGGTACGGCAATTAGTAGAACCCTCTCCCTCAGATGTATCCATGCTAGAAACCATTTCGATGAGAAGGTGCAGCGAGCGAAACGCCAGTACCAACGAGCCACTCTACAGGAACTCGAAGACATGTGTGAGAGCAATCACACAGAATTCTGGAGGAAGATCGGTAAAGTTGGAGTGGGGTACGATAGGAGTCGGACAATTCCCATGGAGGACACATTGGTTGATGGTAGTGTGTGTGCGGACCCTGAAAGAATGTTAAGCGAGATGTGTATTCAGACTGCATTCAAACTGTAACGCTTGTGAAGACGAAACTCCACCCACGGATGCAAGCAAAAGCAGTGATAGTCTTCTAAATATACCCATAACCGTAGATGAAGTGCAGCGAGTGATATCAAGTGGTAAATCACCTGGAGTAGACGACATTCCATCTGAAGTTCTTAAAAATAAAAACTGTTTACGTTTTCTCCATTATTTTACGCATGTTAGTAAGGACATAGTCTCTTTAGTATGGTGTAAAGGCATCAACTCACCTGTCCGGAAGAGTTCGACCGGAGTCCCACATGACCCCTTGGCATACCGCGGCATCACCCCAGCCAGCTTCTGCTATAAGATATACTGTGGAGTATTGAATAATAGACTGACATCATATGTGGAAACGAGTGATCTCCTGCACGACAGCCAGAACGGTTTTAGACGGGGTCGATCAACTACAGAACACACATATATCCTCACCTCTATAGTCGAAACAAGGAAAAGTCAAAGAAAACCAACGTTTGCTGCTTTCATCGACTTCGGAAATGCCTACGATTGTACAGATAGAGGCATTTTATGGGATAAGTTGTTGTCATCTTTTGATGTCAATGGTTTTATGATTAATGCACTTTTATCCATTTACAAAAATGTTCAGTGCTGTGTGCGTGTGAATGGGTTATGTACCTCCTAGTTTGATGTGAAATGTGGTCTGAAACAAGGTTGTATGTCATCTCAGATGCTTTTTAACATGTATGTTAATGATTTGCTGTACTGAAGCATACATGTACTGTTAGAAGCATTAATTTAAGGTGTGTGTGTGTGGGGGGGGGGGGGGGGGGTGTGTGTGTGGGGGGGGGGGGGTGGGGGGGGGTATAGGTGGGTGCGGGTGTGTGGGTGTGTTGTAGATACTGTTATTAATGTCCTGGCGTACGCTGACGACCTAGTGCTACTCGCTGAAAATGAAAACGACCTAAACATGTCACAAGACTGTCTAAATACTTGGTGCCATACCAACAAGATGACCGTTAACAAGGACAAATCGAAGATTATCCACTCCATCCACGAATAATACTCACGTTGCGATTAAGACAATGGTGAAGAGGCTTTACAAACTGTTGACTCATATTGTTACTTGGGGATTCTACAAACGGAGCACCTGAATAACAGGAACGATTTATATGTGGTCTATTATATGGTCTCTGATGTGGTGTAATCGATGAGCTTCCAGAACTTTAAAAAAAATTCACAAGTTTAGTGAACTGGGCCTTGAACATTTAATTCCATTTGAAAATAACTTCAATACGCAATTTATTGTATCTGAGGTCAAAAGCAAGGCAATGGATTTGTATGTGAACGAGTTGAAAGAGTCTATTTCTAAAATGGTTGGTCCACCAGGAAAGGGAGGTAATAAGTTGAGACTCTATTGTAAACTTGTAAACAGTTACTGTCCAGCAACATATGCTCTACGACCTATGCCTCGAAGTCATAGAAGCACACAAGCCAATTCAGATCTTGTACAGCCCCTATACACATCGGGAAGATTTAATAATACGTCAGTGAATGAAAGATTCTGTTTCAAATGCCAAACTTTTATTGAAGATGAAATACATGTTTTATTGAATTGTACTGTTTAGAATGATGAGCGTCAACCTCTTTTGATATGTATCCTGGATTTAATACTCTGAGCGAAATTGAAAAAGTGTCTGTTGTTTTATCAAATAATGTTATGTGTAATGTTAGTGCCAAAACCTGCCATGCAATGTTACAAAAACAAAGTGTGATATTTTTATACATGTTTGCTGCACAAAATATTAAACGTTTTAGCATCTTATAACTCTGTATTGAGTGGCCTAAGTAATATTTTTATGTTGTTTTATATATGTTTGTAAATTTTATACTGTATTACTGGACTCATATAAATAATTGTTTGTCTGTCTGTATCCTCCATGATATAACATACTCTCATTAATTAAATGCTGGTATTTCTCAACGTCACGGCTACCGAGACAAAGAGACCCAACCATCATAAAGTAATTAGGGTCCAATAAAAACAATGCTCGTACTACAGATGTTTGATGTCAATTCACAAAAAAACTTTCAATGACAATAACATTTTCCAGGATCATGTATTCTCTAAACACCATCGCAATAGATCGCGTAGAACCCAATAGTCGTATAAATAAGGTGGAACAGATTGATGACAACGGAACTCATATTATCACAAAATCACATCTGAAAATGAGACACCACCAAGTACATTTCATAAATAGTCAGGATATAAAAAAATTCTCTCCTTGTTACCACTTCAGATCTCAGCTTAACAGGGGTCAAAAGTTTGTTCCCTCTCTAACGAGTGTGTCACGCGTTGCCCATGCGTGCAAGGGGAATAAACTTCTAGGCAGTAGTGTAGCTGCCAAAAATTACCCCAAATTATTCTGGAGAACTCTCAAAGAATTTAGATCACATTCTGGGATCTCAACTAACATCAATAGAACACTTTAAAACATCAATTTGTTTTAAAAATCCCGCCACTCACACAAACTGCATAAAACTGTAAGTGTTTTAATGTTTTTATGTCTCGGCTCAAACATTTCTTGTGTAGTTGACTCAGCATAATGGTTAGATGATTTTTTTCTTTTAAAAAAGTATTCGGGCTCATAGTTTTAATTAAAACATTATCTGGTTTTGCAACGGTAGCTGAAAATATATAATCTGGGAACAAAACATGCAAAACACCACGTTTAAAATAACACCTCATTTATAACGACAACTTCAGTGGAATAATACTAACAACTCTCAGATACTCAGTATCTTCCAAAACAAATTTTACATTTATCCTTTGAATATTCCTTGCGCTTTTGTAACTATATTATTATCAATGTTCTTTTTTCAGATACCATTCCGGATTTATTAAGTGTGGGTTTCCCAAAGACGGATGGCCAGCAGCAGTAAGGATAAGTGGAAATAAATCCGCAGAGGCTGGTAACATGCTGAGAGTTATCTATCCTTTGAAGAAGAAAAGACAGCTTACAAGATGTTTCTCAGCACTCCATTCAAATTTCAGCGACACATTACAGCTTATACAGACACTTGAAATCAGCCTCATGTTCGGTGTTGAACATTTCATTGTTTACAATTACAGTATACACGAATCTGCTATGAATGTTTTAAAACATTATCGTAATTTGGGAGTTTTAGAAATCTTGCCATGGGATGTACCTGTTAACCGATCTGAGATTCATTATTTTGCACAACTTGCTGTCATTCAAGAGTGTATGTACAGAAACTTGCACGTCTCTGATTTTATACTGACTGGAGACACGGATGAAGTCTACATACCAAAGGTGTATGCCAATACTTCAGACATGATCGTTGACAACTTGAAAGGTCGACCATCGTGTTCTTGTCTGCTTGTCCGAAATACCTTTTTCCCTTTGAACTTTCAACCTCATACGGGGAATTTCACTCTGAAGCAAGAAGCAAGAAGACTCAATCTCACGCATCTGTTGTACACAAGTCATTTAATAATCGACTCACCTCACGATAGATCAAAATTGATTATCAGGCCAACAGGTGTCGAAATCGCTGGTATACATAAAGTTGAAAGATTTCGGAAAGGACACGATGGTTGCATATGTCAGTATTCTCGATGCCTTCTGCACCACTACCGTATGGTATCGCCAAAGGAGTGGAGTTCCTTCCGAGCAATAGACGTTACGTTGCTGAAGTATTCTGATAAAATTGTTAAACTTGTGACTGAGAGAATAACCCAGTTAAACCTGGATAGACAGACCGGGACTTTTGAAGTGTGAAATCACAATGATAAGAACTGAACAAATATACCATTGTTTCCATGCCCAAGTAAATTCAGCTTCCGCAATATTATGAAATCACGTTTAGTGAGTGAGCATGATCGGACACAAGAATTTGGCTTCGTTCATTCGACCATTGAATATCCATGGGTTTCAGTGACTGGTTGGGTGGGATGGATTGTGGGAAGAGGTTCTCTTGTAGTAAGCATTGGCACTGGATTTCTGGATTGAAAAAATCCCCACTTCAGTATCAAATTAGGACTTTGAGGATTATGGTTCAGTATACTCATTGGTGTAGATCATTGCTCATGCAGTTATTACCAGTATGACCATCAAAATACAGCTGTGGTATTGCTGACTGTGCAAATAAATAACACGTTTTCCTCATTTTTGGAGGTAGAATCTCATAAAGTCACACGACAGTAACAACAATGGCAGTGACAATTGTGCGGGTTTATAAAATCTCTCAGCTGAGCATGTCTACAAGGAATGCGTCGCTGGTAGACATTGTCTATGAAAATTAACTTAAAAGAACCTTCAGTTTTTGGACGGTTTGCATGTATTCAGATGTGTACATGGTGAGAATGAGAAAATGGTTCTTCAAAGTGTGAAATGATGCTACAAGGAAGGACAACAATATTTTGTAAAGAGTGAGTGAGTATGGTTTTATGCCGCTTTTAGCAATATTCCAGCAAAATCACGGCGGGGGACACCAGAAATGGACGTCACACATTGTACCCATGTCGGGATGGAACTCGGGTCTTGGGTGTTACGAGCGAACGCTTTAACCACTAGGCTACCCGACCGACTGAGATATTTAGAATACAGCAAGCATCGTGCACTTCCACTTGACAAGTGACCATGTGGTTCAAATGTGAAGTCTGCATATATACTGATGTGAGAAAGAAATCTTTCCAAACACAAAAATGCATTTTCTGGAAAGACAATAAAGATATTCAAAACCAAATGATCATTTCATTTGGAAGGTAACTCATCATATGTTTTGTGTAACAGCATATAAAAGAAATTGTCACCGATAATAACGGGCATACTTATGAAGGTGAGGTCAAGTGTGCAACATTCGAGCAAAAAGAAAGTGTCTTCATACACAATATCATCACATTGAAGAGATGGGGTGAGGTGAGGTGAAATGGGGTTTAACGTCGTGTCCAAGATTATTGCACTTATATAGCGAAGAGACGAAATCAAAATGATCACTCAAAAACGTGTTGGTGATAATCTCAGTTTGATTATTGTGATGTTGTACACCCATTTCAAATTATACCGATTGGAGATCGTTTTGCACTTTTGATTTATTACGTACTTGAGCGATCAAATCAGAGACCTCAAAATAATTTTGTTTTGTGGTCTCTGATCAAATTAACAAAGTATATTTTGGCAGCGTTTTCTTGAAACTAAAATGTTATATCAAACTATAGTTTCATCTGATACACCGTTTAATATAGATTTTGACATTTTATATGTTGGTATTGTATGCTTTGCTTGTTAGTTTAGGTTTAAAGTGGGTAGTATTCGGTGGCTGTCCGGGATTTGAGGCAAGACAGAGAGGAGTGAAGCTTGGATCTAAGGAATATATGTAAGGTGAGTGAGGGAATATTGCTTAACGCCGCATCAGCAATTTTGCAGCTATTCGCGGCGAGAATATATGTAAGGGACTGTTTCAATAAATGTGATGAATGTAGCACAACAGACAAAAACGGTCTTCGGTTTCAGCAGGGATTTTTATAACAAGGACTCTTTTATATGCTGGTACTTCGAACACTTAACAAGGGCGTGGCAGAGACTGTGAGAGAGGCTATGGGCTGTTTCGGGCGTGACCAAGTGTGACTAGAGCTCATCCCAGTGTGCTTGCTTCTGAGCGATGACTTGACTGTTAGCTGTTGACCGTTGGCTCGTGTTCTTATGCCGTTCTTCTGGACTGCTCTGTCGGTCTGGTCCTGGTCAGTGTACAGCGCCTTTCGCTGCCTCTCTCTCCGTCTTCACTGGCAGTGCGGTTTATATAGGAGTTTCTAAGCTGATGGATGTCACCCTCAAATCTTTAGGGGGTTCAAAACAAGTTTGTGGTACAATAAACTGGAAACTCTTGGTCAACAATTGTCCGATTTATGACCATCACCTGGTCATGAAATGACACTCAAACCTTTAAGGGGGGTCAAAACAAGTTCGTGGTACAATACACTGGAAACGCTTGGTCAACAATTGTCCGATTTATGACCATCACCTGGTCATGAAATGACACTCAAACCTTTTAGGGGGGTCAGTAACCTTTCTTCTGATGAACACAATAAGCCCACCTCTACACAGCCTCTGGCCATACTGGATAGTGTTACATTCGCCCTTTTCTTATTGAGAAATTTTCAGCATAAAATTTCTTAAAATAATTATGACAATCCGTAGATACATGAATACCTCAAAATATATGTACAATCCACAACAATCCGTTGTCAATTTCATTAGCACATCATTAGCATATAGTTAATACGAATACCTCAAATGTACGTACAAGCCACAACAAGCCGTTGTTAATTAGAATATAGTTAATATGCATACATATATAAATTCACAAAATAAAACACATTCTGAAACAGGGTACAGTTCATCCTCGCACATCAAGAACCGAAGTGCAAACAGCTGCACCATGTTAAATCGTCTTTCATGCGTTGTGTATATTTCTTTTTCACAGTCAACTTGTAAAGTTCTGTAGTATGGTGTTCTGATCGTATGCGACGACAACAGTTCATGTAGTTCTCTGTTGTCCGTACTCCTGTCAACGTTGGTTAGTCGAACTCATGATGCCCTCGGGTACCCGCATCCAGCGTCGGGTAGATGCTCCGTATGGCGGGAGTTGGTCGAACTTCTTCTGCTGGATCGGAGTCCCTTTGTGTCAAGAGTGGCGCAGAGGGTAGGTTTAATCTGTAGGCGCGACCTGCGCTCCCAGTGTCAACTGGCGCAATCTCAAACTCGGTTGTAGCCAAGACATTCCTCTTACTCATTCCTCGCTTGGCTAGCCAGGGTCTAATAAATCTTACATACAAGAAAATCCCCACAAGAATTCCCACTACAGTTAAGGTTATTCCCAAGAAATATTTCCAATCTGATGTCTCCTCATCTGGTACCATGGCCTGTAAATCATTAAGCTGATCAATAAGATGATTCATGGGTATATTCTCGATACTCTTGAGTTTATCAGGTAACCTAGTCAAGTTCAGTTTTATAGCAGTTTTCAAGAAAGGTTTCCAGAGCAACATGTTGGAAACATTCGGGGTATGAACTAACTTCAGAAAATTATCTTCCAACTCGTACTGGCTTTCATTATGATAATAAGGGAGTAAGATCAAATGATCATTAGATGCTGAACATGATGCGTTCAGTTTAACTATTGCCAACGGAGGTAAGACCACATTGGTGTATGAAAACTTGTTATCTGTATCACATACCACTACAAGATCCAACCTTTTATTGGTTGTCAATACCCAACGTCCCGCAGTAAGATATTCTGCCCTAGGCAATATAGCATTTGGTTGGACTTCGGTTAGACATGTCTGTCGGACCTTTGTCTCATCTTTCATAAACAGAGCAATTACACATAACTGGCTAAGATTGATTGGGTAGATCGGGCTCTTGATATGACAATAGCCCGTAAGGGGTTTTGTACATATCTGGACTTCTTAGGGTTACAGTAATGCATATTTTGTACGTTGTGCATTGACTGTGATTACCTCTGTTTCCAACCGATATTTTGCTACCATATTATTTATACTGTTTGATCCTGTATTTATATGATTCATGACTAGTGGTACCGGCATATAATGAGCCTGGTATATTCCAAATTCACCATTAACATCTTAAAGTGGAACTGTCGTGATTACTAATATTTTATCATCAAATAGGACGATGGTACACAGTAAAGTCTTTTAGAAGTCTTATAGAAGCGCCATAAATTGTCTACTGGATTATTCGCTAATCGGAATCTAATAGGTAGGTGGGTTTTTATGTCATTTAATAGAACCAACAACTGACTTGCTGTTATTGTGCTGGGTGACAAATGACCCAAAGCCAACATATTCATTTGCAACTGGGGGTGTTCTAAATATGACAAAAAGGTTTGTACCATGCTTCGAATATTTTCAATTACTAATTTCACTTGCAAATGGGTCTTTGTTGCCCATTCTAACTTCGCTATTTGATTGCTCAATGTACTGGAAACATTAGCAATTTCTTGTCCCACTATATCCAGATCGTTAATGACTTCATTAATGGCATGTCGATTCTCCGATACTTGAAGTCTTGTCGTATTAATAATAGAGAGCCCTTCTTGAATGATATGTGCCATACCTGCTTGATTCTCTGCAAGCCTACGTATATTTTGCTTCACAGCACTTAGGTCAGCGTCAGACACAGTGCCAAATAAGAAACTCAAGGCGCTACCGACAAACGGCAATAGCGAACGCTTGGGTCGTGTGTGCAACCTACCGTATTCTAAAAAATTGTCTGTTAGGCTATTTAAAGTTGTATTCAGTCTTGTAATTTCTTCGTCTAATTTGATATACATGCTTAAGATGCCTGTTGATTTATCGGAGTGGTAGCGACTCAAGAACTGTCTACCATCATTGCGACTTGATCAATATTATACCTACACTTCCCACTAAAATGATTATATCGGTCTAAATCAATAACGAAGGTTACCAGCCATTTAGACCTATTCGTGGTAATATCATTCAGATTTTTAAATACAATGTTTTCGTACATAATCGAACCCTGTGCTCACCCCATGAGGAAGAGTAAACCCAGAGGAAACATGTTCTCTCTGAAACATAAGAGTAATTAATCATATACACTGGTTCTACTCCCAAACCATATAAAACTATAATAAACCAACCGTTGCCTGGAGCAACTGTTTCACCTTTATACTTTTGTTGGAATGTGCGTTTTCAGTAGAGGCCCTATCAGTGGATTCTATCCACATGTTTCCTTGTCGCTATCCGCAACTTCACTTTCCACAACTGAACCTGTCGCTATCCGCAACTTCACTTTCCACAACTGAACTATGGGACTCTACTTGTTTGTCATGCTTTCTGTAAGTTTCGGATGACTTGCTTTCCTATCTTAACTGTACCAGCTACCACTGCTCGGGCTCCCAGCTTAATTTATACGGAATGTTGTCCCCCTCCTCCTCCTCCCAATCAGTGTCATCATGAGAAGGAGTGTTCAGTGTTTAAACCTCTGTTATGTGTTCCCCTGTGTGCCCCATAGTTCGTCCCATAGGTTCTGACTGTTTAGGCAATCTCTTTAATCATGTCAGTATGCTCTTGTCGCTACCCACGACCAAATACTGATCATCACCGTTATTATGTCAGTACACCCTTGACGTAACCCGCGATCAAGAACTGATCCTCATAACTGGATCCTTTATGTTTTTACAATCCCTAACTATATTAGCATACTTTTGACCGGACCTGGGCCACGTGTATGTCTTAGCATTAATGAATTTACTGTTGTGTTCACAGTTTCCCTATTCTGTTCTTGATATGAACCTTGTTCTCCCGTTTTAAGGCTTCCCTCATCCATATAATTTGTTTAGTCGATTTAACAAAATCGACTTTCAGTTTCTTATATGCTGCCAATAACTTCCCTAATAATCCGGTATAAACTTAAGCATACCTCTGTACGCGTTTGATCACTTCCACAACTAGTTTTACTTTATCTAGACCAAACATTACGCAGTCTTTGCCAACGCTTAACACATGGCTGGATCCCTTTCAAATGAACAGAATAAATTAGCGATGCCTTGAGCACCTACGACTAGGTTACAATCTGCCTTGTTGCTTGATCATGGTCTTGTGGATACCTATGGATAACATCACTAACTGCCCCTGAACTTGACTGATAGGCCACCAGTTTTATTCTTTCTTGATCTGCATTTGTTAATACCGCATATTTTTCTATACTTTTCAGCCATTCCTTAAATTTTGTAGGTTCCCCATCAAAAGTTTTTTTATAACCTGCGCTATTCCCGGTGCTCCTAAAGTTCTTGAGAGATTAGCTAACTGTCCTGTTATTTGTCCTGCTATCCCTGTCAAAAATTCTCCCAATTCCTGGCCAGCCATAACGAAAAAAGAAACAAAAGAAATCTGAGCTAATTACCCGAGTTGGTCTGAGCATCAGTCTTCACTTGTCCCAGGCTGTTCCTTTGTTTTGAGAGGGATCCGGGTCACGGCACCAAAGAAGAACCCCAACGTGCTCTATATGTAGCACAACAGGCAAAACGGTCTTCGGTTTCAGCAGGTTTTTTAATAACAAGGACTCTTTTATATGCTGGTACTACGAACACTTAACAAGGGCGTGGCAGAGACTGTGAGAGAGGCTATGGGCTGTTTCGGGCGTGACCAAGTGTAGAGCTCGTCCCAGTGTGCTGGCCTTCTGAGCGATGACTTGACTGTTAGCTGTTGACCGTTGGCTTGTGTTCTTATGCCGTTCTTCTGGACTGCTCTGTCGGTCTGGTCCTGGTCAGTGTACAGCGCCCTTCTCTGCCTCTCTCTCCGACTTCACTGACAGTGCAGTTTATATAGGAGTTTCTAAGCTGATGGATGTCACCCTCAAATCTTTAGGGGGGTCAAAACAAGTTCGCGGTACAATAAACTGGAAACTCTTGGTCAACAATTGTCCGATTTATGACCATCACCTGGTCATGAAATGACACTCAAACCTTTAAGGGGGGTCAAAACAAGTTCGTGGTACAATACACTGGAAACTCTTGGTCAACAATTGTCCGATTTATGACCATCACCTGGTCATGAAATGACACTCAAACCTTTTAGGGGGGTCAGTAACCTTTCTTCTGATGAACACAATAAGCCCACCTCTACACAGGTTCTGGCCATACTGGATAGTGTTACATGAAGTATTAAGACATCAGTTGTTCATATACCATGTAGAATATCAGGTCACGTTGTCTGACTGGTAGGGATCGCCAACAGTATATATAGTGTGTGTCCATTTTCTCAGCTATAAACATCATCATTGAGTTTTCATCTCGTTGTTACAATCAGGGTTATAATCGACAGTCGGGTGACTGCGAGCGGTCATATTTAGCAGTGACCTGTTCAGTAGCGCTTTAATTGGTACATCGTAATTAATTTTCTTTCATTTGGTACTGGTAGTGTACGAACGCTGCTTAATATAGCAGCGAGCAGTTACCTGACTGCCTATCCTCAGTCGGAAATAAAGTTTTCTTATTTACAAATATTTACAGGATGTACAAAATACAAGATAAAATCCAATGTTTAGTTTAGTTTTAGCCTCACTTCATTCTAGGCTTCAGTTGGATTCATGTTTTAGTTGAGTAGTATTGGGAAAGATTATTTTACTATGTTAGTAAGTCACATTGTGAAATGCATGATATAGGACATGACATGCAAGTAATTGTACTGATTATGTATGAGCACAGTTGTAACTGGAAATATACATCATCATCTTCCCGAGGCAAGGGAGTATAAAAATTCAGTTTCCACCCTTGCCGAACTGGGCTGGAATTCTGGAGTTACATTTTGGCTGGACTAACGAGTCTATGCATAGTGATTCATTCATTTAATTTAACAGCTATTTTACCTTTTACGTGCAGAGGAATTCGTTCCGTCTGATAATCGAAACTGTGTTTTCTCTGGCTTTGACGTTATATATTTTCAAAAGCTCTGTGCGGGTCGGACCGAGAGGACTGTACGAAATCAAGATCAGAACAAAACAGAAAGAACGAAAGTCAACAAATCATGTCAGACCGAGAACCTCAGTAGAGAACGTGTATGTCATTGTATTTCGAATAGTCAGTGACACTAGCAAATCTGACAATACATGTTTATTCCCTAAATGACAGTACAGAATATTTTTCAGTGGTCAAACGGATATATTTTTCAGTTTTAATAATGCCATCAGGATATACACACCATGAAACATAAAACACGGATGTCTTCACGTTTATAAAAAAAGGTTTTAGAATTTAATATATCTGGCAACTTGGTATAATCCGTTGGTACGGATAGCGTTCTATGGTAGCACATGAACTTTACACCATACCTTTTTCTTTTTTTCTTGTTTTTAATTTTAGGGAATCTAGATTTGTACATCATTACAATATTACTCCGAGATATTCTTTCATCCCATACCCCATGTTTCTGTTAAACATTGTCTTGTAGTGTAAAGTGTCCTGGGGTAAGACGTGACTTGTTTTACATCATACGTTTTGTAGCGTTTTGTGTCCTGTTGTAAAAAGGGACAGTTTTTACATCATAAGTTGTGTAGTGTATAGTGTCCTGTGGTAAAACGTGACCATTGTTACATCATAACATAATTATTCAAAATTTATGTGTTTTGCTACATCAAACGGATGGCGTTGACAAGAGTCATTGTCAAACGTCATGAAGGATATTTCATTACTATTCCGCGAATGTGGGAACACGTTTTAGTCTAGAGCATAATATTCATATTAGTTTCATAAAATTCATGATTCATGTATTCTTGTGTGTTTAAACACGTGTTTAGTGTTATTCATATGTTTATAATTTTTTTAATTTCAGATTCATGTTATGTTTTATTTGTAGGAATCTTGTGTCTTTTACACATGTATGTTGTTGCTTTAATTTTCTTTTAAATTTGAAATAGATATCAGTGGATGTTGTTTCTAATTGTTAGGATCATTAAATTGTTCCTGTCCATATCTAGTATATGATAAATATAACAAATGTGTAGCAGGTGGTTGGATTAGGCCAAGACGCCGGTTTGGCCTGTTGCTATGGTATTTTGTGAGTAAGTGAGTGAGATGTGTTTTTACCAGTATTCCAGTTATATCACGGCGTGTCAGCTTAATGTGGGAGGAAAGCCCGAAATGGTGCAGGTCTCAAACGTTTACCACTTCGGTGAAACCCACGAGCACGGGTATGGTGCTGACAAACCCAGAAACATAATCGGGGCGAACCAGGATTCAAACCCATATTCATAGGTTTCTGGCGTGCCCAAGGGACGCAACTCTGCACAGCGAATTGCTGCGCTTTAGACGACCGGGCCACCGGGCCCCCGGTATGTAGTGAGACATGATGATGTTAGATTGTGTTTGTTTGTTTGTTTTTCAACGCCACATAAAGCAATATTCCAGCTATATATGACGGCGCTCTGTAAATAATCGAGTGTGGAGAGAGACAATCCAGTGATTGACATCATAAGCATCGGGCCACGCAATTGGGATACGATGATTTGCATCAACCAAGTCAGCGAGCCTGACCACTCGATCCCGTTAGTAGCCTCTTACGACAAGCATAGTCGCCTTATATGGAAAGCATGGGTTGCTGGAGACCTATTCTACCCCGGATCTTCACGGATGGTATTAGAAGTGTGTGGGGGGTGATGGTCTTGACAGATGTCCCTGTTATGATGGTGGTGGTGAAGGTGAAATTGGGTATAAGTATGGGCTAAAAACGGCAGTAGTACTGAACTGGGTGGGCTCGGGCGTATGTTGGGGTGGGCTCGGGCGTATGTTGGGGTGGGCGTGGGTGTTAGGTTGGATGTGGGTGTCATGTTGAATGTGTGTGGTTTTTGGGACGTTGCAGTTAGGGTGGGTGTGAAATTTGGGGCGGGCGGGCGTGTGTTGGGTGGTGATGGGATGTGCTTGCTTCTTGTGGCGGGTTTGTTGGTGTAATGACTCTAAGGGATGATGATGGGGATGTGACAAATGGCCTCATGTAGTGTATCAACATATCAGCAATGATACAGATGGAGTTTCTAACCTACGAAAGTACAGAAGGGTCGTTGCTGGTAGTGGTGATAATAAACCATTCACGCTCGGATACAACGAATCAAGGAAGACAAAACCATCCATATTCACAGACGACAGTGGAATTGTACTCACATCGATTTTAGCGAACAATAAAATATAATCATCGTTATCTTTTGACATTTTTCATATGCAGTAGAACTTGTGTGCAATAGTTATTATTAATGGGGTGGTCGTTGTCCACAACACTATCGTAATAGATAAAAAGTAGAGAGTCTCCGTCATTTGAAAACAGATATAAGAAAACTAGCCTTTTTTTACACAGCAAACCTTTCAAAACTTCCGAACACTATCGTCATATGAAGGCCTTGTGACAACCAAAAGGTTGTTTTCCAGTTATGTCAAGGAAGACAACACAGACAATATATTTACACATCATACTTTGAATTCACAGATTCAACACTAACAAACGTTCTTCCGCCTAGTTTTGAATTCCCGACATGGGTACAATGTGTGAAGCCCATTTCTGCTGTCCCCCGCCGTGATATTGCTGGAATATTGCTAACAGCTGCGTAAAACCATACTCACTCACTCCTAATATTGGCTGCAATATTAATGAGCATGTTCGTGTTCTACATTGCTAACAAAAAAGGTTAAACATAATCAATCAGACTATATGCATCTGTTTCAACTTTAAGTGGCGAATATGTTAAAACAATGGATTTCAAATGTTGAATGAAATAAAGTAAAAGAGGGTATCAAGCATCTTGAGTGATTTCTTTTGTCCATAATAAGACAAGTCCATTTTCATGATAGGGGTTAATTACCTGATTAACATGTGCAACCAGGTATGACATTGCTGTTTTAAGGTGTCTCACAACTGGGCTGTCTTACTAATGGGAGGAGACCAACAAAGGAAGTAATTCTCCCATAAATTGACTGCTTATTGCAAATACTCATGTCTGTGGGGAAAGAAGCTGTGCTCCCAGTCGTCACTACCAAAACATCTCCTTACATTAATTTCAAACCACAGAACTGATATTGTTCATTCCCCCTCTGTTCCCCACCTCTATAGTTGTGATAAATGTTGGCGACTCACCCCTCAACCACCCTCCACCCGCCTCTATTGCTGTTTTTATCTACCCACACCCACTCACACCCACACCCACTCACACCCACCCACCCACAACCACACACACACGCACACACCCACACCCACACACCCACACAGACACACACACACACACACACACCACCCCTCCACCACCCTCCACCCGCCTCTATTGCTGTTTTTATCTACCCACACACCCACCCACCCACAACCACACACACACACACACACACACACGCACGCACGCACACACACCCACACAGACAGACACAGATACACACACACAACCACCCCCACCCCCCACCCCACACACACAGACACACACACACACACACACAACCACCCCCACCCCCACACACACACACAGACAGACACAGACAGACAGACAGACAGACAGACACACACACACACACACACACACACACACACACACACACACACACACACACACACACACACACACACACACACACACACACACACGCATACACGCACACACGCACACACGCACACACACACCCCTACATCAGCATGTTCAGTGATCCTGTCTGTATTGACCCTGTTAGGCAAGACGAGCAACGCTTTAACATTTACCACACGCCACATTTGTACCTTCATTAAACTATATCTATCTGCCTAAAGTTAAAAGCAGTGTACATGTATAATTGTCACATGTAGTTGTAGGGCATATGCAGCGTGCACAATTTCCAGTTCGATGTTGAACTGCTGTGGGCTATTATTCTTTGTCCAATGAAGTTGAACATCGATATCAACGACTACTCAAATAGTGTCTCTGTGATCATGCAAGTGTTTAGTTTGGAAGACTGTTTCAATATCATTAAGGTATTTACCTATCTTGGCCAACATTGGGTACATCTTACTTCAGCGAACTGACACAGGCTTGTGGTTCACAATGCGCCGTGGGAAGAAGACAGTGGATATGAGGTTGCTCCTAGCAGCGTTGTTAATTACCAGCTTTCTGTCAGTGTTTGTCTTGTTTAATTACGCTCAACAATCTGTACATGATCGGGAGTTAGCGCAAAGCCTGTCAATGATGACGTCAGCTCATGGATTTACACAAGATACCGATGCACATCACCATTCGCAGATCCAACACATAAGCCGGACCAAAAGGCGAAACTTAGATAGAAGCAATTCTGAATCTCAGACGGGATTCCAGAGAGTTGGAAACACTCTCAACACGTATGTGTATTCGGCAATATACGACGACATTGATGTCCCTATTATCAGGGTAATAGCATTGGTTAGACATATCCAGGATGCGAGGGAACTGCCATCATTTGTATGCACGTACTTCAATGGTTCTGGACAAGCTTCTCCGGTCACGTACAGGGGAATATTGCAGTATGTGTCAGAGCCTAAGTGGGGATACAGGTAGGTTTTACTTTGACTTGTATGGCATGTAGGGTGTCGTGGTCACAGCATGCACAAATAAAGACAACGCGTCTTTAAATGTAACAATTTCAATTATGCACAATGAGAATGTAAGTTAGGAACAGAGGGACAAAGAATATTTTGAATATTTCGAAATTAATCAGTTGTTTGGTTGATATGATCTTTGAAACATTTCAATGTAATTTATTGTTCAAAGGCAATTGCCATATAACATAATGTAAGTCGACAAGTTCTCCATCGTTGATTAATTGCAAATCTTTATGTGACCAAATACAGCAGCGGAACACGATTACTGGACTTTCAAAATTCTCTATTGAAACATCGAACCCGGTTTAGTAAATATTTGTAATGAAATATGAATAATTTTTAACAAAAAAGACATATATATGCACTATAAGTGGAATTCTAAAGGTGTTGGATGAATTCTAAACTTACTCACCCACTGACCCACCGCCACCTCCCTCCACCACCACCACCGCCTTTTCTATGTTTAGAACAAGAACAAAAAGATTTTAGACGCGCTGCTTTCAATGTCGATCTTGTTCACCTTTTACGAGCGCTTCTTTGGGTTCCCCCCTCCTCCCCGGAAATGGGTGTGCCGCCCACTTGGAGGTGGGCACGTCACCGGAAACGGAAACCGGAAGTGACGTCATCAGAGGTCACGTGACCCCACCGACCAATCAGAAGCTAGGAGCGGTTCCAGAGTCCTGCACACAACTACTACAACAAATTGAAAATTTAGAGAAATTATTTTTTAAGAAGAGGTTAACTTGTGCTGTGTCTGTTGACTTTTATTGACTCGTAAACAGCGCGCAGTACTTTCATTCGTTGCGGGGTGTGAGCGATTTATTCTCCCGCCCAGAGATTTATTTCCCTCTCAGGCGGGATACACGGTATTTTATCAATGAGGAAATGACCTTTTCAACAAAAATAAAGAAAACACAGTTTAAACACAGCTGTTAGAAATGACATGGCTGTAGAAATTAAGATTCTAAACTTCAGATGGAAGTTTTGAAACTTTCGTAAACATTTGGTTTGGTTTTAGTAACAACTACTGCAACTTCATGGTAATCAAAGTGCTATTGACTATCTTATGTCCAGCATGTTCATGTCTTCAACAATGCTTTGGCAATACTGGAAAAGTGCAAAAGGGAGAAGTGACATTTTTATTTGTTCAATGGCATTAATAAACTTCAGCATATGTGAAAATACCCAAACCAATAGAGAAGATTTATACAAGCATGTATTCGAAAATAGTCCATGTGTGTTTTTAGTTATGATTTTTTATATACATGTTTTTTTCTATATATATTCAAGATGTGTGTGCACAAAGTAGTGCTGTATTTCTATCTTTGTATTACTGTGCCCAGGACACAGGACACTGTATGTTTTAAGCATCACTACATCACCATGACGTCAACCCAAATGTGTAAATCAAGTCAAGGAACGATACGATCGGAAATTGTGCCACTGCAAACTCGATTTTACATGTTAGGGATATAATTTATATCCACTTTATGGCCGTGGTCATTTTGCTTTGACGTATCGATGAGGCAGCTCATGGATCACTGCTCACTGCTCACTGCTCGAGAATTTATTACTGTAGGTCAAAGAAACTTGCCATCCTCAGGGTGGAGTAGAGTTTGGGAATACGTTGTGAGGGATCTACACTTCTGGTCTTAACATGTGGTGGGTATGTTATTTGCTTTCTAATGATGGAAATATTATATCTCTGTAGTATTATGACCACTCGATGTCCAAGTACAAAGAAAATACTAGTATGTATGGGTATAAAGTTCACTTCACTAAGTTTTGGTCCAGTTGTCACCTCTTTGTAAAGTAGTGAACTGTGGAAACCATGTTGGTTTGTTTGTTTGTTTGTTGTTTAACGCCACACTCAGTAATATTCTAGCTATATGACGGCGGTCTGTAAAAAAATCGAGCCTGACCAACCGATCCCGTTAGTCGCCTCTTACGACAAGCATAGTCACCTTTTAGGGCTAGCATGGGTTGCTGAGGACCTATTCTACCCCGGATCTTCACGGGTCGTGGCAACCATGTAAAAAGCAACTTAAAAAATAACATTATTAAAATTAACTTTTTTTAAAAGTGCATATGGTAGATGGCAGTGATAAAAGCGAGGAGCATATGCAATATTTTTGTTGTTATATTGAATTCTACCGAGCAGTGGACATAGTAAGGTAAGGTTTTCAGAGGCCTTCATTTGAGGTCAAGGTCATTCGAATGGTCAATCCTTCTGTTCCCTATTTTACTGTTGTTTTATTTTTCAGATACCATTCTGGATTTATCAAGTGTGGGTTTCCCAAAGACGGACGGCCAACAGCAGTAAGGATAAGTGGATATAATACTACAAAGGCTTACAACATGCTGAGAGTTATCTACCCTTTGAAGAAGAAAAGACAGCTTACAAGATGTTTCTCAGCACTTCATTCAAATTTCAGCGACACATTACAGCTTATACAGACACTTGAAATCAGCCTCATGTTCGGTGTTGAACATTTCATTGTTTACAATTACAGTATACACGAATCTGCTATGAATGTTTTAAAACATTATCGTAATTTGGGAGTTTTAGAAATCTTGCCATGGGATGTACCTGTAAACCGATCTGAGATTCATTATTTTGCACAACTTGCTGTCATTCAAGAGTGTATGTACAGAAACTTGCACGTCTCCGATTTTATACTGACTGGAGACACGGATGAAGTCTACATACCAAAGGTGTATGCCAATACTTCAGACATGATCGTTGACAACTTGAAAGGTCGACCATCGTGTTCTTGTCTGCTTGTCCGAAATACCTTTTTCCCTTTGAACCTTCAACCTCATACGGGGAATTTCACTCTGAAGCAAGAAGCAAGAAGACTCAATCTCACCTACCTGTTGTACACAAGTCATTTAAGAATCAACAATGTTTACGATAGATCAAAATTGATCATCAGACCAACAGGTGTTGAGATCGCCGGAATACACTCTGTTGAAAGATTTCGGAAAGGACACAACGACTGCGTATGTCAGCATTCTCGGTGCCTTCTGCACCACTACCGTATTGTACCACCAAAGGAGTGGGGTTCCTTCCGAGCAACAGACGCCACGTTGCAGAAGTATTCTGAAAAAATTGTTAAACGTATGATCGAGAGAATAACCCAGTTAAACCTGGATAAACAGATCGGGACGTTTAAAGTTTGAAACCATAATGTTATGATATTGATATGCCCCGAATCTAACAAAGAATATCATTGTCATATTTTATTCAACCTCCGTGTCTTCTGAGAGTGTCGTCATATATTCGACAAAATGCTGGAATCGAACCAGGTTGCCGTTGTACAAAGCGATCTTAGCGCTAAGGTGATCGTAACTTCCATACCTTAACATAGACTTATCACAGTCGTAGCGTTTGAGCAACGGCGCTCAGGGCCTTCAGTGTGAGGGGCTAACACTTTAACCACAAGCCCCCCCCCCCCCCCCAACCCCTCACCCATGTCAAATTCTTTGATAACAAAAACCGATCACGTCTTCAAGTTCATAATATATTTCGCTGGAAATAGAAAATATGTTGCGTGTTTGTGTTCCAGCAAAACTCGTGTAATGAAATTGACTGCTTCAGCAAATGAAAGATAGCGTGAGATGTATTTGCTAATAAAATGTTACAGTTGGTAGTTCTTAAAAGACTTGTGGGGAATTGGAAAGCATGAAAGCGTAGGAGTAAAAATTTGGCTCTTCATGCCACTTTGGTGAAACCCACAATCTAGAATATGGTGCGACAAACCAAGAAATATAATCAGGACTAACCTGGATTCGAACCAACACGCCTTAGGGACGCAGCGTTGCACAGGGGATTGCCGCGCCTGAACGATTTGGCCGCCCATGTCCGGCCACCCGCATTCTAGGGCATCAACGAGAAAAAGAAGAGATGTTTTAAATAATTTGCTTTGTATTCAAACTGTCGATCCTCCCAGTAATTGTCAAATGAAATGTAAAAATATCAAATACATAGGGTGCCAATCCCTTCCTCCCCTGAATCCCGAATACCATCAAATGTCTCTCATTGCTCACCCCGAATACTACTTAACACAAATCTCAAAAGCATTGAGAAAAGGGTGCAATTTGAAGTTAAATTACTAAAAAATATCGGAAAAAAATATAATATGTGATGGATTTATAAAAAAACAAACAATATTTACTTCAAAAGTTGAATCTGCGTACCAAATACGCTTTTATTTGCGTTCGGCGTACCACACTGCTGAGTCCCTAATACCGTCTGAATAGATCCCCGAACCCCGCGTACCAAAATGGGGTTGGCAACCTCAATACAGGCTGTAGAGAGTATGAAATGTGTCATAATGGTACTTTCTAAACATACAAGTATGACATTCTGTACTTCAAAATATTCATTTACTTTGTTCATACAAGAAGTGAGTGAGTGGGTGAGTTGGGTTTAACGCCGCTTTTAACAGTATTCCAGTTATATCGCGGCGTGTCAGCTTAATGTGGGAGGAAAGCCCGAAGTGATGCAGGTCTCAGACGTTTACCACTTCGGTGAAACTCACGAGCACGGGTCTGGTGCTGACATACGTAGAAACATAATCGGGGCGAACCGGGATTCGAACCCACAATCACAGGTTTCTGGCGTGCCTAAGGGACGCAACTCTGCACAACGAATCGCGGCGCCCTAGACGACTGGGCCACCCGTGCCCCCTGAAACAAGATGTGCAAAGCATGTTCAACAGTATAAGGTCCATTTTATTCTGCAACTGCTCTGTGGCAATGTGGGCAAGAATTGGTCGACAGAAAGCGATCTAAAAAGTAATCCACTTGTAATCCACTTGTCCCCACACAGGCACAGCTTCAATCATTGCTGTTATCATACACATGTGACATACATTTTAATATGTACATTTCCAATTAACATCTGTATCACGTCTTAATTTGTGGAAGTAATAAAAATAATCAAG
This sequence comes from Haliotis cracherodii, assembly GCF_022045235.1. Lineage (NCBI taxonomy): Eukaryota > Metazoa > Mollusca > Gastropoda > Lepetellida > Haliotidae > Haliotis > Haliotis cracherodii. The sequence continues at coordinate 1,569,298 of NW_027266279.1, forward strand.
GAATACCATTCTACTTCAGCTTTATATTTTAGTGACTTCAAAACGTTAGTTGGTGTGGTGTTTGGGTGGTCGTGGGTGTTGATCAGGTTTGATTAAGGAAGATGGTTGTGATGTTATCAGTGAAGTCTTTTAAAGTCATTTAGAAGTGATACACATAAGGAAGAGAATTTGTGGATGTCAACTTCTATATTATGAGGAATTATTTCTGAGGGATTCTTTGACGAAGAACTTGAAATCATACGCGCATTCTGATTAGTTTGTCGTATTTTCGCACATAACATTCATCGATAGGGGGACGAGTCTTCTTGCAGGTTACGGGAAGGGGCGAGTGTTAACGAATGATTCCACCCGTGCCGAACTTGGCTGGAATTCCGGAGTTATATATTAGCCGTTTTCCGGATCGTGAACAACATGGATTTCAACATGCAGATTTCGTTCGGTCCACTGCAGGATTTGCAAAGCACGTGTACCGTCAAATGGACATCGACAGATACCTGTCAAATCGTTTTATGTTTTTAATGGTCAATTGGAAGTACATAGAAGGGACATAACTCGTAATAGGCATTGGTGGAGTCACGCAATTCCAGCCTAGTTCGGCAAGGGTGGGAACTGGAATTTTATATGTATCAACATTTCGTATGTAATACAGATGGAGCCTCGGCTGTTTGTCTAAATAATTCAAATTGCTGGAGATAAATGCAGTGGGCAGGTAGGTAGTTTTGCCCACAGACCATGGGCGGTAGGACACAGCGGAAGGTAGAAAGGCTCTCAGTATACCGCGTTCGTTGGGCCCACATAGTTCCGAATCGTGTGGATACAAAACACATATGTAATCTGTTAGAATGTGTGATATCCATCTATAAATAGTTCTAAGAAACGTTATGTTTCCAGAACTTGTATATTGTCCATTGCTAGGCAATGACTACTTCACGCCTAAGTGACGTCACTTGTACCATATCCATGGTGACCTTGTAAATCGCAGAACCCTGTATAAATAAACCTTACATGTCCACTGCCAGGCAGTTACTACGTCACGCCTAAGTGACGTCACTTGTACCGTATCCATGGTCACCTTGTAAATCGCAGAACCCTGTATAAATAAACCTTACATGTCCACTGCCAGGCAGTTACTACGTCACGCCTAAGTGACGTCACTTGTACCGTATCCATGGTCACCTTGTAAATCGCTGAACCCTGTATAAATAAACCTTACATGTCCACTGCCAGGCAGTTACTACTTCACGTCTAAGTGACGTCACTTTATCGAATGCATGTTCCCCAAGTGAATGGCAGAACCATATAAACTCATCGTATCGTTGTTGCTGTACAAGTTTGCATACTCCTCTGTAACAGTGCCCCTGGGTGAATCGGGCACATGACAGTGTGACAGTGGGCACACATAAATTCGAATCGCGGAGATACAAAACACATGTTTGTTTGTTTGTTGTTTAATGCCGCACTCAGCAATATTCGAGCTTTATGGCGGCGGTCAGTAAATAATTGAGTCTGTACAAGACAATCCAGTGATTAACTTCATGAGCATCTACTATGGCATGCATCAACCAAGTCAGCGAGCCTGACCACCCGATCCTGTTAGTCGTTCTTACGACACAGTTGCCTTTGCATGGGTTGCTGAAGACAAATTCTAAACCGGATCTTCACGGGTTTATTGGTCTGACATATGATTGCCGTGATGAGTGAGTGAGTGAGTTGGGTTTACGCCGCTATAAACATTATTGCAGTTATATCACGGCGCTGCGATTCGCTGTGCAGAGTTGCGTCCCTTAGGCACGCCAGAAACCTATGTTTGTGGGTTCGAATCCCGGTTCGCCCCGATTATGTTTCTATGTTTGTCACCACCATACCCGTGCTCGTGGGTAACACCGAAGTGGTAAACGTCTGAGACCTGTACCACTTCGGGCTTTCCTCCCACATTAAGCTGACACGCCGTGATATAACTGGAATACTGTTAAAAGGGGCGTTAAACCAAACTCACTCACTCACTCACTCACTTAAATGAAGTTTTCAGGAAGAACTTTTCTAAAATGTGAACATGAGTAAATGTGACACAAAGCTGATCTTCTCAGATGTAGATAAAGACGGAACATTGTTAATTTTCCTCTTTTATTTTGTGGTCGACCCTTTAACCCATTTAGTGCTACCGATTAGTCGTCCAATTAACTTCAACAATCGAAGGCAATTTTCACAATCGAACGCAAACAATTTTTCTCAACTTCCACTCTTTGTTGAGCTTCATCACTTCTCACTACTACGTACTTTGAGAGAAAAATGAGAACGTTGAGGTAAGTGTCTTTTTAGAAAAAATAAGTGCTGAGGTATTTATTTGTGTTTCTTTATGTTAGGTGTAATCTAGTTTTACTGAACTTTACATTGAAAAACAACAAATTATTAATCATGATTTTCCAAACAATAACTAAATAAATAGTAATGCCTGACCATGTCCAAAAGAATTTTGTGTAAGAGTGAGTGGATGAGTTTAGGTTTACGTCGCTTTGTAGAGTATTTTCACTCACTCACTCACTCACTCACTCACTCACTCACTCTCTCCGAAATCGGCAAACTCGGCCCATCCCCGCCTCTAATTTTCTCACACGACACGTCGGTGACCTCGCTCATATGCTGTTTGGGCAGATCTCTCATGAAAGTGTGACGTCACCATGACCGACCAAGGTACGTGTATTCGAGTACTGTGACAGTATCATATCGATCTTGTCATATTGAAAGTTGAGTGAATTCAACGATCGATCGATATTAGGAGGTATAACGGTAACCCTCGCAAGAAACTATGCTAAATAATGTTATTTTCATAATGTTGTAAAACAGATAAGAAATGCTTTTGGAATATTTGCAGGTCAAGCGATAAGGCTGAAGCTAAATCTCAGATATACGTTCATTCTCTCGGTCCACACAATACAACATGACGGTGGTTATATTTCTGAGTGTGTGGATCGTGGGTTTAATAACTCGAGAAACCACAGTGAAACTGGTGTTAATTCTGATTGTGGTTCGAGGGTTTAATAAGCTTAAGAAATCATACTGACCCTGGTGTTAATTCTTGGTGTGTGGATCGTTGATTTGATAACTCGAGAAACCATGTGACCCTGGTGTTAATACCGAGAGTATTTTTTGTTACTCTCCTGTGTATGGTCCGTCAGTGGTATCGAATCTACATTTGACCAGGATTTCGCGGTTGACCGCATTATCGCAAAAACAAATATTTGTTCAAAAGCACTTCTTTCGTAAACTCACCCTTTTGGCACTTTAAACACTGAGTTTACTCCATTAACGTTAACGATAATATTAAGATCGCACCTCCCATGTGGCAGCTGCAAGATATCCTTGGACGTGTATCCACACTGGGATATCCACATTGGACAAAAACATGTGTTCCTCCAACAGGTTACGTAATGGCTTTATGGGGAAGGCGGGATGCTTGTGCATCTCGCCGTGTTGCATAACTGTCATAAACAGTTGTGAAATATCATGAGTGAGTGAATGTGTATACCCGACCGCCCCAGAAATATCATGATTGAGGTCCATTATTGATTCGATGTTCGCGAAATGAGTACTGTGCAATATTATATACAAGTACTTGCAGTTTCCCTCAGACAAGGGTTCTGTATAATATTTGAAAATACTTTATTAGTGTTGACCAAGCTGATATATTTGAACAAATGAACTTAGATGCTCTTAGACCTCCAAGTGCTGTTCCCGCTGTCCGGGGTACGAGTCATCAGAAAAGTTACAATGAAGCTTATTGTGTCATAAAAATAAACAGACAATACAATGATAACATGTATTATGTGTCATGGAGCAGTATTAACCTAAGTGATTCGCCAATCCATTTTCATACTTTAATAAAGACGGTTAAAGCACACATCATATTTAGGCGCCTTGGCAGGGGTGAAACTACCATTGTAGCAAAAACGCGAATGTTTACACCGAAGAAAAAAATAATTTTTTGTTTACACCTAAAAAAAGGCTCTGACTTGAAAATCGGAAGATGGTAGATGGTTTGTGACGAAAGCAAACCGCGCTCACACAATACGTTTCAAATAACTGCTCACGTTAAAATAAAAATAATAAATAACCGCCACATATTACGAATGAACATGTAAAAACACATAAAAGAAAAATGATCGATTCGTTTTAATGTTTAAATTTCATTTATCATCATAGATGTTTCTTGAATGAAAGTCGGACATGTGTTGTGAAACACGTATATATATATATATATATATATATATATATATATATATATATATATATATATATATATATATATATATATATATATATATACTACTACTACTACTTATAAAAAAATTATAATAAAAAATTACGAATAAACGGTCCCAAAATGCAGGAAATAGTGTTTAAGGGCATCTCTCATTTTTTTTAAATTAGCGAGTCCTCATAAAATTAGTTTTGCTTTCACTTAAGATTAACCTCGTTGCGCCTCTGCTCAGACGGTGGGATCACTCTGTAACTCCGAGTATATGCATCCCCCTTGTTCTTCACAGAACTCATCATTTGTCTGATTCTCTGTCTGGCGAGTGATGCATACGTCACCGGGAACACCTGTCCTGACACAAGTAACCCGGATGTTAAACACTTTGACATCCGCATACCGGAAACTGAAGTCCCTGACTCGGAAACGACCTACGTGTGTCAACAGTTCAAGGTTGTTGCCTGTTCTCACTTCATTTTCAAATCATTGTTTTATTTTAGCTCCCCATATTGTGGAGAGACACCTAGCGTCGTTTGTCTTGAAGGTCCTGGGTAAAATGTGTCCATTTTCGACTTATTCCAAGTAATCATAAGATTCAATTTGATCGTGTACCGACCGTGATGGGTTCCTTTGTTTTAATGCATCAAAGCTTCACCTGTACTCGCAACGATTCAATTTTTTTGGACTTTTCAAAAAGTTATTTTTCAAGCCAGCTTGATTAACGTCTAATAAAGTAGACGGTTTCATATTAAAAAAAAACCCTGTTGAGGGTTGTTGCAGGCGTTTCTAACCACAGTGAATATTTATGAGATGTTTCAGTATAGAGAGCGAGTGAAAAGGGTTTAACACCCTTTTGAACACTATTCCAGTTATATCACGGCGTGTCAGCGTAATGTGAGACGAAAGCCCGAAGTGATACAAGTCTCAGGCGTTCACCACTTTGGTGAAACCCTCTTGGTCGGGCATGGTGCTGACAAAACTAGACACATAATCCGGGTGAACCGAGATTCGAACCCACGATCATAGGTTTCATCGGTAGAATAAGTCAATGCTTGCCGTAAAAGGCGACTAACGGGATTGGGTGGTCAGGCTCGCTGACTTGGTTGATGCATGTCATCGCATCCCAATTGCGAGGATCGATGCTCACGATGTTAATGACTGGATTTTCTTGACCAATTCGATATGGTTATCGATGTTAATCACTGGATTGTCTTGCCCGACACGATTATTTACAGGACGCCGTCATACTGTTGGAATAATACTGAGCGCGGCGTTAAACAACAGTCAAGCAAAACCTTTTCACCTGCTCATGATATAGTTGGAATCGCAAAACAGATTGTTTTAGCAGAGATTTCTGCACCAGAAATGGGCTTCACACAATGTACCAATGTGGGGATTCGAACCCAGGTCTTTTGCGTGACGAGTGAAAACTTTAACCACAAGGCTACCCCAACGCCCCTCTGACTGGAACAGCACGTGTTCCCAGCCTGAAAGAACATCGGGTCCCTGGTGTGGAATGCACGAAGCAACACTTGAAACAGTCTATTTTATACCTCCAGAACAGTGTTTGAAAATATATTTGTTTGGTTGCGTTCTGGGTTTTTGTTTGAGATAATGTGAGACATTAGGAACATATAATTACAATATAGTGAAGACTGCTCCACTTTTCCTTCACCTTGTATATGTGTAGGTTCCCGACGAGGAGATATATCACGCAGTTGCCTTTGAGCCTTTGATCGACAACCGTGACGTCATGCACCATCTGCTCCTGTTCGGCTGTGCAGAAGATATAGGGGATATGGTGAGAACTTGAACTCTCATGTACACCAAAAGCATACAGAGAGTGACGCTTTGAACAGTATTCCTGTCATATCACGGCGTGTCAGCTTTATGTGGGAGGAAAGACCGAAGTGATGCAGGTCTCATGCGTTTATCACTTTGGTGAAACCCACGAGCACGGGTATGGTGCTGACAAACCTAGAAACATAATCGGGGCGAACCGGATCCGAACCCACGATCATAGCTATAGGTTTCTGGCGTGCCCAAGGGACGCAACTCTGCACAGCGAATTCCAGTGACACCTTTGACGATGAGGCCTCCGTGCTCCCTATAAAGTATAAGGCGCAAATATCATTTATATAACATAGTTTGAAAAGGAACTGTGCACCACAAAATGAGGCCCATTTCCTTTCTAGGACTAAACATTGGAATTAGCGCCATGTGTGAAACAGAGATTTACGTCTGCCTAATGAGGGTGGCAATTAACTGTTGTATTGAAACACATTACAAAATTTAATTTGGTCGAGGAATCCGGGTAAGAATAAGTTCCCAGCAACTTATGCTTATTGGACGGGGCGATTTAATGGATCGGGTGGTCAAGCTCGATGACTTGGTTCATTGCTTGTCACCGTACCCCGACGACGTTGGTCATTGCTCATAATATCAATCCCTGGTTTTCAGGCCGCCGTTTTACAGCTATATTACTGAGCGCAAAGTATAGAACGTCTGTCAAATTTCTTCTGCTAGCTTATAAATTTTTCGAGCAAGGACTTCTTGGTAGAAAACCAAAACAAAGCTAAAAATGCACCATTCTGTAATTCTCGTGTTGGGATTACGCAGCGCTTGGTAAAGCGGTCGATGTCTACTTTTAAACGGTCTACTCAATCTCACTAAAATCATATCTTAGTTTGTTCAGCGGTAGCGAGAACTAAGATATGATTTTAGTGAGATTGTTTAGCGGCAGCGAGAACTAAGATCTGATTTCAATGAGATTGACGATCTACTGTGTTGGTCGTCTTTAGACACTAATGCATCAGACGTTTCTTCACATGATCAGAAGACACGTGTACACATCGTCAACTCTGCTTCCAACTCAGCTTCTTCCATCAATTTATTTTCAACAGAATCCTCATCAGTGCAGTGGTATTGACCAAAGGTGCCAATCATGGTTGGCGCAGTGGACCGTGGGAGTTAAGGGGCAGGTGTGCGCGCATCCAGGATCTGGCATCCGGTTTGGAAGAGGCTCATATTCGTTTATGTCACTACAGATACACTGGAACAACGCACTGAAAGCAAAGAACATGTCAGGTATGTTTCAGTTTAGTCCTGCTTCAACAGCCACAGGAGGCACGGGGGAGAAGGTGGGCAATTCTTTGTATAGAGTTACGTCCCTTAGGCGAGGCACAAACCTGCATCACTTGCTCTTATTCCACATAAAGCTGATAAAACTCATTCAGAAATACTGTTCAAGCAGCGTTAAACCCAACCTACTCCCGCACTCAAAGGTCACCATCATATCGCTGTATCGTGTATGTGTGTCCACGAGGACAGCCGTTGGAGCCGCGTGATCGTCGGAACAGACACAACTGACGTACCAGACTACAGGCTTCAGAAAATGGGCGCTTTTACGTCACGTATTCATTGACATATTCATACCACCATTGTCAATATATTTTGTGTTGTATCTGCTAGACGCGGGGCAGAAGCCCAAGTCTTTTTCATGAATACATATTTGTTCTGTTCTGTGAGTGTGTGAGTTGGGTTTAACGCCGATTTGAACAGTATTTTGGTTATATCACGAAGTATGCATGTACATATGAAAACATGGCTATGATGTTATTCAAAGCTGGAATATTTCCATCCGTTTCTTTTGCATACTTTAGTGACTTCTATAAGATGTAAACACGTGTAAATAACCTTGATGTTGATACATATACATCTGATTTACGTACATATCGTTCTGGATAAATATATTTTATAATAAAACTTCAATCATATTACAGATAATTCGGGCATGCGCGTATACTACACCCGGAAGTTACGTCAGTATGACGCGGGCAACGTTCAAATAGGCCAGACTAACCTTGACATTCCCCCCGGAGCAACTAATCACCCTGAAACTGGTGGTTGTAGTGGAAACTGTACTAAAAACCTCCTGCCACACTCAATATTCCTCACAAGGACATACATACATATGCACTATCTAGGTAAGAGCGTGTGTTAGTTTTTATGACCATAAGGAACACGGGTAGCCAAGTCGTCATTGACGCCACCATTCGCTTTGCAGAGTTGCGCCCCTTGAGCTCGTATGAAACCGTTGATCGTAGGTTTTACAAAAGGGTGGTGGATGCTACAGACTTTAGGGTCTTCCAGTATTTTCAGGGAGAAGGTCTTTATAAACACAAGGCCGCAACCCTATATTAGAAAATGATCTCTCACTTTGCATTAGACCAACACTTAGTCTCTAAACATTTATAATTTTTTTAAAACAGCAACTAATATAATTTGAAAAGGAGTGCAGTTACAGGAAAGATTCTGAACCTGTGGCAAATCTAGACTTGTTATACTAAGGACTATAGTACAGTAAGGGGAGGGAGGAAAGGTTTGGGGACTGTGGTTCTGGGACTGCCCGTTGTTTCAGGAGTCCGAGGGGTTCTTGAGGTGCACCGAGACGGGAAGCTGATACAGACTGTTGCCGAAGACCCTAAGTATCAGTATCAGCTGTCGCCCATCCACGTGCACAACACACCCGTGGAGATACAGCCAGGTGATGCAGGGTTGTATCGTGAGGGAGGGAGCATAACGCCGCTTTGATCACTATTCAGTTATTTCACGGCGTGTCATCTTAACGAAGGAGGAAGCAGGCTGTAGACGTTTACTCATTATGGTGAAGCCAACGAGCACATTTCCAGGATTATAGTCTGCGTCAATCTGAGATTCGAACCCAGGACAATAAGGTCCTGGCAGCTGAGGGGTGCTAAGCCTTGACCCATTGGACCACCCGAGACTGCTTAAAACACTGATAGTCCTGACCCTCGTTACTCTGGAATACGCGTTTTCCGGATGATAATTGGTGGGGACGCTAATATGAAACTAAAGCCATATAGCAGCATGCTCGTTTATCTGGAAATTTGTTAATGGGGGCGATTTGACCTCATACGGTTTTGTCCGGATTAACGGGGTTTAACTGAAAATTGAGAGGGTACTGTCGCGTCTGCTTGTATTTGGTTGGTTATTGAAAATATGATAATAATATTATGGATTATGCTGTTTCAGGAGACGAGATGCGACTTACATGTTACTTTGACACGAAAACAGGAGACAGACACCGCAATCATCACGTGTACAACGGTGAAGGATCAAGCGTACGTGAGTGAGTGAGTGAGTGAGTGTGTACGGTTTTACGCCGCTTTTATCACTATTCCAGCAATACCACGGCATTGCGACACCAGGCATGTGGGGAACAGAACTCTAGCCTCCGACGGGACGAGAAATGCTCTAACCACTCTGGCAGAATCTGTGTAATTATTCATCGCTTGACGATGATTAAGAAATGACGAATGAGTGGTGACATTGGATATACGCCGCTTTGAACAGTATTTCAGATATATCACGGCGTGATTTAAGAAAAAAGCCCGAAGTGATGCAGGGCTTAGGCGATTACCAGTTTGTTGAAACCAACGAGCACAAGTGGTGCAGACAAATCTATAAACATCATTCGAGTCCACGAGTGCATCTGCAAAGCTAATTGCGGCACGTGAGGCGCCTGGGCCACCCATGCCCTCTATGATCGTAAAACACATGACTATAGGTTTGTGGTACACCACGCCACGCCACGCCACGCCACGCCACGCCAAGCCAAGCCAAGCCAAGCCAAGCCACGCCACGTCACGTCTGTGTGTGGCTGTTGGGTAGCCTAGTGGCTAAAGCGTTCGCTCGTCACGCCGAAGACCCGGGTTCGATTCCCGACATGGGTACAATGTGTGAATTTCTGGTGTCCCCCGCCGTGATATTGCTAAAAGCGGCGTAAAATCATACTCACTCACTCACTCACGCTGGGATTAAATCGCTGTACATATCTACACCACTAAAACTAGTGAAACAGAAAGACATAGACACATTGTGATGCAGTATATCGTTATGTTTGTGTTTACTGGTTGGTTAACGGATCCGCCGACATTTAATTTCACCAATAGGAATTGGTTCCACGGTATGTTAATAGTTTTCACAGGAAGAAAACATAAAATTGTTGAGGGAATTGTCTTCGAGCCTAGATACGTAGCCATTAACTACAAAAAAATAAATATTGTTTTGCAATATTTTTTGTTTTTGTATTTCAAATACCAACCCCATGTTTATTGTTTTTGTTATACAAGCAGTAAAGAAAAGTAAATGCCTCGTTGTCACCCATCTGTTTAATATTTCAGTCGGAGATGTGTTTTGCTTTCGTGACCTACTACCCGCGTGTAGACGACCTCGACCAGTGTGTCCAGTTTGCTGAGTATGACGTCTGTGGCCAACAAGGAGGTATGTTATGCCCACAAATTCACCACAAATTTTCAATTGTTCTTGGTGCGGTCTCAAGAGGAAGAGGTGGGATAAAAGAATATTTTGGGGCAAACGTGAAAATACATGCAATAAAATTATCAGACAATGTCAAATGTTGTTTCTCTTGTGCACATTTGTCATTTTTGATATACGTGATCAAATACATCAGAATGGCACAAAAAAAAGTGAAATTGTTCAGTCGTATCACTTTAACATAAAGTATAGCTATAAGCAAATAATATTATAAGCTTACACTATAACTTTAAGCTGTGGTCAGCTTGTTCAGAAATATAGTTCAGTTAATCAGACTTCTTGGCCTATGTGATTCATTGTGGCCAAAGCCGCGTTTAATTTACTAATAATTACTCATTTGAAAACTTTTACATGGGCACACGTGCTACATTGGACTGCCATACATGTATCGGCCAACATTAATACATATGGGTCAGGATACTAACTGGGTTTGTCCATAAGCCTCAACTTGGTCCTGAGTGGGAATATAGCCCATATTAGACATCCAATACCGTTCCATATTCACCGACTTACTACAATATCATTAGTCTCCAACATACAACAATATCATTCCACATTCTCCAACATACTACAATACCATTCCATATTCTCCAACATACTACAGTACCATTCCATATTCTCCAACATACCACAATACCATTCCATATCCTCCAACATGCTACAATACCATCATTATATGATAAACCTCCAAAAACTTTACGTTTTTATGTATGTGTAGCTCTATTGATGTTGGGTCAAAAGTAACCCCCCTGCTAAATATGTTGGTTGTGTGCCGCATGATGTTCAAGCTGTGCACAGATAATCTCGCAATCACGATTGCTGCCCAGTAGAACACGTGAAGATCTCGGTGTTACCTGGACTGCTGGTTACAACTAATGGTACACAAACACTGCAAGTTCGGTCATGAGATTGTGATTATTACCAAACATATTACACAAATTACGTCCTTTTGCAAAAACAGAGCCGCAGGGCTCTGTAGCTCACCTGACTTATGAAGTAATAAGCTGGTGATACTTTAATATATAGTGGGTTATTGTGAGTGAGTGAGTGAGTTAGGTTTAACGTCGCTTTTAACATTATTCCAGTTATATCACGGCGTGTCAGCTTAATGTGGGAGGAAAGCCCGAAGTGATGCAGGTCTTAGACGTTTACCACTTCGGTGAAACCCACGAGCACGGGTATGGTGCTGACAAACCTAGAAACATAATCGGGGTGAACCGAGATTCGAACCTTGAATCATAGGTTTCTGCCGTGTCCAGGGGACGCAACTCTGCACAGCGAATTGCGGCGCCTTAGACGTCAGGGCCACCCGTGCCCCTTACAGTGGGTTAAAGGATAAATGGTGCAAATGATTCTTTGAAGAATAAAAATTTTTGCACCAGCATTTATGACAACGATGTGAGGTGTGAATAGTGATGCAATTAACAAATCTCCTTATCTTTTTGTGGTTGTTACATTCATACAATGACGTCACCTGTAACGGTATGTCCTCAGCGGCAGCGAGCACTAAGATCTGATTTTAATGAGACAGAGAATTTACTGAATAGTGGCATTCGCAACCGATATAATTCGTAGCCATGGAGAATTCGTTGACACTCTTATCCCAACTCGAACTAGGAGCTCGCGGACAAAACAAAATAAAATTGGGAAATAGATTTAAATATTGACTTATTACATACACATATTGAATTATTTTCTTGCAAATGTATTTCTAATGTTAAAACGTATCTCGCCCACTCTAAAACCAAATAACAATACATTTATGATGATATGATTTTACTAGCGCTTCACATTCTCTTTATTTGTGATCATAAAGAAGGACATGACCTCGTGGATAATCATATATATTTATATATCCATCTTATATACATTTCAGACACATTTAGAGAGATAGACACACAGAAGTGATATCTGGCCACTTAGCCATTGCGAGTTTCTATCACTGTATGCTAAAATGTGTCTTTGAGGTTTTCTACGAATTCAGTGTAAATTAGTGTGTCCACAAGTCGGAGGTGTCCACGAGTTACCGTATCCCATTCCATACGTACCCAACCTTTCGCGAGTTAACAGCAGATGCATACATTAACAGCGTATCTACTGTCATTACCATTGGTATTGGGTATTGAGGACATTTCATCTTTGGGCAATGAAATCAAGCCTTTGTCAGAATTGAAATGTCTCTCGTGGTAGCGTTTAATTGAGATCCGTCACCTTATATTTCTATTGATAATATCTTCAAATCTACACATATTAATATATTAAATACTGGATTCTCTCAGTTATGTGGGTTTTTAGTTTGCTCTGATAAATCCAGCCGCACCAAGAGTCATGTATTGTAGAGCGGTACGTATTTGATCTGACAAGTTTAACGTGGAAGCTCTTGGTATTGATGTTGTCCTATTGTAACCATCCAAAGCAAAATATGTCAGGAAAATGTCTTGGCAAAGTTGACGAACTTTTCAGTCATTTGGCTTAATATTCGGAACACGAATTGGTTCTTAAGAGGTTTAGATTATGAACATTTCCGAGGTTTAAACAATTCTAAATATATTTAGGACATAGACAACTTGGTGTTCGCAACGCCCTTTAAATAATCTGACAAGGACTAAACATGTTTTTAAGGCACTGTGACCTCTTAACCGTTCCTAATCGATAGATGGGGGTACATTATATATCTTCATGAGAAGGAAGATGCATGCCAACTTTCAGTTACATATCGGTACTTCTCTAAGTTGTAAATAAACATGGCATCGCTCTTGTCTATCGGCGATCGGGAGCGGTCGGGTAGCCTAGTGGTTAAGGCGTTCGCTCGTCACGCCGAAGACCCGGGTTCGATTATCAACATGGGTACAGTGTGTGTAGCCCATTTCTGGTGTCCCCCGCCGTCATATTGCTGGAATACTGCTAAAAGCGGCGTAATATCAAACTCACTCACTCACTCATTCACTATCGGCCATCGAGTTGGATTTTCAAATTACTCGGATAATTTGAATCAGTATCAAATAACATTCTAAGATACCCAAAATCAGTGTCTAACAGGGGTACAGCTGAGACGTTTTACAAATGTAGTCAACAATATACCCTGTGCAGCAACTTAGCAAGGACTGTTGGCGGAACAGTTTTCAAAACTGTGATTGTAGATCTCTGGAAATTGGGGTCTTGTCCCGAATATAGAAAGTTTACCGTCTTCAGCAGGGCGGGTAAACAGGACATGCATTTTAACAAGCCTAAGCAAAGAGTCGTGCTCTGGGTAAGCTCGGTGAAATAATTGCTACATTTTCAAAACTTATTTCAGAAAGGTCGTATGGAGATTGCACATTTCCTCAATTTTTCGGCGAGGCCCGGGAGATTCTTATTCCGGACATCATCGAACATTGTCGGAATGAGACGAAGGAATCCGAGTGCCAATCTGAATGCACGAGAAGTTTGGAAAGCCTTCGCCGACACCCATGCATGAAGGTATTTTCAGTTTCACCTGAAATCAAATCTTGGTCAGTCCTTGCGATGAATAACCCAAACTTTAAAACTTTAAATTGTTTTCATCTCTTATTTTATTTTCCCATTTAAAACAAATCGAACTGACCCCTTTTTTTGCTCAGATAAGGGAAAGGTCCCTTATGTATGGATAGTTCATTTTTAATAATAGGGAGGGTCATGACAAATTACGTCGTGTATTTGAAAACATATGCTACAGTCCTAAGACCAATCCGCTCCCATCTAAAACACGGCAATCGTGAGGTCCGAAACACAACTATGTCCAAATACATGACCATCGAACAGGCATTTCTTGTTTGTTTCATTTTTGATTATCATCAAACATGGGTGTGTACTTTCGTTCGCCCGTCAGTTCAGTAGTCACTATCTACTCCTGACTTTTGCAGAACGTCTGTGATATTAATGTTTTGCCTCGTTATTATCATATTGAAATATTTCTCAACCTTCACACTATTGTTGTTGTGAGAATGAAAATGTATTAATGAAAAAGGCTGCACACAATTTGTCTTTTTGCCCTCGGAAAGTGAAATAACCGCAACGAGTGGTCTCCCCTGGGCCGTCAACCATATCTTTCAATATACAATCCATACACTTTTGCGTTATCGATTGAAAAATAGTTTAAAATGGTTAAACCTTTTTCACTTTAGATTTCCTAAGAACCATTTAAAATCTCTTTAAACATTTCATTTGTAACAACGAAATAATTATCAAAGTCCATTTGTGTATTTGGTAGCAGATTTAAGCAAAACAAAGTATCGCTAATTAATGTCATAACGATATTGTCTTTTTCTATACACTGTTAAAACTGCTTTCACACTCAACAAGCCAGACATACCCACTCACTGACCAATCTCCTGGCTTCCATTCGTCCATTGCTAATCACCAATCAGTGTCCCTGGCTTCAACAACCTTTCTCTCCAAGCATAATGTGTGTTCTCATATTAATGAAGTTGACGCCCATAAACGAAACGTTGTGTTCCTTATAATAAAGGAGTTGACATCCGTCAACGAAACGTTGTGTTCCTCATAATGAAGAAGTTGACATCCGTCAACGAAACGTTGTGTTCCTCATAATAAAGAAGTTGACACCCACAAACGAAATGTTGTGTTCCTCATAATAAAGAAGTTAAGATCCATAAATTCCCTCCCTTATGTATATCACTTCTAAATGCCTCTCAAATACTTGACTGTTGCGGGGGCACGGGTGGCCCGGTCGTCTAAGGCGCCGCGATTCGCTGTGCAGAGTTGCGTCCCTTAGGCACGCCAGAAACCTGATTGTGGGTTCGAATCCCGGTTGGCCCCGATTATGTTTCTAGGTTTGTCAGCACCATACCCGTGCTCGTGGGTTTCACCGAAGTGGTAAACGTCTAAGACCTGCATCACTTCGGGCTTTCCTCCCACATTAAGCTGACACGCTATGATATAACTGGAATACTGTTAAAAGCGGCGTTAAACCCAACTCACTCACTCACTCACTTGACTGTTGCAGGGCCGGCTCGCGGTGTATGCCAAGCTGAATATGCTGTCTAAGGTGGGCGGGTGGAAATGGATCAACCCCTTGTTGAGGAGAGTCGACTGTTGAGGCATGAAGTTTTTTAAAAATAAAAAACACGTTGCTGAGGAATGGAAGAAGTATTTTTTGTAATTATCGTAACATGCTGCACTAAACCCACCAGATCATACACAGATCCACTAAACCAGGCCTACAGTGTACTGATTATGGAATACTGTAAGGGACATGCTCGCGTTCTCGCGATATCGTTCTTTGGAAATTCGAATCCCGGTTTGCCCTGATTATGTTTCTAGGTTTGTCAGCACCATGCCCGTAAATGTCGAAAGGCGGCATCTCTTTGTTCTTTCCTTCCATATCATGCTGACACGCCGTGATGTAACTGAAATATCGTTCTAAGCGGGTTTGAACCAAACTCTCACTCGCTCCCTCACTCAACTTGGAAACAAGCAAAATATGCAAAAATGCGATTATTAGGCCATAATCTCGTGTTCTCGAGTTATAGTTTCCTATGGCTTGTTTCCATGGACCGACAAGGCGAGAATGTTCCTTACGGCTTTCCATACATGTGTTATCACGTGCGTGTTGCCGAGAACCATCGCAACGCATCAATATCTCCAACGCAGTCGCATCCGTCTGTAAGATGTGATCAGCTTCTATTGTTTACAGTCATGTGTTTCGGCTAAACCAAAGCACAGCATTAATTGGTGTGCATTTTTTGTGTATCTCTCGCCAGAAAGATCAATAACTTTCATGCAATAGATCCTTATTATTCATTGCCTCGTA
This sequence comes from Haliotis cracherodii, assembly GCF_022045235.1. Lineage (NCBI taxonomy): Eukaryota > Metazoa > Mollusca > Gastropoda > Lepetellida > Haliotidae > Haliotis > Haliotis cracherodii. The sequence goes on from NW_027266279.1 coordinate 1,585,701, forward strand.
TCGGTGATCGATACAGCGCTACGATCTCTTTGTTGTCAATTGTGTAGACTTTGAAGCACCTCGACTTCATTTCCCTATGGTAATAGCCCAGCAATAAGCAGCCTATTGGTTCCATTGGTCTGGACGAAAACAGTTCTCTTGTCTTCAGAGACATTCACGCTTCGGAGATTCATATGACAAGGTGTTGTCGAATGAACCTGTTCGTTTTAGGTGTACGGTAAATTGTTGTCATAATCTAAACTGCAGGAAAAAGTGAAAGTATACAACCATGTTTGATATGGTTAAATGAATGAAACAAGAAATGGTTACTCCATTGTGATGTATTCGATGTGCGTAGCACAGTTGGTTTGGACCTTAAATGTGTAATATTTTGGCGACAGTTTTCAGCCCAGTTATGTTTTGATGACGTGTGTACATGTTTGGTCAAATCGAATGTGTAAACTTTCATTTTGTCCGGCAGTTTGTATTACGAGTATGCCATTTTATTGTAAAATAGCTAAAATAAATAACAGTACATTGACACATTACTTTTTATCCAAACTTGCTGCAGAAATATTCAATATGAATAAGAGGAACTAATTATTTTATGTATTTTGAATAATTAATAAACTTATTGGCAAAAATTAATGAATGATTTAAGAAATTTCGTGTGTAAATTAGAAGCAATTTGGTAGTGTGAGGAAACTGTCTTTTCCAATCTGGCCTAAGATGTGATCAGTGCCATGTGGAGATAATTAAATATTAGATCAGTTAAATGTGCATGTCTCATTACCTGGAGTTAGCTGACAATAATTGGTGTTTGAACGACTTTAATCGAATAAGCGCTGACACTGCTAATTATTACCCGAGACCAGGCCATCTAAAAGTTTGTTTCGCTCGTCACGCCGATGTTGCTGGAATATTGCTAAACGCGGCGTAAAACCATACTCACTCACTCACTTAAAGTTGTGTTTGTTGTTTCAAGCCGCTTTTTTCCAGCTATTTGACGGCGGTCGTAAGATAATTGAGTCTGGACCAGACAACCCAGTGTTTGTCAAGAGCATCGACCTATGCAATTGGGATTCGATGACATGCATCAACCAAGTCAGTGAGCCTGACCCCACGATCCCTTTGGTCGCCTTTTATGACAAGCACGAGTTGCTGACCTTGATCGTGGTTCGAATCCCGGTTCGCCCTGATTATGTTTCTAGGTTTGTGAGTACACAACCGCGCCAGTGGGTTTCACCAAAGTAGTAAACGTGAAATACCTGCATTACTTCGGGCTTTCCTCCCACATCAAGCTATCATGCCGTTATCAAGTTGAAAGCTGTTTACAGCAGCGTTACACCAAACTCAGACGCAGATAATTGTATTTGGCATGTATATTTCAGCCGGATAGAAGTTAAAAGAGCATATCTATTGTCCTAGATCTATTGTCCTAGATCTATTGTCCTGGATCTGAATCGTTGCTCACACCATTAACCACAAATTTACTCTTGATCAGCCTCGGTCATTTAATGGCCCCACGAAACAGCTGAGATCAAGTTGACTGCGGCCTAGATGACATCGTTCACCCACTTACCATGGCGACGTACTCAACTAAATATTTCATAAAGGGTAAAATATTAATGCTTTCGATCCATGTGCGCGATCATTCTTGCATCCCGTGTCGTTGTGGTCGTCGTATTCAAGTAAGGAGTTTCATCTCAGTTGATCAGCGAGCCGGACCTACATTCAGGCAGGTCGAAATACAAATATACGCCGTGAGATGGAGGTAAACCCAACAGAGTGAAACAGATAGAGATGAACAGGCAGGGTGAGATTGAGATGAACAGGCAGGGTGAGATTGAGATGAACAGGTAGGGTGAGGTGGAGATGAACAGGCAGGGTGAGATGGAGATAAACAGGCAGTTTGAGATTGAGATGAACAGGCAGGGTGAGATTGAGATGAACAGGCAGGGTGAGGTGGAGATGAACAGGCAGGGTGAGATTGAGATGAACAGGCAGGGTGAGATGGAGATGAACAGGCAGGGTGAGATGGAGATGAACAGAGACAGGTGAGATTGAGATGAACAGGCAGGGTGAGAAGGAGATGAACAAGCAAGGTGATATTGAGATGAACAGAGAGGTGAGATTGAGATGAACAGGCAGGGTGAGATGGAGATGAACAGGCAGGGTGAGATTGAGAGCAACAGGCAGGGTGAATATGCCAAGATGAAAGTTTTTTCTATTGATTAGGTTTATGATGTTAATTTGTTCAGGATCTCTCATGCTTCTCTGTGGTCCAGAGGCTAAAGATGTAGTCTTGAATTTCAGTCAGGTTGCTGGTTGAGAGTTCAAACCCAGGTTTCAACGATGAGTTTTTTTTGTATAATCTGAAATGTATATTGAAGCCTCAGTTTCACTTCTTCCTGTCATGTGATCAGATGTGAGCACACAATCCCCACGCATTAGATGTACATGTGCTGTGTGATCCTCCATGTTGCCTGCCGATTGTCACAGTCTGTATGAAAGTATGTTGGAGCACAAATGTAAGTTTTCTTTTTGTATTTCTGACATTTTGTGATGATAGGGAAATGCATTTATATGCTATTGTACTTCTTTAGTTGAAAAAGTGAAATTAATGCATACATTTTAAGAAATGCCAAAAACATGTTTATATAGAAAATTAAGGTCTAAATGTCACAAACTAAATTTCCTTTACTTTGTATTGTAGTTTTCTAAACCTCGTCACCTCGTCACCTCGTCACTTCGTCACTGGAGGCATCATTTCAATGTTAACAGTTTGTGATGCAAACGAAACTTTCAGTGTTAAACGTTTAACGATATGACACTGACAATAAATTCCCTGTGATGCGAGCGTTTCAGAGTTTTCGTGTTCTTGCATCTACACAGGGTGAGATTGAGATGAGAAGAGACAGGTGAGATTGAGATGAACAGAAACAGGTGAGATTGAGATGAACAGGCAGGGTGAGATTGAAATGAACAGGCAAGGCGAGGTGGAGATGAACAGGCAGGGTGAGATGGCGAGAAACAGGCAAGGTGAGATTGAGATGAACAGGCAAGGTGAGATGGAGATGAACAGGCAAGGTGAGATTGAGATGAACAGAGACAGGTGAGATTGAGATGAACAGGCAGGTCGATATGGAGATGAGAAGAGACAGGTGAGATTGAGATGAACAGGCAGGATGAGATTGAGATGAACAGGCAGGGTGAGGTGGAGATGAACAGGCAGGGTGAGATGGAGATAAATAGGCAGGGTGAGATTGAGATGAACAGGCAAGGTGAGATGGAGATGAACAGGCGTGATGAGATTGAGATAAACAGTCAGGGTGAGATTGAGATAAACAGGCAGGGTGAGATTGAGATGAACAGAGACCGGTGAGATTGAGATGAACAGGCGGGATGAGATTGAGATAAACAGTCAGGGTGAGATTGTGATGAACAGGCAGGATGAGATTGAGATAAACAGTCAGGGTGAGATGGAGATGAGAAGAGACAGGTGAGATTGAGATGAACAGGCAGGGTGAGATTGAGATGAACAGGCAGGGTGAGGTGGAGATGAACAGGCAGGGTGAGATGGAGATAAATAGGCAGGGTGAGATTGAGATGAACAGGCAAGGTGAGATGGAGATGAACAGGCAAGGTGAGATTGAGATGAACAGAGACCGGTGAGATTGAGATGAACAGGCGGGATGAGATTGAGATAAACAGTCAGGGTGAGATGGAGATAAATATGGCAGGGTGAGATGGAGATGAGAAGAGACAGGTGAGATTGAGATGAACAGGCAGGATGAGATTGAGATAAACAGTCAGGGTGAGATGGAGATAAATATGGCAGGGTGAGATTGAGATGAACAGAGACCGGTGAGATTGAGATGAACAGGCAGGATGAGATTGAGATAAACAGTCAGGGTGAGATGGAGATGAGAAGAGACAGGTGAGATTGAGATGAACAGGCAGGGTGAGATTGAGATGAACAGGCAGGGTGAGATTGAGATGAACAGGCAGGGTGAGGTGGAGATGAACAGGCAGGGTGAGGTGGAGATGAACAGGCAGGGTGAGATGGAGATGAACAGGCAGGGTGAGATGGAGATGAACAGGCAGGGTGTGATGGAGATGAACAGGCAGGGTGAGATTGAGATGAACAGGCAAGGTGAGATGGAGATGAACAGGCAAGGTGAGATTGAGATGAACAGAGACCGGTGAGATTGAGATGAACCGGCGGGATGAGATTGAGATAAACAGTCAGGGTGAGATTGAGATGAACAGGCAGGGTGAGATTGAGATGAACAGAGACCGGCGAGATTGCGATGAACAGGCAGGATGAGATTGAGATAAACAGTCAGGGTGAGATGGAGATGAGAAGAGACAGGTGAGATTGAGATGAACAGGCAGGGTGAGATTGAGATGAACAGGTAGGGTGAGCTGGAGATGAACAGGCAGGGTGAGCTGGAGATGAACAGGCGGTTTGAGATGGTGATGAACAGGCAGGGTTTGATGGAGATGAACAGGCAGGGTGAGTTGGAGATAAACAGGCAGGGTGAGATGGAGATGAACAGGTAGGGTGAGCTGGAGATGAACAGGCAGGGTGAATTGGAGATAAACAGGCAGGGTGAGATGGAGATGAACAGGTAGGGTGAGCTGGAGATGAACAGGGTGAGATTGCGATAAACAGAGACAGGTGAGGAGATGAATGGGCAGGGTGCGATCGAGACGAACAGGCAGGGTGCAATGGAGACGAACAGGCGGGGTGAAATGGAGACGAACGAATAGAGACAGGGTGAGATAGAACTAAGTAGAGACAGGTGAGATAGAGACGAATAGAGACAGGGTGGGACAGAGCTAAACGGAGACAGGTTAGATAGAGATGAACAGACACAGGAGGAGATTGAGAGAGACAGGTGAGACATCAATCATACAGGGTGAGATAGGGACTAACATAGACTTACAGGGTGAGATGAGAAAGACCGGGACTAAATATGAAGAAACAGGAGAAAGGGAAGCAGACACGGGGCAAAGATAACGACCATGGCAACAGAAAGACAAGAGACATCATTGATGCCGATGCAGCAGACAGTTCTTTTCAGCTTTATATCAATACACGAACTTTCCATGCTGCTAATTAGTAGTATTCTCTCTCAACATCGTTCTTCGTGGGTGAGACCGCCTCGTGTTTTCTAAAACTTTATACATAATATATGAGAAGTTAATTGAATACTTCGGCAGTCTTCATGTCACGAGTGTGAATTATTCAAAGAAAACTCGCAACATGTTTGCAATAACTTCTTCAGCACATTTATTCTGCACTTGCAAACATCTACACCACGCTATGTCCAGTCCGGGATTTTATCATTTTAAACACAAAGTCAAATATGATTCATTCAAATAACTAATAAATAACAAATGTGTATAATATTGAAAACACTCCTGATATTAAGCATAAGAATCGAATATGCACAACCGCCAAAGCAAATATAAGGATAAACATATCAAATAACTCGCCTGTCAAAATGATAAGACCTGGAAATTGATTTTATCGTATCCCTATTCATGCCTTCAAAGAGACGAAAATAGACTCAGAGGCATGGGCTGTGTTGTTTACCTAGCTTATTGACTCTGTTCATTGTAGCCTTGCGACGTGGTTAATCTTGCAGACACTGATAAATTCTGAACCAGTAAATTAATACTAACACCGTAACTGAATCCTAGCGCTCTTTTCTATGTCTGGCACTAACTGGCTGTTTCATATCAATCTTCGATACATGAATGCAAAATGACGAAAAATGAAGGTCATTTATCAATGATTCTTCAGTGACTTTTTCGATTCCGATGACAAGGGTTTGTAATAAGGGTATTTACAAATCAGTCAGCTCAATCAATCGTTAGACAATCAATTTGGCGTAGTTAATTACTGATATCTGTTCACGTACGAAAGGGTATGGATATAACGCCGCTTTTAGCAATATTCCAGCAATATCACGACGGGGGACACCAGAAATGGGCTTCACACATTGTACCCATGTCGGGAATCGAACCCGGGTCTTCGGCGTGACGAGCTAACGCTTTAACCACTGGGCTACCCGACCGCCCTCCAGATACATGGAAACGATAAAACACATGTTATTTACCGAAGGTGTTTAAGGGTCATTTGATGGGGAGTCTCGAGTATAGACGCACGTGTAGGAATTCATGATACGAAATATACTTTTATGTCGAATACAGTACCATGAATTCCATCTTTAGAACAGAAACGTGAACAAAAATGGGTTTTGTGAAGCGTAAATATAAGAGACAAAGCTCATATTCATTTGAACAAGTCGACTCTACGATTTCGTATACATCATGAACATGTTTTTATGAATTAAGATCAAATAGTGACACCAGGTGTTCGCGAAAAGGTGAGCGTATCCTGCCCCACCGGTGGCACAAACACATGCAAAGGAAGGTCAATTATTCACCTAAACAAAACTGGGGGACATATGATACAAGTCAAAATAGGGATTGCATCGGACATTATTCTTGTCATTGATGCGTCTAAAGGAAATGCCCTCCACCTGTCTACCTTAAACCCTTGCTGTGGTCTAGTACAACAGCCACACACACACGGGCATGCACGTCGCGATATGAGTGTAATCATCTCGGATGCGACGTTAAACCCTATTTCACCAAAACCTCATCTTATCTGCGAACAAACCAATTTCACAACCGTTTCCCTTTAATGTACGTATTTGCCTTTTATAGAGTAGTGAGCTGCGATACACAGTACACTTGGTGTGTGTTTACACGTTAAGATAATAATAGATCGTCGGTTATGACGAACCATCGGTTATGACGAAGTATCGGTTATGACGAAGTATCGGTTATATTATTTTTTATCCAAGAGCTAGTTAATTGGTATTATGAATAGTAAATCATGGTTGATTTTAATATATTTTAGCTGAAATAGCAAAGTATCGGTTACAAAAATCAGTCATATTCAGTGAGTTACGAACGTTTTTTCAAGGTCTCAAGCAGTTGGTGAGATAGGAGGTAAGTAACTTTTGCCCTTGCAAACGACGAGGGGAATAAACGTAGTTTTTGCCAACTGGACATGTCATAATATAAAGAGACGCGGAAGTTATTGGAAAATGGCTCAATGTCTGACAGCTACCCTTTATTTCTTCTTCACACCTGCAAGTATTTGACCTCTGGTATGAACCAGTTTTGAGTGTGTGAGTATTCCGAAAATTACTAAATTTGACTGGATTTAATTTTGTATTGTAAGAGACTATCTTGTCTGTCACCCACAGGGAAATGTTTTTATATATTTTTGTCTATATCTTTAAAACCAGCTTTTTGACACATCTTAGCCTTACCTATGTACTAAGTGTTACAAGTCTTGAAACGATTCGATCCTCTGACCGCGTCATACCAAACAGCATCAAAGATGGTACGTGTTAGTTGCCCTGGCGCTAAAGGATAAAACAAGGAGTCCATATACTGTGTCTGAGTGGGGTCTGAGTGGGGTATCCACGTTAAAATGCGTATGGTATCTCACTTGGCTAGCATTTTAAAACCAGCATAAGTCTGGACAAACATGTGCAATATAAATGCAGTAATAATCACATTTCACATTATTTAATATCAATGTCACCCAAAAATTGTTTTTTATTTATCCTAACTACAAATAACGAATCTAAAATATTAAATCTTTAATCAACAGCTAAAGGAAATGTGCGAATTAAACAACGTCCATATCCCTATGTGTAACATTTATGATTATATCTGGATGCACAACTCTCTCCCCACGTCCATATTCCGAGGTATCCTCCCTAGGTGTAACCTTTATGATTATGTTGAGATGCACAACTCTCTCCCCACATACAGTTAGGGACCGACTATTTGAGATTTGAGGGGTGGGTGTGGGGTCTGGTTCTTTGTATCGAGAATGGATATTTTTTCAGCAACAGCTACAAAATCAGGTGGTTTTTTTTAAATTTAAAATTGAACAATTATTTAAGTTTAACACCTTGCAACATTATCATTTTTGTGGCAGGCAAATCCTTTTTTCAACAGTCTGAAGCATAAATATTATTTTCAAGAATTTTCGAGGACAATATATTTTTATATATTAAGTGCAAAACTCTGATTTCGCATCAGCTTAGTATGATAACTCTTCAGGACATATTATCTGAGGTCATAACTATTTGTCACCACAGATAACCAGGCACAACTTGGTTTCTCACAGTGTACTATGAACTACTCACGCCTCAAGGACTTCCGTTGGAAATTCCATATACACTTTTGCAAAATATACATCATGTTCTGAGAGATTTCATGAGATCATCATGCGTCATGGAATCCATATGTTCTATATTCCTCACCACCTCCCGCCTGTCTCGTTCAGGGAGGTCTCTGTACAGATTCCTCAAGTCTCCTGCCATCAGCTTCCCTGCTTCTGCCTTGATAATGTCAGGATCTAAATCGTAAGCCTCCCGCCATCCTTCAAGATCTTGCAGAAACGAAATCTTTCCCTGCGCAATCATTGTTACATATTCCTCATCGGATACCACCTTTTCTTTAAGAAATGAATTTGATTGTCTAATAACAGTTGTCCGAGAATCAACACCATTTCCTGGTGTTACGGTATATTCATCTGGCGATCCAGGATGTGGTTTTCTGTCACGTCTTCCTGTACCATCATCTGCTTCATCAATGTCGTCTGTGACGTCCACAAATCTTCCACCATCATACACTCTTTCGTCATTGTTATGGGTCTCATATCTCGGCGACTTTCGTACATGAATATCTCGATCAGTATCGGAATATCTGGACAGCTTCCCAACAGAGCTTCTGCCATCTGTGACGTCTTCGTACCTGTCATCATTATTGTTGTCATCGTTGTTACTCCATCTTCCCCTGTCTCTTGTTCCACGTCCTCGACTGCCCTTCCTATTCCTGTAACTCATATTGTCGTAAATTGCCTCTCCTATTAGGTTAGGTGTAAATCCTTTTGAATCGTCACTTGGAAGAACACCGACGTCGAAATTCTCACCTTTCACTGACACAGTAGATTTCCTATATGTCTTACCGGCTTTGTCGTGGTAGGAGACCTTTTGTTTTGCCTTACACTTCTTCTCCTTTTTCACAATTCCTCCTTTTTTGTTCCTCTCCTTCTGTACAACAACAATATCATCTAAGCTATTCTGATGACTTGCACCCCCAATATCATGTTTACTTTCAAACCTTGTCTCATTGCCTCTAGATGCCGTGGATCCTGTACCATATGGTTTTGTGCAATGTCTCTTCAATATATGTCTCTTATCAGTTTTATTTGGTGTTGGAGCAATGCCTTTCCGATTCAGCTGTTTGGTATTGAGACTTTTCAAAGGAGCTGTCCTCAACGTCACGGCCCCTCCACTGGACGCTGTTTTATGGATATTGTTAGCCCTATCCCGTTTTAACCGCGTATCGCATCTGTTGGTTTTACCTTGACACCTGGGATGCCGTTTTCCTTCTTGTCGTATCCTTTTAGAAGTAACGTCTCTCAACTCATCATCATCTTCCACGCGCGTCTGTCTTTGCAGTCGTTTACGTTTATCAAGGAAAGCAGTGCCACGCTCCCTTGTTGTCGCATGTCTGTTTAATCCCAGTGAAAACTCTGCCCTCAGCTCTTCATCAGTTTCCTCTGCAATAGCTCTGAATAAAATATGTCCACCATTATCCTTCGGACTCTGAATATGTTGAGTGTTTTCAGAGCGGGAGCCAACACCAGTGTCTGTAGCATGAAAAAGACTCAGAGCACTAGTGAGTTCTTCATCGTCATCCTTTGTTCTGTAATCAATTAAACATGGGTGGCGTCTGTATTGATTGTTATCTGAGCATTCACCACTGAGGTCAAGAGGTGTACTGGGCAGCGTGCGATCCTCCGTCGTATCAAAACTATAGCATCCTCGGACACTTTCCAACACTGATTTTAAGATTCTTCTCTCTGTATCTATTGACGACTTACAGAGTTCACTATACTCTCGTACGTAGTCACTAACACAACTGGAGTCAGTTGTATCTTTCTCTTGTCCGTTCACAATTCCCTCTGCTATGTCAATACTCAGTCGACTCTCTAGGGAATATCTGCAAGGACTCAATATCCCGGTGTGATGGTTGTTTTCTTCTGCCAACAGGTCCCTGACCAGCGAGGGTGGATCATAGCGAAAAAAGCCCCCACTTGCAGTGGATCCATTTATCACTATCGGACTGACACTATTGTTTGGATACAAGCACGTGTTGTATCCATACTCTATATTGCTCTGTCTCTCGGAAACACCAATGTCATCATAGGGCGAGATGTAACTGTTTCCTGAGGCACAGCATGCAGCGCTTTTATCAGCAGATAATATGTAGGCATCTAACTGCTGGCTGTTATTAGGAGCCCCTTGGGTATCACCAGTATTGGCATTATCATGAAGTATCGATAACTGTTCTGAAAACAGTTCAACCTCGGAACTAAAGTCTATATTTTCAATGGTCAGTATCTCAGTGTCCCCTGATATCTTTATTGCAGCGTCAGAGTCTCTGTTGATTGGTTGTTTGTCAAAATCAGTCCATGTCACAGACCCTGGCTCATTCTCATACACTAGCGATGAATTAACATTCCTTTGTGAAACCTGCCTGTCTGTGCTGAAGTCTGGCAATGAATCATGCAGGACGGTTGATTCTGCTTCAGTGGCTGCTTCAGTGGCTGCTTCGGTGGAGTGACATTCCAGGGCTACAACCTTATTGACAATACTTCCATGGGAATGTGGTGTGTTCTCTTCCGCCTTGTTTACACTTTCTGTTCTTTTAGGCTCTGGGTTTTCAAAACTAATCAAAAGAGATCCACCCTGACTGTTGTTTAATCTTTGATTCTCTGTGTGATCATGGGATACGTTACCACTTAAATCAGACACAGGTGGAATAGAGCATGAGTCTCTATTTCTCGAAGAAATTCTTTTCCTGCTTTGTTTTTTCTTTGAATTACCCAATTTACATGTTCCTAGATTAGAATCATCTGTGTGAATCCTCCTTGACACACCCACGTCGGACCTGTGTTTGTCTGATCCGTTGTTAACACATGTTTGTCCTTTGCTCTGAGAGGGTTGCTGACTACCTGGGTCACGTGATCCATCAGCTTGTTTATTGATTGCCCGGTGATTATCAGCCTCCTCACAAGTAGCTACACACGGTGTGTGGGATTCACTCGCCCCGTTTCCATTTGATTTAACCCGCGTCTCGACGGGGGGATTTCCTTTCTCACAAGGCCTTAATACACCTGCCTGTTGAGTATTGATCCAGGGCTGTTTTACAGAACCTATGTATACTGCATGTCCAGGAGATGGTGTCTGCATTTTGGTTTTCTTATTTCCATGTGTTTGGGAACTTTGATCAGGTATTTGCGACCCTCGACTGGTAGTTGGTCGAGTGGTATGCTTTCCCCGGGAGACTGTTTTTGGTAAATATAGGTCATTCCCAGATCTTCCAATTTCATCATCCATTCCTTCACGAGTTGCCTTACTTTGCCTATTATGGACTAAACTTTCGAGATATGTATTCTGTTGTCTGTGTTTGTCCTCATTTTCCCGAATCGCACTTTTCACACTTGGGCCGAGTGTTATTGTTTTATTTTTTGTTTCTTGTAGAAGGTTATAATTTTCTTCATTAATTACTTTATCATGCGACACACCCTGGCCGATACATTCATGCCCCTTTTGAGATGTATTTTGATTTTCCTGATAATTAAAGTCATCACTTTTCATCACAGGGATTTGTAAAACTGGAGCAAGGACACTTGAGGATTCTATATTTTCATTAACACTTGACCTGCGAACCTTAGAACTCCTATTTACTACCCCTGGCGTAGTATTCTTTTTTGTTTTTTCATGGGTATGGTGTTTTGTACGCTTCCAACGTGCTTTCTCAGATTTAATTTTGTGAATCGATTTTTCTGGATCATTTGATATATTTCCTTCACATAAAGTGGATTGTGTTTGAGCTGGCAAATCGTGACAAGTCAAATCACTTAATGCTTTCACAATACTTTCCCCGACAATAATGTCAACACGTGGGTCATACAGTAAATCCTTGTTACCGCGACTTTGATTAAGTAGGCACTTATCAGTGTCTTTGCCGGGTCTGCCAGGTATACAGTTTGATAGTGGGGGGCTGGATATGGCTACGAATGTTGAACTGGAGATTGATTGTCCAGTTGTGTTGTGTGTCAGTCGTTGAGGCTGATCAATAGAACCACTTAAGTGTTTAATAGTGTTATGTTCGGTTTCATGAAGCCAAGACAGTTGCGATCGGTCTTTTTCGAGTTGTTTACACCTGCGAGAGACAGGTACATGTGTCTCTGACACTGAGTGTTTGGTTGCCCTCTTATGTATATGCAGGAACATTTCTGTCATGTCTGAACCGTCTGAATTGAGGGAAAACTGCTTATCTGATGGAAATGCGATGGCTCCCTCGTCTTCTTTGCAATTTCCTTTTCCGTCTAGTCTTTCTGTAGGGATAGCGTTTGCCTGTAATATTTCAACAGACTCACACTGAGGGGACATAACACTGAGTTGGTTTGAAACCATGTTAATGCTTTCTTGTGATTTTCTCTTTTCTGGAGATTTAATTTTTTCTTTGCCGTTTCCATGTACACAAAACGAGTCTTTTATAACGCCGAAGCTACTTGACTCTAGCCCAGAGAAATTATGACAATCACTTCTTATCTCCAGATTAATGGTCGCATTTTCTGTTTGTAAAGCCATGCCATGTGACATACCCTCGCCGATTTGATTTCTCAATTCAGATCCCATCCTTGATTGTGAGGAATTAATGTCTGATTTGCATTTTCTTAATGTCATGCAGTTGTCATCATTCCCTGAAACATAATCTCCAACATCCATTTCACGTTGAAAGACCAAGGGTTGGCATGTCATTGCTGTAGTTTCCTTAGGACTCATGGATTCAGATTGTGGCTTCTTTTTCTTCTCGACCTTATCTGCTTTCCTTTTTTGCTTTACAGTTCCGATCTGCTTTCTTGTATTTTTACATCTTTCCAGATCCTCGTGTTTAGCTGGCCCTTCTCCACAACCTTGTGAGTTCACGTCTGAGGAACCTTCACACTTTTGGTTCCATGATCCACAATGTACACCTTTGTGTGGATGTTGGACATGGTTTTCATCCTCTTGTGATTTTATCTCAGCCAGAGATTTGCTTTTATATGTGTCATCTTCAAGCAAGCATACACACCCGTCTTTAATAACCGTAATGCTACTTGGGTATTGCGCAGCAAGATGATGACAATCATCCTTTTTCTCCATATTTATGTTCATGTTTTCTGTTTGTAAAGGAAGGCTAGTTCTCCCGTCAGTAACCATCCGTGATTGTGAGGAATCTAACTGCTCTGGTGGGTATGACGCTAACGTCTTGCAAGTGTCATCATTCACAGTATTTGCAGTCTCACCGAGGACAGGTTCTCCGTTTTGATTAATCATGGGTTTGCAGTGTTTTGCTGTCATGTTCTTGGATCTCTTAGTGACAGATGCGTTTTTCTTTTTCTTGTCTTCCTTGTCTCCTTTATAATTACACTTCCCACTCTTTGTCTGTTTTCTTATATTCTTATCAGGATGGCGGCCATCATGTCTCGCCTGTTCTTCACTAATTCGTGATTTTGTGGCTGTGGTTCTTTCATACTTTTTGTAGCATTTGTGTTGTGGGTTTACTTTGCTGATAACATTTAATGATTTTTGCAGCAAATCACAGGGTTTGGAGACATCTACGGTGGATCCATACTGCTTGTTCAATTTATTTTTAATTCTTTTCTTTTTCTTATGATGTTTATGGTTCACTCTATGTTCAGTGGTTTTGTCATTAATCCCCCCTTTGGTGTTTCTTAAATTGAAACTACTAGTCATGCGAACAGGATCACAATCATCCTGAACACATATATGACGGGCGTCGCTCTGAGGAGTAGCAGAGGTATCTGAGGTCGCATCTGATGTATGTTCGGAAATCATTTGGCACTGTTTGTAAGATTCATCTGTTTCACTGCTTGTGATCTCCAGGTCTGAACCCTTTGTCATATCATCTGTGTGACTACCATCTTTGTGACTACCACTTGTCTGTTGGTTGTCAATCACATTTTCACATGATGTACTGGAATTAATGCAACCATCAGTCAATCTATTCTTCAGCCCTTGAACCCCAAATCTGCCCATTGTTTCAAGAGCTTCACTGGAAAATGTATTCTCATCACTCTCAGTATCAAGAAGCATTGACGATCCTGTCAGAGAATCATACTCAAAAGCAGGAGATACTGTTAAATGTACCAACATCAGTTCTTTATCATGGCAATCCATTTGAGCATCCACTGTTTCACCAGAACCAACATCAAACACCCTGGGACTTCCCAACCTTTCTGACAGTCTGTTGAGCCTTCTTTGTGGGAATTTACACACAGCTGTGTTTTCAGAGTTGTCACATTCAACCATGGCTGCGTTGATTGCTCTGAAGGAAATTTCGGCAGCAAGGTTTTGCACCTCACAATCACTCACTGGGGAGGGCTCCTTATGCACATCCGACTCCAACAATACTATAGGTAGTGCTATAGATGATTCAAGAGCCTCGGGTGAAATGTTTTCAGCTTTCACAGATGTTTCTAAGTGGGTGTTTGCAAGTTCATCAACTACACCTGTTGTTTGTTTACAATCGAGAATTTCACTTAAAGTAGAAATGACAGCAACAGATGAAATGTTTTCAGTTTGCCTAGTCTGTATTTCTGATGTTACTGTCTCACTCTTGGTGGACACTTCAAAGACATGTGCTCTATCTTTGGAATATTTACTTTTATCTAAAGTTGGCTGGATTAACTCAGATGAAATGTTTTCAGTTTGCCTTGGGGGTATTTTAGATGCTGCTGGCTCTGTTTTAACAGGTTTAAGGACCACATTTACTATTTCTTCAGAACCGTTAATTTCATTTAAAGATGAACTGATTGCCTGACAAGAAATGTTTTCAGCATTCCTGAATTTCTTTCCAGGTTCATCTGGCTTTGTTTCAGAGGATCCATCAATCTCTTGGCTATGTACTTTTAAGTTACAAGCTTCATTTGAACCCGATTTCTTGGCCTTAGAAGAAATGTTTTCATCCACACCACATCCACATTCTATTTCTGGTCTAGTGAGATTTCTGTAAGTCATCTCATATGTATCTGTTTCATCATTTGGAAATTTTGGTGAATATGAACATGGCTGAAGCTGACTTTCTGCACAATCTTTAAGGTTGGTAACATCAGGGTGAATTAAAGCAAGCTCATCTCTCTGTATGTTTGTAATCTCTAGACATACCTGCAGTATATTAGAGCCTGGTGGCTCTGATTTTTGCTGGAGATCATCACATGATAGAGCTAATATTTCAGGCAAAGCACCATGTGAATGCCCTTCCTGGTGAAAGTCGGTGACAGTTGTCTCCCTTGTATGAACATCTACATGTGCGAGTTCTATCTCTTTTTCAGTTTGCTTTTGAAAGTAGTGACAGTGCGGTGGACTCGAACATCTACTCTCATTTCCATTATCTGAATCTTCTCTCATGTTGTAATGCATCGTTTGCAAAAGCCTGCAACAGTTGGAATCAAAGGAGGCATATCCACATTTACCTTGAAAAAAGACAATTTCAAAGTTCTTTTTAGAAGAAAGAAGGCTTTCGCTGAGAGACTGGCAGCGGGATAGATAGGGGTGACCTGTACAACAGTCAGATTTGAATGTTGCATAACCACAACATCCTTGGAAGAAAACAACTGAGCCTTTGTCCTCTGTTCCTGAGTTCTTCAACGCACTGTTCCTGCTTGGTGACAGCAACCTAATGTCATTGATGCTATTCAAATGTGTCCTTGGGAAGGCTACCGGATTTAGGCATCTATTTGATGGAAATTCAATATTTGAAGGCGATTCGTGGTTTGGCCCACGCAGAAGTTTTGAATATCCTGTATTACACTTGGGAATGCCTGTAGAATTGGCTTCATATGACCTAGACCAGCGTCCAAAACAAAAAGGGCCATGTTTTGATTTTGAGATACAAAGACATCCATCAGATGTTCCACTATGCTTGCTGCTGGTTTTGCCATCACATCCTGAAGGACCTCCTCGTGTACCTTCGTTGGTGACCTCAAGGGAATCTTGTGTGTTGGATCCACAACAATTAGTAAAAAGCCCACAGCAAATGTTAGAGTCCTTTGTTCTGCATCTGTAAAACCAACGCCTTCTCCTGAAGTTCCTGAAACAGTCCCATGGAATACACGAATCTATCCAATCAATTCTCTGAGACCAGAAATCAGGTGGAGTCTGTGGTTGTGTGTTTCGATTGCGCCACATTGCTCGGTTTTGAATAGTCACACCTGTATTTCAAGGGTGCAGTGGATTTGTCACAAAACAAGGGGTATGCCTACTTGCCCATAGAATCAATCGCAAACCCCAATACATTAATTTTGCAGAAGCAATTAACACTTTTGCAAAAACTACATTTGAACAAATCAATACCATGTTCAATACAAAATCGTCATGTAAAAGTGAACAGTGTTACAAAATTCAGGAAATTATTCTTTGACATTGACATGAGCACTTCCAACACACCCGCAGTGTTCCTTGAGTCGTCTCTGAATGTCCAGAAGACGTTGTCTGAAAGTCAATAGAAAAGTACAAATCTTCAGGCTTAACACTCAATAATAAATTCAAATAACGTCTAACATTACGTTATTAACGACCAAAATTTGCAAGAAAGATAGTAAAACGCGTGTTGGGGCAATGAATGATGGAGAGTGAGTGCCGCGGAGAGACGATTTTACGTCACAAGATGACGTAGTAAATACGTCATATCTAGTCCGGATATGACGAAAGGGGATTTAGGCTGGATATAAAGGAATTACGTAAACAAACATGGCGATGCCGTAACAATTAATAACGGTGGTGACGAGCCGGATATAAAGACATTTTGTTTTGAACACGATATGCTATTTAAAACATTGTTCTATAAAAGTAATAACAATAGATAATGTATTCATAGGATTTTATACATTGGTAACACACCAGTGACGAGGGTAATTATTCCTCGATTTATATATTATTTTGAAAATCTATTTTGTAAAGAGGGACAGCTTCCAATCTAACCTATAACGCCTTTTGACTCAGCCTGTCATTATCGATTCAATCCATCCATGGCGATGTTGTATGTAACATGAATTTCAACATTTATGGTTGAGAAGTCGGTGTACTTACCAAAATAACATGACACTTGAAAATCTTCAAAATGCGTACTTGCAACAAAGGCTGTGAATCGACCCTCCACCCCACACCAAACCTTGTTAAAGGCAATACATCACCATGACAACATGCCTTTGAATACCCATAAGGTCCATGTCTGCGCATCTGCCTCTTTTAACTACCTCCATGGTGCTGAGCTGCAGAGGAGATGCATCGACGGCGCAACGACATCATGACACCTACGTCAACGGAACCTCTAGAGAAGTAGTTGTTTGACAGCTCAGCAGTGGCACGCCATCATAATCTCATCGCTGACTTATTTTGCACTTTGACTTTCGGATGAGTAACGTTATACTTTGTTTTCTTGTACAGTAAGCTGTACGTGAGATATTGATTATTGAAGTACTGAATGACGAGTCGTCCCATTTGCAACAAAGTACATGTTTAGACTCAGAACTGTCAATGTCATCAAATACGGAAAACTACTAAAATAAGGTTTAGTAAAGGTTTGCATAATTTAGGTAGGATTCAAAGAATTCCAAGGTAATGGTATATCCTCAAACAGGCCTCGCTTGTATCTGACTAAAGCGAGGAATCAGGAAGGGTGGTGAGGTTATTATCTAAAAGGGCATGGGTGGTCCAGTCGTATATGATGCCGCAATTACGTGTGCAGAATTGCGTCCCTTATGCCTGTAGATACCAATGATCGTGGGTTCGAATCCCGGTTCGCCCTGATAACGTTTTCCCCCAAACCCTTGATGCCAACAACAAGCTGACACAACGTAACACAACAGAAACAAAGCCTCGTTAAGCGAAATTGAGCCATTCCACATTTTGAAATCTCACGTGACTAATCAACATCTTTGACAAAAAGCATGTATGTTGGGTGTCAAAACGTGTGATGATACACGCCTAAAGAAATTTGGATTCGGGCTTTCAGAACTTTGGCAATGACGTTTGGAAATTACAACAAAGTATCTCAAGATATTTTCAGAATATTGATTATTGTATGCCATTTACTCAATATGAATAAGTTAACATCCTGTCGAAAATGGTCATCCTTAAAATTTAATAACTAGCTATGAAGTTTCAGTTAATACTTGTATGACTGATATAAGCGTAATTTAACTATGGAAACTATTTAAACGATTACTCAAAAAACACAAACACGTTCAGTTCTGTTCAATGATTGCCTGTTTTCGTGTCGATTGTCTTCATCCCTTATATTGATGGACATGACACTATTCAGAGAGTGTTGTGTATAATAATGGATAAAAAGATGGGCAACAATTAAAATCGCGTTCTAGATTACTGCACGACCGTCTCCGTTGTAAATATCATTGTTATATTATTGTTATATTATTGTTATATTATTGTTATTGCTAATGTGAGACCCAAACCTTCTGTCCAATATGATTAACAAATATTCTGTACATGTTCACCATAAAATCATTTTCCGTTTGGAGACGTATTTATCACACAGGATGATAAGTATATTCCATTTTCAAGAAATGCAAACAAAATCAATATTAACATCTGGGTATAGGAATTAGACACTTCCGGTACTTTTGAATAATTTGTCTTGGTTGCTATGGTGACGGTATTGATTTCTACCCGACTACCCGTTACATTTTTCATGTCAAAACGTATCATATTTCATCATCTACGATGAAGAGATATGTTTATTTCCTCGTTTGAAATTCCAAACAAAAAGAAACGTTAACTACGATTTGATGTTAATAAAAATCTATTGCTAATAAGTTTCAAGACTGTTGATTGTTGGAACTAAACATAAGGTAAAGGCATAATGTGAAGTTCTTTATTAAGAGAACGGCTACCAAGTAGGCCGGAACTCATTAGTTGCAGGAACCGATCGGTTCTACTAAATATTAAACGTCAAAGCTGGAGATAATAACCACTCACACAATTGACATAAAAAAGGAACTGTTTGTTGCCTCAAGCCGCCCAGCAAAAATTGTGCCATACGACCGCGATCTATAAACAGTCATTGAGGGTCTGGACCAGACAATTCAGTGCCACGCTGGCACGTTTACTAATT
Organism: Haliotis cracherodii; assembly: GCF_022045235.1. Taxonomy (NCBI): domain Eukaryota; kingdom Metazoa; phylum Mollusca; class Gastropoda; order Lepetellida; family Haliotidae; genus Haliotis; species Haliotis cracherodii. The sequence continues at coordinate 1,605,000 of NW_027266279.1, forward strand.
TTGGTAAAACTGATCACGAAATGATAACTTGGAATTACTTCCGTTGAGTACAAATGCACTGTTCAAGAAATGGGGTTGCAAGGTCGTGACTTTTGTTACAGAACGAATGACGATGAATTTGATCACGTGGTACAGATATTCTGGTCCTGTGGGACACAAACTCTCATCATTGAATGCATTTTAATGTCTTTAGATCGGTATCATAAACTAACGATATGCTAGTCAGGCTTCTCTATCTCTTTATGTAATGTATTAATAATTGTATCATAATTTAGTAACACTATATGCAAGTCAAGCTTCGCAATTCTTTAATATATTGTATTTAGACTTGCTTTATAATCCGACATTATGCAAGTCAAACTTTAAAAATCCTTGTCTAAACTGTATGCAAGACAAACTGCGTAATTCCTTTAAGATTTTGTAAACAATTTATAATATTAATTGGATGCAAGTCAAGCTTTGCATTTCTTCAATGTGATATACTTAGATTTGCTTCGTTTTCTGACGATGTACAAGTCAAGCTTCGCAATTCATAAATGTAATGTATTTTTGATTAAACAAGAGGCCTTAATTCTTTCCACATCCGTTTGATAATTTTACAGAATGTGCAGGCAATGCTGTCAGAAATGATCAGAAGCTAGCTCTGAAAGACGCTTCTGACGTCTGCTATTAACAATTCAAGGCTTTCAACGCTCTTCGTTTTGGGTTACCACAAAAGGTCGTCAGTAATTTAACTTACACGGAGGAATCGGTACTGCGTGAAGGAATACGTAAATCCGCTGTGGACTACTTTCTGGACGTGCAATGGCTGGTACCATCCGACAAATATTTAACCAATCCACCTCCACGTCTCCGGTGTGATTTTCCATTCAACTGGGACTTTGACTTGAGGCAGGGAGGTGAGGCAAAATAATCAGTTGTCATTTCTGTTCGTTTGGTAAATTATGACGTCTTTAGGTAAAATGTAGAAACATATTGAATTGGGGTGTTCTTTTTCATATATTATGCATATTTTGATGTGCATGCTAAACACATCGCCTCACGATACCAAAAATCCGTACCCGTTTTAACTATTTATTTATTAGATGTCATACAAATTCCATAGTTGGATGAAGCAAAATGTTCTTGTTCGTGATCTTCTAAACACCCGAAGCACGTTAAAGGACGACACATTGCTAACATATCACTTACAATTCTTCTATCGATCCGGTGTCATGTCACTCGTTTCCATGACAACAGACCCATATTTTCCAAGATTTCTGATAATACACGATTTTCACGGAAATAATGTGAAGCAAAACATGTCGTGTTGGATCAGTTAGACCAAGTTAGAACAGCAGGTTGAAAAGTGATTTCAAGGCACAACTTAAATGTATATGAATGATGTTGTTGTACAAACATGGACAGAACGGCGCGAACATAAGTTTTCTATAACATTTGCTTCACGAAGGTGTATCTAACGATACTTTCAACACATTACAGATGTGGAGCAGCGTCCGTCGCTACCGTGGCCGTTCTACTCGTGACGACGACCTTATTATCTCCTGTAGCTGCATCACCGACTGGTGCTTCACCTGGTGCGGCAAACAATGCAGTAAGAAGTCCCAACAACGCGCCTCAGTCTCAAGTCAACAGACCACTGATTCTGACCAGTCGGAGGAGTCTAAGTGCTGTACCTTCGGGGGATGTTTTGTCCAGACCACCCAAGTCCGGGGAAGTGATGACCAAGGTTCACAGGTCGGACTAGAAGAAACTGCCACAGAGTCCGACCCAGCAGACTGGACAGTGCAGCAGCAGGTTGATAAGAATGATGATGATGAAGAGGGGGTAATTGATGTTGGACATTGGTCCTATTTACGTCGATTCCGACCGAGGTTCTTCAACAATGGTGGAGCTGATGTAAGTGGCATTAACCAAGTCAAGCAAGATGGCTCTAAACCTTCAGGATTCCGGAGGCTGAGCTTGTGGTTTAGACAATTGCATCAGAGGGCTGAACTCTCCCCTGACTCAGCAGCCTCACCTTCTGCTGTCGTTGCTGTAGAGTGTCCAGAGGAGGAGATTGATGCCACAGACTGTGACGAGGGACAAAACGCACAAAATGAACAGAACTCATCGTCATGGGGAAAAGAGCCATTTTTTGTGTTTGAGAGAGGTCGGTGTGGTTATGCAGCATTTAATCCAAACTGTTGTAGATTGTGGGAGACTATGGAATACTCAATTGCTCACACGTCACCCAGTGCAAGCCATGAAGCGAAACTACCAGCAGGTACAAAGGTTCTTGATGAACCAAAATCGTTATTTAAAAATGACATCTTGGATAATGTTAAACAGAACACATCAGTTACAAGGATCACTGTTGCTTCTGATTTGGAACATACGCAGAAAACGGTCTTACGTACAACATCAACTGAAAATGGTGGACCTTCTGCACCCTCAAAGCAAACGCAAGTCCATACACCTGACACCAAAGACACAGGCAAGGAATTTATGGGCATTGAAAAGGTTGATCTGGCAAGGGACATTGTAAATGTAGTAGGTTCATCATCAGTTCAGAAAGATACTTGTGACAGCGGCCCACCAGTTGGAACTGGACATCATATCAATCATACCATTCCTAAAGTTGTCATTTCCGGGGCTAGGACACCCACGCCTAAGGAAGAAACAAGTCCCAAAGTTTACCAAAAGGTACCAAGCAAGTCTCTTCCTAGACAACGAGCCGTTGATGGAGAAGCTTCCAATGAAGTTAAACAGGACCCAAATCACCATCATGAACCAGAGAAGGAAAGAGTAAAAGTGGACATATTAAACTATATGATTAAGAGTTCTCCCAAAAAAGCACCTAATCGTGCGGTAGATAAAAAAGCACAAGACACATCGAAAGAAGTACCTGGGTTTTCTGATTCCAAAAAGAGTGTGAGGTTTAAGGAGCTACCATATAGTCATTCTTCAACCAAGGGAAGAGCTGTATATATTGGCACATCTAAGCATTCGTCCGCACCAAAGAGGGAGATATTTGACTGCCTTTCGATGACTGTTGAACGCAGATGTGTTACCCTGCAAGGTGCGAACCAGGCCCCGACTACCCCATGCGTGAAACCTGTTGCTCCTCTTGGAGGACCTGTGGAATCCCCTAAAGGGGTCAAAGAATATGTGAACGAGTATTCAGAGCTGTGTAAGGCTTCGGTTGACCAAGAAAGACAAATTCTACAAACCGTTATTGATAGTGTCAGGGAATACTACAAGATGCCAACAGCCCTTGACAATACTGCATCGCAACAGAAAGAAAACAATCAACCTTAATGATCCCAGAACATGATTTTTACCATTCCTAGCATTCATAGAAAATGTTATCAGTCATTTAAAACCCATTTTGGGACATCTATTATGTAGTTATTTCGTTGGATTGGTTGAATGCATAACATAACCGCTGAATAAGGACACCGTTGAAGGTTGTTTCAATCAAAATGGTTCCTGCTCAGCATGCGAGTTTGTGAGTTTTGTCCTGGATGATTATTGATTTTCGTCTGGGCGGGCTGTGAGAACATGGTATGAGAACTATCTTAAGATTGGATTTCTAATTCACACATTAAAAGTGATGTTTATGCATAATGTTACATAACTTATGTACATATAACTGACTTACATTTGCTTGCATATTGTGGTTTCATTTTGAGACTATGAACAACCTTGGCAATGGTTTTAGCTGAATGGTTAGAAGAAATGTTTATTCGGACCGACCATGTTCTATTCTTAGGGACCGCTGGGTTTAATGTTTGAGAGGATTCTTTTTCAAGGAATACCAAAAAATGTCTCTGTAAAAAGGGTCCAAACGTTATTTTTCAGTACATCGAGCATACCAAGTGAACGATTGGCGGGGACTTGAAGACAAAATATTTGTGTGCAGTTAATATTTTTATGAAATCCCATTTTATGAAATGGTCGGCCCCAAATTGATTGGTAAGTACAAGGGAAAGGATTCCTGGTCATTCGTGAAGTTTTGTGTGTTTAAATGTAAAGAATAGTATTCACATTTAAAGCAGTCGCTTTTTTGTAAATGTTAAACAGTAAATGGCATTTGAAAAGCTTGCAGGCTTGTTTGAAATCATTTTTTCTATCGATTGAAATATGCCATGATCTCAAATAGACTTTATATGGGAAGTATTTTCGCTTCTTCGTGGGATTCATAGGCGGAATTCACCCATTTTCCCGTCGTGACATTGTTGTTATAATGATGAGAGCGGCGTAAAACCCAACTCGCTCACTCCAATAAATATAATTATTTCAACAGCAGTCATTATGTATCAAAAATACTACCTTTTTCAAAAAGGCAAAGGGAATTTCTACACTACTTCTGTCCTGGTATTGTTCTATGCGTCATGACCTTTTTGGTGATGCAAATTTAAACCAGGAGTTTCTACATGCTTTACGAAATATACGTATGAGTGTATAGATACTCACATGCGTAAATATATGCATGTGAATGGGGCTTTGGTAACGATGATACATATACACGCTGCTTAAAGAACATTCCGGACCAACGAGATCCAGGAAAATGTGGTAGAAGCGACCACACCCTTACCACAGCCAAAACAATCTCTGTAAAGGCAGATTCGATAGTACAATTCCTTCTGTATAGCATGTGTTTATGAATCTCTGTCAAATAGTGATACCATGTGTTCTGCCCCAAAGGTGGCATCCTTCACAAACACATGCAAAGGCAAGCCAATTGTTCACCTGAAAAAATCCCTGGAATATAAGGCATTAGTCAAAATGGGGAGTTGCATTGGACGTAATGAATGTAATGACCTAGGAACGAGTCGTCACCAAGGAATGCCAGTTTGCAGTCACATAGGAATGTGTCATGATGCTGTCACCTAGGAATGTGTCAGTTTGCAGCCACATAGGAATGTGTCAGTTTGCAGTCATCTAGGAATGTGTCATGATGCTGTCACCTAGGAATGTATCAGTTTGCCGTCACCTAGGAATGTGTCAGCTTGCCGTCACCAAGGAATGTGTCATGAAGCTGTCACATAGGAATATGTCATTATGCTGTCACCTTGGAATATGTCATTATGCTGTCACCTAGGAATGTGACAGCTTGCCGTCACCAAGGACTGTGTCAGCTTGCCGTCACCAAGGACCGTGACAGCTTGCCGTCACCAAGGACTGTGTCAGCTTGCTGTCACCAAGGACTGTGTCAGCTTGCCGTCACCAAGGACTGTGTCAGCTTGCTGTCACCAAGGACTGTGTCAGCTTGCCGTCACCTAGGAATGTGTCAGACTGCCGTCACCTAGGAATGTGTCAGCTTGCCGTCACCTAGAAATGTGTCTGTCTGCCGTCACCTAGGAATGTGTCAGCTTGCCGTCACCTAGAAATGTGTCTGTCTGCCGTCACCTAGGAATGTGTCAGATTGCCGTCACCTAGGAATGTGTCAGATTGCCGTCACCTAGGAATGTGTCAGATTGCCGTCACCTAGGAATGTGTCAGCTTGCCGTCACCTAGGAATGTGTCAGATTGCCGTCACCTAGGAATGTGTCAGCTTGCCGTCACCTAGAAATGTGTCTGTTTGCCGTCACCTTGGAATGTCCCCTCTTCACTTCCCAGGTTTTTTTGATAATGGCAAGTACACTCTCCCCGGACATACCTACAGAACAGGCAATACGACACTCAGTCAGTCGCCGGTCGGTCATCACCATGGCATTTTTGATGTTGCTCACGTCCCAGGCCTTCCAGTAAAGATGGTCGTCTTCAAGGCTCTCCCTGCCACGCATAAACTCTGCTGCCCACGTCTACATGTCCCTCATGTTGGACTCAATGCCATCTTAAAGGATTACTATTGGTGTAAAGCCCTATTTCTGCGAGTTTGTCCATTTTCCAATGATCACAGACCCCTGATTATTTTACTGTCGCAGCGAAACAATTAGGTCAATTGACTCAAGATATCGTAGATTGTCATTGACATCATATAATGTCAACAACATTTCACCGCTCTTCAATTCCTTCTGTATGGGGCTCATCCTCGAAGGAATTTGTTTCCTTTGTATCTATATTTTACCTGACAGACATTTGTTTTCACAAATCATTTTAAAAGTATGTTTTATTTTTAATTATCTGATTTTTATTTTGAGCTCTGACAACATCGTTATTGAAAGTACAAGTGATTACAAGAAACGGTCAATACAATACACCAGCGATATAGTGTAATCAGATATGCATTGTTCGATATCTCGTATAGTTGATTAAATTAAACTCGACCTCCCTCGTCTGTCAGACATCCATGGGTAGTCCTGACACCGCGTGCACCCACAACACCGTTTGTGTCGAACATGGGCCATGTCGAAGAAGGCTTGCGAAACACTCCTCTTGCTCAATTTCGACAGGAACTGGGGGCAGCACCTGATTTCACACGTGCAGTAAACGATGTCGTCCGCATATCCTTGATCTGAAAAACAAGAATTAATCGTTAACGAATTGAGTAAGTAAGTGAAGGTATGTTGTTTTACGCCGACAATTTTACAGTCTTATCACGACGGCGAAAACTTAAACATGCGTGATTTAGCGTGCAGCAATGCCCAGATACTAAGTCAAGCTTGTCGAGCATGGTCAACAATCAATCTATCCCCCACACACACACACCCAACCCCCCCCCCCCCCCCCCCCCCCCAACCCCAACCCCCCCTCCACACACACACACACACACACACACACACACACACACACACACACACACACACGGCCTTTGCAATAGTATATACAATATTAATTTTAACATGTTAAGTAGCAGCATCTATATAATCAGTATATACAGGTATGGGAGGGATATTAAGGTCTTCGGGTAACCTTGAGGTTGTGGGTCGGTAAGGGGGTTTTAGATTAGCTTTGAGATCTCAGGGATATATTTTCTCGGAGTGACATTAATGTCTTCCATTGATATTGAGGTTGCTGGTCGGTATTGAGGTTTGAGATTAGTATTGAGATCTCAGGGGTATATTGAGGTCTCGGAGTGGCATTAAGGGCAACGGTGGATATCGAGGTTGCAGATTGCTATTGAGGTTTGAGACAAGTATTGAGATCTCAGGGGTATATTGAGGTCTAGGATTGGCATTCAGGTCAACGGTGGATATCGAGGTTGCAGATTGCTATTGGGGTTTGAGATAAGTATTGAGATCTCAGGGGTATATTGAGGTCACGGAGTGACATTAAGGTCTCCCATTGATAATTCAATTCAATTTGGAATATTAATATAATGCCCTAATTCAATTTGGATAGGAGCGGTGCCACGTCTACATTTACCAAAAGCGCTTCTGTGGGCTCTCGTATAACAGTACAATAGTATACGCTTAGGTTATTACCTCCTGTGCGAAGGACTAACGGGGTGTGAAGTTGCATTTCCCCATTCAATTTTATGAAATAGTCACATGAGTGCGCCTGTACCTACATGACTGACACGTGATGGAGCCTACCAGAAGGACGCATGGCAAAAGCAGGAGGGCCGTCTTCATCCTGAAGATAACAACAGTGGTGGAGATTATACCTTTGATGGCGATGACGGCATTAATCATGATAACAAATACAATTATGGTGATAATGATGAAGTGACAGATAGCTTGGCTGTAAAAAACAAATAAAAAATAAATAACCGGGCAAAAGCAAATATACACTGATGTTTGATGGTGGCCAAAAACGAAACAACAAACATGAAATATGTATCTGATGGTGGTGTGTTTGATACGGGCATCGATCTAGTAACGTTTATTAACGTTTAAATGTCTTTGGTAATGCAGAGTCAATAGTTCAATAGGTCAGTACTTCAAAGGAATACTGTTGTTTCAAGGAATTATGCCAACGTTTCAACGCACAATTTGCTTCGCATGGTATCACATGGAGTCATCTGACAATTTGTCACCGGATTAGAAACTGACGTCATTGTTTCTGCAGAAGGTACGGCGTGCTAATATCAGTCTGTAGTCACTTGGGAGATACAGGTAATTCATTTTACCGATGTATTGGTGTTTGTATTTACAATTGGGAACAGCTGACTTGCCTTTGAATGTGTTTGTGACGGTTGCCACCAGTGTGGAAGGATACTCTCACCTCTTCGCAAACCCTTGGTATAATCACTATGTGATAGTGATTCATAAATACATGCTGATGACATTGTCAGAATCGTACAATGGACTCTCATACTTCTCATGATTTATTGAAAGGGTTTTATCGCTTTTATGTAACTGGATTTTACGTTCATCAAGGATTGGGCACATCTTCATATTGTCTTTGTTTGATCTAAACCGTACGTTTATATTCACAGTAAAATGTAGGCAAATACAAAAGGTCTACGCCAGAGACTAGTCAGTCTTCGAAACAGATTCTTTTGGGCGGAAAAGGCAAAATAGCTGTGAAAATTTTATGAATGGATAACTAAAAATCAGAGGTGACACCGGGTGTTCGCGAAAAGAGTAAGTATGTCCCGCCCTACTGGAGTGAGTGAGTGAGTGAGTGAGTTGGGTTTATCGCCGCTTTTAACAGTATTCCAGTTATATCACGGCGTGTCAGCTTAATGTGGGAGGAAAGCCCGAAGTGATGCAGGTCACAGACGTTTACCACTTCGGTGAAACCCACGAGCACGGGTATGGTGCTGACAAACCTAGAAACATAATCGGGGCGAACCGGGATTCGAACCCACAATCATAGGTTTCTGGTGTGCCCAAGGGACCCTGCCCCACTGGAAGCACCCGCCACACACTATTTTCATAAAATACTAGCTGTTGTCGCCTGATCGATGGACCAGAAAATCCAGTGACACGCTAGTGTATTTACTGACATTGTTGAAACTAAAACCGATATGATAATTTTGAATTAAGTCTATTGGGTACAAGTGTAGAAATTCTGCTTCTTGGCAGTAAAGAAAAACGTGCAAGAAATATGCTCGTTTTACAACACAGTGGGGTTGAGGGTGAGGTTTTGTGTGTTGAGGTTTGGTGTGTGTGTGTGTGGGGGGGGGGGGGGGGGGTGAGTTTTATATTGTCTCAGACAAAATTCAAACTAACCGTTCAATATGGAAATAACAACAGCTGCAGAGCTAAAGATAAGCTGCGTATTTGCGTAAAATCCCCCCCCCAAAAAAAAATAAAATATTATAATAATAATAATAATAATAATAATAATAATAATAATAATAATAATAATAATTTTTTTAAAAATAAAAAATAAAATAAAATAAATAATAATGATAAAAAAAAACCAAATAAATATATTCAATTTTACTTGAGTACAGAACCGCATGCATTACATGAATACTATATAGTATCTCAAATGTATAAAAACAGCATGCGTAAATACCCAATGAAGCTTTTTCAGCATGCGTACAAACGAGCGAATTTCAGAAATACAATTAGGAGCTAATTTACTTTCCGAGTCAAGTGTATTGTTAGAACCCTTATATACATCTAAAACATATTTTTTTTGAAGTCTCAAAATGTCAACTCATTTTGGAAAAAAACAATAGAATGATGAACAGATGAGTGAAAAATAATATTGGTTTCCAAACGAAAAATGTAATAACCCGATTAAAATAAAAAACCTTTGAGTAAAAAAACTCAATTACATAAAACGTTATCAGGAGCTCTTACAACAGAAAGTCATGTCATTGGCTAATATATATATAATACAGTAACAAGCGTGTAAAATATGTGTGTTTACTTCCATTATTCCCATGGTAACATGCTGCGTTTTAGCTGAATCAGATAAAGTCTTCAGTTTATGTGTTGGAAGTTATGCTAAGCAACATAAAATTTATTATAACCGCCTCAGTGGATAAAGCATCTACCCGGATAGCGGAAGGTATGAGGTTTTCATGCCCTTGTCGCGAGATTAACCAAAAGACGTTACAAGAATTATGGTACTTTTTGTTACAATGTTAATAAAAGCGACAAAGCCCTTTCCATATCATCAGTAACCTCTGCCAAAAGCAGAGTCGACTGTACGATGATTCTGACCATTTCATGAGCAGGAGTTTATGAAACACTATCAACGCCGCTTTTAACAGTATTCCAGTTATATCGCGGTGTGTCAGCTTAATGTGGGAGGAAAGCCCGAAGTGATGCAGCTCTTTGACGTTTACCACTTCGGTGAAACCCACGAGCACGGGTATGGTGCTGACAAACCTAGAAACATAATCGGGGCGAACAGGGATTCGAACCCACAATCATAGGTTTCTGGCCTGCCCAAGGGACGCAACTCTGCACAGCGAATCGCGGCGCCTTAGACGACTGGGCCACCCATGCCCACTGCTCGCCTGTAAAAAACACGGGAACATATGGTACAAATAAAAAATACTAAGTATTAGGAAATTGCATCTGACATCATTTTTGTCACTGATACGTCAAATTTGGAAATGCCCTCACGTGGCTACCATAATACATTTTGAAAGCTTTACTGGGGCCTTGAATGATGTATCAAACATGTCTTACCTTTCATAAAATCAAAAGAATGAAATGTAGTTTTCGACTTCATCACTGTCAAGTCTTGGGGCTGTGGTTTATGTACAACGCAACCCGGACATCGAGGTGGGCGGAGTTAGCAAGCCGGGCCAGGAAGCTCGCGTCTCATTGGCTGAGAAAGAACTTTTGTTTGTCAGTGACAGCCGAAATCGGTTACGATCAACAGCACCTGGGCAAGATATGTCATATCCTCATCCTTGAAGGGGAAATATTTCAGCATTGGTATTATCATGTTGTCATATCAGTTCATTTTCTGAATGTTGTGGAGTGTCTATAGTGGTGTGTATATATTGGCGTGTATGTTGTTGTGTGTATGTAGTGTTGTGTATGTATTGGCGTGTATGTTGTGGTGTGTATGTAGTGGTGTGTATGTAGTGGTGTGTATGTAGTGGTGTGTATGTATTGGCGTGTATGTTGTGGTGTGTATGTAGTGGTGTGTATGTTGTGGTGTGTATGTAGTGGTGTGTATGTATTGGCGTGTATGTTGTGGTGTGTATGTAGTGGTGTGTATGTATTGGCGTGTATGTTGTGGTGTGTATGTAGTGGTGTGTATGTAGTGGTGTGTATGTTGTCGTGTGTATGTAGTGGTGTGTCTGTAGTGGTGTATGTTGTGGTGTGTATGTTGTGGTGTGTATGTAGTGGTGTGTATGTTGTCGTGTGTGTGTAGTGGCGTGTATGTTGTGCTGTGTATGTTCTGGTGTGTCTGTAGTGGTGTGTATGTAGTGGTGTGTCTGTAGTAGTGTGTATGTAGTGGTGTGTATGTAGTAGTGTGTATGTAGTAGTGTGTATGTTGTGCTGTGTATGTTCTGGTGTGTCTGTAGTGGTGTGTATGTAGTGGTGTGTCTGTAGTAGTGTGTATGTAGTGGTGTGTATGTAGTGGTGTGTCTGTAGTAGTGTGTATGTAGTGGTGTGTATGTAGTGGTGTGTCTGTAGTAGTGTGTATGTAGTGGTGTGTATGTTGTGGTGTGTCTGTAGTGGTGTGTATGTTGTGGTGTGTATGTTGTGGTGTGTATGTAGTGATGTGTCTGTAGTGGTGTGTATGTAGTGATGTGTCTGTAGTGGTGTGTATGTAGTGATGTGTATGTAGTGCTGTGTATGTAGTGATTTGTCTGTAGTGGTGTGTATGTAGTGATGTGTCTGTAGTGGTGTGCATGTTGTGGTGTGTATGTAGTGTTGTGTATGTAGTGGCGTGTATGTTGTGCTGTATATATGTTGTGGTGTGTATGTAGTGGTGTGTATGTAGTGGTGTGTATGTAGTGGTGTGTATGTAGTGGTGTGTATGTTGTGGTGTGTGTGTTGTGGTGTGTATGTAGTGGTGTGTATGTAGTGGTGTGTCTGTAGTGGTGTGTATGTAGTGGTGTGTGTGTTGTGGTGTGTCTGTAGTGGTGTGTATGTAGTGGTGTGTCTGTAGTGGTGTGTATGTAGTGGTGTGTATGTAGTGGTGTGTGTGTTGTGGTGTGTCTGTAGTGGTGTGTATGTAGTGGTGTGTCTGTAGTGGTGTGTATGTTGTGGTGTGTCTGTAGTGGTGTGTCTGTAGTGGTGTGTATGTAGTGGTGTGTCTGTAGTGGTGTGTATGTAGTGGCGTGTATGTTGTGCTGTATATATGTTGTGGTGTGTATGTAGTGGTGTGTATGTAGTGGTGTGTATGTAGTGGTGTGTATGTAGTGGTGTGTATGTTGTGGTATGTATGTAGTGGTGTGTCTGTAGTGGTGTGTATGTAGTGGTGTGTATGTTGTGGTGTGTATGTAGTGGTGTGTATGTAGTGTTGTGTATGTAGTGGTGTGTATGTTGTGCTGTATATATGTTGTGGTGTGTATGTAGTGGTGTGTATGTAGTGGTGTGTATGTAGTGGTGTGTATGTTGTGGTATGTATGTAGTGGTGTGTATGTAGTGGTGTGTATGTTGTGGTGTGTATGTTGTGGTGTGTGTGTTGTGGTGTGTATGTAGTGGTGTGTATGTAGTGGTGTGTATGTATTGGCATGTATGTTGTGCTGTGTATGTTGTGGTGTGTGTGTTGTGGTGTGTATGTAGTGGTGTGTATGTAGTGGTGTGTCTGTAGTGGTGTGTATGTAGTGGTGTGTGTGTTGTGGTGTGTCTGTAGTGGTGTGTATGTAGTGGTGTGTCTGTAGTGGTGTGTATGTAGTGGTGTGTATGTAGTGGTGTGTGTGTTGTGGTGTGTCTGTAGTGGTGTGTATGTAGTGGTGTGTCTGTAGTGGTGTGTATGTTGTGGTGTGTCTGTAGTGGTGTGTCTGTAGTGGTGTGTATGTAGTGGTGTGTCTGTAGTGGTGTGTATGTAGTGGCGTGTATGTTGTGCTGTATATATGTTGTGGTGTGTATGTAGTGGTGTGTATGTAGTGGTGTGTATGTAGTGGTGTGTATGTAGTGGTGTGTATGTAGTGGTGTGTATGTTGTGGTATGTATGTAGTGGTGTGTCTGTAGTGGTGTGTATGTAGTGGTGTGTATGTTGTGGTGTGTATGTAGTGGTGTGTATGTAGTGTTGTGTATGTAGTGGTGTGTATGTTGTGCTGTATATATGTTGTGGTGTGTATGTAGTGGTGTGTATGTAGTGGTGTGTATGTAGTGGTGTGTATGTAGTGGTGTGTATGTAGTGGTGTATGTTGTGGCATGTATGTTGTGGTGTGTTTGTAGTGGCGTGTATGTAGTGGTGTGTTTGTTGTGGCGTGTATGTTGTGGTGTGTTTGTAGTGGCGTGTATGTAGTGGTGTGTTTGTTGTGGCGTGTATGTTGTGGTGTGTCTGTTGTGGTGTGTATGAAGTTGTGTATGTTGTGTTGTGTGTGTAGTGGCGTGTATGTAGTGGTGTGTATGAAGTTGTGTATGTTGTGTTGTGTGTGTAGTGGTGTGTATGTAGTGGTGTGTATGTAGTGATGTGTCTGCAGTGGCGTGTATGTAGTGATGTGTCTGCAGTGGCGTGTATGTAGTGATGTGTCTGCAGTGGCGTGTATGTAGTGATGTGTCTGCAGTGGCGTGTATGTAGTGATGTGTCTGCAGTGGCGTGTATGTAGTGATGTGTCTGCAGTGGCGTGTATGTAGTGATGTGTCTGCAGTGGCGTGTATGTAGTGATGTGTCTGCAGTGGCGTGTATGTAGTGATGTGTCTGCAGTGGTGTGTATGTAGTGATGTGTCTGCAGTGGCGTGTATGTAGTGATGTGTCTGCAGTGGTGTGTATGTAGTGATGTGTCTGCAGTGGCGTGTAGGTAGTGATGTGTCTGCAGTGGCGTGTATGTTGTGGTGTGTGTGTAGTGGCGTGTATGTTGTGGTGTGTGTAGTGGCGTGTATGTTGCGGTGTATCTGTAGTGGCGTGTATGTTGTGGTGTGTCTGTAGTGGCGTGTATGTTGTGGTGTGTATGTTGTGGTGTGTGTGTAGTGGCGTGTATGTTGTGGTGTGTCTGTTGTGGTGTGTGTGTAGAGGCGTGTATGTAGTGGTGTGTATGAAGTTGTGTATGTTGTGGTGTGTGTAGTGGCGTGTATGTAGTGATGTGTCTGCAGTGGCGTGTATGTAGTGATGTGTGTGCAGTGGCGTGTATGTAGTGATGTGTCTGCAGTGGCGTGTATGTAGTGATGTGTCTGCAGTGGCGTGTCTGCAGTGGCGTGTATGTAGTGATGTGTCTGCAGTGGCGTGTATGTTGTGGTGTTTCTGTAGTGGCGTGTATGTAGTGATGTGTCTGCAGTGGTGTGTATGTAGTGATGTGTCTGCAGTGGTGTGTATGTAGTGGTGTGTATGAAGTGATGTGTCTGCAGTGGCGTGTATGAAGTGATGTGTCTGCAGTGGCGTGTATGTTGTGATGTGTCTGCAGTGGTGTGTATGTAGTGATGTGTCTGCAGTGGTGTGTATGTTGTGGTGTGTATGTAGTGATGTGTCTGCAGTGGTGTGTATGTAGTGGTGTGAATGTAGTGATGTGTCTGCAGTGGCGTGTATGTAGTGGTGTGTCTGCAGTGGTGTGTATGTAGTGATGTGTCTGTAGTAGTGTGTATGTAGTGATGTGTCTGCAGTGGTGTGTATGTAGTGATGTGTCTGCAGTGGTGTGTATGTAGTGGTGTGTCTGCAGTGGTGTGTATGTAGTGATGTGTCTGTAGTAGTGTGTATGTAGTGGTGTGTCTGCAGTGGCGTGTATGTAGTGATGTGTCTGCAGTGGCGTGTATGTAGTGGTGTGTCTGCAGTGGCGTGTATGTAGTGGTGTGTCTGCAGTGGTGTGTATGTAGTGATGTGTCTGTAGTAGTGTGTATGTAGTGATGTGTCTGTAGTGGCGTGTATGTAGTGATGTGTCTGTAGTGATGTGTCTGTAGTGGTGTGTCTGCAGTGGCGTGTATGTAGTGATGTGTCTGCAGTGGCGTGTATGTAGTGATGTGTCTGCAGTGGCGTGTATGTAGTGATGTGTCTGCAGTGATGTGTCTGCAGTGGCGTGTATGTTGTGGTGAGTATGTAGCTGTCATACTGGGTAGCATCATGACGTTACAATCATCTCCTAAGCGATGGTGAGAAATGTTTGTAATTATGACATACATCGGTCATCGCAATGGTTGATGGTGGATGAATGTTGTTTAATGCCTCCGTCACCGCTATATCACCGCAGCCTGTCAATAATAGAGCCTGGACCTGACAGGACAGTGACTAAACTTCGGAAAATTTGTACCAACTGCTAGTATACAATAGTATACATAAAGGTTTGTAAAGTTTATTAATCTCTTCGACAAGTATGTTTTTCCATCTTACATTACATCAAACCGTTCACCGGAAGCGTTTAAGAGATAAATGGCTACTACGTCCTTGGTGCTACTTGTGTGAAGTGAAAAAAGTAAGAAACTAATTACCTCTGTAACTATCATTCTGTTGATCTCCTGTATTATTAAACTAATACTGCATAACTGTGAATTGCTGAAAGTATATTTACCAACTGCAAATATACCAGCATTCTCGGAAATGCCCAAACGAAAAGACGTGAAACCTGAAATGTATTATGGGCCTTACATTACTGCATAAATCTGTATGAATGCATGTACTTGTGAGTGATGCTGTTTTTGCTCGTGCGGACAAACTACCGTCCAAATGAGATACCATGCCGCAGTTTTAGAGAGTGAGTATGGTTTTATGCCGCTTTTAGCAATATTCCAGCAATATCACAGCGGGGGAAACCAGAAATGGCCTTCACACCTTGTACCCATGTCGGGAATCGAACGCGGGTCTTCGGCGTGACGAGCGAACGCTATAACCACTAGGCTACCCGACCGCCCCCCGCAGTTTGAACATGGATACCACTCAGTCATTATTTTATCACCTTAACGCTGAGTGCCAGACAGGGTAACAACAAGTACAATCTCTTAACGTCTTGGTATTGCAATATCCAAGCTCTACCAGGCTGGGACGAAGCTCTACCAGGCGGGGACGAAGCTCTACCAGGAGGGGATGTCAAAACATCGAATCTGGGATGGGAAAACGAGTGGTCGACAGTATGAGTCCACGCCGTCGTGAACGATGATACACAATCAGGGAAGACATTGTTACCCCCCAATACTGCGTACCATGGATCTATTCTTCCACATGGTTTGTAATCTTTAAGTTTGTCAACAGACTTTATTAGCTTTATTGAACAGACAAAAAACAAAAACAAACATTTGTAGTGTAGACAATTTTATACAAATATCCCCAGACTTTATTCATGATCCCAAACTTTTTTTGTTCAGTATATGTCTCATATCTTTGTTTATTTGTTTGTTCACTCATTCACAAACGATTAACATTTAAGATTGATGTTAGTTCCACACTATTACCTCCAAGTAGCCATCGTAAATTTCAGTATGTTGCCTTCGAAACGGACTTCTTGTGTTCGAGCTTGCGATGCGTCAAATGACACTTTAATCAAATATAATTGACAGAAGAAGGCTGCGTTATTCAACAAACGATTGTTACGGCCAGCTAAAGTACGTGTTTGTTTGTAAAACACCTCGTAAAGTGCAATACATAATTTATTTTATGTTTTTATTTTTTTATTTTTTCAATTGTTTTTTTGTTTGTTTTGTTTTGTTTTGTTTTGTTTTGTTTTTTTGTTTTTGTTTTTTTGTTTTTTTTTGGGGGGGGACAATTCCTGTTATGCGACAAGAATATCTTTGCATCATTTAAATGAATTAATTCAGCCATACCTACCAGGATGTCCCCCGCACCAGTACATGTATTTATGACAAGGAAGAAATTCGTTGGGTATTTAAAATGTTAAATACTGGTGTCTTAAAATAATTTCAAAAGAGACTTAAACACTGAAAAACGCCTTGCTCGGGGAATTACACAATCCAATCACAGCAACGAACGCCGGAGATGGGGGACATCTGCAGAGCATGATTCAGCACGGACATTAAACCACTGACTGACACATGCATCTTGAGCACATCCGTTTATATTAAGCTCTCTCACAGGGGCATGAGTTTAGGGGAAATAGTGTCGCCGAGAAATGCGTACTTTCGCTTCAATCTGATTGGCTGATCCGCGCCTTTAATTGTATTGTCCGGAGAGCGGCAGAAGGTGACGTTTTATCAGTATTGTCCAGTAGAAATTGTAACGTCGTTCTAAAAGAAGCCTGACAGTGGAAGTGTATGTTTTAAAACTAGATGCTGAATACTGTATCTTGTAGATGTAGATATAATTACATGTATCCTAAAGTGTATCGTCATCTTGATCCACAAGTTACAGCTGAGATGTACTTGCACTCTATTTTCACCATCAATCAAGGCACATTTAAAGAGATTCCTTTTTAAACAGTACTATCCAGTCCTGATCCACTATCCAGTCCTGATCCAACACGCACGCACACACGCACGCACGCACGCACGCACGCACGCGCGCACACACAAACACACACAAACATTCTCCATGCTGTGGCATAACCTGCTTGGTAGTTTGTTTGTTTGTTGTTTTACGCCACACTCAGCAATATTCCAGCTATATAACGGCGGTCTGTAAATAATCGATTCTGGACCAGACAATCCAGTGATTGATATCATGAGCATCAATCCACGCAATTAGGATCGATGACATGCTTTAACCAAGTCAGCGAGTCTGACCACCCGATCCCGTTAGTTGCCTTTTACGGCAAGCATGGGTTGCTGTAGACCTGAGCATAACTTGGTGAATGGAATCTGGTGCATTAGAAATGCACTTTTATATATTTTTGTTTGGCTATGTTGTGTTACAATCATTATTATTATTATCATTATTATTATTGTTGTTGTTGGTGTTGTTGACTGTCGTCTTTTCATCAATTATACATTCTTACAGACCGTAAATCTTCAAATATTTATTTTCTGGGGACACGAATCAATCCTTGTTGCTTGAAAGGTATTATCTAAATCCGCTTCACACTGTTACATATTTTAACGAGTAAAGCACAGAGGTGTTCTGTTTCTCGTGTATAAAGCGGCATGTCGTCTTTAAATGAACGTCTTTAAAAGGCCACGCCACGCCACTGTCCGTTTGGTGTTATCCATCCTTGCATTCGTCACCCATAGGTCCTTTCCCACTCATCGACACAATTGTCAACTCCATTAATGTGAATTTCTTAACTTGTTTTATTTCATCTTAATCTGAATGTCATGATATATCAGCGTGATGTCAAGCTAGATATCCTTCCGTGATATCCGCTCTGTCAACCTTTTGGTTTTTGTGAAGATAACACTTGACATAATATGGTCCAATACATCTTCATAAAGTTTAAGTAACTCGAATGTGACACCTCTTTCAGAGAAGAGCTCTTCTAATTTATTTATTTTTTTAGTTTTCGATTATTTTTCATTTCTGGCACAAACAGTCTGAATCTGACATCTGACATCAAATAAATGTTTGCAGATTACTAGACCTGGCGGTTTCTGACAAGACTTATGATTGTCAGGATTAAACTTTTCTTTCATTTAAAAAATACACATCTTCACGCCACGACCATCTGTCTAATACGATGCTAAAATTCCTTCAAATGGTTCACCCTTCAGACGTTTAAAAAAACCGCCGTGATATAACTGGAATAATGTTAAAAGCGGCGTTAAACCCAACTCACTCACTCACTCACTCAGACGTTTAGTGGAACAGTGGAATGCACTTAGACCTTCAGTCCTGGTGAGGTAAAAACCAAGCTTCTTCGTTGTAGAGATTACACAGGGTAACTCGGAGGGTATATTTAACCATTTATTTTCTGCTAGTATATATATAAAAAAAGTATTATATATAAAAAACTGTAAAAATAAAAGTTGGATTTGATTTACTGAAGAAGTCTTTCATCTCAAACGGGCCTCTTCAGGCCATTCCTAACGGTGTTATATATTCAGGAAGTGGCAACAAACCCGCACCAAGGCCAACCTCGCATAAGTCCATTTTAGTGTGTCCAAGCGTGAGCTTAGAGCTTACAAAATCACCAGTTACGAATAAATAAATATCATATGTGTGTATCCATAAATCACTGTCAAACAGTGATGACACCAGGTGTTCGCGAAAAGGTGAGCGTATCCTCTCCCACCGGCAGAGTCATACTTAAGGATAAACAACAAACTCCGTTTCGTTTTTTTGGATCTCGTAATTTCGTCTAAAACGAATCTGGAATTTATTTGGCTTAAAACAAATTTCTACATTAATTCCTTTCAGAAGAATTTCGCAATTATTTCATGTAACAAAAATCTCGACATTATTTCGTTTATAGCGAACCTTGCCATTAGCAAGGCATATTACTTTTACACATCTTATGATGATGCGGTTTAATGCTTGATAAGCTTATAATGTTCTACACGTGCCTTGATCACATTCGAATACAACTGTATGTACGTTCGCTACACCAAACAACAATACAACCAAACACATCCACAAATCAAATTAAGAAATGTGATTGCAATTGATGCAGCCGCAGCATCGTTTGTGTCGAACGTGGGCCATGTCTGAGAAAGCTTGGGTCAAACTTCGTTTGGAGAGCGAAGATTCAGAGAAGGGGCAGCAGCGGATAACGCACAAGCAGTGGCGTTGTTTAAACACGGGTGCAACACCTGAAAGACAATACAAGAGATGCAAATGTTGCATAAGACATCAGAACGTACATGTCAAGCTTTCAAAATTAACAGTAACGTTTTTAGTCTGTTTGTTTGTTGTTTAACGCTGCACTCAGCAATATTACAGCTAAACTAATGTCCAAAAGTAACGATACCAACTATTTTTAATTCATTTTGAGTTATAAGTGATTTACTTTATATGAAAACATATTTAGACATACCCCACGTACCAAGCCAAATGTGATCGGTGGGGAAAACCGGGAAAATTTGACAATTTGTGTAAAAAACGTACACTTTGCAAAAACCGATGTCATGTGCTGTAGCACGAAATCCACGTGCAGATCTACTGTTAAAACTGTTGACCCGGCACGTTAGGAACACAATACCAACACAAACGTCTGCATGTTAAAATATGATTAAAATGAATTTTTGTACACATGATGTTAAAAGATTGCTCTAATGAAATATACCAATATGATTTTTCTGTATGGTTTTGTTTTTCTTCCATAACCTTTCGAACACTTGGCATCGTTTCTTTTGGACATTAGTTTATATGACGGCGGTCTGTAAATAATCGAGTCAGGACAAGACAATCCAGTCATCGATCTACGCAATTGGGATTCGATGACATGCATCAACCAAGGCAGGGAGTCTGACAATCCGATATCGTCAGTCGCCTCCTATACGACAAGCATGGTCGGCTTTTACTGCAAGCACGGGCTGCTGAAGACCTATTTTAACCCGGATCTTCACATCTGTGTTTTAGTCTGTGAAAACGGTGAGCCAATGAGTTTGGTGCAACAGTGTGTCACATGTATCTCGGTGTCAGGATATTGTGGGAGAACAACCACTAGGATGCAGGTCTTTGTCGTCAACACTGGGACGAACGAGCACGGGTAATATGCTGTCTGACACTTGAAACCATGGATCAAGTGCTGAAACGGGATTCGAACCCATAATAAGTAGGTCCTGGCAAATTATGGGGCGTAACTCCACGCAGCACAGGAAATATTTACACCAAAGTACGTGAAAGTTTGCTCACTCAGGTGGGAGGAAACAGCTCCCAAAACAAGAAGAAGACACCCCAAAACACACACCGACTTCATCCTGTGGAAACATATAAACATACAAATATACAAAATGAAATATGTGATTATACTGCATCGTCGTGAGATTGTTAACACCTAAGTGCCCAAATTTCTTGGGTTTTGTTTTTTTATTGAAACTGCATATTAGACAAGATCATTCTTTATTCTACCATGAATTTGGAAATTCCTCAATCAGATGTTGTGAAATCACAATAAACCCCGCTCTGATTGAAATAGTAGATTTGACGGCCGAATCACCGCGGAAGCTAATATTCATAGAATATTTCATTCGTGTCCAACTCGTGTTATTCCGGGACAAGCCGAATAGCGACTCGTGCCCCTCTCATGGCCATTTTTGCGACCGGGTTCCGTCTTAGCGCAAACGGGCATACCTAAAATAATTGTCAACTCGTCGCGTTATGGTTCACATATATATATATTATATATATTTCAGATGGACATGCGGAATTATAAAGTATGGTTGAACACATTTAACTGTGCATTGGGTATATTTTTAGATGCAAGACATGTAAAATCAAAAAAATATTTCTGAGGGATTCTTTGACGAAGAACTTGAAATCATACGCGCATTCTGATTGGTTTGTCTTATTTCCCACATAACATTCATCGATAGGGGGACGAGTCTTCTTGCAGGTTACGGAAAGAGGCGAGTTGTGACGAATGAGAATATTTTAGTCATTGTCCGTAGGTTATAGGTTACAAAATACAAAGTTGCGGTTACCAAAATATTAAAAGGATGTGTTTCAATACATTTCGTGCAGAAATCACGTTATAAATCTGCTATGTGTTTTAAGTTTTGGGGAGTACAGATAGCTTGGAATCTTGCGATTTTCCATATACGACTGTGACGTCATATCTTTTGCGTCACAATGAGCGATATAACGTCATAATAGTGACGTGCGTTGAAGAACGAAAACTTTGCTGAGCTTGCTTAGTTTTCGTTATGTGTGCCCACCTCATGTTAGCATAAAATTACCAAGTTGTCGTGCTAAAATGCTTTCTATTCCTGTCATATGTTGGAGTACTGGGGTGTAAACAAACTGCATGAGCATACACAGTGCCATATTTTGATAAAGGCTGTTGCCGATTATTCCGTAAATTCTGATCGACAACCCAATGAAACACTGGACTCAACCCATGCCGCTTCACTCAATGTATTTTCCAGCACCAAAACGTTCGCGTTTTATTTAGTCATGGTAGAATGGAGATAAACATATTGTGCTTTCAATGTAGGGCTAGGTTACCTGTAGATCAACTCTGATCATTTTTTAATCATAAGCACATTAATCACACATTTTGTCCTTCATACGTTTTTCACGAGATTGTATTCATGAAATGACGACAACACTGACGGACTACTTCAACATTCCTGGGAAAACCCCTGAGATTTCCCTGGCACGCATAGATACAGAAGCGTTGTGTGTTATCATTTGGATCCATTATCTTTAACTTAGTGTTTTGTATACATTTGGATAAGTCAGAGGGTTTAACTGCATGCCCGTTCGAGAATATCCTCGCTACGACCAATCCCCAAGTTTATCTTGTGAATATGTTGCTCTCGTCACGTGTTTCTTGTCGCCCATTTTGACATTCTGTACGTGATGTAAATGTATGACGACGCGCTGTCACCGTGGCCGACTTACTGAGGTACTTCTTAAGAAACCTTTTTCATCTAATGATATTATTTGAATCTATTTCTTATAACCAAACTACAAAAGATGTTCCTGTAGAGCAATTTTAGCATACATACAGACATGTATAACCTCTCCCTCTGGTGAACTATTTTATTCCGCGTTAAAGTGAAACTTTGTAATACGTCCATCGAGGTATAAAATGGTGATATAAATAAACATATGAATTGACTTTCACTCTGTAATATGATTGTTCATAGAGTGCGGGCCAAAAGTTGTATGAACGTCTGAGGTCTGGCCCTCACTCTATGGAGGTTTAAGCTCCATGAAATTTACATAAAGTGAAAGTCAATTCTTATGTGAATCTTAATGTGAATTAGTTATCTAAACTCGGACTCAAGCTTGTCCAGCATCTCATCTCCTGTAGAAATGTCAAACTAAAAGTAAAAAGATATGAAGGAGTAAGTGTTGTTTACAGCGAGTTGAATTAGATTACTTACATCTACTTTATTTTTTAGTTTTGTTAACAGTGTGTTTTCCAGTGTGGATTAGTTATTTAAACTGTGACTCTAGCTCTCAGCATCCTATCTCCTGTAGACCGCCCTAATTAAAAATAATTAGGATTATTCCATTACAGCCGTAGTGTTAAAACTGCGTTACATTGTTTCTGTTGATATTCGGTAGACGCTCATTGCATTGTGTTTGGACAGTGATAAGCCGTTAGGAATGTAGTACTATCTAATGTAAGCAGTCGTATGTAAACTTCCGGTATACCGTGGACTCATGTAGAATATTCTGTAATGTTCTAGTGCCGCTAGGCTGGTGAGGACACTGTGTAGAAATTTCCATTAGATAGTTAGACTTAATTACTAACACGGGACCAGCTTTCATGTGAGGATCACTCATCATCCACGATGCCCTGCCTAGTCCATCTCAGAAGCTTGACCGCTGGGTGAATATATGTTTTTATCACTGACCTTTGCTATCACCACTATATTTCTGTATTTAATACTGACCACTGCCATCGTATAATATAATGCCATTGGCTATTGTATTACCACTCTATTATGTACTGCCATTGTAAATGCTGTGCAGTAATTTGTATTGATTTGTAAACCTAGTGAATATTTGTAACACATTTGATGAGTGTACACCATTTGATGGTTGTTTGTTGGTGTCACACTAAGTTCTTTTACGTACAGATTTCTGGGTTAACATATTGTTTCAATTTGGGAATCGACACTCAACAGTTGGCATTATCTTAACTGATCGCCATATCCTCTGTGTGACAACCGGAGTGAGTGACAAATGACATGTATCACCAATAGGGGGGAACCTGGGATTTTATATTGTCCCAGAAAAAAACACGGATGCTTGAATAAAATAAAGATAAAATTTTAAAATATCCGGTTTTGCAGCTGCAGCTGCAGATGTTTCAAATGTCCCGGCTGGTTCTAGAATAAGGTTTGTTTCTTGTCTAAAGCTGCACACAACAATATTCCAACTAAATGACGACGGCCTATGAATAATTGAGTCTGGACAAGGAAAACCAGTACTTGATTGTATGAGGAACGATTTGTCCCGTCGGGGTGAGGTGACACGCCATCAACCATGTCACCGAGCATGTGGAGCATGACCATCCCAACCATGAAGTCGCCTGTAACGTCAATAGCTGGGGGCCTGTTCTAACCCGGACTACCCACTGGGTCTAGGGTACCAACACATCTGATTCAATTACAACTTTCATAATCTTATTTAAAAGATAGCTTAAGGGGCAGTACAAACTGTAGGAAAAACACCCTTTTTTCAATTCAAATTTATTTCGTAATTCAGCCACATAGCCAATAGAACAGATGAAAGATAAATTACTTTTAGGCCACATGTCAAGAGTATTACATCTTTATCGATCTCATCTTAAAGAATTTACATAAATATTAAGCTATCAAAGGTAGAACATTAATATCACAAGAGTTAAATAAATTTGCAAACGTAATTCTGTCTTTATAATATTTCTGTTATGAGATAAAAAAAAAAAAAAAACAATTTCTCAAGTTAACAGGTTAAGATTTTTTACATAAAAAAAATACATGGTATTTATCTTTACATACAGATTCTGTTTGAGGTTTATTTAACGCTGACCTTTTACGAATAATCGAAATTTGTACACATTGCCCTTACTAATCGTTTGTCTCTTAGTACAGTTATACATAATTCGAGTTGCAAAAGAGATTTAACATCAGCATAATGCACGAAAAAAGTGAATTCCAAAATTTATCTTTAGCGTCTTCCAAATGCTAAGTTCCGAGAAATCGACCAACCAGCCCCTGAATAACTCAAGCGAGCTTTCGGGTCTTAGTTGACTGTTTTTTTCTCATGGATATAATACTGCTCAGTTGCAGAATAAAATATGACGAATGGAGCTGGGTTTTTTATTCATTTTAACTGTAAATCCCCTTAAAGTTGATTTTGTTGGATAGAAAACCTATAGAAACCACTCCCTAACTTGTGTATTGTTCCCTACCGCTACCTAATCGTAAAACAGTTCTGAAATATAGGCAGTAGATTCAAACACTACACTGGATGAAGTCTTACCTTACTGTCAACGGGGTCGATCTGTTGAGGGTTACTGACTGATATAGGAGACTGTAGCGTATTTCGCACACGGGTTGAGGGTTACAAGTTCTTCTACTTATATAGGACACCTGTAGCGCATATATAAACAAGGTGCGTCGAAGCATCTATGATCTAGCCAATGAAAACACCCGTTTTCTGTTTGGTCGAGCCGCGTCCATGCCGCACTTCCTTCTATTTCCCCAATGTATAAAGTTCACGCATAGTGCAGAGTCACAAAAGCGCAATAACGGTTTGTTTACAGTGACCTTGTTTAAGAGCTCGGTATTTCAATCCGGTTTCTCACAGGTAAGAATGCATCAGAGAGTCTCGCTATCGTTGTCGCCTCTATGTTGTTTCACCTTGATGCGAGTACTCTCACGTAAACCCCTCGGGCGTGTGTAACAGACTCCATGTACACATATACATCTACATTGTATATATCATTAGATCAAAAGTGTTACAGCAACAAAAATATGTATTTTATGAAAACAAAACCAATCGACTGACCAGCTAGTCTAACCAGCTCTCTTATATAGTCAATATTAAGTAACAAAATGGAGAGAATTGCATTGTGTAATAAGAGATTCCATGTCAACTGGTGATCAAGATTTCTGTCTGATAATATATAATTTAAACTCACTGAATACCAACTCTAATCATCACGTACCGTTTCTGTGTTTAGTGAATCTTTATTGTGTTTTAGCGGAGTATTCATGTTAAACTGCACTATACAATCGGCATCCGGAATATTACAAGCACACACGCACACGCACACGCACACGCACGCACACGCACGAACACGCATGCACACACAAGTGAATGCATGTCGCTATATATGAGCAATAATCATGGACGCGATGCTAAACTCAACCCCACCTCACCTGACATACCATAACTCCTACATGACATACCATAACTCCTATTTGACATACCATAACTCTCCATATGACATACCCTTGCTCCTATATGACATACCCTAACTCTCCATATGACATACCCTAGCTCCTATATGACATGCCCTAACTCTCCATATGACATACCCTAACTCTCCATATGACATACCCTAGCTCCTATATGACATACCCTAACCCTCCATATGACATACCATAACTCCTATATGACATACCCTAACCCTCCATATGACATACCCTAACTCTCCATATGACATACTCTAGCTCCTATATGACATACCCTAACTCTCCATATGACATACCATAACTCTCCATATGACATACCCTAGCTCCTATATGACATACCCTAACCCTCCATATGACATACCATAACTCCTATATGACATACCCTAACCCTCCATATGACATACCCTAACTCTCCATATGACATACTCTAGCTCCTATATGACATACCCTAACTCTCCATATGACATACCCTAACCCTCCATATGACATACCCTAACTCTCCATATGACATACCCTAACTCTCCATATGACATACCTTAACTCCTATATGACATACCCTAACCCTCCATATGACATACCCTAACTCTCCATATGACATACCATAACCCTCCATATGACATACCTTAACTCTCCATATGACATACCCTAACTCTCCATATGACATACCTTAACTCCTATATGACATACCTTAACTCTCCATATGACATACCTTAACTCCTATATGACATACCTTAACTCTCCATATGACATACCCTAACTCTCCATATGACATACCTTAACTCCTATATGACATACCCTAACCCTCCATATGACATACCCTAACTCACCATATGACATACCCTAACTCTCCATATGACATACCTTAACTCCTATATGACATACCCTAACCCTCCATATGACATACCCTAACTCTCCATATGACATACCATAACCCTCCATATGACATACCTTAACTCTCCATATGACATACCATAACTCTCCATATGACATACCTTAACTCCTATATGACATACCCTAACCCTCCATATAACATACCATAACCCTCCATATGACATACCCTAACTCTCCATATGACATAGCTTAACTCCTATATGACATACCATAACCCTCCATATGACATACCCTAACTCTCCATATGACATACCCTAACTCCTATATGACATACCCTAACCCTCCATATGACATACCCTAACTCTCCATATGACATACCCTAACTCCTGTATGACATACCATAACTCTACATATGACATACCCTAACCCTCCATATGACATAAACAAACCCTGCATTTGCGACTTGCTGTCCTTATAGGTAAACACTAAATTTCGTCTCTGTATGTAGACATCTTCTTCGGTAATAAATAGAACATTATGTTCGTGTTCATGTCATGCCCGTGCCTAAATTCGCAACAGCAGCGGAACCACAATTTGTCGAATGACGTCAACAATCTTCGACTATGACGTCCTTTCTAACCCTCTATATGACATATTATAACCCTCAAAATGACATACTTTAACCCTCTATATGACGTACTATAACCCTCCATATGGCAAACCATAAACCTCCATTTAACATGCTATAACCCTCTATATGACGTACTATAACCCTCCATATGGCAAACTATAACCCTCCATTTAACATGCTATAACCCTCTATGTGACGTACCATAATCCTTGACATAATATGTGACATAACCCTTTTAAGAAAGATAGTTACAATGTTCTGCAAATTTAAGGACGAATAGATTTGAAATAGTAAGAAGTTAATGTCTGTCCACATTAATAATATTATATCATAACTTATATAGCCCAATCAAAGTTAATGACATAGGGCAGTCACTGTCCCTTGTCGACTACTGTTCAACTCACAAACTGACGCGCAGACATCGGTCTGTCTGATTCAGATGAAGCTGGCATGCACAAGCGGTCATTAAATGGACGAAATGGCAAAAATGTTATGCAGGAAGGATACTGTGCTGTTATAATGACACTGGCTGAGCAGTCACTGGGAAAAGACGCTGATATGGAAATACGTTGATTTATGCCGTTGGATTTATCTAAATAAATGAACAAATTCATAAAAGGGAATAGTATTGGGAACAAGTTGAAAATTTCAGAATACCCGCTCCGCTTGTTATATGCAAAACAAAGTTTTAGTCAATTCTGTTGGGATGTGAGTCCGTACAGACGAAACCGTATTTGTTGTGTTGTTAGGCAAAATGCCTTCCAAAAGTTACAAGACTGATGTAAACAGTTCATCGGCAATGAACTGAGAAAAATAATATTGAGACAAAAGGTCAAGCAAAATGACTGTAATTTCCAGTGATGACATGAAGTGAAATTACGAGTCGATCAATGCTTGTTTCCACAAAGCGTTGATTAAGGACTTAAGCATCTACTTGGCACAAGTTGGGTATGTTGTAATAGACTGATTGGAAGCTCGGAACACAGAAACGTTGGAAATTCATAATATCGATTTTGAAGTAACGGTAACCTGGTTACGGACTTGATGAAACTATAAGCAAGGAAACAAATAGTGCGGACTGAGCGCCGTTCGGGCACTTGCTGTCAGAGCGACCAAAGTGCGTTCCAGCGATCGAAGGGATCCAAATTCGGTCCAGTAGCACCATCGTTCCGATTGCGGTCCAAGGGTCTGTGATCATGGGTTCAACTCTGGTCCAAATCCGTGTATCACACTTGTGATGAGCATGTTGTTGATGCTGTCCTTCGGGAAGCACGACAGTGCCAGCGACTCTCTGATGAAAAGAAAGAATTACATTGTACGTTTTGTTTATCTTGGAATAAACGTGCTCGTGATTTTTATTTGAAAATAGTATAATATATTTAACATAAAAATAGTGTTACCTGTAGCGATAGTTGTTGAGTCTTCCTGAAAATCAATGAAAAGAGCAGCCTCATACTTCTGTGTCGGGCAAGAGAGATCTGCAGGCCTTCCACGTCGCCGAAGTCCAGGACGATGATTTCACACTGACCACAGGGGCGGGGTCAAGGAGACTTTGAGTACCTGGAAAAGATCATAATTCCATTGTTTGAAATATTCCTGTTCATTGATACATAATTACAAACATATATTATAACATGTTACTGTAATAATACTGAAAAATGTAAATACTTACAGCTTTGTAATCGGAGGTTCTACTTCTCGACATGGGTGCACACAGGACAGGAACCTGCTTGTCGGACTGCCCGGGCGTCAGAAAGATGTGTATGGACAGCAGCCGGGAGAAGGGTCTTCGGACTACCTGATTTCTCGTTAATCGTTACACCTTGAAAGTGTCGCCCAAAAGCTGTTTGCTGTTTGGTTTGAGTTTGGGGATGCGGTGCAGGAGTTTTTACTTTTATCTCGATCCTTGGACACATAAAGTTGTTTCACGGATGAAGAAATGGTCTTGCTTTGTGTGTTTGTTTGTTGTTTAACGCCGCACTCCGCAATATTCCAGCTATATGACGGCGGTCTGTAAATAATCGAGTCTGGACCAGACAATCCAGTGATTGACAACATGTACACCGATCAACGCAATTTGGATACGATGACATGCATCAACCAAGTCAGCGAGCCTGACCATCCGACCCCGGATCTTCACGGGTCAAAATGGTCTTGCTAAAATGGGCGGAAGACATATGGCCGTAGCTTGAGGTAAGCTTGAGAGAACATAAATTCATAAACTACTTCAGCCGATGGTGCCTTCTACAAATCGGCAGTGGACTGTCCAATAGTAGGTAACTGATGTAGATTTGGCATGCAATAACATTATAATTCTTTGATGTGATACATCTTAGATCTGTAGACACCTCAGTAGAAGGTCATAAAAGGTGAACCTTGGGCTAACTTTGACAACCAATCTTAATGTAGTATGTGTAGGTTCTTGAACAAGTCAGATGTCGGCTTTAAAAAACGATTTTGCTTATATTTCTTTTCCACGTCGATTCGCTAATTTCGATCTTAGTGAAAGAAACCGCAACGGACCACAATTATACGCTCGATAGTACTCCACCCATTTGGATGTAGATGCAGTTGTGTTCAGAATTGGCAGGATGTATCAAATCGCCACAAGATAACCTGAGGTTTTATTCTTACATTCGAAACTCCACGATTGCTTGTCTGAATGCTTGGCTCACTCGTGCCGAGAATTTAGATGCCTGGATGCTGATTTGCTAAGAAAGTTCATCTGACGCAACCTCCTGTGGCCGTATTCATCTTATCGAAGCAAACAATTCGACTTTAATAAAGCCGCTTTGGCATGTGCTTTTTGTTCACATGTTCATATGTTCAATTCCCAATTTCTTTGTAGCATTCAATTCACCCCATCTGGATTTAAAACGACACCCAATAACACCTTCATTTAGTCACTCCCCTCGACCAGCCTAGATTGCAGGGGACCAAGTCTTACCATGAATACCCACAGGGTTACCGTATTGTTGCTGAACTGGGTTTGAATGTCCAGTCAGTTACATCCACATGTGACAATCAACTTCAAAACAATACAACATGGACACTTTGCACTAAGCAATATTTATTTCCACGTACTGGCAGAAATACACAGTATTGCGAACAGGTAGTTTATACTGCATACAACAAATATCTGATGCAACAATGACATCACAGGCTAGAAAGCCAATGAGTATTGTGATAGACAGTTGGAATGATTTGCCGAACTATCTGAATTGGATGACACTATCAAAGAATATGATTGGATGATACAAGTTCAAAACATGGATTTCATTGGCAGATTTCTCTGATGTTAATGTGTGGGTCAACCACTAATGTGACAAACGATTTGATTGGCTCGTGAAAACAGGACAGTCACAGCATATGAAATTCTCTTGTGCTAGTTATTTTCAAACCTTCAAGAAAATCTGTGGAAAGCCATAAAAAGGCAAGAAGCAGTTTTTTTACAGTATATACGATAAGTAATAATTTACAAATAGCATGGTTTTCATACCATTAAGTGCTTGGAATAGTGATTTTCTAAACTGAAATACGAAAGGGGACAAAGTGAAAGAGCTTCATAGCATTTTGCCTGATAGGTGATCCTTTTCCATCAAGCTGGCGGCACTGTGCAGCGAATCTTCTATTACCCTAATCTTCACAACTTGGACTCAAGTTGAACAGCAACCCTGTTGCACTAAGTAACGTAGTAACAAGAACAACCATATCATGTGTGTAACTCTGTACACATTCAATCTTCATACACAACATGTGTAAGTTTTGGAAGGAAAAATCCAAAGAAAAACATACATTTTAAATAAAACCAGATGTCCATCATTTAACAAGCAAACAAAAAAATATAATTTTCCTGTCAAAATTATATGACATCCCTTCTTAAACAGTTCAGATAAAGTAGGAAGTGTTTGGAATTCACAGTTTCTTCAAGTTGAGAATATTTCCCATCGAAAGACACGAAATAGCTCCAAATATGGATACTTTACCATGATAAAGAATGATTCCAAAAATGGAATCTTCACTAAAAGCCCCATCCATTATTGGTTGTTGTCTCTTTTTGCTGACTTGGCAAAAAGAACAAGATGGAAATTCTCAATACATTCCTGGCATTGTGAATTGCAAACAGTAAATCAACAACTTTACTAAGATATTCTTCAAATAAATTTGGAATTTAATCTAAATATTTAAATTTTTGCCATTTATTTTTTAATCTTAAATAGTACGTATATCTGTTAGTATTTGAAAGTTATAGTTATATTAAGGACATGAAAGTTGAATTTGTTACATACCTGAGGATTAAGTGAGTATTAATACCCATTCTCAAAATGAACATAAACTTTCATTCTGAACCATAAATAGTCTTCAAGAAAACGTCATAAAATTCAGTAACAAAAGATGCAACTTTTATATATGCCTTCAGACTGCAACAAAAAAATACAGGTGTATTTTTCACAGATTGTAAATATTGCACATTGTATATGATAGTCATGGAATGATTTTATATATGAAATTTTCTTTTCATAACTCAAGTATTTATGACCTAAATATATAATATAAATACAATTGGATTTTGTATTAAAACATTTTAGCATTTTCTAATAAACCCAAATGTGTTTTGAACCAAGAATCCTACAGTTAGCATTATTTTAAAAGAATGTGAAACATAATCTGCTTCTGAAGTTGTACAGATTAAGGCATAAATGAGAGAGTTATGAAAAGACATGCATAGTATGATCAACAACTTGAACAAGATACACCTATGCTGTACATGGGCTAGCCAAGCAGAAATGATACAAAAGCATTTCAAGCACTACATACATAATTTACATGAAACATTCTGCTAGATACAATGGCACACAGATTACTGTACAATTGACAAAGACAATAGCAATCACAGTTCATAGGGAAAATATTTGATTACCTGTATTCCTGTTTAAATGCATTATGTATACAGGTAATTTCAAACATTTGTGCAAAAACCATCTTAAATAAATCCAACTTATTTCAGTGCATACATTTCAAAATAATATTGATCGCAGTAACAACTAGAACTTGATTTCAAACTAAGATTAAGAGTATAAGAAATAATGCTTTAACTGGTTAAAAATATTTCAGGTAACTTTTTATGAATGGTGTTTTAACATAAGAGATAATTCCTCCAGAATGATGTAAGGACAAGCTTTCAGAATATTAATCAAATAAAGAAGTCTTACTTCTAATTTAATATAATTTCACGATCATTTATTTATTTCTCATTTAATTCAATCTATTCAAACTGATGTTAAAAGCCCGTAAATGCCATTGACAAAATGCATGACCAGGTAACTTCAATCTATTTTGTAAACAATCTTTGGAAATCTCTTTTTTTCTTTGAACATTACATGTTCAAAAGCACAACCAATCATATAACCAACCCTCTTTACAGTTTCAAAGTAAAACAAAAATAAAAAATAAATAATACAGTCCAAAAATATTTGTCATTATGATAACAAGTATGATACACAGTTCGAATGTAAATGAAGTTTCATTCAGTTCAA
The DNA here is from genome assembly GCF_022045235.1 of Haliotis cracherodii. Classification (NCBI taxonomy): domain Eukaryota; kingdom Metazoa; phylum Mollusca; class Gastropoda; order Lepetellida; family Haliotidae; genus Haliotis; species Haliotis cracherodii. Next base: position 1,637,801 of record NW_027266279.1, read on the forward strand.
AATAATTATGCTTATCCATATTTCAAAATAAATTATGTGCATAACTACATGTATTCTTCCTTTACCTTAAATCTCAACTGTTTCCTGTTTCCTGGTTTAACCTTCAAAGCTCAGGATTCCTCAAATGATACTGAATTTGTCACATACTTTTAATCTGTATTTAATCCTGATCTGTTATTTGAGGAATTGTTTCTAAGTTTTTCATTAGCCTATATTTACATATTCAAGAAATCAACACACAAGGGTCAAAATACTTAAACCCAAATACTTGTTTTGAGAATGAAGTAGCATTCACCATGATCACATCAACACACAAACAACAAGAGAGTATATATACTGCAGTCGCATGGTGTGATTAAATGCTGTTACCATGGTTTCGGAGTATGTACATAAACATCCAACCCACAAAATGTTAAGGAGGATAGACCTGTCTCAAAATACCATGTCAACCCATCAAGTTTGATGTTCTTCAACCATTTCAAGTGATGGTGAAACTCAATTTTACTTGAATCTGTGAAAGCCAGGTAAAGTATATTCATAATGATCAAACGAAAAGGACTGGAGTCCGAACACAACCCAATATACTGCCTTATTTCATCATTTTTAATCCCTAACATTTTGTGGCTAGAATAGACATGAAAACTATGTATATCACAACGTAGGAGCACTATTCAACATCGACGGAAGTATATTGAGATAAAGAATGTCATATTTTCGGTGAGCTAGTCAACTGAGCAAGTGAAAACTGATACACACGGCAGTGTGACAGTGATAAGCGATCGGTTCTCCAAAGAAGTGACGAAGGAACTGCACATGTTTAAACTCTCCCAAATGATTATGATAACTTCAAAAGGCATGATAACTATGCAAAGAAGCACTCAAAACTGAAGTTAGTTGACAGTGTTTCATTTCAATCTTACATCTGTGTCAAATAACATGTCTGTCAAGATAAACCGGATTCTCATTATCACAGAAGATATCTGGTTTCCAGAGTGAAACGTATCACTTAAAATTATTTTCTATCTTCAAAAGCCAAATGGATATTGAATACACATACAGCACAATCAGAACATTCATCACAGATTATTCAAATGTTAAACTTTTCCCCTTTTATGAACAAACATGCTGGAATTCTGATTTTTGTAAGATCATCACCATCCTCAAACCATTCCACTCTTCACCAAGTAAAGCGTTCATGAAGCTTTTCCAGGTGTTTCCTTTGTCACTCCTTCTGATTAACCACTCTACTAAAATTATGCCCCAAAAGACAAAAAGATTTAAGTACATTCAACATTGGTCTCATCGTATTAACCAATCCGTAAATACTAAATCAGCACTGGTATGTTACGTTGATAGGAAGTCAACATGAATATCACAATTTCAACCACACAGCAACATGCACAATATACACAGTAGATAGTTGGGTAGAATAATTGATTCGGCAATACATGACTTGAGGTCAAAATTCACATGAAGTATACTACATATTGCGATTATCCTACATGAACACTTTCCGGATATCAGAACTGAAACGTGACCTTGCTTTGATTACCTCCATAACTGATGACGAAACAGATGAGACATCAGGTTATAACACATCGAAATACTTGAGTGGACGTAGCACTGATTGCTGTTGAGTGTCAGAAGAATCAGGATGAGCAACTTAATGCATAATATCCACCTGAAAACTAATTATCAGTCAGACTGAATTATAATGCTAGTCTTTATCATTAGCTGGCTCTTCTTCTTCAATGCGTTCCTTGTGGAACATCAGTTTGATAGCTGTTAAAATTCGGGATAATTACATTTCACTTCCATAATTAGGAGATAATCAAACAAGGCTTTCCTAGCATGAAAATGACATTTTGGATGAAGCACCAATTTCTCACAGAAAACAAACAATGTCACGTGACATAAATATTTGAACACATTGGCTCGACGGTCTCAGGAGTTACTTCCCTTGGGTATGCTAAGCTATTTCGGGCTTGTGGTTGCTAAAGCCAAAATGATTTCAAATTAAGTGAAACAAAATCATTTTTCATCCAGAGTGAATGAACATGCCTTCTGTGTCATGATTTCGAGTAAGTTTGCCAAATATTGGATCAATTCTTTCAAATTCTCAGGAATTGATTACATAACATGATCGGATCTTCAATCAATAATGAAGAAACTTAACAGCAACAAAACAAACATCAGGAAAAAAATATACCATCTTAGCCCTGTTCAAGGGGCTGCCCAAGCATTCATATACAACCTTCAAAACTTGACACGCACATTTCATTCCGAAGTCTTCTCATCTCTTGGCTGCCCCCACTTTAACCAAAACTGGAGTACAATTTTCTTTTTCAGAATTGATTGAAGATATTTTGGCCTCTGATTTCATGTAAGCAGCTTTGTTGACGTACCAGATTAGGAACACACTACAACTTTATACACTTATCACATTCGTTATGTCCCTTTTGTAAACAAATTTGATTACAGTAATCTCCCTTGTTGCTACAATGGAATGCTGGGAAATATGTGGAGAGTGTTTTCGACAGTCTACCATTACTGATAACAACATGTTCTATATCATGACTGCCTGCTTCCGTCTTGACAGCTTGGATCTGAAAACAGAGATGAACGAACAGTGTTGAAAATAGTTCATTATTTATTCATGAGTACGAAGGGAGTGCTTCTAAATGTTTATCCTAATTTAATAATGAGTACTTTCCATACCCTTTTACCAAGCCGCCATTGTGGCCTACCAATCACCATTACTTGTGGCATGGTAGTTGTGGTTACGCACCTGATCTGGCCGGCCAGCAGGGGGTTGATGGCGTACAGCCAATCGTGAAAGTCCTTGTCATCCAAAGTCTGCAGCAGGAACCCGCGGTGTTTCGTCATCACGGAGAACGTGTTCTGAGTCTAGAATGGAGGGAATGTAGGGAATCAAGGTACATCAACATCAACACTGCCACAGGAAGAGGGAATAAAGGGAAACCTGCCTACCATGACATGTTTAAATCCTGATTGGTCTTCCAGCAAATTTGAATCAACATTAGGCCCTGATTTTGTTGATGAACTTTGAAGCAAAGCGGAATCATTGTTTTTCTTGCCTTTTCTATTCCTGTTTTCATTGGCTCCATACATGACCATGTATATCATGTTTTATTTGTCAGTGAAATGAATTGCTGTCAAATTTCAAGGTCTAATCATATCAAACCAAACAAGTGCTACCAATTAATTACTGCTACCATGTCTTAGATTTAGGAAGACATTTTTCTGCTTGGCTCACTGTGACAGGCACAAAACAGGAAGCATCAAGCCAATATGGCAGCCAGGTTTTCTGGTACACTGCCCCCACTTTGCTGTCATACACATTAGGGCTGGGATGAGTCCAAATTTACTGCCCAGGTACCCAACCCCCTATTACCCGACCCTATACCTGGATACCCGCTATAGGTCTCAAAAGGTAGGTACAAACTGTCAGATTGAGAAAAGTTTGACCGTAGTCCTGGCAAAATGTGTTAAGATACACGTATAAAACGATCTGGAGTTTACTGAAGTTTTATTTTTATTCAAACATATAAAAGTCAGAAGGAATAGGCGTAGCTGTCAGAAAAAACTGCAAACATTAGTGATAGTAATCATATAGTTCTAGATAAATTTTGTCTTTAAACAATATTTCACGTGACTAACCACGGGTCCGGGTAGTCCTGTGGGTACCCGGGTACTTTTCATTACCCACCCGACCTGAGTACCCGAGTTACCCGTCCCTGCCCTAGCACACTATTCCTGTCTTCATTGGCTCCATACATGGCCATGTATGTCATGTTTTATTTGTCAGTGAAGTGAATAGGTCTAATCATATCAAACCAAACAAGTGCTACCAATTAATTGCTGCTACCATGTCTTAGATTTAGGAAGACATGTTCCTGCTTGGCTCACTGTGACAGGCACCAAACAGGAAGCATCAAGCCAATATGGCAGCCATGTTTTGTGGTCCAGTGCCCCCACTTTGCTGTGGTACACATACCTTCAGCATAGCTTGCTGGTCCTCACTGTACTCGATCTGCGCTGTTGCCAGGTTGATCAGCCCACGGACAACAGGGTCCTTCTCATTGTTGTAGATGTACACGTATGGACGACGTACGATCTGGAAAACATGAATTCATGATACATTACACATTCCCATAATGTATCAAAACCTATTTAGAATATTTTTTAGCGTATGACTTATCAGTGAATATTTCCCTGCTTTTCAGAGGAAGAAATAACCAACTACATTCACAGATACAAACACTGATGTTCACAATTGCTTCAAAACACTCCTAACTGACACTGTTAGTCAGCAGTGTTCAGCAGTGTCATGGTGGTCTGTAAATATGCATACTGTATTTTCTTGAGTATAGTGCGCACCCCCCTCTAGCGGATTCAATATTTTGGAACAAAACAAAATTGGAATACCAAGCGCAGAAAAAAAAACGTAAGTCCAGATATACAAAGAATACTTTTTATAGCCAGACAGTGTATTTACATGACTAATTTGCATACTTCAGTATGGATTTGTTGACATGGTATTTCCGGTGTTACGAGCTCACGGTATTGTCTTTCCATGGGGGAAAAAACATCAAAACTCATTAATTCGTGAATAATGCGCACCCCCTTCTACACAGCTGTGTTTTTTGCACTGTACTCAAGAAAATACAGTAGTCTGGGCCAGGGCCCGTTCCGCAAAGGAATGTTAATGCTAAGACAATCATAACTTCCATACATTAGCATCCGCTTCACGAAATGTGGCCCAGGCAAACTAGTGATTGATAGCATGTATAACAATGCCATCAGGGCACGAAGACACAAGAGCGTCATCATCTGCTCCTCTTTAGTCAGCTCTTACTACAAGCATGGGAGACAGGGACCTATTCTAACCAAGGGTCCCGTTTCACATAGCAATCTTAGCCCTATGATTGTCTTAGTCCATGTTTAACTACAACAACCATAATATAATAACTATAAATACTAGATATACCATATTCGACGTAATAAGAACCCCGCTCTAATAAGCGCCCACGGCGACATTTGCTTAGATATTGGCTAGTGAAAAATCCCAATTAGCACCCCTTCCAATTGATCAATGTACACAAGACTTATTTATTCGTATATAATACGCACTCGTGTGTTATATGCACCCTTAATTATGGGCATTTAATTCTGGAAAAATATATCTGTCGTACATAAACATTTCAGGCTGTCAGCATAAACCACAAAATTTAGCTTTCAACTCTGTTTTTTTATACCAAAATAACATTCTAATAAGTGCCCCCTATTTCTAATTTTGAGTGCGCCCTGGGTGCTTATTTCGTCGAATACATGTAATACTTGTAGGGTTACAATTGCTTTGTGAACCAGATTCCAGTGCCTACTTTCCACAACGAGATCTTAGCACCACAACTAGGCTAACACTTTAACACTGACTTCCTGGCCTTGCCTCACATGGGGTAACAAACACTGACCACATCAATATTAGTCAGGCTTAATCCACCTACCACCCATTTCTTAGCCCATCCGTTGCTTTTGTCTTCCATGAAGTTGAGATAGCCACGGCGGGACACAACGGGACTGACGCGCACCTCCTCCACGTCGGGCACATACATGGGCAGCTCCATGTCGGCACGGATCCCCTTCAGCGGCAGCGACAGCTTCCTGTCCCCGCTCTCTGCACTGCTGTTGGGGGTTGAGGTCAGGTTGTCACAAGATCTGGACTGCTGGATTATAGTGGGGTTGGTGGGTCTGCAAAGACAATGGATTACTTATTTATTCTATCTAGCTTTTGAAAATATCGAGCGGGCGGGCAGCCTTTTTTAGGGTGTGTGTGTGTGTGTGTGTGTGTATGTACACATTAGTAAAAATCCAAATCCGTATATCACTGTGCATAAGGCGAGTTTTTCATAACTAGAATTAGAAGACTTTCAAGGCGGGGGTTGGGTTGATGGTATATTATATGTAAATAATGAATTTTAATATATATCAATGAGTGAGCAGATTTAATGCAACTTGTACAAAGTAATATATATGTATCTACACGCTGTAAGTCCTGTTAAAGAAAAGATGCTGAAATAAATATGTCTAATACATAGTTTATTATATGAGACAGATATCTTCTTGGGCTGTGCAATACAAAACACATCAACTATTTGCATATAATTTAACGGCACAGTACATTTCTGCTTAATCATAAAGGTCAGGTAGGTTAATCCCAATTGCTCTTCAAAACGTTGAATATTGAACTATGAGTAAGTAAAACAAAAGTCACACCAACAGTTTTTTAGCCATTTAAACAATGATCATAACTGTCAGAAAACCTTCAATTTCTTGCACATGGTCACGAAGGTTCTTCATAAATGTGATCATATTTGCATTCTGTGATAAGAACAATCCTGATGGCAACAGTCCGTCAGTGAGTGAGTGAGTATGGTTTTATGCTGCTTTTAGCAATATTCCTGCAATATCACGGCAGGGGACACCAGAAATGGGCTTCACACATTGTACCCAAGTCGGGAATCGAACCCGGATCTTCGGGTTGACGAGCGAACGCTTTAACCACCAGGCTACCCGACCGCCCCACACAGACGTGACGTATCATATTTGCATTATGTGATAAGAACAAGCGTGATGGCAACAGCTCACAAGTAAATGTACTTACTTGAAGAGTTCAGATGCTGTTGAACTTGTCAGGCTGATGCCCAGAGATTCTGCTCCTGACTGCTGCATACTGTCACTCTCCTCGGATGTTGCAGTCGTCGAGCTTAACATGGAGTCTGTCAGCGAAGTCTGGTGGGAGGACAACAGTGGCAAATAAAACAAGGGTCATCAGAAAATGACACATCCCCCCAGCCACCACAAAAGCAAAATGCACTTCGGCTCCTGGTTAATACATGTTCCAAGTTTGGATGAAAATTCTTTTAAAGTTATTCTCTGGAAACGAAATACAGACAGGCCAGATCATGACTATATCCCCCCGCATTATATGCTGGGGCAACAAAAAGTACCTGTACTACTTCTACTTAATAGATAAGAACAATACAGTACTTACAAAGTTTAAGAAGGCAAAATAATAAAACCCCTGAAAGAATGTGGTTTGAGACACTACATACCCTGACAGGTGGAGGTTGAAGAAACTACGTACCCTGATAGGGGGAGGTTTGAGACATAACGTACCCTGACAGATGGAGGTTTGAGACATAACATACCCTGACAGGTGGAGGTTTGAGACATTACGTACCCTGACAGGTGGAGGTTTGAGACACTTACATACCATGTTAGGTGGAGGTTTGAGACACTACGTACCCTGACAGGTGGAGGTTTGAGACACTACGTACCCTGACAGGGGGAGGTTTGAGACACTACGTACCCTGACAGGTGGAGGTTTGAGACACTACATACCCTGACAGGTGGAGGTTTGAGACACTACGTACCCTGACAGGTGGAGGTTTGAGACATTACATACCCTGACAGGTGGAGGTTTGAGACACTACATACCCTGAAAGGTGGAGATTTGAGACACTACATACCCTGACAGGTGGAGGTTTGAGAAACTACGTACCCTGACAGGTGGAGGTTTGAGACATAACATACCCTGACAGGTGGAGGTTTAAGACAGTACTGACCCTGACAGGTGGAGATTTGAGAAACTACGTACCCTGACAGGTGGAGGTTTGAGACATAACGTACCCTGACAGATGGAGGTTTGAGACATAACATACCCTGACAGGTGGAGGTTTGAGACATTACGTACCCTGACAGGTGGAGGTTTGAGACATTACGTACCCTGACAGATGGAGGTTTGAGACACTTACATACCATATTAGGTGGAGGTTTGAGACACTACGTACCCTGACAGGTGGAGGTTTGAGACACTACGTACCCTGACAGGTGGAGGTTTGAGACACTACGTACCCTGACAGGTGGAGGTTTGAGACACTACGTACCCTGACAGGTGGAGGTTTGAGACATTACATACCCTGACAGGTGGAGGTTTGAGACACTACATACCCTGACAGGGGGAGGTTTGAGACACTACGTACCCTGACGGGTGGAGGTTTGAGACACTATGTACCCTGACAGGTGGAGGTTTAAGACATTACTGACCCTGACAGGTGGAGGTTTAAGACATTACTGACCCTAACAGGTGGAGGCTTGAGACACTACGTACCCTGACAGGTGGAGATTTGAGACACTACGTACCCTGACAGGTGGAGATATGAGACACTACGTACCCTGACAGGTGGAGGTTTGAGACACTACGTACCCTGACAGGTGGAGGTTTGAGACATTACGTACCCTGACAGGTGGAGATATGAGACACTACGTACCCTGACAGGTGGAGGTTTGAGAGGTGGTTTTCCCTGCAGCATCAGCTTAACACATTTAGCAGCAAGCTCCTTTTCTCTGTCCCCATCCGTTTTCAAGTCGTAAATGTTTGAGGTTTTTGTCAAATCTTTCTCCTTAATGTCAACATCTTTGGGATTCTCGTCAGATCGTAACTCTTTCAGTTCTTCCTCCTTGGCTTTCTGACTGCGATACTTGGCCTGCATGTTGACGATGTCCTTGTCCAGCTTGCTCAGCTCCGACGTCTTGTTCTGCTCGGCCAGCTTCTCGCGGAGCAACAGTACATGCCGGGCCTTCTCGACCTGCAATGTGGGAGGGCAGATATTACACTGAATCCTTTGGTGTCACAAATAGGTTACACACATCATCACTGTACTCTCAATGTAAACTATATATTTGACAGTTATACAGTTTGTATATTTGGAATATAGTATGAATTATAGAACTGTTAGAGGACAGGACAGAAATCTGACTAAAAGTTAAGAGTCTGTGACAACCCTTCAGACTTTTACTGCACTGCCTGCTCAGTGTTGGGAATCCAGGGTATAAAGTCCCTAGGACCCCATGCCCTTACTGAACACATTCACCTGGAAAACAATTAAGCACCATAACTACTTTTATTTTCTGTATTAATGATTAAAATTAATGATCTATTCACATGTTTTGTAACTGTTCAATGGTAACAATTATTTGTTTCCCCCTTAATTCTCCTTTGCATTACAGGATAGGACTCAGAGAAACATCAAAACAATAGATATCATTGTTAATAATTCTAAGACTACTCCCTCTATTACATCATAGCCATAAGTCGCTTACTTTGGCTACAATCACACAATAACTCAAATCTGAAATTGTATGTGCTATTAGGGGAACAACTAATCATGTGTAGTTGACAGTGAAGAGGACTACTTTTGATTGCAGCCAAAATATGGGATTTATGGCAATGATGAAATAGAGGGAGAGGATTCGTGAGAATTATACCGTTTTCTTTTTCAGCAATTATTAATGAGGTTACGTGAAAATTGGTTTAACTTCTTATTCAAAATTATGTCACTGTGTGTGTGTGTGCGTGTGTGCGTGTGCGTGTGTGTGTGGGTGGGTTCGTGCGTTTGTGTGTGTGTGGCTGCTCGTACTAGTCCGGCTATATTGTGCTGAGATCCCATGCCACACTTCAACATGGATACCCCACTCAGACTCTGAGCCGATCAATCCTTGTTCATCCCTCAATACTGAGCGCCAGGCAGGGTAACAACAAGCACCATCTTATAAATGTCTTTTGATATGAAATGGCCGGGAATCAAACTGCCGACCTTGCACTCTCCGCCCCATGTGAGGGGATGTCTCACCATCTGAAGCCTTGTGAGTTTCTCCAGCTCCCACTGATGGTCCACCAGGAGGGAGTCCCCACGGGGGCGCCACCCGTTCAGGTTCTCCTCGCCACGCACATATGTAGACGATGTGTCCAAAACGCGTCGCTGACGCCGCTGCACTCCTGTACAAAAAGTGGGTCATTTCATTTTAGATTTCTTCCAGTAAAAATCCATTTTCAAAATTCTATCCCAAAACTCAAACATCTGAACTTGTGTTTGAGCCATTTATACATCTTGCTACTTGTAATTGTATCACAATGTCTCTGCATTTGAATTATCTTCAGATCAAATATAAACCAAATAATTACACAACTTTGGTCACATTTTCAAATCCTTTGTATAAAATAGTGAGGTTAAACTAAGCACCACTTCAGCAATGTTTCAGCTTTTTAGCGATGTAGCTAGATTCTTCAGCGTGGTGCCATGTGATCTACATTTGTACATACAATGACAAAACTATATGCCAAAAGACATTCCCATAAGACTTACCAGGGCTACTTGACTCAGAGAATTTCCTGAGGAACAGTTCATAGACACCGGACACCCGGTTGCTTTCTGCGTTCTTGGAACCCCCAAAGAGACTGCGCAGAGCCCTGAAACGATTACTGTATGCCAAACAGGGCCTCAGTTAGAACACAGCCACAGACATCACCACCAAAGCCAGCGTCACAACACCAACAAACCTTGCTGCACTCACATCCTCAAAGGCTACCGGTACCTTGCAGACTCACAGGTTTACCCAGCTGAACGGAGGGTCCAGAGGACTATTACCAAGGCCGTAGTTAACTTTTTTTGACAGGGGGAGCAAATATTTGTACAAGTATCACTTGTCCCCAACTTGATTCAAATAAGACTGTTTTCTATAAGAAAATCTAGGGAGGGAACTGACCCCCCGGCTGGCTACGGCACTGATTACTTAACTTTAAAGGTCTTGAAACACTTTCCATTTTTGTGTGTCCTTTGGGACAAGGTTCATTTATCTTATTCAAAAACATGCATTTGTGCATACTGTACACGTGTTGCCCAAAAGCCTGCTGGTCTGCCAAGGTGTAGTCTAACGTACTGAAGGTAAGAGCAGCAAGACCTGCGAGTCTACCACGCCCTGTGTCTGCACAGTGTTCCCTCAGGTGTTGTTTTAGTATTATGACACGTACCTCCCACAGATGTACAATGTCTATACACTACCAGCTTCATACTCGGATGTTTATAAGGTATATGATTACCCCAATAACCAAAGAATAAATGTGTTCTTCATTGTACCCTGTTCTTGAAGCTTAATTCAACGTTTATAACCAGGTATAAATTATTTTTTTATAAAAACAAACAAAAACACAACCAAAGAGTAAATTGTCATGAAGAATGACGACATACCCTAAAACCAAAGCTCATGCATTTTTATTAGAATATGCCCTGAATACGTCCTCCCAAACCATTTGTTTTTGTATTTCCTGGGCACAAAACAGGTACCGTATTCGATGTAATAATACCCAGGATGCTTTCAAAATTAGAAATAGGGGGCTCTAATCAGAATATACTTTTGATGAAAAATAAACTTTTGGTGAAAAAAAACAGAGTTGAAAGATCGTAAATTTCTAGGTTCATGTACCTGAAATGATACAAAAGAAAAATCTGTGCGTATTATACATGACAGATATATTTTTCCAGAATTTAATTGCCCATAATCAAGGGTGCATATAACACAGGAGTGTGTATTATACACGAATAAATAAGTCTTGTGTACATTGATCAATCGGAAAAGGTGCGAACTGGGATTGTTCACTTGCAATTATATTAGCAAATATCACGGAGGGTGCTAATTACAGGCGGGCGCTTATAACGTCGAATACGGTATTTGAAAACCGGTATTCAAAATGATTCCTCCTGACTTTCCTCCCTGCTATCAGCCTAAGTGTTGTTGGCCCTCACTATATAATCTTTTGTGAACAGCGCGGTGCGTCACAACCAGTGTGCCAGACATGATATAGATGACATACCAGCACATAGAGACATGACAGTGCACTGTACAACACACAAAACAACACACTAGCCCCTCCATGCAGGGCTGCTGTCGTCAACGTCCCCACAGACAACAGTAGGGGTTTCCTAAGAAGGTTCCATTGCTTCTATTGTCATGCCATGCAGCAACTACTTCATCCCTTACAATATGTCACCATGGTATTTACATCTGTAGATTTGAATCATATAAAAATAATTTGAACCATTTTCTCCAACTGGTTAACCTAATGAACCAACACCAAATATTATTAGGCAGTGATATTTTTAAGTTATGAATAGTATTAAAGTTATATCATAGCGTGGCAGCTGTACGTGGAAGGAAAGCTTGAAGTGATGCAGGTCTCAGACGTTTAACACTTTGATGAAAGCCACAAGCACGGTCATGGCACTGACAAATCTAGAAACATAATTATGGCAACCGGGATTCAAACCCATAATCATAGGTTCCTGGCGTGCCTAATGGATGCAACTCTGAACAGTGAATTACACGCCTCAGACGGCTGGGCTGCCCGAGCCCCCTTTCATAAGTGACATTGGATTAGTCTTTGTACTCAAACCGAGACCTCCCTTTCCCGACCTCAATAGCTGCTGTATCTGGTGTTAGTTGTGATGCTATGTGCAAGGCTGGAGCGTATACTGATACTGACACCACTAATACAACCAACTGAGCGAGACTGTGACAGACAGACATAAGCATGATATACACATCTACTACTGCACATGGCTAGGTGGATCTAGAGAACTATAGGTGATATATATGTACAACATATATGACAATCTGTATCATGAAGGCAGTTGCTCAACATAGTTACTGAAGCTTTATTATAGAATAGCATGTGTTAACAAGGTTAAAGCAAGACAAAGTTGCTGGATGTTACAAGTGAGATTGTTGTCTTCATCATGTACACAGTTGAAGACATTTCAATTTAAATGTACCTTGACACTGGAAATATGTTTGGCAATAAACAAAAGCAATGAAACTCCAGCAATCAAGGAATGTTTTCATTTTAACAGATAAAATTGTACGTAAAATATACGAAACCATTTAGAATAACATATGCATGGAAATTCTTAGCTTTATTTTGGAAAGCAATTTCAAGTTTTGATGAAAGTTGGGCAGACAAACTGTTTACAGCATCTAAGTGCAGGCTACCTGGAACTGAGATCTGGTCTAATGAAACAGCCATGAGGCGAGTACAGACAAACTCCCTACAGTGTCAGAGTGCAGCCTACCTTGGAGCTGAGATCTTGGTGTCCCTGGAGTGGATGATGAGAGTCAGGTCCTTGGTGATACAGGCAGGCTGGGCACAGTTCTCCACCTGTGGCACGGGGAACATGGAGTTTATACTTCACTATACACAAAAGACCAATGGTATTGGATCAAACTCTTGATGGACTTCTCACTCCAAAAAAGAGACACTACATTTGATTAAACTCTCAATGCCCCTCAAAACGGAGGTATAACATTTGATCAATTCACAAGTTGAAAAAGCTGCCTTGATGACAAATTAAACTTTCAAAAATTTAAAACGACAAGACAATTTATTAATTTGATGGATGTAATTAATCTTTTTAAATCTGCATTGTGGGAAAATATATCTACTTTTGTTCAAATGTGCTCACTGTTTATGATAAAACAAACCATACTTGAAAACATACACTAAACACAGAACAACTTTAAAGTATTTCACCAACATAATTGCAATTTTAAAAACAAATCAGTATCACCGACATAATGAGGCTGGAATACTGCCGAGTGCGGTGTTAAACCACAAACAAATAAACAAAAGTCGTAACCATAACGTAGCTGTTACGGCATGGGTGAGAAACGTACCTCCAAGTATGCGGAGAGAGTCATGTACACTCTCTCCCCGTACTGTGTGACCCTGTTGAGCAGGGAGGAATTGTGGAGGGAGCTGTCCCAGGCAGCCTCGAACTGGAAGAAGACTCTGAAACACAAAACAAACTGTCACAAAAACTGTACCAACCAAACAACTGATTGTCCAAACTGTTCTGCCCGCTTCAAGATGACAGACCCAGCCCAAGCAATCCAAGTTACTACAGTCAACTAAGGGATGACTGCTATATGGTCGGAGTCTGGGGTCAAAGTGGAGACACTGGCCATTATCTACTGGACTTACAAAGTATAATATGGCTGAAGGAGCCATTCTCAATCACAGTGACAGACACGACCAGATTCTGTTTGTGAGGAACTTGTGAAAATTTACATGGACTTGTTTCCTCCCCAAATCTGGTTAATTTACATAAACCATTAGTTCGAAATGAGCTGCAGACTTGTTGGATATGACCAAAGGTGACTGCCCCTGAAATAGTACAACAGCAAGGAACCCGAGCTACCCATCTGTATACAGACATGTGCCAAGGCATAACTTCACCCAAGCTGTAAATGGGGGAATCGATCAAAGTCTGTGAAACTGGCTTCATGTATCTCATGCTGTTGGAATGGATGGAGGGACTGTTCGTGTCCATAGAAATCGGAGTCTGCAAGAACATATGATTCTTTGACACCAGCAAGAACAGTCACGATTGATATTACTGCAGTTTGGTATACCAGAAGTCTGCAGAGGAGCAGGTATTCCTTAAGTGACTCATCAACATCTTCACAATTCATGCTCCAGTAACCACCTTCAATGTATAGGAGCCACCCCCTTCCAAACCCCATCTACAGACACACAGTATAGACACCCACCTGTCATCGTTGGAGTACTGAAGGAAGTGGGCAGGGAAGAGGTTGAGGGAGAGGACGGTCATCTCACCGTCGTAGTCACGGTACTCCTGGGTGTTGCGGATACGACCTGCCACAGATAATCATTGAATACAACAAAGAGAATTTACAAAACATCACAAAAAAATTGACTCATATATCACTTGAACTAAACATGCTTCTTAAACTTTAATAATACAACAGAACCACTATGGTTAACACCAAGCAATATCGGAGAAGTTGTGAATAGGAAGACATACCAACAACGAGCTCCTTCACATCCTTCCACAGCAGTTCATGCCGCCGCTCGTGTACGATGGTGATGCGGATGCGTCTCTGTATACCCTGGTGTAGCATGAAGATCCCCCTGGTGGGCAGCTCTTCCCCATGGTCCACCACCACCGGCACGTACCTGCACCAAACACAGGGCTCAACTACACAAAGAATGGGATTTCGCTCACAAAACACAGCATTTCGCTGCACAAAACACAGAATTTAGCTTCACAAAACACAGCATTTAGCTGCCCAAAACAGCAATTAGATACACCAAACAAGGCATCTTGCTACACCTACTCAGAGGCAGGTATTCATCCCCAGTCTGCAGCAACCGTCCCAGATTGTTTCTGGGTAACATTCTGGAGTATTTGCTACATGAGCCCTATTTCCACAATAACATCACATTTATGACTTAGAAAGCATATCGTAGCGGATGATCAACTCACTCTCCATTGGGGGCCAGTTCACAGATCTCAAACCACACAAGCAGATCACATCTGGAGTACACAGGGCTCGAGCTGAAAGAAACCAGACATTAAGCTTTAGTTGCCTGAATACTCTTCCAGTATTACATTCATGTTATAACACTGTACAACAGTAAACCGTTCCCCTGAAAACTGAAACTGCAGAGTAAGAAAGAAATCTCTATGAAAAATGATCATTTTATAAGGCAAAGTAGGTCTAATTTCTTCTTTAATTTTGTTATTGTTTGTTTGTTGTTTAACATTAGCAATATTCCAGCTACATAACAGCAAATAGTCAAATATGGACCAGACAATCAAGTGACGGACATTATAAGCAACAATCCATGATGTCGGGAATGATGACAAGCAATCAACCAAGTCACAGAGTCAGAGCACCCGATCCACGAAGGAGCCTGATGCTGGAAGGATACGTTGCCAGGGACCTAGTCTAACCCCACCAGGGTTCCTTCATTACAAGAGTAACAAGCATCAGGGCTTGTCAGGTAGGAAACACTTGGTTGGTTGGTTTGTTGTTTAACGCCCCACTCAGCAATATTCCAGCTATATGACGCCGGTCTGTAAATAATTGAGTCTGGACCAGACAATCCAATGATTAATATCATGAGCATCGATCCACGCAAGTGGGATCGATGACTTGCATCAACCAAGTCAGCAAGCCTGACCACCAGATTCCGTTAGTCGCCTTTTACGACAAGCATAGTCGCTTTTTACGGCAAGCATGGGTTGCTGAAGACCTATTCTACCCCGGAATCTTTACGGGTTGGTAGGAAACAGATGTGAACTTTGGTTACAATTAACTGTGGAAGCTCTGGGAAAATGTGCTTCAGGTTTTGGCAACATTTCGTTTCAGTTTAGATTTGAAAGGCCCTCAATCAAAACTGAGATAATTAATAGCTAGGATATGACAGAAGCAGATATACTGGGTTACATGAATACTGTAAAGCAAGATCATGCAGTCTGACTATACATGAGAAAAAACAGTCTCGATATACTAAAAACATTAGTCTACAGCTTTACGCTAATTAACAATAAATCCAGTTAATAAACAAATTCAAACAATGTTAATAAACACAAGGTTAGAACAAAGATCAAAGGAACAGTATTTCCAGGTGCCACTATGTGGCAAATACCCATTGTGTACGATACATTCTTAGTGCATGTTTGGTGTTTAATGCAACAGCTCGATAACAGTAACATCAACGCACAAGATAGTCGTTAATATGAGCAAAAGCTCCACACAGCTGAGTGAGTAAATGTTGTCGTAGGCCAGTAAACAATACTGCAGCTTTGTCTCCATACCCGTTCTTTAATTGTGTCCGAAACAGTTAATTATTACCTAGTGTAGGTGCACAAAAAATCCTGGAGGCTGCTCAAACTAGTGTTAAATCTACAAATACCAACAAGACTGTCCTCAATGTCCTGCCAACTAAAACTGCCTTGTTTATCGACCACCTACACCTACATAGAACTTTATCTGTAAACAAGCTGGTTTTACACAAACACAGCTGAAAGTTTGAATTACAATTACACCTATTGTCCTACTCAAAGGAGCTATTTGGTAGCAGAGTATCTTAGCATCTTCAGAAAATTGGAATCATAATGATTCTAGTGAGGATTATAACCATGAATCCCTGTCATGGGTGTCATGAGTCAGTGAGGGACAGTTGTTCTCCAGGCAGAATAGTTCAAACTGTGCTGAAACAGTGACCCAGAATTCAAACTTATCCTGATAAGGACTTCTTATTCTCTGAATGCACTGCTATTGAGTGAGTGAATTTGGCATAAACCCCCTTTGAACAGTATTTCAGTTATATATATCGGCATGTCAGCTTAATGCGGGAGGAAAGCCTGAAGTGATGCAAGTCTCAGACATTTACTGCTTTGGGGAAACCCACGAGCATGGGTATGGTGCTGACAAACCTGGCAACACTATCAGGGCAATCATAGGTTTCTCACACACATAAGGGAGGCAATTCTGCACAGCGAATTACAGTGTTTAGGCAACTGGGCCACTTGTGCCCCCTATTAATGATTGAAAATAATCTTGTTTAAAATCAATATAAGACACATCACCATGCAAATTTATGGTCCAAGGGTAGATAACTCTATCCTATACACAAACAGGAAAAACAAAAGGAAGATGCAGATATGTATTCTGTAAATTATCATGTGAGTAGAACACTGAGAATAGATGTTTGTGTGAGTAGAACACTGAGAATAGATGTTTGTGTGAGTAGAACACTGAGAATAGATGTTTGTGTGAGTAGAACACTGAGAATAGATGTTTGTGTGAGTAGAACACTGAGAATGGATGTGCTGTACACACAGTACCCATGGGAGGGACCATGGGTCTGTGGCAGAATCACCAATGCTTTAACCACTAGGATATCCAACAGTCCCACTGATTCAGACAAGCATCTGAAGCATTTTATACAATTAATAAAGATTTCAGATTCAAATCAATAAGAAAAGCATGTCTTGTTTAGGTGACTTTATTCTCTATCTTCATGGTAAACACCAACTACATTTACCTACATGGAAGTTCAAAGCAAAGGCAAGGTTATGACTTCAAAGTTCCTATCAATTGTAAGGGCAGATAACTCCAAACTACAAACTACAAGTCATGTGACCACCACCAGCATTCATGCGAAACATCTTACCCAATCCCAGCAGCCTTAGTGATGTCCATTACAAGAGACAAGTCTCTCTTTCTGAGTGGGGACAGAATAAGTGCATATTACAACACTGACTAGAGATTACAGAAAATATACTACGCACACATACCATATGGCACATAAAGTCACACAAACAATGGAGACAGAAAAAAAAGAAATGTCAGGAGTATTGTTCAAAGGAATGAATGCATAAAAGAAAGTTCAAACGACAATGATGGGAATTACCAGAACTGGTAGCTTTAAAGAAGGATAAACATGTATTTATTTACAAGCATATGCATAACCACTGTGTCGAAAACATTTACACAAATTTTAATTCAATATATTAAAGAGGGAACACAATCTTGTGAATTTGGATAGATGAATCTATAATCAAGTGACATTGACAACCTTTTCTGATCAACCAAACAAGGTGATCTAAAGAACACAAAAAGTCCCAACAACTTACTCTGAATTTGAAAAAAATATCAATTTGAAATTACTATAATAAAAGAAAATTCAAACCCAAATTAATTTACGAAACAGGCCAGGAAAATTACATCTGGGGACAAAGTCTGAATTAACAAGACTAAGAGAACAAGTTAGCACCAGTCAATTGGGCCAAGTCAGTTGTCTAACGTTAAAAGTATCATGAGGCTCAGACTTTCAGTTGTGTCCCTTTGTTTGGGGTTAGTGAGAGTTTGGGTTCCGTCCCAGGAAAGGACTGATGTAGGAAGAGCTGATGAGCTGCCAGACTGTCAGCAGCTCTGAGGGGGCGTGATACTGTGGGGGTGGAAGCAGGACTACACTGTGACACAAGGAGACAAGTGCTTCATGTGGGACACATATACTTCTGTCTGGAACACTTTCTCACCTTGGGGCAGTGATGACACCATACTTGGGCGACGGTACAGGTTTCGACACTGGCAGATGCGATGGGAAACTCCGGCTTGGTGGGGATCGAATCCTGCTGAAAAAGCTTAAGAAAATTTGAATTTGAAATTTACAGTAGTTTCAACAATTCAATCATGAGGTCTACCTGTGACACTTTTTATCTCCCTATGATGCGATATGTCCATGCTATATATTTTCCAGTGATGCAATATATCTCCCTGTGAGGCAATGGATCTATCTGTGATGCCATATATCTACTTGTAATGCTTTATATCTACCTGTGAAACTATATATCTAAGGGTGTGGCTATATATCTACCTGTAATGCCATATATCTACCTGTAATGCTACATTTCTACCTGTTATGCTATATCACATCTACCTGTGATGCTATATCATATCTACCTGTGATGCTATATATCTACTTATAATGCCATATATCTACCTATGATGTCATATATCTACCTGTGATTCTATATATCTACCTGTGATGTCATATATCTACCTGTGATTCTATATATCTACCTGTGATGCTATATATGTAACTGTGATGTCCTATATCTACCTGTGATGCTATATATCTACCTGTGATGTCATATATCTCCCTGTGATGCTATGTATCTACTTGAAATGTTGCATAGCTACATGTGATCCAATCAGGTTATCGATAATATCCCTTCTACAGAAGTAGTAGTAACTCAAATTCTAGGAACAATAACAAAGTCAGGTGTGAACTGAACTTACAAGGGTCTCTCCTTGGCTTGTTCATGCAGTGGATGCTGCTGATAGTGACCGAACACCTCGAACACCAGAGGCTGTGTCTTCACGTAGTCGATGAACGACTTGGTCACGTTCACTGTGAACTGCAGCATAAAAAGTCAGGTTTTCCAGGTCAACATGCTGTCGGAACATGCTAATATCTTAATGAATAACAATCTGATGCCAGCATATTATGACAATATATTTCACAATGTTCACAGAGATTCTGAGCATGAAGTACATACATGTTCATTTAAATACTCAGACAAATTTGAAGTTTGGATGAATCAATTCTTTTGATAATTTCTTTTTTTCCCTGATGATTGAGATTGTTCCATGAGTTTCTGTGCGTCAAATGGGCGAGACTTACGTTCTGGACATGGTAGAAGCCAAGTGGTGGGCCTTTCCCTGTGTTCTTTAGAGGTTCGGTGGAGAACGCCTCATCATGTCGGTGCAGGAAGCTGGAAGAGAGACATTCCAGGGTTAGAAACTAACAGTTTTCGTCTACTAGTCCTTATAATGATTACATATAGCAAAACCCTTAAAAAGGGCACATTTCTACTAGTCCTTATGATACCTTTACCACTGGGCAAGAACTATAGGACTAGTGCCAATTTCTAACGCTGCATTCACCCTTAAGCATTGTACCCTTACCCTGACCTTGACAATGACCTTACAGACCAGACCAAAGGCTGACATCTGCAACCTGTATCGTGTTAATTTTTCCTTCATCATTATCCTTGCCACAATGAAAATGCTTCTGATGTCAATTAGTGTGAGTTTTATCATCAATCATGAATTTGTTTAAGCATAGTTACGTTCAGGAATAAATGGTTTGATGGAGAGTAACTGATCAACCAAAATCAATCATCAGAACATCACAATGAAATGTTATTTAATTTTACCTTAAAACAAAACTAACTTCATCAATGGAGATGTACAGACAGTTAAGGTACCCTGCTGAAAAGTTATCCTAACAAACCCAAATCTGCCTCCCTTTGACTGTAATTACCCAGAAGTTTGGTTTAGTATCAGACATGAATTGCTGTTAACATGGACACTGTAATCATGTCAAATGCCTAAGATTTTAATAGAACTTGATCACTGTTGTGTCAGTGTTCTACTCACTTGAACTGGCAGAAGATGTCTGCATATTCTGGTGAGATTCCCGAGGCCTGAAGTACGGTGACCCGGAACTGGAACTGTGAGCCCAGTTGGAGGTGCTCTGGCAGCTCCTTGGAGTTCATGTCTGGACACTGGTCAAGGTTCACCACTTTCTTGCTGTCAGCCACGTTCTGGTCCTGAACTGCAACACAAGACACAATTGGATTACACAAGATGCATAGACACTGCCACACAGTTGGGGGTAAGCCGGACACACACACTGCCACACAAACATGAATTGAATGATAAGTTGAAACAAATGAGAAGAAGTTTTGAAGAAGTTAGACCTTTCACTGTATCTGCGTCACTCACAAAAAGTAAATTATTGTCAAGGGTTGAGAGGTTGAAACTTCAGAAAGATCTACCTTTGACTGTGTCACTCACAAACAGTGAATTATTGTGAAGGGTTGAGAGGTTGAAACTTCAGAAAGATCTACCTTTGACTGTGTGTGTGTTACTCACAAACAGTGAATTATTGTGAAGGACTGAGAGGTTGAAACTTCAGAAAGATCTACCTTTGACTGTGTCTGTGTTTTCTGGTGACTGCCCCTCTCCCTCCACAATTCTCAGATTCTCCATCGAGGGAACAGACACCGGTGGTTTCCCGATAACGGCTGGCGGAAATTCAGTATGGGTCAGTTGTTTCTGAAAGAAGGAGGGCTGAATGGAAATAGAACCTTTATTCACTTTCTCTGTGCTCAAGGACGATCCATACTTAACCCTAACTCATCATGTTGCATCTAAGGCAGGTGCTTTTTCGGTCAAAAATGACACCTGAAAAGAATATATCTCAAGGTGTTTTTTAACACATACATTTAGTTCTAGTTTTGAAAATGGAAAAGAGTCTATAAATTTCGGTTCCTTCAGCACTTACAGAGCAGCAACACCACAATATATATTCATTGCTCAACAGGACAAATATTATACTGCATGGAATCCTCCTCATAGCGT
Organism: Haliotis cracherodii; assembly: GCF_022045235.1. Taxonomy (NCBI): domain Eukaryota; kingdom Metazoa; phylum Mollusca; class Gastropoda; order Lepetellida; family Haliotidae; genus Haliotis; species Haliotis cracherodii. The sequence continues at coordinate 1,659,464 of NW_027266279.1, forward strand.
ATATCCTGCTGTAAGAAACCCACCACTAAAAGAAAGGGGTTGCCTGCAGCAGCAGAGAACTGTTTTATTTAAAATTGCAAACACCATTTAAGGATACCGTATTCGACGTAATAAGCGCCCAGGGCCCTCTCAAAATTAGAAATCGGGGGCTATAATCAGAATATTATTTTGGTGGAAAATAAACAAAGTTGAAAGATAAATTTTGTGGTTTATGCTGACAGCCTGAAATGTTTATATACGAGAGATACATTTTTCCAGAATTTAACTGCCCATAATTAAGGGTGCATATACCACACAAACGCGTTTTATACGTGAATAAATAAGTCTTGTGCACATTGATCAATCATAAGGGGTGCTAATAGGTATTTTTCACTAGCCAATATATTAGCAAATATCGCCGTGGGCGCTTATTAGAGAAGGGCGCTTATTACGTCGAATACGGTATATCAAAATATAAGCAAGAACTTACTGATGCAAAATAATCGGCATCGCTAAATGAGATTTTGGCGTTCCCTGATTGTTTGATTCCTGGGGTGTAGTCAGGGGCATCATCAGCTTCTGCAACACGACACAGCAGGTTAATTAAAGGTAGAATGTTAACAAAGTGAAAGTGACTTGGTGAAACAAACAATTTTGTTCTTATTTATTTAGTTCCATTACGGCTGGTCCGACATGCAATGGGGTCTTAACACTGAGTCAATAGCATCTACAAACTTCGGGAATACTGAATTATGGGTGCACAGAGAATCTCACCCAAATCTCTTTTGAGAAAATTTTGTCAACCTGATATTTGATGTGATAAGACAAAAGGGTGAAATTCTATTTATCATCTAAAATCATTCTTTTCAGTTTGTAAACAGCAATATTCAGTGTCTTGAGTGTAACAAGTACAGTTAACCAGCTTCAGTGACAAAGAGATTAGTGATGTCATTGGTTGTGATGTAATCATTTCCGATAAGGTCACAATGGTCTGCAAAGCATTGTGATGCAATTTCATTGTGGAGATATCTCCTGTGGCGGTCAGTTTGGGATGATAAATAATGTTCCTATTATCCTATACTGATGTTCCACACAGTAATCGTCCGGGAGGAATTGTGGTCAGAGTCCAGTCAAACAAAAAACAGAACAAGCACAAATACTAGAAGTAGGGGTGAAAGACACGACACATTGGTCATGATATCGCAATATGCATATTCACGTCAACTTGCGTAGAAACTTCTTGACTATAAATATTTTGGAGCAGGTCGTAAAGGAAAAGCTAGCTAAAGACACATGCTCGTAGCGGCTATTTTTAGTAGTGAACTTGAAACGCTTATTAAAACACATATTTCAATATTTGACTGACAGACATGCTGGGCAGTCATGAAATGAGTTGTAATTAATTTATTTCAGCAATTATATCGTTTCGTTGCATGATGCACTTGAGCTACAATGTATCGTTTCTACCCAAACCAGAAGACAACAATGCTGATCTCCTTCCTTGTAACTGTAACATAAACATGTCTAAACAAATACATGTACTGTGTTGCAAGCAGCACCTGTTGCGAGTGTTTGACGTCACACACTGACCTGTGACAGCTTGTACAGCGACCCGAAGATAACCTTTCACCTCCCCCTTCTCGCTGACGATGGCCACCCTGTGTACCAGGGGCACTGGGTAGTAGAGATTGCTCAGGTAGACAAATGCTCTGCAATGTAAGATTCAACATCACCAGATCATCTTACAAACTATAAGGTGGGACTAAACAAGTTCATAAATTAACCCCAATAATAGGATAATTTCTTTAGATGTATTTCTGTTCTTGAAGGGTGTGCGGTACTACCAGTACATTGTGGTGCAAATCTTCAGCAATATGTATTGCGATACGTTTGTAAATGTAGAAATATATTGGGGCAAATATAAATAAGTATATTTAAGTGTTCCTAATCAATATGGAGGTGGAAAATAGTATCTTTCTGATACTTGCCTTTGACGTTCTTTTATCAATTAGCGTGTACACATCACAACTATCGAGCTCCTCACAGCGATAGCCCATTCATGGAGCTCTCAATACCGAGAGTATTATGAAGGTGTCATGCACAGGGAAGGACATTAATACAGGGTCTAACTCTAAGTAATTCATGAAAATGTAAATTGGCAATATATTGGCAGGTTAAAGTATGGCAAACTGATCATGAAATAACTTGCAACACAGTAAGTAACTGTGAATCATACCACTGGTGCATGCAACCTTTATTATGCCAAACTACCCTACTTAAATTCATCTAGTACTAGGTACAAAATGTCTCCAAAATTCATCAACACTCTCACAACCCAAATGAAATCACGAAATTTCTTATTTGCACATTTCACAAAACATATAAGCAGTTTTCGAAATTAAGCGCAGATTCTTAATGTTTGCACATACAATTTTTTAAATATATTGACCCAAAATTTTTAACTTTTAGCACCAGAGCAATGACAAGGACCCCTTGACCTAAATTGCAACCAAACTTAGACGGCTTTAGACTTAATAGGCAGCTGATTCTCTTCCCAAGACACTCACCATGAAATACAAGTACTTATATTTTCTATTATACAACTTTCTATGTACCGGTACGTATCGGGATTGAATCATCAAGGCGGTACAGATCTTTGGTCGCCATCTTTGCGATGGCAGATAAATAAATCTTTACTGGTCTGATTTCCAACTTGATAAGTATATTGTTGCTCAATCTAAAATATAAGTGCTCATATTTGAAGGCAAGTATCTTAGGAAGAGAATCATGTTACATTTATCACTAGATTACATTGCATTCACTTTCCTGAAGCAAATAAAGTGTGATGCAGTTTGGGACCGGGCATCTGTCAGGACAACACCAGTCAGTTCAAAAAATGTCTATAGGGAACAGCACAGAGATGCGATTACCGCAGGTAACCATGGTAACTAAACAGGAAGTATGTCCCACCTGCCGACAAGCCTGAACCATGGAAAGCGGTCGTAGAAAGGGTCGCTGCCGCTCATGCAGTCAATGTTTGGCTCGGGGGACGTGGGAGACAACTCCGCTTCGTTGTGGTACATCTCCCGCATCAGCTCCAGGCGTTGTCTGTAACCATAGCAACAAATCACAACTGTAGAGTATGTACCTTCAAATAACATTGCGATTCTCCCTGTATGACCATATAAGATATGTCTCAATCGAACGAATTATTTTCATGAGATGTAAATGCAAAGGTTAGAAGCAGTTAGATGATGGAGTTATGAGCAAAATGTACAGACAACAATAACATGGTAGCAATGAGTGTAACAGTTGTGGCACTAGTTACCAGGTAACAATCGTGGTAACAGCTGGTATGGCTAACATCAAAGGGGTAACAGTTACAAGGTAACACTATAGGCATAAAGGGTGAGTGATTTGACTATGCGCTGCTTTGAACAATACTTGGTTGGTTGGTTTCTTGTTTAAATCTGCACTCAGCAATATTCCAGTTATATGAAGGCGGTCTGTAAATAATCGAATCTGGACCAGACAATCCAGTGATTGATATCATGAGCATCAGTCCACACAATTGCTATCAATGACATGCTTCAACCAAGTCAGCGAGCCTGACCACCCGATCCCGTTAGTCGCCTTTTACGACAAGCATAGTCGTCTTTTACAGCAAGCATGGGTTGCTGAAGACCTATTCTACCCCGGAATCTTTACAGGTCGCTTTGAACAGTATTTCAGCTGGAAGTGATGCAGGTCCCAGATATTGAACACTTTGGTGAAACCCAGGAGCACAGATATGGTGATAACAGAGAATCATACTTTGGTCAAACAGGGGATCAGGGAATCTGAACATTCTGGCACACCTCAGGGATAATGATCTGACACTTCGTGGGTTGACAGTATGGGGTATATGTGTAAGAATACTGCCGTATGTAAAACTGATACCATGTTGTTATCCATATACTTGTCTCCTTTACGTGATTATGGAACATTCAGGTTTTTAGAATAACATTCAGCAGTGAGTTGAACAAAACAGAGCATGGATTGCTCAGGAGGAAAAATGTTGTCCTTTCAGGATATAAATATTCTTTAGAAGTGCCATGTCAGCTGTCAACATTGTAATGAGCTATGTAACTATTTGTAAGGGTAATATCATACAATACAGTGGACATTCTCACGCACACGTTCAAATCAAAACACTGAAAGACCAAGCAAGAAAATATAACTGACTTTTTCTTCCTGTAGAGGGACTATTAAATATGTACCTGTGCTAGCATTGTCCTTAAAGTGGCCAATTAGGCTATGACCATTAAGCATGTGTGCCAATACGATAGTTATCACATCCAGGGAAATATAAACTTTCACTAAAGATTAGATCCGAAATGTTAACTGGAGTAGATGCCTGCCTGAGAAACTACCTCGTCTTCACTGATCTCACTAGCAGCTAGTATCATAATCCTTAGCCCTTGGATCTACTTTAGGACCATAGAGTTGATTGTGTTTAACTTTTACAACTATTTATCATATATCAAGGATTTATCTGGAACTGATTAGATGCCAATATTCGGCCCACATTCTGTAGTAAATGATAGTAAAAATTCCCAATGTTAATTAAGGATTTCCGATTCACTCAGACTTAATGAATAAAAGCTAATTAAAATAATAAAATTTTTAATATCATGATATTGTCCCAACTTGCTTGTCCAAGGCACTCAGCATGGAATCCTAGATTAACTCCTGCATGCTGTACAACAATGTTGTTTTTAGGACTTGTGTGAGTGAGTGAGTGAGTGAGTGAGTTTGGTTTTACGCCGCTTTTAGCAATATTCCAGCAATATCAAGGCGGGGGACACCAGAAATGGGCTTCACACATTGTACCCATGTCGGGAATCGAACCCGGGTCTTCGGCGTGACGAGCGAACGCTTTAACCACTAGGCTACCCGACCGCCCCTTAGGACTAGTGAGCTATGCTTATTGCAACACACCAAGTGATCCCTATAATGAGCACTATTCCAGAAAAAGAACCACTAGGACAATTTACTTAAGACAAAATGTAAGTTCAGGGATAGAAACCATCACTTTTAGCACACGAGTCCTCATAGCAAAACCCTTAAAAATGGCCTATTTCTAACTTCCATTTCATTTTCATCAAGAGGCCTCTAAAGACTAACAAAGACTGACATTAAGTTCAGTGATTCAAAGTAGAAAAAGTATTAATACATACTTGTGGAAGAAAAGGTCAATTCATATTCCATAAATGAATAACAAGTTTCACAATAGCATTTCAAGTTAAATATTGACTTGACAGTCACTCAAATGCACAAAAAAACATGTGGGAAGGAAAAACCACAGTAACAAGCTGCAAATGAAACGAGTCACTGCGAACATCGGCATGATTGGCAAGGACAGAAAAAAATGTTGACTTTGATTCTCTATCCTTTGTAGATGAAAACAGTTAAAATGTATGAAATGAAAATAAATTTAAAGTTTCTTGTTTAAAATTTAAAGTTCCCTTACAATAGTTCATTTTTAATAAACAAAACAGCATACCATAACTTTAATAATAAAAATTCACAGGATAATTATTTTTTTATCATATCAATCACACTTCTTTCTGAAAAATATACCTTCGCTTAGAGTCAATGTCTATTCAAATCATGTTACCCTCAACAAAGCTAACATGTTAACTTGTTTAACAAACTATATTTTCAGTCCTACCTTCAACATGTACTGAAAACTGTCAAAAGTGTGACTGCAGAGAATCTCGGCCTTTCCAATCATCAGTGGAAAGTAAAGCCCAAACATAGGAATAAAACAGTGCCAAAATCAGCAAGAACTAAAACCATGGAAACTAAGGAACAAAAATAAACCAAAACCAAGGTTACAACAGGGTAACCGACCTGGATGGGATAAGGTTATAAAAGTTAAACACGTTCTGTTGTCCGCAACCCGCGAGACAATGGAAAAAATCTTGTTTTGCCTCAGGCGTGTCCGGAGACAGGTCTTCATTGTATATGTCTCGCATGTGTTCCAACCGTTGTCTACGTCAAGCGTGGGAAAAGAAATTCACAATTTCACATTTTATTTGGTGTATTTTGTATTGGCAATTGTTCAAAAGTTTTAATAAGAGTTCACTTCTGGGATTTTCTTCTTAAAAAAAATAAAGGTCTAAAAAAAATAGGCTTTGGTTTCATGTAAATTATATCAGAATTCATACATACTGAAAAAAACTATTGCAACCTTATCCTTACTGGTAGTTGAGGCTAGATCACAAATCAATATTCATATGAACTTATAATCCAAAGATAGCAAATTGAGGCAACTTAAAAGAACTCAATATATTTTTCCTCCATACACTGTCTGCAAAAGTTTTTATTTTGCATCTCCATCAAAACTTTTGAACAACTACATGTTTGAAAATCAAATTATCCTTTTTCTTTAAATGACAATATTTACATTCCCAATTCTTTATATGCAAACAAAATACCAAAACCAAAGCGAAGCAGTTTTGTAACATTGAAAGTTTCATTTTTCACAAAAATCATAAAAAATACAAGAAAGTTAATAGGCTTGTGCCTGAAAGGTTTCAAGCACTTGTAATTCAAAATGATCAAATATTTGAGACTTAGACAAAGTTGGAACCCATGCTTGTTATTTGTTAATTCACAACCAAAACTTGCAGGAAATATATTTTAGGGAAATTTGAAAAGGGGGGATCAAAAGGTAATGGAAAGGTATTTACAAACCGGGCACAAGTTCCAAGCTTTGCCCATAAGCTGAACAGAAAAAACAGGCAGGGGAGAGAACTCAAGCAAGACAGAATGAGAAGACAGACACAAACAAATACAAGACATATTCAAGCTAAACGTCTAAATTACCAAAATTATCCATTAATTAATCTGCTCCTAAATACTTTCCTATCAAAACATAAAATACTTGACAATATACTTTTCATTTATAAAGACCAAACTTATTTTAAGATAAAATCTTCAGTTCCAGGAAATTATGAACATAAACAGGAAAGACTTGAATCAAGTTAAAGATGTCAGAAAATGTTAACAAAGGAGAGACACAACACATGCACTGAGTGACGAGCAAGAGCAATCACCAACAACAAAAACCTGCAACAATGCAACAGTCAAGAAAATAACCATCCAGAATGAATCACTTAAAAAACTATCATTGTACATAATATATATTGAGAATCCGTATGACAAAACAAATAAATTCTTGATCACTGACCAATGAAGTTTGACATGTTTGAATTACAAGCACAGACATGATATCTAGCTATGTTGTGAAAATGGTAAAAAGGAAACATAAGATGCGTTTGTACTCACCGAAGTTTCGTCAGATTCCAGTAATGAGTGGCGCCATTTTTAGTATCCTGTACCTCAACGGCTACGATTGTTTTGGGGAATGGTCGGCTGTAGTCCCTGTCTTCAGGGTTCATGAGATCACCAGGCAGAGGCGAGTAGAGGGTGTCGGTCAACAAGACAAACTGGAACTGAACCTGCAAGATGGTTGGTTAGCTGTTGATGTTTTGTGGTTTGTCAAATATTAAAAATTGACGCAGACATAATATCCACTGAAAGTCCCAATTGTGCAATGTCCAATATTTAGAATGGGTGCTGGGAAAAGTCCAAAATTCAACCCAGGTACCGTCTGCAGGTCTCACAAGGGCACAAAATGTCCGATTGAGAATTGTTTTTTGGGAGCCCTGACAAAAACTACTTAGATACATAAACAATATGATCACACAAACACTCAAGTTGACAGAGGTTTTACAAATAGAAGTCAACAGGAATGCGGGAATAGTCAGAAAGAAATGGGAACAAAAAGCGACTTGTTGTGTAACCATGGAGTTTGACTGATCACATGACTAACCACGGGTCCGGGTAGTCCTGTTGGTACCCCGGATCCTACTCAGGACCCACTCAACCTGAGTACCCAGATACCCGTCCCAGGCCTAGACTCAAATAATACTTACTGCAATTCCCATTAGACTCAAAAGACTATGGATGTTGCAATAATTGAAACGTTATAAAACATGTACAATCAATTTATCTGATACAAGTATTTCTCTTCTGACAAGAAATATAATCATCATTTTGACTGACCATGTTAGATTTTCTTCACTCAATGACTAAGTTTTGATTCAAACACAGAAATCACCATATCACCATTTATGACATAAGGCAACATACATACATACATACATTGCAATTTATTTGCTGATGGAGATTGGTTCCTCTCCGAGCCCATTTTAGTTCTTCATAGCAAATCACAAGCAAGTCTTACCTTCTTGTTTAATTCCACACTAATTGCATTGGCTTCTTTGAGGAATATTGCACTGCCCCATAAGTCATCCTGAAAACAAAACAAGTACTCTTATAAACCTACTGGCTGTTTGTGTAACTCGATATTGAGTTTTTGAAATTGATATGATTGTAACACCTCGCAGGAGGGCTTGGAGACGCACGTGCAGATTTCGTGCCATTGCGAGACGCACATGCAGATTTCGCACCGTTGCGAAACCCACATGCTGAGGTCACAGGTTTCAGTGAACAGAGTTCACGACTGCAGGCGATATTTCATCTCTGATACAGGTTATACATTTGAGAGTTTTTATTACAGTTATTTAATCAAAAACGTTGTCTATGCGATGAGTCGGTTTATTTGTTGGACAAACCATGTCTCCTCGAGATTACTCGAGATTGTAAACCCTCGCAGACCTGGTTTCTCCTACACATAAACCTCTTTCACGTCATCCTGATGTTGTTGTTGAGGGACCTTCTTTTGGTTCAATAACCTCCAAGCAGGGACTTTCTGGATATTTCAGTGTGATCGAACACGCAACCTTTGTATCTGTAGCCCAGTGAGTGAACAACCAGGCCCAGAAAATACAAGGATTTTAAGAATCTTTTTTTCAAGTACATGTTCGCTAGCAAGATATATTTTGTCCATTTCCTAACCTCAGGTTCAAGGAGGTGTGTTGGAAATGTTGCTTCAGATTTTCTGTCAGAGTGGAAGTGGATAAAAAACACTGTCCATTGGATTTGGTAAAAAAAACCAAAAAAACTCGGAATCAGTGATGAAAGGGTGTTCAATCTGACACGTGACTGACTTTAGGTGTATGCATGCTGCCTGGGGTCTTTCTCTCGCTGTCTTCGATTTAGTTTTATACCACTAAGAGTGAGTGAGTGAGTGAGTGAGTGAGTTGGGTTTTTAGCTTTTAACAGTATTCCAGTTATATCAAGGCGTGTCAGCTTAATGTGTGAGGAAAGCCCGAAGCAATGCAGGTCTCAGACGTTTACCACTTCGGTGAAACCCACGAGCATGGGTATGGTGCTGACAAACCTAGCAACATAATTGGTGCGAACCGGGATACGAACCCACAATCATAGGTTTCTGGTGTGCCCAAGGGACGCAACTCTGCACAGCGAATCGCAGCGCCTTAGATGACTGGGCCATTATACCAATGGCCAATATATAATTGTTTTTGTTTTACTTCTGGTATTTCTTCAATTTAGATTCAGAGGGAAAATCCCACTGGTCAAAGGCCCAAGGTATAAATTTTCTCAACCAAGCCCTGGGAATCGTGTTTTACCCTTTACGTAACCACTTAAAGTTAACTTGCACTTGCAGAACAAACATGTTATCTTGCGCAGTCATGACCTAACTTTAACAATTTGGGGCGAAAACATAACAAGTGATGACTACTTTGTTTCTATGGGATGGATGCTGATGAATCCTCACCCTGAGTGATGTGAACTGGTGGTACTTCCATTTCCGGAACCCCCAAGCTGCCAAATCCCTCTCTCGACTTGACCACTTGCATTCTGGGGGAGACACACATCATGAACATCGCATACAACAAGATGTTATTACACAATAGTTTTAAAACTGCTGCCATTAAGTATCCATGTCCAAGGACAAACATATTGATAAACAGTGAGCAGTAAAACATAAATTGTCTAGGATATCCTACACGCATAGTAACAGAGTAACAGAGTACATTTTTAAACATGAGCTTGAAAATGAAAGAATGTTTTCACTTTTGTTGAAATAATTTGAAATTGATTGATTTGGCCCAAAATTTGGAAAACTATTTGCACAAGGTAATACATGAAACTGTTTGTATGTAAGTAACGATTGTACCTTCTGGTTCTTCGTCCTCGAAGAAGTCGTCCGTCACACAGCTGGACATCATGGAGTGTCTTTCCACCTGCTCCTGCAGTGACTGGATGCGAAACTCGTAGTCCTGCAAACACACAGCAGTACTTTACACCTAATTTGTTTGTTGTTTAATGCTGCATTTATCAGTACTGACATCATGGGCATCGATCAACACAATTAGAATATGATGCCATCAACCAAGTCACCAAGCCTGACTTCCCGATCCATTTAGTCGCCTCTCACAAGAAGCACAGGATCCTGGGAATCAATTCTAACCTGGAATCCCCAAGGGTCTACACAATCACAACAGAATACGTAGAGAGACAATAAAAACAATCTGTTCAGAATGCATCATTGTTCTTCCTCAAGCGACCCGTGAAGATTCCAGAGTAGAATAGGTCTTCAGCAGCCCATGCTTGTAGTAAAAGGCGACTAACGGGATCGGGTGGTCTGGCTCGCTGACTTGGTTGATGCATGTCATTGATCCCAATTGCGTGGATCGATGCTCATGTTGTCAATCACTGGATTGTCTGGTCCAGACTCAATTATTTACAATATTCACGCTATATGACGGCGGTCTGTAAATAATCGAGTCTGGACCAGACAATCCAGTGATTGACATCATGAGCATCGATCCACCCAATTGGAATCGATGACATGCATCAACCAAGTCAGCGAGCCTGACCACCCGATCCCATTAGTCGCTTCTTACGACAAGCATAGTCGCCTTTTACGGCAAGCATGGGTTGCTGAAGACCTATTCTACCCCGGAATGTTCACGGGTCAGGATGTACAAGTGTCCACATGCATACCTTCCTCTGTTGCTCAAACAGTATGTCTGCTTCCTCCTTCTCCTTCCGGTACTGCTCCTCCAGGTTCAGCAACCTAGGAACACACATCACTGATGCATCACTCTACTCACTCAGACACAAAAGCTCTTTCTATAAATTGTTTATATTTAGATTAAGTGTTAATATGTAATACGAGATGCCGTTCCCTTTAGGATTTGGAATTGCAGATATTGTACAGAGATCAGCAAAATATCTGTTCCCATGACAACAGGGTATTATAATCCAGTTGTGTATCACTGTAGCAGGGTACTTGGATAGTTATCAAAACGTCATTAACCAATACAATTGAGGTATTTAACATGCAGGATAAGTATACAAATATAGAAAATATCTAGGATTTTACTAGGTTATGTAAAATAAATAAATGCATAGTTTTGTTGATTTAACAAGATAAATCGGTTGACGTTTACCCCTCAGGGAATATGGTTTGATGTACCTGTCAGCTTGGGGAACACTGTCACACAGACAGAACATTAGACCGTATTCCCCTCACGATATGCCAACAACTTATAGGCATGTACTGTCTCATTTCAATATTCCTTTGCCAGAAGTAGTTCGTCTTTATGAACAATGAACTACTCAAATAAAAGTGAACTGGAGAGAAAGAATTTTGTTTACACATTACAATATCCATACCACAGCAGTCTGTCAACAAACTCATGGTGAGATAGGGAATATGGTTTAACAGAGACTTTAGCAATATTTCAACCAGATTATGGTGGAGGGACACTATAAATACACTTCACACATTGTAACCATGTCAAGAATCATACAGGACCTTTGGGGTGACAAGACAACACTTTAACTACAAGGCTAACCAGGTAACTCAACTTGCTCCCCAGGTTACCGTATTTGACGTAATAAGCGCCCGGCGAGATTTGCTGATATATTGGCTATTGAACAATCCCAATCAGCACCCCTTCCGACCCCTATTCGCATATAATACGCACCGCTCCCTTCCCCTATTTGCGTATAATACGCACTCGTGTGTTATATGCACCCTTTATTATTGGCCATTAAATTCTGGAAACATATATCTGTCGTACATAAACATTTCAGGCTGTCAGCATAAACCACAAAATTTAGCTTTCAACTCTGTTTTTTTCACCAAAATAATATTCTAACAAGAGCCCCCTATTTCTAATTTTGAGAGTGCCCTAGGCGCTTATTACGTCGAATACGGGAAATGTCCCGTGGACGTTGGACTGACCTCTGCTCCATCTCCTTCCTGAGATCTATCCCCTGTTTCTCCAGCAACTCAAGCTGAGCAAAACTCCAGTCCACCGGCTCACCTACAACAACGAACACTCGTGGTACATGCTCAAATAAGGCTGCGGAAATACTTCCCACCCTACATGTAGTAAAATCTAAAAGTACTTCATACATACATACACATATATTTATTAAAACACCAGTTCATGTCATTAAGGGTAAGCTTACCAGAAAAACATATTTATGGCTCTGATGGAAGAGAGGGAACATATTCAAAAGGAAATATTACTTTCATAGGGCAGGTAGACTTACATCTAGTCTCTGAAATGAACATATCGTACAGAAAAAAAGTTGTTCAGTTATCTTAATAAAAATATAATAAAAGGGAGCCCAGTGACTCCCTTTATTTTCAGATACTGCAGTAATCTAGACTTACCAAACTGTATAGACTTGCATGGGCTGTATTTGATATATATTTGTATCAGGGTCTGTAAGACCATAGGGCAGGAGGAATATTATCTCTTGGAATTCAGAGTTTTCAGATATGTCAGGGACTCAGAACCAAGTGTATTCTTTAAATTAAACCATATATAGTGCATGACATATTTCAGGGAAAGAAATAAACAAATAGTGATAACATATAGCAAAAACCCCAAGTCTGCTAGCCCCCTTAGGACACCCTTAACATGCACAAAACAGACCTGGGCTTGTGGGTAAGTGCTAATTTCTATCCCTGCATACTGACATGGAAGTTTTGAAATGAGTAAGAAGAGTGAGAGAGTGAGTTGGGTTTTAGGCTGCTTGTAGCAACATTTCAGCCATATAACAGCTGGGGAACCACTTGGGGAAGAAAGACACCACACATGAACATGGCATTCAAGTTTACCAGCTGCACAGTGACACTTACTGATGGGTATGTCTATGGACTCTGTCATCAGGGCACGACTCAGCCGAGCTGGAAACAAAACATGCTTATTGAAAATCATTCAAGAGAGCACAAACCATATTCAACGTAAAAGCGCCTAGGCGCTCTCAAAATTAGAAATAAGGCGCGCTTATTAGAATATAATTTCTGGGCCCATCTTGTACAGATTTTAATCATTCTGACTGAACACTTCCAATTCCACATCTGTCCTTTCACTATATCCAAACTCTCTGAACCTTGGGTATAAAGCAATTTTCTACAACAATTACACTAAACTGCTGCCAAATAGCGTCCAATCTAAAATTAAGTTAATTGATCATTTGGGAAATCAGTTTACAAACATTCAGTATCACAGTGGATTCTGATCAAACAGATCAATTGGGCTTTCATGTTAATGGCAGAAGCGGACACTAGACTCTCATGTTAATGACAGAATCAGACTTTCACTTTAATGATGTAAGATTTCCCAAATCTATCAGCAGCATTACGCCAGACTAAGCCTGTCCCTACCCTGCTGGGGGTGGTTGAAGCGGAACACATGGTGCTTCCCGAGGATCACCCGAGCTCCAGTCTTCAGGACGGTAGCCTCCATGACTTGTCGCCCATTCACATAGCACAGCGCATCGTCAAACGGCACCAGCGTCACGTTTTCTGCAGAAGAAAGTGTAAGGTCAGTCCTCAGAGCTGTGCCACTCATTCGTTCAGACTCAATTCTGCATTACATAACAGTCCAGGAAGAGATACAGTAAACTACGGTTATAACGAACTCGAGGGGACCACTAATTTTAGTTCGTAATAACCGTAGTTTGTTATAAGCATACATACAGCATAAATACAACAAATGGTCGGGACTAAAAAAAAGTTCGCTATATCCGTCAGTTCGTTATAAGCGTGTTCATTATAAACGTAGTTTACTGAAGTGCTTTCCCCAAAGCTCACATTTCTTACAAAAATAATTGGACTCTGATGAACATATACTAAAGTATTAATAACATATGACAAATATGCAACAGAAACATCTTTCCATGTTGTCAAGCTCTAAACACACTATCAAAAAAATCTTTGCCAAAACGTTCTGCCCGAAAAAGGGTTTCACTGTATATAGAAAGGGGAATGCCAATATCCCCTCCAGATTTTTAATCAGTCTTAAGGAGTCACAGCAGCTTCTTACCATCATTGTTTTCAAACAGACAGTGCTCCTCTAGGATGTAGGTTCCATTTAGCTGGATGTCTTGTAGATTCTTTGCCTCTGCTCGACCAATTCTAGGCGACAAAACAGATCCATTTACAACTGACATTGTCATCTGCATCAATAGTCTTGTTTGTTTGTTGTTTAACGCCGCACTCAGCAATATTCCAGCTATATGACGGCGGTCTGTTAAAAAGTCTGGACAAGACAATCCAGTGATTGATATCACGAGCATCGATCCACACAATTACGATGACATGCATCAACCAAGTCAGAGAGTCTGACCACCCAATCCTGTTAGTTGCCTCTTACGACAAGCATAGCTGCCATTTACGGCAAGCATGGGTTACTGAAGACCAATTCTAACTTGGATCTTCACAGGTCGCATCAATATTCAGTGGGAGACATATATGTATAAAACATACAGTAAGTGATTCATATTTTAGCAACATCAATGTACAGTATTGTATTTCACAGATTTTCCTGGTAAAAATCCCAACAGGCCATTGAAAGCTTTAAAATTAACACACAAAATCAGCCTCTAGTATTCTGAATATGTATTCAATGATAATAGCATTAGACAAAGTGCACAGTTGCAGTCCTCGTGTGAGAAGTAGCATTCAGGTCTCTGTCACATGTAACAGTTTTAATAGCAATGCCAGATGTGTATTATGCACACATGCCCTGCCCGAAAAATACAACCACCTGTACAAAATATTAGGACTGTCCGAAATAAGCATTGTATCCACTTTACCCAACGGCGTCTCTGCTTATCTGTGCGTATTAATAACGTGATACTTTTGCTTCTAACCCTGAATGGGATTACATATCAGAGTTCTCTTCGTTAGCATTTCTCTCTCACCTGGTGGTCGCATCCTTGATGTAGTAGATGAGGCACTCGGACATCAAGGGGTCCTCATTCAGATTGACAAGATGGGGGGTCTGGAAGAGGAGAGGGGACTATCAAGACCTAATCCCAAGTGCACTAACTAAGCAGGGAGCAGATGGAAGCAGCAGTCGGGAGTACGAGTAACAATCTGTGTACTGAGGCTACAAGAACGCGCAATGGCCCAGGGAACTCTTCTTCATACCATTCACACACCCAACACTGTGGTTGGTTGGTTGGTTGCTTAACGTTACACTCAGCAATATTCCAGCTTTCTGATGGCGGTCTGTAAATTATCAAGTCTGGACCAGACAATCCAGTGATTGATATCATGAGCACCGATCAACGCAATTGGGATCGATGACATGCATCAACCAAGTCAGCGAGCCTGACCACCCGATCCGATGAGTCGCCTCTTACGACAAGCATAGTTGCCTTTTACAGCAAGCATGGGTTGCTGTTGACCTATTCTACCCTGGATCTTCACGAGTCCAGTACACATTGGAAACACAAGATCATCATTTTAAATGTTTGAGTCAGCCTTTGTGATTTCAGGTACAATTCTTGCATGGTAAACAATGCTCTAGGACTTCCAGAGGGGGCAATGTAAATATAAACTATGGTTAAAACAGCCTATTGTCCATCTACTTACCTTTTTGGGAGAAAACACACCGATTGTTCCACCATCTTCTTTAAGAGCTACTCCCATTTCAGCCAGCACAGCTTCTCTGTAGCACAAGAATGCAAATACTGTATTGCTAGTTACTGATGTCAAACTCCACCTCGACTTGTTTAATGTAGCAGAACCTTGATATCCTGATAATATTCAGGATATTGTTGTCTGAAACTAGCTTTACAACACCTCTGGCTCTCAGCTGTATTTGTGAAATGCCTCTGTGCTGCATTTTAGAAACTTTTGCCCCTCATTAATTGTCAACAAATGTTTCTTTCTTTCCTCTATCCTAAGCAGCCCAAAACAACCTCTTACCTTTCTTTGCGAATGGCCTCTGTTTTACGGAGTTTTTCTTCCCATGATTCATTAAGTTCGGCAATAAGTTTCTCCGACATCTGGAGTCTTTCCATTGCGTCTTCCCCTCCGTCAATAGTCACCGAGTTCTTCCGAGCTCGCAAGGCCTTCACATGCTCGGACATGCTGGCATTACCTACATAAAGGACTAGCATTACAAAAAAGCAGAGAAAATGTGCATACATTCAGTACACAGCCTAAAGAAAAGCACTGAATATTGTATCTTCCTCTGAATATAACAATGTTAGAAAGGAAAAAATAGGATCAGTTTTAACAATTAAAGAGATATACATATTAATTTTGTTCATGTTTTACAATGCATTTCCAAGATTTCATTTAAATATCGTCATTATAACACTAATGTTACTATCATGCAATGATCTACTGTGAGCAAAACTTAAAGTTAAGCTTCAGTTTGTTTCATAATATTCATGCACTTAGCCACATCAATGTAAACAATGAATATACTATTCTCCAGTTGTCAGACATATGATGATACAGCGTAAAGCAATACTCCCTCCCGCACTCACATCCTATGTTGGCTGCACATAAAGTACGAGCATGTTTAACATGGGGTTCTTTCACCAGGTAGCAGGCAGTTGGAACAGGGTACAAGCGTCTGATGTGTTTGCAGTACTCCTTTTCACAGCAGTCAGATTTTGATAAAACTTAAAAGCTTCTTGCACAGGCCATTTCCAAAATGCTATCTGAGAACTCAAGTGCTGGGACTCCAGTATTGAAATACAGGCATACCATAGCTGCAGATCTGAGATAGTTACAGTAAAACCTCATTAGTCTTGACCCCAATAATCTGGAAACCCCAGGAATATGACTATGAATACTCTAAATACATGAAAGAATCGGGTGATCCTTAACTTTTGTTGTGGTAGTTAATCCGGCAATCTGTTAATCTGTACAAATTCCCTTCGAACATAACTGTCCTGATTAACAGGTTTTACTGTTTTCTGTGGAAGAAGGCCTGGCTTGATTGACTAAGAAAGTAATTTGTTCTACTTTGCTGCAGGCAACTTAGACAAGAGTAATGGTGGTGGCATGTTTGCAGCAGTTAGTGGCTTCTTGCGCGATGGAAAGCAACAGCGTGAAGTCCCCTACCTCTGGTAGTGATTTGGAGGGACACAAGGAAAGAAAACATAGCAGGTAAAATATGGAGCCGCCCAACTGTATGGAGTATTTTTCAAAGCTACAGATACTAAACAACACTCGCAGTGTTGGGGAATCCGAGGGCTTACTTCAATGTTAGAGTCAGCTAAGAGTCTATGGAATGCGTGTGTTACGCTATATGCACCAGTTTGTCACTCAATCAATAGTCAATAATTATCCTCTATCACTTAAACCATTAATTCTTAAAGATCTTAAAAAAGGGTTAAACAATGCAATCTTAACACTACAATTATTAATATAATAAATTGAATATTAATATATTTAGTTTATTAATGTATAGTAGAGATAACATAGATTTAAGATTCTTTACAAGACCTATCTAAACAGTTAGATAAACTGGAATAAACTCTAAGGCTTATCCCCCGTGTTTATGAATGCCCATCCAAAGTTGCTACAGAGGGAGCGGACTTCACAGGTCTATTTGCCATATGGGAGAGTGCTGTAGGGTGCAATTTACCCGTTGTAAACTTCACGGGATTGTCAGAATTTGTATCAACTGGGGAAAAAGAGGTAAAAAGTAATAGTTTTACAATAGAAATGCTCCACAAAAAAAATCACAAGAATTGAGATAGTCTGCGAAGACAAACAATGTTTAGATACTGTCATAAATAATTAAATCATTATTAGTACCTTCATAGAAACTATTAACAATTTTCAAAAGTAATCATATGGATTTTGAACATGAAACCTCCACACAGGTATGATAGCAAACAACTCAGATACTGAACGTCAGAAACATCTGATACTAAAGGGAGACAACTCTACCCACCTGCTTGTATCTCAATGCCCTCGCTAGCCAAGAGTTCTCTCAGCCTTGCTACCTCTTCCTTCAACTCTCGGATCAACCGTGCATTCGGATCCTCGTTAACCACGGCCTTGCACATAATCTGTTTGGCACGATCAGCATATCTGGAGGGATACAAAATAGCAAATTCAACCTGAAGTATATTTAATGAAGCATTAGACAAGACTTAAAACAATTATTTTTGAAAGTAATTCTGTGAGAGAACTGTAGTATAATGCTGCACATGAAGGATGGTCAAATATATACACATAACTGACTACATATCCCTTCTGCATGTTAGATAGACCCCAAACAAAATAAAATTAAAATAACATAAAAATAACATAAAATTACCCACATATCTATCCTTATTAGACCAGTTAAATTGTTGGATTCCCTACTTCATAAAAGTAACCAAATTCACACACAAAAACGAATGTTTAATCATTTTATTATAATCCTTACCACATTATTCCACCTTTTCTAAACAAAACTGACTGACACATAGATGAAATTTCACATGGTTACCATGGCAACCAGAATCAATAGACTCCAAAGTGTGCCCTTTCTGTTTGTGAAGAAAACTCCAAACAAACTATTTCAAAGTAACAGAATATTGATCCTGTCTTTTCCCACAGACCTGTGGGTCAATCTCCTTCCCAGCGCGTGACACCTTCGTTACACTCTCGGTAACATCGCTGCCACCAGTGTGGGTGCGGCCATATCAAGAATCTTGAAATTTGCCCTCCAACCCCATATGTAGTAACGTTTATACTTTTGTTTCTGTCTTAAGGAATACCATCATATTTCAATTTGAAAAGGTTTACGACTGACCATGTTTTCCAGATGAATTTACTTTGTTGTTTTGATAATCAGACTGGTTCGAGATTGCAGACTAACGGAAAATCAACCCACTTCTCCCTTACATTCTTACTATATCAATTACATGATAGTTTTAATGAAACAGAAATTCAAATTGACAAATGAAGAAAGTAATTTAGCAGCGATAAGTGTATTCGGCATCACGACAGTCGTCATTTGTTTGTAAACATAACGGTCATTCGGTTGCGAGTTCAACTCCAAGCATGGTTGTGGCCACCTATTCACAGTGGGGAGTTTTGACTGGTGGCAGCGATAGTATAGAGAGCTCCGCGAACGTACTATCGCTGTGTGGAGCTTGCCCTGTGGGTCTCAGTTAATGGCCTCCAAGGTGTTGATGGGACCCACCTGAGTGTACTGAGGGTTTCATCAAAGTTGATGTCAGCCGGACTGAGAGCAGCAATCATGGCTGTTTTGGAGTTCCCACCTGGAACAGACATCGTGAACAAACTTGAAGCAGATGCTCCCTGAACGGGGACTGTGAGTGATCTATTGAGTTGACTCAGGCCTTGTCTAGGACTATACTCAAAGGTCTGCTGCCCATTTTCGGTATCAACATCAACAGCCGTATCATTACAAAGAACCAGTATCATGCATCAGAGTGGATAGCTTTTCTCACCCAAGTTTTCTCTCAGCAGCCATGTCAGGACAGAGTCTCTGTAGGGGATGAAGTCGCTCTTCTTCTTCTTCTTATTGGCCTGATACAGATTCATAAACAATGTCATAACCAAATGTCCCAGATTTACCATGAGAGTGGGTAGACCGTTTGACGCCACTTAAAGACTTATTTCAACTACATCATGGCAGGAACATTAAACATAGGCTTCGTACATCATATCATGGAGTGAGTGAGTGAGTGAGTGAGTGAGTCGGGTTCCATGCCGCTTTTAACAGTATTCCAGTTATATCGCAGCGTGTCAGCTTAATGTGGGAGGAAAGCCCATGTGATGCAGGTCTCAAACGGGTACCACTTCGGTATCACCCACGGGCACGGGTATGGTGCAGACAAACCTAGAAACATAATCGGGGCGACCCGGGATTCGAACACACAATCATAGGTTTCTGGCGTGCCCAAGGGATACAACTCTGCACAGTGAATTGCGGCGCCTTACCCATGCCCCCCTCATACCATGGAATCAAACCCAGATGTGTTGAGTGAACGCTTTAACCACAAGGCTACCCTAGTGCCCCCTATTGTCATGATCGAGCAACATGGGATATGTAACAGAAGATGATGAAGCATTGAATCTCAAGACATGTATTCTAATCCTGATGTCACAAGGGGACAAATACCAATTCATTTTCCCCAAATCACTTTTAATATCAAGGTCATGATTATGCTTTTTTAAGACAACACCAATACATAAACTTCAAATCATAAAGCCGAAATGCTGACCAGGGCCCCGTTCCAAAAGCGATCTCAGTGGAAGGTCCTGCTAAGTCGTAAGTCAATGCTACAGGAGTTACGAGCATCTTATTGCTTAGATCATTTGCGGAACTGGGCCCTGTGCAGTGTCATGTGTCATGCTAATAATAATAGGATGTTCTTCAATATAATATTGTGTTGTGTCAATGAATCATTCCAGCCTTCAATAGCAAATGACCTGAACAGAGGACTACATGTAATTAATTACTAAAACAAATACTGTCATGCATGAATGCAGGTATAATAGCACTGATTCTAAAACAAAGCCAAAAACAAAGACAAAAGAAAATAATGACAATGAAACATGATTTGCCTACTGAGGCAGGTGCCCGACAGAAATCTCTCACAAACAAGATGCCTTCATAGTCCTTTGAAAAACAGTCGAACTTCGTTGTGTCGAATTCCCTGTTGTCTCAAACTCATTTGGGAGACCAAAGCATCCAAATTAAGCATAAAATTCCCCTGATGTCTCGAACCCCGGATAACTCCAATTTTCTCCCATGTCCCGACGAGTTCCACACAATGAGGTTTGACTGTACCTTTTCCAAACACCACATTATCAGCAGAGACACCTGGGAATTTTTTTGTCAAATCTAATTTTCTTTTTGATAAGAGTTGGCCATGAATTGATAATTTGCAGGTTAATGTGGTTTCACAATGCAGATGGCAACATTGCAGCAATATCACAGTGGCCCCCATATAATCAATAGTTGTCGCTGGGAATGACGACAATTAAGCACTAGCAGGAAGGCCTATTCTATCTAGGACATATTCCCTACGGGCTTTGTGATGGGTCTTCAGCAGCATGTTGTAACAGAAGTGCATGATGGTGTACAATGACATTAATATTGGAAGCAATTTGCACTTCAGTAGTAATCCCTCGAGATCTTCACTACCCTTAGTGAAGTACATTTCAATGCAATTGGGAGCGGCAATTACTTCATTATGTAATAGGGTAATAACAGATGCAACGCCCACCAGACTCAGGCCCGGAAATATGTGTTGGTGGTTTTCAACATATATAAGGCAGGTGGAATTCGTGGCTCGAGGCTTGCTTGATAATACATAGAATATTTCTAGATTTTAGGAGAAAACTATTTGTCCTTTCAAATTTTCATAAGTCTCAGACTAGAAGTTCTCCACCTGTCTCCTCACTAATTTAGTCACATGCAGCTTAATGAAGGCATCCTCTAAATGAAATGATGGAAACAAAAATAAAAGAATGACAAGAAAAAAAGGCAATGTTGCACATTGAGTCATCACTTACTGGTGCGACGCTCTGAAAACAGAGAGAAAACATTAGTCCTTTTTACCAGCGGAACCAGGATGGGAGACATTCTCTTCTCACGCAAGATTCAGGAAAATACCTATCAAATGAACTCCACAAACCCTAATGGTCCAGAATATAAAAGTCACTATTTTACAGACATACTATTTGCCTGTGTAACACAGCACTATTCCCATCTTCCCGAGGCAAGAGAGTTAACTGACTATAAAAGTCCAGTTTCCACCCGTGCCCAACTAGGCTGGTATTATGGAGTTACATTTTGGCTGGACAAACGAGTCTATGCATAGTCCAATCAAAATCGCGTAGCCAAAGCGAAATCCATTTCGTAAACTGTCATACAGATTTCGGTCGACTGCAGGATTTGCAAAGCATGTGCACCGCCAACTCATTGTCAACAGAATTTTTCCAAATCTTTTCATGTTTTTAATCAAGGTGCTCACATCATTTGATGCATTTCGCGATGTAAGACCCGTGTTATCACAAAATAGATCTTGATTATCAATCAGATCGGTTGTTTGAAGCAAATGCAAGTGATACAAGAGGTGGAATCTGATTGGTCCATAGGAGAGGCTTATAAGGGACATAACTCGTAATAGCCACTGGCGGCGCTAAAATCCAGCCCAGTAATTCCAGCCTAGATTGGCAAGGGTGGAAACTGGACTTTTAAAGTCAGTTAACTCTCTTGCCTCGGGAAGATGCACTATTCCAGCTATATGATGTCAGTCTGTTAATAATAGAGTCAGGACCACACAAAACAGTGACTGATGTGAGCAATGATCCCCACCATCCAGGTATGTTAACAAGTCATCAACCAAGTCAGTTAGTCTGGCCCCCAGATCCAGTAAGTCGCCTCATAATGACAATACAAACTTACATATTTTTTCTACATGTTGTTCAAACAACAATTATCAACTTTAAGTGATGTTTTGTTTGTTGTTCAAGGCCGCACTCAGCAATATTCCAGCTATATGACGGTGGTCTGTATATAATAGTGTCTGGACCAGACAATCCAGTGATTGACATCATGGGCATCGATCCACGTAATTGGGATACAATGACATGCTTCAACCAAGTCAGCGAGCCTGACCACCCGATCCTGTTAGTCGCCTCTTACGACAAGCATAGTCACCTGTTACGGCAAGCATTGGTTTGCTGTAGACCTATTCTACCCCGGATATCTTCACAGGTCCTCAGTTATTACAAAAAGTAAAGTCATTTTATCAGTCTCTGTAGAACACTAATGACATAAACTCTCACAGCTAGTGATTCCGTGGCATTTGACTGGTTGACCAATCAATTTCTGTTGTTTATGTTTCCATAAACCCCAAAACAATTTAGGCCACACAAACCTATGGGCTACTGTTTCCGGATTGGATTATCAGAACGATGTCACTGATTTTGTATTGTCTACAGTAGTTCGTGTTCAGGATTAAAGATGATTTTATATTTTCGTATCCAACTATAAGAACTGACTTCAAAAATATTTTTGCATTTATGGAGTTCAGAACATTAAAACTGGAATGCATAATGTGAAACTCACGGGCATACCTCCATTAACGCAAAACTATTGAAGTCCATTCTTAAATGAACTATCCCGCGACACAGGAGACAAATGAGCACATCTTACCACTTCTGCCAGGGCCGAGATAACCTTGCCCAGGGTGGTCAGGGACTTGTTGATGTTGGCACCCTCCTTCAAGCGAGTTCCCTTGGCACCTGTTGAGTCCGCTCTCTCACTGCCAGCCAAGTCAACCAAGGAAATTTTGCTGACCTAAACAGATTTGATGGAAAGAATTTAAGAAAGACAGTTATCATTTCCATGAAGAGTATAATAAAGATAATTTTATCCCAGTTAACGACACATTCAAATTCTAACCACCTCTGCACTTCAAACAGTCGTTCGCACACAAAAAAAACATCATATGTATCATCACTACTTTATGGCATGAGCTAAAAATGAGTGAATACTGTTTTAGCCCTTGCAGTCAGTGCTATATCACATTTAAATTAAACTTAAGCCAAGCAAATTACTAGTCAGCTCTAACAACAAGCACAGAGTTCTGGGGACCTAGTCAGCACTAACAACAAGCATGGAGTTCTGGGGACCTAGTCAGCACTAACAACAAGCATGGAGTTCTGGGGACCTAGTCAGCTCTCACAACAAGCACGGAGTACTGGGGACCTAGTCAGCTCTCACAACAGGCATGGGGTACTTGAGACCTAGTCAGCTCTTACAACGAGCATGGAGTACTGGGGACCTAGTCAGCTCTCACAACAAGCATGGGGTACTGGGGACCTAGTCAGCTCTTACAACAAGCATGGAGTTCTGGGGACCTAGTCAGCTCTAACAACAAGCACGGAGTACTGGGGACCTAGTCAGCTCTTACAACAAGCACGGAGTTCTGGGGACCTAGTCAGCTCTAACAACAAGCACGGAGCTCTAGGGACCTAGTCAGCTCTCACAACAAGCACAGAGTTCTGGGGACCTAGTCAGCTCTCACAACAAGCACGGAGTTCTGGGGACCTAGTCAGCTCTCACAACAAGCACAGAGTTCTGGGTACCTAGTCAGCTCTCAAAACAAGTACGGAGTACTGGGGACCTAGTAATCTCTTACAACAAGCACGGAGTACTGCCAGCCTTTACAACACCCACCTTCTCTCCAATCATGTTTGTGGTTGAGTCATATCGGCGCTGTGAGAATATGATGGTGAAGACAGCGTGAGATCTACTGCTGGTCTCGTTCATGTTTGTAGCAGCTACAGTTCTGAAATGATTGACACAAAGAAGGATTGACAAACTTTCCTTCACAAACCTTCTGCCGGTACACTTTTGGCTATGGTCCTAAAGGTGGTCCTATCCGATTAGAGTCATCTCTACATCTTCCATCACCAAAAACAAACCTCATACTATCCTGCATTACCTCAGTCCCACCTTTTACATCAGCTGATTCCAGGTTATCAGAATTGTTTGACTCAAAATTCCAGACAATATTCATTTTCTGGGATTTCAGTGATGTGATTGTTTGTGTAGACAGAAAATCGTGTAAACGATCTTGTGATAGTTCACTGGCTTTGTGAAACACACATAGAGACTGATTGCCTAATGCTGAATCTATATCTATTAATCAGTAAAATATAATACAGTGTTGATCCTATTAACACTGTTCTTTAATGACTTCATTTCTCGAGATTCAAACATGATGACATCGCAAATTGGATGACATATTTGATAATGAAGTGTCAAGTGAGTTGTTCCCTATAGAAGTAGCTGGACAGCCGAGATGAACCCAATGACTGAATGACCGAACTAAATTGGGAGAGATATGACAATCAGTATTGGGAGAAAAGCTGCAGATAATCGATCTGAAAAACGTGAGAATACCAAACTACGCCCTTATTTCTCACTGCAGTGTTATTATTTACTCGTTGTTTATTTCTAAAGTAAAAATATAACCATGAATTGCTGTTGTTTTATTACACATATTGACAGTGGGTCTATGCAGTCACATGTTGGGGTAAACATTTTGAAATAATCCAAGTTGATACACTTGATTGTGTCCCCTGTACTGCTAAGCAATTGACTGTATGCATTGCTACAAGTGAGTGAGTATGGTTTTACGCCGCTTTTAGCAATATTCCAGCAATATCATGGCGGGGGACACCAGAAATCGGCTTCACACATTGTACCCATGTCGTGAATCGAACCCGGGTCTTCGGTGTGACGAGCAAACACTTTGACCACTAGGCTACCCGACCGCCCCTATTGCTGCTACAAGAGATCACGACATACTGCTACAGGAGTTTACTGTACTTATGAAGTTTTACCTTGCTTTGTTTCCTTCATCAATGAGGTTTTTGATGTCCTCAAATGACTGCACAGCTAGTTTCGACAGATCCTCCACGTAGGGTCCTAGCAATGGATGTTCCCTGACTCGCAGCGCGTTCTTGTTGCTTGGGTTGAGGAGATCTCGCACACGCTCACAGTAGATTTCCATATAGCTCACCTGCACAAGACAAATTTATATTACCTCTGCATCAAAAGAAGGGGAAAAAACATTTCTATTATATGAAGTAAGATTTCTAAACTTGTACCAACTATAACAAGTAGAACATCAACGTAACTGCATCTTTTCATTGCATTCAATTATTGTTTTAAAAAATAAATCATAGTTCACACTTGAGTGAGTAAGTGAGTTTGGTTTAACGCCGCTTTTAACAGTATTCCAGTTATATCGCGGTGTGTCAGCTTAATGTGGTAGGAAAGCCAGAAGTGATGCAGGTTTCAGATGTTTACCACTTCGGTGAAACCCACGAGCACGGGTATGGTGCTGACAAACCTAGAAACATAATCGGGGCGAACCGGGATTTGAACCCACAATCATAGGTTTCTGGCGTGCCCAAGGGACACAACTCTGCACAGCGAATCGTGGCGCCTTAGATGACTAGGCCACATGCCCCCAATTCACACTTGAAAATCTATACCTTTTAAAAGAAATATCATACATGTCAACCATTAACCAGTGTTTCCATGATTTCTAAAATCAAAGCTTATAATTTCTTTTATTATCAAACCCATTAACTTTGTACATTCTTCATTTCATTCAAGAAAAGAATGTGCATATCTTAAGCCTTATCAATCTGAGTGCCTGTAGCTATGTTTAGCAAGAAACAGTTTTAACACTGTTTGTTTCAAAGACCCTTATCCATTTAAACCAAACCAAAGTCTTCAACCAAGACAAAATGTAGTATTGATCTTCATGGACTGAGTTTGCATATCGGAATATTGAAGACAAAAGAAAACATTGCAAAGTTGATATATTTGTTAATCAACTTGACTTTTTTATGTTCTGAATATCACTCAGACAATTTAAATTCGAACTGCAGCTACAGTCCAATATATAGCGTATCTCCCTCTTATGCCTTTTCATATCAAATATATCATGTGTCATAAAATGTTTCAAACTCGGGAGTGTTCTATTTATCATCCCAAATCATTGTTCCTACGTTTTTAGTTTGTGGACAGTAATACCAATGTCTTGAGTGTACAAAGGACAGATAACCAGCTTCAGTGGCAGAGATTAGTAATGTCATTTGATAATGTCATGGTAACCGATGATGTCACAATGGCCCTCGATACTATTCAAAGGGACCACTAATTTTAGTTCATAATAACCGTAGTTCGTTATAAGCATATATACAACATATATACAACAAAATGACCGGGACTAAAAAATAAGTTTGTCATATCGGTCAGTTCGTTATAAGGGTGTTCGTTATAAGCGTAGTTTACTGTATTATGTTCAATTTAAAGGCCAGAATATATTTGGAAAATACTCCACATTCAAGTTTACCTGGCAGTTATAAATGTGATGAAATCGTGGTAATACAAAATGCTATACTGACAGACCCAAAACAGATTTGTCTTTACTCTTCTCAATGGTAAATATAATCATGTAGCTAATAGCACAGGTGCTACAGAAACAGTCTTCTTCCACAATTTCGAAATCTGTAATTTTCCAGACAACTATAAAACAATTTCAGTTTATTTATCATATTCATTCTGTTAAACTATGAGGAAAAAATCAACAGGCAACGGACATTTAATATTTCCTATTAGCCATTTAGATATCTATGATTACATTACTGGTCCTGACTAATATCTACTGGTATTTGTCCAGTGGGCCAGCGTATTTGTCAAATACTGAAGTGGTTCTCACTTTAATTAAGTTCATTTAATTTGAGTGTCACTGGCTTGATAAAGGAATAGCATCTGTACCAAAACGTCGCATTGAAAAACAAAGACGTTAAAATCTGTAACTAAACTCTGTCTTCATCAATACTACAGCTTGTAAAATGCCACTTTACGTAATGTTTTCAAACGTAGTATTTCTCAACAGTTTAATAAAATCGTTTTCTTTTTTCAAACTTGCATAATACCTTAATCCTACGTCACTATAAATTACTACATTTAGCCGGTTCATAACAATCTGTTGAAAGGTCAAGTGATCGAAGGTAAATATTCCCTGAAGGCAAGCTCTCCCGCCTCCACAAATTTTGGCCAATCTCAGAACCACGAGAAAAGCAAGAGCTCTTCACTTACAAGGGTACTATGTAGCAGGTGAGATTATTGATTTTTTCCGCCCGAAGAGTGGCCGTGCTCCAATAAGCGACAGGTCTATCAAGCATCCATCTTGTTCTCTTACAGCATCATTACATCCATATATGGTCCAAAAGCCATGCCTAAACTAACAATCTGCCTCGTCTGACGCAAATCTTTGCAGCAGTGACGACAAAACGGACAATGTTGTTTGAGTGAGCAGTCTCTCATTTCCCTCTTATAATGAAATTGATTGGTAGGAATATCGAGGTGTTCTAAAATCTTATTATTTGATGCTTGGAGAATGGAGTATTTTGAGAGATTCAAGTAATCACATCGCTGGCAGTAATGGCGTTACCATGGAAACCAATTCATCAGTTTAAACCCCTTCATTTGCTGATGCAGAATCTGGATCTAAGCCATGGTTGGGTGGTGTAATTAGGCGTAGGTTATTCACAATAAATAATTGCTCACACGTACACTCGTACATAGTGTCAAATTTGCTGTATTGATCAGAATAACAGATGCTGTTGAATCAGAGCAGAAATAACACATGGATCCTTTCAGGGAAAAACATCCTGGCTGAAGTGATGAACTCTGTAATATTGCTGCTGTAACACAGCCTGCCTTATTCACAAGTATGGAAGGATGTACTTTAATTTGAATATAGTTAAGGCTGAATGAAATTGTTAATAATCTTCACCATCTCAAAATTGCCTGATTCTATTTATGATCATAAAAAGGCTTAGAAATTCAATTTTATTTTCCACAACAAAGTTTCTATCTTGTCACTTGTCACTTGCCCATTGGGCATTTTACTTGTCTCAGATCAGCAGACCTTTGTTAATTTTGAATCAGCCTTTTTTATTGTAGAAACTTGTCAATGGAGTTTTGAAAAAGATTCATAGTTACCCAGTATATTTGAATATTCATGAAATTACTTTTCCTGTTATTTCCATTTTGAATTCATTTTTTTTAAATTTCTCGTTAAGAAGAAAAAATCCATTTTATAAAGACTTAAATACAATCTATTTCTTTTCTATTACAGGAGGTGAAGTGCTCTTTAAGTCAAACAGCAAGAGCAGCTCCAACACCTTGATAAGTACCAACAAGAAAGTCAATGCTTCTGGAATAACAACAACACATTCTTGTAGCATCATTGATAATCACAACGAACATCATCAGCATGATCAAAGCTCGTCAACCCCTTTCCAATAATGCCCATGCGCCATAGATCTCTTCTGCCTTGATAGGGTTCATTTGGCTGAAATGGGGAGTTATTTTGGGCATCCAGCCTTTAAGCCAAGATACTGACAACTCACCATATTAACGATTTCACGTGGCAAGTAACGAACAAATCAATAAACATTCCGATGAGCGGCGCCCTCTGGTGACAGTATATTGATGGCTGTTATTTGGCATTCTGAGTCTCTACACGGAATGCTTTTGGAAATGGACACATTAGCACTGATCAGGTTGAAATGTTTGGTTCAGAGAAAATGAGGCATTAAATTTTGTTGGAGACGTAACCCGAATGTTCCTTCGGATAAAAAAATATGGAAAGGGATCAAGTGAGAAAATGGCATGGACATGATGGAGCTGGTTTAAGTAGAAGGTTGTGAGAGCTGGTCACAACAAATTACCAGTGCGAAGGAATCAGTTTACACACAAAACTCTTCTTTGTTTGACATTAGCCAGGGAATTAAGAACTCTGTCTACAGAGAATCTTGTTTCTAATCTGCTGGTTGTACTCTGAAGATAGATTTATTGTGTGGTTTACAGAACACTGATCCTCATGTAAACTAGGCCTAAATACTCTTGTAATGATGATCATGTTCAGCCAACTGCATAGAGTGAGTGAGTGAGTGAGTGTGGTTTTATGCCTCTTTTAGCAATATTCCAGCAATATCACGGCGGGGGACACCGAAAAATGGGCTTCACACAATGTACCCATGTGGGGAATCGAACACTTGACAAGCCAACGCTTTAACCACTAGGCTACCCCAACTGCATGGAACAGTCTCTTGATAAGTGTTCTTTTCAATAACTTATTTACACCTTTAAAAAATATATAGATTCTATTTCTGATATGTAGTATTTTTTTATATTTTAATTCATTAAATCCTTGGGATAAGTTCTAATTACAATTACCAGCAGTGAGTTATCAAACCAGACACTTTCCTTTTTTAAATTATACATAATACGCATAAGTGTTTCATGAAAATAATGCAGCGTTACATCTGTTAGTGGCATGAGAAAGCTGTAGCATCAATGAAGACAGAATTGACTTGTGGATTTCAACTTCTTTTGACACAGGTTGAAATCATTAAGTCAAAAATAAGGGTGTTCGGTATTACCGGTACACCGGTATTTTGTGGTGCAAATCTTCAGCAATACGTCTTGCAATATGTTTGTAAATGTAGCAATATATTGGGGAAAATATGAATAAGTATATTTATGTGTTCCTAATTGATATGGAGAAAAAATATCTTTGATACAACTTGCCTCTGACGTTCTTTTTATCAATTAGCGTGTACACATTGCGACTATCAAGCTCCTCTTGTTTTGTTTTTATTCTTTAATCTCTTTATCATACATTTATTCACTGAAATGGAATAATAGTGAGGGACACTGACCGATGTTATCTGACATTAATACAGGGTATAACTCTGATTAACTCATGAAAATGTAAATTGGCAGTATATTACAATGAAAATCGCAATACAGGTTAAAGTAAGACAATATATTGCAATACAAAATCCAGGTCAATACACAGCCCTAATTAAAAACACAATATTTAAACAGTGAGGTATGGACAGTTTGTAGAGACCCCTATGCACGGAGGCCAGGGCAGTGATCAGCCTAAATCAGCTCATATCATCCAATCACTGTGTGTCAATGAATAAATCATTTTATGTCCAATTAACCAAAGGTGCACAAACATCCCCATATGTTTAACACACATACACAGACATGTTACCAGAGCTACAGATAAGCAGCGTATTTACGTAATTTACCCCCTAGACATATTCAAAACCCAATTACTTTCAATTGACTTGTGTACAGAAACGCATGTATTGAAAGAAAAACTCAAATGTATAAAAACAGCACAAGTAAATACCCAATGAAGCTTTTTCAGCATGCGGACAAAGGAGCTAATTTCCGAAACACAATTACGAGCTAATTTACTTTCCAGGTCAAGTCTATATCTTTAGAACAGTTATATCTAAAACATTATTTCATTTCTTAAAATCTTAAAATGTTCATTAATTTTGGAGAAAAAAAACAAAAGAGTGATGAATAGATGAGTGAAAAAATATTGGTTACCCAATGAAAAATACAATAACCCAATTAGAATAGAAACCCTTGAGTAAAAAAAAAGTTATCCGGAGTTCTGTGTTGCAGTATGTATCACATGAAAACTTAAGCCGAATGTCTTCGACTTATATAAGGCAAGAAACATGACCATGATGACCTGTGATGCTGGTCACGCATCTCTAACAAGTGGTCAGTGGGTACATAAAAACATATCCTCATTATATTTCAACATATCTTTAATTTGTTTTCTCACATTAAGAGAGGCATCCTCACGCCATGTTGTCAGGGAGTGAGGACAATAACCAAGCCAGGCTGAGACGGTCCTCCTTCCGGGGTCCAGACACACCCACCAACCACTGCTACAACCTGACCCAGGATGAGACGGTCCTCCTTCCGGGGTCCAGACACACCCACCAACCACTGCTACAACCTGACCCAGGCTGAGACGGTCCTCCTTCCGGGGTCCAGACACACCCACCAACCACTGCTACAACCTGACCCAGGATGAGGGGAGATACTACCACTACCTGACACAAGACACACCCACCAACCACTGCTACAACCTGACCCAGGATGAGGGGAGATACTACCACTACCTGACACAAGACACACCCACCAACCACTGCTACAACCTGACCCAGGATGAGGGGAGATACTACAACTACCTGACACAAGACACACCCACCAACCACTGCTACAACCTGACCCAGGATGAGGGGAGATACTAGCACTACCTGACACAACACTCACCTCAACTGAGAAGTGAACATCCTCATTCTCATTCTTTCTGATCCGTTGGAATAAATCATCACAAAGCTGCAAAAGAAATCCACAAATTTTGAACTGTTCTCTTGAGGTTAAATCTGGCTGCAACACTCAGATATTTTAAAAAATCATATAAATGATATATCTTCAATACGCATGAAAACCCAGAAATATTTTATTAAAGATGTCAACCAAACAAAATGTGAAGATTCTTTTCATTTCCAGTGCAGTGTATCTCAATTTCAGAGACCTTTAAAGAAGATTATCACAAAAGATGTTTCTGACATGCATATTGAATAACAGCAACAACTGCTAACTAACCTGAGGAATGATCCCTTGTTGCCCCGGCTCATTCTTGCCCATCATGGTGTAGCTCTTCCCTGACCCAGTCTGGCCATATGCAAAGATACACACATTGTAGCCTTCGAACGCATGGTCCAACATCTCCAGACCAATGTCCTCGTACACCTTGTTCTGTGATGCAAACATCGGGTCATTGGCCTGAAACAAAGAAGAACATAGTGAATGGAGTGGCAGCCTTGTTTCTGTAGGATGTAAAAAACTGGCAGTCTATGGGTTGTATTGGCTACAACTGTTGGTTTCTTGATCCCACCGTCAGGACTTTGCTGTTTACTATTCAAATAAACAACATGACTTACAGACGACTCCATGTCAAACAAATAATGAAAGGAAATTGAACAAGTGATAACGTATCAAACTCCTGATCAATCGATTATCCACTGATCGTGGACACATTTGCAGAGCCCTTTCTTGTCTGCAGAATTCACCTGTTTTGCACAAATATTGCAGAATTCACCTGTTTTGCACAACCATTGCAGAATTCACCTATTTTGCACAACTATTGCAGAATTCACCTATTTTGCACTACTATTGCAGAATTCACCTGTTTTGCACAACCATTGCAGAATTCACCTATTTGCACAACTATTGCAGAATTCACCTATTTTGCACAACCATTGCAGAATTCACCTATTTTGCACAACTATTGCAGAATTCACCTATTTTGCACAACTATTGCAGAATTCACCTATTTTGCACAACTATTGCAGAATTCACCTGTTTTGCACAGCAATTCACCTCTTCCGCCCCAAAATTTCAACCTTTCTGACATTTGTACAACAATGCAGAATTCACCTATTTTGCATACCTTTTGCAGAATTCACTTATTCTGCGCAACAATTGAAAAATGTCTCCAATTTTCCCAACAATTGAACAATTCACCTATTTTGCACAACAATTGTGGAAGTCACCTTTCTCTCGTACAATTGCAGAATTTGCCTTTTTTACACAAAGAGCTAAAGTTCAATTAGCATGTTTAGTTTTCTAAGTGTATTCTACGAGATGGATACAAATTAATAAGGGATGTTTCTCTAATATTTTATGACAATTCCCAAACAGAGTTTTATGGATGTTTATTTCTATTGCAGTCAGGGATGCGATTAATGCCACTTCAAAATGGCACTGAAAAGGGTTTATAGCTTATCTTTCTGAAGTTTGGCTTTTGCTACTATGGCTGTGAAACTGTAGCCAAAATTCAAAGTTGGAAATTCATATCTGTCTGTTCAAAATCAAGCAAAAGAAAACGTTTCTTGTATCAAAATTGGATAAATTTGATACTTGTGTTTCGGTTGTTTGATGTTGCCATGCACTGCGAATCACATAATTTCACTGGTTCAGTGTACCGTGCTGCTTATATCCAGGGACCAAACTTGCATCTTGGTATTATTTTCAAAAGATCTTACTTTTTTTGGACTGGTGGTTAGAGTCGCATACTGAACATAACGTTTTCATTTTATTTTCTCATCAAGCAAGTACCTTTGATTAACTTTATTCCCATATTCACAATGCTTCATGTGCTTCTTCAATATGCTGTCAAAAACCTTGCAAATCACTCATGATCTATTTTTTTTTAATGTATGCACATTTTTTATAAGAGAAAAACAAAATTTGCTGTTACCTCAGGACACGACTAAATAATCAGTGTTTAACACCAAAAAGTTGATCAGAATCAGTTTGAAGAAATATAACATGTCTAATTTGCAGATGACACTAAGTTGTGAAACATGATAAATAATTACACATAACGACATATATCATCTATCATACAATTAAGATCAATTTTCAGATACTGTTGCATCACGATGGATTTATAATTCGGTGATAATAATGCAGCTTTAGAAATCTGTTTTTAAAGACTCAACTCAAGGACAGGTGCGAAACTCGTTAAGGACTACCATCACTGT
This sequence comes from Haliotis cracherodii, assembly GCF_022045235.1. NCBI lineage: Eukaryota > Metazoa > Mollusca > Gastropoda > Lepetellida > Haliotidae > Haliotis > Haliotis cracherodii. Next base: position 1,693,710 of record NW_027266279.1, read on the forward strand.
TTCTTTATTGTCCTCTGCTGAATTTAAAAGTCATTGAGGCTGGTGTGTATTTCGAAAGCTAATTTTGTCAAAATGGAAATCATAGTTAGTGTCGAAATGAAATGTTATCCACGATCTAATCGTTTGAGCTATGGTCTACAGCCTGATTCACCCCGTCTACAACATCCTACCAACACAGCTTGTACCAAAAATATAAATATTCCTCAATTAGTTGACTTAGTAGTCTGACCTGGCTACTCTTTATCACATTCGAATTCAGACATCGGAACAAGCAACAGCAACTGTGCATAAACAAATCAAATAATAATGCTGAAAAAGATAAAAACAGCCGGTTGATGAATAAATCAAAGCGAAGCAGAGGAAAGCTCAGTGGATACCATATACTCAATAATCACGTCCTGTCCTGGTCTACCTACATGGAAGCCAGGCTAATCAATACTTGCGTCTTAGCGTGTCTCACAGTGCACGGAGCTGATGATCAACATGGCTTTGTCTTGAAATAATGGATGTGGAGGTAATAAGAAGGATTCCACGAGATGCTTTACTTGTATATCAAATTAGTTTATCCCCGATATTATAGATTTTTCATAATTTCCAGGACCCCGTTCCTCAAAGCAATCTTAGCACTACGATGATCATAAGCCTGTGTTTAGGTATGGGACTTATGATCACCTTAGCGCTAAGATCGCTTTGAGGAACAGGGCCCAGCACCAGTGACGAAAATATGTAGAGGCAAGAGGTAAAAGTGGGGGTTATGGTGTTGTCAGTAATATTACAGCTGTAGTCTAAATGAGCATGGACTACACCAACCAGAGGCTAGTGTGCAGGCATTTATCTAAACATGCTCCTGATCATCGGCCCCAAGTCTGCAGCAAATGTCATTACAAATTCCCAATTTGGAACTAAAAACTTACAATTTATGTTGCTGTGTGTGTTAGTTATTGGCTATATATAAATATAGCCAATAACTAATTTTACGGTTATGAAGAAGAAACCTGTATTCACTTATAACAATTTTAAGACCAACAAAGAGGAACAAGTTTTAAATTATTGCAAGAAATACCTCTGAATAGCGGAAAATATGAACTACTAAAAAATCCCAATTTTGAACAAAATAATGACTTTTCCACTATGTCTGCCAGTCAGGGCACTTAACTAAGAATCCTGAATAAAACCCCTGAGTGTGAGTTACAAATTAAAAAGTTTTGTTGTTTTGTTGTTTAACGCCGCACTCAGCAATATTCCAGCTATATGACGGCGGCTGTAAATAATCAAGTCTGGACCAGACAATCCAGTGATTAATATCATGAGCATCAATCCACGCAATTGGGATCAATGACATGCATCAACCAAGTCAGTGAGCCTGACCACCCGATCCCGTTAGTCGCCTTTTACGACAAGCATAGTCGCCTACAAATTATAAAGAAGCTATGGGTTATGCTGACTCTGCACTGTGACACTGTATCTGTGACACTATCTGCGACAGCTGAAACTTGAGACTGGACTAGACCCACCACAGGTCAACAGTAAGCAAAATGAAACTTCTCATTCAGATTAACACTGGAACTATATTATACATTAGGACAATAGTATATTTGCAGCCTTATATAAAATAATTAACCATAAGGTCTGTGTTTGTAATAGTATCATTATAATCCACAACTTATTTTCAAAGTCAACATGAATAAAAGAATTGATTTTGATCTCATCAATCATAGCAAAAGCATATTCTATTCTATTCTTAGCCTTTGACATTTTCTTGTAGGATGTCAAATCGACAAGCATGAGTCAGATCCCCTGCATGTTTTCCAGAGTTGTGCTCATGAGGCTATGAATCACTTGGCCTCAAACAGTTGAACTCAGTCACCAGGCCTCCCTCCATGTTGAGGAAGTTTGGGATTATGTTATATAACAAATAATTCTCCCACACAGACTTTGCAACTTCCTACACCAACTCTGTGCTGCAGGAGCATCATCATCTCGGGGCTGAACAACACTCCAGGTACAATAACAAGGCTAATGGTCCAACAGTTCGGAATATTTACAATCTCATTAAAACCAGTTCTTAGTTCTTTGTTTAGCGGTAGTGAGAACTAAGGTCTGATTTTAATCATGTTAATGAGATTGTATATATTTTACCTGTTCATCCCCTTCACATGGAGGACCAAGTTTAAGATTTAACCAACACCATTCAGAACAGAATATGTTTGAGTGAAATAAGTATATTTTATGCCTCAGTTGGCAATATTTCAGCCATATCCAAGAGCAGACTCTTGAATACAGTGAAACTGTTCAACTGGTTGGTCTCTTTCCCCGTGAACTTGTCAGGATAAAATGTCCTGATAAATGTATCATTGTTAGTGAGTTATGTTGCTTTGAATAGTTGAAGATGTTCCTGAAAAGCTTGTTAACAGACCAACAGGGTCTCCCTGTAAATGAGTCCAGACCAGACAAACCAGTGGTTGACTACATGAGCACAGTCCATGCCATCGTGTCATGACGACAGGATCAGCTTCTACCAAGGACCAAATCAGGGGTCAATCAATTCCCAACTTGCCCGACTTGTTGTGTCAGATCGCTGGACAAACAATAAAATAAGCTTCAGTAGTACTCGTACAACTTGATATTTAGTGTAAGTGAGTGAGTTGGGTTTGATCCCAGTCTCAGACATTTACCACTTTGGTGAAACCCACGAGCACGGGTATGGTGCCGACAAACCTGGAAACATAATCAGGGCAAACCGGGATTCAAACCCACAATCACAGGTTCCTGGCATGTCAAGGGCATGCAACTTTGCACACCCAATTGGAACGCCTTGCATGATCTTCATATATAGAAGATCAATGGTGATCACATAACCATATCAAGTACTAAATATAGCTTTAAAAGTGTAAACATTGTGAGTATGACCAATCAACTGATGGCTGTGTGCTGTTTACGTCCTTGGTTCGATTTCGATCACACTTTCGACATGCTCCCCGATTGGTCGATCAGGTTAGCATCATGACCATACAGCCAATTGTGCTACAACTGTGATTTTGTTTGTTAGTTTGTTGTTTAACACCACATTCAGCAATATTCCAGCTATATGATGGCGGTCTGTAAAATAATCGAGTCTGGACCAGGCGATCCAGTGATTGACATCATGAGCATCAATCCACGCAATTGGGATCAATGCCATGTATCAACCAAGTCAGTGAGCCTGACCACCCGATCCTGTTAGTCGCCTTTTACGACAAGCATAGTCGCCTTTTACGGCATGCATCGGTTGCTGAAGACCTGTTCTACCCCAGAATCTTCACGGGTCGCTACAACTGTGAAGAACCATCAGCAGGTATTAGAATATCCATATTGAAAGCAAAGACTGTCAGCTTGACTGAATGCTGTGTTAAATGGATGCTGATATGTTATTCTCCATCAAAGTTTGCATCAAATGACTGCAAATGGTAAAAGACGTCAAACGTAAAACAAGGATTTTCTAAATTTACCCTTGACTTCTATCAACAAAGGGACTTAGCTATCATATTATGAGCACCATCATCATGTTATGTCCATGCAACATCAATACGATACATTTAAAACTTGATCTGTGACCACAACATCGTAAAAATTCTTACGTTTGTGTGTGACCAGTAGGAATAGTCGAAGTTGAAGCTCTTCGGTGTCCCATCCCTCTTGTCCTTAGGTGGGCTGATGACTGCAATAGAAACAGATAGTACTAGTCTGCTCCTCCAAGGTGACAAGTCTGGTTGGTTGGTTGGTTGGTTGGTTTGTTGTTTAACGCCGCACTCAGCAATATTCAAGCTATATGACGGCGGTCTGTAAATAATCGGGTCTGGACCAGACAATCCAGTGATTGATATCATGAGCATCCATCCATGCAGTTGGGATCGATGACATGCATCAACCAAGTCAGCGAGCCTGACCACCCGATCCCGTTAGTCGCCTTTTACGACAAGCATAGTCACCTTTTACGGCAAGTATGGGTTGCTGAAGACCTATTCTACCCCCAAATATTCACAGGTCTGACAAGTCTGGCAAACATAGTGTCAGCACCCATCCAGGAGGTTGCGCCTTGTGAAGTCACGCCCAAGTGATCCCAACATCCATCACCCATTTATCTGACAACCTCTCTCCGAGACATGGCTTTCAAGGTTCTCACCATCCATTCTGACCACACAATCCTCATTCCATCGCTTCATGGTACCAGTGAGTGAGTGAGTGAGCAAGGTTTTACGCCGCTTTTAGCAATATTCCAGCAATATCACGGCGGGGGACACCAGAAATGGGCTTCACACATTGTACCCATGTCGGGAATCGAACCCGGGTCTTCGGCGTGATGAGCGAATGCTTTAACCACTAGACTCCCCGACCAGCCCTCATGGAACCAGATTGAGTTACACACAGTGTCACATATTCTGCACTGATTTCCCTCACAAGGCAATGGCAAGAAAATACTGCACACAATGATCTGACTGATGTACATTCACAAAATCAACCAATAGAAAAATAATATCAAATGATATCAACTACATTTATATTATGTTTGAATTTCAAGAAATTAACTCCATCACAAATTTTGTCTTAAAAAAATATCTGAAATTGGAACAGTCACCATGGTCACAGGATGCCCGAACAAGGTAATACAAAGCAGCAATAATACAAGGTCATGAAGAGGAGGTAACTCCTACCGGTAGTGTTTCCCTGCATATTAATGATGCACTCAGCATCCCTGGAAATCTCCCTGTTGTTGAAGGGACGAACCCTCACTGCTACTTTGACGGACGACATGATGGCAGCTTAACTGAAAGAAAGAAATGGAATCACTTGAAAACATATCGATAATTAACAGACATAAGACTCCATAATGTTTTCCCATTAGCATTATACTATAGGACTACCATACACACCTCAGTATAAACAAGGCGTGGGTGTGGGGTTGACACTGTCAGCAGTAGTGGTGTAACTTTATAGCAAACAGTATCTTTGTGCCGATACACACGGATTTAAAAGAGCTGTACCATAATACAACCAATACTTTAATATTTGAACATTTATAATAAAATAGGTCAGGTTTGATAGAGTAAAGTATGTCTGACAAAGCAATGTTGGTTAATCATCCATGAAGATCTTGCAAGTCATCAGTCATGTACTGTAGAATGAAGATGTTTTTTGCTTCGTCAGCAATGACGCAGCCATCCACTATAATCAGGCCTGTATCTAGTACAATGTTTTGTTTTATGGTCCAGTAAGATCATCCTTAGATGAGCTTGTCACTTAACAGGAAACGTTCACCAGACTAACAAATTAACAGGAAACAGTCTCTTGTGTCTTGTGATCACCACTACGAAGTCCTCATAACACTTTCCTCCTGGGAAGTCACAAAGTTCTTTAGTTGTCATTATTACGTTAGCTGGAGCTATCTTTGTCATGGTATTAACAGCAATGAGGATGTTTCCGGTGACCAGCTTTCAACACAAAACCCCGTAATTGTGACATTTAATCAAGTGTAGCGGCCATAAAATTTCAAAATCCTGTGACGGAATTCGAACCACGGACCTTTTGATCTGAGGTCGGACGCCTTGTCCACATGACCAAAGAGGTTAACCCCGTCAGCAAGCTGACAAGGTAAGGATGTCATCTGTGGGATGACTCCACGTCCTGATACACAAGCAAAGGTGTAAATACATTCCCTGCAAGTCACATCTCCATGAAAATTTTAAAATGAGATATAGCCCAGGTTTACCTTTCCAAAACCCAAACAGGAATTCCATGCTTTGAGAATCCAGTGTTTAAATATGATTACCTGAGAACTCATATAGAAACACACCCGGTATGCCTAAAATATTGGAGCATGGCTGCAATGTATCACATGCCTTGCTCCTACTGTATAACCATGTATCACATGCCTTGCTCCAACTGTATAACCATGTATCACATGCCTTGCTCCTACTGTATAACCATGTATCACATGCCTTGCTCCAACTGTATAACCATGTATCACATGCCTTGCTCCAACTGTATAACCATGTATCACATGCCTTGCTCCTACTGTATAACCATGTATCACATGCCTTGCTCCAACTGTATAACCATGTATCACATGCCTTGCTCCAACTGTATAACCATGTATCACATGCCTTGCTCCTACTGTATAACCATGTATCACATGCCTTGCTCCTACTGTATAACCATGTATCACATGCCTTGCTCCTACTGTATAACCATGTATCACATGCCTTGCTCCTACTGTATAACCATGTATCACATTCCTTGCTCCTACTGTATAACCATGTATCACATGCCTTGCTCCTACTGTATAACCATGTATCACATGCCTTGCTCCTACTGTATAACCATGTATCACATTCCTTGCTCCTACTGTATAACCTACAAGCAGCACAACTGTTATGACATATGCAATAGTGCCGGTCTGTGTAGTTTCAATAGAACCAATTAACACTGTTGGCTTGGTAAGAAGAGTGAGATTGTTACCCCTGTCCTCCCAGATGGCCGGCCTTACGCTGAGCTGTACTAATGAGTGTGTCCAAGAGCAGTACTAATGAGTCTATCACAGACTTGCTACACACAAGGACAACAGCTGTCAATAGTAATAAAATCTAACACTGTAATGTGAACATATGTTAATACGGCTGATATGTGCATTCATCAACATAGACACCACACAACATAATCACACATCACAACACCTTACAAGTTACATATAATTGTCATCCCCAATAATCACATATGGTATATGTTATTTCTTTCATGTTTATTTGAAACTTATGCTCATAACAGTTTAACAAGCACAGCCATGATTTATTTTATTGTGGAAATTTTCAAGGGTTTACTCATCATGCTATGTTGCAAGTCATACTCATGATTGTTGTTACCGTTATCAACATAATAGGCGCCCGAGGCACACTCAAAATTAGAAATAGGGGGCTCTTATTAGAATATCATTTTGGTGAAAAAAACAGAGTTGAAAGATACATTTCGTTGTTTATGCTGACAGCCTGAAATGTTTATGTACGACAGATATATTTTTCTGGAATTTAATTGCCCATAATTAAGGGTGCATATAACACACAAGTGCATATTGTACGCGAATTAATACGTCTTGTGAACATTGATTAATCGGAAGGGTGGCTAATTGGGATTGTTCACTTGCCAATATATTAGCAAATACAGCCGTGGGCGCTTATTAGAGCGGGGCACTTATTACGCCGAATACGGTATTGTTAATTAATTTTCCCATCTGTTACATGTATTACCATACAGCAACAAATTATCAACAAAAACATTTTCATTTGAATTATACCATATCTGATTTTGTTTTGTATTTTGAGACAGTGTTGATCATGGTTGATCACTGTTGTCAGTGTTAAACATGTTTATTTAATTATGATTGATCATGGGACTGTCACTGGTAACAGATCAAACTATTGTTTAAGGACCATTGTCGACATTTCACTTACCAAAATTATAAAAGTAATATCTGAAGTACAATCTCTAGTTTCAAAACCAATGAATGTTGATTTGAAAATTAATATAACAAAGTTTAGATTCATGTTGGACAACAAACAGTTGCAATATCCCCATCTCATGAAGTTTTAAGGCAGGACTATGCAAGATACCCCATCCAACTTTTGACCTTCCAGAATTCCCCAGTGCAAGGAAACTGATCCTTTGCTAACGTTCAAGCATGGTCCTGAATTCCCAATTACTATTGTCCAGGGACAACCTTCGCTAACAAAGCCTGACTGACCATCAGAGACCACACTGACCTACTGACTTGATTGACAGCTGATCTATCTACAGACAGCACTGTCTCTGAGCCCCTGGATGGTCTCCAGAGGCCATATTCCACCATGACAACAGAACAAACCAATTAAAAAGGGGATTCAAAATTAGTCCAAGTAATTACTCAAAGTGACACAGCTCATATTATGATTAATCGGAGCTTTCTGAATTGAATATTCAATAATTTAGTCATATTAGTCCTGACCTGTCATTATTCTTCAAGGTTGTTCTTCGAATGCATTTTAATAACAGTGAAACTTGCATTATGGTGTCAGCCATATTTGTTTTTTATGCTTCTAATATACTGGGGCACGCGACAGCATGGCTGTTTAAAAAATAGGGGATATAAAGCTCAAAATAAGAAGACAATATGATGCCATATGCATGTGTATGGTTTAATATCAATACACCACGAAATTGAATATCAAAGCAATTTATTAACATCGAAAATCAGACATCAACGACGAAACATTACACGAAAAGAGAAGTTTCATAATGACACCCTCATCAGTTACACGCACCGGGCCACATTTCAACAAACATGTTGTATTTTGTATTAAGTTTAACTGCAAATGACATTTTTTTACAGAAGCTTTTACTACTGGGATTTAGGGGAGTGGGGCAAGCGGCTGAACCACTCAGAAACCGTTAATAAAGAAGGAACTCGCACCCACCCTTACCAAAATGGTGGAAGGTAACCGGTTTACTGCAACTTTGCTTAATAAGTTTGAGGAATGTGAAAATATTTACACATTACTGTTTTTTTATCATGTCTTTTAATGAAACAATGAAGTTGATAAACATTTGTTTGTTTAACGCTGCACTCAGCAATATTCCAGCGGTTTGTAAATAATCGAGTATGGACCAGACAATCCTGTGATTATTATCATGAGCATCGATCCACGCAATTGGGATACGATGACATGCATCAACCAAGTCAGCGAGCCTGACCAGGGCCGATCCCTTACGACAAGCATAGTCGCGTGTTACGGAAAACATGGGTTGCTGAAGACCTATTCAAACCAGGATCTTACCGGGTATCTTGAATTAACAACAATATATATACAGTGTTGGGAATTTGGGGGCCCTGGAGGTTTTCTTCTATGTTTTTTTGAATGCAGGGGCTCCCAAAATCTTTTAATATTAGGCATATGACAATGGCCCTTTAACTTTCATTCTGTCATAAATTTCAAACACTGTACATACATAATATTTATTGATAATGGTGATCCAGAATAAGTAGAAGTGAGTGAGTTAATATTTAACGTCACTATGAGTAGATGTCAAACATTTAACTCAGATAAGATGACATGAAGGTGACATTTTCTATATATTTCTGATTTACCACACATATTTCCAATCCATAGCCATGTAAAGGCAAGATTAATATGTTCCATGTTATTGGACCATAACCAGAACTGTACAGCAACATAGACGCAGGTAAAATTGAAATGTTGGACAAAACTACAAATTTGAATGTTGCATTCATTATCACCAGTCAGGATGACCTCATGTTTATGCAGCTTTTGTTGCAATTCAATCAGGGCATTTCAGACCTGCTTCTAAACACTTTGTGGTGTTTTGAGAGAAGTGCAAGTTCACCTTAAGAAAGACACAAATAGTTATATATATTCATGATAATTATGTCTATTTTATTTCACAAGAAAACAAAACAAACAGTAGCCGGGAACCAGTAAAGCGTTCACAGACTGGCGACACCAGTATCCAGGGCATGCAAGTTACTTAATGAGCAGGTTCAGTGACCTGCCCAAGTACATGAAAATAATGGGTGAGTGGATGGAATAAAGTCTACATTTTCAGGAGGCCTCCATGACTGATGATTATGAAGGCCAAGTATATTTAATCCAGATGGGCTACACAACAGTAGCTATGGCACCTTACAACATAAACTCATAATTATTCTCAAACGCTTACCCACTCGTATTCACACAGTGAACATTTGGAATGTAGAAACTGGCTTGTGCATTCACACATTTGACATCCTGAGTGACAGTTTTTAACAGTTGTGAAGCAGTTGTGATTCACACCATCAACAATTGCACTTGCAACTTGATAATTTTCCTGACATCTGTACCATACCTATTGCCTACAAAACTGATGAAGCATACTCCTCTCTTAAGTTAAATCTAAACAAAAACAGTGATTGTTTTAAACCACTATTATGAACCAACATACTTCCTTACCCAACACCTGCTTGTTACATGAAACACAAGTACTTTTAATGCCAAAAGAGAGTCCTTTTAATTGGCTTTTCTATTCTCTGTTTTATCTATTGTGTATATTAGCTGGTAGATGATAAGAAGGTTGTGGATACAGAATTGCATCACATCTTTATCAAGGTCACAGCCTTTACCTGCCAGCCCCCTGTGATATAACCATGTATATCTTGGCCATGCTCCTGACCCCCAGGGCTGACAACAGCTGACAACAGCGGCACATTTCTTTAACATAGGGACGGACCTTTTGATATACTGGGAGCCAGGGGCCCTGGCATTTTATCAAAACAAAAAAATGTCGCAGAATATGCTCTAAAAATATAAATAATTATGCTTCAGGCAGATAAAAGAAAAACTTGTCTGACAAAATAAATACATTGTTGCAAGATGCAAAGTTTTTAAAATGTATTCAGCCTCATAGTTGTAATTCAAAATGATATCGGGTTTTGCTGCTGGAGCTGAAAACAGGATCAAGCCTCCATACAAAATCCCAGCCCATTGTTGGGTCATCTGATCTTGTAACTGCAAACCTCATATGTCGAATTATGTTAAAAAACTCATACCATAACAGATACAAATGAAATATGTAGAATATAGAAACGCAGGTAATTTGCGACTACTTTCGCCAACTTTCATGCATAACGCAGAGGCGAAAAGAGATCTATAGCAGTAGAAATGTTTTGGAATTGATCTTAAAAATTGATCTTCAAAAAGTCAAAACTCAAGACAATTCATGTTTAACAATCAGGTCAGTCACTGTAATTCACAAAGGGGTTGAACCTTGTTTTTCTTGTTTCTGATTTTCTTGAGTGCACATTGCATCTTTGAAACGTCTCCATTTATGTCACAAATATTTTAATCATAATACTTCGAGGAGTTTCTTCTGAAGTTGAGTGAATAGGAGAGACTTTCAGATCATCATCTTGGCATGCGAAGAGCGTCAAATGAAATAAGTCTTTCCTATTCAGATTAACATAACTGCCACTCGGTGAAAGTGGTGTTTTGCCAGTGCATTCAAAATAACACTTGTAAAGTTGCAGGGACAGACACAACCACTAATCCGTCAATCTAAGAGTTGTGAAAATCCAGAAGACTAGCTGATTTCTACCAAAATCTATATATTTTATATAAATTACTCATCCAAATGACTATAAGGCAAACCATCTCAAGTTTTATTTAGATTTGAATGTGTGAAACATAAACGTTTCTGCATTAACGCGAACAGTGTTAATGTTTTAGCTTTCCAAAGATTACAAATATTACAGCTGATGAAAGAACCCATATATAGAAAAAGGCTTTTATACTGTAAGGGTAGTTTTAAATAACTGCACTGAATGCAAGGTTTACAAACCCTTCAATCAGGAACACAGTATCTTTTCCTGATTTGACCGCCTAAATCCCTCATATAAAAATCTTAGATAAACCCCCGGCATTTTCAGAGTGGCCAACAATAATAAGTGACTGGCACATGACATAGCCTGTGACAAAAATAACCAGCTCCGCAGAATACAAACAGGTGGACAATATTGTGAGCATCATGCTCATGCCCAAGCGTACGATCTCACCCCTTGTGTTACCCAAGCGCACGATCTCACCCCTTGTGATACCCATGGGTACGATCTCACCCCTTGCGATACCCATGGGTACGATCTCACCCCTTGCGATACCCATGGGTACGATCTTACCCCTTGTGGTACCCATGGGTACGATCTCACCCCTTGTGATACCCATGGGTACGATCTCACCCCTTGCGATACCCATGGGTACGATCTCACCCCTTGCGATACCCATGGGTACGATCTCACCCCTTGCGATACCCATGGGTACGATCTTACCCCTTGTGATACCCATGGGTATGATCTCACCCCTTGTGATACCCATGGGTGAGGGTCCTGATGGGTTTTAATACTTAACGTAAAACACCCTTCAAACACTATCGTAAACATAAAATTCATCTATTTTTCTTATCGTAAATGCTCATCGTAAAATACCAAAAAATAACTGCTCAACATAAATAAATAATTTACTGCTGATCGTAAAATGATTAAAATGGTCAAAAACAGTCTATCTTCAAGACCCAAATGCTTCGCTACAGAAAGCAGGCTGCCAACTGACGCAGGGGACCAGTCTAGAATGTTCAGTGATTTGAGATTTTACCCGGTATTAAAAATATGAATTGTCAGGATGAAATGAAAGCAGAATTAAAAGTCCCATGTCCCTCCATGGCTGATTTTGGAATTTTTCGCGACGATTTTATTGAAAAAGAAGAAAAATTACTGCGTACCCTAAATTTTACTGCTTACTGCTTATGGGACCCACCCATCAGGACCCTCATGGGTTTCAAGCATCAGGATTTGCACAACCCTTGTCATTTCAGTGATGACTCTTTATGATAACCTTGGATGTCATCCCTTGGGTAGGCTCAATCTGACCATTTGAGGGGGCACAGGTGGCCCTGTTATCTAAGTCGCTGTGCAGAGTTACATCCCTTGGGCGCACGAGAAACCTATGATCATAGGTTTGAATCCCTATTTGCCCCAATTATGTTTCTAGTTTTGTCATCACCATACCCATCCTCATGGTAAACGTCCAAGTCCTCAATTACTTCTGGAGTCCTCCCACTTAAAGCTGACAACCCGTCAAATAACCGAAATACTGTTAAAAGCGGAGTTTAAACCAACCAACTCACTCATTCTTTCTGAAAGACTTCCTTTTACAACACCTTTCTTATCATCTGCTTATAATCGTACATCTCGCAATACAAAGCAGGACACATTTTGTAATTACCTCATTTATACCAACAGTTACTGGGTGAACATTAGACAAATAGAGTCGGTCTTTTTTAATTCCTATTACTTTTACTCCAAATATATCCAGGATCCAGCAAAATCTGTACCATTCCCATTATTCAAAATTTGTTCCTGACGTGAACTGATAGGTTAATTTCAGCTCCTTTGACATCAGGGCCTTTTAATATCAACTGACCAACCACGATATACATGTTAACAATCAGTGTTTGAAATTAAGGGGGACAGTGTGTACCTTGAGGTCATCCATTGTATTTGAATCTAGGCACCCCCGAAATGTTTAACTGAACATACCGTATTCTAAGTAATAAGCGCCCCGCTCTAATAAGCGCCCATGGCGATATTCGCTAATAAATTGGCCATTGAACAATCCTAATTCGCACCCCTTCCGATTGATCAATGTACAGAAGACTTATATATTTGCTTAAAATACGCACTCATATGTTATATGCACACTTAGTTATGGGCAATTAAATTCTGGAAAAATATATGTCATACATAAACATTTCAGGCTGTCAGCATAAACCACGAAATTTACCTTTTAACTCTGTTTTTTTTTCACTAAAATAATATTCTAATAAGACCCCCCTATTTCTAATTTTGAGAGCGCCCTGGGCACTTATGACGTCACATACGGTAAGTGTTATAACAAGCACCCTTGATATCAAACACTGTATATTTCCTTGTATATCACATGTTTATTCTCGGCATTCTCTCAAAAAATGTTTACAGATTTGGATCACCAACATTATTTTTCAAAACTAGTCTTTGCAAGACAGACACATTCAGATTTGAATTTAGCCATTTTGTTAATATCTTCATCAAAAACATATTAATCAATTGGTGCCCTCCCCCCCCCCCCCATAACCTCATACCATTCTGTAGATGTCAAGTGATGTATGTTTCATTGACATGTAAATTTCTAACACAGAACCAAATTGATTTGCACTAATGACGGCACGGCCAATCAATATGTATATATGTTTTCATCACCATCCTTAGTGAGTCACAGGTGTGACATAATGTAGGCCTGAATAATTCAGCTGCACTTTGATGAATAACGTCTTTCATTGAAAAAATTTCAAAAAACAAAATGTTCCTATCATTTATTGATTTCAATCCATGATATACGTGACACAACAGATTATTATCATCACTGTTGTTTTTATCTGGTGCAATCCGCTTCCCCTAAATCCTTGCTGTCAGTCAATTCTTCTCATAATTACGTAGTGCTGACAAATTTATGGGCAAATCTAGTAATTACATGTGCCCAAAATGTCTCGGGACTGACTTAATGTCAAAACCATGATGAAATTGACATTAGAAGGGCTGACATGTTGATGTCAAACTCCGTTTCAAGATCACATATTTCATGGTGACATAACCACAGACACCCATATTCAACCCTGTAAATACACAATCCCAAAAGATGGAAATGAAACTTACGTTTTTTTTGCTGAAATCAATGCTATCCTCCCAGCCGACCTGGTAAAGATGTTAGTTTCTAGTGATACGGTCTGTATCTCTTGTACTGAAATGGATCAGGACCGACCCCAGAGGATCCAACCCCTGAAAGGAAAATCACCAGGACGTCAATTTCAAGAATCAGATGGTAGAACGTTGTCAAGCTGTCAAAAATCCCCCATCCTATTTAATATCCATGCTGCAAGACTTGTCCTTCCATCCAGTTCTTCAGAGACGAGTCGAGATCCACCATTTTTCTATAGGTGTATTTATTATTATCATTGAGGCTGGGAAGAATTGCTAATGTATCACGTCATGTCTGATTCTATGCCAACCAGCTACCACATTATTCATTTGTTTGTTCACTACACGCAGGATACCACAGGCATACAGTCTCGTTCTGAGCAAACTGGGGAATATTTCTTCATAAATTAATTAATTAGCATAGGTAATGGTATTTCTGGCCAAGCAAAGCGCTAACCTCAAAGAAACGGGGAAATATTGATCAGAATTCCGTCAGTATCCATTACTATTAAGCCTGAACTTGCAGAGGATGCTGGGAATGGATCGAGTATTGATCGGCAGACATTATGCGGATTTGGCATCGCCTCAATAGCTGTTGGTCTTGTCAGTCAGTCCAGCGGATCAGATTACCACTTGTTGTTTCACACCCGGTCTCCCATGAGTTGGTTCTCAACAATGGATGATGTGGACAGACATGGCAGTATCAGCCACAATGGCCGCAGGCTAAACTGGGGGCATTGGGTATTATCATAATCAATGGAATACTCTTAACGAAACTGAGGCTGACTTTATACTTTCATGAATGGATGAATCATTTTGCGTGCTGACTATTATGTCATGGAGCCAATTAAACTACCCAATAAGTCAATCAAATGACAATTTGGGATCTATTGTCAGACCAAATGGTGCACAAAGAAATTTTGAATTTCAGATATAACAGACTTTAAAGCAATTTAAAGGTTTAAAAATAAAAATAAAAATAAATAATGTTATGGAATTATTTTACGTCTAGAATCCATGGCCATTGTCATATCTATATCAAGTTACAATGATTTTGTTCTGCTTAAAATCAAAAGCATAAAATTGGAAGGAAATATTTGACAAGTCCTGAATCATGTGAATGGTTTGGTTTGGTTTGTTTGTTGTTTAACGCGGCACTCAGCAATATTCCAGCTATATGACGGCGGTCTGTAAGTAATCGAGTCTGGACCACACAATCCAGTGATTGACATCATGAGCATCGATCAGCGCAATTGGGATCGATGACATGCATCAACCAAGTCAGCGAGCCTGACCACCCAATCCCGTTAGTCGCCTTTTACGACAAGCATAGTCGTCTTTTACGGCAAGCATGGGTTGCTGGGGAGTCCGTGGGTCCTTGTGTTCTTCTTCTCCTATGGCAATTGAATCTTTTAACATTTGGGCAATGCCAAGGGCCCTTTGACTTTAATGCCTAATTTCAAAAACTACTCCGATTATGGTCTGAGAAAAGCTACGACAATACCATTAGCCAAAGGAATTAACAGTTTTGAAAGACTGTCTACTTCCTATTTTCTGATTAGTTCCACTTGCATTGTAATCTGTGCCTTGTGTGACACTGAGACATTGTCCTCACATACTAAGGTAAATTATCTGATTAAATACAGACATGAGTGAGCAAACAAAGTGATGTTTCAACTGGTTGAATCAAAGTTTGTAGGGCTGATAATTTGATCAGCCTCGTGCCCTGTTAACACAGCCATTACAGTGACCCTGACATGATCATTACTAAGGTTACTTGATGGGTTAGATTTACATGTACATCCATTCTATTCATACATCCTTCTTCCTTAAAAGATGGTCTTCAGCAACCCATGCTTGTTATAAGAGGCGACTAACGGGATCGGGTGGTCAGGCTAGCTGACTTGTTGATGCATGTCATCGTATCCCAACTGCAAAGATCTATGCTCATGTCAATCACTGGATTGTCTGGATTATTTACATATCGCCATCAATTCATAACGGCTGAAAAAATTGCTGAGTGCGGCATTAAACAACAAACAAACAAATGAGATACAGATTGAAATTTAAAAATTGACTTGTTATTACGGTGAAGACTACAAAATAAATAAATCAATGACAGCACATGATAGCCACATCGGTTCATGACAAGTACCAGATGCTAACTCTTTTGTTGAGAACATGTCAAAAATAGATTTTATTTGCTCTATCATCTGCAACAGCCTGAAGCTTAAACCTGGAAGTTAAACTGATTACCGGTATTGTAAATATCTTCCAGGTTCAGTTTCAGCTTACTGGGACCTGTGCTTTCTTGGAAGACCTTTAAACATGATAAG
The DNA here is from genome assembly GCF_022045235.1 of Haliotis cracherodii. NCBI lineage: Eukaryota > Metazoa > Mollusca > Gastropoda > Lepetellida > Haliotidae > Haliotis > Haliotis cracherodii. The sequence goes on from NW_027266279.1 coordinate 1,710,384, forward strand.
CATACACATCAGCTTGTTTACAAGTATGAAATTGATGAAGAGTTTTGGTTCATATAATTAGCTGTCTGGATCAACTAAGAACAGAAAGGATGACAAATAACAACAGAAAATTAGGACAACTTTTGACAAAACGTATTTTCTTACAGTTATTGAAAATTCAAGATAAATCCCCCACAAGATCTATATACAGTAAACTACGGTTATAACTAACACGCTTGTAACGAACTGAGGGATATAACGAACTTACTTTTTTTGTCCCGACTACTTGCTGTAGTTATGCTGTATATGTGCTTATAACGAACTACGGTTATAACAAACTAAAATAAGTAGTCCCTTTGAGTTCGTTATAACCGTAGTTTACTGTAGCAGGAATATTGCTGACTCAGGCACACAGAAAACACTTACTAACTCCAGGGTGCATGGTGTATGAATGTTATTTAATTGACAGGGAATACCAAGTTGGAGATGGGTTTGAGACCCCAAAGGTTCACTGAGGTGCCATACACACATAAGGGCAGGTTTCAAAATTCATGCTAGACCGGTACCCCGCGACTACTAACTTGTTTTGAGGACAAGTAAAAATCCAGTCGTCCTCATTGACAAGTAGCATTTGAGGCTGTCATTCTGAATCAGTTCTCAATGCTTCAATTTTGCTACAAATAAAACTGACAGAAAATATTTATACACATTGTGAACATTTTTGTCTTGTTGAAGCAGGACAAGCTACAAACTTGACAAACTCTATGGACTTGCGGAGTAATGTTTACACTAGTCCTCTGGATAAGTCTTAAAGAAAGACGAAATTCTAAGACTGAAAAGGGGGCTCTATAGTTCACCCGAAAGTGTGACATTTACAGCCGTATCATAATACATATGATAGGGGGTGAATATTGCTGGCCCCTGCATCAGCCTTAAGTTTGTTGGTTTGTTTGTTTGTTTAACGCTGCACTCAGCAATATTCCAGCGGAGGTCTGTAAAAAATCGAGTCTGGACCAGTTAATCCAGTGATTAATATCATGAGCATCGATCCTCACAATTGGGATACAATGACATGCATCAACCAAGTCAGCGAGCCTGATCACCCGATCCGTTAGTTACCTCTTACGTCGAAGAGGTTGCCTTTTACGTCAAGCATTGGTTGCTGAAGAGCTATTCTACTCCGGATCTTCACGGGTCTCACAGCCTTAAGAAATTGGTACAGTGAGTGAGTGAGTCGGGTTTAACGCCGCTTTTAACATTATTCCAGTTATATCACGGCGTGTCAGCTTAATGTGGGAGGAAAGCCCGAAGAGATGAAGGTCTCAGACTTTTACCACTTTGATGAAACCCACGAGCAAGGGTATGGTGCTGACAAACCTAGAAACATGATCAGGGCGAAGAAATTGGTACAGACCAAATCGTAAATGATCGGAATGAAGACCATTAAAGGTCAAATATCACACACAAAAACAACAATATGTTATGCACACATAATAGACATACTACCTGTATTGATCTGAATCAAAGTATGCAATGATATGAAAATGAAGTTCATGCCGAGCAATGGGCCAAGGCAACACTGTTAGGTCATGCTGTGAAGGCATCATGACATACCAGTTCACATCTACCCTTTGGAGACAAGTATACAAAACAAGTTAGGACACCGGCATTTGACTCAGACCTGACCTAACAAATCAGATATAACTAAAAAGCATTGCAATCAGTGAAGTCCTCTTTATTGCATAAAACATCATTGTTGTGTAAAACTGTTAACTAGTTTACCCTTCGTATCATGTTCATCACTGTTTAATGTTTATGTCAATCAGATTTTAAAAATTCTAAATTAAACCATCTGATAACATTTAACATTAACATGTTTAACATGCTTAAGGAGGCATAAAAACACTGTAGCCGACTGTCCAGCAGCATATGTTTTAGTTAACTGTCAAACTGATGCTGGGTGTAATGAGAAGTAACCTCCGTTTCTCTGTTTGGTCTTTGATTTGAGATTTTGGAAGGTTGTCTGGGGTTGTAAAGATTTGCTGGAGTTTTGGTGCAAGACGATACCTCGTGCCAGTATGAATTTCATATCAAAACAACATGAAATATGCATATGACATGAGCAATGATGAGTAAGGACATGTGAACTGGCATCAACATATATTGTCTGAAGACACTGACTCAAATCTACTTAATCAGTTAATGTTACAGTCGGGATACTTCTAATTGGCAATGTTTCTTCAAATTGTCACTGAAACCTTGTTGCACCAGACAAAACCAGGTTGCACCCTGGTCCCTTAAGTTTATTATATATGAAAAACAGATGCATAAACTAGTGTAAACACATACAATCTGAGATCTCTGATGACTGTCATGATTTTACATAAATCAATTAAGCATTAATGTGAAATTACATAGAAACATGTAAACATAATCTTGAAATACCCACACTTTGATGACATCACACCCAGACAGCATGACAAATTACACGTAACACAGGGATTAACCCTAATTTGTATGGTACATAAAGCTAAGAGGTATTGAGTGCATTCTAAAGTCGATGTGTGGATAAGTAAGGGTTAATCAGACACATATATAAGAGTTGTTTTTGCATGCACTTAGCCCAAGTAGACATAAATATTAGGATGCATTTTTCAGTAATAGGTTGCACTTTTGCATGTTTTATATGTCTAAATTGAGCCATGACCTTAGAACACAGACTATCCCATTTTACGTGACTGTAGTTAGGATTCATTATCTGTTGCATAAAGTTCGTCTTTTCAAAGACGTTTTTTTACCAGCTGTAAAAAAGCAAACACATCATTGCTCTGTCACCTTCACTGAGGCTATTCCCCGAGGGTCAAGACACACAATTAAAGCTGGAGTTGAACAATGAATCCATAATGCAAGTAATTTCTCAGTTACAAACTTGGACACTCTTTATTCTTAATGGTACACTGGGGATATAGTCTTGGTGGTGCTGAAAGTCACCAGCATGTTTTGCATAAAGCCAGCAGATTCTGAACACCTGCGCTGTGTTGTGGAGTTGAACAGTTCATGCCAGAGCCATGCAATACATTGGCACCGGTCCATTTCCTAGCTAAAACCTTCTTATACAGTATGCAAAGGTAAATATTCAACAAAAATGGAAGCACTAAATAAGTCATGACAGTGTTTCGTTTATGCTTAAGTAAATGCAAAAGAATATGTAAGTATTAACATTACAATGATTAAGTTACAAGGAAATATTTATTCATTTTAAAATTTCTCTGAACAGTCTCTGTGAGCCAGTCAGTGAAAATGATCTATGTCACCTTCACCAACATTCCAGCAAAATGATGACAGGGGCTTCACACATGGAACCCATGTGAGGAGTCCAACACTGGTCTTCGGTTTGATGAATGAACGCTTTAACCACTAGGCAGAGCTACAGATAAGCCGCATATTTGAGTAAAATACCCCCCAAAACTATTCAAAAACCAATTACTTTCAATTAACTTGCTTACAGAAACACATGCATTAAATAAAAAACTCAATTGTTTGAAAACAACACGCGTAAATACCCTATGAATCTTTTTCAGCATGTGTACAAAGGAGCTAATTTCCAAAACACAATTACGAGCTAATTTACTTTCCGAGTCAAGCATATATTAGAACCGTTACATACATCTAACACATTATTTCAATTTTAAAAATCTCAAAATGCTTACTCATCTTGGTAAAAAAAACAAGAGAGTGATGAATAGATGATTGAAAAAATATTGGTTACCCAATGAAAATGTAATCAATTAAAATAGAAACCTTTGAGTAAAAACTCAATTGCTCAAAAAGTTATCTGGAGCTCTGACGAGGCTACCTCAGAGTGGTCTCCATATTAATGATTCCTTAGTCTTCACCCAAAAGTATCAAAAGATATTTACTTTGGTTTGGACATTCCAGGTACAACTCGCTCCAATCATCATGATCATGGTACAAGACTGAGTTTGGTATTTTACATCATAGATGAAACAAAAGCCTAATTTCCAACCTTCATGTAATGTGGTTGCATGTCACATCAAAGACATCATGGTTTTGACAACAAACTTCTCAAGATGTATAAAGTCAACATGACCTTTCCTTGTTCATATATCAGCATAGAGAATATTGAGTGTGGCGTTAAACAAAAAACAAAAAAATCTTTTCAGAAAAGGGACTCCTAAAAGATGTGGTTTCCTGTACTAAGATCTTTACGCAGAGAGCGATCATATCAAAGACCCTATATTAATATGATTGACAGACAGACAGACAGATAAAAGTTTATTCGTAGTTTCGTCACTTCCTGATGGGGAAGGTACATGTATGTTATTGTCTGGTAGTACGAACAATTGTCAGGTAGGGTTAGACTTGCACAAGTTTCGAAGGCACTAACTATCAGAGAAATCATTATTTCTAGATTAAAAATATAATAAGAAAAAGTTGGCGTCCTTAGACTGTAGTGTCCGCTCATCTAGACTTGCCTATTATAAACATAGAATTTCTATACATCCATGGACTTATCTTTCAGAACCCACCTTGGAGCAAGGCTCAGGTTGGGTATGCAATTCTAGTTTGCAAACAATATACACATCCTTGTGGCATTTCGATTACAAAAATATGTTATGATCCAAAAGAATTTTTTTGAAATTCTAAGAATCTTATTCCCTAATTGAAATTAATACAGTGGTCGCACATTGATGACAATGCATTTGTGAGTAATTTCATATTAAACCAATTCTTCTCCAAAAATGATAATATTTATTATGAACACAAAACAAATAAATTATATTATTGCCAGAGGATATCTGATCAATCATCACTTGTTACCGACGAGGTGATCATCACTACTGATGATGTAATACACAATAGACAGTGATCATAACAATGTCTGACTGATGATGATGATGATGTCAATATGATGAAATGTACATTGTTGACTGATTGGAGACAGCATATGAAATTAAACATGAAAAGATTTATATTTAACAAGTACATTCTATACAATGTGCACGTCTAAAGTCACTGAACTCTGGCTAAACAACATGCAACTGATGCAATGAGTTTCAGAAGTAATCTGCGGACTTTGTACAGTTTCCAAACATGAAAGATACTCTGCTGTCAGTGAGACGTTGGTGTAGTTCAGAAAAGAATGCCCTGGGGTGAGTGAGCGAGGAGGATTTAGGTGGCATTTAGCGATATTCCAGCAGGGAACACCAGAAATGGGCATCACATATTGCACCAATAAAGAGAACTAACCTTCGGCATAACAAACGAACGCTTCAACCACTTGGCTACTCCACCGCCGAAACTCATTAAAATCTTTGTTCTCGCTACCGCTTAACATTTTGGTGTAATTGTCGTTGTTGATGTAGATATAGCTATTGAGGTACATTATGATGTGCTGGTGTCCAGGATGTAAGTGTTGGTGTCTGTATCTGTATTGCCTTGATTCCATTGGATTGACAACATGTTTCCTAGGGGAAAACTTTCACAACTCACAGTAAGGTTGTAAGTGATCATTATCATCCAAAACTGGCTCCCACAGGAGATATCGCTTGGATGAGATCAAGCGATATCTACACTGTAGATATCGCTGCAATCAAATTACATCACAATGCTTTGCAGACCATTGTGACGTCACTGGTTACCATGACGTCACAATCAAATGACATCACTAATGGCTCTGCTACTGAAGCTGTTTGCAGTACTTTTTACACTGAAGACACTGCTAATTACTGTCTACAAATTGAAAAAGTTGAAAGAATGATGTTGGATGATAAATAAAATCTCACCCGAGTGTCTTTTGATATCAAATATATCAACACTCGTTGATAAAAGTGGCAAAAATCCTAGGCAAGCCTCGGAATTTTTCCACTATTATCAACTCGTGTTAATATATTTGATATCAAAAGACACTCGGGTGAAATTCTCTATTTCAAGAATGGGTATATGACTTCACAACTTGCCATCTTGGAGAAGGGACAACAAAGACACGCAACTGATAGTCATCAAGCTGGTCACCTATGTGGATCCATGTAGAGAATAGGTCTTCAGGAACCCCATCTTCCCGAGGCAAGAGAGTTAACTGACTTTAAAAAGTCCAGTTTCCACCGAACTAGGCTGGTATTATGAGTTACATTTTGGCTGGACTAACGAGTCTATGCATAGTTCAATCAAAAACGCGCACTGAAATCGAAATCCGGTTCATAAACTGTCGTGCAGATTTCGGTCGATTGCAAGATTGCATGTGCATCGCCAACTCGTTGTCAGCAGATGTTTTCCAAATCTTTCCATGTTTTTAATCAAGGTGCTCACGTGATTTGATGCATTTCGCGATGTAAGACCCCTTTTATCACAATATAGATCTTAATCATTGATCAGATCGTCCTGACTGGGCGCCCCCATTTTGTGTGAAACAAACGCAAGTGATACGAGAGGTGGAATCTGATTGGTCCATAGGAGAGGCTTAGAAGGAACATAACTGTTAACATGGTTAATAGCCACTGGTGGCTCTACGATCGAGCCCAGTAATTCCAGCCTAGTTCGGCAAGTTTGGAAACTGGACTTTTATAGTCAGTTAACTCTCTAGCCTCGGGAAGATGCAGGAACGCATGCTTGTCGTAAGAGGCTACTACTGGGACCAGTTGGTCGGTCAGGCTCACTGATTTGGCTGATGCATGTCATCATATGCCCATTGCGTAGATTGATGCTCATGATGTCAGTCACTGGATAGTCTGGTTGAGCTCGATTATTTACAGACCGCTGTCATTTAGATGAAATATTGCTGAGTGCAGCTTTAGTTATTTCATTGGTCGGTCAAAGTTTGCGAAAGGTCATTCTGACTTGACCCTTAAGGGGATGTCCTTAGATCTTTGATTAGTGGTAGCGACAACTAAGACCTGATTTTTATGACATTTCCCAAAAGAAACCTTTCAAATATTATTGATGAATTTTGCGAACATTCAATGTTTGCCATGTCATAGAACAGTTTAAATGCTGCAGATGTTTTAAAAACATAAAATATTTCACTCAATTACAACATATTTTATGAGACGTACAAATAATATGTTTTGACATATCTCAAACTTATATTACTATCTTTTAGGGTGTAACACATTCTTCAAGAACTGAAATAATACTCTTAAAGACTTGTCAAACTGACACCAATCATTATCCATGGAAGAAATTTATTAATCGTCTTCATCTTAAGAATAGACTGACAATAAGCATGACGGGTCTGATTGAAAAGAATGATATACTGTACATCATACAAATATTACATATACCGTATTCGACGTAATAAGCGCCCAGGGCGCTCTCAAAATTAGAAATAGGGGGCTCTTATTAGAATATTATTTTGGTGGAAAAAACAGAGTTGAAAGATAAATTTCGTGGTTTATGCTGACAGCCTGAAATGTTTATGTACGACAGATATATTTTTCTAGAAATAAATGCCCATAATTAAGGGTGCATATAACACACGAGTGTGTATTATACGCGAATAAATAAGTCTTGTGTACATTGATCAATCGGAAGGGGTGCTAATTGGGATTGTTTGCTAGCCAATAGCTTAACAAATATCGTCGTGGGCGCTTATTACGTAGAAGACGGTACATAAATATTATTTTTGTCAAATTTTCTTGGATGTCATGAACAAATCTTGCATTTTTTAATTCAAATGGCATGAAAGCGGACCTTTGCAGTCACAGGATTGATCATATGGTAATACAAATTGAATTCACTTATTATGAAGAGAGCTGTTCTATGATGACATAACATGCTCTCTGAAACACTCGATGTCTACACAAGCCTATATCTGTAGATATCACAGTGCAGCCCTCGGTGTGTAAAATCCAAATATGAAACTGAAAATATAGGCACTGAGTGGCCTTTTACGTACATAATGACAGAAAAGTATGATACATTCTTCAGCAAATAAGAAAAAGATATCAGACGCACGAATCCACTTGAATTGTACACAAAGACAGCGCTTTCAAAGACATCAATATTGGGTCTGGTTCTGGCTAGTGCCAAGGCCAAGGTGTCCGTCCATAAGTAATTATGATAATTTATGAAAACTCCAAATTTTCCAGCTGTCAGTCTAAAATATCAGTATGTGGCTTTACAGCATGTCAAACCACAACAATCTCCGTTAATAGAACGACAATGAACAGGTAGGAAAGCATGCGAGATGCTGCTGACGACATCTACAGTGATTTTGACAGCGTCATGTGACTGACTGCCTATCTGTATCATTGTTTGAACGGGGATAATTTCCTGTTCACAGGATAGATATCTATCGTAAGAACATTCTATGAACACAAAATCGCCGTAAGATAGTCTGCGTAAATCCTCTCACCTTGAAATGCCAAAGATGATCCTATAATGCCATAATTTAGTTACGATCACAATATTTCGTCTGCAAATGTCAAGAGCAGGTTATTTTCAGCCATTTCTGCGGAACTGCGGTGTTATTGGTTGACGGGCACCTGGTAAACTGATGGGCATACAACTACTTACAGTTGTAAAAAATATAATACTACGAAAATATACTGTCTAAAGTTAGTTGTTGTCGAGTTTTATTTTAGACAACAGTGTGAAGCCCTTTATATATGTAGAAATGGTAGCACAGACTTGGTACAAGACACCTCGTCAAAACCACCAAATGTTTGCCCTCTCACCTAATATATAGCGTCAAGAGGCGCTATTGTTAGATATTACGCGTTTTCATTCGACGGGTGTCCGTGACGTCATGAAAATTATAAATTTAGCGCGGCACCGTTTCCGTGTCATTCGAGAGGTCGCGGGCGGTAGAGATGGAAGTATCTACCAAACGCTAACCCTGACTTTCCACATATCTCCTTCATGAATTTGCTTGTCTTTATGGTGGGGTTTCAGGCAATAGAGGAGAGTTTAAATAACAAAAGAACCCTACTCTGAGCGGTCTCTCGAATGATATGCGTGCGTACAACATTCGTTAGAATACAAACTATTTTCACTTGGCCACATTTGGTCGCCCCCGGTCCGGCCATCATCTCCTCGTCGGGTTGTTCCTGCTGAGTTCGTCCCAGCGGTGGCTCGTGGGGAGGTGATAATGTATTGAAAGTAGGTTGTGTCCTATGTTCAGATTAAACTGCCAGCATATACGCCGTCACATTAGGTGTTGTGGTCGACAAAAACGTTGGCAAACAATTCGTCGGTTTTTCTTTACACGCAGACCGCTATCCCATTAAACTGCAATACGCATTTGTATTTTGTTCTTAGGGGAAACGACAGCTTTCCTATATAAGATCGGGTGTTGTGGGTATTTGAAGACCTCGAGCTATGTTTGATGTGTGTGCAGTTCTGTGGCAATCTGTGCACACTTTCCACCCTGTACACGTGTTATTTCATGACCAACCCACTGCTGACGATGTTAGGAATTTTAGGTTTTACAAAGGATTTCTAAAAGCTGATTGACATCTGGTCGTATAGACTAAAATCTAGTCTCTGACATGAACATATCGTACATAAAAACAGTTGTTCAGTTATCTTAATAAAAATATAATAAAAAGGAGCCCAGTGACTCTCTTCATTTTAGACTTGCCAAACATTATAGACTTGCATGGGCTGTATTTGATATATATTTGTATCAGGGTCTGTAAGACAGACTACTGGTCGTAAAATAACAGTCTTTGTTTAATAAGAGCAACTCCAAATGAAATAAACCACCTTTTGCAGTACATCTTGTATTTTATAAACTAAACTTCAAAATATGTATGCCCATGCTTGCATGCTTGATCAGGTGGTCAGGTTCACTGACTTTGTTGATGCATGTCATCAATCCCAATTCCATAGATCAATGCTTATCTTGTCCATCACTGGATTGTCTGGTCCAGACTCTTATTACTTACAGACCACCGTCACATGGCTGGAATATTGCTGAGTGCGGTGTTAAACAACCAACCAAAATATGTATGGGTCTTTGAATGGCATTTAGATGTGATACACATAAGGAAGAGAATTTATGGATGTCATCTTCTTTTTATGAGGAAACACGTTTCGGAGTATATGCTTACTCCATCACCTGATCCATAAATTCTCTTCCTTATGTATGGACAAGTGATCATTAGTCATGATAATTCGTTGCATATTGTTTCCACATAAAAAAACCTTGTAACGTTTTCACATTTTCTAAGATGGGTAAATGGTTTTGGCTTACAGTCTCGAATGAATGCACAGGGTTGAAACAGATTCCTCACAGACTGCAGTACAAGTAATCGAGTGGTTACACTTTGACTGGCTGATTGCAGATGCTTATATTTAACCACAAGTTAAACCACTGTCTGGCCCATAGTTTATTATTTATCAACAGCTGTGATATAGCTGGATTATTGCCGATTACAGCAAAGAACAGTATCAACACATTTGAATGCACAATGCCACTTGCAACATATTTCACAAAACCTTTAAGAAGGCTGTTGCTCCACCCATTTACTTTTGCAATAACTTCAAACAAGTTCTCTGCATATATTCTCAGCCGTTTAGAATAGTTCCAATTGCTCAATTCACGTAGTCACGTCAACAAATATTCATAATTTCACCGTGTTGTGATGGACATTATGCAGTCAGTGCTGTCAGTGTGCTTTAGCCTGTTCCAGAATCAACAGCTCAAGACTGGCACTCCCCTTCACTCACCAAATAACATTTAAAAACCAAACTAACACAGACAGAATTTGTTTTTATTTCTTATAAAACCAACAATAATATATCTCAAATAAAAATAACTGTGGCTACTCAACAATGTGCTGCAAGTTTTTTTCTTACTTGTATAACCTAATCAAACTAAAAGCGGTTTCATATCAACAAATATTAACAAGAAGTAAAAGTTTACAATCAATATTAAAATCACATGGTTTATCACATCACTGATTTTGGAACAATCAACAAAACACCAACACAAAATGTATTCATAACTTACAAGAACTGTTCTAAAATAAATAAATCTTTTGTTTATGCACTCTTGACACTGATTGACCACATACCACATACATTTCAGCCAGCCAAAAGTCATTTTGTAATATGGAAAACAAATTGTGAATTGATTTTCTCATAAATTGTTTCAGTGAGTTATGACATATCTCAGCTCTAACTTCGTACATCAAAGTTCAAGGTATCATCTCAAACACTCAGCTTCCCAAAACTAGTGTGCTGTTATGATCCAGTCTTATGGTTTCAGAACACGAGTGAGCACTCATATACTCTCTGAGCAAAGTTTGGAGCAATTTTGGATTTACATGTTTAATTAAATTACAGTTTAACATGAACACTACGACAATTAATAAGATGTTCACAAAGGGCAATCTTAAATATATCTTTGCTAAAAACAAAAACACACAACTTTCGAGTGATTACTGATAAGTGGGTACAAACACAAGCCCTTTAGAAGAAAAAGATATCAATTCAAGTATACATGTAAATGTTTTCTAAATTGTGAATTGTCTTCAACAATAAATATTTCAAGAACTGACTTTCTCTGGACACCCCTCAAATATATGTTTGTTGCCTATAAAGGTACCCAACCTTGTATTGGGTAACTTGTGTTTGTGAAAGCACTAATTAATGTTTAATTAAGTTAACATAAACAATGTAAAAAGGGGAGCCCTCTGTTACAATCCTACTCTTCGAAATCTAGAGGATCTGAGTCCTCTTCTTGTGCGACCACTGCAGATTTGTGAATGGGTGTGTGCTGCTCATCAAGCATAAAGTCATCATCACTATCAACCTTGTCAACACTGGGTTTGACAGGAATGTCGAAATCTAAATCCATTTCATCATCACTTTCATAATGATCATACTTTTCAGTTTCTTTATTTAAAACGTGATGTTTCTGGCTACTTTGACTGGATGGTTTGAACGATTTATTTTCACAGCTCACATCTTTCATGCACTTGTTATCTTGTGTCTTCTCTTCTTTATCTCCAGATCTTTTTTCAGAACCTGAATTCTTACAAACCTTTTCTTTTGTAGAATGTAATGGATTCATAAATTTTGATTTCTTTTTCTTGGTTTTCTTGTCTTCTCCACTTTTGGACTTCATTTCCATAATTTGCCTTTGTTCATTTTCAGTGTTGATATCAGGTACATTGCCCTCCTGTTTATCGTTGGACACCTTCTTCATCATTTTTTTCACTTTATTATTGCCACCCATCCCAGTATCAGAACTTTTTATTTTCCTATCATCTTCTCCACGACTATTCACTGACTTGTCAGTTTTCATTCCTTTTACTTTGTGCTGTGTTTCTTCTTCACCATCATTGTCTTCCCCAAGCTTGCTGATATTAGATTCTCCTGCAGTCTCCCCTAGCTTTTCTAGGACCTTTTGTGTCTTGTTTTTACTCATTTCCAGATTTACTTCTGGATACTCATTAGCTGTATCACCACCCTTGTTTTTCTTCTTCCTCCTCTTTTTGGTAATTTCTTCCTTCACACAGACATCATTTTCTTTACAAGCTTTTTCTTTAGTTTGTTTGTTAGGCTTGTTTTGTTTTTTGTCCCTCTCCTTTTCAGATTCAGCTTTTTTCTTCTTTTGAGTTGTCTTCTCCATACCTGCTGAAGTTTTGTCGGGCATTTCTTGAGCCTCTGTTTCATCTACATTTCCATTGGTAACAGAGTCGGGTACAGCCACATTGGCATCAGTACTGCAGCAGTCATCCCCTAGAACCTCTGTATTCTGCTGGTCTTGTGATTCGAGTTGCACAGAACCTAACTCCATTGTAAATATATCCATGTCAAGTTTGGTAACTTCGAACTTGGCAGCTTCCTTCATACTCTCCGAATCTCCACATTTGACATCAGAAACTACAACAATAGAAACGGAATACATCATATATATAGTGATGGAATAAGAATTGTCAAATAAAGCAAAGGCAAAAATATATTCATTTATTACTAATACTGAAAAAAGAAAAGGAAACCATCACGTGCTTGACTTGCTGGAGTGAATGACTTCACAGCAATATTTCAGCCACATTGACAGGACAGATTGATTGATTGTACTGGAAATCATATATCACTCAGCTATTGATAGAAATAATGAAATATTGTCATTCTATTTAAATATTCATGTTACATTATGAGAATGAGTTTTGTAAATCATGGAAAGATAAAAATATACCTATGTAAGGAGGAGTATATTTTGTCAAAACAAGCAAATTGTAAATTACATAGATTTTAAATAGTGAACCACATATATTCCTGATCTATTATTACTTAAGGAATCACAGTTGTCTCGATCACCCTAATTTGTTCTTAAGAGTTGCATCCCTTGGCAGTACCAGGATCCTACTTGCATGTGATTCACTTTATAGGTTCAAAGCTGGTTCAATAAAATTGTTAAAATAGTTGAAAGTGACCAAAAATTATTATTTACTTAAAACTACGGAGCACCTTTAGAATACAGTACCACATCATCTCGTGAGGACGATGTCTGTTGTAGGTCATATGTCTCAAAGACAAGCAACCAGTTTAGGTGAGAATCCGTTGGACGTGAACTCACGACCTTCGGATTGTTAGCCCGACAGCTAACCGACTGAGCTACGTCCACACTGTGAAACAAAATGCAAATTTACCTAGTCATGCCTACAACATTACGGAACTGAACGAAAAGGGTCGAATAGTTGACGGACACTTACGAAGGTTACAGGTAGGCATGGTGTCTCGTGACTTTAGTCTACGGACACTTACGAATGATCCCGATTCCATTTGGCACACTCGTCCCATTCCATAATCTACAAGATACCAAGTGGCGAGGAATGAACCATTATGGCGCGAACTGAAAACGGCTCCAGACGTCGGACGTCAAACTCTCGAGTATGCATGAATGACATGGTATTTAATCATTCGAAGAGTGGAATTTGTGAGAGAAAAGTGTGGTAGGGACCACCGTAAGGATGATGTGGATAATAGTAAGGAACGAGGAAGGCATGAGCATGGCTAGTGACGACACAACGGTGAGTTCGCTTTTGAATCAGTACTGAAAAAATGTAGCCGTGAAAGTGGCTTGTGTGTATGTTCCAGGACAGTTTCCAGTAGCCAAAGTATTCGACATAAAACAATTTCATCCTCGACGTTTTTGTGTGAAGAATATTAGGGGCCGCTATAGAATTTATAATAGCCACTAAACGGGTAGATCTACCTAACCCTAATGATCGTAATGGGGATCCAAGGGCTAAGGATAGAGTTCGGATGATCTAATAGCCAATAAACGGGTACCTAACCCTAATGATTGAAAAGAGGTGATTGATCGTAAAGGGGATCCAAGGGCTAAAGATAGAGTTCGGGGTAACCTACCCCAACACTGGCGACATTTGGATGTGTTCAGCGCCAATATAATATCCCTAATAAACTGCATTCTTGTGCATAATAATGAAAATTAAAGAACCGAAAAAATAATATATGTATATTTGTTCCCATATATGACCATTTTGGTCACTTGAATTACGAGAAAAACGAAATAAAAAATATATAAAAAATGAAAGTGCTTTCGTAAACTAGCTCTTGCTATAAAATGCGCCGCCGCAGGCTATTTTTAGTAAACAAATATTCAAAACTCTCAACATCGCTGGGCATATTCAAAGACATTGCGTGTAGAGATGGTAGATCACTGGGGGGAGCTTATGCACACTCGATGACCCCTGACGTCACAGGCCATTTATGACAATGTTTCGCCGGTGTGACTTGCAACAAAATTCTACAAATTACGTCATATGGTATTGTCACGTGTTTGAAAAGTTTGTGGTACTGTATTCTAAAGGTAGGCCAAAACTACAATATGATCAGTAATTTGCCAATGTTTTTTTAAGAAAGGGTGAAAGTAAAGATGTCCTTGTCATCACCCAAATGATAAAATGATTTGATGGGTCCTTTGATGGTAATACGAAGCCAAAAATCCTGGTACACTCCCCTCCCCTCATTTCTTACATTTCAAATGTTTGTAAGAAACCCAAGATGAAACAGGTTTTGAGACACACAAAATATTACTTTCAGTCGAAAATATTGATAAACCCTTGGATAGTGTTTTACATGAAAGTATTTTCTTGTTCAGCTGATCCAGCAACAATAGTTGTTGCCAAATTTGTTATTTCTGGCTCTTTGGAAATGCTAACAGTGCCACAGCCAGCAAACATTGCTTCAAAGCAGCCAGCTGAATACAAGCACATCAAGCCCCACACATGGCATTGTAGTGGAAGGGAGGTAACTCCAACATGCCTCGGATCAAATCTTGACATCACAATATTTAATCCAGGCAACCAATGCAAAATGGACCATTCAGAAACTGCTAGCCTGAATTTAAGATATCAGATTTTAAATATTGACACCTGGCTTACCTTGAAGATCTCTATATTCTTCTTCAATCTTTATCTCCTTAACAGTTTTTTTTGGCTTTGAAACCAGAAATTCGGAATCTGAAACAAAATTTCAAACTCAAAACAAAACAGATATCACATTATTACCTCTAGACTGAAAATATTACTATATATAAACTATAAAATGCATTTTATACACAAGATTGATAAAAGCATCATACTTATCAGGATTTACATGAATGTGAAATCTCAGTTTCACACTCTGCCTCTTGGTCAGTTAAGGGATTTCCTATATTCCTCTTCAGTCAAGTTATGTTGTATATCATTCAGAACAAACAATCAATTTCATTACAATTAATGAGAATTTACTTTCAAGAATCCAAATTAATCACAAAAATTAGTAACAGGAAAATATTAACCTGCATTATTATTGAAGTCATCATTTTCCATGGAGTCCAACATTCCAGCAACATCAGACAGCACAGACTGTGAATTGTTGAGTATTTCATTCAAAGTTTCATCATCAACAAGATTGTCCTCCTGATCAATCTTTCTCTTTTTTGAACATCTTGATACCTTCGACTTACTCCTTTCTTCCTTTGTGTTGTCTGTGATGAAAGAAGTTCTTTGTGAAAACGTTCTTTATGTATTTGTATATCTATATTTCATGTTTATTGTATTAAAAAGATTTTATTGTTCCTTTGTTATCATAATCATTGTTTAAAGAAAACAAGTAATTGGTCATATAGGCTTCCAAGTTCAATCCTATCTCCTAAGCTTAACAACAAGAATCCACTGCCCCCGTGACAGCCAGTAACTATGATAACCTATCATACACTTGCTCTCCATTAGTAATGCTTACTGTAAGAAAATAAATATTTTCATGCAAGGGCTTGTGCAGGCTGATGAACAACCCTTGTATTTAGAATTGAAATTTTAAATATACCAGTAATACAGGATAATATGCTTGCTGCAGGGTATTTTCCCTGTAATGAAACAAATATATATTTTGCAGCCTTACCCGGGTCAGTATTGCTTTGAAAATAACCCCATTTTCCAGAAAAACGTGAGGAAAAGCTGTACTTCTTCAACCTATCCTAAAAAGAGAAATAAGAAGGCTGCAATAATACATTAAATAATAATATAACATCAAGCTGATATTAAATACAGTGACTGTCCTACAATCAATATAACTCAATGATGTATTTCTATCAACAGGGCCATCACAGGGCTGCAGAATATACAACTCAAAGTTGGCCAGGGATCAAGTTTTGATGACATAAAAAAAATCATGGAATGAATAAAGAATGAAATTTCCAGAACTGGACTGAGCTCTAGTACTTTCTACTGATGAAATGAGATATTGTCTAAGTTATTGATAAGTTAGGCATAGCCAAGGAGAAAGATTTCAGGATACCAGCATAGCCATACATGACCACTTTGAAGGATGCTCAGTCATGATTGAGGGTGGGATCAGTGGGGCTAGGAGTGAGTGAGTGAGTGAGTATGGTTTTACGCCGCTTTTGGCAATATTCCAGCAATATCACGGCGGGGGACACCAGAAATGGACTTCACACATTGTACTCACGTCGGGAATCGAACCCGGGTTTTTGGCGTGACGAGCGAATGCTTTAACCACTGGGCTACCTGACCACCCCTGTGGGGCTAGGAGAATTGATCTGCATATCCTGCAGCAGGGCATGACAGGTGTGTGCACAACATGGATGACATTCTGGATGTGTACGTGAGATTGTGCCGGTGCAATCGGACAGAACTTCTCAACCCTATATGAAACGAGCTGCAGATCACCCTCCCACAACGACCTGTCCTACTGGCAACCTCAAATCATTGATACTCTTACTGAAGAGTGGAACAATCTTCCCTTGGCAACCATTCAGACACTTATTAGGATCATGAGATGATGGTGCCAGGCTGTGATGGCATCATGAGAATCATATACACGCCACTTAGAGGGATTTATTTTTGTACAATGAATTTTTTTTTGCGATATTTTTATGTTTCAGTTTTGGTCAGATACTCTCATTTCGTCGGGTGATCTGATTACTGATTATTGGTCACATGTTTGTTGGCATTGTGTGGCATATGACAATCATTAAATATATCTTCATGAAACATTGTCTTTGGCTATTTCAACAGATGCTCACAATTGTAAATATTATCTTCTAACATTGTGATCCTTAGCAAACTTTGAGTAGTACATTACATGAACACAGAAACACTTCAAATGTCAAAAAGACCAGCCTCTTCAGATTCTGTTAGTTATCGAAGGGTCTCCTGGTGGTGAGGTTGAAAGGTATGATGTACCATATATGACCGCGTATAAGCCGAATTTTGAGGACCAGAAAAAAGATTATGTAGAAAGGGGTCGGCTTATCCACGGGATACACTTTCATGATAGTATTTTTCAGATCGGGATCCGACAGAAACATCGCCTGAATGACAGTCCGATAGATTACAACGCTGAAAGTTTGGAATAAAGTTATCAAATCAAATGTTGTTTTAACCTGTTTGGCTGATGGTTTTAACCTGTTTACAACCTATGGTTGTATTCAAAAGAAAGACAATGCCAAAAGACAAGTTTCCGGCTGGAGTTGTTGTCGCGGTACACCCCAAAGGATGGATGGACGAAGACCTAGTTAACAGATGGGTGACAGATATGGGGATGTCAAGGCCGGGTGGCATGAGGGGATGCAAGTCGTTACTTGTATGGGACATGTTTCGAGCCCACCTGTGCCAGAGTGTAAAGAAGAAGTTGAACGAAAGCAAGACACACCAAGCAGTCATACCAGGCAGATGTACATCCCTTCTCCAGCCCCTTCACGTATGCCTAAACAAGCCATTCAAGACCAACGTCCGGGAGAAGTGGTCGGAGTGGATGCTGAACGGCGATCACACCTTCACCAAATCGAACGCCATGAGAAGAGCTCCACTCGCAGAAATAGCAAAGTGGGTGGTGGAGTCTTGGGATGAGATCCCCACAGACATGGTTCAGAAATCGTTTTTGAAATGTCATGTGATGACCTCGATGACTATTACGACAATGCGACACATGTATCTGCGTGGACAGCGACACCAAATTTGATGGCTTTACAAGGGATGATGTGATGTAAATAATAATGTATATATGTTTTTATTTGTTACAAGGGATGATGTGATGTAAATGATAATGTATATATGTTTTTATTTGTTACAAGGGATGATGTGATGTAAATGATAATGTATATATGTTTTTATTTGTTACAAGGGATGATGTGATGTAAATGATAATGTATATATGTTTTTATTTGTTACAAGGGATGATGTGATGTAAATGATAATGTATATATGTTTTTATTTGTTACAAGGGATGATGTGATGTAAATGATAATGTATATATGTTTTTATTTGTTACAAGGGATGATGTGATGTAAATGATAATGTATATATGTTTTTATTTGTTACAAGGGATGATGTGATGTAAATGATAATGTATATATGTTTTTATTTGTTACAAGGGATGATGTGATGTAAATGATAATGTATATATGTTTTTATTTGTTACAAGGGATGATGTGATGTAAATGATAATGTATATATGTTTTTATTTGTTACAAGGGATGATGTGATGTAAATGATAATGTATATATGTTTTTATTTAGTAATTTGAACACAAAACAAATAACCCCAAATACACTGATTTGAAACTAAATATTTGACTTGTGTTTTCATTTGTTGGTACATTTTCTCACGGGTTCATAATTCTATATACACCGTTTCACAAAATGGCACTTCGTTGTTGATGGCAACAAAAAACAATCATAATGAGATCAAAAAAAGACAAGAGAAACAGCGTCCCACATTATGAAAGTGGATGACTGGTTTGTTAAATCTTTATTAGAAATAATAATGACTTTTTCAATATAATTACAACGTTTTTCATCTTATATTATTGAATATCTGCGAGTACCGCCACATGTCTTCGACATCGGCGCAGTCCGACTTCGCAGTGTTTTTTGCCATGCACTTCCTGGTTCGGCTTATCTGCGGGTCATATCATTTTCTTTCGTATTTCAATGGTCAAGTTAACACCTCAGCTTATCTATGGGGTCGGCTTTTCCGCGGTCATATACGGTATGTATTCTGCAACTGCATGGTCATTAGTTGAAGCAAACAAAATTGACCTTGTATCATTAACGTTCAGATCCGGTATTGCCCTAATAACTTGACAAAGTTTCATCTTATCTGCTGACTGCCTCACTTGAAAATCTCAATCAAGGTTAAGCAACACTTTTTACATTTTACAGGGTCGAAAAGCCACAATCCGAAATTGGGAAGAATAGTTATAGAATATATGTCAGCAGACTAGATTTATTATTATTCTCTCAGGAGGAAGAGCTGCCTTTTCTAACCCACCCAGAACTTTTCGGAGAAAGTGAAGACTCCCCAACACTGCAGCCTTCTGCATTACCCAGATTGTCAGAAGGGCTGTATACTACTACTACTACTACTACTACTACTACTACTGCTACTAGATTTATTCATCAAGATTGTTTTTGTTTAGCTTGTGCCAACAAATCAAGCAGCATGCAAAATTAATTTATATACCTTAATTATTTCCCATAATTGCAGGAACATGCACACACAATTTAGGCTCCATAGGTTGAGTATTTTCAATAAATGTGTGGAAAATATTTTGTTGTTATATTTATCATCTTAATGCAAAAGAATCAAAAGGTGGATCCGAACCATGTGAACAACTCAGGACAGACCATAAGAATAGCCCACTTGAACTTCAGGCTTGGTGACATGGCAATCAACAATGTCCCTTAAAATGTACAGACTACTTGATCTTGTAATCTCTTTCTAACTGTACTACCGTATTCAACGTAATAAGCACCCAGGGCGCTCTCAAAATTAGAAATAGGGGGCTCTTATTAGAATATTATTTTGGTGGAAAAAAACAGAGTTGAAAGATAAATTTTGTCGATTATGCTGACAGCCTGAATTTAATTGCCCATAATTAAGGGTGCATAGAACACACGAGTGCATATTATACACAATTAGATAAGTCTTGTGTACATTGAACAATCGGAAGGGGTGCTAATGGGGATTGTTCACTTGCCAATATATTAGCAAATATCGCCGTGGGCGCTTATTAGAGCGGGGCGCTTATTATGTCGAATACGGTATTTGTCTTACAGTTGCATGTATACATTGACTCTGGAATGAAAGCTTCCAGGCTTATCAAAAGTCTAAGATAAGTCTTGTGTACATTGAACAATCGGAAGGGGTGCTAATGGGGATTGTTCACTTGCCAATATATTAGCAAATATCGCCGTGGGCGCTTATTAGAGCGGGGCCCTTATTACGTCGAATACGGTATTTGTCTTTCAGTTGCATGTATACATTGACTCTGGAATGAAAGCTTCCAGGCTTATCAAAAAACTATTACTAAACTGATTCAGCAACAATATTTTGTGAAACTTTCTTTATACTTCAAGAGTTCTCACTTGTTCAATCATATTTAGCTGTTTCTCATTTCCAGCATATCACTGGTCAGAAAACTTAAGCCCATCTTATGCAAATGACCAACCTTTAGTGTATGTTCTAAAGCTGCATTCGCATTCTCTATTGCAATCTTAACTTCCCTTGTGTAGTCATGACCCTTGCATTTTCTCTGAAATGGAAATAACAGTTTCATTAACAGCATTTCTACTTTAAGACAAACATCTTGCATATCCCTGACCTGTTGGAACTCCCTTTAAAACATGATAATTTTATGTATTTGCATCACATTTAGAATGTTTCTCCATGCTGGTCGAAATTGGCAACTTAATAGATCATATGGTGAGACTCAGTGCAGAGCTCCAGATAAGCTTTTGGTGGTGTGGGTATTTTACCCATGCATTTAAAAATCATTGGGTATAAGTAATTCTATCTGGGTATTCAAATATCTGTTACCCACTAGTTTTTACACATGTGGGTATTTAAGTTAAATATTTATAAACACTATTCATCTAGGCCCTGCAAACTGGTTTTGTATGGGTTCGAGAGCTTTATAAGACTCAAAAATACCAGGATGCTTCCACAAGAAAGTGTGATGGCAAATGATCATGATGTACCTGTCATTAAGGAGTTTGGCAAGGTTGACGGAATGCCCGTTTATAATTTCAAAATAAGTTGCTGATTTGCTAATCGAATGTGCAGGGTTAATTCACAATATTTCAATGATACGCACAAGTTTTATTTTTGTAGGGTATCTGTAATGTTTGTTGCGTATTTGATCAATTGGATATTATTTTACTGCGTATTTCTGCATTTCTGATGCGTATTTTACGCAGATATGCAGCTTATCTGGAGCTCTGCAGTGACTTGGTTAAAGGCATTTCATTGTAACCCGATGGCATGGATTGTTGCTCACAATATCCATCACTGGATAGTCATATAGCTGGAATATTGCCGAGTGCTGCTTGAAACAACATACACTCACACATGCACACACTTACAGGTAAACTGTCAATTTCTGAATATGGCTTTATGGAAGAAATGTTGATCCAGGCTCTGGACACTTTCTTGTCCAAGAAAACCACATGGTATTTGGTCTGAAAAAAATAAACCACGAACTTAGCAACTCAACTCATTTATCCTGAAAAGGAAATGCCAATGGTGAGACATGAGATACAAAATATATACATTTTTTCAATTTGTACAAAATGTTAGCAACTTAATAACAGTCACACAAATGTGATAAATTGGCATTACTTGTGAAAGCATATTGATATACAACTCGAGACAAGTTCTCAATGTTCCACATTAACAATTTTTTAAGAACTACATTCAAATTTACAATTTATTATTAATTCATAAGAAGTCTCTGTTCCTTTGACATCCTCAGTTATCTTTCTTTGCACTGCAAGGCATGATTAGATTAACCATCCAGAAAGTGACAATTAATTTCTCAGACTACTTGAGCTATTGAAAACTGTGAACTTACAGGGCACATGCTGGTTGGCTCATCAACTTCATAAAATGTGCCATAATCAGGGTCTATCTCTATCATGGCAGGCCACCTGGAAAGTATTCACAACCACATTTTGATAGAGCAATCTGTACCTCAACCACAAGTCATATTCCTGTGTATAGTAAAACCTTAGTTCAGGCAAGTAAACAGCTCAAACAGTCCATATATTAGCATAGAATCGCTAAGATAATCTTTCCTTCTCCAGTTCAGTGGCTGATATTTTGTCTGGCTGGCATTTTGTCTGGCTGGCATTTTGTCTTCCACTTCAAGAAGTTGGGGTAAATGTAAACGATTGAAATACTGCTGTAAAATAGAAATGGTGATCAAAAGCTACTTTGGGGTAAGTCTTTGGCAGGAATGTTTCTGGTGGTTTTCTTTTCAAGCAAATACAGGACATACAGTAAACTACATTTGTAAGGAACACGCTTTTGGTCCCGGGCATTTGCTGTATATTTTATCATATAAAATTGATGGATATAACAAACACGCTTCCATCCAAATAGCAGACATAGCTTACTCTATTTGTGGTCTCGTGTGTACTTCATAAATGATTATGTTTATAACAAATTGTTAATCTCTGTGCTGATCATGTGTCACAAATCTGCATGTGAAAACATGTGCCACTGTTAAAGCAGCAATAAAAAAAATTGAAGGCAAGTGATCAGCTGGATTAAGTACTGGCACTTGACACCCTCAATTAACAAAAGTCAAACACTGATCAGGCTAGAGTCTTTGAAAAGGATGTACTCTATCTAAAGGATGCGAGGACCAAAGTGGGAAAATTCAGAATTGATAAGTGACGATGTCAGACACACATTGCAAGCAGAAGCTTCAGACAATGAAGTTATAGGCAGAAGAGGAGTGGCATTGACATGATGTGGTCACGTGACTTGATCCAAGATTTCTGACAGTCAAAATGCTGTAATATAACTAAAATTAAAGGATCCTTTGAGTTTGTAATAACTAGTTTACTGCAACTAAAATTTGCTGGGCAGTTTCATTTCAACCTTTCAATCTTTTATCAAACAGAGTACTGTTTTACCACACCTACAAACACCCCCATCCCCACCCATGAGTGCCTATCGGTTCACATACCATGGATATCCATCCATCTTAGCCAGAACAACAGACCCCTCTGTGTACTTGGTGAAAATGTGTTCTGATTCATCATACATTTCCTCTGGCTTTTCACAGTTGTTAAAAGCTTCCACTGAAAAAGCAAAATACATGGTTTAAATACTACTTGTGCTTTAAATGCACAGTTGAAGCTGACAAAAACTTGCTATTGCGAAAACAAACCAACAACTGAAAACTGGTATTATGAAGGAAAATCAATCTTTGAAACTTGTTACGACATGTCCGACTTCTTCCTTTATTCCAATTATGTGCTGTGCTGTGCTGTCATGTGATGTGATGTGATGTGATGTGATGTGTGATTTAATGTTATGTGATGTAATTGCCACAATCATAGATGGACAGCATGAAATGGCATGAAAAGCACCTAAATCTCATGAAATCTTATCTAACATATATTCATCTAATATTCATCTAACATGCATGAACTAAGGTTCACATCTCAATCCATAATGTGGTCATTTCCATTGGCATTTGGTGCTAAATCTACCAATGGTACTCATAGCATCAATGATAATTTGGCACCACAGGAAAAACTTTGACACGACAAGTTATCAGCAACATCATAGCTGTCACCGTTGTGTAAGTTAAGGCTGTGTGTGCGTGGCATGCATACTTCCAGTTGAACAACAGTGGCCTCTCAATGATCAAGTCTGGACCAGACATTTTGATATTGTGATCCAGTCAGAAGCTGACCACTTGATCCATTAAGTCTGAATGTCGCCTCTCACAACCAGCAAAGGTTGCTTGGAACATCTTCAAACCCAGATTTCAATAGGTCCATGCTGGGGACACATTCTATCCCAGGTCTACAGTGTACACTTGACACTGAGTGTGGATGGTATGACATGTACATGACGACATTACCACAAGGGAAGTTCCGTTTTGATAATACAAGAGAGCAATATTCAATAACGTGAGGTTATGATCCATCATAAGGAATGATACTCAACCAGTATTCATCCTGCACTCCCATCTGTCTGGAATCTCCAATGGGTCTGAGATATTCTGAAGATATCTCCACTTCAAGCAGTAACTTTTCACACACTGCACCCATGTGCCTGCAACAAGAAACAGAACATTATTTTTCTGCTCCGCTAAAAGTGTAACCACGCATAAGTGCACCACAATATCCTCCCATTGTCCTTGCTTACAGACTGAAGATTGGGCAGTCAGACTTTATTATTTGGCTGATTGTGCATCATCATACCTGATGGTTAGGATCATTGCCCAAGTTTCAAGTCACAGGTGCTTGCTTTAGACTACAGGCTGCCTTGAGTTGGAATGTTACTGACTAAGGAGCAAAACATTATTCTACCATTAATTTGGAAAATACTTGATTTTGATTGGTCAAACAGAGGTTTCGAATCACAATAACCCCCCTGAATTTACACTTGCATCATTGTGGAAGCTAATATTTTTAGAATGGGATTTCTTTTACAATCATTGTCGGTAGGCATATTTAAATAATTATATGTACAATTATAGGCTACAAAATGCAAAGTTGTGGTTACTACAACATTCAAGGATGTGTGTCAATAAAATTCATGCAAAAAACAATAGAAATCTTCAAAGAAATTGTATTTCAAATTTTGCGCACAAAAGAAACTTGCTAACTTTTCTATATACGACTGCATCGTCATATCTCTTGCATCACAATGCGCATTATGACGTCATAATAGACACATTCTGTTCCAAATTCAATTTAGCTAGGTTAAATCTTCAGGTAACCTGGCTCTACAGTGAAAACACAGTAAGTTTATCTCCTAATTCACTCACCTACGTCCTCCAGCTCCCTCTCCCTCATCTTCTTTTTCAGTGAGGCTTTTTCTTCACTTTTCACTTTCTTCACTTTAAAAACCTTGTTCGGAAGAGCTGCAGGTTTTTTCGATTCTTTCTTCATTTCTAAAACACCCAAAACAGCCTCTTAACATGTTTTTGTTGTAACTGGGTTCAGTGGCACTGATGATCTCTTTACAATAGAAGCCTTCATAAGAAAAAATATCATTCACTTAGTATATCTGCAGATATGAGATCAATCAACACTCGATATACTTAGTACATTTGGTAAACAAGACATAAAAGGAATGGAAATTAAGGGAAGTTTGATATTGGATAAGTGAAAAATAATATAAGACTGTCACAGTGTCATGTAATATAAACACATATATAATCACCCTGTCCATTTTTGTCATTTTAATGTCAACATTGAGGGACATGAACAAGAGAATTTTAATGCATTTAGTCAAAATATCAGTGATTTGAAACTTTAGTCTTTTTCACTTAAGAATTAACTGTGTATTTTTTTTCCGGTTCATTGAGGTATGAATCGAAAAACTGATGTGCAAACGGTATGAATCCCGAAAACATGAACGTTGTGGAACTGAGGCGAGCAGGGAAAAAACAGTCGAGCGAGCCTGCACGTTTGCTGTTTCATTCCTTCTCAAAGGGTTGTTTGGACAATGAATATGCATGAATTTCGCTAAATGCCTTGTGTATGACGATACACATGAGCCGAAAGGGAATTCCCTTGACTGTAATATTGGGATTCCCCGACATTCTGTAGTTATAAAAGTAGTCCACTTCAGTGGACGTGGCTTAATTTTTTACATTCATTGGGAAATGAATGCAATAACACGTGACCAATTCAGCTAATCAGAATGCAGGAATTTCAATGAACACAAGGAAAATTTAATTATATACAAATAAAATGATATTTTTTTTTTATATGATGTGCATTCAAACACAAACACAACATACATCATTACCATTACGACAAAGAGCAAATGCTTTTGTGTCTAAATCAAACCTTTTCCTATTTTCTTTGGAAGTAAACTTGTCTCTTTTCTTTTCTTTGTGTCACTTGTGGATGGAGGATGCACTGTATCTGAAACTGAAACAGCAATTAAAACACTTGTACTCTTGCTTGATAATTACACTTTGTCACATCTTACAGACCCTATTGCGAAAAATCAATGAAAATAAATAGTTAAAGGGTCTATTAAATTTCATGAATTCCGCCACCAACAGAACGGTTTCAGAACAAAAATCAAAGGTGAACCCACAAAAACAAAAGCCTTTGAAAGATGTCCCTAGGATCATTGAGGTTATCTGCCACAATTTTGACCCACTGAAACATTGAATTTTAATACCAAGGTTATGAAAAAGACTCCTTGAATTTAATTTCACAAAGCTGCAGATCATTATTGTACACTTTTCATCCTATTTTTCCTATGTATATAAACCTTCTGCTAAGCCAGATTTCTTTCCTCAATGTCCTCAAAAGTTCCTTAAAATCTAAGTTTCAGTTCTCTGGGCCTGGTTTATTTCTTTTATTTTCCTTGTGTAAAAAACAAAGAAGATTATTAATCCATTGGTGGTACTACATATCACACCTATGTTTGAGATTCCTTGTAGTTTCTTAAATAAAGTTCATGCAGAATTACAGTCACATGTCCTGGCACTTCCTTTCAATTTGTATAATTTACTTCAGATGGGGAATGGTATAGGGAAACTCAAGGCCTTTTAAAGGCATAGTATCTATTTTCTAAAACTTTTCAAGGCTAAAATCTAACTTCAAACACATTTCAAGCCTGTGCAAACACAGATTCTTTCTTATTTTTCATTGTTCTTATTATTTTTATTTTATGCCATAAGCAAATCCAGTCCTCAGGCTCTTCCCTTTAGCCAGGACACAGAAGAAGTTAAAAGGACGAATGAAGGATGATCAGGCAAAGGACAACTTGATGTGCCACTCAGACTCCAGACCCGTGAAGATTCTGGGGTAGAATAGGTCTTCAGCAACCCATTCTTGCCGTAAAAGGTGACTATGCTTGTCGTAAAAGGCAACTAACAGGATCGGGTGGTCAGGCTCGCTGACTTGGTTGAAGCATGTCATCGATACCAATTGCGTGGATCGATGCTCATGATATTAATCACTGGATTGTCTAGTCCAGACTCGATTATTTACAGACCACCGTCATATAGCTGGAATATTGCTGAGTGCGGCGTAAAACAACAAACCAAACCAACTCAGACTCCAGGTCAGTCCAGGTAAAATAAAACCTTCAAAGTACTTAAAACGTTTTACATTAAGTTTAACCATTTCTTAATTGTCTGGATCTACATTTGAAGTTTGTATATGCCATAAAGAATATAAGAAAGCATACAACTTTATGGATAACAGCTTGTGGATGACTGTTTTCAGCAACATTTCGATGTAGAATCTTACACCGTTATCAAACTGGTATGTAACGGTGTAAGATAATCGTTATGTCGATAAATGCAATAAACCAGAAGTTGTTCTCCAAAAAGTTGTATATTTTCTTATTTACTTACCTTCTTCTAGAATGCCAATCAAACAGTTACCATAAAAAAACAGTGATATATATCAAATGGCATTCAGTAGTAAATATTTCCTACCTGAACAAATATCTTTACGTTTGGTGGCCTGTTTTTCTTTTTTAGGTTTTGCTGACTTTGTTGAAAATGAAGCATTCGTTGTCTCTGAAAAGCACAGAGAATCTGAGGGTCATCATAAAAACATTCATGAAATATCCTTTGCAAAAATATTTACAAAAATGATAATTCAAATCAATACAAAACCAAAGTTTGTTAGATGAGTGCAAGGCATTGTATACATAAATTAAATGATATGCTAATTTTGTAATTTTAGATGCAATAAATACCTTTAACTGTGGAGTCAGGTATCATAAGCTTTTTCTCGGGTGGCATTGTTTTTTCCACATTGTATTTATTCTCCTTATGTTTGGATAATGCCTTTTTGCTGAAACATATGGCCTCAAAATGCAATATATATAGTTGAAATAATATACATCAGGATTAGTCCACCTACCTCCCCAATATATATAAGGTATATAAGTTATCTAGGATGTTCTATTATTGGTAAAGTGACATTTCCCCCATCAATTCATTGGGATTGGTTGAGAGCTGGCAGTGAAGAGGAAAGTCTGTTGGAAGTCTAAAGAGGACAGCAATTACACAGAAATAATGGCTATGATGTAATAGAGGTAGTATTCTTAGAATTATATACAATAACTATTGTTTGCTTTTCCCATGAAATAATGGACCAGTATGCTTCAACTCCACACACGTAGATAATACAAGTGGAAGACAAGTGAGCATATGTTCTTTTTAGACACCCCTAACATCGATCAAGCAATTCTGTAAAGTAGAACTAAATTGCTTTTTTGTTTGTTTTGTTTGAGCTGAATGGCTCTGGCTTCATGCATGTGGCTAAAGTCGCAGACTGATATAGTATTCGTAGGTAACATGCTGAATAGTTTTGATGGTTGGAGGTCTCTTAACTTTTAAGCAAACAAATGGAAGAACTTCACAGTAAAACAGGGTATATAAGTAGCTGTGTCAGTTTTGGCAAATATCAATTCTTGTCAAGAAGAATTGCAATATATACTGTGACATTTCATATTGCAAAATATCATTACTACAATGTATTGTTAACACTCTCATACAGGTGTGTGATCTTTTTGTACAAATGAAATTGAGAACTGTATTTCTTTCAAACATTAACTTAAAACATTTCCAAAGATTGCTGGTTTAGGATATTGAATGACCTCCTTTTCTACCCCTTTTAGGAGGCATGGTTGGCTCAGTCGTCTAATGCGCCGCAATGTGCTGTGCAGAGTTGCATCCCTTGGGCACGCCAGAAACCTATAATTTTTGCGAATCCTCTACCTCTATTACATCATTTTGGCTGTACACACACTACAACTATATCTTCAGCTTTTCAACAGGAGTCCTCTTCACTGTCAACTATACAAGACTAGTTGTCACCGCAATAGCACCAAGTATCTAACAGCTCTTCTGTGTGCAATGGCAGGAAAACCTCACTTCCTTCCTGTGAGTGCTAGAGTGAACATCAACTTTCAATCTCACTTTTTCTCCAGCACTTAGTTTGTGGATTCCCACTATATCAAGCTAATTCAGTTTAACAGAAACTTATGATTGTTTGTTGGAATGCTGGTTCTCCCCGATTATTTTCTATGTTTGTCAGCACCATATCCGTGTTCGCAGGTTTCACCAAAGCGGTAAAATGTCTGAAACCTGCATCACTTCAGGCTTAAATAACCACATTAAGTTGACACACCATGACATAACTGGAATACTGTTAAAGAGGTGTCAAAACCTAACTTACTCACTCACTCTACCCCTTTTGGATTAGGGCATAAAAATCTTGGCATATATACCATCAATATCAATAAATATAGTAGCTAGCATGTATTTCCTGAACCAGTGCCAACTTGGACAAATGCATACGTCAAGGTGACCCTTATAATGGGTCCAAAACCCATGATCAGGTCCTACAGCAACATCCTACTCTGTGATTGCTAAGTGCCTTGACTGCAATAGAGGCACTGACCCTACATTAAAAGGCACTATTTTCATATCAGAATGATTAAACAGTACATCTTCAACTTTCAAGTAAGCAGACCAGTAAAGTGGTGTTTTAATCAAACATGATTACTAAGGACTTCAAATTGGCTATAGACCAGTTCTCTTGTGGATTCACAAAATCAGTATCATTTCTACATACTTATCCCACTTGTCAATGTCTTCATCCTCCATGTTGACAAAGTGCTTCTGATCCTCCGTCTCCTCTACCTTCACTATCACCTCAATCACCTGACTACTCGTTTCATCCTTGTCAGATTCTTCATTCAGGAGGTTCCCTTCATCGTCAGAGTTATCTGAAACTGATTGCAACTTAAAGATTATGCTCTATTTTTCTCTTATTTCTATCTGAAAACAGGCCTGACCATAATTTTCATTAAAAATAATTAAGTACATCATAAAATTATGGTAGAAAATAGAAGATGGCAAGAATTGAGTGAAAATCAAAGGTCAGGACTAAAATGTTCATGTCTACCTACTAGAAGAGTGAGTGAGTGAGTGAGTGAGTGAGTGAGTGAGTGAGTGAGTGAGATTAAACGTTACATCAGCAGTATTTCAGCCATAGCGTGACAAACAGAAGAGTGAGTGTCGATGACGATTACCTCTGTGGCCCAGGACCACAGATCAACATCTTCTAGCCATGTTCTTGATGAGTGTCCTGACAATTGGCCTTGGCAACTGGAGCCACTCTTCTTGCAAAGTTACATTGCTCCAGATTATGAGGAGCTACAGGTGCATGCAACAAGATTTTGAACTGGATTGTCAGCTGATCAAGGCACTACCTGGATACATGGATAATGCAGTTGTCTGAGGCACTGCAGTTCACTATGCAGAGTTGCATCCCGCAGGGAGAGCCATACTCCCTTGATGATGGGATCAAATACCAGAGTCAATCTTCCCATGATCTATGGATTGTCAGCATCATACCTGTGCTCTGGCTGTCACAAAAATGGTAAAAGCCAAAGGCCTGCTTCACTTTAGCCTTTCCTCACACATTAAGTTGACACAGCATGATAGAACTGAAATTCAGTTCCAAAGAGGCGTTACACCCAACTCACTCAGAATTCCATCATCAAGACAAATAAGACCTGTTCCCGGTGATGCCAGTCTATACCAATACTGAGTCACCACCAAGTTGTACCTGCTATGGCACATAGTTGGAACCTGGATTCTTCCACTGGACATGATGTGACTACTTCCTGATTTTGTTTTGACTGCTCATGATCAGCAGTCACACAATGTTTCAAAAGTAAGGGTGGTCCTGGGCTCCATAAGTGTTTCTGCGGTGGTATTTCAATCCAGGGACCCCTGATACTATCATTAATGATAATGGCTAGGACCCCTAAATTCTTATACCATATTTCGAAAACTGGATCTTGACACAATTATTGCTTATTAATTTGCATAACCTGGGACAAGGGATAGAAACGTATTTTGTTTCAAGTGTGCCACAGCGCACTCACAAAGGTATTTAGGTGTGCACTTTAGAATTTCAGCGTGCCAACAATACTTAGACTTTAGATCAACTTTATACTTGGTGAATGTAGGGGCAAGGGTGGCCCAGTTATCTTAGGCGCCACGATTTGTTGAGCAGAGTTGCGTCCCTTGGGCAGCCAGAAACCAATGATTGTGGGTTTGAATCCGGGTTCACCCCGATTATGTTTCTAGGTTTTTTCAATACCATACCCGAGCTCGTTGGTTTAACCGAAGTGGTAAACGTCTGAGACCTGCTTAAAATCCTCCCAAATTAAGCTTACACGCCTTGATATAACTGGAATACTGTTAAAAGCAGTGTTAAACCCAACTCAGTCACTCACTCTGTGAATATGATTTCACCATGAGCGAGATAATAAGCAGTTGTAATCAGCTACCCAAAAGTTTGCCCCTTCTTTTTCTAGGAGACTGACATCCTATTCCTTTCCTGAATACAAGATATTTTCATGAATCAAATTGTGCATAACATGTGTTCGTATGCTACATATTTATCAAAAATACTTTTGCGAAAGAACATTTATGTCATCATTTGGTCGTTTTTGTTTTGAATACATGTATGACATCTAAGTGAGTCGGGAAAGTTTCAGAGATGTCGAAAATCCAGCAACATTAAAAAACAGGGGAATGTGAAGGTCAAAAGTCATAAATACCAGAACATCAAAAATGAAAACATACAAACAACCATATCATGATAATCCTCATACGACATACATTTCGTACTTTGCTGAATAATTGGAAAAAATGCCTTTTTTAATGTAGCTGCTGATGGACAAAGGATGATGAGCTATAACATTAGTTTACTTGACATTCATTCAATCAGCTGAACTAAAACTAATGGGCAGGATTGATCAGTAAAATAGGGTCAGGGGACCCCTATTGCTCAGAAATGGACTGATTTATTTTCAACTTTGAATAAGGTGACTCAGTGTGAATATTATATCAAACTGCATTGACTCCCTTCTTCTCTTTACGATTTTGTCTTTCAATAAGATGCCCATTATTGCAACTACCTTCTCCTCGGGTCTCTGCTCTGGAGACACTCTGTAAGACTGCCATGAAGATATCATCATATTCCTCATTTGTTAGTGACTGGCCATACACCTTCCTTGGCTCACGTACATTACCATCCCCCACAGCCTACAACAAAACAACAATTTTAATCTTTTAGAGCAACCGAGAAGCATTCTAGTTTAAAAATCATTGTTACATCTGTTAGAACGAAATGACATCTCGAACTATTTCATCTTTAGGTAGCCCAAAAGTGAAATCAGAATGATGATGCCTGGACATTCAGATTCCAGTCAGTATATTGCTTTGGGCACACACAAAAAAAGAGAAAACAATCAGGGCCCATTTTCCTGTATTTACCACATCCTGTAAATTCTGTTGTCACTGCTAACCACAGCCATAAAAGATTACAACTACCATATTCGACGTAATAAGCGACCAGGGCGCTCTCAAAATTAGAAATAGGGGGCTCTTATTAGAATATTATTTTGGTGAAAAAAGAGAGTTGAAAGATAAATTTTGTGGTTTATGCTGACAGCCTGAAATGTTTATATACGACAGATATATTTTTCAAAATTTAATTGCCCATAATTAAGGGTGCATATAACACACGAGTGCGTATTATACGGGAATAAATAAGGCTTTTGTACATTGATCAATCGGAAGGGGTGCTAATTGGGATTTTTCACTAGCCAATATATTAGCAAATATCGCCGTGGGCGCTTATACACCCACCCTGTTGAGAGTTTCAGTTTCTGCTCAGTCCAAAATGTTTCCATGGATATCAAGAAAAATGAAAATGCCAAAAATCTGTAAATAGCGAAAACCACCACTTCAGGACCTGTTTGATATATCTGCTAATTTTTGCTGAAAATATTAAACGTTTTTTGAGTTACGCTTCGGAAACGAAATGATTATGGACGGACAGACAGACAGATGAGGTGTTGACTTCAAAATACAAAGTTTTTCAGGACTCGATTTTAGGAACGTGATTTAACTTGCACCAGGTGAAACATAGATGCATAAACTGCATAGATGCATAAATAAATACAATCCCAAATTTCTGATCAGCAATTAGTGATGTAGTGTGGTAAATAAAGCATAGAGGTATTGAGTGTGTTCAAAGAATGTTGTTGTGTGGACAAGTAAGGTTTAGCCAGACACTTGGCGCATGTAGACATAAATATCAGGTTGCATTTTTCAATAATAGGTTGCACTGGTGCATGATTTATACAGCTAAATCGAGCCCTGCCTTGCAATCTGCAATAGATCTGCTCCAACAAGGATATCCCATCAGATCATTGAGCTAAATAACTATACTTTATTTGGCATTTGCACTTGGCATGTTGCCAGAAACCACGAGATATATTGACTCTGAATGAACTGATAATGTCTTTGCTCAAGTCAACAGTTTTCTTGCATTTTGTGCAGGGATTTTGTATAATTTCCAAAATACCAGCACTGTATCTTAATTTCATCCCTCTGTTATGAACACAAGTATATGCATATATTTCACGATGACGTGAAAAGTCACTTCAGATAAAAATTGTAAAATTTACACTCTGCTTTTTCTGTTTCTTCTGTTTCAATTCGATGTTGTCTGCCGTTCTGGGTTGTTTATCTACTTTCTGCAAATAGAAAGATGTTGTTTGGTAAAATAATATACAATACTATTTTATTAAAATAAAACAAAAGAAATGATCATCAAAGTTTTACACACATTGTTTTTATTTTTCTGTTGGTGCTGAATTCTGTGATAAATACGAACAAGTATTTATTTCCTCTGAAGTACAACAGTTGTATGTTCCATATGCTTGTGCTTGTGAATAAATAAATAAAATGCCAGTGATTCTAATATTCTACCTGAGACAACTGTACAGAGAAAATATGAGGGGAATCAGCCCCAAACAATTCTTGTTAACCATGAAACTATTAGCACACTGTGTCATCATGGAAACTCATTAATGCCTTGATAAACATATAACTAAACATTCTTTCACACACCTATTAAGAACATGTTACCTGAAATAATATTTAAGTTGCATTTTTGCCTAAGTAAACACAACTGTCTCACCTTACAGCTCTTTTGCTTGGCATCAAGGCATGATGGTTTCTTCTCCTTGTCTGGTACGACGTTAGACTTTACAGAAGGCACTAAAAAGAATCATTAACATCAATATAATTAGATTTGCCACTCACAAAGTAAATGTCTCAAAGACTTCTTAAAATAACTGTTGAAGCATTTTGGTGCATAACCTATTAAAATTATTCTCTCATTCCTTTCAACGAAAAAGGAAAAATGTTTCATGCAAAAAGCCAATCTTCTTGCCAAATGTATTTGTGAAACATGTATGTGATAATTAACTAAAAGAACCCTTCAAAAGCATATGCAATTGAACTCTACAAGAAAATATTGCAAACAAATACTCTTAAACTGTCAGTGACTGTGTTCAAACAAATAGGAAATGTCAAGTGTGTTGAGCGTCAGAACTTCACTGAGGACAGTTGTATGTTTCTTCAGTCCATGCCAAATGCTTGAGTCTACCAGTCCAAGCAGCCACTCCCCATCAGTCATACTCCCATTTGTTATCCTCCCATTTGTTATCCTCCCGTTTGTTATCCTCCCATTTGTTATCCTCCCGTTTGTTATCCTCCCGTTTGTTATCCTCCCACCTCCCATTTGTTATCCTCCCATTTGTTATCCTCCCGTTTGTTATCCTCCCATTTGTTATCCTCCCGTTTGTTATCCTCCCATTTGTTATCCTCCCGTTTGTTATCCTCCCATTTGTTATCCTCCCATTGGTTATCCTCCCGTTTGTTATCCTCCCATTTGTTATCCTCCCGTTTGTTATCCTCCCGTTTGTTATCCTCCCATTTGTTATCCTCCCGTTTGTTATCCTCCCGTTTGTAACATAAATCCCTTAGAAGCTGAACAGACTAGTCCTCTGTTTTGAAAGACAGGTGAGGCCAATTAAATCCATAACCTTAACCCTTGACACATATATATACTCTTTGATGACATGTATGGTGTTTAAGAAACCAATTATTAACCTGAGTAAAGACAAGGAGTTAACACAAAAAATTCAAACATTTTACAGGAAATTATGTTGTTAAAATATCTTAATTTTGAAAGAAGCAAAGGAGTCAAGTAAGCCAATTTCTAATCTGAGTAAAAGACTAAGATTTAACACAAATTAAATTGAGTTTACTCATTCAGGTGGACAAAATCACAAAGTAATGGTATTGTATATAAATATGGACATATGGTGTGGTCTCCTTAACATCTCTCAGTCCCCGCTGTATTCTGCGGTCACAAATTATTTTGCAGAAATCCCCACTCACTGCAGAAATGTACCTTTCTTGTAGAAATCACAGAGAATTTTGCCTCTTTTGCTGCGCAATTTGTCACATACACAGCAGAATTTAACATGTCAGTTGAAAGCTGGTTTTAAACGTGTCAACAGATATTTATTTCAAATTGAAGTGAAGTTTACTTTTGTATTATTGCATACCGAAAGTGCATGTCTGTATGTTTACACTAGTTATATCCTGATTCACTTCAATACACTCTTCTAGTCATGGATAAGTTGCTCATAAAAATGCCTGCCACAAGACTTACAAATGCAAAACTAGGAAATTAAAGGTTTTCAGAATTGTGTGCAGAATTGATAAAATGTGGTTGCAGAATTTACAAAACTTGACCACAGAATTTAGATTTTTTTTTATAAATGGTGTGACAAGTGGGTCATATGAATAATGGTGGGGAGATGCTGCGAAACTGACCTGTCTGACTGGATCAAGGGAGCAAGTATATATCAGACACCAAAAGAAAATTGCAAAATACACAATGTGAATGATATCATAAGATAAACACTCAGCGGCTTGAAACATTAATAAGGAGCCATGTTATTTGAACCAACACTCCACTAACCACCTACAGATTGAATGAAACATGTTAAGAAGTTTCTGATAGCAGTACATTTTTCTTAAACTAAATCACAATTCCATTGTGCCTGCACATAATTTTTGTGAGCAGTCCACATCAACAAGTTCTGTTTTGTTCTGTCACGTCAGTTACAGATATTGTTATGTCAAAAAACAAATATCATCACAACAAAATACAAACCTGAAAAAGAGTGTTTGGCCGGTTTCTTCTTCCCTGTATCCATTGTTCATACAATGTGCTTGCAATCAGATAATTCAACCTGAATCAAACAAAATCTGGCTGTGAACATAGTGAATCATAACAAAATTGCAATACTGTCAAGCTTAATTGGCTATGCAGTGATAGAATTTAAGGATGATCCTTGGCATCATTTTCTGCCATAAATGTTTCCCTAGACCCCTAGAATTCAATTTTAATCTAAACTGAGAAATTTAAGAAGCAATGAAAATAATCAAGACTGGACCAGACAATCCAGTGAGGGATACCATGAGCATCAATCCACATATTTGGGATACAATGACATGCATCAACCAAGTCAGCAAGCCTGACCACCCATTCCCATTAGTTGCCTCTTACGACAAGTATAGTTGCCTTTTACAGCAAGCAGGGTTGTTAAGTACCGATTCTGACCCTGAT
Organism: Haliotis cracherodii; assembly: GCF_022045235.1. Lineage (NCBI taxonomy): Eukaryota > Metazoa > Mollusca > Gastropoda > Lepetellida > Haliotidae > Haliotis > Haliotis cracherodii. The sequence continues at coordinate 1,747,396 of NW_027266279.1, forward strand.
CTTCTGTAACAAAGGTATCAAAATTTATCAGTATTGGCATGAAGATTTGGTAAACATTGCATGATCAGCCAACAGGTATATAATTTTCATCATTAAATCATTAACTTTTTTGAAGCAGGATATGTAATTTTGCAAAAGCATCTACCTCAAGAATACAAATGACTCAAAATTATGTGTAGGAAACTATTTCCATACCCTGTAGCCAAAGAACAGTGCATCCTGATGTATCCTATTCAAACCCTTAAATTGTGAAGTTATATCATTATCCTGAAACTGTATGTTAATATGATTTAGATTTTTTAAGATTTTGTTTTGGTTGATTTAATCTTTTACTATTTCCACAATTAAAGGGATAGTTTATAAAAATCCCTTCAATTCCCTATGCTTTAAAACATTTTCACATTTTATGGGCATGCCATAAGGATATAATTATGTTTACTGAATTATATCAATATGACAATCAATATTATTTCAATGGGTTTTTAAATGACCAAGTAGATCTAACTAGTTCTGAATTATTTGCATTGCTCCTATCTTATCCTATCAGAATAATATCTTTTCTGATTCCCATTTAAAAAAATCACATCCTTGAAACCTTTACACAAATGAGAATAAGGAAAAATATGTAAAATTGTGCCCTCTTTGCTAGAAATGTCCATCTTGAATAAGCTAAAAATAAATTTCTGCATTCTATAATCATTTCCTTGCAATACCAGGCATGTTGCTAAAACGAATATTATAAAGCATAAGATACGTCCAGGATAAAGAGTGCATGAGGTAGACTAAAAGCGGACATTATGGCTGTACAGACTTTTCCAAATATTTTTCCACTTTCCGAACCAGATATCTGTATTTTATCTGCATTTATGTTCCGTATTTAATATCGTTCAAATTCTCCCGCCGCATAAATGACACTGACATGCCCTACTTTAGTTGGAATCTAGGTCAAATTCACGTTTAATGGACACAAAAATCAGGAGCATTGTCAGAGCACCCAACTGAATACACACATGCAATTATCTCATGCATATTTATGCATTTTTAAAACTTCTGTCACCGGGATTTAAGTTTTCAATGCCACCTCTGACAGATTGCAAATCCAACATAAAAACAGACGATATCAAAACTTCCGGTTTACATCCTTCCCATAATGCACAAACCATGAAACTATTCTCGCAACCACTAACGCTTTGTTTTGCGTTATCGCCACTTAGTAGGTAATATTATCAATAATGTAAGAATATGAAACAAAACGATATGATATCTTCTGAGGGACTGGCCATTTATTTTAGGGGCGGGGGTAGGGGAGGAGACGGTCAGCGTGACATTAGGACTGTAACATAATTGCTACCCCACCCACTCCATTTTATGCAACACATTATATGGCCCCTCCCCTAAATAATGTTACTTGATCTCCCCTCTCCTCATTACATTAGGGGGCGTCTAAGGCGCCGCGATTCGCTGTGCAGAGTTGCGTCCCTTTGGTACGCCAGAAACCTATGATTGTGGGTTCGAATCCCGGTTCGCCCCGATTATGTTTCTAGGTTTGTCAACACCATACCCGTGCTCGTGGGTTTTACCGAAGTGGTAAACGTCTGAGACCTGCATCACTTCGGGCTTTCCTCCCACATTAAGCTGACACGCCTTGATATAACTGGAATACTGTTAAAAGCGGCGTTAAACCCAACTCACTCACTCTTTTCATTAAATTAACCAGTCCCTATACAATGTTCCAATCTATAACATTTTTTTTTAAACATCGAAATCCCCCTTAATGTCTCCCATGTAGAATACAACGCACGTGACAAAGCAGGCTTTAGTTTGAACAGTAATAAGCAATTACCTTGAACATTGGCATGGCCATGAAACTCGCAAAGTCTGGAGTGTCATCGTACCCAGACGGCAGGGATCGTTACTTACAATATCAATCAACGGATTTTCTGGTCCAGACGCGATTATATACGGGTTGTCGTCACATAGCTTGAATATTGCTGAGTTCGGCGTTAAACAACACACATCTATAAACACACACACGCACGCCAGCAAGCAAGCACACAGACACGCAAGCACACACAGACACACACACACACACACACACACACACACACACACACACACACACACACACACACACACACACTGTCTTATTAATACTATAGATCAGTTGCCAGTCGATGTTCACATTATTGCCTGCACATCTTCAGAACGATTTGATAATGTACGGTTCTTGTTACCGATCTGTGAAAATATTATACATAGCCTGTGTCTGTGAAAATATACCGATGGAAATGAATAAAAGAACACGGGGTTTTAGACACAGAATAATTAAAGGCTATCATGGGTTCCCAGCCTTGTCTACCAAACACGCGTTGGAAACAATGCACACAAACACATCTCAACATTTGATTCTGACATGTGTTGAATTTGTATGGGCGTTAGTTCAAATGTACTGACAATAACAGCTTTTTCCCCAATATTTTTCATTGCAGGTCTTGAGGTATAGGTATTCATCACAAAATAAGAGACCGAGTATAGTTTTGTATGAACTAATAACCAAGGCCCTCTGGCACCTTCCCCGATTATGTTTGTAGGTTTGTCAGCACCATACCCGTGCTCGTGGGTTTCACCGAAGTGGTAAACGTCTGAGACCTGCATCACTTCGGGCTTTCCTCCCACATTAAGCTGACACGCCGTGATATAACTGGAATACTGTTAAAAGCGGCGTTAAACCCAACTCACTCACTCTGGCGCCTTATTAATGATCTGTCTGATGAGAATATATTCGGCCTTCATCTGCAGTTTGATCGTACAAATGCAGCAATAATAGCCAACAGAGTTTATGTGTTGTTTAAATGACCGATATGGTTAGGGTTTTGCTGACTGTTTTAGCTCGATGCAATCTCATTATAATCAGGCCTTAGTGCTTGCTACGTCTACACAAACATCCGCGTGTAGCGGTAACGTGCACTATAACATTTAATAAGTTTAATAAGGGGACGCAGGTTATAAACCGTTATGATAACGTCAAGGTATTGTTGTTTCAGTTAAAGTGACGTAACTAGAGGTCATTATGCAAAATTATGGAGAAATTATATATACCATATATAACACGATCGGAGATATCACTCGAATCGGTTGATTCCGGAATTAGGATCAACATGCCTTCACTGGTGACGTCATTATATGTGACGTCATGAAACATTGCGTCAAAGTAATGATGTCAAAAATGGCAAACATATTTTAATATAACTCGCTTTCCTTGCACAAGGTGGATAATCAGTGCATTTAATACATTTAGGCTTCACAATGAATATACAATAATAATGATTTATTGCACCCTACAGCACTGCAGTAATGCAGATACCACTGTTGACGTTTAGTGAAGTCATGCTGGACGGATGCAGAGTTGCGTCCCTTGGACACCCCAGAAAACTATAATTGTGGTTCGAATCCAGGTTTGCCCTGATTGTGTTTCTAGATTTGTCAGCATCACACCCGTGCTCGTGGGTTCACAAAAGTGGTGACCCGGGAAGATCCGGGGTAGACTAGGTCTTCAGCAACAAACAAACTAAACAAACCCGAAAGTGGTAAACGTCTGAGACCTGCATCAATTCGGGCTTTCCTGACACATTAAGCTGACACGCTGTGATATAACTGAAATATTGTCAGCGAAGTTATACCCAACTCACTCACTCATTCAGACCCAGCTCCGATTGACCCCACATAAGTACAATGTTATTAGAAAATGACACTGTCTCGGTCCTCCATCTTAAGACTAAAACCAAATACATCACAATAATAACAAATAGTATACCCTTTGTAATAAGGCAACAGTTATGTATGAGGAAGAGCATGTATGTGTAGTCATGTAACAGCGGAACATGTACGCAAGCCAGTGTATCTAATAATAGTTGCCACATCCACTCAAGGCTGAACTACGACAAACCGCTGTCTCGTGTACCAACATCCCTGGTCGAGTCCCCGTCTCAGAGGGACACCTGTTTGTATGTGTTCTTGAAGGAAAACAATACGTTCAGAAAATATAAACACTAGAAGATAGTTTTTGGAAGGCTATTTTGTACTCAGAATTTTGTTTTCTGTTTTTGTATTACTTATTGTGAATCATAGCCAGCATCAAGTGCGCATGTCCGAAAGTGGTTTGTTGTGTGCACTGGCTAGACTAAAGAAGCATAGCGAATGTGTATAGAAGATAAATGCTCCTCGATACTCAGGTCACGTGACGGGACGCATGCATGGAATATACGTGCATGTGGCATGGTGTTGACAGGAAGGGACGTGGGATATATAAATAACAGCATTGTGTTGTGTGTCTATTTTTAAACGGCACTCTCGGTAATATTCCAGCTTTTTGACTGTATAAAATCGAGTCGGGAGCAACGTCGCACGCCGTCGGGGTAAACAATAAGACACGCAATCAACAAAGTCTGACAGTGACCAACCGATCCACCAAGTCGCCTCGTATGTCAAGCAAAGGCCGGTTGGGACCAATGCTAGCCCGGAATCTTCACGTACGGTGTCTGTTGTGTTATAAGTGCCATGTGTGAAAATGTGTCTAGAGCTGTGTATAACTTAGGTTATCATTAAATCATAGACTGAAAATTATTGTATGGACTTTGAGGTGACTGATGAACCATGAATCTTGAATCAAACCATGGTCGTTTCTGTTATCATTGATCACACCTATGTTTGCCAAAATCACAATGTGTATGTGTGTGAACAGAAATCAAACTAGCATGGTATCTGAGTGGGCTAGCACTATAAAAATCGGCATCAGTCCTGACTAGTAAAAGCAGCCACACACACGTGCATGCACGTCACTATATATATGTGCAATAATCTTGGACGCGAAGTTAAACTCCATTTCACCTCACCTTATATATATTAGCGTCACTCGCACTCCTCAACGTATTTTTTAAATATGAAGTATTCATGTTTTTTGTTTTTAAAGCAATATTTATTTATTCATTACGTATTCTGAATAATTACAACATAATTATAGCCGACAAAACATTAGAATTCGTGGCCACACAGTCATCATGTTCATTACACTCAGATTCATAAACAAAGCTTTCCAAATTAACAGTGTCAATACGTACCTAACAGTTGTGAAACCGTTATTTAATCCATGAACACAGTGTCAAATCACTCAAACTTCTTTTAACCTAAAACAAAATAATTTAAATATGCGACGAATAAACTATATATACATAGTAGACTCACATGACGGTTTAAAGAGCGTATTGTATTTAGTTTGGGCATATTGCCACTTGAGAATTTCCATCAAAACCACTCAGTTGCATGGAAAATAACTGGAATGTTTGTTGATAAAGAAATTATTTGTGAGGAAAATAGTATGTCTCGATAATATAACTTTTGCGCATGCGCGTTGGGCATTGTGTGTTCCAAGCAGGTGCGAGGGGGACGAAGTTGTTAGGCCGCAATTTGGCCGACAGGACTGCATAATCGGCGTTATTTGGTGTTAAAGGACATTTGGTTTGCTGCGTCGCTGCGTCCCTTTCCGCACGCAGTTGTATTATTACTTTTTAAGAAATATTATTTATTTACGTTTGTGCGATGTCGACACGCACAACGTCCGCAAGGGGGCGCTAGACGTGTATCGTCATTGCGTCGTCTGTTAAAAACAGCTGAGAGATCTCTAGCATATGTCATAAGCAGTATTTCTATACTGCGGGGATGTGACAGTTTGATAGCTGCACACAGGAGGGAAGAAGAATATTCAAAATGAGCGTGGAAGTCAAAACCCCGACGAAATCACAGTTTAAAATCGAAGGATTCCCTTGTGGAGAACGATTAAAACCAGGGGATGGAGGCGATGAAAAGTTACAGCAGAAGGAATCGAAGAATAAAGTTGTCAAAGATGTGTCTTTTCAGGATAAAAATGGAGATAAACAGCATAGGAATTCGTTTTCGAAGGCTGACAAACCCAAGGAAATTCAATACAGAAAAAGACGTTATTCAATGCCTCAGAAACTCGGTGAATCAGCACAAGGATCTCACATTTCATTTATGAAGAAAAGAAAATTTCTCATGGATGCAAAGGTTATGGGGAAAAAGATCACTTTACCAACAAAGTTTCTTTTGGGAGGAAATATTAATGATCCCCTCAATCTGAACAGTTTATATCACGATGAAGAAGGAAAAGTTTTGAATGAATCAACACCAGTTTCTTCACCCATGCCCACACCATCACATCGTCAGAAAGTTGAAGTTGTCATTCCACCAAACATCACAGACCCATTGAATTTAAATGCTGATGATGATTCATTTATGAGTAGAATATGCAAGAAGAGGAAAAGAAGTTACAGACATAAGCGTAAAGAAAGTACATCTCATTCAACATCCACACCATTGTTGAAAGAGGGCCCTGGGGAGAAGAAGAGAGAACTTTTGGAAGCGTTGAAAATAGACATTGACACCAGCCATGATGTGTGTGAGGAACTGTCCAGTGGTGAACTGACTCTTGACATTCAAAGTGCTAATACCAACAAATGCAGCAATAAGATAGTATCCCCAGTCATCCCCCAGGCGTCACCAAAAATCAGGAGGAGGAGGAAGACAATAAGTGAATCCTGTAATATTACTGAGACAACATTTGATGCATCTAGAGCATTATTCTGTACAAGTAGCCCTGAACCAAAAATAACACCGCCGAAGAAAACCAAAAGACAGTTCAGCAACCCAAAGAGTTCTAGTTTTTCTAAAACAAAAAGCCCTGTGAAGTTTGCAAAAAATCCCAAATTCATCTATGGCAATTACAATAGGTACTATGGCTACAGGAATCCAAGTGCTGAACAAGATCATAGGATGATCAATTTTGAATCGGAGTGGTTTGAGACAAAGGATGTTTTGGACATTGGATGCAATGTGGGGCATTTGACTTTAGCCATAGCCAGAGATTATCATCCAAGGAAGATCATTGGTATGGACATTGACGCTAATCTGATCAAAATCGCAAGGAAGAACATCCGCTACTATATGGCTTCCTGTTCTACAGACACAACAAAGTTTGCAACATCCAGCACAGTGAACTACGGCCCAATGGCAGCTCCTCCACTGGGAAATGAACAGGAACTTCCACAATTTCCTCATAACTTGATGTTTATGCAGGTATGTTACAAAGTTCTTCTTTTGATAAAAGAAATATAAGTTTGTTTGCTTGTGGATTTCTTTGGTCAGTCTTTCTCTCCTTCAGATGGCATTGAGGATCCCAATTGCGTGAATCGGTGCTCATGATATTAATCACTGTATTGTCTGGTCCAGACTCGATTATTTACAGACCACCGTCATAGTGCTGGAATATTGCTGAGTGCAGGGTTAAACAACAAACCAACCAACATGTCATTGATTCCCTCAGATATTCAAATGAAATAGCCCTGAATATCTGAGAAATATTTGTGCCCTGAGCTCTATGTCCATTTGCAGATCCCTTGACACTCTTTTTCCAATCAATTGGAAGCTCATGTCTTTGTTTTAAGATGATTAACATGATTAAGTGACTGTTTTCCTCTGTTCATACTTTTATAGGTCAGTAGTCATGGTAGACTAGGCTATTTTGACTACTTAAGTAGAAATATGTCACCTTCATAAAAAATGTAGATACTAACAATTTTGTAAAATTTCGACTGAGCAAGCTGAAAAATTGTTTCATTTTGTTTTCAGGGAAACATAGTGCTTGAGAGTGATGAGATGCTGGAGTTTCAGGAAGAAGAATATGATCTGGTCCTTGCTCTCAGCATCACTAAATGGATTCACCTCAACTGGGGCGATGATGGATTGAAGCGTGCATTCAAGAGAATATTCAAGCTACTCCGACCTGGAGGCAAACTCATACTGGAACCCCAGGCTTGGGCTTCCTACAAAAAGAGGAAGAAGCTGAACGTAAGGCTTTTTAACCTGTTAATATATAAATAGATATATGTCATCATCATCATCGGGTGGTCAGGCTTAGTGTAGGATGTTGCTCAGGGACCTGGTCATGGGGTTTGGACCCATTATAAAGGTCACCTTGACGTATGCAAGTAAGCACTAGACCCGTTAAGGTCTGGGTAAGAATAGGTCTTCAGCAACCAATGCTTGCCGTAAAAGGCGACTATGCTTGTCGTAAGAGGCGACTGAGATCGGTGGTCAGGCTCGCTGACTTGGTTGATGCATGTCATCGATCTCAATTACGTGGATCGATAGTCATGATGTCAATCACTGTATTGTCTGGTCCAGACTTGATTATTTACAAACCGCTGTCATAGCATGTATATTGCTGAGTGCGGCGTTAAACAACAAACAAACTTAAAAAAACTAAACTCAAAAGATCTTGCGAGCAAAGGTAAAGATAAAATGTCCTTGTGATGTAATAACAAAAGGGAAATTGGGTAATTTGTACCAGCCCACAGGAATTTGACTGGTGCTGTTGGCTGGTTGATGACATTGTTTACAATATCAATCACTGGTTTGCCTGGACCTGATTCAACTTGTTCAATTATTTATAGGCCACCATCATATTGTTGGAATATGTCCATGTTAAAAACTAAAAAGTTTAACTTTGAAATCACCTTCATAATGAATGCTGAAATGCTGAAACGATGGGAAATTGCTGAAGCATTAGGACCAAAGAGATGTCTCTCGGTTTCATCAACTTCAACTGCAGAATAAGGTTGCATGTTAGGAGTGAAGCAATTGTGAAAAAGATTGCTCTGAACATGGTAAACATGGTGAAAATGAAACTATTTATGCCAAAGACTGTGCCACAGCCTGAATTTGTTTTGTGTTGGTGAGAGGGGAAATCATCATTTTCAATGGATAGTAAAGCTAAAATATGGGCTATTGGCTGAACTGACGAATAAAGCTGTAGTATTATTTCAGTAGATTTGGGCTTCAGACAAGTGACTCAATTTGGACAGGGGTTCAGGCTTATTGTTGAAATTTTAGAATGTGGTGAAAATGTAACTCTTCTCATTGATAGAGGAATAGTTTTTAAAGGAACTTCTCATGTATGTTTGTTACGCTGAAATGTTGATTTATGTTATTGCAGGAAACGATCTTCAAGAACTATCAGGACATTAAGCTTAGACCAGAGAACTTTCCAAACTATCTCCTTAAAGAGGTTGGATTTTCCAAGTGTGAAGTCATTGGAGTGCCTTTCAACAAGTCAAAAGGTAAATCCTTCCACAATACTAGGAATTGATTATCATGGATTTATGTCCTACATTCATTCTTGCTGGGTTTCTGGGTTAGAATAGGTCTTCAGCAACCCATGCTGGCCATAAATGACAACTATGCTTGTTGTAAGAGGCGACTAACCGGATCGGGTGACTTGGTTCATGCTTGTCATCAATCCCAATTGCGTGGTTCGATGCTCATGATATCAATCACTGGATTGTCTGGTCCAGACTCGATTATTTTCAGGTTAAGCACTGTTATGAAAAGGTGAAATTGAGAAACAGATCTCAGAAGGTATTTATATCATGTACATTATACAACAATAGAGTTGCGTCCCTTGGACTTGTCAGAAACCCATGGTTTGGGTTCGAATCCAGTTTGTCAGCACCATACCCCTGTTCTCGTGGGTTTCACGTGGTTAAATGTCTAAGACGTACATCAATTCTGGCTTCCTCCAACATTAAGCTGTCATGCCATGATTTAACTACAGGATTAAAATTTTGTGAAAGGAAATATTAATGATGTGTAGAACAATAATTTTATGCAATATTGCATGTTCTCTTGATTATTTTAGATTATTAGACATTGTTGAAATTTGGTTTCCATTTGTCAATTCATCCGTATTTCTTCAGGTTTCCGTCGTCCTCTCCAGCTATACACCAAAGCTGACACATCGGGAAATACTCCTTACACAGACATTGATGAAAACAGCCAGAGCAGCAGAAGCCATGTGTTGGCCCCAACGCTGCAGTCCGTCGCGTCCCCACAGCTTGCCGACAGCCAGGACACAGCAAGCGAGAAGGCCAAGACAGCTGGTCCAGTTCAACAGGTGTCGGGGCAGAGCACTGGACAGTCGGACGCTTCCAGTGGTCAGCAGATGAAGGGTCCTGGCCTGTCGACGCCCCCTTGTGGTGAACGGATGGATGTGGCAACTTGTGCACAGGAAGACACTGCCTCATAGATCACAAGATTGGACAGCAGAAGAATTCTGTGACATGAAGCTGATAAATACTCAAGCAATTAAGGCATTCTTTTTATTGACTGCATGGTATGTTGCTTGGTATATTTCTTATCAACCTATAGGCCGAAAGACATTGGAACAATGATTGTTTTGTACATATCTTTGACTAAAACATGTCACCAAAACCAGTGCAAGTCAACTCTTGGTGTTTATCCTTCATTCTCTCTCCTGATATCGTAAACTGAGACAAGGCTATGTCAAGACCCCAATTAACTCTCATCCTCTCTTTTGTTTTTTTACCAGTTCCATTTACTTGTTCAGGATAATGAAGTATTTGGATGTATTTTTCATAGTCCTTGGACAGAAGCTATTTGAGAGTTGGTATGCACCTGCATAAAATATTAATTGTTATACATGAACAGTTCTTTGTTTATGATCTGTTCATTAATGCCATGAGCAAGTCCTCTTAGTAGCAACAATATATGATGTGGTTCCACCTTGAAATACATTATTTTTGAGCTCACCCGTTTAAGATTAATATAATTTTGCAACAATTGTTGAGTGGCTGATATCCAAACATGATCATGTCCAGTTTGTGTTTCCTTCCCAACAGTGCTTGTCATTCCCCCGATAATATCCTAATTCATGCTGTTTTATTACATTAATGAAATAGGTTTGAACCCAAAATCATGAGATTTGGTTCAGCATTCAACTTCTGGGACTCTGCAGAGAAATAAGAATTGGCCAGTTTGACTATTAATGATACTAATGGTTGGATATATTCTGTTGACTGTACATAATGAGAAAATACACAAACTCTTTCTAACATGATCATTTTGTCAGTCTCGTGTTTGCACACTATCCAGTGTGATTTGGTTTGTTGTTTTACGCTGCACTCGGCAATATTCCAGCTATATGACGGCCGTCTGTAAATAATCGAGTCTGGACCAGACAATCTAGTGATTAATATCATGAGCATCGATCCACGCAATTGGGATCGATGACATGCATCAACCAAGTCAGCGAGCCTGACCACCCGATCCCGTTAGTCGCCTTTTACGACAAGCATAGTCACCTTTTACGACAAGCATAGTTGCCTTTTACGGCAAGCATGCGTTACTGAAGACCTATTTTACCCCGGATCTTCACGGGTCCTATCCGGTGTGAAGCTGTTTAGAATCGGTGGTAATCGTTCAAACATCAGTTCTGGGCATGCAAGGCCCATGGAGGCGTTCTACGAAGTGATCTAAGCACTACACCTATCATAAACCTATGATGCAGTATAGGGGTTAAAACCATCTTAGCATTAAGAATGATTTGTGGAACGGGGTCCTGCTATTCGCTGTGCAGAGTTGTCCTTTGGGCATGCCTGAAATATATGATGGTCTGTTCAAATCCAGGTCTTGTTTTTTCAGCACCATTCCCATGGTTTAGGGTTTCACCAAAGTGGTAAACGTCCGAGACCTGCATCACTTCAGGCTTTCGACCCGTGAATTGTCGTAAGAGGCGACTAACGGGATTGGCTGGTCCAGACTCGATTATTTATAGACGACAATCATAGAGCTGGAATATTGCTGAATGCGGCGTTAAACAACAAACAAACAAACAAAACTTCAGGCTTGCCTCCAACATTCAGGTGACACATGCCGTAACATCAGCTATGGGTATTATTCAGGGAAGAGATGCTAGTAGATGAAGTATCGGAAAGTCCATATCGACTTCAAAATTATTTGGAAATCCGACCTGCGGTCACACTGTGGGAGACCGCCTCCATGGTCTAGTGGTAGAGCGTCCGCCTGGAGAGTGGAAGGTACGGGTTCGATCCCCGGCCGCGTCATACCAAAAGACGTTAAAAGATGGTACTTCTTGTTACCCTGTCTGGCGCTCGGCATTATGGGGCTAAAACAAGGACTGGTCGGCTAGGAGTCCGTATACTGTGTCTGAGTGGGGTATTCATGTTAAACTGCGCATTGGTATCTCAGTGTGCTAGCACTATAAATCGGCATCAGTCCGGACTAGAACAAGCAGCCACACAAACAGACACGTACATGCACGTCGCAATAACCTTGGACGCGACGTTAAACCCCATTTCACCTCACCTCACACTGTGGGTGTCTTGAGGATTTTATGAGCGCTTTCACTAATATTTTTTTACCTGGGTGAAGCGGGGGCAGTCGGTACCCAGCAAACAATTCTACGTTGTGACAACGTCCCAGATTGGTTGCTACAACGTTGTGCGTAAACCAAAATACAACCAAATCAAGACGTTGTCACAACGTCCATGTTAATCCCCCCGGCATATAATGCGGGGGGATATAGCGATCAGCCAGTCTGTCTGTCCGTCCGTAATCATTTCCTTTTCCGGGGCAGAACTCGAAAATAATTCAGTGTATTTGATCGAAACTTGGCATATCTATCAGTCACATACTGAAGTTGTGCCTTTTGCTATTTAGGAATTTTAGAAATTTTTATTTATTACGTTTCAAGTTGGACTTAGGTTTTATAAGGGTGGTGTTCATTTCCGGAGCGTAACTCAAAAACCGTTAAATACTTTCTTACAAAACTTTGCATGTCTACCAGGCACATACTGAACTGGTGCCTTTTGCTAATTAGGAATTTTCGAAATTTATATTTTTTACGTTTACATGGCAACAAGTTGGACTTAGGTTCTATAAGGGTGGAGTTCGTTTCCGGATCGTAACTCAAAAACCGTTAAATGCTTTCTTACAAAACTTTGCATGTCTACCAGGCACATACTGAACTGGTGCCTTTTGCTATTTCGGAATTTTAATTTTTTAATTTTTTACGTTTCCATGGTAACAAGTTGGATTTAAGTTTTCATATAGGGTTGGTTCACTTATGGAGTATAACAAATAACCTGTTAAATATTTCCTTGCCAAACATTGTATGTCCTTATATAAAGTACATACTGAACAGGTGCCATTTGATATTAAGGAGTCTTAGAAATGTTTATTTTAGAATTTCCATTGCAGCTATTTTGACATGGGCTAAGAGAAATGTTGGGTCAGTTACCTTGTTTTGGACCATAACGTGTTAAAAGGGGTGGGGGATATAGATGACTTCGTTGACTATACGCTTGTTTCTCGTAATTTGTCATTTGTTTGCATAAAACAACCCACAGAAACACACGTTTTTCTTTCCATTTCATATGGATGCGACCATGGTGGATCTTTTGTTGGTAAACAATGTATGCTTCTTCAATCAGTTTATTCATATATAACTGTAAGGCCACAGGCCCATAGTACAGAATACATGACAATGTGGAAGCGGTTAGGAATGTTACAAGGATTCATTTCTTAATAACATGGCATGATATATAAAGAGAGAGAGATTTTGTATAGTCGTTTTGCTCACATGAGAAATTAAAGAGATAAACTTGTATTTATTTGGATGTACATAGTATTTCTGTTCAATATATTTTTTCCTTAAATTGTCATATTTACAACATACAAGTAGAAAATGAAATTCATCTTCGACAACATTTAAAGAACATTGTTTACATAATCTTAAACATTTGGGTATTTTGTTGTGCCTGCCAACTTCAACCATTAACCTGTGTGAGCTGCATCTAAATTGTGTTAATGATATTCTGCATTTTCTTATATTTACATCAGTTAAATATTTTTCTGCGCATATTTGCATTTTAAAATATCTATAATATTCACATTTGCTAGAAACATCTACAGTAGATCTCCATGTTTGAAAGTACATGTCAAAAAGCGTCTGCCTTATTTTCGATATGAACATGGCATGATTCTCTAAGAAACATTGGTTTTCCCAGATGTAACCATACCCACATTTATACAGTAGACATTTAACATTGTATGCCCAATTTTGATCTCCATTCTTTTCATACAATAGCATCATATTATAACATTTTTTTGGCAATCTACTTACTGGTATTTTTAGTAATTTTAACCAGTATCTTATGATTTTTAAGTAGTGATATATATACAAGGGAATACAAGGGTATGCTTCTTAAGGAACTTAATTTACTTGTGGTTACTTTACAGACAGCTGCTTGGGGGATATGTCATATTTCTGATGACTCTTGTTTACGTTGCTGCAACGTCTAACCAAAACATCGCGACAACGTAGGTATCGCATACATATGGCAACACTACAGCCATTGCACAACGTTGTTGCAATTTCCATGTAGATTAACGCCTGTTTTATTCCCCAATACCTCCCAGGTAGCCTGAAAAGTTTGTACCAATCTAGTTAAGACATCAGGTACCAAGCAATACATTCTGCAAATTGAATTCACTTTAACCCTATCCATGAAACAGCAAGTCAATGAAATGCACACTCTTTTGGCAGAGTTTGAAATACGGCCAAGATAAAAAATCTAAATGTTTTAAATTGCATGTACAATTTGGTTATATAATATTTATTTTCCCAAATAATTTTCAAGGATATGTGCAAATTGTTCACAAATGTTTCAACACAATTAAAAGATATTTGATTTTCCCACGAATTTGCAAATTAAAAACCATCAAACAATAAGCCCTGCACAATTTGAAACAAAAATAAAATTTCTTGGCCTTACCCCATACATTCAGCATTGAGAGCAACACTGTGACAAACAGAATATGCATCTGATGTCCTAAGATTCATTTCCCAGCAACGACAAATGACAATAGAATTCTGGTTGAGGTGACCCTTATTTATTTGTTAAATGACAAGTCAGAACTTGGGCTGAGTGGCTGAGGAGCCTTTTCAGTCACAGGGATGATCTTCAACTGTATCCATAGTCTCTCCTTATGCCTTGGTATTTGAATAAAAAATGACACAAATGTTATAAAATGGCAAGGCAAGGGACATATTTCTGACAAAACAAAATAATGGTTGCATTCCCCAAAATAATATTTTGATGTCTGATGTCAGTCTTTAAACTGTTAAAAACTGCTGAAAGTGCGAAGAAGGCGCTGACAGTAATAGCACGATGCTCTTGGATCATACATAGGCAGAAAAGCTTTTCGCACTGAATTGAAAAAGGCAAAAGGTGAGCACAGCTCATTAATACCCCAACCTCGACTCCATCATATTTCAAAGTTTAAAACATAAAAAGGCAATATTTTCTCAGAAAATACACTAATCGAAATCAAACTTTGCACTGCCCTTCTCCTATGGGTATCGAAACTGTATACCCAATTGGAAAAGAATCAATAAAAACTGTTCAAGGTAAAGGTCGCACAAATGTTGAGATAAAAAACATTTGAAGTTAAAGACATGTAAGGAATCAAATTTTTTTCAGAAAATACACATATGAAAAACAAAATTGTGTAAAAAGTGTGATGGATGCAAAATCACATACTGGTTTGGGTACATAGATTACAAGAAATATAGTGGGTACAAAATTACTACATCCCATCTGTGGAAGACAGCTTTAGTAATTAGACTAGACAGGCTCACAAGTTATTTTATAACATTTAGAAAAACAATCTATCAGATCAAATTAACGTATATATACAACGAAAACATTCAAGAAGTAATATTTTACTCAAAGATTTTATCACCGTGCTCATGTTTACAACGATATATTTAACAATATATACGATTGTTGGCAACATCTCAATTTGATAACATAAGTAACTTCCTATAAACAACTTAAGTTTGCTTCACACATTTATGCTTAAAATAAGACAACAGAAGCGAAAACTACATATTTCAACGAAGACGTACCTTGCTACAAGTTCACCATGGTTGCCCTCAACCGACTTTTTCCGCAACGAAAGGAATGCTTTCAACGATGTGACAGTCCACAAACGAAATTTCTCCAGACTCATATCGCTCAAATCTGCCATGGTGTACAAATACGTAGTCCGTAAAGCTCGTACATACGTCCAGTAGCGAAGAAAGCGGAGACGACAATGATGCTGAATGACGCAGGGACAACAGTGACATATACATCATGAACATCATGGCGGTTGATGCCATTGGCAACACTCAACGCTTCTGGGGTGTGAAAGCTAATCAGTCCGCCTAACATTGTTCACGCACCATCCTTAATTTAGTGGACCAGCTTATGGTTGATATTTAGCTGAGAAGCAGTAAAAAAACACAACTCTGCATTAATGGTGTGGACTCTCTTCCACAGCATATTAGCCAGGCCCGAGTCCACATGCACGTTTACATGACACATATCAGAGGTGTAGACAAAGAACACTTGTACGTGATCTGAACTTCCATTTCGTGGAAGCCTCGATGGCTGGCTGGTAACTGACTTGAGGCGCTGAACTTCAGGTGCGAATCTCCGATGGGACTCCACCTAGAAGGTACTCGAAGTGGTACCTTACTTAGATTGTGTAATCCCAAACGTTACTCATGTTACATACATTTATATATGTTGTGTGTTTCGTTTGACAGTTGTTGGACAGGCTGAGAGCTCCCGGAATACAGATCTGGTGGAGACAAGAAGGTCGGGGCAATGCATCTCTATACCACATTGCAAACGGTCAGCTCTTTCAAGCACAAGCCCGTCCAACGGCAATCAAGCAGTTTGAAAATTTTTAAATCAGGACAAGATAATCTGAATAAAGGTTTTCCAGGATTTATTAAGGGTTTTAACATGCAACGTTCTGATAGCCAGTATAACATTGTCTCAGTTGATTTGAACAAGCAAACTATTATCTTTTGTTGTATATGTTTGTTCAAACAAAACAAAACATAGCCATTTTAACGAGCGCCGAAATTTGCAGTTTGGGGCTCCGTTTGAACGTCAACGCGTAAGTGTTTTGTTTTATTTCATGGGCTCGATCGAGTTCATGAAAATAAATTAGATACTTTCAAACGAAAGTACTCAGATTGAAGACATGATGTCTCATTCTACGGAAGTTGTTACTATTTTTAAACCTTTTAAGAATATGAAGTACAAAAAATATAGAACCCTGTATTTACTGGTTCCCTGTAGTTGAAATTCTTGTCGATTATAAACTGATCACTCGTGAAATAAAACCGTCAACAGTCGCATACCTATTGAATAACTTGGTCACATTCCCAGCACCCCGCCTCCGTGGTCAATCAAATCATGGCCAGCCTCATACCAATACACTGGGGAGGTCCTTGTTCTTGTTCTTGCTGGTAGAACATTGGGTTGATATCAGATCTACCAAGAGCACGAAACATGGAAGTTCGGGAAATCATTCGCGATAAAATGAAAGGGTAAATGTGAGCATTAATTTTGAAAGGATATTGCTGTGGATGCCATTGCACGTCGTCTGAGCCGCCGAAATTCGCTCTGCAGAGTTGCGTCCCTCAGGCATGCCAGAAACTTGAATTCCGTTTCGCCAAAATTATATTTTTATGTCTGTTAGGACATAGGTACAATGTGTGAAGTCCATTTCTGGTGTCCCCAGCCGTGATATTGCTGGAATATTGCTAAAAGCGGCGTAAAACCATACTCACTCACACACTGTGTCTGTTTCACTTAAGTGGTACACGTCAAAAACCTGAGTCACTTCGTGGTCTACAGGAAATACTTTTAATAGCGGCGTTAAACCCGACTCACTCATTCCGTGTTACAATTAGGTTCCCACCAACCCATGACCGTGAGGGGCGAGTCATGGACCGGGTGGTCAGGTTCGGTGACTTGCTTAATTACGTGTTATCGTACCCCGACGGCGTGGATCATTGCTCATAATATCAATCACTGGATCCAGACGCGTATATTTACTTACAGTTGTCACATACCTGGAATATTCCTGAGTTCGGTGTTAAACGACAAATACTGCTGTTAACGTAAGGTATTACGATCTCATGTGTAAATGGTCCGTAATATCTGACTTTCGCTTTTCAAATAAGAAATCACGTTTCTGAATACATACCGACTTCGCCGTGCAGAGCGAGGGTTCGAATCTCGTGTCGCTCTGATTCTATGTTTCACCAAAGTGGTAAACATCTAAACCGCATCAAAGTTTATTCACACTTTTAAGTTTTATTCTTGTAACACCGATGTTGACAAACCAAGTGTAATAAACATCTTGGATTCTCATTCATGGTCATCGGATCCTGGAGCGACAAGAGGCAACTCTGAAGAGCGCCTTAGACGATTTGGGCAATCATTCCCTTTGGTCCATAGGAATAAAACCCAAAATATACACAACTCACTTCCACCTTGGACTTATTGTATCGAACAACATCGTGATTCTCCTTGAGGAGATTTAACGCACATGAACATTGCTAACTTTCTGTTATATTACACAAGGGCGGTCCTCATAATTAAATTTTTGAAATATATACTATTTCAAGTGAACAGTTACTCAATTATATTAAAACTTAAAGACTTAAAACATATATAGAAGATACCTATGATAGATTAAATAATTATTTCCACGTCCACGTGAGAAGCGGTCGTAAAATCGCGTAAAAGCAGTTGCTCCTTCAGTTAAAAGTGACGGCAATGAACTGGGTTGGTTTGTTTGTTTGTTGTTTAACGCCGCACTCAGCAATATTCCAGCTATATGACTATTATATAGACAATCCAGTGATTAATATAATGAGCATCGATTATAGCAAATCGGATCGATGACATGCATCAACCAAGTCAGCGAGCCTGACCACCCGGTCCCGTTATTCGCCTTTTACGGCAAGCATGGGTTGCTGAAGACCTATTCTACCACGGAATCTTCACTGGTCCAATGAAGTGGGCTGTACGAATGAGGTGACGTTCTGTACAGTCCCGGTATCTTAAATGTTTAGGGATGCCAGTTATTTGAACCTTCAACCATACAGGAGCATAAACAGCCCAACCTCCAAGTTTCTTTCACTATATTTTTTTCTTTATTTGTTTGTTGTTTAACGCCGCACTCAGAAATATTCCAGCTGTATGACAGCGGTCTGTTAATAATCGAGTCTGGACCAGACGATCCAGTGATTGACATCATGAGCATCGCACTACGAAATTGGGATATGATGACATTCATCAACCAAGTCAGAGAGCCTGACCACCCGATCCCGTTAGTCGCCTCTTACGACAAGCAAAGTCGCCTTTTTCGGCAAGCATTGGTTGCTTAAGACCTACCCCGGATCTTCACGGGTCAATTTTCTTTTACAAGATATTTGAGGGGAGCCTACATTTGCCAGGGTTATGTTCTATTTTTCTTTGGGACTGGTAATCTATTAAAGGGTTATAGTAAGGATACATGTTGGGGAACACCTCCAGGTTCACCGTTCACAAAGCACTCGTAGCGCTAAAGGTATCGTGACACCCATACTTCAACATAGTCTTAATTACGACTGTCGTTGCGCTTCGATCGCCTTGTGGAACGGGTCTTTGCTCCCTGGATCTCAAGCCCAGAACATCATGCAATACATATGTACCTAAATGGGATTGGAAGCTCTGTCAAGCTGGCCCAGTTACGTGAATTAAAACTCAACGTGTACGTTTCAATATTCTTGCTACTTCGTTCGATTCGTTTTCTTTAAAAAATGGATTTTGCGCAGAAGAAAACATCAAAAAGAACCACGTGATATTCAGGTGTTGTTTGTCATACTCCTCACAGTGATATCCCGTTCGCCGAGCACTCGTGAAACGAAGGTGTCACGCGCTGGGAAGGAGCTTGGTTGTTTGTGGTCAAAGGGAAGTAATCGTGTTTGTATTGTTAACTCCATTGCCTAAACTCCGCACACATTCGTGACGAACTTGTGTCATTCCGGGACAAGCCGAATAGCGAGGTTACGGAAAGGGGCGAGTGATGACGAATGAAGCCGAATAGCGATTGCAGGTTACGGAAAGGGGCGATTGGTCACGAATGCTCCACACAATTTTAAACTTCAGCCTCCAGCTTGATGGCATCTCATCCAAAGGGAGCTAATCGCGTACAGCAAATCACGAGTTGTCCCCCTTGTTCCAAAGGGAGGTAAGTCGGTTCAGTAAAATGTTACAGTCGTGACCAACAAGCCGAATAGCGACTCTCTTCTTGCAGGCTACGGAAAGGGGCGAGTGGTGACGAATGTAAATGTTAAACAGGATGCATAGTTACTTCCCTTTGACCATCAACGGCACGGCTCCTCAATCCAGTGAGTCATATCGATGTAATATGTAGGTAACGCAACAGGCCGGGTGAAGCTGCAAGAACTGAAATTTCAGTGCGCGGCCCATGAAACCACACCGGTGTCAACTAAGCAATATTCCGCAAATTACAAAACACCGAGATGGGGGCAGTGAAACCGTTGATTGAGTTGTCTCCCTTTGACCTCAACGAACAAGCGCGTTTCCAGTTACTCCTCCGATATCATCGCAGCCACAAGCATCGAAGGGGCCTTTGTCGTATAAGACAGTCCATAAATCTGAGTAGCTGTCCTAAGCGGCTTGGCTACTGATGAAGCCAAGACACAAACCTTATGAAGAGGGGGCATGGGTGGCCCAGTCGTCTAAGGCGCCGCGATTGGCTGTGTTGCGTCCTTTGGGCACGCCAGAAACCTATGATTGTGGGTTCGAATCCCGGTTCGCCCCGATTATGTTTCTAGATTTGTTAGTACTATACCCGTGCTCGTGGGTTTCACCGAAGTGGTAAACGTCAGAGACCTGTATCACTTCAGGCTTTCCTCCCACATTAAACTGACACGCCGCGATATATATGGAATACTGTTAAAAGCGGCGTTAAACCCAACTCACTCACTCACTTATGAAGAGATTCGATGCTGCAAGGTGTTAGGGGGACGTTCATGCTGGCAATATAGGTTTGGCCACTGATGCATGAAGTAGGGCTTGAACCGTTGATGCTGGTAGATGAGTTTAGACCGGTGTGCTAGCAGTAGGGTTTGAATCATCTCGTCGGGAATGAGCAATTTGGCACAACTGAAAAAGAAAAAAATCATTCTCTCTTACATCATCTAGACTATATCAGGAAAGACATAAATGTAATAGCATAAAGACTGGAACTTTTAGACGATAGTTTGGTTTAAGGCCGCTTTGAATAGTAGGCGATTTAAGCTTTTATGACGTGGTGTCAACATAATTTTAGAGGAAACCCGAAGTGACGCAGGTCTTAAATGCTTACCCCCATGAGCACTGACAGGATGCTGCCAAACTAAGAATAATTAGGGCGAAGCCGACTTGGTTGGGTGTGTGAGTTCAAATAGCAATATGTCAGCCACATTGTAACTGGAACATGTCATATACAATTGTATTGTTGAAAACTTGTCATCGAAAGACAATAACTAGCAATATATCACAAAGCTACTTTTAAAACCAAACCTACCTGCAAAAGAAAGAAAACACTTGAAAATGGGATTTGACCATAAAATGACAAACTTTATTGAAACGTTACTAGACTGAAAACAGTCGCCGAAACACTGTATACTGTCCAAAACACAGCTATGATGTATGTATATGGAAAGACGGTATATATATATGTGGATAGAAATGAAACAAACAAGAAATGGTTACGAGTACAAGCAGCCACATTCACACGTGCATGGACGTCGTTATTTTAGAGCAATAATCTTGGACGCGACGGCAAACCCCATTTCACCTCACACCTCCAAATTAGCGATTGTTTGAAGTGCATTTTTCGCCTTCTCCCCACCGAGACACAGTCATGTTTCTGTACTTTTATGTTTATAGTTCACTGTGCCAAATAATCAAACCAGTTGAACTGAGTTTTAGTTCCAGTGTTTATGTCATCCACCGATTATATAAAATTGTAAAAAAGCAGTAAGGCCTGATGCGCGTGTTTGTAAATAAAATAACGTGGATGTTATGATATGGACATACGTTGTTGCATTATGACCTGTCACGTTGTATCTCAATATCGCTTTTGAGCTTTAGCTGTTCTGATTCCTGATCGATTCAATGACTCAGTTGCAGTTAATTTAGCTGATCACGGTTATTTAAACGTCTTTGCATTGAGACATTCTTCTTTGGGAAGTAGTGAGTCCGAGAAGCGGGTCCTACTCTTGTAACAGATATGAAGCGTTTCCAGTGATGTTTACATTATCACAACATCATCTTTCCGAGGTTGTCGCTACTCACAGTAACACCAACACCGGTAAAACTCATGCTACTATTACCACGAAAATAGGTAACACTTTACACCAAAAACTAAAAACCAATCAGCTTCCATTAAAAAGTGACCATGGTAACTGTTTCCAAGAAGGGTTTAGAAGTTATAATCAGGGCATTGTGTGAAACTTTATTTCTGTTATTATGGCGTGAGTGTTATTAACTGTATGATATAATTATTTGAGTTAACAAATGAATAAATGGTGTATTGATTTAAACATATTTTATTGTGGAAAATCAAATGGATTAGGCACAAGTGACACACTTACGAGGCCTTCTCGAGGCCTTTATTATATTGTGATATTTGAATATTAATAATAGTGCTGAATAAATGTGAAAATATAACAACACACACACACGCACAGAGAGAGAGAGAGAGAGAGAGAGAGAGAGAGAGAGAGAGAGAGAGCTCATAAGCGAGTTCATAAAAGCAGGATGGCGTTGTTGACGTCATTCAATGTTATTGTGACGTAAGGTCGAATAACGTCACACAAGAAACGACGTCATAGCTAAAGATTGTTGACGTCATTCGACAATTTAATCGGCCATCGGCGGCAGCGCATTTGTTAGGGGAGCTGAAAGGGATTAAGAAATAATCGGTAACAAAGAAATTATTACCTTCGTATGTGTGTCATACTGATTTTTCGAAATTCGTGTAATATCTCATGTATTTCCCTCTCTCTCGCTCGAGAAGATCAGTATGACAAACATGCTAGTATAATAATCTCTATATCCTTTTCTATATATTACCCATAGTATTATTTGTAAGAAAATGTGAAGGTGTGGGAGACAACAGGACAGCAGTCCTTTGTTTGAACGACATGAGTCATGAAGAGTGGATGACGTCATCTTCAATTACTCGCGACAATGTGTGGTTAGGGGGAGGGAGGTTTGCAGCATCCGAAGGTGTGGGTTTGGAGGACGGTGTAGGGTTTCGAGTGTACTTAGATTGTATGAAAGTGTTTGTGCTTGTACATGCAATTAAATGAGCAGTTTCTTGAAAAATAAAATCAATGAAGTTGTCCGCTTCTGACTCGTCAGGCATGCGCGTTTGTTTTCGAAGAAGCTTCTTCACGCAAATCAGTCTGGCATTAAAACTTTGTATACCATGTGTGTAACCCTGGGGAGTCGGATTGATTAGTGTTTGGCATATAAAGGCCCAAGGTCAAAGTCACTCAAAAACCTCCATTTTGGCATTTAAGGGACCTTTTTGTAACTCTTATATTTTAGTCCTAAATGGAAATTTGTTGAGTTAATTTATCTTAAAAAGATATCATTGATATGAATAGTAGATCACCTTGACCAACATAAAATGATCCAGCTGTGAAGTGTGTCCAAGATTAAAATTGCTGTAACTTAATAATATCCTTTTATTCAATGCACACACTCTGACCACATCAAATGAGGAATACAGCAAAAACTTTACATCAACGATCTGAGGACTAGGCCATGAGTTACATAAAGCTAAGAAATACTCTTTTAAACCTCACTTTTTAAACATATATGTTAAAGGAATAAGTGATGTTAAGAGTGCTTCTTGAATATTTTATGCTTCGCAAGGGGACGTTACTCTATATTGTTAAAATAGTTGAAACATCAGGGGAAACGTTTGAGAGAACACCAATGTCTCTCTGTTTGTTGGGAACAGGGCTAGCAAAATAGTGTCATGTACGTGTACATATCTACTCAGAGAATGTTTCACAAGAATAGCTACTCCCCCTTCAACTCTGCATGCTGTTCAGATCGTATTCCAACAGCCCAGTCAAACTTGCCTCTCATCTTGTCCAGGTAGGTTGCGGTGTTCTCTGTAAGCCAGTGTTCTGTAAGAGTCAGCACATCACACTGGTCAGCGACCTTATTCAGATACTGACAGCTGTATAAGGCTCCCCGAATATTCCATGTCCCAACGCTTAGCATGGTAATAAGTATTAGGCAAGTATTCAATGTTATCATGTTAGACGAGTTAGCGTACACCATTGCTGTTATTTGTGTGACTGTGGTATCCATTCCCGACATCTTACATTTGGCGGCCAGACATTTTCATTCTGAGTAACCTCTGCTGTCCTACTGTCAATGTTCACTCTCAGTGTGTATTTGGGATTGTAGCCTTCCCAGTGCCTCAACAAACGAACGTAACTCACATGGACGCCACGTTGTTTAGCATATTCACATATGTCATCTTGTACTGTTTTTAGTTGTTTATCCGCCCTAACATACGATAGCACAAACCGTTTTGTTTTAAATATTGGTGAAACACCTCTAAAAGCACTAGACCATTCACTGTCGAATTTCACAGATCTCCGAGCATGGTCTTCGTGTTGTTTATGGCTGACGTCATCACATCCAACCCTGGTATGGTCATCACTGGCACTGTCAGGTTGAGCAGGAATTGTACACATAGTGTCACAGTCTGCGTCCTCGTCGTTCTCAGTGTTGTCCCCAATAGTATTCCTCTCGTGGTTAATAGTAACGTCCACAACACTTGGAGTGTTACTTTTGTTGGTTTCTGCTGTTCTGATCAGAACACTGTCGGTCTCATTGCCTAGTTGTGCACAGGAACTCACAATTCTGAGCAGCGGGGGGCTTTTATTTGCTTCAGAGTACATAAGCTTGTTGCGAGTGTTTACTGTGTCTATTTTCCCGTCTATAGCTTTGGTTTTTCGTGTTAGCTTACTAATATTGTCTTTCAGATGGCTTTCAAGGTGGTGTATCCGTGAATCTCTATCGCGTAGTTGAGAGACTAGTATCCGTACGTCTCAACGTAGCTTGAGCTCTACGTTTTTAGACCTTTCTATCTCTCTTGACGCTGTTATCAGGTCGCTGTTCTTCTCTTCGATGGTACGCTTCATATTCCTGAGTTCAGTGTCAAATTGTTCATGCAATTCTTCAATTTTTCAATCCATGCTGTCATTACGTTCTTTCGCAGAATCCCGCATTTCCATTATTTTGGCATAGATTAGGGTCAAAAGATCATTACCTCTTTGTGTATCCAGCGACCTGTACGTTGGTGGGACGTGCGTTTGGTTTAACGCCGCTTTTAACAGTATTCCAGTTATATCGCGGCGTGTCAGCTTGATGTGGGAGGAAAGCCCGAAGTGATGCAGGTCTCAGACGTTTACCATTTCGATGAAACCCACGAGCACGGGTATGGTGTTGACAACCCTAGAAACATAATCGAGGCGAACCGGGATTTGAACCCACAATCATAGGTTTCTGGCATGCCCAAGGGATGCAACTCTGCCAAGCGAATCGCGGCGCCTTAGACGACTGGGCCGCCCGTGCCTCCCCTACCTTATTAAGACAAACATGAACTTACTTTGCCTTGAGAGCATTCGTGTGACCTGCAACACCAATGAGTGGGAGTGAGTGAGTGTGTATGGTTTTACACCGCTTTTAGCAATATTCCAGCAATATCATGGGCTCCACACATTGTACCCATGTCGGGAATCGAACCCGGGTCTTCGGCGTGGCGAGCGAACGCTTTAACCACTAGGTTACCCGACCGCTCCCAAATGAGTGGGAGCAGAGGGAAGGGGCTTAAGGCTGCGTTGAGCAACGTTCCATATTTTCACATCACAAATGTTAGGGTGTACTCGGAAATAACTGTAAATAAAAATTGTATGGGATATTGGTTTCTTGTTATAGTTGTACTATAATTATGAACGAATGTGGAACACATTATAACCGGTAGTGAAGTATGACAGATGTTATGACCGCCTATAATCTTTAAGGATAATAGGGTTAAGATGGGATATTTCATTGATGACGTTTTTGGATCAGTAGTGCGAAATATCGCCACGATTTGTCATTCACTCGACGAGGTGAGGTGAAATGGGTTTAACGTTTCGTCCAAGGTTATTGCACTTATATAGCGACGTGCATGTGTGTGTGTGTGTGTGTGTGTGTGTGTGTGCTCGCGCGCGCGTGCGTGCGTGCGTGCGTGCGTGTGTGTGTGTGTGTGCACTCCGAGCCGACTAGTCCTTGTTTTATCCCCTTAATGCCGAGCGCCAGACAGGGTAACAACAAGTATCATCTTTTGACTCTTTTGGTATGACACGGCCGGGGATCGAACCCAGGGCCTTCCGCTCTCCGGACTACTATTGATCTAATTACCAGCCACTCAAATAGAGGTAAAGTCATTGTTTGGAAAAAGATGTAATGAAAGTTCTCACGATTATCGCTTCTCTTTCTCATTTGTAATTCACTTAAAGCTGTGGAACAATTGTACACAAATATTCTCTATAGACGTATGAGTCTCCTTATGGTGATTTGAGGGAGTCTAGCTGGCCCTCTCCTCTTATAGCGCTGGGTCAAGTTCAGACAAAGTGGTCGGTGACTCATGCCTTTGACGCACACGTCTCCGTATCATATCCAAGACGTTTTCAATAGAGGAAAGGCCTACCAATGGCATGTTCTGAAACCTCTACACAACACTCACGAAAAAAATCAATTTTAATTTACAATACATGCATTCAAACGTGGATCGGGAAGATATCATGTCTAAACCTGAGCCCAACACAATACCAGGAAGTAGTTTACAGGTACAAGCCAGTCTGTTACGTATGTGTCTATGACATAAGTGTAGTAGCTGCCTCGGACAGATGTCTTCAGTAGTTGGACGCCTTGGAAATACTCAACCATGACATTGTGTGTAAGTATATATACTTACCCTATTCAACAACATAATATGTATATGATACATATATATTAAATCAAATTTATGTATATGATACACAGACAATAATCTGCGAGTGACGAGGAATGACGGATGGTCGAAGGATTTTCAACATTAATATCACAAGGGACAGATCATCCGTCATTCCTAGTCACGAGTAGTTTATTGTTTTTATTACCCGTCGTCAAGTTTTAAAAAAAGACGCTGAAAAGAAAGAAACAGCTAGATCTTGTTGCAGAGGCGACTTCGTCGATACCTGATCACCTGATCACACAAATTCTACACTGAACACTAAGATTCCGCGAGTGCAAAATAGTTCGTTTTAGGGGTGTTAATTCTTCAATATTAAAGGAAAATAATGAATTTTGGCGATACCTATACAATTTGATTCATGTATAATAATACACAAATGGATTTAAAATGACTTGGCATTATTGTTAATACAAAATGAAAAGTCTCAGAGTAACTAACTGTCATGACTGTGAAAGAACACAATACTGATTCTACAACAGAAAGGGTTTATTTGACAGACTCTTTCAAGTGAGCCTACATGTATGTCTTACGTTTTGAAACAACAGTCAATGTCGTTGCCTTTGATCTCTCCCCCGCTGTCATAGAATTTTTTATATATTTTTTATACCGTTTTATAATCTTAACAAGATCGTTCACTATTGGATTGGAGTCTTTACATTGTTGTTTACATTCATATATAGCAGACGATTTAGTCTACAAATAGTACTGTATTTACAAATCGTATTTCATGGGATGTTATATTTGAATTAACCCCCCAAAAATTAAATGACAAATTTCATATGGCAGAAACTTGTTAGAATCGGAAAAAGTAGTTCCGATAATGCGTCATTAACCAATGAAATGAAGTTACATGATTTCAAAAACAGCCGATCGGCCTCAAGCGACTGCTGGAAACTCCCAAGGAAGTTAATTTGTCCAAAATGATTGCAAATGTAATTGAGGTATCAAATGAAAATGGACAAATAGTAAAATTGTTACTTATTCTAAATATTAGCCTTTGAGTACCATCCAAACTTTCATGGTCAGTTGGCGTGCAAACAATTAGCTTCCCAAGCATAAAACATAATTAAACATAACTTCTTTTTTTCAAGCCAAATATATATGTATCCTTTTCTGCTGCTATTTTTGATGGCAAAACCTCACAACCTCACAAACTCGTACGTTCACTCCAGACGTCTTGATCGTGATTGTTTGAGAACATCTATTCAGTCGACGCTGCAAGTTACCCATTGTTTTCCCTTAGAAGATCGGTCTCTGATAGAAGGTTGTCATTAATAACTGCCATTTGAAACTCATGTCAAGCAGCCCCAGTAGAAATGAAACCAAGGGACGTAAAGGGGAATTCCCACCCTTATTGTTCTTATGTTAAAGATATTGGATTTAAGATCTTCCTGACATGTGTCCTATTGTTTAATAGAAGAACATGAAAGACGAAGACTTGACATTGAATACGAACACACCAATTCATTGTCTGACAAGCCGAGCATACTCTGTTGTTATACCCGTTAAAAAGTGTCGTGCTTTCGTGCGAATGAATCATTGCACTACCTGGTTTTACCCACCGTCATCACGAGGTGAGGCTTCGTATAATATACTGAACAGCATTGAAAACGCACCACCATGAAAATGGATGTATTTTCATCCGGGCTTAAGTCATATGAAAATATATAAATGGATGAGTAATATACGACGTTCTGGACGAAGCATGAAGAAGAACAGCTCGTCAAAACACATTCCTAATTTTTTTGTGAGTGAAATCGCCAAAACGCAACAAATTGCGTGCACA
This sequence comes from Haliotis cracherodii, assembly GCF_022045235.1. Taxonomy (NCBI): domain Eukaryota; kingdom Metazoa; phylum Mollusca; class Gastropoda; order Lepetellida; family Haliotidae; genus Haliotis; species Haliotis cracherodii. The sequence goes on from NW_027266279.1 coordinate 1,776,074, forward strand.
TCATGGAAAACGTGTTTTGTTTTACGGGAAGCATGCAGAATAGGGCTATAAAAGACAGACTTTTAAAAGCCACATCACTTGTTGCTGCAGACGTAAAGGGTACTGACACAAGAAATGCCAAGATTAACAGCAGAGGAACGTGAACGTGCCTTGAGCATGCTTCAAGTTGGTACGTCAAGTAGAGTCGTTGCACAACGGTTTCAATGCCATCATTCAACAGTCCTCAGGCTACTGAGCAGATACCAGCAGACAAGAACCACCAGAGAGTGGGGCGGCATCGGTCATAACCATCGAACAGAGCTCCATGTTTGTCGTGGAAGAGTTAATGCCCTTTACTACAGGAATAACATATTGGCAAATCACGTCATCCCATTCTTTCATCAGCACCAGGATATGCACACCTTCCAGCAAGATAATGCAAGAGCGCACACAGCACGTGTTTCAACACAGTACCTAGCGAACAATAATGTGCCTCTGCTTCCATGGCCAGCCCTGTCACCCGACCTATCGCCAATTGAACATCTATGGGATTACCTGGTTCAACGCCTCTCACGTCGTCCGCAAGTACAGAACATGAGAGAACTTAAACAAATAACATAACCTACATATGTAAGCACCGCTACTTTATTTTCCGACCCGTGAAGATTCCGGGGTAGAATAGGTCTTCAGAGACCCATACTTGCCGTAAAAGGCGACTATGCTTGTCGTAAAAGGTGACTAACGGGATCGGGTAGTCTGGCTCGCTGACTTGGTTGATACATGTCATCGATCCCAATTGCGTGGATCGATGCTCATGATGTCAATCACTGGATTATTTTACAGACCGCCGTCATATAGCTGGAATATTGCTGAGTGCGGCGTTAAACAACAAACAAACAAACTTTATTTTCCTTAATCAAAGATCTAAGTGTCGTATAACGGCCTGTATGAGGAAGAAATCTGCAATCAGCTTTTGGCTTGACTCCAAAATCGGACGACATGTCCATTCCCCTTTTGCACTGAATGCAAAAGATCTCGACAAGAGTGGAATATTGCTGGGTCCAGGAACCGTACCACCAACTCCCTGTCCGAACGATAAACCATTATGCTTAAACCTCCAGTGACATCATCCTATTGTTCTCAAGTCGGGTTAAATCTCATAACCCGTTCATATTGTGACACGTGAATGTTTCTCGCTCGAAATTTATTTTTCATTTGATATATAAAATCGAGTGACAAATATTTTCTTTATATTCCCGAGGATCGAACACAAACCTTCGAGGTAGAAGCCCAGTGAGTGTACTACTTGGCTACTGATAAATCACATGGTTTTAAGAATGTCTTTCCCCAAGTACCTGAACGCCAGCAACAGATACTGTACGCCCGTTTCCTAAGGTTCATGGAAAGTATGTTTCAAACATAAAAATGTTTAATAAATGTTGTTTTAAGTTTCCTTTTTCGGTTTATAAGCTAGATAGAGATTTAAACCCCTCATCTTCGGTTTTACTCCTTGGACTCGGGGTTTGAATCTCCTATTTGATACAAGAACTAGGCATCCACATGGGCATCACATACACCCTTTCCCTTTTTGTCCAGCCATATTACACCAGCTCCAACACTTAGAGTCTACATTTCAAACGACTCTTGTTGCAAAATTCAAAGCCTTAGTAAAGCTTTCAAACTGTAATGGAAGACAGTTCAAAATTTGTTGCATTAAATAACATACCATAATTTGAATGCGGTTTGAGTGCGTGATTTATTTGTTGTTTGATGAGGGTTACGGTAAGCGGATTGAAGCGTTCAAATAGAGGTTATCACGCGACTGTGTTTGGGGATGGTAAATATCCTGTATTCTACCATGAATGTGGAATTTATTCGATTCTGATTGGTCAATCAGAGGCTATTAAATCACAATAAACCCCCTCTGATTGAAACAGCTTGTTTGACGGAAGCTAATATTCATAGAATGGTACTATTTTCAGTCATTGTCGGTAGGCATATTTAAATAATTATATCTACAATTACAGGTTACAAAATGCACAGATGCAGTTATTACAATATTCAAAGGATGTGTGGCAATACATTTCGTGCAGAAAACACGATAGAAATCTACAAAGGGAATCTATTTACGTTTTGGAAACAACAAAGAGATTGGAATTTTGGCGCTTTTCTATGTACGACTGTGACGTCATATCTTTTGCGTCACAATGAGCGATATGACGTCATAATGGTGACGCGAAATGTAGAGCGAAAGCCTTGCAAAGCTTGCTTTGTTTTCTTTAGGGATGCCCACCTCATGTTAGCTTACCAAGTTGCCGTGCTTGTATGCCTTCAATGCCTGTCATTTGTTCGAGTGAAGTATAACGGTGTAAACAAACTGCTATATACAGTATATACAGCGCCATATTTTGTTCGGTGATTCCGTAACTCAGATCGATAACCTACTCAAAACACTGAACTCAACCCATGCCGCTTCACTCAGTATATTTGCTAACACCAAAGAGTTCGCGTTTTATTTGGTCAAGGTAGAATGGAGATAAACATACTGTGTTTTCAATGTGCGCGCGTTCGGTTCCAAATTCAATTTAGCGGGGTTAAATCTACAGCTAACCTAGCTCTACATTGAAAACACAGTATGTTTATCTCCTAATTAGGAATAAACATTGTATTTAGCGAGCCTTGGCGAGCTAAATACATAGTGTTTATTCCTAATACAGGATATTTACCATCCTCAAACACACAAGCGTGATAACCTCTTTATCATATAATGTCATTCTATAATTCTGTGCTTGAAAATCGCTCTCCCTCTCTCACAAACATTACCTAAATATTGCGAGTTTTCATAAGTGATGTGTCAGTCGGACAGTGACAGTAGCCAATATAGTTCCAACTGATATCTGTTTCTTATACAGTGGCGAAGCAACATATACGCAAAACAACAATTGTGTTTACTTGCATTTCGCGGCAATCCATCGGTCTGTCCGCTAGAGTAACTGCCCTTTGTCAAAGGGAAGCTACTCTAACCCTAGTCTATGAGACATCCTAGACTGGTTCCCGGATCCTCCGCTTGGTGTCGCTGCACTTGTTCCGCTTTCCAATCGCAGGAACGAACGGGAACCAGTCTATGAGACATCCAAGCTCCTTCCCAGCGCGTGACACCTTCGTTACAATCTCGGTAACATCGATGCCACCAGTGTGGGCGCGGCCATTACAAGAATCTTGAAATGTACCCTCTAACCCCAAATGTAGTAACGTTGATACTTTTGTTTATGTCTTTGGGAATGGCATGATATTTCATTTTGAAAAAGTTTAAAACTGACCATGTTTTCCAGACGAATTTACTTTGTTGTTTTAATAATCGGATTGGTTCGAGATTGCAGACTAACGGAAAATCAAACAACTTCTCATCTACATTCTTACTATATAAATAACACGATAGTTTTAATGAAACAGAAATTCAAATTGTCAAACGAAGAAATTAATATAGCATCGATAAGTGTATTCGGCATCACGACAGTCGTCACTTGTTTGTAAACATAACGGTCATTCGGTTGCGAGTTCAACTCCAAGCATGGTTGTGGCCACCTATTCACAGTGGGAAGTTTTGACTGGTGGCAGCGATAGTTTAGAGAGCTCCGCGAACGGTCTATCGCTGTGGGGAGCTTGTGAGACGTCATGGCCACCTTCAGACGTTGTTGACTGTCGGCCTGTCCTGTCAAAACGTTAAGAACTGCAATCAGATGTACACACAGCGACAAAACGAAACAAGGTAACAATTCAAACATATTTCGGCCAAATCCAACTATTTGAATTTGTGGAAAAGGTTTCAAGCCACAGAGGTCTACAAGCAAAGATGTGGCTGCTGATCCAGCTTGGCTAGGCCTACTGCCCTCAAAAAATTGTTTCGAAATTTACATCTCCAAAGTTGCCCAAACTTATAAAATGCCTTAGCGACGTCACAGCTAGACACTGATTTTAAGTATATTAGACTGTTCTTTTGATAATGATAGCAATTATCTCTGTAGTTTATCCAGATTCCCGATGGTTAATTCTGACTCGATTGCCGAATGACGAGGGCGTAGCCATGTTTGTTTAATAACACTGAAAGTAGTCCCTACTTGACCTTTGATATTTGCATCTCTATCCGCATATGACCCCAACGGGAATCGTTTTTATCCTTTGGCTTTATCCAGCCGAGAAACCTACCCATTATGTGATAAAAGATTTTATGTGTCCCAATGTGACAGAAAAGTGACAAAAAATGTCTGATAAAAAGGTCCCTATATATATTTTGTTCCATTTTTCTGAGGTGGATGATTGACTTGCTCTTATATGTTTGTGACAGATAACAAGCAGAACATCTGGTATCAACACAATGTGACAGTGATTCATAAACACATGCTTTTATGGTCAGAATCATACAATGGAATGGTATGCTATGATTATCGTTAGGCTTTGCCACTTTTTTTTACGCCTGTGAAGTAACCAGGTAATACAATAAAACTTTCTGAAGGACTGACGATACTACTACTACTACTACTACTACTACTACTACTACTACGACTACGACTACAACTACTACTGCTAAATCTAACATAAATCACAGTCATTGCAACCATCCCCAGTTCTGCCACTTTTATGCTACAAGCTACTATCATTCCTCGCCTACGCTGCCACTGAACTACTACACCTACAAAAGTTATTACTCATACGTGTACGGGACTGCAGTCATAATAACAATGTAAAACAACTACTTTCAGATTGGACTTGTGCTACCTCTGTGGCTGACAGTGGTTCTGATGTCAACAGATGGATCATCACTTGATTGCCAGCCGTGCAGATGTTCTGAAACAAAGGGTGAAATCATTGCATATTGTACAAATAGATCCTTATCATCAGTTCCCAACAACCTCCCGTACAATGTAACAGACCTAAGACTTAGTCATAACAGAATGAGCAATACTGGCAAATATTTGAAAAAGTACACATTTTTAAAAAGGCTTGATCTGTCATTCAACAAACTCTACACGCTTGGGAGAAATGCTTTTGTCGGACTTACAGAGTTGGAAGTCCTTATACTTAGCCACAATCAGTTATCCTTGTCCAAAAGTGTTTATCCTGTAGGGATGTTCCGGTTCCAGAAGAAGCTCCGGGTTCTGAAAATGGAAAGTAATTCTCCGGTAGAATATGAAGGACAACTCAATAATTCGCTGGCAGAAATATATTTTCCTCAGTATCCCGACGAAATCTTTAAAGATTTGGTTTCCCTTGAGGAACTTCACATAGATGGGCTCAGGAATCCAGTGTTTGGAGAAGGATTTGAATACACCAGTATCACAAGGCTGGTGATTGGAGGGAATTGTGACATGAGACTCGTGTCAAATGTAACATTCCGCTATTTGAGTGGAATAACTCACCTCGATATTACAAATTGTGAAATAACTGATATTGGTCAATCTGCATTTGAGCCTCTCCAAAACATTCACACGTTAGACCTGTCCAACAATCCCTATCTTGGGTTGGATAAGGCTTGTGCGAGTTTGTATGGTCTTCGTAATTCTTCACTGAAAATTCTAAAAGCAAATAAAATTGACAGATATCGGGGAACTGGCATTCTCGTATCTGTGGAACACGTAAAATATATGTCTGATATGGTCCTTGAGGAATTACATATGGACGACAACCGGATAGAATTACTCGATCCTCGAGTGCCCGTCCTCATGCCTCAAACCCTTAAAACTGTTTCCATGCGAAGAAACATGTTTTTGTTTGGTATTTACCTTCTAACAATGACATCAATGACCAACCTGCAGTTTGTGGATTTTTCTTCAGGTCATTGGTCTCATGCTCGTCCATTTTCGGTACAGGCAAAAGCTCAACTTGCTTCTATTCTCACAAACCCTCATATGGATTATGCTGACATCTCACGACATGACGAAAGTTGCAGTACAGTTTGCTCTGTCGCCAACTCAAGTAAACATGAATTTTATCAATTTGGAGATGTTTCTGTTGATTACATACCGTTGCCGGGAAATTTCACCATTAACATTCCACCGAATGGAACACATGCAAACGCCAGCAACTCAAAACTGAGTTACATCATCCCTAGAATTACCGTTGGTGAAAACAGAGTGAAGGTTTTGGATCTATCTTATAATTTCTTTACACAGTGGTCTGGGCCGATTATCGGGCTTCATCATCTGGAATTCATTGATGGATCGCACAATTATTGTGAATTAATAAGCACACACTTCTTTGATGATTTCATTTCCTTGAGAATACTGAACATCAGCTACAATTATCTTGGCTATTCTTTACAGAATGAAACATTTCGTAAGCTATCCAATCTTGAACATCTGGACCTAGCAAATAATAAACTAAATACTCTTCCAAGGGACATTTTTAAGGGCTTAGAAAATCTCAAATACCTGAGTGTTCGATCCAATTATTTGAATACGTGGAATGCCAATATTGGGGATCTGAGGAATCTGAAACTTTTGGACCTCTCCGAAAATCTCTTTGAGCAGCTTGATGAAACCTTTAGAAATCAGATTGATGACAATACAAGCAAAGGATTGCTAATAATGCTTCATAAGAACCAATGGAGATGTACATGTGAGACGCTGAGCTTCTTAAAGTGGCTAAACATGAAAGGCAGTAGTGTTCATGATATGGAGGAACTATCCTGTACAGAGGTAGATGGTGGCGAAAAGAACATGGCCAATCTACCAGAAATCATCATGGAACTAGAGAAGAACTGTGCATCCTACACTGGGGTGGTGATTGGGATGGTCAGTCTCATTATGCTTGTCTTGGCATTAACCGTAACAGGCGTCGTGTACAGATACAGGTGGAAACTGAGGTACCTCTACTACGTTGCCCGGAACAGACACAGAGGGTACCTGCCTCCTGTAGAGGCGGAACAGGAGTTCGAGTTTGATGCCTTCATATCCTACGCTGACGAGGACCGTGGACTTGTGGTAAGGGACATGAGGCAGAAGCTTGAAGAGATACAAGGACTTAAGCTCTGTATCCATCACCGAGATTTCCTCGTTGGAGAGGCTATTGCAGCCAACATCCTGAACGCTGTCAAATCCAGCAGGAAGACTGTGATCATCCTGTCCAGACACTTCTTGAGGAGCTACTGGTGTAAGTACGAAGTTGAGATGGCCAAGATGGAGAGTATCTACACAGGACGGAACACACTGCTGGTTGTAGTCCTAGAGAACATCCCTGTGAAGGACCTGCCTCCCGATATTGTGGAGTTGATGCGTCAAGATTCCTATGTAGAGTACACGGATGATCAGGATGGTCAGGAAGTGTTCTGGCACAATCTGGAGCGGGCAATACGTACAATGTAGTGTGACGATTCTAATGCAGGGGCCTTTTATGTAGTTTAAGGTTCCTTGCATAATTGCAACATTTTCAGTTCGTTTACACACTAATCTGTCTGCCTATCTAGTCGTTACATATTATCAGCGTTCATTAATGAATTAATGAATATATATATGAGTGAGTGAGTTTGGTTTAACACCGCTTTGAACTCTAAAGTTTAGTTGTATAATATGTGCAACTAAATTCAATAAATTAAATTTCACATATTAACACACCTTTCTGAAAAAAGTGAGCTTATGTCATGGTATTTTTGTTTGGCGTTTGTCGTCGGCGTTTGTAAAATTCTCAGAAATCATGGCACAAATGACACCTGACTTATTCAATAACTTAGAAATTAGATTCGAAATTTAATCAGATTTGGTACATGTGGGGTTCAAACACAAATGCCCCTTAACTGCGACATTTTACAAATGGACGCCACATTGGGGATTGTGAAACATGGCTGAAATATATCTGTTCACAATATAAACAGTTCGGTAAGACACACCTTTTCATATAACTGTTCTTGTGGTCATACTGCAATTTGTATTTAGGACGAAAATAACGAAAACGTTTATTAAAACACCATTGGCCTTGATTGCATCATTGACACAACACTTTATACCGGATCGGTTCGGTCGAGCAGCCTTGGGTTAAAGCGTTCACTCGCCACGCCGAAGACCGGGATTCGATTCCCGACAGGAGTACAATGTGTGAAGCCCATTTCTGGTGTCCCACGCCGTGATATTGCTGGAATATGTCTAAAAGCGGCGTAAAACCATACTCCCTCCCTCCCTAACTCACTCACTCATATCAGATCCTGGAGAGAATTTTATTGATTGATGTTGGATGCATTATTAATGTCACATTTTGAATTCAATAAGACTAAATACATGTAATGAAGATCCTGGATGCTTTATGAATTAAGGATACTAGACAACGCCAATGTCACTATAAAACTACTTTTAATTAGTATATTACCTTCACATAACACTGGCTTCACATGCAATATCACTTCATTGTAATGTATGCTCTGCAACAAGAGATGAAGTCACAGCAGATGAACCCTTGGTTGATATTTACTTCTAATATCATCAAAAGTAGTACATACAAGTAGCAAATGGTATTCGTCATCTATACCTTGATCACATAAAGAACAGTTTCTCATGCCTATATCATTTTTTTGCCACCTTCCATCTTTTTTTCTCAACCGTAATAGTCCCCCTTTAAACTTCACTAAAATATTTCGAAGATTTAACTCACTAATTTCATTAAGATTTTTTTCTGGTTTAAGCAAACTTTTATATTCTCTATAAAGATATATATTTTTGTCTACATGTAAATACGTTTCTAAGAAACATATAATGTCACGTGACCTAAAAGAGTCAAGAAAATCAATGTCATCTAGTTTACTTCGCAGACCATATATGTTGTTCCATGTACATATTGATGACAGAAGACAATTTGACTTCGCTGTCCGATGTATTAATGACATGGCCTGGGAGAATACGACTTTATTATCCCAAGAAAACATTTATTGCACAGTTAATTATCACTAAAATATGATTCAGTACTCCGTCTCGAAGAGTTACTGGTGCACAAGATGGACAAGATGAAAAGTATCTTCATTAATTCCAATTCTGGCGGTAGTCCTTCAGAATGTCCCTGCGAAGGATCTGCATTCTGATATTGTGTAGTAGAGCCAATATTCCTGTGTAGAGAGCAAAGATGATGGGATAATCAAGGCGAATCTTGATCGGGCCCTTTGTTGCCCAGAGACGTTTACTGTGTTTTTTGTGAATCCATCCCACTGGACTGTAAGTGACTGCACTTCAACCTACAGGATCTGTCGGGGTTTTCGAGCAGTATGGGCTTCTCCATTGATTGACTATGATTTGTCAGGAAGATATACTACTCTATATGTCCAGAATTATTTAATTATTTAAAACAACTTTTATTACGTGGTTCCGACTTGCGGAATCTGGAATGGGTAATGTTTGATTTTGATTACTGTTTAAACCACAATTTACGTACAATTGTTATAATGCAGTGGTATAACAGATGTATCTTTTCAAATATTTTAATGGAGTATTGATGAATGATGTCCATTTGCATATTTAATGTCATGACTCAAAAAAAAGTTTTGACAAGATAGGAACATCACAAATCTTGTTCTATTGGTACATGAACCTCAACGAGGAGTTTTCCTAGATTCCAAAATGTTGTATTTTATTTTTGATATACAGCTGGATAGTTGTTTACGTTGTCAGACAATGACTAGTGTGCCCGAACAAGATTCGGGTTTTTGTTTGTTTGTTTTTGCTTGTTTGTTTTTGCTTGTTTGTTTTGTTTGTACGATTACGTTCAACAAACACTGAATGTTACGAATTTGGGGGATTTAAGGACGCTTGATAACTACTGTTAAGATCCGATTTTTCAGGATGTTACTCTAACCCATCACAAAGCCATCTGGAGGTGGTTGATTTCTTTCTCAAAACGTTCTCGGAATTTAAGTTAAAGAACGAAGTATGACAAAGGTCCCTTGTGGTCCACAGGAACATCAACTTTTAGGAACGAATGAAACCAGCACCAATTTTCGATTGCCTTCCCTTGTTTCCAACTTTTGTTATCTTATTATCCCCCGTCACGAAGTGGAAGGGGGATATAAGAATGGGTGCCGTCCGTCCGTCCGTCCTTTCGTCCTTCCATCCTTCCTTCCGTCTATCCGTCACGTTTCGTTTCCGGAGCAGATCTTAAAAAGCGTACCATATTTCTTCACCAAACTTGGCACATAGATAGGTCTAGTGGTGAACTGGTGCCTTTTGATAGTTTGGGATGTCAAAAAACAACAATTTTTTGTGTTTCCATGGCAACGACTTTGATTTAGACTGAAAATGACGGTAGTCCTCGTTTCCGGAGCAGATCTTGAAAACCGTACCATATTTCTTCACCAAACTTGGCACATAATGTCATCTCGCAGTATTGAATACATTTTCCATTCTTGTTGGTAAGTTCTGCATTGCTTGTGTGTATGTTCCTCCAAAAGTGTCATGGACACGGTTGTTGCATTCATTGACTCACTTTATGCAGAAACAGAACTCATTACAAATACAACAGTGTCACTGATCTTAAACCTACTCAACTGTATAAACAATATATATATTCTGGTCAACCATACTCTGTACTACACCTGCTTGATAACGGTGTCAGAACCTACACCGAAATCATCCATCCTAATTGTAATGAAGAAGTTGTTTGTGCTATTGTCTCATCCTTACTCATTCCAAATACAGTAACATATTCTATCATAACTGCAGATGGGAAACGACACCAGTAATAACTTTTTTAGTGCTGCAAATTAGGCCATTTACAAAAAGGCCCAGTGAACATAGTTCACAGGATCTAATGCATTGCACACAACCGGACATGTCATATTGGCGGGGGATATGAGTATTTCATGCTTGTTACTTTTGTTGTTCTTACATGTACATATATATGCTCTCTGCCTCATGGCATTCGTTCACCTGATGAAGGAGTAAGCATATACTCCGAAACGTTGTGTTCCTTATAATAAAGAAGTTGACATCCATAAATTCACTTCCTTATCTTTATCACTTCTAAATGCCTTTCAAAGACTTAAACCTTTGAAATTTTAATAAAATTGATAGAGAATGCCAATATAATGGAACGTATTTTTTTCTTACAACACATATTTGTTTTACTAAAATCAAAAATCAAATGTAGAAGTTGGTAATTAAGAATGGTTCTATGGGCTTTCGGGAAGTGGTGTTTCTGATATTTGAACATGAGAAGGCGGTGTCTTCGAGACATTGAAAACATGATAATGGACTTGGACTTTCTCAAAGTTTGAAACAAGACTCGACTATCAGATTATTGAAAGATTAAATAAGAGGCCGCAAGGATATAGCAGGACTGTTGCTGAAAAAATCATTCACTGACTCTTATATGCCATCACAGGCAGACTGTGTAATCCATGATATACATGGTGATGCATCAGGGTATTGCAGGTGCAACAGGAGTGAATGAGTGAGTGAGTGAGTGAGTTGGGTTTAACGCCGCTTTTAACATTATTCCAGTTATATCACGGCGTGTCAGCTTAATGTGGGAGGAAAGCCCGAAGTGATGCATGTCTAAGACGTTTCCACTTCGGTGAAACCCACGAGCGCGGGTATGGTGGTGACAAACCTAGAAACATAATCGGGGCGAATCAGGATTCGAACCCACAATCATAGGTTTCTGGTGTGCCCAAGGGACGCAACTCTGCACAGCGAATCGCGGCGCCTTAGACGACTGGGCCACCCGTGCCCCCTGCAACACAGGAGCTACTCAGTGTGATCGATTTTAAGTGTGAACTGAAGTATTCAAAAACAAGAGAGCCGATGTTCATTGTCGCCCAATGCGTGTTCATAAAGACATATCCTGGCAAAATAGGTCTGCCACCTTCATTGCGTATAGTTAGGCCGGCACATTTCTGATTTCAATGTCAATTAAAATCGAAAATCACAAAATGTTTTTATTAATTTATTTGCAGCTGAAATGATATTGATATATTACATATGTCAAGAAACTAAGTCACTGAATAAAAAAATTAAAGTAACTGTGATTGGTATAAGTAAACTTTTATCCAGCGAGTGCAATTCAGACAAATCCATGCACCAGGATAGCTAAGTCATGGTTTGTATCTGATGCTACACAAAAACAGACAGGTCTTGGTTTGGGTCTGGTATTTCACCAGGACTACCAGGTCAAGGTTTTGGTATGGTGCTGCACAAGAAGAACTAGGTCTTGGTTTGGGTCTGATATTACATCAGGAGAACCAGGCCATGGTTTGGGTCTGACACTACACTACGACTATCAAATCATGGTTTTGGTATGGTTCTACACCAGGAGAACCAGGTCATGGTTTGATATTACACGTGGAAAGCCAGGTTCAAAGTTTGTTATCTCCCTACTTAAACAACCTTTTAAAGTGAATCTATCATAATCTGTAAATACAATGTTTATCATACATTCTCAAAAAAGAAAGAAACGCACAGTTAGATTTTTAGTAAATTTATTGTCCCTCATAAAGTCGATATATTTAATTTAATATCATAGATACAAATACAAAATTTTGGAGCACAACATGTTGTCGTTGTACAAAGGCATTGAAAACTGTTCCTTGTCATGTCACATAAGGCCACAAGGTGGCGCTGAACTCCGCGGGCAGTAATCACGGCTCTGCATCTCCTCGGCAACAACTGGATAAGTGTACGAATTCTGTCCTGCGGAATTCTGCGCCATTCTGCTTGTAACGCGTTGGTCAGTTGTGGGAGTGTCGATCAGATGTCCCAGATATGTTCGATTGGGTTGAGATCTTGAGATCTCGACGGCCAGGGCAAGACGTTGATGTTGGCATTATGAAGGTAGTGTACCGTGACACGAGCTCCCTGTGGCGGTCAATGATTGGAAGAAAATGAGGTTGAAGAATTTGATTCATGTAGCGATTTGCTGTCACATTTCCCTGAACCACAACCAAGTCAGATCTCGTGGTGTAGGATATGGCTCTCCACACCATGACACAAAGGTCACAAAGGCGGCAAATGGTGCTGTGGTGGACGTTGAAGTGGCGTGTAACATGAGAATGCGATTCCCCTCTTTGGATACGTCCTATGGCGATGTTCCGACCGGCAGCGCTGAGTCTCGGCATTTTGGAACTTGAAAAATGTTGACAATTGAACGACAAATTATTGGCTTATGCTTGCCTTTTTGTAGCAACTGTTTTCCTCTATGACATTTTTGAACAAGTGTGACAACAATGCCGTTTAAGACATTGCAAATCGACAATGGCTGCGCTTTGACGTACCGTTTGTCAAATACCAGGCCACCAACATTTTCCAATAACATATATCCAATTTGTATACCGGATTTTTTGTGTACTCAGGTTCAATGAACTACATACTACCTGTGCGTTTCTATTTTTGAAGAGTGTATATAGATATCTGTGTATTTTCGCTGTGACAATTTTTCTTATTTCTTGCTGTGTCGTGTGAAGTAACGAACGCTTTGAGCTTCAAATAACTAAAGCACATGAATAGGACGTGAGCACTGTCACCATTAACGGTAGGGAATGTAGTTGGAGGAGTGGAGTGAGGGGGAGGATAGTAACAATTGCGGTAATGGTACATAGGTAGTTCTATAGTATTCTGGGCATATTTACCTTCATATTTACATGCAGATTATGAGCACTTTTCGACATAAAGTCAAGACGGAAACGCCCACCAGCTCCCAGATTGAGCTGATTAGAAGGGGTGTGGAATCCTTAAGGGAAGCAGCTTTAACCTGAGGTCGAACTTTTGAATGTGTCTGTTATATTTAAAGGTGAGAGGTGAATCCATAAAGGATAATTGAAGAAGGGACATACTTCTGGCTTCAGCTTGTACTTCAGCTCTCAATGCGTTAATACTATAACGATTTACTGTCGGGTGATACTGGTTATGTGGGAAATCCGACTCTTTTCGCGATCACCTTTGTCATCACTGAGTTTGATCCATTCACATACCTTTCACAGCTGTTTGACCTTTTACGCCCATTGGAATCTGTTTCGGCCGATATTCGAGACAGATCATTCTTTGGCTTGACGTTTTATGTTTATAGAGAGTGCTTTTAGACATATTCCAGCAAAATCACGGCGGGGGACACCAGAAATGGGCTTCACACATTGTACCCATGTCGGGATTTAAACCCGGGTCTTCGGCGTGACGAGCGAACGCTTTAACCACTGGGCTACCCGACCGCCCCTTTATGTTTATACGCAGCTGGGCTTTTCGTTAACCATCACTGCGCATCTTATATAACATAAAGATCAGTAGCTGTAGTCTCAAACGATTCTGTTTCGCCCGTCCGCACAAAAAGGTGACATGAAATGAATACAAACAGATTAAATATATCAAAGTACAAACTATAATTCTTGATTTCTGATTTCTAAAAATATATCATCATTATGATTATGACAATGAATGGGCTCAATGCTGAAAAACGTGATCGCTGGTGCAGCAGCTGGGTTGTTCCCATGAGAATTCCACTCCGTATGATGGCATATCACTGGCATTTGATTGGCGATCAGATGATAAAACCAATATTCACGTGGAGAAAAGCCAAAGCAAAGTTCATCATGAACTTTAACCAGATGCTATGATTTATCTTTGAATGATCTCACGAGGGTTACTGTATTTACACAACCCAGATAACCATTACACAGCTTGGGTTGAAATTGAAAATGTATGGTGAATACTTCCGAGTATACAGTGCGATATTCTGCCAGTGAGGAGCACGTTGGGGTCATCTTAGGGTCACAATTCGCTGCACAGAGTTGCGTCCCTTTGGCGAGCCAGGCACCTATGATCTTGAACTCAATAGGACCGTCATGTTTCCAGGTTTGTCAGCGCCATACCCGTGCTCGTGGGTTCACCACAGCGGTAAACGTCTAAAACATGAATCAATTCGGGCTTTCTTCCTCCTGAAGCCGACACGTTGTGATATAACTAGAATACTGCTCAAAGTGGCATTAAACCAAACTCACTCTTCACTCACTAACGAAACAGGCGGCGTTAATTGTTGGTGCTTTCTTCCAGTACCGTCGTCAGCCAATACCAACATGTAGGACATGGGGTGGTGTAGAAGGAGTAAGATGTCCCGTGGTGGCGTGTCCGTCGTGTGCAGAAAGACAACGCATAGGTCACAGAACTCTTCTCAGACAAGGACAGTGATGTTCATTTCATATTCCACAAGTTATGCCTTGATACCTTTACTCAGGGCTGGTTGGGTAGCCTAGTGTTTAAAGCGTTCGCTCGTCACGCCGAAGTCCCGTGGTCGATTCACCCCATGGGTACAATGTGTGAAGCCCATTTCTTATGTCCTCAACTTGCAATTTTCTAAAAGCTGTGTATAAATCATACTTACTCACTCACTTTATATATAATTTTAGGTTCATATCTATGCAGAACGCTAAGGAGAGAAACATACTTTCAGTGGGATATGTTTACGGACGTATTATACCTTTTCCTCTGCCCAATATGTTTAACAGCAGTGTTGTAAATATGAAACTAATGCATCCAATACATATTTGCTCCTTGACAACGCACACGCATGCCCTTTATTGATACATAAGCAAATATGCGGTTGTGTAGAAACTGTAGTTGTACCCATTTACTTTATACAGTAAACTACGGTTATAACGAACACGCTTATAACGAACTGACGGATACAACGAACTTACTTTTTTGGTCCCGACTATTTGCTGTAGTTATGTTGTATATATGCTTATAACGAACTGCGGTTATAACGAACTAAAATTAGTAGTCCCTTTGAGTTCGTTATAACCGTAGTTTACTGTATTATAAATGGTATCCATTTTCATATGGAATATGTTGATAGTCGGTTCTTTCGGCGACGTCAGTTTGCTGCGTCACATCCTCATGAAGCCTTCGTCCGACTCCAAGTACAGAAACAAATCCGTATGAAAGATTTTTTGACTAATTGATGATACGTGCTATGATTTTCTTAGTTTGTTTGTTTTGTTGCTGTTTAACGCCGCTCTCAGCTATATTCCAGCTATATGACGGCGGTCTGTAAATAATCGAGTCTGGACCAGACAATCCAGTAATTGATATCATGAGCATCTACCTTCGCAAATTGGATACGATGACATGCATGAACCAAGTCAGCGAGCCTGACCATCCGATCCCGTTAGTCGCCTCTTACGACAAGCACAATCGCATGTTAGGCGTGTAAAATCAAATACTGGACTAACACAACACATCATCTACTCACAGTGGCATATATCGAAATTACTGCACGTATGTGTATTCAGCAGCGATGCTAAAATAAAATAACATGTTCTGGATTTATAAAACATATGTTGCTCATATTAGCTCTGTCTAATAAACCAATTAAAACGTAAAAGTCTTATACCTGCATGTCTGTAGCAATACGTGTGAAACGACAGATTCACACTCACGATTCCGTGCATAACTAGAACCACCGCGGTGGGAACATTAATATTATCACCGCAGTGGAAATACTTTTCTGTATTTTCATTTTAGTTTTTGACATTTTGCTTTTGTTTTTGACATTTTCGTTTTAGTTTTTGACATTTTCGGTTCACTTATCAGCGATTCAATATCCACTTTTTACATGATTTTTCACATATTTGTATGACAAATCGTGTTAATTTGCAAAAGGTTACGATAACAGTAAGTGAAATATTGAAAAACAGATTCCAGGTCCATTATGGGTCACCGTACTAAAAGAACGAAGGTTTGAACAAATATATTTCAGATAACTATATTCATGCGTATGTGACCTTGTCAGAAATAATTATACCATAACACACTAATACACTCTCACCATAACGTCATTTACATTCAAACATGCAAGTAACACTCTTAAAACCCAACATGACGTTGGATGTTAGGGTGACAGGTGACATACAATAAATATATATGGAATCAATGGTTGTCGTCCTTTTATTGATCGATTCACGACTAATATATTTAGTAAGGGACAACATGTCCTTATACAATATATCTGGGTAAGGCGACAACAGGTCTCTAAGAACCCTGATCGTAAGAGCCGACGAGATGGTTCGGGTGGTCAGGCTCGGTGATTTGGACGATTGTGTTTCATTGCACCCCAACGGGGTGGATCGTTGCTCACAGTATCCATCGCTGGATTGTCTGACTTGTGCAGACTTGATTATTTTCAGGCCGCCGTCATATATCTAGAACAATGTCGCCTTATCCATCACATAAACAAACATGAAACTACGCACACGAAAATGAGAGACTGTTCTGGTCAGTTAGTCGTCTCCAGCAATCATGTGATATGGTATATAGGTTTCACGAACGTGATACACTAATGAGATTATTGATTGCTGTTATTCTTTTTCATTGTGTTACATTTTCCTCAGCTGTTCTGTTTCCGTGGGAGTAACAAAATATTGACAGATTCATTTGTTAATGACAATGCGGGGAATTCATCTGTTCATCTGCTTCCTTGATGTCCCCCGAGAAGCAGGGGGTCAAGCCTGTCTGTGAAACACAACGATAGCTCCTCTTCAAAAGTCTAATATCCGCTTCCGGGAAGCCGTGTGTAGTAATACATATACGTAGAATGCGGTTACCTTTCGTGTGTTCATTCAAGCGCTGCGTAATGGCACACTTGCCTATCAATCACTCTTATCATCATCATCATCATCATCATCATCATCGTCATCATCATCATCGTTATCACCATCGGGAATGAAATAGAAACACGAGAAACCACAAAAGTTGTTCTTTTTGGTAAAGTAAAAAAGGTCTTATTCAAATTACTTTCTATATGAAGTTAAACGTATGAAACAATTCTAACGTCGTTATTACATAAAATAACATACCATAATTTAAATGCGTGATTAGTTTGTTTGACAATTCAAAGTTGTTTGCCTTCCTTCAGCTTTCAAACCGTTTTCTGCTTGACACGCGGAGGGCATTTCCAAAATGATGGCTGATGCAATTCCCTATTTTAACAATGTTTCCATGCTTTCTTCAGGTAAACAGTTGACTTGCCTTTGTATGTGTTTGTAACGGGTTTCACCAGTGGAAGGGTACTCTCATATTTTCGCGAACACCATGTACCGTCACTATTTGATAGTTATTCATAAGCACATACTTATGGAATCGTCGGAATCGTACAATAGACTCTGACGACTATGGAAGGGTTTTGTCACTTTTCGGGAAATAAACATATTCCAAATTGAATCTGATAAAAACTTTTATTTAGTGAATGTGTGAGTTTGTGAGTTTGGTTTAACGCCGCTTTTAACAGTATTCCAGTTTTATCGCGGCGTGTCAGCTTAATGTGGGAGGAAAGCCCGAAGGGATTCAGGTCTCAGACGTTTACCACCCCGGTGAAACCAACGAGCACGGGCATGGTGCTGACAACCCTAGAAACATAATCAGGGCGAACCTGGATTCGAATCCACAATCGTAGGTTTCTGGCATGCCCAAGGGACGCAACCTGCACAGCGAATCGCGGCGCCTCAGACGACTGGGCCACCCGTGCCCCCATTTAGTGAATGTGAACGTAGAATTGAACATTTAAAGAGGACAGTCTCATCCGTACATAAACAGTACATGGGGGTATCTTTAATAAGTGACATTAGAGTTGTTTACTGTATGTAAGAAGAATAACTAAAGGCCATTTTTAACTTTTGGTGGTGGGGCCGTTAGACCTCAGCGACGAATATGCAATAAGGTGGAAAAAAACACACACACAGAGTTATTTCCACTTTTAAATGCAGTGTTTTTCTTATCTGTGAGGCGAGGGGATAGCCCAGTCATTTAAGAATTGAACATCAGTTTGGATGGGTTCATTGAAGTGTGAACGATTTCAAAGCGCTGGTTAAACTGTGTGAACCTCCGAGCTTAACGATGTCAAAGCGCTGGTTAAACCAGTTTGTGAAGAGGTGTGTTTCGAGTCGAACGGGGGCATATGATATTTACTGCTGTTGAAAATGACGTTCATGGAGCAGTTATGGAAAACACCCCGACGCGTGAACCCTCTCATGGCACTAGCAAATTTGGAATATCACCGATTCATGAATGTGTTGCTTGTGTTTGGATAATCGCAAACCTATTCGGACGATGCGGAATGAACTGGTGGGGGTTGAACCGAGTGCTCTGAAACTTGTGTGTTTTGTGATAATTTTCAACGTCAGGGTATGTTATATTTGGAGTTTGGGAATTGTCGTGAGATGGACCTACTGTATGACCTGATACTAGTTTCATTTCTGTGCCTCGTCATTCCTCCTGTGGCGCCGATTCTCGGCCTAGAATGCACGGAGAAGGTCGGCCAACTCAAACCGGAATAGTAGATTTCTAATTCCGTCTACGGATATTTTCTCGACTCCGATGACCAATCGATAAAACAGGTAGGCAAGTTTTGGTTTTTTTAAATTTTAGTTTCTTTCCTTACCTTTTTATGTTTTATGGTTTCTCAAAATTTTAGATTTTTTCCCCGATACGATAGTAAATTGGATTTTAGTTTGGGATTGATCAGGAGCAGTCGCGTTTGCTCTGTCAGCGGCCACATCTGAGCAGGGTACGACATTGTTTTCATTGGTGCAAAATTCCTGTTATTTACGAAAACAAGGTATCAAAGTCAATATCCCCCAATAAATCAATTTCGTTCACCTCAGTAATTTTACAGATTTAATTTTCTTCACTTGCGTTATATTAGTATTGAAAGATAACCATTCCATATCCAAATCATCGCAAGGACAATCCATTTTGTTTCATGTAGCAGCTAGACGACATCAATCACCAGAACCAAAGGCAAAGGCAAAACTACTAAATTAATTATTTTGCTGATAAACGCGGGTATAAAAAGAAAATAGAACAACGAGTTGATCGTAAACACCGATCGAGAATTCGGGGAAACCCCGGAAAGTAGTTCCGGCAAAAGTTCACACGATCAATTTCACAAAAAAATTGTTCACATCGTGTGAACTTTTTCTGTCCGTTCACAGCAGTGTGAACTCCAAATATCAGATCACGTGACTACCCCTTCAGCCAATCAGCATGAAAGAAACAGTGTAAACTTCAAAGTATGAAATTATTGAAACATAAGGGGCACGGGTGGCCCAGTCGTCTAAGGCGCCGCGATTCGTTGTGCAGAATTGCGTCCCTTGGGCACGCCGTGATATATCTGGAATACTGTTAACAGCGGCGTTAAACCTAACTCACTCATTCACTCACTCACTCATTCACTCACTCATTGAAATAGATTCACCGCGGAGGAAACACTTGTCAAAAATTTACTTTTTAAATCCCGTAATTTCCATTTCAATTTGTGCCATTTCAAATTATACTGTATTTCTATCGCTTAATATTCTTTTTTATATTTTCACTTCAATGTTTATATTTCTGTGTTACTAATTGCGTTTTCAGGAGATTTCATCAATATTTCAGGTTTTCTTGTTATTGATTTTTTTGTGCCTTTCAGACGAAACAAAGTATATATTTTCCTATTCTGTTTCTCACGTTTTCACGCATGCTTTCATCAAAAGCAGCAATGTGGAAAGGTCCTAAAGAACCTATTAATTCAGTTACCGGGAAAATTGCAAAACTGTTCAAAACCAGTGTCCGTGCATAGAAAGGGGTAAATGCAATACTCAGGCTTCTACGAGAGCGTCCTTGTACCCAGGCCTGTACGAGAGCGTCCTTGTACCCAGGCGGCGAGGATAGTTGCTCATGTTGTCGACCACTCTTCGAAATCGTTCCAGATATTATAAATAAGCAAGCAGTAATCCAACTTAAAATTCTTAAATGTTGAGTTTTGTCCTTCATACTTCTGTAATACGTCGTATTATTATCAAATATTGCGAAAATCAGTATCTCTCGATCAAATATGTCGCAGCGAGGTAGCTGACGAATAATATCAAGCAGTGTTTGATTAGCTGCGTGGTCACATGAATGGGGTGCACGGCCATGTGGAGATATCGACTATTTAAACCACGGTTCCTGGAGGGAGATAGGGTGAGGCTCATTTCCTTCACAGAGCGATGCCAGGTTGCATGATCAAGGTGAGGATACTGCTGTTTTATTCATACCTTTCAGACAATTCTAGAATACAAACAATTTCCATTTTTTAACATCCGTAAGTTGTGAAACATCTCAAAGTTTATTGATAATTCGCATGGCTACTGGCGAAGGTTTATAATCTAGCATATCATACTTTGGATACAATGACAATTGTTATAATTGTAAATTCATTGAATTACTAATGTTGGTTATTATTATGTTGGCAACAGAGAATACATACCGGTACAATCAGTCCTATTTCCTTGAACGTTTTCAAAAATTTATTCATTGAGTCAGTGTTGTTTTACGGCGCGAAACATATCACTTAAACGCTAGTAGTTAAAACAAATCACATGCTTTTATAGATATTTTCCGTTATAATTGATGTATAGTGCTTCTTCCGATTCTATAAACATAAACATTTTGCAACTGTACCATGATGTATCCACAATCTGTCGCCATAGACGCCAAGACACCAGGTCACCATGATAAACTTACTGGCCATAGTCACCTTGATAAACTTACTGGATATAGTCACCTTGATACACTTACTTGCCATAGTCACTATGATAAACTTACTGGTCATAGTCACCATGATAAACTTACTTGCCATAGTCACCTTGATAAACTTACTGGTCATAGTCACCATGATAAACTTACTGGCCATAGTCACCTTGATAAACTTACTGGTCATAGTCACTATGATAAACTTACTTGCCATAGTCACCTTGATAAACTTACTGGTCATAGTCACCTTGATAAACTTACTGGCCATAGTCACCTTGATAAACTTACTGGCCATAGTCACCATGATACACTTACTGGTCATAGTCACCATGATAAACTTACTGGTCATAGTCCGGTGGGTTCCGCCGGGATTTGCTTGCCCTGTTCGCGGCCGCCTGGTGTCGTCACTGGTTTCCGGTGGGCCGTGTTGTCACTGCTGTTTCGTCTTTGCGCCCAATGGAGTCTGTTTCGTTGGATGGTCGAGACAGGATGTTCTCTGGCGGTGACGATTTATATTTCAATCATTTCGATTTTGTTTTACTTTTTCATCCTCAGGATTTATGCAGAATTTATCTCCACAAGATGACAAAATGTCCAAATGACGTCCTCAGATTATCTTTTAGAAAATAATGCAGTTTTAATTAGATTGAAAGATATTAAGATATTTCACTGATTTTCAAATGTAAGACAGTGTTATGGCGTGTCGCTTTACCCTGCCATATTTCTGAGAGCATTGTGACTAATATCATTTATTGATGACGAATCATGCAATAACAACTGTCTGATTATTATTTACTGTCTGTGTAAGAGGAGAAATATTACATTTTACAAACGATGAGATATATTGTAGTACATGTATGCTGGAATACCGACCATGTTGCGTATTGAATAATGCTGACAGCTTCGTGCAATACCCAAAGTAAATCACTCACTTTGTACATTTATATAGACAAACAACTTTATAAATTTGTTAAGGCATAATAAACTTCATGTACATTTTCCTTTTAACCAGTATATTTTGTGTGGATCCGACTAACTTAGAATGAGTGTCGGCTTCATGTTGGAGAAACGCCCGGAGTGATGCAGGTCTTTGACAGTTACTACTTTGGTGAAACCCACTATCTCGGCTGGGGTGCTGACAAACCTAGGAACACAATGAGGACAAACCCGTGTCTCGTACCCACTATGATAGGTTTCTCTGCACCGGGAATTGCAAAATAGAGGACTTGGCCATTTGCACACTACTGACATATCAACACTAAAAAATACTATAGTCCCGTTAGACTCAACATTATTTGTTTGTGACGGGTGACCACCGGTGGGGCAGGATACTGTTACGTGTCGATTCCAAAATTGAAACAATATGTCAATCCAGAAATCTGTACGTAAAATAATTTAGCGTGAAATCAACATACAACCAACATATGGTATACAATCAACAATTGTATTCCACAATTAACTAGGTTTACAAATCAATACAAATTACTGCACTGCAATGACAAAGGTAGTATGCAATAGAGTGGTAGTACAATATTCAATGGCAATATCAAACACAAAAGATGATGGCAGTGGTGAAAGCGGAAAGTTCATTGATAATAACAGTGGTCAAGCTTCCAAGATAGGGCTAGGGGACCGCCACCGTGGTCTAGTGGTCGAGCGTCTGCCCGGAGAGCGGAAGGTCGGCGATTTGATCCCCGGCTGCGTCATACCAAAAGACGTTAAACTATGGTACTTTTTGTTACCCTGTCTGGCGCTAAAGGTGCTAAAACAAGGACAGATCGGCTCGGAGTCAGTATACTGTATCTGAGTGGCTTATTCACGTTAAAACTGGGGCATGGTATCTCAGAGGGATAGCACTTAAAAAAGGGCATTAATCCCGACTAGTACAAGCAGCCACACCTTAACAAACACGTGCATGCACGTCGCTATATAAGTGCAACAATCTTGAACGCAACGTTAAACCCCATGTCACGTCACCACCTCACATCTCACCATGGGCCTAGGCCGGGTGTCCGGGATGATAAGTGATTTTCACACGAAAGCTGATCTTGATGTAATATCAGATGAAATGTGAGATGATACAGGTACGCGTCCGCTCCACTTGTATAGTCTACCTTGCTTCCAGAACTTTCCACACAGTGCTAGACCAGCACAGTCTTACTCGAACATCACAGAATATTCCACATGATTCTATAACGTCTTGATATCCATCCATGCTATTGCGGATGTTTACAAATAATTGTAACATCTAAATGTAATAACTTCCTCCCCACTGCTTACATTAAATAGTACTACATTCCTCATAATTAATGAACTTCTACGGAATCGAAACAGAACCAATGTTATACAGTTACAATCATTGTTAATACACTGCCATATAACCATACACTTACATATCATAACTATTTTGATAGTGATTCATAAACACATGCTTATGATAAAGTCGGAATCATACAATCAACTCTGTTGGTGGCATCAATTTCTTATGAATATGGAAAGGGTTTTGTCGCTGTTATTTCAACTCCCGACGATATAGACCGAGGTTCATTCGACTAAGAAGGATAATAAATTAAAATGGTAATGGTCATTTCGACCGAGCTGTTTGATTATAATTATTTGATTCACGAAAATTAAATGCGTGAAAGGGCTGTCGCCACTGAAAAATTGGTCCAACTTTGATCGTCTTGGTGGAAACACCTGTTCGTGATCAATAACAGAAATGTGGAGATTCCCGGAACCCGTGCTTGTCGTGCGAAGGCGACAACATGGATCGTGTGATCAGGTGACCTAATTGTAAGCGTGTCATCGTACCCCGATAATGTGAAACGTTGCTCATAATATCAATCACTGGTTTGTCAGGTCCAGACTCGATTATTCAGACACCGCCGTCATAAAGCTGGAATACTGCTGAGTGCGGCGTTAAACAACAAACAAACAAATCCTACCCCTCATTCATTCTTGTGGAGCACAGGTGTGGTGCGGACAAATCTATGAGCATATATAAAAGCTATCTCCTGCAGCCTGTGCTTGTGAGGCCACACTAGAATTGCGACGTAAAACAAAAAATCCAGAAAAGATAATAATGAGGAAGACACAAAGCCATTTAAGAACTATGTACAGTGGAAATAAAGTGTAGTCAAACACATTATACAGCTAAACAGACAGACAGACAGACAGACAGACAGACAGACAGACAGACACACACACACACACACACGCACGCACGCACGCACGCACGCACGCACGCACGCACGCACGCACGAACACATGCACGCGCGCCAAGGTCCATTGGTCATACATTACACTTTTTGAGACACACTCTGAACGTACCTCATGTCTCTGCTCATGAAATCTTATGACAAATGTCAACTTTATTTCTTGGCGTTTACCACAAAACCCGTAGTGAGGCAGTTCTCAAACGTTTCCCTCTTTAGTGAAACCCACGAGTACGGATACGATGCTCACAAACCAAGAATCATAATGAGGGCGAACCAGGATTAGAACCCATGACCACTGGTTCCTGGCACGCCTAAGTGGCGCAACTCTTCACCACGAATTGTGGCGAAATAGGTTCCTAGGCCACCAGCGCCTACAGATTGCCTATTAGGTAGAACCATACTCAGTTCAAGTCAATCAAATTTTAACGACAAAATCATTTACGCCATTTATAATCCATGCAAAATACAATCTATGTTGACTAATTATAACACTTCTTTGAATATTTACGGTATCATTAAACTACAGATATTATTTTAAAAATCTCTTCAGAAGCATTTGTTTGTTTATATCAATGGCAGTAGCTGTACCCATTGTATTTTCTCGTGACTAGACCAATAAGTGATCAGAGCTGCATTGAACCGAATACATAATATAAAGTAGCCGTGGTTATTCTTGGTTGAATGTATTGTTGGTGTATGCCTGTTGGGTGTATGCATGGTTGGTTAACATAGGTGTATTTTATTGTTCTAAAATAACAGCTACATGTATTTGTATAGTCAAATCAGTTCAGATCACAGCAATTAATTTTGATTTCTTTGCAAAACGGATCTTCTTTAATGAAAAAGTATTTGGTCTGTATTTTCGACTTAAATTCACAATAGTTACTTAGGACTCAAAAGCCAAATGAATCCAAACATATATTTCACTACAATACATTTAACTCAAAGTGTCAAAGTAATTGCTCATGTCACGTAGACAAAATAAAATTACAATGGTAAAGCTAGATATACACAAGGTACCAATGTAAATGTATAAAGGAACTGATGCCGACATTATGAAACAAACACCTGAGGTTGACTCTGTAAGGAAAGCGACGTCGCCTTTACTGTAAATAAAGAAGTTGTTACCCATAAATTATCTCTACTTTGTCATCCCCCAACTTCTAAGTAATGCCTATCAAACAATTCAGCGACAAAATCATTTCCATATTCAGAAAAAAATATTTTCGATTGTACGATTCCTACTATATCACGAGCATGTGTTGATGAATCACTGTCAAATAGAGGCAATACCAGGTGTTCGCGAATTAGCCCAACCCATTTATTGTCAGCCAATCAGGAAACGGGCGTTCGTTAGTAGGCATGGCCCATCATTTTCAGTTTATGCAAAGATGAACGCAAAAATACTTGTTTGGTTAGCCACTAATATGCCAAGGAATCACTTGCAATATACTTATTTTAGACACTGCTATTATGCAATTATATATGATATCTACGCGATTAATCACAAAGAGCAATGAAGAACGAAGCTGTATATGGTTTATTTCACGATGAGACAGTGTTATATCATGAAGTCAATTCTTGAGATTCGAATATGCGCTCGTCATATATTGGACGACGATATTTTTGAGAGGGAAGTGTCTTGTGAGTTGTCGCCCACAGATCTAGCTGGGCTATGCATGTAAACGCAGTGGCCGAACGTTCGAATCCAAAAGTGGGAGAGATATGACAATCGGTATCAGGAGAATCGACGAGAAGATTGTGAGAATATACGGGAAATAAAAAACAGCTCGTAGAAAGGACTTGTCCGACATTTCCGATGTCGGATTCTATTCAGGGAGTCCTCATTATTGAACTTTGGGTATATATTTTTAAGCTAGAACATTTTATCAACATCCTTAAACTCGTGGTCGTTTTTCGTAGATCGTTGTTCACAAATCATTCACTTGATTGTCTAGTCCATACTCGATCTCGTTCAGTCCAACCCCGTTTTAAATTTCAAATCCATGTATTTTTGAGTAACACATGGGTAGTGAGTGTGTGAGTGAGTGAGTGAGTGAGTGAGTATGGTTTAACGCCGCTTTTAGCAATATTCCAGCAATATCACGGCGGGGGACACCAGAAATGGGTTTCACACATTGTACATGTGGGCAATCGAACCCAGGTCACTTTAACCAAAAGGCTCCCCCACCGCCCCTAGTATGTGTGTAAAGACAGATTTATCAATGAATACGTGAGTGAATGTAGTTTTATGTCCGTCAGGCAAGCTTTTATCTTATTCCTCTCCGGGGTACCAACGGGGGTGTTCTACAATATTGCGGTATTGCTTCAATAGCATCAATTTTCAATTTAGAAAAAAATAGATAAACAATACATTCATATATTAATATTGCATGTGAAATTAAACCGTTAACGTATCACTATCAGGATCCTTTTTAACACTTTTTTCCACATTTTTAACTCTTACCTATGGATTTTGCTTCTCTAATAATCTTATGTTTTTTTAAACGTCCGCCCTTGGACACGCCAGAAACCTATGACTGTGTGTTCGATTCTCGGTTCGCCCTGATTTTGTTTCTAGGTTTGTCAGCACCATACCCGTAACTCGTGGGTTACACCGAAGTGGTAAACGTCTGAGACCTGCATCACGTCGGGCTTTCCTCCCACATTAATCTGACACGCCGTGATATAACTGGAATACTGTTCAAAGCCGCGTAAAACCCAACTCACTCACGCCTTATTTAGTTAGACGTTTGACTGAATAATGATATAGTCGACAGACAAAAACCAATGATGAAGGGACATCTGACATGATACACGTACTGACTTTCATGTGCACAAAGATATTTGATTATTCAAGTGAGTTAAGGAGTGATAAAAACGATCTGCAAGTGATTCCAAGACAAGAGACTAGAAACATCTGTGGCCAAAAGCACACGTATTTACAATATAATGTTTTTCTGCGCACACTGTCGAAAACTTTAATAAATATTTAAAATTCACATCGGCACGGGATTCCGTGGTATTTCATTTGCTATTTTAAATCTTGTTTGTTTGTTTTCGTGTTGTTTAACGCCACACTCAGCAATATTCAAGCTGTATGAGTCTGGACCAGACAATCCAGTGACTGATATTATGAGCATCGTTCCACGCAATAGGATGACATGCATCAACCCAGTCAGCGAGCCTGACCACCCGATCCCGTCAGTCGCCTCTTGCGACAAGCGTAGTCGCATGGGGTGCTGTTGACCTGTTCTGACCAGGCTATTCACGGGTTGGCTATTAAGGATGTCAATAAGCCAAAAAACATTCTCCCTGACGGACTACTATTTCCTGATTGGCTGATAACAGAGAGGGCGGGGCTTGAGTTGCATTATTGTGCTGAACTCTTACACTGATCATGATTTCATAGTGTCACCTTTTTGTTTTTACTTTTTATTATCAGAAATGACTTCAATATATACTTGCGTGTATTGAGAAACATAAAATGCGGTGTTCTGTTCAATCTTGATATCAGTTCTTAACAAACATTGATCAACGTGTCCGTGTGCACGTGCCCAGTGGACGCACGGCTTCATTTCTTTTATCATATTAGCTTCAAGCAAATCTCACGATTCAGGTTATCGCCAATCCTAATCAATGTATTGTTTGGTGTCTTTCAAACTAACCATTATCAAAACAGGTTGTTTTGTCATGCAAGGAAGAGGTCTGTTATGGCAACCTGGGCATCATACAAATGGCATTGTTGCCATGATATCCTGTCATCAGCCATTTTTAATGATGTTCTTCTGCAAAACGTGGTTCGTCTGTCTGCAGCTTTATCCTCATGACTGCGGTATGTAAATAATCGAGTCTAGACCAGACAATCTAGTGACTGATATCATGAGCGGCGATCCACGCAAGTACGATGACATGCATCAACCAAGTCAGCAAGCCTGACCACCCGATCCCCATAGTCGGTATGCATAAAAATGAAGGGAACTAGTTACGATGAAAAATATATGCGTCCCTTATCCATTGGAAAGACTTATGTTCATCTCAGGGATCGACATCTGTGGTGTGGTGTGGTGCGGTGCGGTGCGGTGCGGTGCGGTGCGGTGCGGTGCGGTGTGGTGCGGTGCGGTGCGGTGCGGTGCGGTGCGGTGTGGTGTGGTGCGGTGCGGTGCGGTGCGGTGCGGTGCGGTGCGGTGCGTGCGGTGCGGTGCGGTGCGGTGCGGTGCGGTGTTGGTGTTGGTGTTGGTGTTGGTGGTGTTGGTTGGTGGTGTTGGTGTTGGTGCTGTTGGTGCTGTTGGTGTTGGTGTTGGTGGTGTTGGTGTTGGTGTTGGTGGTGTTGGTGGTGTTGGTGTTGGTGTTGGTGGTGTTGGTGTTGGTGGTGTTGGTGGTGTTGGTGATGTGTTTGTGTTGTGTGGGTGTTTGTGTTTGTGTGCGAATATGGATGTGGATGTGGTGTGGTGTAAGCGTTTTGGATTTGGGAGAAGACGCAGATGTCTGAGAGTCAGAGCTTTAAAGCATATCATTCAGGAGCCAGACAATCTGCTTGGGACCCACAAAACATGTCCAGAGAACGAGACATATTTCGTTTAAACCCTGAGGACAAATTCTTTTACAGCATTTTCGGTAAAAGATGATTTTTTTTAAAACATTTGATTGTAATTCAAGTTCATGAACAAAACCCGCATGAAGCCCTTCCTAGGTGTCCCACGCCATGATGTCACTGAAAGTGAACTATGACCTCCCGCACCATTTATTGCACCAGTTTCCCTTACAAAGTATCACTTTGAGATGACATTCTTATTTCTGCTTTTCTTTGCAGGCATGCGTGTTCAAAACCTGATGATCCACGCCAAGAACATCAATCTATACCTCATAAATTCAAACGGATTCGTGAACTTGACACATCATTGTTTACCTTGTCACCTGAATATTATCAAATTAGAAATGAAGGTTCAACGCAAACAAAAACTCGGTTTGGAAGTAAACTGTGTTGAGCCATTGAGTCTTTGCAGCGCCTGAAACGTACCTACAATGGTGTTCAGCAATGTCGTGGTCAACACCAGATATTGATAGGAAACAAATCATCCACGTAGAACCCTTTGCTAGAAGCAATACAAGGGATTGAAAGAACTCTTTACAAGGACCTATATACAAGTGCCATGATGTCAAATACATCAGTTGTCAACACCACCGAATATATAATAGCTTCATATATTGACTTATATGTCCCTCCAATTTTGGTTGTCATGGGAACAATTTGTAACGTTTTGGTTGTCATGGTAATGCAGAGTCGTTATTTCAGGAATGTGTCGACCTCCTTCTACATGAGCGTAAATGCAATCACTGACATTGCAAGCCTCGATATCGCTCTGCCCGTTCATTGGCTGTACGTAAATTATCCATGGATCTTTCTTCGTAATCCTGAGTTTGACGATATGTGCAAATTTTTCAATTTCTTTGGATGGGGATCTAGTGACTTTGGAATTATTTTGACCGTTGCAATGACAACTGAAAGGGCAATCGCCATTACATTTCCTTTACAAGCCAGTAAATGGTGCAGCAGGAGACGGGCAAGGGTTGTGATAGTCGTGCTCTTCTTCGTTATTGTGGTGAAGGAAGTTCATTTCTTGTTCAAGTCTGTTATCGTCCCGAAAGATCAGACAGATGTGCTTTGTTATGTTGACCTGAGCAACCCTCATTATCAATATTTTTATTCAAGTGTCTGGCCATGGGTCCACAACATGTTTCTACTTCTTTCCTTTGCGATAATCATGGTGAGCAATCTCGTGATTTTCAAGAACGTGAGGAAATCGGGAAACAGTACCGTTTCCGGCAGAGGTCAGAAGAGTGTTAGGAACAAGACGAAGATAGACTCACGCGGACGGCAACTGTCCGTCATGCTGATAATAGACTCATTTACGATTGTCGCATGCACAGTCCCCTTCTCTATTTTTACGACACGCCCAAGCACGCTTTCAGATTTTGGCAGCTCTCCACAACAACAAGGGTTAGGCAATCTGTTATTTGGCATATCGTTTTATTTGCTCTACATTAACAGGTGTGCGAACTTCTACCTGTACTGTGTAAGTGGGGGACGATTTAGACAGGCACTTAAACAGATCTTGTGTTGCCACAAACGTGCTCTGCCAAGGCGTAGTGTCATTGGGACCATCAGCAGATCTAGTTTGAATGATGATACAACGGCAAACGGGAGACGGAATTCCCAGTTTTCAACCACATCTGACATTGTGTCAACACGTCCTGAACATTCACAGCATCTGTGATAACGTTGTCCAAGATGAACTATTTTTAAATCTCAAAGGTATGATGCGTACCTCCATTACACCAATTTAAGAGTTTATACGATCGTCTATTATTTCTCTTCGAGCAGAATAAATTCTGTACATGGCTTTGGTTTTGCGTTTCTACACATGCTCCTAAATGTGTCCAAAGCACTTCCTATCGGTGTGTAACTGGAGGCACGGGTGACCCAGTCGTATAAGGCGCCGCACTCCGTGCAGAGATGCGTCATTGCGGCGTGCAAGAAACCGATGACGGCGGTTTCGAATTCCAGTTTCGCCCAGATTATGTAAAAAGGTTTGTCAGCACCACTCTTGGCTTCAGTAAAGTGGTAAACGCCTGAGACCTGCATCCCATCGACTTTATGTGCGGTGTGTTGAGAAGATGAGCAATCATGCAAAGTCCTTCGCTTGGATGAAGTCGTCTGGCCTGAAAAGTGAAACAGAAGGCTTTCTGTTTGCTGCTCAGGACCAGTTAGTTCCCACTCAAGACCGTCAATGTGTGATTTTGCATCAAAATGTAAATATGAAATGTAGATTATGTAATGAATTTAATGAGACTGTCCAACACATTGTGAGTGGATGCCCAGCTTTGGCACATGTCCTAAACGACATGATTGTGTAGCTCGATCATTTTATTACCGTCTTCGCCATGCATGTTGTTCTGACACACAGGTCCACCCATGGTACGACCCGGTATATGAGAGGGCGTCATGGAAAATGATAACACAAAATTCTTTGGAATAGGCCAATTTACAGCCTTAAACGTATCCAGGCCTTGTCCTTTTTGATAAATCCAATGAAATAATTTATATCATTGAATTTTCTGTCCCCTTTGACACTAATGTGATTGACAAGATTGAGGAAAAACATGGCAAATATGCTGACCTCGCCTTTGAAATGTCACGCTTGCATCCAAAGTACCAAGTTGTCCGACTCTCCATTGTTCTCGGTGCCTAAGGTTTGGTACCTCCCAATCTGTTGACTGACATTGAGAGAGTACCCGGGTTTGCTATGTACAGCCCTTCTGACCATCTGGGTAATGCAGAAGGCTGCACTGTTGGGGAGTCTTCACATTCTCCGAAAAGTTCTGGGTGGGTTTGACGAGGCTGTCACGGCTGCGTGAAGAGGGGGCAAGAGCCATGAGCTGATAATGAGCCTAACCAGCCTGACTGATCACCCTAACCCCCTTTGCTGCATTTTTTATTTTACTCTGTAAATAATAATAATAATAATAATAATAATAATAATAATAATAATAATAATAATGATAATAGTAATAATAATAAATATAAAAAATAAATAAATATTTCTGCAAAGCAGCAATGGCGGGCTCCAAGTTACACTGTGCACAAACGTCCATGTTCGAATCCTCAAAGGGTTTGTTAGCACCAAATCACATTTAGGCACAACTTGCAGGGTATGGCCTCTACGAAATTGGCGTGTGCTAAGTCTGTTCTAAACCCATTTCCGACATCAAACATGTTCGAATCCTCAAAGGGTTTGTTTGTACCAATAATGTCAAAAGATAGTAACCGTTTGCAGGACATCACCGCTACGAAATCCAGGGGTGTCCCAAATATTAATCAAATATTACCACCAAGTGGTGTTACTTTTTTCATGCACCCAAGAACAGACAATAAGATGCATATGACACACTAACTACATGTAAACTTGCAATAGTTTCTGTCAACAAACTAACAAGATATGATTGTTAAAGTAAAATTTCGGTAATTTTTTTTTATCAAAATCAAAATACAATACAACCGCAACTAAAACAGATATCCAAAAGAGGCTGTAAGAGTTTGCTGTGTTATGTATGGAGACAATAATTAGAGAGTTTGAAAGCATTTGATGCAGTGGACTCGGAATTGTTTGCGTTTGAAGACAGGTACCCAAAAAACACTGTGGAAACCTTGAATCCAATATGGCTGCCAAACAACGTGACCAATGACCAAAGTCAAAGAACAAAAACTGAGGTACATATGGCACACTAACTTCATGTAAACTATCAATAGTCTCTGTGGAGAACCTTACAAGATATGATCTTCAAAGTAAAATTTCGGTGAAAAGAATGATCAAAATCAAAATCCAATATGGCCGCAACTAAAAAAGATATCCAAAATCGGCTAAAAAAGTTTGATGTGTTATGTATGGAGACCATTCTCAGAAAGTTTGAAAGCATTTCCTGCAGTGGATTCGAAGTTGTTTGCGTTTGAAGACAGGTACCCAAAAGACACTGTGAAAACCTTGAATCCAATATGGCTGCCAAACCACGTGACCAATGACCAAAGTCAAAGAACAAAAAAATGCCAAGGAGCTCAGCAGCAGATACATTAAGGTTTCAGAGTAATCAGATACATCTTCAAAAATTCTTGTTTCTTAGTTATCTGCCCTTGGCCTTTTGGCCTACGGCTTTGGATTTTGGTCTACACACACATACAAAATTTGAACAAAATCGAGTCAGTGGTTAGTTTGCTAGCTCTGGTAAAAAAATCGGCGGAATGATAAATAATGAATAATAATAAATAATTCGGCTTGGAGCCCTAATAACTGATTTATATAGTGCCCAATATCCATTATAAGATGCTTAACGATCCTCATAATATATAGAACAATTTACACAAAAAGAAGATGTGCAGAAAAGATTGTCTTCACTGGGTGCCAATGAAGGGATTGCAGACAAGGATAAGACACAAAGCGATGAGATGTTGAAGAAAAGTGAATTGCAGTAATCCAACAGTGGGTGTAAAGGAAACATGATTTGAAGAGAGATTTGACTATGTTGTGCCTGATGGATTCTGATATTTAAGGCACATGTCAACACATAAAGATAGATTGTTTATCATTTTTGAAACTGTTGCACAAAATGCTGGGAAAACTTGTTTAGCCTTATGTTTTATGTCTGAAGTCTGTAAAAGATGTGTTTTGGCTCCTCCTTTCAGAGAAAAGATGTATATCTTAAGCATATTAAATGATTGGTCCCATTTTTTTCAAATAGAGAGGTCGTTCTAGGAAACACGTATTGCTCGATCTAGATTCTGCCAGAACACTTCCTGACCATCCTGATCATCCGTGTACTCTACATAGGAATCTTGACGCATCAACTCCACAATATCGGGAGGCAGGTCCTTCACAGGGATGTTCTCTAGGACTACAACCAGCAGTGTGTTCCGTCCAGTGTAGATACTCTCCATCTTGGCCATCTCAACTTCGTACTTACACCAGTAGCTCCTAAAGAAGTGTCTGGACAGGATGATCACAGTCCTCCTGCTGGATTTGACAGCGTTCAGGATGTTGGCTGCAATAGCCTCTCCAACGAGGAAATCTCGGTGATGGATACAGAGCTTTAGTCCTCGCATCTCTTCAAGCTTCTGCCTCATGTCCCTTACCACAAGTCCACGGTCCTCGTCAGCGTAGGATATGAAGGCATCAAACTCGAACTCCTGTTCCGCCTCTACAGCAGGCAGGTACCCTCTGTGTCTGTTCCGGGCAACGTAGTAGAGGTACCTCAGTTTCCACCTGTATCTGTACACGACGCCTGTCACGGTTAATGCCAAGACCAGCATAATGAGACTGACCATCCCAATCACCACCCCAGTGTAGGATGCACAGTTCTTCTCTAGTTCCATGATGATTTCTGGTAGATTGGCCATGTTCTTTTCGCCACCATCTACCTCTGTACAGGATAGTTCCTCCATATCATAAACACTACTGCCTTTCATGTTTAGCCACTTTAAGAAGCTCAGCGTCTCACATGTACATCTCCATCGGTTCTTATGAAGCATTATAAGCAATCCTTTGCTTGTATTGTCATCAATCTGATTCCTAAAGGTTACATCAAGCTGCTCAAAGAGATTTTCAGAGAGGTCCAAAAGTTTCAGATTCCTCAGATCCCCAATATTGGCATTCCACGTATTCAAATAATTGGATCGAACACTCAGGTATTTGAGATATTCTAAGCCCTTAAAAATGTCCCCTGGAAGAGTATTTAGTTTATTATTTGCTAGGTCCAGATGTTCAAGATTGGATAGCTTACGAAATGTTTCATTCTGCAAAGAGTAGCCAAGATAATTGTAGCTGATGTTCAGTATTCTCAAGGAAATGAAATCATCAAAGAAGTGTGTGCTTATTAATTCACAATAATTGTGCGATCCATCAATGAATTCCAGATGATGAAGCCCGATAATCGGCCCAGACCACTGTGTAAAGAAATTATAAGACAGATCCAAAACCTTCACTCTGTTTTCACCAAATGTAATTCTAGGGATGATGTAACTCAGTTTTGAGTTGCTGGCGTTTGCATGTGTTCCATTCGGTGGAATGTTAATGGTGAAATTTCCCGGCCACGGTATGTCATCAACAGAAACATCTCCAAATTGAGAAAGTTCATGTTTATTTGAGTGGGCGACAGAGCAAACTGTACTGCAACTTTCGTCATGTCGTGAGATGTCAGCATAATCCATATGAGGGTTTGTGAGAATAGAAGCAAGTTGAGCTTTTGCCTGTACCGAAAATGGACGAGCATGAGACCAATCACCTGAAGAAACATCCAAAAACTGCAGGTTGGTCATTGATGTCATTGTTAGAAGGTAAATACCAAACAAAAACATGTTTCTTCGCATGGAAACAGTTTT
This sequence comes from Haliotis cracherodii, assembly GCF_022045235.1. Classification (NCBI taxonomy): domain Eukaryota; kingdom Metazoa; phylum Mollusca; class Gastropoda; order Lepetellida; family Haliotidae; genus Haliotis; species Haliotis cracherodii. The sequence continues at coordinate 1,811,704 of NW_027266279.1, forward strand.
AAGGGTTTGAGGCATGAGGACGGGCACTCGAGGATGGAGTAATTCTAACCGGTTGTCGTCCATATGTAATTCCTCAAGGACCATATCAGACATATATTTTACGTGTTCCACAGATACGAGAATGCCAGTTCCCTGATATCTGTCAATTTTATTTGCTTTTAGAATATTCAGTGAAGAATTACGAAGACCGTACAAACTCGCACAAGCCTTGTCCAACCCAAGATTGGGATTGTTGGACAAGTCTAACGTGTGAATGTTTTGGAGAGGCTCAAATGCAGATTGGTCAATATCAGTTATTTCACAATTTGTAATATCGAGGTGCGTTATTCGACTCAAATAGCGGAATGTTACATTTGACACGTGTCTCATGTCACAAATTCCTCCAATCACCAGCCTTGTGATATTGGTGTATTCAAATCCTTCTCCAAACACTGGATTCCTGAGCCCATCTATGTGAAGTTCCTCAAGGGAAACCAAATCTTTAAAGGTTCCATCTGGGTACTGTAGTGGATCATTCAAAGGGGCTACCTTTCTTGGTGGATGATTGTTATTGACTGTCAGCACCTGTAGTTTTTTCTGGGAGCGGAACAAACCCAATGGATAAACCTTTTTGGACAGACGTAATTGATTGTCACTGAGATTGAGAACCTGCAATTCAGAAAGTCCGGCAAAGTCATCACGACCAAGTTGATTCAGGTTATTGAATGATAAATCAAGTCGCTTTAGGAAAGTGTAGTTTCTCAATCCCTTGCCAATGCACCAAATTTTGTTATGAGCCAGTGTCAAGTTCGTGGTATTGTGTGGGAGTTTGCTGGGAACGGATGACAAGTTTCGGTTTGTACAGTCGGCAGTGATTGTGTCACTGGTTTCTGAACACTGACATAGCTGACAATCCCTTGCAAGACGAAATTCACCTGTTACCAGAGCCACTGTTAAATACAGGATCTGTAAACAATAAAACATGTGCAAATAATTTGTAAATTAATACACGGTATCATGCATGATAAAATGACACTGTCATTCTGAATTACGTGGTGGGGGGGCACGGTTTCGAGGTTTGTCAGCACTATACCGTGCTTGTACGTTTCACCAAAGTCGTACACGTCAGAAATCTGCATCACTTCGGGCTTTCCTCCCACATAAAGCTGGAATATAACTTCAAAGTAGCACTCACTCACCCACCAACCCACTCACTCACCCACCCACTCACTCACCCACTATCTCACGTGATGAAAGCTATAATTCTTCCATGATCCTTCTATTCCAAACCTGGCAACATAAATGTATTCTATTCAGGATCTTGGATGTTTATGAGACATGACATGAAACTAAAAAGATGATAGTCTCAGGAAACTCAAGTGTTTATCATTCCTTCAATCTAAGAGACAAATTGGTATACAACAAACGTACTGTGATTAAAGCAAGATGTATTTTAAATAGATACATGACCCATTGTCTTACGTCAAGTGATATTCATTTTCATGTCCCGGTCAGAGTTCAAGGCAAGGGCGGGCGGCGCTCTCATACAAATGACTTGTGTATTTGCAGATAACAGAAGGGTTTGGTTGTTGTCTGACGCCGCACAGCAGAATATAGTGATTTTCCTTTCAAAGTTTTAATTCCCTTGATCCATTGTCTAACATCACATAGTCCAGCATCCTGCTTTCAAGCATGTGAACCACATGACGATGTATGACAAGAAATGATAAGAAACCTTTTCCGTTTTCAAAGCGTTATGTGAAAATGTGCGTCCCCTATTAGTTGATTCCACTTATGCTGAAGTAGACATTAATACAGCAAGAACCCTTTCGGTGGAATGACGTTTATACTGGGGTCCAAAGGGGAAGTGATGACATGTCAGCCGATTCTATTCTCATCATATGGCATGTGATCTCTGAAATACTCAAAGGCAAAAGTTGTTTTCACTTACAAATATATACCTTTAAATGATTTGTTTATTTGAACAACGGGAACATACATAAAAAAGGGCGAAGAAGCGCAACCGACCAAATGTCGCTGGTAGGCTTGTGAGAGCCTAGTAACGGGATCGGGTGGTCAGGGTCGCTGAGTCGGTTGATGCATGTCATCGTATTGGGTGGACTGATGTTCATGATATCATTCATTGGATTACCTGGTCCAGATTCGATTATTTTAGTCCGCCGTCGTTTTGCTGCAATATTGACGAGTGCGGCGTTGAACAACGAACAAAATCATCCCTGGATGCAAAGGTATATCTATGAGGACAGTCCGACAACACAATAACGCAGTCCATACGAGGCGCCCAGTCAGTGGGCCAAAGCTTGACGCCGGAGCTTCAACGTCGACGACACCAGTGCTTCAGACAATACTTGCAGTGGGCAGCATGTTAGTTAAGAAGGATCCTTTTCACTGACGAGACTCAATGTTAATATGATCCCTCGGCTCACCGATCGATTGGGTAAAATGGCACGAATCCTTCAAATCCTCCAACAACGTTGAAGGAACTCCTGCTAGTGGGGTAGTGGGGTATGTGACGTGGTATGTGACGTGGTATGTGAAGTGGTATGCCACGGAAGTGGGGAAGATGAGTGGGTGAGTGACGTGGTATGCCATAGAAGTGGGGAGGATGAGTGGGTGAGTGACGTGGTATGCCATGGAAGTGGGGAGTATGATGGGTGAGTGAAGTGGTATGCCATAGAAGTGGGGAGGATGAGTGGGTGAGTGAAGTGGTATGCCATGGAAGTGGGGAGGATGAGTGGGTGAGTGAAGTGGTATGCCATAGAAGTGGGGAGGATGAGTGGGTGAGTGAAGTGGTATGCCACGGTAGTGGGGAGGATGAGTGAGTGAGTGAAGTGGTATGCCATGGAAGTGGGGAGGATGAGTGGGTGAGTGAAGTGGTATGCCATGGAAGTGGGGAGTATGATGGGTGAGTGAAGTGCTATGCCATAGAAGTGGGGAGGATGAGTGATTGAGTGAAGTGGTATGCCATGGAAGTGGGGAGGATGAGTGAAGTGGTATGCCATGGAAGTGGGGAGTATGATGGGTGAGTGAAGTGCTATGCCATAGAAGTGGGGAGGATGAGTGAGTGAGTGAAGTGGTATGCCATGGAAGTGGGAGGATGAGTGAGTGAGTGAAGTGGTATGCCATAAAAGTGGGGAGGATGAGTGGGTGAGTGAAGTGGTATGCCATGGAAGTGGGGAGGATGAGTGAGTGAGTGAAGTGGTATGCCATGGAAGTGGGGAGGATGAGTGAGTGAGTGAAGTGGTATGCCATAAAAGTGGGGAGGATGAGTGGGTGAGTGAAGTGGTATCCCATAGAAGTGGGGAGGATGAGTGGGTGAGTGAAGTGGTATGCCATGGAAGTGGGGAGGATGAGTGACTTAGCGAAGTGGTATGCCATGGAAGTGGGGAGGATGAGTGAGTGTGTGAAGTGGTATGCCATGGAAGTGGGGAGGATGAGTGGGTGTGTGAAGTGGTATTTCATGGAAGTGGGGAGGATGAGTGAGTGAGTGACGTGGTATGCCATGGAAGTGGGGAGGATGAGTGACTGAGTGAGTGAAGTGGTATGCCATGGAAGTGGGGAGAATTAGTGGGTGAGTGAAGTGGTATGCCATGGAAGTGGGGAGGATGAGTGAGTGAGTTAAGTGGTATGCCATGGAAGTGGGGAGGATGAGTGACTGAGTGAGTGAAGTGGTATGCCATGGAAGTGGGGAGAATTAGTGGGTGAGTGAAGTGGTATGCCATGGAAGTGGCGAGGATTAGTGAGTGAGTGAAGTGGTATGCCATGGAAGTGGGGAGGATGAGTGACTTAGCGAAGTGGTATGCCATGGAAGTGGGGAGGATGAGTGAGTGAGTGAAGTGGTATGCCATGGAAGTGGGGAGGATGAGTGAGTGAGTGAAGTGGTATGCCATGGAAGTGGGGAGGATGAGTGAGTGTGTGAAGTGGTATGCCATGGAAGTGGGGAGGATGAGTGAGTGTGTGAAGTGGTATGCCATGGAAGTGGGGAGGATGAGTGAGTGAGTGAAGTGGTATGCCATGGAAGTGGGGAGGGTGAGTGACTTAGCAAAGTGGTATGCCATGGAAGTGGGGAGGATGAGTGAGTGTGTGAAGTGGTATGCCATGGAAGAGGGGAGGATGAGTGGGTGAGTGAAGTGGTATGCCATGGAAGTGGGGAGGATGAGTGAGTGTGTGAAGTGGTATGTCATGGAAGTGGGGAGGATGAGTGGGTTTGTGATGTGGTATGTCATGGAAGTGGGGAGGATGAGTGACTGAGTGAAGTGGTATGCCATGGAAGTCTGGAGGATGAGTGGGTGTGACGTGGTATGCCATGGAAGTGGGGAGGATGAGTGAGTGTGTGAAGTGGTGTGTCACTGGGTGTAAAGAAGTGGATAAGTGGGTGAGTAAAGTGGTATGTCACTGAGTGTAAAAAGGTGGATGAGTGGGTGAGTGAAGTGGTATGTCACTGGGTGTAAAGAAATGGATAAGTGGGTGAGTGAAGTGGTATGCCATGGAAGTGGGGAGGATGAGTGGGTGAGTGAAGTGGTATGCCATGGAAGTGGGGAGGATGAGTGGGTGTTTGAAGTGGTATGCCATGGAAGTGGTGAGGATGAGTGGGTGTGTGAAGTGGTGTGTCACTGGCTGTAAAGAAGTGGATAAGTGGGTGTGTGAAGTGGTGTGTCACTGGGTGTAAAGAAGTGGATAAGTGGGTGTGTGAAGTGGTGTGTCACTGGGTGTAAAAAAGTGGATAAGTGGGTGTGTGAAGTGGTGTGTCACTGGGTGTAGTGAGGTTGATTAGTGTGTGTGTGAAGTGGTGTGTCACAGGGTGTAGTGAGGTTGATTAGTGGGTGTGTGAAGTGGTGTGTCACAGGGTGTAGTGAGGTTGATTAGTGTGTGTGTGAAGTGGTGTGTCACAGGGTATAGTTAGGTTGATTAGTGGGTGTGTGAAGTGGTGTGTCACAGGGTGTAGTGAGGTTGATTAGTGGGTATGTGAAGTGGTGTGTCACAGGGTGTAGTTAGGTTGATTAGTGGGTTAGTGAAGTAGTTTGTCACTGGGTGTGGTGAGGTTGATGAGAGGGTGAGTGAAGTTGTGTGTCACTGGGTGTAACGAGATGGACAAGTTGGTGAGTGGTTAGTAGATGACGGGTTTAGTTTTGCAACTATTCAGTGTAAGTAACCAATATGTATCGACAGAGAAAGACCAGGGTTGATCAAATCCATAACAACAACTACATGTAAACCATCACAAAGTCACCGTGCCAGACCACACGGTCACGTGAGTTGCCTCTTACGACAAGCATGGGATGCTGAATACGTGGATCTAACGTGGATCTTCACGATATCCGATGGGAAGTTTTCGCGTTGATTATGAACAGCTACTATACAATATTCAACGTGACCAGATGGGGAGTGGTTGTGTTGATAAATAAATCATAGCTTCGAATTATAAAAGAAATTCCAGATGCTTTTTGGTGGCTTCAACATCATGTCAATATATGTTTATAATTCATAGCCCCAGGGTATTAAATGGTGACCTAGGGGTGAGACGTCCGTTATCCTGGCTTCAAGATATGGCATCCCGATATCTCGCACTTCTTAGTTAGATACGAAATACTGGACTTAGGCTATTTCACTGTGGCCTTGGGGATATTAAAGATGACCTCAAAGATCTCTTGATATTATCCCAAGGCCTCGAGCTATTAAGTGGTGATCTCTTGATATTATCCCAAGGTCTCGTGCTATTAAGTGGTGATCTCTGGATAGTATCCCAAGGCCTCGTGCTATTAAGTGGTGATCTCTGGATAGTATCCCAAGGCCTCGAGCTATTAAGTGGTGATCTCTTGATATTATCCCAAGGCCTCGAGCTATTAAGTGGTGATCTCTTGATATTATCCCAAGGCCTCGAGCTATTAAGCGGTCATCTCTAAATAATATCCGAAGGCTACGAGCTATTAAGTGGTGATCTCTAGATGTTAGTCCTGGAATCAAGCTATGAAGTCGTTATCTCTAGATATTAGTCCTGGACTCAAGCTATAAAGTCGTTATCTCTAGATATTAGTCCTGGGCTCTAGCTATGAAGTCGTTATCTCTAGATATCAGTCCTGGACTCAAGGCATAAAGTCGTTATCTCTGGATATAGGTCCTGGACTCAAACTATAAAGTCGTTATCTCTAGATAGCATTCCTGGACTCAAGACATAAAGTCGTTATCTCTGGATATTTGCCCTGGACTCAAGCTGTAAAGGGGTGATCTCTGGATATTTGTCCTGGACTCAAGCTATAAAGTCGTTATCTCTAGATAGCATTCCTGGACTCAAGACATAAAGTCATTATCTTTAGATATCAGTCCTGGACTCAAGACATAAAGTCGTTAGCTCTGGATATTTGCCCTGGACTCAAGCTATAAAGGGGTGATCTCTGGATATTTGTCCTGGACTCAATGCATAAAGTCGTTATCTCTAGATAGCATTCCTGGACTCAAGACATAAAGTCATTATCTTTAGATATCAGTCCTGGACTCAAGGCATAAAGTCGTTATCTCTGGATATAGGTCCTGGACTCAAACTATAAAGTCGTTATCTCTAGATAGCATTCCTGGACTCAAGACATAAAGTCGTTAGCTCTGGATATTTGCCCTGGACTCAAGCTATAAAGGGGTGATCTCTGGATATTTGTCCTGGACTCAAGCTATAAAGTCGTTATCTCTAGATAGCATTCCTGGACTCAAGACATAAAGTCATTATCTTTAGATATCAGTCCTGGACTCAAGGCATAAAGTCGTTATCTCTGGATATAGGTCCTGGACTCAAACTATAAAGTCGTTATCTCTAGATAGCATTCCTGGACTCAAGGCATAAAGTCGTTATCTCTGGATATTTGCCCTGGACTCAAGCTATAAAGGGGTGATCTCTGGATATTTGTCCTGGACTCAAGCTATAAAGTCGTTATCTCTAGATAGCATTCCTGGACTCAAGACATAAAGTCATTATCTTTAGATATCAGTCCTGGACTCAAGGCATAAAGTCGTTATCTCTGGATATAGGTCCTGGACTCAAACTATAAAGTCGTTATCTCTAGATAGCATTCCTGGACTCAAGACATAAAGTCGTTAGCTCTGGATATTTGCCCTGGGCTCAAGCTATAAAGGGGTGATCTCTGGATATTTGTCCTGGACTCAAGCTATAAAGTCGTTATCTCTAGATAGCATTCCTGGACTCAAGACATAAAGTCATTATCTTTAGATATCAGTCCTGGACTCAAGGCATAAAGTCGTTATCTCTGGATATAGGTCCTGGACTCAAACTATAAAGTCGTTATCTCTAGATAGCATTCCTGGACTCAAGACATAAAGTCGTTAGCTCTGGATATTTGCCCTGGGCTCAAGCTATAAAGGGGTGATCTCTGGATATTTGTGCTGGACTCAAACTATAAAGTCGTTATCTCTAGATAGCATTCCTGGACTCAAGACATAAAGTCGTTAGCTCTGGATATTTGCCCTGGACTCAAGCTATAAAGGGGTGATCTCTGGATATTTGTCCTGGACTCAAGCTATAAAGTCGTTATCTCTAGATAGCATTCCTGGACTCAAGACATAAAGTCATTATCTTTAGATATCAGTCCTGGACTCAAGGCATAAAGTCGTTAGCTCTGGATATTTGCCCTGGACTCAAGCTATAAAGGGGTGATCTCTGGATATTTGTCCTGGACTCAAGCTATAAAGTCGTTATCTCTAGATAGCATTCCTGGACTCAAGACATAAAGTCATTATCTTTAGATATCAGTCCTGGACTCAAGGCATAAAGTCGTTAGCTCTGGATATTTGCCCTGGACTCAAGCTATAAAGGGGTGATCTCTGGATATTTGTCCTGGACTCAAGCTATAAAGTCGTTATCTCTAGATAGCATTCCTGGACTCAAGACATAAAGTCATTATCTTTAGATATCAGTCCTGGACTCAAGGCATAAAGTCGTTATCTCTGGATATAGGTCCTGGACTCAAACTATAAAGTCGTTATCTCTAGATAGCATTCCTGGACTCAAGACATAAAGTCGTTAGCTCTGGATATTTGCCCTGGACTCAAGCTATAAAGGGGTGATCTCTGGATATTTGTCCTGGACTCAAGCTATAAAGTCGTTATCTCTAGATAGCATTCCTGTACTCAAGACATAAAGTCATTATCTTTAGATATCAGTCCTGGACTCAAGGCATAAAGTCGTTATCTCTGGATATAGATCCTGGACTGAAACTATAAAGTCGTTATCTCTAGATAGCATTCCTGGACTCAAGACATAAAGTCGTTATCTCTGGATATTTGCCCTGGGCTCAAGCTATAAAGGGGTGATCTCTGGATATTTGTCCTGGACTCAAGCTATAAAGTCGTTATCTCTAGATAGCATTCCTGGACTCAAGACATAAAGTCATTATCTTTAGATATCAGTCCTGGACTCAAGGCATAAAGTCGTTATCTCTGGATATAGGTCCTGGACTCAAACTATAAAGTCGTTATCTCTAGATAGCATTCCTGGACTCAAGACATAAAGTCGTTATCTCTGGATATTTGCCCTGGACTCAAGCTATAAAGGGGTGATCTCTGGATATTTGTCCTGGACTCAAGCTATAAAGTCGTTATCTCTAGATAGCATTCCTGGACTCAAGACATAAAGTCATTATCTTTAGATATCAGTCCTGGACTCAAGGCATAAAGTCGTTATCTCTGGATATAGGTCCTGGACTCAAACTATAAAGTCGTTATCTCTAGATAGCATTCCTGGACTCAAGACATAAAGTCGTTAGCTCTGGATATTTGCCCTGGGCTCAAGCTATAAAGGGGTGATCTCTGGATATTTGTCCTGGACTCAAGCTATAAAGTCGTTATCTCTAGATAGCATTCCTGGACTCAAGACATAAAGTCATTATCTTTAGATATCAGTCCTGGACTCAAGGCATAAAGTCGTTATCTCTGGATATAGGTCCTGGACTCAAACTATAAAGTCGTTATCTCTAGATAGCATTCCTGGACTCAAGACATACAGTCGTTATCTCTGGATATTTGCCCTGGGCTCAAGCTATAAAGGGGCGATCTCTGGATATTTGTCCTGGACTCAAGCTATAAAGTCGTTATCTCTAGATAGCATTCCTGGACTCAAGACATAAAGTCATTATCTTTAGATATCAGCCCTGGACTCAAGGCATAAAGTCGTTATCTCTGGATATAGGTCCTGGACTCAAACTATAAAGTCGTTATCTCTAGATAGCATTCCTGGACTCAAGGCATAAAGTCGTTATCTCTGGATATTTGCCCTGGACTCAAGCTATAAAGGGGTGATCTCTGGATATTTGTCCTGGACTCAAGCTATAAAGTCGTTATCTCTAGATAGCATTCCTGGACTCAAGACATAAAGTCATTACCCTTTAGATATCAGCCCTGGACTCAAGGCATAAAGTCGTTATCTCTGGATATAGGTCCTGGACTCAAACTATAAAGTCGTTATCTCTAGATAGCATTCCTGGACTCAAGACATAAAGTCGTTATCTCTGGATATTTGCCCTGGGCTCAAGCTATAAAGGGGTGATCTCTGGATATTTGTCCTGGACTCAAGCTATAAAGTCGTTATCTCTAGATAGCATTCCTGGACTCAAGACATAAAGTCATTATCTTTAGATATCAGCCCTGGACTCAAGGCATAAAGTCGTTATCTCTGGATATAGGTCCTGGACTCAAACTATAAAGTCGTTATCTCTAGATAGCATTCCTGGACTCAAGGCATAAAGTCGTTATCTCTGGATATTTGCCATGGACTCAAGCTGTAAAGGGGTGATCTCTGGATATTTGTCCTGGACTCAAGCTATAAAGTCGTTATCTCTAGATAGCATTCCTGGACTCAAGACATAAAGTCATTACCCTTTAGATATCAGTCCTGGACTCAAGGCATAAAGTCGTTATCTCTGGATATAGGTCCTGGACTCAAACTATAAAGTCGTTATCTCTAGATAGCATTCCTGGACTCAAGACATAAAGTCGTTATCTCTGGATATTTGCCCTGGACTCAAGCTATAAAGGGGTGATCTCTGGATATTTGTCCTGGACTCAAGCTATAAAGTCGTTATCTCTAGATAGCATTCCTGGACTCAAGACATAAAGTCATTATCTTTAGATATCAGCCCTGGACTCAAGGCATAAAGTCGTTATCTCTGGATATAGGTCCTGGACTCAAACTATAAAATCGTTATCTCTAGATAGCATTCCTGGACTCAAGACATAAAGTCGTTAGCTCTGGATATTTGCCCTGGACTCAAGCTATAAAGTGGTGATCTCTAGATGTTAGTCCTGGACTCTAGCTATAAAGTCATTATCTTTAGATATCAGTCGTGGACTCAAGCTATAAAGTTGTGATCTCTAGATGTTAGTCCTGGACTCTAGCTATAAAGTCATTATCTTTAGATATCAGTCCTGGACTCAACCCATAAAGTCGTTATCTCTAGATGTTAGTCCTGGACTCAAGCTATAAAGTCGTTATCTCTAGATAGCATTCCTGGACTCAAGACATAAAGTCGTTAGCTCTGGATATTTGCCCTGGACTCAAACTATAAAGTCGTTATCTCTAGATAGCATTCCTGGACTCAAGACATAAAGTCATTATCTTTAGATATCAGTCCTGGACTCAAGGCATAAAGTCGTTATCTCTGGATATAGGTCCTGGACTCAAACTATAAAGTCGTTATCTCTAGATAGCATTCTTGGACTCAAGACATAAAGTCGTTAGCTCTGGATATTTGCCCTGGACTCAAGCTATAAAGGGGTGATCTCTGGATATTTGTCCTGGACTCAAACTATAAAGTCGTTATCTCTAGATAGCATTCCTGGACTCAAGACATAAAGTCGTTATCTCTGGATATTTGCCCTGGACTCAAGCTATAAAGGGGTGATCTCTGGATATTTGTCCTGGACTCAAGCTATAAAGTCGTTATCTCTAGATAGCATTCCTGGACACAAGACATAAAGTCATTACCTTTTAGATATCAGTCCTGGACTCAAGGCATAAAGTCGTTATCTCTGGATATAGGTCCTGGACTGAAACTATAAAGTCGTTATCTCCAGATAGCATTCCTGGACTCAAGACATAAAGTCGTTATCTCTGGATATTTGCCCTGGGCTCAAGCTATAAAGGGGTGATCTCTGGATATTTGTCCTGGACTCAAGCTATAAAGTCGTTATCTCTAGATAGCATTCCTGGACTCGAGACATAAAGTCATTATCTTTAGATATCAGCCCTGGACTCAAGGCATAAAGTCGTTATCTCTGGATATAGGTCCTGGACTCAAACTATAAAGTCGTTATCTCTAGATAGCATTCCTGGACTCAAGGGATAAAGTCGTTATCTCTGGATATTTGCCCTGGACTCAAGCTGTAAAGGGGTGATCTCTGGATATTTGTCCTGGACTCAAGCTATAAAGTCGTTATCTCTAGATAGCATTCCTGGACTCAAGACATAAAGTCATTATCTTTAGATATCAGTCCTGGACTCAAGGCATAAAGTCGTTATCTCTGGATATAGGTCCTGGACTCAAACTATAAAGTCGTTATCTCTAGATAGCATTCCTGGACTCAAGACATAAAGTCGTTAGCTCTGGATATTTGCCCTGGGCTCAAGCTATAAAGGGGTGATCTCTGGATATTTGCCCTGGACTCAAGCTATAAAGGGGTGATCTCTGGATATTTGTCCTGGACTCAAGCTATAAAGTCGTTATCTCTAGATAGCATTCCTGGACTCAAGACATAAAGTCATTATCTTTAGATATCAGTCCTGGACTCAAGGCATAAAGTCGTTATCTCTGGATATAGGTCCTGGACTCAAACTATAAAGTCGTTATCTCTAGATAGCATTCCTGGACTCAAGACATAAAGTCGTTAGCTCTGGATATTTGCCCTGGACTCAAGCTATAAAGGGGTGATCTCTGGATATTTGTCCTGGACTCAAGCTATAAAGTCGTTATCTCTAGATAGCATTCCTGGACTCAAGACATAAAGTCATTATCTTTAGATATCAGTCCTGGACTCAAGGCATAAAGTCGTTATCTCTGGATATAGGTCCTGGACTCAAACTATAAAGTCGTTATCTCTAGATAGCATTCCTGGACTCAAGGCATAAAGTCGTTATCTCTGGATATTTGCCCTGGACTCAAGCTATAAAGGGGTGATCTCTGGATATTTGTCCTGGACTCAAGCTATAAAGTCGTTATCTCTAGATAGCATTCCTGGACTCAAGACATAAAGTCATTATCTTTAGATATCAGTCCTGGACTCAAGGCATAAAGTCGTTATCTCTGGATATAGGTCCTGGACTCAAACTATGAAGTCGTTATCTCTAGATAGCATTCCTGGACTCAAGACATAAAGTCATTATCTTTAGATATCAGTCCTGGACTCAAGGCATAAAGTCGTTATCTCTGGATATAGGTCCTGGACTCAAACTATAAAGTCGTTATCTCTAGATAGCATTCCTGGACTCAAGACATAAAGTCGTTATCTCTGGATATTTGCCCTGGGCTCAAGCTATAAAGGGGCGATCTCTGGATATTTGTCCTGGACTCAAGCTATAAAGTCGTTATCTCTAGATAGCATTCCTGGACTCAAGACATAAAGTCATTATCTTTAGATATCAGTCCTGGACTCAAGGCATAAAGTCGTTATCTCTGGATATAGGTCCTGGACTCAAACTATAAAGTCGTTATCTCTAGATAGCATTCCTGGACTCAAGACATAAAGTCGTTCGCTCTGGATATTTGCCCTGGGCTCAAGCTATAAAGGGGTGATCTCTGGATATTTGCCCTGGACTCAAGCTATAAAGGGGTGATCTCTGGATATTTGTCCTGGACTCAAGCTATAAAGTCGTTATCTCTAGATAGCATTCCTGGACTCAAGACATAAAGTCATTATCTTTAGATATCAGTCCTGGACTCAAGGCATAAAGTCGTTATCTCTGGATATAGGTCCTGGACTCAAACTATAAAGTCGTTATCTCTAGATAGCATTCCTGGACTCAAGGCATAAAGTCGTTAGCTCTGGATATTTGCCCTGGACTCAAGCTATAAAGGGGTGATCTCTGGATATTTGTCCTGGACTCAAGCTATAAAGTCGTTATCTCTAGATAGCATTCCTGGACTCAAGACATAAAGTCATTATCTTTAGATATCAGTCCTGGACTCAAGGCATAAAGTCGTTATCTCTGGATATAGGTCCTGGACTCAAACTATAAAGTCGTTATCTCTAGATAGCATTCCTGGACTCAAGACATAAAGTCGTTAGCTCTGGATATTTGCCCTGGACTCAAGCTATAAAGGGGTGATCTCTGGATATTTGTCCTGGACTCAAGCTATAAAGTCGTTATCTCTAGATAGCATTCCTGGACTCAAGACATAAAGTCATTATCTTTAGATATCAGTCCTGGACTCAAGGCATAAAGTCGTTATCTCTGGATATAGATCCTGGACTGAAACTAGAAAGTCGTTATCTCTAGATAGCATTCCTGGACTCAAGACATAAAGTCGTTATCTCTGGATATTTGCCCTGGGCTCAAGCTATAAAGGGGTGATCTCTGGATATTTGTCCTGGACTCAAGCTATAAAGTCGTTATCTCTAGATAGCATTCCTGGACTCAAGACATAAAGTCATTATCTTTAGATATCAGTCCTGGACTCAAGGCATAAAGTCGTTATCTCTGGATATAGGTCCTGGACTCAAACTATAAAGTCGTTATCTCTAGATAGCATTCCTGGACTCAAGACATAAAGTCGTTAGCTCTGGATATTTGCCCTGGACTCAAGCTATAAAGGGGTGATCTCTGGATATTTGTCCTGGACTCAAGCTATAAAGTCGTTATCTCTAGATAGCATTCCTGGACTCAAGACATAAAGTCATTATCTTTAGATATCAGTCCTGGACTCAAGGCATAAAGTCGTTATCTCTGGATATAGGTCCTGGACTCAAACTATAAAGTCGTTATCTCTAGATAGCATTCCTGGACTCAAGACATAAAGTCGTTATCTCTGGATATTTGCCCTGGGCTCAAGCTATAAAGGGGTGATCTCTGGATATTTGTCCTGGACTCAAGCTATAAAGTCGTTATCTCTAGATAGCATTCCTGGACTCAAGACATAAAGTCATTATCTTTAGATATCAGCCCTGGACTCAAGGCATAAAGTCGTTATCTCTGGATATAGGTCCTGGACTCAAACTATAAAGTCGTTATCTCTAGATAGCATTCCTGGACTCAAGACATAAAGTCGTTATCTCTGGATATTTGCCCTGGACTCAAGCTATAAAGGGGTGATCTCTGGATATTTGTCCTGGACTCAAGCTATAAAGTCGTTATCTCTAGATAGCATTCCTGGACTCAAGACATAAAGTCATTACCCTTTAGATATCAGCCCTGGACTCAAGGCATAAAGTCGTTATCTCTGGATATAGGTCCTGGACTCAAACTATAAAGTCGTTATCTCTAGATAGCATTCCTGGACTCAAGACATAAAGTCGTTATCTCTGGATATTTGCCCTGGGCTCAAGCTATAAAGGGGTGATCTCTGGATATTTGTCCTGGACTCAATGCATAAAGTCGTTATCTCTAGATAGCATTCCTGGACTCAAGACATAAAGTCATTACCCTTTAGATATCAGCCCTCGACTCAAGGCATAAAGTCGTTATCTCTGGATATAGGTCCTGGACTCAAACTATAAAGTCGTTATCTCTAGATAGCATTCCTGGACTCAAGACATAAAGTCGTTAGCTCTGGATATTTGCCCTGGACTCAAGCTATAAAGGGGTGATCTCTGGATATTTGTCCTGGACTCAAACTATAAAGTCGTTATCTCTAGATAGCATTCCTGGACTCAAGACATAAAGTCGTTAGCTCTGGATATTTGCCCTGGACTCAAGCTATAAAGGGGTGATCTCTGGATATTTGTCCTGGACTCAAGCTATAAAGTCGTTATCTCTAGATAGCATTCCTGGACACAAGACATAAAGTCATTACCTTTTAGATATCAGTCCTGGACTCAAGGCATAAAGTCGTTATCTCTGGATATAGGTCCTGGACTGAAACTATAAAGTCGTTATCTCTAGATAGCATTCCTGGACTCAAGACATAAAGTCGTTATCTCTGGATATTTGCCCTGGGCTCAAGCTATAAAGGGGTGATCTCTGGATATTTGTCCTGGACTCAAGCTATAAAGTCGTTATCTCTAGATAGCATTCCTGGACTCAAGACATAAAGTCATTATCTTTAGATATCAGTCCTGGACTCAAGGCATAAAGTCGTTATCTCTGGATATAGATCCTGGACTGAAACTATAAAGTCGTTATCTCTAGATAGCATTCCTGGACTCAAGACATAAAGTCGTTATCTCTGGATATTTGCCCTGGGCTCAAGCTATAAAGGGGTGATCTCTGGATATTTGTCCTGGACTCAAGCTATAAAGTCGTTATCTCTAGATAGCATTCCTGGACTCAAGACATAAAGTCATTATCTTTAGATATCAGTCCTGGACTCAAGGCATAAAGTCGTTATCTCTGGATATAGGTCCTGGACTCAAACTATAAAGTCGTTATCTCTAGATAGCATTCCTGGACTCAAGACATAAAGTCGTTAGCTCTGGATATTTGCCCTGGACTCAAGCTATAAAGGGGTGATCTCTGGATATTTGTCCTGGACTCAAGCTATAAAGTCGTTATCTCTAGATAGCATTCCTGGACTCAAGACATAAAGTCATTATCTTTAGATATCAGTCCTGGACTCAAGGCATAAAGTCGTTATCTCTGGATATAGGTCCTGGACTCAAACTATAAAGTCGTTATCTCTAGATAGCATTCCTGGACTCAAGACATAAAGTCGTTAGCTCTGGATATTTGCCCTGGACTCAAGCTATAAAGGGGTGATCTCTGGATATTTGTCCTGGACTCAAGCTATAAAGTCGTTATCTCTAGATAGCATTCCTGGACTCAAGACATAAAGTCATTACCCTTTAGATATCAGCCCTGGACTCAAGGCATAAAGTCGTTATCTCTGGATATAGGTCCTGGACTCAAACTATAAAGTCGTTATCTCTAGATAGCATTCCTGGACTCAAGACATAAAGTCGTTATCTCTGGATATTTGCCCTGGGCTCAAGCTATAAAGGGGTGATCTCTGGATATTTGTCCTGGACTCAATGCATAAAGTCGTTATCTCTAGATAGCATTCCTGGACTCAAGACATAAAGTCATTACCCTTTAGATATCAGCCCTGGACTCAAGGCATAAAGTCGTTATCTCTGGATATAGGTCCTGGCCTCAAACTATAAAGTCGTTATCTCTAGATAGCATTCCTGGACTCAAGACATAAAGTCGTTAGCTCTGGATATTTGCCCTGGACTCAAGCTATAAAGGGGTGATCTCTGGATATTTGTCCTGGACTCAAACTATAAAGTCGTTATCTCTAGATAGCATTCCTGGACTCAAGACATAAAGTCATTATCTTTAGATATCAGTCCTGGACTCAAGGCATAAAGTCGTTATCTCTGGATATAGGTCCTGGACTCAAACTATAAAGTCGTTATCTCTAGATAGCATTCCTGGACTCAAGACATAAAGTCGTTAGCTCTGGATATTTGCCCTGGACTCAAGCTATAAAGGGGTGATCTCTGGATATTTGTCCTGGACTCAAGCTATAAAGTCGTTATCTCTAGATAGCATTCCTGGACTCAAGACATAAAGTCATTATCTTTAGATATCAGTCCTGGACTCAAGGCATAAAGTCGTTATCTCTGGATATAGGTCCTGGACTCAAACTATAAAGTCGTTATCTCTAGATAGCATTCCTGGACTCAAGACATAAAGTCGTTAGCTCTGGATATTTGCCCTGGACTCAAGCTATAAAGGGGTGATCTCTGGATATTTGTCCTGGACTCAAGCTATAAAGTCGTTATCTCTAGATAGCATTCCTGGACACAAGACATAAAGTCATTACCTTTTAGATATCAGTCCTGGACTCAAGGCATAAAGTCGTTATCTCTGGATATAGGTCCTGGACTGAAACTATAAAGTCGTTATCTCTAGATAGCATTCCTGGACTCAAGACATAAAGTCGTTATCTCTGGATATTTGCCCTGGGCTCAAGCTAAAAAGGGGTGATCTCTGGATATTTGTCCTGGACTCAAGCTATAAAGTCGTTATCTCTAGATAGCATTCCTGGACTCAAGACATAAAGTCATTATCTTTAGATATCAGTCCTGGACTCAAGGCATAAAGTCGTTATCTCTGGATATAGATCCTGGACTGAAACTATAAAGTCGTTATCTCTAGATAGCATTCCTGGACTCAAGACATAAAGTCGTTATCTCTGGATATTTGCCCTGGGCTCAAGCTATAAAGGGGTGATCTCTGGATATTTGTCCTGGACTCAAGCTATAAAGTCGTTATCTCTAGATAGCATTCCTGGACTCAAGACATAAAGTCATTATCTTTAGATATCAGTCCTGGACTCAAGGCATAAAGTCGTTATCTCTGGATATAGGTCCTGGACTCAAACTATAAAGTCGTTATCTCTAGATAGCATTCCTGGACTCAAGACATAAAGTCGTTAGCTCTGGATATTTGCCCTGGACTCAAGCTATAAAGGGGTGATCTCTGGATATTTGTCCTGGACTCAAGCTATAAAGTCGTTATCTCTAGATAGCATTCCTGGACTCAAGACATAAAGTCATTATCTTTAGATATCAGTCCTGGACTCAAGGCATAAAGTCGTTATCTCTGGATATAGGTCCTGGACTCAAACTATAAAGTCGTTATCTCTAGATAGCATTCCTGGACTCAAGACATAAAGTCGTTATCTCTGGATATTTGCCCTGGGCTCAAGCTATAAAGGGGTGATCTCTGGATATTTGTCCTGGACTCAAGCTATAAAGTCGTTATCTCTAGATAGCATTCCTGGACTCAAGACATAAAGTCATTATCTTTAGATATCAGCCCTGGACTCAAGGCATAAAGTCGTTATCTCTGGATATAGGTCCTGGACTCAAACTATAAAGTCGTTATCTCTAGATAGCATTCCTGGACTCAAGACATAAAGTCGTTAGCTCTGGATATTTGCCCTGGACTCAAGCTATAAAGGGGTGATCTCTGGATATTTGTCCTGGACTCAAACTATAAAGTCGTTATCTCTAGATAGCATTCCTGGACTCAAGACATAAAGTCGTTAGCTCTGGATATTTGCCCTGGACTCAAGCTATAAAGGGGTGATCTCTGGATATTTGTCCTGGACTCAAGCTATAAAGTCGTTATCTCTAGATAGCATTCCTGGACACAAGACATAAAGTCATTACCTTTTAGATATCAGTCCTGGACTCAAGGCATAAAGTCGTTATCTCTGGATATAGGTCCTGGACTCAAACTATAAAGTCGTTATCTCTAGATAGCATTCCTGGACTCAAGACATAAAGTCGTTATCTCTGGATATTTGCCCTGGGCTCAAGCTATAAAGGGGTGATCTCTGGATATTTGTCCTGGACTCAAGCTATAAAGTCGTTATCTCTAGATAGCATTCCTGGACTCGAGACATAAAGTCATTATCTTTAGATATCAGCCCTGGACTCAAGGCATAAAGTCGTTATCTCTGGATATAGGTCCTGGACTCAAACTATAAAGTCGTTATCTCTAGATAGCATTCCTGGACTCAAGGCATAAAGTCGTTATCTCTGGATATTTGCCCTGGACTCAAGCTGTAAAGGGGTGATCTCTGGATATTTGTCCTGGACTCAAGCTATAAAGTCGTTATCTCTAGATAGCATTCCTGGACTCAAGACATAAAGTCATTACCCTTTAGATATCAGTCCTGGACTCAAGGCATAAAGTCGTTATCTCTGGATATAGATCCTGGACTGAAACTATAAAGTCGTTATCTCTAGATAGCATTCCTGGACTCAAGACATAAAGTCGTTATCTCTGGATATTTGCCCTGGGCTCAAGCTATAAAGGGGTGATCTCTGGATATTTGTCCTGGACTCAAGCTATAAAGTCGTTATCTCTAGATAGCATTCCTGGACTCAAGACATAAAGTCATTATCTTTAGATATCAGTCCTGGACTCAAGGCATAAAGTCGTTATCTCTGGATATAGGTCCTGGACTCAAACTATAAAGTCGTTATCTCTAGATAGCATTCCTGGACTCAAGACATAAAGTCGTTAGCTCTGGATATTTGCCCTGGACTCAAGCTATAAAGGGGTGATCTCTGGATATTTGTCCTGGACTCAAGCTATAAAGTCGTTATCTCTAGATAGCATTCCTGGACTCAAGACATAAAGTCATTATCTTTAGATATCAGTCCTGGACTCAAGGCATAAAGTCGTTATCTCTGGATATAGGTCCTGGACTCAAACTATAAAGTCGTTATCTCTAGATAGCATTCCTGGACTCAAGGCATAAAGTCGTTAGCTCTGGATATTTGCCCTGGACTCAAGCTATAAAGGGGTGATCTCTGGATATTTGTCCTGGACTCAAGCTATAAAGTCGTTATCTCTAGATAGCATTCCTGGACTCAAGACATAAAGTCATTATCTTTAGATATCAGTCCTGGACTCAAGGCATAAAGTCGTTATCTCTGGATATAGGTCCTGGACTCAAACTATAAAGTCGTTATCTCTAGATAGCATTCCTGGACTCAAGACATAAAGTCATTATCTTTAGATATCAGTCCTGGACTCAAGGCATAAAGTCGTTATCTCTGGATATAGGTCCTGGACTCAAACTATAAAGTCATTATCTCTAGATAGCATTCCTGGACTCAAGACATAAAGTCGTTAGCTCTGGATATTTGCCCTGGGCTCAAGCTATAAAGGGGTGATCTCTGGATATTTGTCCTGGACTCAAGCTATAAAGTCGTTATCTCTAGATAGCATTCCTGGACTCAAGACATAAAGTCATTATCTTTAGATATCAGTCCTGGACTCAAGGCATAAAGTCGTTATCTCTGGATATAGGTCCTGGACTCAAACTATAAAGTCGTTATCTCTAGATAGCATTCCTGGACTCAAGACATAAAGTCGTTAGCTCTGGATATTTGCCCTGGGCTCAAGCTATAAAGGGGTGATCTCTGGATATTTGTCCTGGACTCAAACTATAAAGTCGTTATCTCTAGATAGCATTCCTGGACTCAAGACATAAAGTCGTTAGCTCTGGATATTTGCCCTGGACTCAAGCTATAAAGGGGTGATCTCTGGATATTTGTCCTGGACTCAAGCTATAAAGTCGTTATCTCTAGATAGCATTCCTGGACTCAAGACATAAAGTCATTATCTTTAGATATCAGTCCTGGACTCAAGGCATAAAGTCGTTATCTCTGGATATAGGTCCTGGACTCAAACTATAAAGTCGTTATCTCTAGATAGCATTCCTGGACTCAAGGCATAAAGTCGTTAGCTCTGGATATTTGCCCTGGACTCAAGCTATAAAGGGGTGATCTCTGGATATTTGTCCTGGACTCAAGCTATAAAGTCGTTATCTCTAGATAGCATTCCTGGACTCAAGACATAAAGTCATTATCTTTAGATATCAGTCCTGGACTCAAGGCATAAAGTCGTTATCTCTGGATATAGGTCCTGGACTCAAACTATAAAGTCGTTATCTCTAGATAGCATTCCTGGACTCAAGACATAAAGTCGTTAGCTCTGGATATTTGCCCTGGACTCAAGCTATAAAGGGGTGATCTCTGGATATTTGTCCTGGACTCAAGCTATAAAGTCGTTATCTCTAGATAGCATTCCTGGACTCAAGACATAAAGTCATTATCTTTAGATATCAGTCCTGGACTCAAGGCATAAAGTCGTTATCTCTGGATATAGATCCTGGACTGAAACTATAAAGTCGTTATCTCTAGATAGCATTCCTGGACTCAAGACATAAAGTCGTTAGCTCTGGATATTTGCCCTGGACTCAAGCTATAAAGGGGTGATCTCTGGATATTTGTCCTGGACTCAAGCTATAAAGTCGTTATCTCTAGATAGCATTCCTGGACTCAAGACATAAAGTCATTATCTTTAGATATCAGTCCTGGACTCAAGGCATAAAGTCGTTATCTCTGGATATAGGTCCTGGACTGAAACTATAAAGTCGTTATCTCTAGATAGCATTCCTGGACTCAAGACATAAAGTCGTTAGCTCTGGATATTTGCCCTGGACTCAAGCTATAAAGGGGTGATCTCTGGATATTTGTCCTGGACTCAAACTATAAAGTCGTTATCTCTAGATAGCATTCCTGGACTCAAGACATAAAGTCGTTAGCTCTGGATATTTGCCCTGGACTCAAGCTATAAAGGGGTGATCTCTGGATATTTGTCCTGGACTCAAGCTATAAAGTCGTTATCTCTAGATAGCATTCCTGGACTCAAGACATAAAGTCATTATCTTTAGATATCAGTCCTGGACTCAAGGCATAAAGTCGTTATCTCTGGATATAGGTCCTGGACTGAAACTATAAAGTCGTTATCTCTAGATAGCATTCCTGGACTCAAGACATAAAGTCGTTAGCTCTGGATATTTGCCCTGGACTCAAGCTATAAAGGGGTGATCTCTGGATATTTGTCCTGGACTCAAGCTATAAAGTCGTTATCTCTAGATAGCATTCCTGGACTCAAGACATAAAGTCATTATCTTTAGATATCAGTCCTGGACTCAAGGCATAAAGTCGTTATCTCTGGATATAGGTCCTGGACTGAAACTATAAAGTCGTTATCTCTAGATAGCATTCCTGGACTCAAGACATAAAGTCGTTAGCTCTGGATATTTGCCCTGGACTCAAGCTATAAAGGGGTGATCTCTGGATATTTGTCCTGGACTCAAACTATAAAGTCGTTATCTCTAGATAGCATTCCTGGACTCAAGACATAAAGTCGTTAGCTCTGGATATTTGCCCTGGACTCAAGCTATAAAGGGGTGATCTCTGGATATTTGTCCTGGACTCAAGCTATAAAGTCGTTATCTCTAGATAGCATTCCTGGACTCAAGACATAAAGTCATTATCTTTAGATATCAGTCCTGGACTCAAGGCATAAAGTCGTTATCTCTGGATATAGGTCCTGGACTCAAACTATAAAGTCGTTATCTCTAGATAGCATTCCTGGACTCAAGACATAAAGTCATTATCTTTAGATATCAGTCCTGGACTCAAGGCATAAAGTCGTTATCTCTGGATATAGGTCCTGGACTCAAACTATAAAGTCATTATCTCTAGATAGCATTCCTGGACTCAAGACATAAAGTCGTTAGCTCTGGATATTTGCCCTGGGCTCAAGCTATAAAGGGGTGATCTCTGGATATTTGTCCTGGACTCAAGCTATAAAGTCGTTATCTCTAGATAGCATTCCTGGACTCAAGACATAAAGTCATTATCTTTAGATATCAGTCCTGGACTCAAGGCATAAAGTCGTTATCTCTGGATATAGGTCCTGGACTCAAACTATAAAGTCGTTATCTCTAGATAGCATTCCTGGACTCAAGACATAAAGTCGTTATCTCTGGATATTTGCCCTGGGCTCAAGCTATAAAGGGGTGATCTCTGGATATTTGTCCTGGACTCAAACTATAAAGTCGTTATCTCTAGATAGCATTCCTGGACTCAAGACATAAAGTCGTTAGCTCTGGATATTTGCCCTGGGCTCAAGCTATAAAGGGGTGATCTCTGGATATTTGTCCTGGACTCAAACTATAAAGTCGTTATCTCTAGATAGCATTCCTGGACTCAAGACATAAAGTCGTTATCTCTGGATATTTGCCCTGGACTCAAGCTATAAAGGGGTGATCTCTGGATATTTGTCCTGGACTCAAGCTATAAAGTCGTTATCTCTAGATAGCATTCCTGGACTCAAGACATAAAGTCATTATCTTTAGATATCAGTCCTGGACTCAAGGCATAAAGTCGTTATCTCTGGATATAGGTCCTGGACTCAAACTATAAAGTCGTTATCTCTAGATAGCATTCCTGGACTCAAGACATAAAGTCGTTAGCTCTGGATATTTGCCCTGGACTCAAGCTATAAAGGGGTGATCTCTGGATATTTGTCCTGGACTCAAGCTATAAAGTCGTTATCTCTAGATAGCATTCCTGGACTCAAGACATAAAGTCATTATCTTTAGATATCAGTCCTGGACTCAAGGCATAAAGTCGTTATCTCTGGATATAGGTCCTGGACTGAAACTAGAAAGTCGTTATCTCTAGATAGCATTCCTGGACTCAAGACATAAAGTCGTTATCTCTGGATATTTGCCCTGGGCTCAAGCTATAAAGGGGTGATCTCTGGATATTTGTCCTGGACTCAAGCTATAAAGTCGTTATCTCTAGATAGCATTCCTGGACTCAAGACATAAAGTCATTATCTTTAGATATCAGCCCTGGACTCAAGGCATAAAGTCGTTATCTCTGGATATAGGTCCTGGACTCAAACTATAAAGTCGTTATCTCTAGATAGCATTCCTGGACTCAAGACATAAAGTCGTTATCTCTGGATATTTGCCCTGGGCTCAAGCTATAAAGGGGTGATCTCTGGATATTTGTCCTGGACTCAAGCTATAAAGTCGTTATCTCTAGATAGCATTCCTGGACTCAAGACATAAAGTCATTATCTTTAGATATCAGCCCTGGACTCAAGGCATAAAGTCGTTATCTCTGGATATAGGTCCTGGACTCAAACTATAAAGTCGTTATCTCTAGATAGCATTCCTGGACTCAAGGCATAAAGTCGTTATCTCTGGATATTTGCCCTGGACTCAAGCTATAAAGGGGTGATCTCTGGATATTTGTCCTGGACTCAAGCTATAAAGTCGTTATCTCTAGATAGCATTCCTGGACTCAAGACATAAAGTCATTACCCTTTAGATATCAGTCCTGGACTCAAGGCATAAAGTCGTTATCTCTGGATATAGGTCCTGGACTCAAACTATAAAGTCGTTATCTCTAGATAGCATTCCTGGACTCAAGACATAAAGTCGTTATCTCTGGATATTTGCCCTGGGCTCAAGCTATAAAGGGGTGATCTCTGGATATTTGTCCTGGACTCAAGCTATAAAGTCGTTATCTCTAGATAGCATTCCTGGACTCAAGACATAAAGTCATTATCTTTAGATATCAGCCCTGGACTCAAGGCATAAAGTCGTTATCTCTGGATATAGGTCCTGGACTCAAACTATAAAGTCGTTATCTCTAGATAGCATTCCTGGACTCAAGACATAAAGTCGTTAGCTCTGGATATTTGCCCTGGACTCAAGCTATAAAGTGGTGATCTCTAGATGTTAGTCCTGGACTCTAGCTATAAAGTCATTATCTTTAGATATCAGTCGTGGACTCAAGCTATAAAGTGGTGATCTCTAGATGTTAGTCCTGGACTCTAGCTATAAAGTCATTATCTTTAGATATCAGTCGTGGACTCAACCCATAAAGTCGTTATCTCTAGATGTTAGTCCTGGACTCAAGCTATAAAGTCGTGATCTCTAGATATTACTCCTGGAATCAAGCTATAAAGTCTTTGTCTTTAGATATTAGTACTGGACTCAAGCTATAAAGTCGTGATCTTTAGACAGCACTACTGACCTCGAGCTATTAAGTCGTGATATCTACTTATGAACCTCTGATGACGTCACACGACAGTAACAAAAGGTTCCTTTAAATGTTAATAAACTTCCAAGACAGGCAATATCAACAATACCCGGGACCTGATGAATACATTTATTTCAGTTGTAATATCAGGTTTTACAATTAACGTTTCATAAACCTGCCACAATTGTGTTCGATGATTGGTAAAAAGTCACCATATCTGTTTAACATAAATCGAATGTTCAACCCACCATATCGTGTGAAGTTTTGTAACTTTTATACCGCGATACATTGTATTGTTTCACTATAAGGTATCTCGATGTTTTCTTATATTTTCTGATATTTCTTGCATTTTAGTCGGTTCATAAAGCAGTCGGTTTTGGTTGAAAATGTTAAGCCTTTATTGAAAGCCTATATATATATATATATATTTATCATATAATGGGTAGGTTTCTCGGCAGGATTTAGCCAACGGATAAAAGCGATATCCGTTGGGGTCATATGCGGATAGAGATGCAAATATCAAAGGTCAAATAGGGACAACTTTCACTGTTTATAAACAAACATGGCGTTGTCCTCGTCATTCGGCGATCGAGTCAGAATAAACCATCGGGAATCTGGATAAACTACAGGGATAATTGCTATCATTATCAAAAGGACAGTCTAATATACTGAAAATCAGTGTCTTACTGTGACGCAGCAAAGGCATTTTATAAGTTTTGGCAACTTTGGAGATATAAATTTCGAAACAATTTTGCGAGGGGCACGAGGCCTAGTCAAGCGGGATCAGTAGCCATATCTGTGCTTGTAGACCTCTGCGGCTTGAAACCTTCTCCACAAATTAAAATAGTTGGATTCGACCGAAATATGTTTGAATTGTTACCTTGTTTCGTTTTGTCGATGTGTGTACATCTGACTGTACTTAACGTTATGACAGGACAGAGCGACAGTCAACAATGTCTGACCGTGGCCGTGACGTCTCATAGACTAGGGTTAGAGTAGCTTCCCTTTGACAAAGGGCAGTTACTCTAGCGGACAGACCGATGGATTGCCGCGAAAGGCAATTAAAAACAATGTTGCTTCGCCACTGTATAAGAAACTGATTTCAGTTGGGACTATATTGGCTACTGTCAGACTGACACATCATTTACCCTGTGACGTAGTAAATATTAATGCGCACATTCCAGGAAAACTCGTAATGTTTCGGTAATGTTTGTGAGAGAAGGAAAGCTATTTTCAAGCACAGAATTAAAGAATGACATTATTTGATAAAGAGGTTATCCCGCTTGTGTGTTTGGGGATGGTAAATATCCTGTATTAGGCTCGCAAAATACAATGTTTATTCCCAATGCAGAATATTGACCATCCCCAAACACACTCGCGTGATAACCTCTATATATTATAACCCGGCCTCAACCTAGTAAGTTGTGATCTGAAAGTAAGTATCACGTGACGTCAAAATATTGCTGCCTTAATTTATTGTTTCACTGTGTTCATACCACGAATCTGAATTGACTTTGAAGTTAGGTTCTTATTTATTATTCCTTCTTCTAAATACAATTATTGTTAACAATTAATCATAGAAATAATTATCTGTTCTGTGGAAAAGTGATTTTCACCACATCTTGCCAATGGACATAAGTTGCATTTACGGCGTTATAAGGGTTATTTTTCCCTTGCCCCCCTTGTTAACTTCAGACCTAAGTACTTACATATATGTGCAAAAGCATCGTTGAGGGAGTATCACGTATCAGCGTCCTCGCGTCAGGGCACCGTTTACAAACGTGGGGGTATTCTTTGGATGTTAAGAGTCTGTACTGACATATACTTCCTGGTATTAACAGCTATCGATTCAATCCCACACTCGTGCTACTTGTCCCACTTTAACTCTTTCTACGCCAGTCAGACAGAAGCTTTTCCTTCTACCACACCCAGTTCGGGCAGCAGTGTTGAAAGCGTTAGTCTGACATACTGGGATATTAAATCAATACAACTTGAAACTGTGCACTCACTTAAGTACAGATAAATGTTGTGAATCCACTTGCGATTAGGGGGAGTTAATCCCGCTGTTCTATGGAATCCGAGAAGGGACTTTGTTGCATTGTTGCCTTCTCTCCCTTACCAAAACAAGCAAAAAGTGTCAAAATTAACCAAAACGCGACAATGTGACAATTTGTCGCATTGTCGTTTTATCGCCCTTTGAATAATCTTGTATATTTTACCAAAGGGCGACATGGGACATTTTTCCGGGTCGAAATCTGTTCCCATGTTGCATTGTCGACCCATCAAAAGATAATTTTGTCATGTTGCTGTGGTAAGACTCTACGACTTCACCATGCATATTGATGGTGTATTTAACACCGTCTTCGACATCACCATGTTTATTGATGGTGTATTTAACACCGTCTTCGACACCCCCATGTATGTTGATAGTGTTTTTAACACCGTCTTCGACATCCCCATGTTTATTGATAGTGTATTTAACACCGTCTTCGACTTCACCATGTAAATTGATAGTGTATTTAACACCGTCTTGGACTTCACCATGTAAATTGATAGTGTATTTAACACCATCTTTTTACATCACCATGTGTATTGATAGTGTATTTAACCCCGTCTTTGACATCACCATGTATATTCATAGTGTATTTAACACCGTCTACGATATCACCATGTATATTGATAGTGTATTTAACACCGTCTTTGACATCACCATGTATATTGATAGTGTATTTAACCCCGTCTTCGACTTCACCATGTAAATTGATAGTGTATTTTACACCGTCTTCGACTTCACCATGTAAATTGATAGTGTATTTAACACCATCTTTTTACATCACCATGTGTATTGATAGTGTATTTAACCCCGTCTTTGACATCACCATGTATATTCATAGTGTATTTAACACCGTCTTCGACTTCACCATGTATATTGATAGTGTATTTAACACCGTCTACGATATCACCATGTATATTGATAGTGTATTTAACACCGTCTTTGACATCACCATGTATATTGATAGTGTATTTAACACCGTCTACGATATCACCATGTATGTTGATAGTGTATTTAACACCGTCTTCGACTTCACCATGTATATTGATAGTCATGTATATTGCTGGTATATTTAACACCGTCTACGACATCACCATGTATATTGATAGTCGTGTATATTGCTGGTATATTGTTATAAGGTAAAAATGCATCCCCAAACCTTAGAAAATTATAACAAGGTCAACCTTTAAATTGATGGTTATAGCTTTAACACGAGGGAAACACAGAGCTGCCGACTTGGCGCAAACAAGCAGGAAATCAATAGAGCAATGACAGTTACTGGGTATTTCGAGATAGCTTCTGTGTTGTTGTCGCCAATTAATCAATAGACATCTTTAATAGGTTAGTAGGTTCTGGTAGTTTTCCAATCACGACACAGACGAGACTTCATGGTCTGATATTGTTCATAACCAATTTAAAAATATCTTTGAGGACATGTGACAAAGACAGGCCCGAACACTTCAAAATGACACCTTAAACATTTGGAGAGGAGAGTGCGGTTTAAAAATCGATTGAGTCTAATCCCACGCAGTGACGAGCCTGGCCGGTCTGATCCTGTCGTGTCTTGATAGGTGGACTGACGAGTAAGTAAAACTATGCGAGTATAAAGCCTGGTGTTGCGGTCATTATGCGTATGAATGCTGTTTGAGACTTTCGGAGAAAGAATCGATAGACAAATCACTCCTAGACTCAGATAACCCGATTCTGACCAGCCGAGCTGCAAAGTCATGACCTATCTTGCCATGACGACACGGAACGACAATACGTTTAGGTAACTGTAGTAGGGTCCCACCTGACGCAGTTACGACAATACGTAACACAGCCTTCGACTTTACGATGTGTATTGATGATGAATTGAATGACTGATGAGCTGCAGGAATTTTTTTCAGTTTATCAAACGTTTCATTTATACTGATGTAGAAAGTAGTAGGGGGTATGGTTCCAGATACAGTGAAATCCCCCTTCACCTGGGGGTATGGTTTCAGATACCATGAAATCCCCCTTCGCCTGGGGGTATGGTTCCAGATGCCGTGAAATCCTCCTTCACCTGGGGGTATGGTTCCAGATGCCCTGAAATCCCCCTTCACCTGGGGGTATGGTTCCAGATACCGTGATATCCTCCTTCACCTAGGGATATGGTTCCAGATACCGTGATATCCTCCTTCACCTGGGGGTATGGTTCCAGATACCGTGAAATCCTCCTTCACCTGGGGATATGGTTCCAGATGCCGTGAAACCCTCCTTCGCCTGGGGGTATGGTTCCAGATGCCGTGAAATCCTCCTTCGCCTGGGGGTATGGTTCCAGATGCCGTGAAATCCTCCTTCACCTGGATGTATGGTTCCAGATGCCGTGAAACTCTCCTTCGCCTGGGGGTATGGTTCCAGGTACAGAGACATCCTCCTTCATCTGGGTGTGGTTCCAGATGCCGTGATATCCTTTTTAATCTGGATGAATGGTTCGAGATGCCGTGAAATCCTCCTTCACCTGGTGGTATGGTTCCAGATACCGTGATATCCTCCTTCATCTGGGTGTGGTTCCAGATGCCGTGAAATCCTCCTTCACCTGGGGGTATGGTTCCAGATGCCGTGAAATTCTCCTTCGCCTGGGGGTATGGTTCCAGGTACAGAGACATCCTCCTTCATCTGGGTGTGGTTCCAGATGCCGTGAAATCCTCCTTCACCTGGGGGTGTGGTTCGAGATGCCGTGAAATCCTCCTTCACCTTGGGGTATGGTTCCAGATGCCGTGAAATCCTCCTTCGCCTGGGGGTATGGTTCCAGATGCCGTGAAATCCTCCTTCACCTTGGGATATTGTTCCAGATGCCGTGAAACCCTCCTTCGCCTGGGGGTATGGTTCCAGATGCCGTGAAATCCTCCTTCACCTGGATGTATGGTTCCAGATGCCGTGAAACTCTCCTTCGCCTGGGGGTATGGTTCCAGGTACAGAGACATCCTCCTTCATCTAGGTGTGGTTCCAGATGCCGTGATATCCTTTTTAATCTGGATGAATGGTTCGAGATGCCGTGAAATCCTCCTTCATCTGGTGGTATGGTTCCATATACCGTGATATCCTCCTTCATCTGGGTGTGGTTCCAGATACCGTGAAATCCTCCTTCACCTGGGGGTATGGTTCCAGATGCCGTGAAATTCTCCTTCGCCTGGGGGTATGGTTCCAGGTACAGAGACATCCTCCTTCATCTGGGTGTGGTTCCAGATGCCGTGAAATCCTCCTTCACCTGGGGGTGTGGTTCGAGATGCCGTGAAATCCTCCTTCACCTGGGGGTATGGTTCCAGATACCGTGAAATCCTATTTAATCTTGATGAATGGTTCCAGATGCCGTGAAATCCTCCTTCACCTGGGGGTATGGTTCCAGATACCGTGAAATCCTATCTAATCTTGATGAATGGTTCCAGATACCGTGAAATCCTCCTTCACCTGGGGGTATGGTTCCAGATACCGTGAAATCCTATTTAATCTTGATGAATGGTTCCAGATGGCGTGAAATCCTCCTTCACCTGGATGTATGGTTCCAGATACCGTGAAATCCTCCTTCACCTGGAGGTATTGTTCGAGATACAGTGAAATCCTCCTTCACCTGGGGGTATGGTTCCAGATACCGTGAAATCCTATTTAATCTTGATGAATGGTTCCAGATGGCGTGAAATCCTCCTTCACCTGGGGGTATGTCCGGATACCGTGAAATCCTATTTAATCTTGATGAATGGTTCCAGATGCCGTGAAATCCTGCTTCACCTGGGGGTATGGTTCGAGATACCGTGAAATCCTCCTTCACCTGGAGGTATGGTTCGAGATACTGTGAAATCCTCCTTCACCTGGGGGTATGGTTCGAGATACCGTGAAATCCTATCTAATCTTGAATGGTTCCAGATACCGTGAAATCCGCCTTCACCTGGGGGTATGGTTCCAGATACCGTGAAATCCTTTTTAATCTTGATGAATGGTTCCAGATGGCGTGAAATCCTCCTTCACCTGGATGTATGGTTCCAGATACCGTGAAATCCTCCTTCACCTGGAGGTATGGTTCCAGATACCGTGAAATCCTCCTTCACCTGGGGGTATGGTTCCAGATACCGTGAAATCCTATTTAATCTTGATGAATGGTTCCAGATGCCGTGAAATCCTCCTTCACCTGGGGGTATGTCCGGATACCGTGAAATCCTATTTAATCTTGATGAATGGTTCCAGATGCCGTGAAATCCTCCTTCACCTGGGGGTATGGTTCGAGATACCGTGAAATCCTATTTAATCTTGATGAATGGTTCCAGATGCCGTGAAATCCTCCTTCACCTGGATGTTTGGTTCCAAATACCATGAAATCTCCTTCACCTGGGGGTATGGTTCCAGATACCGTGAAATCCTATTTAATCTTGATGAATGGTTCCAGATGCCGTGAAATCCTCCTTCACCTGGGGGTATGGTTTCCAGATACCGTGAAATCCTACTTCATGTGGGGGTATGGTTCCAGATACCTTGAAATCCTATTTAATCTTGATGAATGGTTCCAGATGCCGTGAAATCCTCCTTCACCTGGGGGTATGGTTCCAGATACCGTGAAATCCTCCTTCACCTGGGGGTATGGTTCCAGATACCGTGAAATCCTCCTTCACCTGGAGGTATGGTTCGAGATACTGTGAAATCCTCCTTCACCTGGGGGTATGGTTCGAGATACCGTGAAATCCTATCTAATCTTGATGAATGGTTCCAGATACCGTGAAATCCTCCTTCACCTGGGGGTATGGTTCCAGATACCGTGAAATCCTATTTAATCTGGATGAATGGTTCCAGATGGCGTGAAATCCTCCTTCACCTGGATGTATGGTTTCAGATACCGTGAAATCCTCCTTCACCTGGAGGTATGGTTCGAGATACCGTGAAATCCTCCTTCACCTGGGGGTATGGTTCCAGATACCGTGAAATCCTATTTAATCTTGATGAATGGTTCCAGATGCCGTGAAATCCTCCTTCACCTGGGGGTATGTCCGGATACCGTGAAATCCTATTTAATCTTGATGAATGGTTCCAGATGCCGTGAAATCCTCCTTCACCTGGGGGTATGGTTCCAGATACCGTGAAATCCTATTTAATCTTGATGAATGGTTCCAGATGCCGTGAAATCCTCCTTCACCTGGGGGTATGGTTTCCAGATACCGTGAAATCCTACTTCATGTGGGGGTATGGTTCCAGATACCTTGAAATCCTATTTAATCTTGATGAATGGTTCCAGATGCCGTGAAATCCTCCTTCACCTGGGGGTATGGTTCCAGATACCGTGAAATCCTCCTTCACCTGGGGGTATGGTTCCAGATACCGTGAAATCCTCCTTCACCTGGAGGTATGGTTCGAGATACTGTGAAATCCTCCTTCACCTGGGGGTATGGTTCGAGATACCGTGAAATCCTATCTAATCTTGATGAATGGTTCCAGATACCGTGAAATCCTCCTTCACCTGGGGGTATGGTTCCAGATACCGTGAAATCCTATTTAATCTGGATGAATGGTTCCAGATGGCGTGAAATCCTCCTTCACCTGGATGTATGGTTTCAGATACCGTGAAATCCTCCTTCACCTGGAGGTATGGTTCGAGATACCGTGAAATCCTCCTTCACCTGGGGGTATGGTTCCAGATACCGTGAAATCCTATTTAATCTTGATGAATGGTTCCAGATGCCGTGAAATCCTCCTTCACCTGGGGGTATGTCCGGATACCGTGAAATCCTATTTAATCTTGATGAATGGTTCCAGATGCCGTGAAATCCTCCTTCACCTGGGGGTATGGTTCCAGATACCGTGAAATCCTATTTATTCTTGATGAATGGTTCCAGATGCCGTGAAATCCTCCTTCACCTGGATGTTTGGTTCCAGATGCCGTGAAATCTCCTTCACCTGGGGGTATGGTTCCAGATACCGTGAAATCCTTTTTAATCTTGATGAATGGTTCCAGATGCCGTGAAATCCTCCTTCACCTGGGGGTATGGTTCCAGATACCGTGAAATCCTACTTCATGTGGGGGTATGGTTCCAGATACCGTGAAATCCTATTTAATCTTGATGAATGGTTCCAGATGCCGTGAAATCCTCCTTCACCTGGGGGTATGGTTCCAGATACCGTGAAATCCTATTTAATCTTGATGAATGGCTCCAGATGGCGTGAAATCCTCCTTCACCTGGGGGTATGGTTCCAGATACCGTGAAATCCTATTTAATCTTGATGAATGGTTCCAGATGCCGTGAAATCCTCCTTCACCTGGGGGTATGGTTCCAGATGCCGTGAAATCCTCCTTCACCTGGGGGTATGGTTCCAGATACCGTGATATCCTCCTTCACCTGGGGGTATGGTTCCGGATGCCGTGATATCCTCCTTCACCTGGGGGTATGGTTCCAGGAACAGAGACATCCTCTTTAATCTGGATGAATGGTTCGAGATACAGTGAAAATATCCTTAGTCTGGACGGCTTAGTTCCAGATTAACAAATTCGCGGATTAACGAATCAAGGTTGGGAGAAATATTGCACTAAACATACATGGACAATGACAAACGGTAGATCAATCTGTAAAGCTTTACTCCAAATCATAATATATATTCCAACACCGACACATTTATTTGACAGCGATCGAAATGCAACTGTTTTCAAGTGTGCTTGGGGGCGGTCGGGTAGCCTAGTGGTTAAAGCGTTCGCGCGTCACGCCGAAGACCGGGGTTCTATTCCCGACATGGGTACACCATTTCTGGTGTCCCCCGCTGTGATATTGCTGGAATATTGCTAAAAGCGGCGTAAAACCATACTCACTCACTCACTCAAGTGTGCTTGAAGGCACTCGTGATATTTTTCAGGTGTGCCTCAAACGATATATGTGTGCCATGGCTTATCATGACATCCCTATTCCTGGCATATTTTGCAAAGTAATACATCTTTATTTCTATCACAAATAGGCCAAGATTTATTTGAACTGTGAAAACACATAGTCAACTTTAGCTCGAATCAGAAAAGATGTGTTTTTGTGCTCAAGTCCATCTCCAAAGAGACATCCACTGACATCGTTGTGTTTTATTATCTCATGCCTGAATACCCGTGGAAGTTGATATTGTGGCAAGTGAAACGATATCCTCGATGTAAATTACATTGTATAATCTTCACATGAAACAGGTGATATATTTGGTATACATTCTTGAAATTGATTGTGTGCAGTAAGTTGAGGTGAGGTGAATATGGTCTTAACGTCGCGTCCAAGATTATTGCACTTATATAGCGACGTGCATGCACGTTTGTGTGTGTGTGTGTGTGTTGCTGCTTGTACTAGTCCGGACTGATGCCGATTTATAGTGCTAGCACACTGAGATACCATGCCTCAGTTTAACATGAATACCCCACTCAGACACAGTATACTGACTCCTAGCCGACCAGTCCTTGTTTTAGCCCCTTAATGTCGAGCGCCAGACAGGGTAACAACAAATACCATCTTTTAACGTCTTTTGGTATGACGCGGCAGTAAGGACACTCGGAGTGTTTTAACGGTGCAATCAGCACACTTCGAAATCTGTTTGACAACAATGACAGTCTCGGAGTCCCCACGGTGTCACAATGCGGAGAGGAAACAGTTCCGTGAAGCTCTGTGAATATTTATATCAGTGTATCGTCACAACTGGGATATAAACTGCCCGGCAAAAGAAAGTGTACACAAAATTTGATCTGACTATAATATAACAAAACACAACTGTGATACCCGTATCAAATTCATCACCCTCGAAAAACCTTTCCGTGTTTGTCTCAGTATTTACCCACTCTCAAACACGGGTGAGTTCACCAAGTTCACCTTGTCTTCGTGCTGGATTGTATCGGAGCTCAAGCTTTACGATACATGATTTTACGACGTTTCGTTTAATTGTCAAACCCTCAGAACATGTTTGTCAACGCTTCGCTATTCAGTATTCCAGCTTTGAGACGTCGGTTTGTGAATAACCGAATGTTGTCCAGATAACCCGGTGACTGATATTATGATCAAAATTCCACACCGTCGGGGTTTGTTGACGCGAGACAAACCCATCCAGTGAGTCACCTCCTATGACAGCAGAGGCTGCTTGAACCAATTCTATCACTCAATCCCCACTGGAACCCTTAAATGTACCTGTTCGATTCGTTCGATATTAAAGGGACACATATGAATCAATGACAAAAGTTAGCAAGAATAAGACCAATCCGTACATTTGGATACAAGCATATTGAAGTTTAATGAGAATATTGATTGTCAATGGAAGATAATAGAATACGAAAACAAAGATACAAATGTATGCCTGAATATTTTGGTGAACAAGAATACCGTAAAAACCAGACCAAATCACTTACTTGATTTACGGAACCCGCGGTGATTTTTTTAAACGAAATTGCGCAAAATAATGCAACCGTTCCTGCTGTCAAAATAATTCGCCCTGATGTTGTTTTATTTCAAGTGAGGGAGCTACTCCCGTATTTCAATGCCGACCCGTGAAGATCCGGGTTAGAAGATAACTTCAGCAACCCGCGCTTGTCGTAAGAGGCGAGTAGTCTAATTTTGGTCTGGCATGTTCTCTCTTCAAAGTCCAATTAAGAACTTGTCACGCACCTGTCTATCTGAGTCGGATTATGACTTTGAAGGGCTTCGAACCCAATCAATACATTCACACCTAATACAGGAGCAAAAAGCAAACAATAAGGATAAATTATTTGTTTGTTTGTTTGTTGTTTAGCGCCACACTTGGCAATATTCCAGCTATATGATGGCGGTCTGTTAATAATTGAGTCTGGACCAGACAATCTAGTGATTCACAGCATGAGCGTCGATTCACGCAATTGGGATACGCTGACATGCATGAACCAAGTCACCTAGCCTGACCACCCGATCCCATAAATCGCCTCTCACGACAAGCAAAATCGCCATTTACGGTATGCATGGGTTGCTGAAGGCCTATTCTACCCCGGATCTTCACGGGTCAAAGATAAATTAAGATTAACATTTAAAACTAAAATAGGGAATCGAATAATATGACATCTCTGTTGACTTAAGTAATAATCTGCTTTCCTGTTTGATAATGCACAATAAATACTGCTTATTTACAAAATGATAAGAATTCATAGAGACATGTAAATTTAAAGGAACGTTGATAATTAAATCTCCAAGATCCTGTTGTAACATGTAAACTTCTCACTGAACATATCTCTGATTGTAAGAAACGGTTGTGTTGAAGGAATGCAATATTTTACCCAAAATGAACTCTTTCTTAGGAATATGGAAAGGGTATTATCGCTTTTGTTTGGATATATTCCAGCAATATCTCGAAACCAAAAGTGGGGTTCAGACATTGTACCACGTATAGAATCAAACCCAGACTGCGCCAAAACGAGCGATCGCATTAACCACTAGGCTACCCCAGTGTCACTGGTTTTACGAAGACGTCAACACATATATCCGGCCATAAGGTAAAGCTGGAGACAATGGCGTTTTTGTTTCACATAAAACAACCTTACCGACAAGTGAGCTGCAGTGAGTATGGCTTTACGTTTCTTTCTGCAATATTCCAGTAACATCACAAGGGACACCAAAAAATGGGCATAATCGACCAGGGACTTCGGCGTGACGAGCGACCTCTTCAACCACAAGGCTACCCCACCGCGTCTCTTGACAAGTATATACTAGACAGACGTAATACAGACATCATAGCTAGATATCACCACAGAGTTGATGTTTGTAGCATATGAACCTGTGATGATTTAAATAAGATTTCAGGAAGTGTGATTTGAAAAGGCGACGTACAAGGAATAATATTACATTGTTGTACAAGCAGGAAGTAAAGCTGCACCCTAAAACGGGGGATTTGAGGCTTCCAAATATTATGGATTGACGATTACATATCCAATTTCTTTATGTAAATAGGAATTCGATTTTTATTATGTCGTGTCACCTTAAAGCGTGAGGAAAGTCCGAAAACATGTAAAAACACAATCCATTCCATAATCTTACTATGTTAAAAAATATCTGCTGAAAGCAGGGTTCATTGTACGATCCCGACAATATCATGAGCATGTGTTTATAAATCACCGTCAAATAGTGATGATACCAGGTGTTCACGAAATGGTGAGCCCCATGGGTGGTACCCGTTACAAACACATGCAAGGGCAAGTCAACTGGGTTTTTGGGTTGTCGTAATCGAGTTGACTTTGTAGCCTTCGTGTCACGAATGAATTATTTCATCGGAAATACGTGACAGCATTTTAGGATTATTCATATTGATGAATGTAATTGATGTAAATTGATCATAAATGTTTACAAACACTGACTTTTTCCATGTCTTGAAAAAGCTCATTTTTCCACAAAAGCCTAGATCAAGGAAAATGGGGCATCAGGACGGATAACTTTCCATCTGACGCAACTGAAGAATAATCATTCAATTAGGGTTTGACCCTTTTTTCGCCCTGATGATTAAGCTCCAGGAAATCTGTTATTTTGATATTGAACAAGGTGAGCGTACCCTGCCCCACCAGTGGTACCCGTTATAGACACATGCAAAGGCAAGTCAACCGTTCACCCGAAGAAAGCACGGGAACATATTGAACCAGCCAAAATAGGGAATTGCATCGGACATCATATTTGCCTATGATGTGTCAAATTTGGAAATGTCCCCCGCATTAAACATCTTTAAAGCTTTAGTAAGGCCTGGAATGTTGATCAAACAACTTTTGGACAAGCCTCCGTTTGAATTCGTGGTAGAAAGAGCATGCTCTATTGTATCTGAAAAATTGTGAAATGTGGACACCAAAGGCTGGAGCTGAGGGAACATTCCTCGACATAAAGGGAAAGTTGAATTTTGGAAATTGGAAGTCATCCCCTCTTGTCATACAGCCTCTGAATCTTTAGCAAAGAGTGAGTGAGTGAGTTGGGTTTAACGCCGCTTTTAACAGTATTCCAGTTATATCGTGGCGTGTCAGCTTAATGCGAGAGGAAAGCCCGAAGTGATGCAGGTCTCAGACGTTTACCACTTCGGTGAAACCCACGAGCACGGGTATGGTGCTGAAAAACCTAGAAACATAATCGGGGCGAACCGGGATTCAAACCCACAATCGTGCCCAAGGGACGCAACTCTGCACTGCGAATCGCGGCGCCTTAGACGACTGGGCCACCCGTGACCCCTTTTTGCAAAGAAATAAATAGGAAACATATCTCTTGAAACTGGTTTCTTTTATTTCGAGCCTGGTGGAAAGTGTCTATTTGACCATTATTCATTTTGCCAATCCAAGCAGACATTCTGTTGGCACAAAGAAACATATCAGCAAGGATAAGTGGGAACACATTTCGTGACGATCGAGGTGCCCACGCCTTGCCTGAATGTCCTACCCTCATATCCAACACGGAGGTCATCAATTACGAAGTCCAGGATTGCATATGAATCCTTGAGCAAGGGTACTGCGCTGACAAACCAGGGAACAGAGCCTCAAAGGGATTTACATGTGTTCATAAGTGTGGACATGAATGTTTAGTTCCGTCTCAGGCAGCAATATCTCATCTATGCCTATGAACAATCGAGGCAACAAAAGTGAGTCTGGGTTGCCAGCATGAGTGACCATGCCCGACGTCAGGTCACATACTGAGAGCATCCAATCCTCATTGTTGTTCTCCTCCTCATACTGGCGTGCTAGGGACATGCATCTCCTGCCAATGAATGAATAGGTCGGGATACAAGAACAGAAGCTATTCTGAGTAGTGGGTTTGGGTTAACGTCGTTTTAAGCTGTATTGCAGTTATAGGATGGTGTGTCAGCTTGATGTGGAGGCAAGTCCGGACTCATGCTGACCTTGAACGATATCCAATTTGGTAAGACCACGAGCAAGGGTATGGTGCTGACATACGTTGAAACCTTATCAGTGCAAACCTGTGATTCCCACCTATCTAAACAGATTTTATGTAGACACGAGTCTCCACGACGAACTGCAACATCTTAGACGAGTGGTAAAGCCGTGCCCCAAGACGTATATAAACATCAAGGGCTTTTGGCAATGTTAACAGATCATGGTATTTCAGGAAAGTCATATTCGTAAGAGGACGTTCAGTGAAATAGGGTTTAACTTTTAAAAAACATATGCATGCATCTGTGTGTGCTTGTTCTAGACTTCTGTCGGTTTGAGAGTGATAGCCTTCTGAGAAACAATTCCGCAGTTTGCCACGATATCCCACTCAGATAACATTGTACCCGAGCCGACCAGTCCTTGTATATGTGTTTTATTCCGTCATGCCGAACGCCAAACAGGGTAACACCTTTGAACCCCTTTGCTGAGACGGGGTAGCCTGGTGGTTAAAGTGTTCGCTCGTCATGCCGAAGACCCTGGTTCGATTACCCACATGGGTACAATGTGTGAAGCCCATTTCTGCTGCTTTTGATGCGAATGGGGAGTGGCAAGTTTCAAGGACCGTATTCCAAATAAGTCCACCAGGACACGAACCAACAAAGGCGTCGCCATTTTTATCGCACTGGATAAATTTATGGATATCTGGATGAGGAAAGTAGAGCTTGCCAGCTGCCGCCTGTTTAGACAAGCATGGGTTCGTTCCCATTCCAGTTCCAGTTCCAGGTCCTGTTACTGTTACCGTGCCAACGGTCGGGGGTGGCGTCACAACAACGCCTGCAGTGGTGGCGTATTCACAAGCTCGGCGGGGCTGGTTCCATATTAGCATTGACGGACATGAGAGAATTGTCGCTCCCCTATTTGGGCCACATTCAATGAACTTTGTGTTGATGTTGGGGATGGCAAAATAGATCAGCCCGGCCGCGTAATTGGCTTTGGTGCAGAAACCAGACGTGATGGTGATAGCGGCGGGTGTGACTTGGGGGACAACAGGTGACCGACACGACGTGGTAGCCGAGTTATACGTCAACCCCGACGGACATTGGATGATGTACATCTGGCCAATGTTGTCGCACTGGAGAAATAAACTTACTGGCCAAAGTCACCATGATAAACTTACTGGTCATAGTCACCATGATAAACTTACTGGCCATAGTCACCATGATAAACATACTGGACATAGTCACCATGATAAACTTACTGGACATAGTCACCATGATAAACTTACTGGACATAGTCACCATGATAAACTTACTGGACATAGACACCTTGGTAAACTTACTGGCCATAATCACCATGATAAACTTACTGGACATAGTCGCCATGATAAACTTACTGGACATAGTCACCATGATAAACCTACTGGCCAAAGTCACCTTGATACACTTACTTGCCATAGTCACCATGATAAACTTACTGGTCATAGTCACCATGATAAACTGACTGGCCATAGTCACCATGATAAACATACTGGGCATAGTCACCATGATAAACTTACTGGCCATAGTCACCATGATAAACTTACTGGCCATAGTCACCATGATAAACTTACTGGACATAGTCACCATGATAAACTTACTGGACATAGTCACCATGATAAACGTACTGGACGTAGTCCCCATGATAAACTTACTGGACATAGTCACCATGATAAACTTACTGGACGTAGTCCCCATGATAAACTTACTGGACATAGTCATCATGATAAACTTACTGGACATAGTCACCATGATAAACTTACTGGACATAGTCACCATGATAAACTTACTGGACATAGTCACCATGATAAACTTACTGGACATAGTCACCATGATAAACTTACTGACCATAGTCACCTTGATAAACATACTGGACATAGTCACAATGATAAAGTTACTGGACATAGTCACCATGATAAACTTACTGGACATAGTCATCATGATAAACTTACTGGACATAGTCACCATGATAAACTTACTGGCCGTAGTCACCATGATAAACTTACTGGCCATAGTCAACATGATAAACTTACTGGCCATAGTCACCATGATAAACCCACTGGACATAGTCACCATGATAAACTCACTGGCCATAGTCACCATGGTAATCTTACCATAGTCATCATGATAAACTTACTGGTCATAGTCACCATGATAAACTTACTGGACATAGTCACCATGATAAACTGACTGGACATAGTTATCATGGTAAAATAACTTGACATAGTCACCATGATAAATTCACTGGCCATAGTCACCATGATAAACTCACTCGCCATAGTCACCTTGATAAACTTACTTGCCCTAGTCGCCATGATAAACTTACTGGCCATAGTCACCATGATAAACTTACCATAGTCATCATGATAAACTCACTGGCCATAGTCATCATGATAAACTCACTGGCCATAGTCACCATGGTAAACTTACCATAGTCATCATGATAAACTTACTGGACATAGTCACCATGATAAACTTACTGGACATAGTCACCATGATAAACTTACTGGACATAGTCACCATGATAAACTTACTGACCATAGTCACCTTGATAAACATACTGGACATAGTCACCATGATAAACTTACTGGACATAGTCACCATGATAAACTTACTGGACATAGTCATCATGATAAACTTACTGGACATAGTCACCATGATAAACTAACTGGTCGTAGTCACCATGATAAACTTACTGGCCATAGTCAACATGATAAACTTACTGGCCATAGTCACCATGATAAACCCACTGGACATAGTCACCATGATAAACTCACTGGCCATAGTCACCATGGTAATCTTACCATAGTCATCATGATAAACTTACTGGTCATAGTCACCATGATAAACTTACTGGACATAGTCACCATGATAAACTTACTGGACATAGTCACCATGGTAAACTAACTTGACATAGTCACCATGATAAACTTACTGGACATAGTCACCATGATAAACTGACTGGACATAGTTATCATGGTAAAATAACTTGACATAGTCACCATGATAAATTCACTGGCCATAGTCACCATGATAAACTCACTGGCCATAGTCACCTTGATAAACTTACTTGCCCTAGTCGCCATGATAAACTTACTTGCCATAGTCACCATGATAAACTTACCATAGTCATCATGATAAACTCACTGGCCATAGTCATCATGATAAACTCACTGGCCATAGTCACCATGGTAAACTTACCATAGTCATCATGATAAACTTACTGGACATAGTCACCATGATAAACTTACTGGTCACAGTCACCATGATAAACTAACTGGCCATAGTCACCATGATAAACTTACCATAGTCATCATGATAAACTCACTGGCCATAGTCACCATATTAAACTTACCATAGTCATCATGATATACATACTGGCCGTTTGCAGATTATCTTTTAGAATACAATGCAGTTTAAATTACATTTTGAGATATTTAGATATTTCACTGATTTTCAAATGTAAGACAGTGTTATGGCGTGTCGCTTTACCCTGCCATATTTCTGAGAGCATTGTGACTAATATCATTTATTAAAAACGAATCATGCAATAACAACTGTCTGATTATTATTTACTGTCTGTGTAAGAGTAGAAATATTATATTTTAAACGATGAGATATATTGTAGTACATGTATGCTGAAATACCGACCATGTTGCGTATTGAATAATGCTGACAGCTTCGTGCAATACCCAAAGTAAATCACT
This sequence comes from Haliotis cracherodii, assembly GCF_022045235.1. Lineage (NCBI taxonomy): Eukaryota > Metazoa > Mollusca > Gastropoda > Lepetellida > Haliotidae > Haliotis > Haliotis cracherodii. Next base: position 1,853,923 of record NW_027266279.1, read on the forward strand.
CACTTTGTTCATTTATATAGACAAATAACTTTATGAATTTGTTAAAGCATAATAAACTTCATGTACATTTTCCTTTTAACCAGTATGTTCTGTGTGGTTCCGACTAACGTAGAATGAGTGTCGGCTTCATGTTGGAGAAAAGCCCGGAGTGATGCAGGTCTTAGACAGTTACTACTTTGGTGAAACCCACTATCTCGGGTGGGGTGCTGACAAACCTAGGAACACAATGAGGACAAACCTGTGTCTCGTACCCAATATCATAGCTTTCTCTGCACCGGGAATTGCAAAATAGTAGTCTTAGAGGACTTGGCCAACTGCACCCTACTGACATATCAACACTTAAAAATGCTATAGTCCAGCTAGACTCAACTTTATTTGTTTATGACGGGTACCACCGGTGGGGCAGGATACTGTTACGTGTCGATTCCCAAATTGAAACAATATGTCAATCCAGAAATCTGTACGTAAAATAATTTAGTGTGAAACCAACATACAACCAACATATGGTATACAATCAACAATTGTATTCCACAATTAACTAGGTTTACAAATCAATACAAATTACTGCACTGCAATTACAAAGGTAGTATGCAATAGAGTGGTAGTACAATATTCAATGGCAATATCAAACACAAAAGATGATGGCAGCGGTGATAGCGGAAAGTTCATTGATAATAATATTCACCTTTCCGCAACAGTGGTCAAGCTTCCAAAATAGGCCTAGGGGACCGCCACCGTGGTCTAGTGGTCAAGCGTCCGCCCGGAGAGCGGAAGGTCGGCGATTTGATCCCCGGCTGCGTCATACCAAAAGACATTAAACGATGGCACTTTTTGTTACCCTGTCTGGCGCTAAAGGTGCTAAAGGTATCTCAGAGGGCTAGCACTAAACAAAGGCATTAGTCCCGAGTAGTACAAGCAGCCACACCTAAACAAACACGTGCATGCACGTCGCTATTTAAGTGCAACAATCTTGAACGCGACGTTAAACCACATGTCACGTCACCACCTCACCATGGGCCTAGGCTGGGTATCCGGGATGATAAGTGATCTTCACACGAAAGCTGATCTTGATGTAATATCAGATAAAATGTGAGATGATACAGGTTCGCGTCCGCTCCACTTGTATAGTCTACCTTGCTTCCAGAACTTTCCACACAGTGCTAGACTAGCACAGTCTTACTCGAACATCACAGAATATTCCACATGTTTCTATAACGCTTGATATCCGTCCATGCTATTGCGGATGTTTACAGATAATTGTAACATCTAAATGTAATAACTTCCTCCCCACTGCTAACATAAAATAGTACTACATTCCTCATAACTAATGAACTTCTACTGAATCGAAACAGAACCAATGTTATACAGTTACAATCATTGTTAATACACTGCCATATAACCATACGCTTACGTATCATAACTATTTTGATAGTGATTCATAAACACATGCCTATGATAAAGTCGGAATCGTACAATCAACTCTGTTGGTGGCATCAATTTCTTATGAATATGGAATGGGTTTTGTCGCTTTTATTTCAACTCCCGACGATATAGACCGAGGTTCATTCGACTAAGAAGGATAATAAATTAAAATAGTAATGGTCATTTCGACCGAGCTGTTTGATTATAATTATTTGATTCACGAAAATTAAATGCGTGAAAGGGCTGCCGCCACTGAAAAATTGGTCCAACTTTGATCGTCTTGGTGGAAACACCTGTTCGTGATCAATAACAGAAATGTGGAGATTCCCGGAACCCGTGCTTGTCGTGCGAGGCGACAACATGGATCGTGTGATCAGGTGACCTAATTGTAAGCGTGTCATCGTACCCTGATAATGTGGGACGTTGCTCATAATATCAATCACTGGTTTGTCAGGTCCAGACTCGATTATTCAGACACCGCCGTCATAAAGATGGAATACTGCTGACTGCGGCTTTAAACAACAAACAAACAAATCCTACCCCTCATTCATTCTTGTGGAGCATAGGTGTGGTGGGGACAAATCTATGAGCATATATAAAAGCTATCTCCTGCAGCCTGTGCTTGTGAGACCACATTAAAATTGCTGTGTGCGACGTAAAACAAAAAATCCAGAAAATATAATAATGAGGAAGACACAAAGCCACTTAAGAACTATGTACAGTGGAAATAAAGTAAAGTCAAACACATTATACAGACAGACAGACAGACAGACACACACACACACACACGTACACATGACAAATGTCAACTTTATTTATTGGCGTTTACCACAAAACCCGAAGTGAGGCAGGTCTCACACGTTTCCCTCGTTAGTGAAACCCACGAGTACAGATATGGTGCTCACAAACCAAGAATCATAATGAGGGCGAACCAGATTTCGAACCCATGACCATTGGTTCCTGGCACGCCTAAGTGGCGCAACTCTGCACCACGAATTGCGGCGAATAAGGTGACTAGGCCACCAGCGCCTACAGAAGGCCGAAAATGTAGAACCATACTCAATTCAAGTCAATCAAATTTTAACGACAAAATCATTAACGCCATTTAAAATTCAATCTATGTTGACTAATTATAACACTTCTTTGAATTATAAATGTATCATTAAACCACAGATATTATTTTAAATCACTTCAGAAACATTTGTTTGTTTATATCAATGGCAGTAGCTGTACCCATTGTATTTCTCGTGACTAGACCAATAAGTGATCAGAGCTGCATTGAACCGAATACATAATATAAAGTAGCCGTGGATATTCTTGGTTGAATGTGTTGTTGGTGTATGCCTGTTGGGTGTATGCATGGTTGGTTAACATAGGTGTATTTTATTGTTCTAAAGTAACAGCTACATCTATTTGTATAGTCAAATCAGTTCAGATCACAGCAATCAATTTTGATTTCTTTGCAAAACGGATCTTCTTTAATGAAAAAGTATTTGGTCTGTATTTTCGACTTAAATTCACAATAGTTACTTAGGACTCAAAAGCCAAATGAATCCGAACATATATTTCACTTCAACGATTGTACACATACAATGTAAAGATAATTTAACTCACAGTGTCAAAATAATTGCTCATGTCACGTAGACAAAATAAAATTACAATGCTAAAGCTAGATATACACAAGGTACCAATGTGAATGTATAAAGGAACTGATGCCGACATTATGAAACAAACACCTGAGGTTGACTGTGTAAGGAAAGCGACGTCGCCTTTACAGTAAATAAAGAAGCTGTTATCCATAAATTATCTCTACTTTGTCATCCCCCAACTTCTAAGTAATGCCTATCAAACAATTCAGCGACAAAATCATTTTCGATTGTACGATTCCGACTATATCATGAGCATGTGTTGATGAATCACTGTCAAATAGTGGCAATACCAGGTGTTCGCGAATTAGCAAAAGCCCAACCCATTTTTGTCAGCCATTCAGGAAACGGGCGTTCGATAGTAGGCGTGGCCCATCATTTTCGGTTAAGCAAAGATAAACGCAAAAATACTTGTTTGGTTAGCCACTAATATGCCAAGGAATCACTTGCAATATATTTATTTTAAACACTGCTATAAATCGCAAAAAGGAATGAAGAACGAAGCTGCATATAGTTTATTTCACGATAAAACAGTGTTATATCATGAAGCCAATTCTGGAGATTCGAATATGCGCTCGTCATATATTGGACGACGATATTTTTGAGAGGGAAGTGTCTTGAGAGTTGTCGCCCACAGATCTAGCTGGGCTACTCATATAAACGCAGTGGCCGAACGATCGAATCCAAAAGTGGGAGAGATATGACAATCGGTATCAGGAGAATCGACGAGAAGATTGTGAGAATATACGGGAAATACAAAACAGCTCGTAGAAAGGACTTGTCCGACATTTCCGATGACGGATTCTATTCAGGGAGTCCTCATTATTGAACTTTGGGTAAATATTTTTAAGCTAGAACATTTTATCAACATTCTTAAACTCGTGGTCGTTTTTCGTAGATCGTTGTTCACAAATCAGTCACTGGATTGTCTAGTCCATACTCGATCTCGTTCAGTCCAATCCCGTTTTAAATTTCAAATCCATGTATTTTTGAGTAACACATGGGTAGTGAGTGAGTGAGTGAGTGAGTATGGTTTAACGCCGCTTTTAGCAATATTCCAGCAATATCACGGCGGGGGACACCAGAAATGGGTTTCACACTTTGACCCATGTGGGCAATCGAACCCAGGTCTTCAGCGTGACGAGCGAACACTTGAACAAAAAGGCTCCCCCACTGCCCCTAGTATGTGTGTAAAGACAGATTTATCAATGAATACGTGAGTGATTGTAGTTTTATGTCCGTCAGGCAAGCTTTTATCTTATTCCTCTCCGGGGTACCAACGGGGATGTTCTACAATATTGCGGTATTGCTTCAATAACATCAATTTTCAATTTAGAAAAAAATAGATAAACAATACATTCATATTTTTGCATGTGAAATTAAACCGTTAACGTATCACTATCATGATTCTTTTTAACACTTTTTTCCACATTTTTAACTCTTAAGTATGGATATTGCTTCTCTAATAATCTTATGGTTTTTTAATATTTATAAAGATACATGTTGATCCAAGATGTGTAGAAATTATAGAATAATCAACAATACGCTGTTGATTTATTCCTGAATTAGTGGAGGCAGGCTGGCCCTGTCTTCTAAGGCGCCGCAATTGGCCGTGCAGACGTCCGCCCTTGGACACGCCAGAAACCTATGACTGTAAAACCCAACTCACTCACGCCTTATTTAGTTAGACGTTTGACTGAATAATGATATAGTCGACAGACAAAAACCAATGATGAAGGGACATCTGACATGATACACGTACTGACTTTCATGTGCAAAAGGTATTTGATTATTCAAGTGAGTTAAGGAGTGATAAAAACGATCTGCAAGTGATTCCAAGACAAGAGACTAGAAACATCTGTGGCCAAAAGCACACGTATGTACAATATCATGTTTTTTCTGCGCACGCTGTCGAAAATTTTGATAAATATTTAAAATTCAAATCGGCAAGTGATTCCGTGGTATTTCATTGGCTATTTAAGATCTTGTTAGTTTGTTTTCGTGTTGTTTAACGCCGCACTCAGCAATATTCAAGTTATATGAGCCTGGACCAGACAATCCAGTGACTGATATCATGACCATCGTTCCACGCTATTGGGATTCGATGACATGCATTAACCAAGTCAGCGAGCCTGACCACCCGATCCCATTAGTCGCCTCTTACGGCAAGCGTAGTCGCATGGGGTGCTGTTGACCTGTTCTGATCCGGCTATTCACGGGTTGGCTATTTAGGATGTCCATATGCCAAAAAAATTCTCCCTGACAGACTACCTGATTGGCTGATAACAGAGAGGGCGGGGCTTGCGTTGCATTATTGCGCTGAACTCTTACACTGATCATGATTTCATAGTGTCACCTTTTTGTTTTTACTTTTTATTATCAGAAATGACTTCAATATATACTTGCGTTTATTGAGAAACATAATCCCGGTGTTCTGTTTAATCTTGATATCAGTTCTTAACAAACATTGATAAACGTGTCCGTGTCCACGTGCCCAGTGGATGCACGGCTTCATTTCTTTTATCATATTAGCTTCAAGCAAATCTCATGATTCAGGTTATCGCCAATCCTAATCAATGTATTGTTTGGTGTCTTTCAAACTAACCGTTATCAAAACAGGTTGTTTTGTCATGCAAGGAAAAGGTCTGTTATGGCAACCTGGGCAGCATACAAATGGCATTGTTGCCATGATATTCTGTTCATCAGCCATTTTTAATGATGTTCTTCTGCAAAACGTGGTTCGTCTGTCTGCAGCCTTATCATCATGACGGCGGTCTGTAAATAATCGAGTCTAGGCCAGACAATCTAGTGACTGATATCATGAGCACCGATCCACGCAAGTACGATGACATGCATCAACCAAGTCAGCGAATCTTACCGGCCGATCCCCTTAGTCGGTATGCATAAAAATGAAGGGAACTAGTTACGATGAAAAATATATGCGTCCCTTATCCATTGGGAAGACTTATGTTCATCTCAGGGATCGACATCTGTGGTGTGGTGCGGTGCGGTGCGGTGCGGTGCGGTGCGGTGCGGTGCAGTGCGGTGCGGTGCGGTGCGGTGTGGTTTTGGTGTGGTGTGGTGTGGTGTGGTGTGGTGTTGGTGTTGGTGTTTGGTGTTGTTGGTGTTGGTGTTGGTGTTGGTGGTGTTGGTGGTGTGTTGGTTTTGTGTGGGTGTTTGTGTTTGTATTTGTGTGTGAATATGGATGTGGATGTGGTGTGGTGTAAGCGTTTTGGATTTGGCACAGAATATTGATCAAAGTGGGTTTTTTCGACAATGATATATGTGGATTTCACACCCAAGGCATGCAACTCTGCAGAGCAAAGGGAGAAGTCAGAGCTTTAAAGCATGAGCCAGACAGGAGCCAGACAATCTGCTTGGGACCGACTAAACATGTCCAGAGAACGAGAAATATTTCGTTTAAACCCTAAGGACAAATTCTTTTACAGCATTTTCGGTAAAAGATGATTTTTTTTAAACATTTGATTGCAATTCAAGTTCATGTACAACACCCACATGAAGCCCTTCCTAGGTGACCCCCGCCATGATGTCACTGAAAGTGAACTATGAACATCCGCACCATTTATTGCACCAGTTTCCCTTACAAAGTATCACTTTAAGATGACATTCTTATTTCTGCTTTTCTTTGCAGGCATGCGTGTTCAAAACCTGACGATCCACGCCAAGACATCAATCTATACCTCATAATTTCAAACGGAGTCGTGAACGTGACACATCATTGTTTACCTTGTCATCTGAATATTATTAAATTAGAAATGAAGTTTCAACGTAACAAAAACTCGGTTTAGAAGTAAACTGTGTTGAGCCATTGAGTCTTTGCAGCGCCTGAAACGTACCTACAATGGTGTTCAGCAATGTCGAGGTCAACACCAGATATTGATAGGAACAAATCATCCACGTAGAACCCTTAGCTAGAAGCAATACAAGGGATTGAAAAAACTCTTTACAAGGACCTATATGCAAGTGCCATGATGTCAAATACATCAGTTGTCAACACCACCGAATATATAATAGCTTCATATATTGACTTATATGTCCCTCCAATTTTGGTTGTAATGGGAACAATTTGTAACGTTTTGGTTGTCATGGTAATGCAGAGTCGTTATTTCAGGAATGTGTCGACCTCCTTCTACATGAGCGTAAATGCAATCACTGACATTGCAAGCCTCGATATCGCTCTGCCCGTTCATTGGCTGTACGTAAATTATCCATGGATCTTTCTTCGTAATCCTGAGTTTGACGATATGTGCAAATTTTTCAATTTCTTTGGATGGGGATCTAGTGACTTTGGAATTATTTTGACCGTTGCTATGACAACTGAAAGGGCAATCGCCATTACATTTTCTTTACAAGCCAGTAAATGGTGCAGCAGGAGACGGGCAAGGGTTGTGATAGTCGTGCTCTTCTTCGTTATTGTGGTGAAGGAAGTTCATTTCTTGTTCAAGTCTGTTATCGTCCCGAAAGATCAGACAGATGTGCTTTGTTATGTTGACCTGAGCAACCCTCATTATCAATATTTTTATTCAAGTGTCTGGCCATGGGTCCACAACATGTTTCTTCTTCTTTCCTTTGCGATAATCATGGTGAGCAACCTCGTGATTTTCAAGAACGTGAGGAAATCGGGAAACAGTACCGTTTCCGGCAGAGGTCAGAAGAGTGTTAGGAACAAGACGAAGATAGACTCACGCGGTCGGCAACTGTCCGTCATGCTGATAATAGACTCATTTACGATTGTCGCATGCACAGTCCCCTTCTCTATTTTTACGACACGCCCAAGCACGCTTTCAGATTTTGGCAGCTCTCCACAACAACAAGGGTTAGGCAATCTGTTATTTGGGATATCGTTTTATTTGCTTTACATTAACAGGTGTGCGAACTTCTACCTGTACTGTGTAAGTGGGGGACGATTTAGACAGGCACTTAAACAGATCTTGTGTTGCCACAAACGTGCTCTGCCAAGGCGTAGTGTCATTGGGACCATCAGCAGATCTAGTTTAAATGATGATACAACGGCAAACGGGAGACGGAATTCCCAGTTTTCAACCACATCTGACATTGTGTCAACAGCATTCACAGCATCTGTGATAACGTTGTGTACAAGATGAACTATTTTAAAATTATAAATGGTTTGTTCTGATGCGTACCTCCATTACACCAATTTAAGAGTGTTATACGATCGTCAGTTATTTCTCTTCGAGCAGAATAAATACTGTACATGGCTGTGGTTTTGCGTTTCTACACATGCTCCTAAATGTGTCAAAATCACTTCAGATCGGTGTGTAACTGGAGGCACGGGTGACCAAGTCGTACAAGGCGCCGCACTCCGGGCAGAGATGCGTCAACGCGGCGTGAAAGAAACCGATGACGGCGGTTTCGAATTCCAGTTGCGCCTGGATTATGTAAAAAGGTTTGTCAGCACCACTCTTGGCTGCAGTAAAGTGGTAAAAGCCTAAGACCTGCATCTCGGCATTATAGAGGGATTTATAAAAAAGGCTCTATGGTATTTTCTCAAATCTCTTGCATTTACCACTTCAACTGCTTGAACTTCATGATCACTTTTAGATGACCCAGTAGTGCACTGTTATTTTTTGCTGAATTGTCAGTTGCATCATCATCATCATCATAATAATAATAATTAGAAGAAGAAAAATGACCACTGCATGGAGTGTATGTGCAGTGTGTTGAGAAGATGAGAAATCATGCAGAGTCCTTCGCTTGGATGAAGTCGTCTGGCCTGAAAAGTGAAACAGAAGGCTTTCTGTTTGCCGCTCAGGACCAGTCACTTCCCACTCGAAACCGTCAATGTGTGATTTTACATCAAAATGTAAATATGAAATGTAGATTATGTAATGAATTTAATGAGACTGTCAAACACATTGTTAGTGGATGCCCAGCTTTGGCACAAACACAGTATCTTAAAGGACATGATGGTGTAGCTCGATCATTTTATTACCGTCTTCACCATGCTTGTGGTTTTGATACAGAGGTCCACCCACGGTACGACCCGGAATATGGATAGGGCGTCATGGAAAATGATAACACAACATTCTTTGGAATAGGCCCATTTACAGCCTTAGACGTATCCAGGCCAACAAACCTGATCTTGTCCTTTTTTATAAATCCAATGAAATAATTGATATCATTGAATTTTCTGTCCCCTTTGACCCTTATGTGATTGACAAGATTGAGGAAAAACATGGCAAATACGCGGAACTCGCCTTTGAAATGTCATGCTTGGATCCAAAGTACAAAGGTGTCCGACTCCCCATTGTTCTCGGTGCCTTAGGTTTGGTACCTCCCAATCTGTTGACTGACACCAGGAGAGTACCCAGGTTTGCTACAGCCCTTCTGACACTCTGGGTAATGCAGAAGGCTGCACTGTTGGGGAGTCTTCACATTCTCCGAAAAGTTCTGGGTGGGTTTGACTAGGCAGCGCTTCCTGGGAGAAGTCCCATTCGCTGTCCGGGCTGCGTGAAGAGGGGGCAAGGGTCCTGAGCTGATATTGAGCCTAACCAGTCTGACTGTGCCAGGATCACCCAAACCCTCTTTGCTGCATTTATTTTACTCTGTAAATAATAACAATAATTAATAATACCTGTTCATAAAACTATTTATATAGTGCCCAATATCAATAATAAGATGCTTAACGATCCTCATAATATATAGAACAATTTACACAAAAAGAAGATGTGCAGAACAGATTGGCTTGACTGGGTGCCAATGAAGGGATTGCAGACAAGGATAAGACACAAGCCGATGAGATGTTGAAGAAAAGTGAATTGCAGTAATCCAACAGTGGGTGTAAAGGAAACATGATTTGAAGAGAGATTTGACTATGTTGTGCCTGATGGATTCTGATATTTAAGGCTCATGTCAACACATAAAGATAGATTGTTTTTCGTTTTTTAAACTGTTGCACAAAATGCTGGGAAAACTTATTTAGCCTTATGTTTTATATCTGAAGTCTGTAAAAGATGTGTTTTGGCCCCTCCTTTCAGAGAAAAGATGTATATCTTAAGAATATTAAATGATTGGTCCCATTTTTTCAAATAGAGAGGTCGTTCTAGGAAACACGTATTGCCCGGTCCAGATTCTGCCAGAACACTTCTTGACCATCCAGATCATCCGTGTACTCTACATAGGAATCTTGACGCATCAACTCCACAATATCGGGAGGCAGGTCCTTTACAGGGATGTTCTCTAGGATTACAACCAGCAGTGTGTTCCGTCCAGTGTAGATACTCTCCATCTTGGCCATCTCAACTTCGTACTTACACCAGTAGCTCCTCAAGAAGTGTCTGGACAGGATGATCACAGTCTTCCTGCTGGATTTGACAGCGTTCAGGATGTTGGCTGCAATAGCCTCTCCAACGAGGAAATCTCGGTGATGGATACAGAGCTTTAGTCCTTGCATCTCTTCAAGCTTCTGCCTCATGTCCCTTACCACAAGTCCACGGTCCTCGTCAGCGTAGGATATGAAGGCATCAAACTCGAACTCCTGTTCCGCCTCTACAGCAGGCAGGTACCCTCTGTGTCTGTTCCGGGCAACGTAGTAGAGGTACCTCAGTTTCCACCTGTATCTGTACACGACGCCTGTCACGGTTAATGCCAAGACCAGCATAATGAGACTGACCATCCCAATCACCACCCCAGTGTACGATGCACAGTTCTTCTCTAGTTCCATGATGATTTCTGGTAGATTGGCCATGTTCTTTTCGCCACCATCTACCTCTGTACAGGATAGTTCCTCCATATCATAAACACTACTGCCTTTCATGTTTAGCCACTTTAAGAAGCTCAGCGTCTCACATGTACATCTCCATCGGTTCTTATGAAGCATTATAAGCAATCCTTTTCTTTTATTGTCATCAATCTGATTTCTAAAGGTTACATCAAGCTGCTCAAAGAGATTTTCAGAGAGGTCCAAAAGTTTCAGATTCCTCAGATCCCCAATGTTGGCATTCCACGTATTCAAATAATTGGACCGAACACTCAGGTATTTGAGACATTCTAAGCCCTTAAAAATGTCCCTTGGAAGAGTATTTAGTTTATTATTTGCTAGGTCCAGATGTTCAAGATTGGATAGCTTACGAAATGTTTCATTCTGTAATGAGTAGCCAAGATAATTGTAGCTGATGTTCAGTATTCTCAAGGAAAGGAAATCATCAAAGAAGTGTGTGCTTATTAAGTCACAATAATTGTGCGATGCATCAATGAATTCCAGATGATGAAGCCCGAAAATCGGCCCAGACCACTGTGTAAAAAAATTATAAGACAGATCCAAAACCTTCACTCTGTTTTCACCAAATGTAATTCTAGGGATGATGAAACTCAGTTTTGAGTTGCTGACGTTTGCATGTGTTCCATTCGGTGGAATATTAATGGTGAAATTTCCCGGCCACGGTATGTCATCAACAGAAACATCTCCAAATTGAGAAAATTCATGTTTATTTGAGTTGGCGACAGGGCAAATTGTACTGCAACTCTCGTCATGTCGTGAGATGTCAGCATAATCCATATGAGGGTTTGTGAGGATAGAAACAAGTTGAGCTTTTGCTTGTACTGAAAATGGACGAGCATGAGACAAATGACCTGAAGAACTATCCACAAACTGCAGGTTGGTCATTGATGTCATTGTTAGAAGGTAAATACCAAACAAAAACATGTTTCTTCGCATGGAAACAGTTTTAAGGGTTTGAGGCATGAGGACGGGCACTCGAGGATCCAGTAATTCTATCCGGTTGTCATCTAGATGTAATTCCTCAAGGACCATATCAGACATATATTTTACGTGTTCCACAGATACGAGAATGCCAGTTCCCCGATATCTGTTAAGTTTATCTGCTTTTAGAATTTTCAATGAAGAATTACGAAGACCGTACAAACTCGCAAAAGCCTTGTCCAACCCAAGATAGGGATTGTGGGACAAGTCTAACGTGTGAATGTTTTGGAGAGGCTCAAATGCAGATTGACCAATATCAGTTATTTCACAATTTGTAATATCGAGGTGCGTTATTCCACTCAAATAGCGGAATGTTACATTTGACACGTGTCTCATGTCACAAATCCCTCCAATCATCAGCCTTGTGATATTGGTGTATTTAAATCCTTCTCCAAACACTGGATTCCTGAGCCCATCTATGTGAAGTTCCTCAAGGGAAACCAAATCTTTAAAGGTTCCATCTGGGTACTGTAGTGGATCATTCAAAGGGGCTTTCTTTTTTGGTGGATGATTGTTATTGACTGTCAGCACCCGTAGTTTTTTCTGGGAGCGGAACAAACCCAATGGGTAAACCTTTTTGGACAGACGTAATTGATTGTCACTGAGATTGAGAACCTGCAATTCAGAAAGTCCGGCAAAGTCATCACGACCAAGTTGATTCAGGTTATTGAATGATAAATCAAGTCGCTTTAGGAAAGTGTAGTTTCTCAATCCCTTGCCAATGCACCAAATTTTGTTATGAGCCAGTGTCAAGTTCGTGGTATCGTGCGGGAGTTTTCTGGGAACGGATGACAAGTTTCGGTTTGTACAGTCGGCAGTGATTGTGTCACTGGTTTCCGAACACCGACACAGCTGACAATCCCTTGCAAGACGAAATTCACCTGTTACCAGAGCCACTGTTAAATACAGGATCTGCAAACAATAAAACATATGCAAATAATTTGTAAATTAATACACGTATCATGCATGATAAAATGACACTGTCATTCTGAATTACGGGGTGGGGGCACGGGTTACCTTGTCGTCTAATGCAGAGTTGCGTCCCTTGGGTTTCTAGGTTTGTCAGCACCATACCGTGCTCGTGCGTTTCACCAAAGTCGTGCACTTCAGAAATCTGCATCACCTCGGGCTTTCCTCCCACATAAAGCTGGAATATAACTTCAAAGTAGCACTCACTCACTCACTCACTCACTCACTCACCCACCCACCCGCCCGCCCACCCACTCTCTCACTCACTCACTCACCCACTCACGTGATGAAAGCTATAATTCTTCCATGATCCCTCTATTCTAAACCTGGCAACATACATGTTCCATTCTATTCAGGATCTTGGATGTTTATGAGACATGACATGAAACTAAAAAGATGATAGTCTCAGGAAACTCAAGTGTTTATCATTCCTTCAATCTAAGAGACAGGCTACCTTCAGTACAAATTGGTATACAACAAACGTACTGTGATTAAAGCAAGATTTATTTTAAATAGATACATGACACATTGTCAAGTGATATTCATTTTTATGTCCCGATCGAAGTTCAAGGCAAGGTCGGGCGGCGCTCTCATACCCATGACTTGTGTATCTTGCCCACACAGGATTACTTTCAGGCCGCTTTAGTATCGCTGGAATATTACCAGAATGCACCCGAAAATAACATCTGTGTGTCACCGTAACTAATTTACCTTTTGGTTATAAATGTTTTCCAAAGTCAAATTTAACTGTGATCATTTTCTTATCACTTTTTCAAGCACACAAATCTACTCTCCCGTTCTTGAAGGTTTAAAGTGTATTTATGTTTACCGTGACTAAAAAACAATCTAATTTTCTTTTCAAAATTTATTATTATAATTTTTCCAAACAATTTTGTGTTTTCTTTACAGACTGTCATTTGAGAATTGACTTTCGGTTTTGGGCCATCATCAAACCTGTATCAACACATAACTTTTACCATCTCATTCTTATGGGAGACAATATTGTTATGTTCGTTTTTGTTGTTGAATTTGTTGAGAAGTTAATTATCTTTTAATAAAGTCGACCTCGTCATGTTTGTGACAACTCTCCAACGTCAGGGTGCACGTGTGGTCCACATTTCTCGAGATTTGCCGTGCTAGGACCGGATAATCGTGGGTTCGAATCCAAGATTAACTCTGATAATGAGTGCCATGCTCGCTGGTTTCACCAAATTCATTCTTGGCTTACCCTTCACGTCAACTGGAATATTGTTGCAAAGGTCAGAGGGCCAAAGCTTGACGCCGGAGCTTCAACGTCGACGACACCAGTGCTTCAGACACTTGCAGTGGGCAGCATATTAGTTAAAATGGGTCCTTTTCACTGACGAGTCTCAATGTTAATATGATCCCTCGGCTCACCGATCGATTGGGTAAAATGGAACGAATCCTTCAAATCCTCCAACAACGTTGAAGGAACTCCTGCTAGTGGGGTAGTGGGGTATGTGACGTGGTATGTGACGTGGTATGTGACGTGGTATGTGAAGTGGTATGCCATGGAAGTGGGGAGGATGAATGGGTGAGTGAAGTGGTATGTGAAGTGGTATGCCATGGAAGTGGGCAGGATGAGTGGGTGTGTGAAGTGGTATGCCATGGAAGTGGGGAGGATGAGTGGGTGAGTGAAGTGGTATGCCATAGAAGTGGGGAGAATTAGTGGGTGAGTGAAGTGGTATGCCATGGAAGTGGGGAGGATGAGTGGGTGTGTGAAGTGGTATGCCATAGTAGTGGGGAGGATGAGTGGGTGAGTTAAGTGGTATGCCATAGAAGTGGGGAGGATGAGTGAGTGAGAGAAGTGGTATGCCATGGAAGTGGGGAGGATGAGTGGCTGTGTGAAGTGGTATGCCATGGAAGTGGTGAGGATGAGTGGGTGAGTGAAGTGGTATGCCATTGAAGTGGGGAGGATGAGTGAGTGAGTGAAGAGGTATGCCATGGAAGTGGGGAGGGTGAGTGACTTAGCGAAGTGGTATGCCATGGAAGTGGGGAGGATGAGTGGGTGAGTGAAGTGGTATGCCATGGAAGTGGGGAGGATGAGTGGCTGTGTGAAGTGATATGCCATGGAAGTGGGGAGGATGAGTGAGTGAGTGAAGAGGTATGCCATGGAAGTGGGGAGGGTGAGTGACTTAGCGAAGTGGTATGCCATGGAAGTGGGGAGGATGAGTGGGTGAGTGAAGTAGTATGCCATGGAAGTGGGGAAATGAGTGGGTGTGTGAAGTGGTATGCCATGGAAGTGGGGAGGATGAGTGGGTGAGTGACGTGGTATGCCATGGAAGTGGGGAAATGAGTGGGTGTGTGAAGTGGTATGCCATGGAAGTGGGGAGGATGAGTGCGTGAGTGAAGTGGTATGCCATGGAAGTGGGGAAATGAGTGGGTGTGTGAAGTGGTATGCCATGGAAGTGGGGAGGATGAGTGGGTGAGTGAAGTGGTATGCCATAGAAGTGGGGAGGATGAGTGGGTGAGTGAAGTAGTATGCCATAGAAGTGGGGAGGATGAGTGGGTGAGTGAAGTGGTATGCCATGGAAGTGGGGAGGATGAGTGGGTGAGTGAAGTAGTATGCCATGGAAGTGGGGAGGATGAGTGGGTGAGTGAAGTAGTATGCCATGGAAGTGGGGAGGATGAGTGGGTGTGTGAAGTGGTATGCCATGGAAGTGGGGAGGATGAGTGGGTGAGTGAAGTAGTATGCCATGGAAGTGGTGAGGATGAGTGAGTGAGTGAAGTAGTATGCCATGGAAGTGGGGAGGATGAGTGCGTGAGTGAAGTAGTATGCCATGGAAGTGGGGAGGATGAGTGGGTGAGTGAAGTAGTATGCCATGGAAGTGGGGAGGATGAGTGGGTGAGTGAAGTAGTATGCCATGGAAGTGGGGAGGATGAGTGGGTGAGTGAAGTAGTATGCCATGGAAGTGGGGAGGATGAGTGGGTGAGTGAAGTAGTATGCCATGGAAGTGGGGAGGATGAGTGGGTGAGTGAAGTAGTATGCCATGGAAGTGGGGAGGATGAGTGAGTGAGTGACGTGGTATGCCATGGAAGTGGGGAGGATGAGTGGGTGAGGGAAGTAGTATGCCATGGAAGTGGGGAGGATGAGTGGGTGAGTGAAGTAGTATGCCATAGAAGTGGGGAGGATGAGTGGGTGAGTGAAGTAGTATGCCATGGAAGTGGGGAGGATGAGTGCGTGAGTGAAGTAGTATGCCATGGAAGTGGGGAGGATGAGTGGGTGAGTGAAGTAGTATGCCATGGAAGTGGGGAGGATGAGTGGGTGAGTGAAGTAGTATGCCATGGAAGTGGGGAGGATGAGTGGGTGAGTGAAGTGGTATGCCATGGAAGTGGGGAGGATGAGTGGGTGAGTGAAGTAGTATGCCATGGAAGTGGGGAGGATGAGTGGGTGAGTGAAGTAGTATGCCATGGAAGTGGGGAGGATGAGTGGGTGAGTGAAGTAGTATGCCATGGAAGTGGGGAGGATGAGTGGGTGAGTGAAGTAGTATGCCATAGAAGTGGGGAGGATGAGTGGGTGAGTGAAGTAGTATGCCATGGAAGTGGGGAGGATGAGTGGGTGAGTGAAGTAGTATGCCATGGAAGTGGGGAGGATGAGTGGGTGAGTGAAGTAGTATGCCATGGAAGTGGGGAGGATGAGTGGGTGAGTGAAGTAGTATGCCATGGAAGTGGGGAGGATGAGTGGGTGTGTGACGTGGTATGCCATGGAAGTGGGGAGGATGAGTGAGTGTGTGAAGTGGTATGCCATGGAAGTGGGGAGGATGAGTGGGTGAGTGAAGTGGTATGCCATAGAAGTGGGGAGGATGAGTGAGTGAGTAAAGTAGTATGCCATGGAAGTGGGGAGGATGAGTGGGTGAGTGAAGTAGTATGCCATGGAAGTGGGGAGGATGAGTGGGTGAGTGAAGTAGTATGCCATGGAAGTGGGGAGGATGAGTGGGTGAGTGAAGTAGTATGCCATGGAAGTGGGGAGGATGAGTGGGTGAGTGAAGTGGTATGCCATAGAAGTGGGGAGGATGAGTGGGTGTGTGAAGTGGTATGCCATGGAAGTGGGGAGGATGAGTGAGTGAGTTAAGTGGTATGCCATGGAAGTGGGGAGGATGAGTGGGTGAGTGAAGTAGTATGCCATGGAAGTGGGGAGGATGAGTGGGTGTTAGACGTGGTATGCCATGGAAGTGGGGAGGATGAGTGAGTGTGTGAAGTGGTATGCCATGGAAGTGGGGAGGATGAGTGGGTGAGTGAAGTGGTATGCCATAGAAGTGGGGAGGATGAGTGGGTGTGTGAAGTGGTATGCCATGGGAGTGGGGAGGATGAGTGAGTGAGTTAAGTGGTATGCCATGGAAGTGGTGAGGATGAGTGGGTGAGTGAAGTGGTATGCCATGGAAGTGGGGAGGATGAGTGGGTGAGTGAAGTAGTATGCCATGGAAGTGGGGAGGATGAGTGAGTGTGTGAAGTGGTATGCCATGGAAGTGGGGAGGATGAGTGGGTGTGTGAAGTGGTATGCCATGGAAGTGGGGAGGATGAGTGGGTGAGTGAAGTAGTATGCCATGGAAGTGGGGAGGATGAGTGGGTGAGTGAAGTAGTATGCCATGGAAGTGGGGAGGATGAGTGGGTGAGTGAAGTAGTATGCCATGGAAGATGGGAGGATGAGTGGGTGAGTGAAGTAGTATGCCATGGAAGTGGGGAGGATGAGTGGGTGTGTGAAGTGGTATGCCATGGAAGTGGGGAGGATGAGTGGGTGAGTGAAGTAGTATGCCATGGAAGTGGGGAGGATGAGTGGGTGAGTGAAGTAGTATGCCATAGAAGTGGGGAGTATGAGTGAGTGTGTGAAGTGGTATGCCATAGAAGTGGGGAGGATGAGTGAGTGAGTGAAGTGGTATGCCATGGAAGTGGGGAGGATGAGTGACTGAGTGAAGTGGTGTGTCACAGGGTGTAGTGAGGTTGATTAGTGGGTGTGTGAAGTGGTGTGTCACAGGGTGTAGTGAGGTTGATTAGTGGGTGTGTGAAGTGGTGTGTCACTGGCTGTAAGAAGTGGATAAGTGGGTGTGTGAAGTGGTGTGTCACTGGGTGTAGTGAGGTTGATTAGTGGGTGAGTGAAGTAGTATGTCACTGGGTGTGGTGAGGTTGATGAGAGGGGGTTGAAGTGGTGTGTCAATGGATGTAACGAGATGGACAAGTTGGTGAGTGGTTAGTAGATGACGGGTTTAGTTTTGCAACTATTCAGTGTAAGTAACCAATATGTATCGACAGAGAAAGACCAGGGTTGATCAAATCCATAACAACAACTGCATGTAAACCATCACAAAGTCACCGTGCCAGACCACCCGGTCACATCAGTTGCCTCTTACGACAAGCATGGGATGCTGAATATGTGGATCTAACGTGGATCTTCACGGGATCCGATGTGAAGTTTTCGCGTTGATGTTGAACAGCTACTATACAATATTCAACGTGACCAGATGGGGAATGGTTGTGTTGATAAATAAATCATAGCTTCGAATTATGAAAAAAATTCCAGATACTTTTTGGTGGCGTCAACATCATGTCAATATATGTCTAAAATTCATAGCCGCAGGGTATTAAATGGTGACCTCGGGATGAGACGTCTTGATATCCTGGCTTCAAGATATGGCATCCCGATATCTCGTACTTCTTAGTTAGATACGAAATACTGGACTTGGGCTATAAGGATATTACAGATGACCTCAAACTGGAAAGTCGAAGCGATGAGTTGGATATTCCTGGCCTCAAGATGTTAAATCGTGACTTCTATTTATTATCTCAAGGCCTCCAAATACTAACGTGGCAGTCATTTTACATCAAAACTTTGCCTCAATAATTAAATATTGCATCGAGAAGATGTAGACAAGGTCTTGAGATATTATACCAAGGACTCGAGCTATTAAGTGGTGATCTCTTGATATTATCCCAAGGCCTCGAGCTATTAAGTGGTGATCTCTTGATATTATCCCAAGGCCTCGAGCTATTAAGTGGTGATCTCTTGATATTATCCCAAGGCCTCGAGCTATTAAGTGGTGATCTCTTGATATTATCCCAAGGCCTCGAGCTATTAAGTGGTGATCTCTTGACATTATCCCAAGGCCTCGTGCTATTAAGTGGTGATCTCTAGATATTAATCCTGGACTCAACCCATAAAGTCGTTATCTCTAGATGTTAGTCCTGGACTCAAGCTATAAAGTCATGATCTCTAGATATTACTCCTGGAATCAAGCTATAAAGTCTTTGTCTTTAGATATTAGTACTGGACAAGCTATAAAGTCGTGATCTTTAGACAGCACTACTGACCTCGAGCTTTTAAGTCGTGATATCTACTTATGAACCTCTGATGACGTCACACGACAGTAACAAAAGTTTCCTTTAAATGTTAATACAGGCTTTCACTGTTTATAAACAAACATGGCGTCGCCCTGGATAAACTACAGGGATAATTTCTATCATTATCAAAAGAACAGTCTAATATACTAAAAATCAGTGTCTAACTGTAACGTAGCTAAGGCATTTTATAAGTTTTGGCAACTTTGGAGATATAAATTTCGAAACAATTTTGCGAGGGCACGAGGCCTTTCCAAGCGGGATCAATAGCCATATCTGTGCTTGTAGACCCCTGCGGCTTGAAACGCGTGTGTGTTTGGGGATAGTAAATATCCTGTATTAATACAATACAATGGTTATTCCTAATGCAGGATATTTATCATCAAGCACACGCGTGATACCCCCCCCCCCCCCCCCCCCCCCTCTCTCTCTCTCTCCATTACAAAGTAGTAACAAATAGTTACGTGACGTGTTAACATTTAGGAAATTATGACGTCACAAACAACTTACGCCTATAGATATAGATATAGATATATAGATATAGATATACATATAGATATATAGATATAGATATATTATCACCCGGCCTCAACCTAGTAAGTTGTGATCTGAAAGTAAGTATCACGTAAAGTCAAAATATTGCTGCCTTAATTTCTTGTTTCACTGTGTTCATACCACGAATGTGAATTGATTTTGAAGTTAGGTTCTTATTTATTATTCCTTCTTCTTAATACAATTATTGTTAACAATTAATCATAGACAACATTATCTGTTCTGTGGAAAAGTGATTTTCACAACATCTTGCCAATGGACATTAGTTGCATTTACGGCGTTATAAGGGTTATTTTTCCCTTGCCCCTTTGTTAACTTCAGACCTAAGTACTTACATATATGTGCAAAAGCATCGTTGAGGAAGTATCACGTATCAGCGTCCTCGCGTCAGGACACCGTTTACAGACGTGGGGGTTTTGTGTGGATATTCAGACTTTGTACTGACATATACTTCCTGGTATTTACAGCTATCGATTCAAGCCAACACTCATGCTACTTGTCCGGTTTAAGTCTTTCTACGCCAGTCAGACAGAAGCTTTTCCTGTTTGGGCAGCAGTGTTGAAAGCGTTAGTCGGACATATTGGGATATTAAATCAATACAACTTGAAACTGCGCACGCACTTAAGTACAAAAAAATGTTGTGAATCCACTTGCGATTAGGGGGAGTTAACCCCGCTGTTCTATGGAATCCGAGAAGGGACTTTGTTGCATTGTTGCCTTCTCGCCCTTACCAAAACAAGCAAAAAGTGTCAAAATTAACCAAAACGCGACAATGTGACATTTTCGCAATTTGTCGCATTGTCGTTTTATCGCCCTTTGAATAATCTTGTATATTTTACCAAAGGGCGACATGGGACATTTTTCCGGGTCGAAATCTGTTCCCATGTTGCATTGTCGCCCCATCAAAAGATAATTTTGACATTTTGCTGTGGTAAGACTCTACGACTTCACCATGCATATTGATGGTGTATTTAACACCGTTTTCGACATCACCATGTTTATTGATGGTGTATTTAACACCGTTTTCGACATCACCATGTATGTTGATGGTGTATTTAACACCGTCTTTGACATCACCATGTATGTTGACGGTGTATTTAACGCCATCTTCGACATCACCATGTATATTGATAGTGTCTTTAACACCGTCTTCGACATCACCATGTATGTTGATGGTGTATTTAAAACCGTCTTCGACATCACCATGTATGTTGATGGTGTATTTAAAACCGTCTTCGACATCACCATGTTTATTGATTGTGTATTTAAAACCGTCTTCGACATCACCATGTTTATTGATGGTGTGTTTAACACCGTCTTCGACATCACCATGTTTTTTGATGGTGTATTTAACACCGTCTTCGACATCACCATGTTTCTTGATGGTGTATTTAACACCGTCTTCGACATCACCATGTTTATTAATGGTGTATTTAACACTGTGTTTGACATAATCATGTATATTGATGGCGTATTTAACACCGTCTTCGACATCACCATGTTTATTGATGGTGTATTTAACACCGTTTTTGACATCACCATATATAGTGATAGTGTATGTAAGACCGTCTTTAACTTCGTCATGTATATTGATGGTATATTGTTATAAGGTAAAACTGCATCCCCAAACCTTAAAAAATTATAACAAGGTCAACCTTTAAATTGATGGTTATAGCTTTAACACGAGGGAAACACAGAGCTGCCGACTTGGCGCAAACAAGCAGGAAATCAATAGAGCAATGACAGTTACTGGGTATTTCGAGATAGCTTCTGTGTTGTTGTCGCCAATTAATCAATTAATCAATCAGGTTAGTAGGTTCTGGTAGTTTTCCAATCACGACACAAACGAGACTTCATGGTCTGATATTGTTCATAACCAATTAAAAAGATCTTTGAGGACATGTGACAAAGACAGGCCCGAACACTTCAAAATGACACCTTAAACATTTGGAGAGGAGAGTGCGGTTTAAAAATCGATTGAGTCGAATCCCACGCAGTGACGAGCCTGGCCGGTCTGATTCTGTCGTGTCTTGATAGATGGACTGACGAGTAAGTAAAACTATGCGAGTATAAAGCCTGGTGTTGCGGTTATTATGCGTATGAATGCTGTTTGAGATTTTCGGAGAAAGAATCGATAGACAAATCACTCCTTGACTCAGATACCCCGATTCTGACCAGCCGAGCTGCAAAGTCATGACCTAACTTGCCATGACGACACGGAACGACACTACGTTTAGGTAACTGTAGTAGGGCCCCACCTGACGCAGTTACTACAATATGTAACACAGCCTTCGACTTTACGATGTGTATTGATGATGTATTGAATGACTGATGAGCTGCAGGAATTTTTTTCAGTTTATCAAACGTTTCATTTATACTGATGTGATGTATAAAGTAGTCGGGGGTATGCTTCCAGATACCGTTAAATCCTCCTTCACCTGGGGGCATGGTTCCAGATAGCGTGATATCCTCTTTCACCTGGGGGTATGGTTACAGATACCGTGAAATCCTCCTTCACCTGGGGGTATGGTTCCAGATACCGTGAAATCCTCCTTCACCTGGGGGTATGGTTCCAGATGCCGTGAAATCCTCCTTCACCTGGGGGTATGGTTCCAGATGCCGTGAAATCATCCTTCACCTGGGGGTATGGTTCCAGATGCCGTGAAATCCTCCTTCACCTGGGGGTATGGTTCCAGATGCCATGAAATCCCCCTTCACCTGGGGGTATGGTTCCAGATGCCATGAAATCCTCCTTCGCCTGGGGTTATAGTTCCAGATACCGTGAAATCCTCCTTCGCCTGGGGGTATGGTTCCAGATGCCGTGAAATCCTCCTTCACCTGGGGGTATGGTTTCAGATGCCGTGAAATCCTCCTTCACCTTGGGCTATGGTTCCAGATACCGTGATATCCTCCTTCACCTGGGGGTATGGTTCCAGATACCGTGATATCCTCCTTCACCTGGGGTTATGTTTCCAGAAACCGTGAAATCCTCCTTCGCCTGGGGCTATGGTTCCAGATACCGTGAAATCCTCCTTCACCTGGGGGTATGGTTTCAGATACCGTGAAATCCTGTTTAATCTGGATGAATGGTTCGAGATACCGTGAAATCCTCCTTCACCTTGATGTATGCTTCCAGATACCGTGAAATCCTCCTTCCCCTTGGGGTATGGTTCCAGATACCGTGAAATCCTCCTTCACCTGGGGGCATGGTTCCAGATCCTGTGAAATCCTCCTTCGCCTGGGGGTATGGTTCCAGATGCCGTGAAATCCTCCTTCGCCTGGGGGTATGGTTCCAGATGCCGTGAAATCCTCCTTCGCCTGGGGGTATGAATCCAGATGCCGTGAAATCTTCCTTCGCCTGGGGGTATGGTTCCAGATGCCGTGAAATCCTCCTTCGCCTGGGGGTATGGTTCCAGATGCCGTGAAATCTTCCTTCGCCTGGGGGTATGAATCCAGATGCCGTGAAATCCTCCTTCGCCTGGGGGTATGGTTCCAGATGCCCTTGAAATCCTCCTTCGCCTGGGGCTATGGTTCCAGATACCGTGAAATCCTCCCTCACCTGGGGCTATGGTTCCAGATACCGTGAAATCCTATTTAATCTTGATGAATGGTTCCAGATACCGTGAAATCCTCCTTCACCTGGGGGTATGGTTCCTGATACCGTGAAATCCTCCCTCACCTGGGGGTATGGTTCAATATACCGTGAAATCCTATTTAATCTGGATGAATGGTTACAGATACCGTGAAATCCTCCTTCACCTGGGGGTATGGTTCCAGGAACAGAGACATCCTCTTTAATCTGGATGAATGGTTCGAAATACAGTGAAAACATCCTTAGTCTGGACGGCTTAGTTCCAGATTAACAAATTCGCGGATTAACGAATCAAGGTTGGGAGAAATATTGCGTTAAACATACATGGACAATGACAAACGGTTCCGGACTACCAGGTTTTCGGACTAAGCAATATTCCAGCTATATGATGGCGGTCTGTTAATAATCGAGTTTGGACCAGACAATCTAGTGATTCACAGCATGAGCGTCGATTCACGCAATTGGGATACGATGACATGCATGAACCAAGTCAGCGAGCCTGACCACCCGATCCCATAAATCGCCTCTTACGACAAGCAAAATCGCCATTTACGGTATGCATGGGTTGCTGAAGGCCTATTCTACCCCGGATCTTCACGGGTCAAAGATAAATTAAGATCAACATTTAAAACTAAAATAGGGAATCGAATAATATGACATCTCTGTTGACTTAAGTTATAATCTGCTTTCCTGTTTGATAATGCACAATAAATACTGCTTATTTACAAAATGATAAGAATTCATAGAGGCATGTAAATTTAAAGGAACGTTGATAATGAAATCTCCAAGATCCTGTTGTAACATGTAAACTTCTCACTGAACGTATCTCTGATTGTAAGAAACGGTTGTGTTGAAGGAATGCAATATTTTACCCAAAATGAACTCTTTCTTAGGAATATGGAAAGGGTATTATCGCTTTTGTTTGGATATATTCCAGCAATATCTCGAAACCAAAAGTGGGGTTCAGACATTGTACCACGTATAGAATCAAACCCAGACTGCGCCAAAACGAGCGATCGCATTAACCACTAGGCTACCCCAGTGTCACTGGTTTTACGAAGACGTCAACACATATATCCGGCCATAAGGTAAAGCTGGAGACAATGGCGTTTTTGTTTCACATAAAACAACCTTACCGACAAGTGAGCTGCAGTGAGTATGGCTTTACGTATCTTTCTGCAACATTCCAGTAACATCACAAGGGACACCCAAAAATGGGCATAATCGACCCGGGACTTCGGCGTGACGAGCGACCTCTTCAACCACAAGGCTACATCACCGCGTATCTTGACAAGTATATACTAGACAGACGTAATACAGACATCATAGCTAGATATCACCACAGAGTTGATGTTTGTAGCATATCAACCTGTGATGATTTAAATAAGATTTCAGGAAGTGTGATTTGATAATATTACATTGTTGTACAAGCAGGAAGCAAAGCTGCACCCTAAAACGTGGGATTTGAGGCTTCCAAATATTATGGATTGACGATTACATATCCAATTTTTTTATGTAAATAGGAATTCGATTTTTATTATGTCGTGTCACCTTAAAGCGTGAGGAAAGTCCGAAAACATGTAAAAACACAATCCATTCCATAATCTTACTATGTTAAAAAATATCTGCTGAAAGCAGGGTTCATTGTACGATCCCGACAATATCATGAGCATGTGTTTATAAATCACTGTCAAATAGTGATGATACCAGGTGTTCGCGAAATGGTGAGCCCCATGGGTGGTACCTGTTACAAACACATGCAAGGGCAAGTCAACTGGGTTCTTGGGTTGTCGTAATCGAGTTGACTTTGTAGCCTTCGTGTCACGAATGAATTATTTCATCGGAAATACGTGACAGCATTTTAGGATTATTCATATTGATGAATGTAATTGATGTAAATTGATCATAAATGTTTACAAACACTGACTTTTTCCATGTCTTGAAAAAGCACATTTTTCCACAAAAGCCTAGATCAAGGAAAATGGGGCATCAGGACGGATAACTTTCCATCTGACGCAACTGAAGAATAATCATTCAATTAAGGTTTGACCCTTTTTTCGCCCTGATGATTAAGCTCCAGGAAATCTGTTATTTTGATATTGAACAAGGTGAGCGTACCCTGCCCCACCGGTGGTACCCGTTATAGACACATGCAAAGGCAAGTCAACCGTTCACCCGAAGAAAGCACGGGAACATATTGAACCAGTCAAAATAGGGAATTGCATCGGACATCATATTTGCCTATGATGTGTCAAATTTGGAAATGTCCCCCGCATTAAACATCTTTAAAGCTTTAGTAAGGCCTGGAATGTTGATCAAACAACTTTTGGACAAGAATCCAAATTCGTGGTAGAAAGAGCATGCTCTATTGTATCTGAAAAATTGTGAAATGTGGACACCAAAGGCTGGAGCTGAGGGAACATTCCTCGACATAAAGGGAAAGTTGAATTTTGGAAATTGGAAGTCATCCCCTCTTGTCATACAGCCTCTGAATCTTTAGCAAAGAGTGAGTGAGTGAGTTGGGTTTAACGCCGCTTTTAACAGTATTCCAGTTATATCGTGGCGTGTCAGCTTAATGCGAGAGGAAAGCCCGAAGTTATGCAGGTCTCAGATGTGAAACCCACGAGCACGGGTATGGTGCTGACAAACCTAGAAACATAATCGGGGCGAACCGGGATTCAAACCCACAATCGTGCCTAAGGGACGCAACTCTGCACTGCGAATCGCGGCGCCTTAGACGACTAGGCCACCCGTGACCCCCTTTTGCAAAGAAATACATAGGAAACATATCTCTTGAAACTGGTTTCTTTTATTTCGAGCCTGGTGGAAAGTGTCTATTTGACCATTATTCATTTTGCCAATCCAAGCAGACATTCTGTTGGCACAAAGAAACATATCAGCAAGGATAAGTGGGAACACATTTCGTGACGATCGAGGTGCCCACGCCTTGCCTGAATGTCCTACCCTCATATCCAACACGGAGGTCATCAATGACGAAGTCTAGGATTGCATATGAACCCTTGAGCATGCGTACTGCGCTGACAAACCAGGGAACAGAGCCTCAAAGGGATTTACATGTGTTCATGAGTGTGGACATGAATGTTTAGTTCCGTCTCAGGCAGCAATATCCCAATCTATGCCTATGAACAATCGAGTTTGCAGGGCTAGAAACTACCATATTTAGTCCACTAGTCCTTATGATGAGAACATATAGCAAAACCCTTAAAAATGGGAAATTTCTACTAGTCCTTAGGATACCTTAACTATTTGGCAAGGACTACAGGACTAGTGCCAATTTCTAACGCTGGTCTGGGTTGCCAGCATGAGTGATCACGTTAGGTCACATACTGAGAGCATCCAATCCTCATTGTTGGTGTTCTCCTCCTCACGCTGGCGTGCTAGGGACATGCATCTCCTGCCAATGAATGAATAGGTCGGGATACAAGAACAGAAGCTATTCTGAGTAGTGGGTTTGGGTTAACGTCGTTTTAAGCTGTATTGCAGTTATAGGATGGTGTGTCAGCTTGATGTGGAGGCAAGTCCTGATTCACGCTGACCTTGAACGATAGCCAATTTGGTGAGACCACGGGCACGGGTATGGTGCTGACATACGTTGAAACCTTATCAGTGCAAACCTGTGATTCCCACCTATCTAAACAGATTTTATGAAGACACGAGTCTCCACGACGAACTGCAACATCTTAGACGAGTGGTAAAGCCGTGCCCCAAGACGTATATAAACATCAAGGGCTTTTGCCAATGTTAACAGATCATGGTATTTCAGGAAAGGCACATTCGAAAGAGGACGTTAGTTGAAATAGGGTTTAACTTTAAAAAAACATATGCATGCATGTGTGTGTGCTTGTTCTAGACTTCTGTCGGTTTAAGAGTGATAGCCTTCGGAGAAACGATTCCGCAGTTTGCCACGATATCCCACTCAGATAACATTGTACCCGAGCCGACCAGTCCTTGTATATGTGTTTTATTCCGTCATGCCGAACGCCAAACAGGGTAACACCTTTGAACCCCTTTGGGGAGACGGGGTAGCCTGGTGGTTAAAGTGCTCGCTCGTTATGCCGAAGACCCTGGTTCGATTCCCGACATGGGTACTATGTATGAAGCTTATTTCTGCTGCCCCCATCAGTATTATTGCTCGAATATTGCTAAAGGCGGCGTAAAACCATACTCACTGTAACGCCTTTGTAATGTCGTGTCCAGGGCATCGAACCATCGACCTTCCGCTTTCCGGGCGGACGCTCTCCCTACTTCACCACGGAGCAATATCACACTAAGCTGCCCGTAAGTAATCGTATCTGAACCAGATATAACGTGATGGACACAAAGGCTCGCAGTCGGATGCTCCTTTTGTAGCAGGCACTTACTTGCCCCCGTGAGATACCCGGACAACATGTCCGCACCTAGCCAATTTCCCATTGCTAGTCTTTCTCGTATCAGGTTGTCAAGCTCTGTGACTTGGCGGATTGTGGGTCATCGTGCGCCGGCGGCATGGATTGTTACTGATGTTTTCAGTAATCGGTTTCCCTAGTCCAGGTTCGATCATTTGTAGCGCGTCGCGATAGTACTGGTACCTCACCTGCAGTGCCACCCGACAGCTCATTAAAATCAGATTGTTGTTGAGAGAATGATGAACCGTTACGGCTTGCATAGTGATAGTTATAGTAATAACTAGATCAATAAGTGAGACCATTAAGATCAAACCTTGGTGGGAAAATATTATTTATTGGAATCGTATGCTTTATGGGCAGATATTATCGGTAATTGCTAATAAAAAGAGGTCTTGGTCCCGAACATAGTAACATTGTTATTCTATATTTACTGTGCCGATCATACATTGATATTGATAAGTGTCTTTTTCAACCAATTGATGCGAATGGGGAGTGGCAAGTTTCAAGGACCGTATTCCAAATAAGTCCACCAGGACACGAACCAACAAAGGCGTCGCCATTGTTATCGCACTGGATAAATTTATGGATATCTGGATGAGGAAAGTAGAGCTTTCCAGCTGCCGCCTGTTTAGACAAGCATGGGTTCGTTCCCGTTCCAGTTCCAGTTCCAGGTCCTGTTACTGTTACCGGGCCAACGGTCGGGGGTGGCGTCACAACAACGCCTGCAGTGGTGGCGTATTCACAAGCTCGGCGGGCCTGGTTCCATATTAGCATTGACGGACATGAGAGAATTGTCGCTCCCCCATTTGGGCCACATTCAATGAACTTTGTGTTGATGTTTGGGATGGCAAAATAGATCAGCCCGGCCGCGTAATTGGCTTTGGTGCAGGAACCAGACGTGATGGTGGTAGCGGCGGGTGTGACTTGGGGGACAACAGGTGACCGACACGACGTGGTAGCCGAGTTATACGTCAACCCCGACGGACATTGGATGATGTACATCTGGCCAATGTTGTCGCACTGGAGAAACTTGGTGTTGTCAGTGGGATGTGGAAAATATACCCTTTTGTTGTTTCCCACACAGGGGTTTTGTGGTGGCACCCAGTTGTCTGAAAACGAAACAAATTCAATATACTCGTATGTATGTCGTTCGTACGCCGCCAGTCTGTAATTCTCTGTCTCCAATTTGCAGTGTCTGCGGTATCCCGTTACACAAAGCGATCTTAGCAAGACAGTATTAAAGTACGGACGTTAAGATCGTCTTAACTTTAAGATCGCCTTGTTGAACTGGGCCCTGGTTGTAGGTTTACACGAGGGTGTGTGTGTTTGTTGTTTAACGCCGCACTAAGCAACAGTCGAGCTATATGACGGCGGTCTGTAAATAATCGAGTCTGGACCAGACAATCCAGTGATTGACATCATCAGCATCGATCCACGCAATAGGGATCCGATGACATGCATGAACCAAGACAGCGAGCCTGACCACCCGATCCTGTTCGTCGCCTCTTATGACAAGCTTAGTCGCCTTTTACGACAAGCTTAGTCGCCTTTTACGACAACCATAGTCGCCTTTTACGGCAAGCATAGTCGCCTTTTACTAACCGTCCACGATCTGGGTCATAATCACTGTAGGTTTTCCTCAAACACTGAACTCATTCCTGCTATGTTCGATCAACCTTATGTGTGTATGGTAACATGCTAAATACGAAGCAAACAGGGTGTAGGTTTTCCTTGTCCGAAACCTTCCGGATACCTTCCCACTTTGATTCCGGCCCGGGAACCTTTCGGATACATTCGGCAACCTTCAGTTTTCTTGGTAATTTTCAGATACTTTTTTATGCGTTTCACAATTAAAAGAACAAAATGCACCCCGACCCTTTCATGGACCCCGCATGAGTTTACATGGTTACTTATCCTGTAAATTAAATATCATGTCACGTCAATACAATCAGCATAAACAAATGACTCGTACGTAAAGGGGGTTACCTTTGGGGGTATATGAACTTATGACATAACCCTCTGCAAGTTTAGCGAGGCGCTGAAAAAAACTATTATCAGTTACTGTGGATGAAGCTCCTGCATGTCTCTTACCAACACGGGGGAACCCGTGAAGATCCGGGGTAGAATAGGTCTTCAGCAACCCATGCTTGCCGTAAAAGGCGACTATGCTTGTCATTTAAGGCGACTAACGGGATCGGGTGGTCAGGCACGCTGACTTGGTTGATGCATGTCATCGATCCCAATTGCGTGGATCGATGCTCATGACATTAATCACTTGATTGTCTGGTCCAGACTCGATTATTTACAGACCGCCGTCATATAACTGGAATATTGCTGAGTGCGGCGTTAAACAACAAACCAACCAACCAACCAACCAACCAACCAACCCGGTGGAAGTTTAACTGGTGATTATTGCCACAATACTTATTGTATAATGAACAGCACAAAGCACTGTTCCATCAGTCATGTCAGGCTCAGTTGTATCACTCAGCGTCCCTTGCTGCCAGCGCCTTCATACCGACGCTGTACAAATGAACTCTATAACTTATTGTAAATTTGGTTTATTTCAAAATACTCACTTGTGCATGGCACTTGCCGTTTCCCTGAAAAGAAGGACAAGCAGAGACAATTAAAACAATCAAGAAAAGGGTCAATCGAAACAATAGTTAATAGTGAAAATGTTGTGTGAACATATCACACATCTAACCCTCTGTACGAGACGTGATAATCACCCATTGTGGCCCATTGGAAATGTCAAAACATAAACGGAAATGTACGATTTGATCGGAAATGTTCATATTACTCGTTTCATTTGTGAGAAATGAAGTATGTCTAAAATGAGTGAAAAAAGTGATTTAAAAGAACCAACGATTATATGTGGCAATCGTGAGCCAAGATGATTCTTCATTACTTCTGAAAAAATTTCAAACAGTTGCTTATGCTCAAAAATTAAAAAAATCCCCGTTTACCGAAAACCTCTAGAATCAGCATTTTGAACACATTTTAGCTTTGGACATCCTCATTTGATTTTATAGTTCAACACATGCAAATAGTGACAGGAAAATTATCATCTTCCATACGAACACTTCTTATATATTTTAAACGTTCGCACAGTTCTTTGATTATGCAGATCTAGATACCCTGGGCGAAACAAGGTTCTTTATCACAGCCAATCATCTGCTTTCGGTTCTATATTAAAGTACTCTTCAAAATAGAGCATTGTTAATACTAACACGTGGATACAATTAATTGTCACCTATTTCATCTTATTTCTGACGGAAACCACTCCAGAAGAGAATTTTATATTATCCGAGTTTATCATTCAGATTTTATTTTCAGATATTTTTGGAATCATGATCACACCAACGAGTATAAATAAAATTAATTACGACGAATATCAACTGCTAATGTGGAAATGGAGATTTATCTACTTACATCTCAGCTCAGCCGAGGCAGTGAAAGCCAAAAACAAGACAGCCACAATTCTCCACATGTTCTCTGGAACTGCCAATACCGACTGTGAAACAAGCAGTCCCACAAGCATCCTTTATACCCGTATGGGGTGGCGTCAGTAAACGTGGCGGCCGTTCATGATCAAACCCACGACGAGATCCGGCAAAGCGATGTTGCTAGGTGAAGCTTATATTCAGATAAAGGATGCACGGGACTGCCGAAGTTGTAAATGGACGTCGTCGTTTAAACAGCGGAACAAATCCGAAGACCGACTACGCCTGTTTAGATTTAAGGGTAGGCGGTTTGGAGATGCTGTTTGTGTTAGTGGTTGTATTATTTGTGTTGACAGTGTTCGTGGTCTCCCGAGGTCACAAGACAGTTGTTTGGATACTGAGGGTGAAGGAGTTCCCCATGATGAATTCAGGAAATGACGATCATGGGCGCTTAAAAGTTCGGCATGCTTTATCATTTAATTGAAGGGGAGGTGAAATGGGAGTTTGGCGTCGTCTTCAAGATTATGGCACATATCTTGCGAATTGTGTGCGTATGGATGTGTATTTGTATGTGTGTACGTGTGAGCGAGCGTGCGTGCGTGCGTGCGTGCGTGCGTGCGTGCGTAATGACTCCGAGTCCAACCAGGGCAACAGTTATCTTTTCACGTTTTTTATCTGACGAGGCCAGGGAATCGAACCACCAACCCTTCACTGTTCGGGAAGACACCCTCCGGGTTGGAATTGATCTTCGGCAACCCCCCTCAAGTGGGTGTCAACTGATCTGTGATGGTGGTACAGGGCTGCTGCAGCTTCATCACAGCTCGTGCTGGAAGGTGTAGATGTGGACAAAGTGCCACTGTCAACCCCAGTCCTTCACACTGTCGCGTGTTGTCCAAGTGTCCGAACTATCCGCGGAGAGTGTACAGCCGTACACCAATCCCACAGCTCCATCACCTTGTGTTAAACCTGAAGACCGAAAGCACCATCTTTGACGCTAGGGGAGGGTCCAGTGAGATAAGTTCGATGTTGGCGTTCATTAAAATGACATCGAAGGGAGGGGTGTCGTCTAAATTACTATAGGGGCATGGGGGTTTGAAAAAGTGACACAGTTCTATTTCTTCAAATAAAAAAGTGTTAAAGTTGGTGAGGTGAGGTGAAATTTGGTTTAACGTCGCGTCTAAGATGATTGCACTTACAAAGCGACGTGCATGCACGTGTGTGTGTGTGTGTGTGTGTCTGCTTGTAATAGTCCTGACTAAGGATTTTTAGTGCTAGCTCACTGAGATACCATGCCACAGTTTAACATGAATACACCACTCAGACACAGAAAACTGACTCCGAGCCGACCAGTCCTTGTTTTAGCCCCTTTATGCTGAGCGCCAGACAGGGTGATAACAAGTACAATCTTTTAACGTCTTTTGGTATGACGCGGCCGGGGATCAAACCCCGGACCTTCCGCTCTCCTGGCGGACGTTCTACCACTAGACCACGGAGGCGGTCTATAAAATTGAACAATATTTAGGGACTTGTCATATATTATAGGGAAGGGAGTCATGACCTGAAAACGCCAAAGGCCAAGCTGTTATGACCTACTTCGTCAATACAAAGTGAACAATCGATCAAGGCAACAGGGGGTAAATACATGTAGGTGTATGTTGCACGTGGTCTAGATTACATGTTGGATCGAACTTCTGGAGCTCCCTGAATACACTACATAATTACATTTATATATGGATGTTTTATTTTACAATGTTTCATGAAACATTTTATTGTACATGGACTCGTGTGCTAGTGTTTACCAGTGACCTGTGACATCAACTCGGATTTCATTTTTTTAGCCGGATTGCTGTCTAAACTGGGCTCGAATGTCGATCCCACACAAGACCGGTTGAGACGGAATCCACCTTACATAAAGTACACTATAAACCAAGTGATACGCCCTCGTTTGATGATAATTGTCTCATTGACGCAGGCTGGACGCAGACTGGACGTAGATTGGACGTAGACGTTATATATACTGGATACAGACTGAGTATAGATTAGACGCAGACTGGATATAGACTAGACTTAGACTGGACGTAGACTGGACGAAGACTGGACGTACTGGACGTAGACTGGATCTAGACTGGACGTAGACTGGATCTAGACTGGACGTAGACTGGACGTAGACTGGACGTACTGGACATAGACTGGACGTAGACTGGACGAAGACTGGACGTAGATTGGACGAAGACTGGACGTAGACTGGACGTAGATTGGACGAAGACTGGACGTAGACTGGACGTAGACTGGACGTAGACTGGACGAACCCTGGACGTAGACTGGACGTAGACTGGACGTAGACTGGACGAAGACTGGACGTAGACTGGACGAACCCTGGACATAGACTGGACGTAGACTGGACGTAGACTGGACGAACCCTGGACGTAGACTGGACGTAGACTGGACGTAGACTGGACGAAGACTGGACGTAGATTGGACGAAGACTGGACGTAGACTGGACATAGACTGGACGTAGACTGGACGTAGACTGGACGTAGACTGGACGTAGACTGGACGAAGACTGGACGTTGACTGGACGTAAACTTGACGTATACTGGATCTAGACTGGACGTAGAGTTGACGTAGACTGGGCGTAGACTGGACGAACCCTGGACGTAGACTGGACGTAGATTGGACGAAGACTTGACGTAGATTGGACGAAGACTGGACGTAGACTGGACGTAGACTGGACGTAGACTGGACGAACCCTGGACGTAGACTGGACGAACCCTGGACGTAGACTGGACGAACCCTGGACGTAGACTGGACGAAGACTGGACGTAGACTGGACGAACCCTGGACACAGACTGGACGTAGACTGGATGTATACTGGACGTAGACTGGACGAACCCTGGACGTAGACTGGACGAACCCTGGACGTAGACTGGACGAACCCTGGACGTAGACTGGACGAAGACTGGACGTAGACTGGACGAACCCTGGACACAGACTGGACGTAGACTGGATGGATACTGGACGTAGACTGGACGAACCCTGGACGTAGACTGGACGTAGACTGGACGTAGACTCTGTGTGTGTGTGTGTGTGTGTGTGTGTGTGTGTGTGTGTGTGTGTGTGTGTGTGTTGTGTGTGTGCCTGCTAGTAATAGACCGGACTACAGTCGATTTTAGTGTGCTACCGAGTTACCATGTCTCAGTTAAACATGAATTCCTCTCCTCTATCCACTAGATCACGTATTTTTTATATTGTGCTTTTTATGTGGAAATGCTTGATTATGTAGTGGAAATATAGGACTAAGGATACATTGAAATGAAGTTCTTTCATGGACGGGGAGTAGAGTGTCGATGCCTTGACTTACGATGATTTCGCTATCATGCATCTAAACTGGACTAGGCTCAGACCAATTGGCAGTTCTGTCAGTTTGATTTATACCATTCAAAACCCACATTTACTGCAAACTCCAGCTGGATATTTTATATTAATGTAGCCGGAATAGCTCCCATGAAGACCCTAAGAGAAATCAGTAACGTTACTACAACATTTCGACATTGACCAGAACTATCCCCTGAACCGCGTAGCATTGTCTCCCTTTGATAATGACGTCATGTTAAACTCTTAAAAGCCAGTAACACTGTGCCAATATGTTTGTTTTGTTTGTTTGTTTGTTTGTTTGTTGTTTACGCCGCACTTAGCAACATTTCAGCTATATGACGGCGGTCTGAAAATAATCGAGTCTGGACCAGACAATCCAGTGATTGATATCATGAGCATCGATCCGGACAATTTGGATACGATGACATGCATCAACCAAGTCAGCGTGCCTGACAACCCAAACCCCTTTAGTCGCCTCTGGGTTGCTGAAAACCAATTCTAACCCTGATAGTTCACGTGTTTAGGCCACACTGCGCATTATTACAGTTATGTCAGAGCACACAAACTATTATTATTATTAACAATGAAAATAGTACATCTAGGTAATATTAAATGGTCGGTGCCTCTTATGAATGGAAAACAATACTACTTTGTCACTTCAGATTTATTATCGAACAAGATTCGTTTGTGTACACTTATGTACACTTATGAATCGCGCATTGTTCCCATCCCTGCTCATAGGCTAGGTAGCACCACAGGTAACCGGAGGGCAGAATGTTGCCTCCAGAAGGGTCACGGCAGTAGTTGGCGGCGCCAGCGTAGCCGAGGTTTGGTACACCGTTGGTGATGTCGAAGTAGTTGCGGAAGAAGGCGTGATTGTTCGGGGACGTGCTTGACCAGGACTGACATGTTTTTCCGCTTGCGGTTACAGATTTTGTACCACTGTAGACTGCTGTTCTCCCTTGCTTGGTGTAACAGTCAGCTGTGAAGAAAATGTCAGTATTAGAAACAGTCCTTTATACAGATATGATTCATACTTTCTTGATGCGGTGTGTCATTGATTGAAGGGGGCATTGAATTGTTTTTTTCTGTCATATCAGGCTTGTCATGTTGACTGATGGAACAATTAACAGTCTTAGGCGTTTTCAACTTTGGTAAAACCCATTGTACATATACATTGCTGGCAAACGACGATCATGGGATCTTGGCGCGCCCAAGGGAGAAACTCTGCACATCGAAAACATAGTAGTTGGCAAGGAAGTAGGACAAGTTTTCATATACTTAGTCTTGTTTGCAAAATGTTCAGAGGAAAAGTGGGTTTCGGGGTGCTTTCCCTAAATCCTTAAATTGAGCGACATGGCAGTAATGTGATATCTTTCATACAGCAATGTGGCGAGTGAGTATATGAATATGGTTTTACGCCGCTTTTAGCAATATTTCAGTCGTATCTAAGCAGGACACAGCAGACATGTCACCAGAGATAGGTGATATCTTTCACGAAAAGATTAGACTGTCACACAACAAAGTATGACAAGAAAGAAAAAATATTCATTTCAGTTTATTGTTTTTTCAAGGCCATATGACCCATATGATATACATGTTTATCATTCAGTTATACTACATTGCACATTTCCGTTCTAATGTTAAATACAACCTACATATATTTTGACACATGAAATATATTCTGAAGTATTTTACCATTGACTATAGGCATCATATCGTGGGCTTGGTTGTTTGTTAAAACTGTTCCATGAGTGCGTGCATGCGTATACAGAGGCCATACAATACAAACGTGCTTTTCATCTTCAACATATTTACAGTGCGAGCAGATAGTTTTCATCACCTACATGACATTCACCTTCACGTACGTTTTGAACACCAAAGGTGTTATATCCACTTCAGAAATGTTAGCAGCCTTTCTGTAATTTATTACTCTATGTTGGACATACGATTCAAACTTAAGTTCAGATTTTATGGTTGAATAAAAAATAAGTCATCTTTTATCTGTGAGACGTGAATGCCAGTTTTGTTCAGCACAATCAAGGATTCGTTGTTTCAGAACAAAGGTAAACGTTTCCTCAGTACCAACTCCCTTGGATACCCAAACATACCCGAAGCCATAACTAAACAGCAACTTTCTGATATGAGATGCCCAATTCAAATATTTCCTTTCACAAGTATCATATATCATTCGAAAACACTTGTGCGGATGTCAATATGTGGGCAAAGATGAAACACGTAACCAATATTTGATACAAATGACATAATAATTTGTATCCAGTGGATATCTGCCACTCTCACCATATGCAACAGCACTTGGCAAGGAATAACTTGTATTTAAAACATTCACAATTTTCTATGTACAATATCTATATTTTCCTTTTTGGGTGTATCCCCACAGCTCATTACCATTCAACAATATCGGTGCTATTTTTGTGTCAAACGGTTGAAAGGCTTTATTAACAGATATATAGTATTTACACACAAACGTTTTGATGGTATATTGTGCTTCACTTGCCTACTCTGCGAGGGTATAACAAGCTCTAGTCCAAATCAGCTTTGGAGTAATCATTCGACCAAGATATAGACTAAGATTCGACCAAGAGCTAACAGTCTCAAGTGGTACATTATAATATTCCATCTTTCGTATCTAGAGAGTATACTGACTCCGAGCCGACCAGTCCTTGTTTCAGCCTCTAAATGTCGAGCGCCAGACAGGGTAACAACAAGTACTATTTTTTAACGCCTTTTCGTATGACACGGCCGGGGATCGAACCCAGGACCTTCCGCTCTCCGGACTACTATTGA
Source organism: Haliotis cracherodii (assembly GCF_022045235.1). NCBI lineage: Eukaryota > Metazoa > Mollusca > Gastropoda > Lepetellida > Haliotidae > Haliotis > Haliotis cracherodii. The sequence continues at coordinate 1,891,233 of NW_027266279.1, forward strand.
TCTAATTACCAGCCAATCAAATAGATGTAAATGCATTGTTTGGAAAAAGATGTAATGAACGTTCTTACGATTAGCGCTTCTCTCTCTCATTTGTAATTTACGGAAAGCTTTGAAACAATGGTAAACACATATTCTATACAAGGGGCGGTCGGGTAGCCTAGTGGTTAAAGCGTTCGCTCGTCACACCGAAGCCCGGGGTTCGATTCCCGACATGTACAATGTGTGAAGCCCATTTCTGGTGTCCCCCGCCGTGATATTGCTGGAATATTGCTAAAAGCGGCGTAAAACCACACTCACTCACTCACTCACTATACAGACTATATATTAGTCCACAGCATAAAGAGAATCACTTACTATTGCATGCTGCCAGTGTTGAAAGAACTGCTACGATGGCGAGGAGCAGGAGACGAGCCATGTTGCTGCCTGTACAGTTGAGACCGACTGGTCCTTAAAACGGCGTAGGTACGACACACGTCGTGACATACACGGACAACTGTTGACGTGGGTGATGATATTGCAATTTTAGATGAAATTCCCATTAGCCTTTCTGCCATGCGTGACAGATGTGAGGCCAACGTAATTGTCAAATTCTCATGAAAGAGTCTTTGTCCGAGTAAATAGGGCACTGATGTAGGTTATTGAGTGAACATACTCCAAGTGTATTGTAGTATCAAGAAGTACCATATTTCAACGTCTTTTGGTATAACGTGGCCGGGCATCGAATCCACGACCTTCCGCTCTCCGGGCAGACGCTCTGTCCACTAGACCACGTATTAAATGTTGTGTTTTTTGTGTGGAAATGCTTGATGTGGTGGAAATATAGGACTAAAGATACATTGAAATAAATATCTTTCATGGACGGGGAGTAGAGTGTCGATGATTGACTAACGATGATTTCGCTATCATGCATCTAAACTGGACTAGGCTCAAACCAATTGGCAGTTCGGTCAGTTTGATTTATACCATTCAAAATCCACTTTTACTGCAAACTCTAGCTGGATGTTTTATATTAATGTTGCCGGAATTGCCTCCATGAAGACCCTAAGCCAAATCAGTAACGAGTCAGTAACTACAACATCTCGACATTGACCAGAACTATCCCCTGAACCGCGTAGCATTGTCTCCCTTTGATAATGACGTCATGTTAAACTCTTTAAATCCAGTAACACTGTGCCAGTATGTTTGTTTTGTTTGTTGTTTACGCCGCACTGACTTAATTGATGATTATCATCGTATCCCGAATGCGTGGATAGATGCTCATGATATCAATCACAGAACTGTCTGGACCAAACTCGATTATTCACAGACCGCAGTTACATGTCTGGGATATTGCTGATTTCGACGCTAAACAAACAAACATAGTATTACATACGTATAATGTGTTTCAGCGCTCTCACACACACACACGCACGCACGCACGCACGCACGCACGCACGCACGCACGCACACACACACACACACACACACACTCACGCACGCACGCACGCACGCGCGCACTCACGCAGAGTAAAGTTACCCCTCAAGTGAGTTTCAACTGATCTGTGATGGCTGTTCAGGGCTGCTGCAGCTTCATTAGAGCTCGTATTGGAAGGTGTAGATGAAGATGACGTGCCAATGTCAACTCCTGTTTTCACACTGTCGCGGGGGAGGTCGGGAAGCCTAGTGGTTAAAGCGTTCGCTCGTCACGCCGAAGACCCGGGTTCGATTTCCGACATGGGTACAATGTGTGAAGCCCATTTCTGGTCTTCCCCGTCGTGATATTGCTGGCATATTGCTAACAGAGGCGTAAAATCATACTCACTCACTCACACTGTCGCGTGTTGTCCATGTCTCCGAACTATCCGGTATGGATGTACAGCCGTTGACCAATCCACGAGGACGACGTCGTTAATCCACGAGGACGACGTCGTTAGGGCTCCACACTAAATCAGCACCTGCGACAGCGCTGTGTGGTCCAGTGTGTCGGCGTCACATTTGGGCAGCGCTTCAATGCAGTAAACGTGTGGATTATCAAATAGAAATTTGTTGAAGATATCACTTGAATAGACTTAATCTTGCTTATCTTAAATATGCAGAGGGATTTGATTTCAATTAGTGAAATTGACAAACTTTGCTGATGGCTGATCAAACATTATTTGCCATTTCGGCGTCTTTGTACTGCATGGAGTCAATGGCATACAGACACGCACGTTTCTGTACTTCAAGAATAAGTTACTCTTCATTTATTTGTGATTTTGGCATCGTTATTTCTACAATGAAGACTGTATTTGTCAAACCATGTGTTTTCTTTTCCCGGAAATGACATATCAATGAAAAGGGGATTTCCCAAAGCGTCATGGCAGCAAGCAGCAAACGTCGCTTTTTTCACGATTTAATAAAATTCCTGCTTTCACGCTACTGCTGCCCTGCAGGTTGACTATCTTAAAAAACAACTAGAGGCGATATATTTCTGTATATTTGTGGCTGCACCACTAACGCGCTGGTGTCGTGTTGGGAGGCCTTGAGGATTGTTTAAACAGATGTGTACATAAACTTTCCCGCTATCAAAGATGACAGACTCCATCAGCTTGTGTTAAACCTAGATATCGAAAGCATCAAGGGCTTGGTGGGTGTTAGGGAGGAACCGATGAGCTAAGGGGGTGGGTTTTTGTTTTTTTTATTGGGGGGGGGGGGGGGGGGGGGGGGGTGTCGCTTCACATACTTTAAGGAGGGGATGGAGGGCTTGAAAAAATGACAGTTTTGCTTCTTCAAATAATTTTGGTATGACGCGGCCGGGCATCGAACCTACGACCTTCCGCTCTCCGGGCAGACGCTCTATTCATGTTTTGGTTCATGTGTGGAAATGTATGACTAAAGACACATTGAAATGAAGTTCTCTCATGGACTAGTATCACTGTGCCAATATGTTTGATTGTTTGTTTGTTGATGTTGTTTACGCCGCACTCAGCAGTATTGAAGCTACATGACGGCGGTCTGTGAACAATCGAGTGATTGACATCATGAGTATCGATCCACGCAATTGGGATACGATGACATGCATCAATCAAGTCAGCGAGCCTGACCATTCGATCCTTTTCGTCGCCTCTTACGCCAAGGATGGGTTGCTGAAAACCAATTCTAACACGGATCTTCACGGTTTTAGGCCATACTGGGCAATATGACAGTTATGTCAAAGCACAAATTGAACGACAGAGTGACATTTCTCCCAATTTAGGACTATAAAAGAATATTTTATTCCAGATAAATTCCAGAATAATATTTTCCGCTTTAGGACGTCCTGAGTAGAATGTGTAAAATTCGTTTGTTCAGCTCCTTTAATAATATGCCAAATGATGTGGAGTTAAGTAACGTCTGTCGCGGAGAGGAGTTGCATGGGGACCGCGTTTAGCAGCTTGACTCCTATGAGTTTCTTGGTCGACGGTCCTGCCCCAATCTGAAGCACATGCAGGACATGTAGCTCATGTATTGTCTCCCAGGCAGTGACTTTGTTCGAATTGTGCCTCTGTTCACCCAGCAGTAGAAGTGTGTACCCGGGAGGATGAGATGGCATTGGGATTGTTAACCTTCCAGCACATCGCAGCCAGCCTTGTTTGTATACTCCCCCGGGAGCTCAGAATGAAAGTCGAGTACAGACTGATCCACTGACCAGGGTAATGACGTAGCGCTTTGATCAGACGTTATGGTGTGGATCTGGAGCATTATGAATACGCACATTATTAATGTTGTTGTTGTTGTTGTTGTTGTTGTTGTTGTTATACAAAGTAAAATAAATAGATGCCGCAAAGAATGTTCGTGGCACAGTCATCATGATCATCAGCTAAGGGTCCTGGTCCCTTCTCCACGCACCCCAGACAGCGAATTGGATTTCTCCCAGGAAGAGTTGCCTCGTCGAACCCACCAAGAACCTTTCGGAGAGTATGGAGACTCCCCAACACTGCAGACTTCTGCATTGCCCAGGGGCCACGGGTGGCTCAGTCGTCTAAGGCGCCGCGATTCGCTGTGCAGAGTTGCGTCCCTTGGGCACGCCAGAAACCTATGGTTGTGGGTTCGAATCCCGGTCAGCCCCGATTATGTTTCTAGGTTTGTCAGCACCATACCCGTGCCCGTGGTAAGTGGTGAACGTCTGAGACCTGCATCACTTCGGGCGTTCCTCCCATATTAAGCTGACACGCCGCGATATAACTGTAATACTGTTCAAAGAGGCGTTAACCCCAACTCACACTCAATCTGCATTGCCCAGATTGTCAGAAGGGTTGTGTTCCCGTCAGTCAACAGATTGGGAGGTACCAAACCTGAGGCACCGAGAACAATGGGGAGTCGGGGCAACTTGGTACTAGGGATGCAAGCGTGACATTTAGAAAACGAAGTCCGCATATTTGCCATGTTTTTCCTGAATCTTGTCAATCACATTAGTGTCAAAAGAGACAGAAAATTCAATGATACAAATGATTTCATTGGATTTATCGAAAAGGACAGGACCAGGTTTGTTGGCCTTGATAGGTCATTTTCCATGACGCCCTGCACATATTCCGGGTCGTACCATGGATGGACCTCTGTGTCCAAACCACAAGCATCGCGAACAAAAGGATCGAGCCACTCCATCATGGCGCCTAAGATACTGTGTTTGTGCCAAAGCTGGGCATCCACTGACAATGTGTTCGACAGTCTCATTAAAATTCATTGCATAATGTACATATCATATCTACATTTTGATGCAAAATCACACATTGACGATTTCTAGTGGGAAGCGACTGGTCCTGAGCTGGTTTCACTTTCAGGAAAGCCGACCTCTTCCAAGCCAGGGTTTCTGCAGTGATGCTTTACATCTCAACACACTGCACATAAACTCGATGCAGTGGTCGTTCACATAGCCTCTCGTTGACCAAGAAAATAGTGTCAAAAGGTTGGTTTGTTTGTTTGTTGTTTTACCCCGCACTCAACAATATTCCAGCTATATGACGGCGGTCTGTAAAATAATCCATTGTGGACCAGACAATCCAGTGATTGATATCATGAGCTTCGATCCACGCAATTGGGATCGATGACATGCATCAACCAAGTCAATCCCGTTAGTCGCCTCTTACGACAAGCATAGTCGCCTTTTAGCGTCAAAAGGGACAGATTGTTATTATTTTCATTATTCTCTTGTAATTGACCAAGAAAATAGTACATCAAGGTAATATTACGTGGTCAGTGCCTCTTAGGGATGGAAAACAAGACTATTTTGTCAATTTAGATTTATTATCAAACAATATTCACTTATGGAGACTTATGTACACTTATGAATCGCACATAATTCCCATCCCTGCTCATCGGCTAGGTAGCACCACGGATAACCGGAGGGCAGAATGTTGTCTCCAGAAGGGTCACGGCAGTAGTTGGCGGCTCCAGCGTAGCCGAGGTTTGGTGCACCGTTGGTGATGTCGAAGTAGTCGCGGAAGTAGGCGTGATTGTTCGGGGCCTTGACGGACCAGGACTGACATGGTTTTCCGCTTGCGGTTACAGATTTTGTACCACTGTAGACTGCTGTTCCCCCTTGCTTGGTGTAACAGTTAGCTGTGAAGAAAATAGCAATATCAACAATAAACACATATACACAAATAATGCTCATGCTTTTTTGACGCGGTTGTCTCATCGAGCGAAAGAGGGTGATTGAATTCGGTTCAACGGTTGAACAACTTAGCTATATCTCCTTGCACTTTGTCAGAAGCAATATAAAACCCACGATTAATATCTTAATTTCTTTACTAATCGCACGAAAGAGAGTGGTACAGTTTGGTATAACGTTTGAAATTTGTGTCAGGAACAACACTTGATTTTCTGCTGTTCTCCCTTGCTTGGTGTTACAGTCAACTTTGAAGAAATTGTCAGTATCAGAAATATGATATATACAGATTCATACTTTCTTGATGCGGTGTGTCATTCATTGAAGGTAAAACACACAAGTACATTGATGGCAAACGACAATCATAGGATCCTAGCGCCCCCAAGGGATGCAACTCTACACACTTTTTGACTTCACAGTCCACTCCCCCCCCCCTCTCTCCCCAACAATGGAAAACAGATATTCCTTTTGACTATATATTAGTCCACAGAATTAAGAGAATCACTTACTATTGCATGCTGCCAGTGTTGAAAGAACTGCTAAGATGGCGAGGAGCAGGAGATAAGCCATGTTGCTGGCTGTACATTTGAGACCGACAGGTCTTTACACCGACGTAGGTACAACCCACGTCGTGACGGGCAGTCAAATGTTGAAGTAGGTGACGACATTGCAATTTTAAATGAAATCCCCATCAACCTTTCTGCCATGCGTGACAGATGTGCGGCCAACGTAACTGTCAAATACTTATAAAAAAAATGTCTTTGTCCGAGTAAATAGGTCTCGCATGTAATCCATTGAGTGTATACTCCATGCATCCATCAAGATATTGCACCAGCTGTAGGGAGTGGCTGTAACGAGATGCTTGAATGTTTGCAATGAAATTTCGTACGACCCCCATAGATAACCAAAGAATGATTGTCATTGTTGTGAACACATTATACAGTGACATGAACTCCTTGACGGATTTCCGTGGATATTAATACTTTTCACTGAACAGAGAACAGTGAACATTACTGGACATTATTGCTACTTTGATAATTGATACACATTATCCTGTACATAAAAGTGGCAACTGGTGATATTGTTCACATTCCGTCATGAAGTCGGATCATAGGATAAAGCTATCAGGTAGACGTTGTGTGTCGAGATTAAACGGTCGACAGTTACACATTGCCACTTGAATAACACCTTTCTAAACCTGACAGCAAAATCTCCCAACAAGAAACACATGTATAAGAATCGGAATTCATAGCTCACATGGTAAAAGTAAAAAGTCAACACTCTGCTTCATTGATGACGCATCCTGTACCAACGCAACATGGCATGTTTTTAATGATATGTGGTGAAGACATATATACCAGGAACTATATGGCTCACGGCATAGATAATCACCTAACTGTTGCCTTTATTAAAATGATTTGGACCAACAGTTGGTGACAGTAAAACAAAAAGAGCATTGATTCCATTGATTGCTTCACATTTTAATGCACAGTCAGTGTGGTTTGGCACATTGAGTATCATAGATATGAAGTGAGTGAGTATGGTTTTACGCCGCTTTTAGCAATATTCCAGCAATATCACGGCGGGAGACACCAGAAATGGGCTTCACACATTGTACCCACGTCGGGTCTTCGGCGTGACGAGCGAACGCTTTAACCACTAGGCTACCCGACCGCCCCCATAGATATTAAGAACATGTACATATTGTATGTCATACTATAACAGAAAATGAACGTATAATATGTCATTAATACTTTAAATAAGTTGCACATTTCATTAGGTTATGATTATATTTTTAAAAAGTATATTTCTTCGGTCATTTCATAAGTTTCTTCAACTCAACATTAGCAAATCATCCACAGCATCAAACAACATCCTTCAGTTTCCTGGTTGTTCCGATATGAGTGGATATCTGGTATCATAGTCAATCAGTTTGCGATAGTTGATCGTATCAATCCCTACTCCACTGTCTGACTGATGGGACATCTTACTTAGAGAGTCAACCAAAATAGGTACTAGTTTTCAGCTCAGGACAATCTTCATGTACATCACTGAACGCTTTCTATCCTGTCGATGTAAATATCTGATAAATACAGAGACAGCAGGAGCACGACTGCTTATATTGTGATGGTAGCCCATTTGAAGGACGTCCGAAGCGAGCCGGTCGCTTTGTTGTCGTTTTGCAATCAGTATCCATCCAAAGACCTACATGAAAGGTTCGTAGTTGTTCCCACTGATAAGGCCTCAAATGACATAACCATTATATGAAATCATCACTGTATTAATTGTTTAATCAAAGAACTTAATATAAGTATAAGTGTCACATCAAATAAAACTATATATAAGGCCAGTATGCTAACTGAGGAAGAGAGGGGGCGATCGGGTAGCCTAGTGGTTAAAGCGTTCGCTCGTCACGCCGAAGACCTGGGTTCGATTCCGACATGGGTACAATGTGTGAAGCCCATTTCTGGTGTCCCCCGCCGTGATATTGCTGGAATATTGCTAAAAGCGGCGTAAAACCATACTCACTCACTTACTGGGGAAGAAATCTGTCTAAACCATGCATCAGTACTAACGACTTTTGGCTTCACTCTAAAACTTGAAGACATGTCCATTCCTCGTTTGTACCTGATCCTAAAGCTCCATGAGAATTCGGTAAATTTAAATAGTTATATGGCTGGGTTCAACGAATGAACCACTAAATCAAATATTAACCAGTAATCCTTAACACAATCAAGGAAGGAATATCCTCATATCCAAAGAAAGTATTTGAGATTAGTGGAATTAACCCCATATGGATTTGCTTTACCTTTTACAATCTCAGAAAAGAACCAAGTTCAATTCTGTCAAAATATTTGAGTTTTTGTACACAACTATCCAACGTGACACACGTCAAGTAAAAACTTCATTCCTTGACCTTTGGGGCTTTTTTGGAACACGTAGTGACCATTGACACAGTTACATATCTATCTTCAGAGGTTTAGGACAATTTGTCAAAAATGAAAGCAAATGCCATCTGAAGTTTACTGAGAAAACAATATTTCAAATGCCGTACTTTTTCATTGATAACATCCATGTACAAATTGGGGCAAGACATTTCGTCAAGACGTAGGCATCCCAATGGGCATTACTTATGTTCCCCTTCTTGCTTATAGTTTACTTCATTCATATGAATCGGAATTTCTACTCGGATTTTTTCAGATGCACAATGGACTTGCCTATGCATGTGTTTGTGACGGGTGCCACCGGCGGGGCAGGATACGCTCAATTTTTCGCGAACACCTGGTATCATCACTATTTGTTAGTTATTCATGAGCACATTCTCATGATATAGTCGGAATCGTATTATGAGTTTGGAAAGAGTGTTATACCATTTTATTTTCTCTTTGGCCTGTACAAATAAGTATCGGGAGTGAGGCAGTGAGCTGGGTTTAACGCTGTTTTGAACATTATTGAAGTTATATCACGGAGTGTCGGCTCGATGTAAGAAGAAGGCTCGAAGCGCATTTAACACGAGCACGGGTATGGTGCTGACAAACCTAGATTGTCAGGGATTCGAACCTATGACCATTGGTTTGTGGCACACCAAATGGGAAGCTTGTGTATTTTCACTGGAATATCGACTACTACGACCATTATCAACCCGGTTAAAGAAGTAACTCTCTTTATAAGTTACATTTTGTGAGTGAGTTGGGTTTAAAGCCGCCAGTTACATCATGGCGTGAATGTGGAAAGAATGACCAGCTTGACGCACGTCGTTGGCCTCGAAATGTTACTGAACATAAAGGGAAAATTGACTTTTGGAAAGTTTCATTTTGCATAGACCTAAATATGAAACAGACGAAGCGGGCTCAATGTTTTTTGTTTTTGTTTTGAATCAAACTGATGTGCATTTCGAACCAAGAGGTTGTCTGTTAAATTCTTGGCATCAAAACCCAAATCACCAACTCACTTCTAGACAGGAGCGTTCCCGCATAGCTGATACGGATGTGACCCTGCTTGTTTTAAAAGAACGCCCTCCTCCATCACGGCATGACAGCTTGGTGCTGGAGAAAATAGCGTTATGTGAATCTCTACCAAAATGTCTGGTCTTTCTGGGCAACACGTTCCCTAATCACTCCTTCATTTACACATTGCTTTGCTCATAGTGATGTGAGCTCGTCGGTACTCTGACACAGAGTGTTTGTTCGAAAGGAATCCGCCCTACCTTTTCGCCGTGCCAGATTGATGCTGGAGAAACTCCAACAATAACGTAGACTAGCAAAAATAATTTGGCTCAGGCTCAAATCGAAAACATTTCGTATGTCCTAAAAATGTTACTGTTCGGCTCTACCCCGCCCCGAATATAGCAACAAATAAACAAAACAAAAAGAAAACAAAAAGAAACACAAATTAACACCAAATATGATACAGTCCATAATTAAGAAGATGGAAAACAATACCATTTTTTTCAATCAGAATTTATTATTGAAACAAGATTCACGATTCAAATCTTGTGTTGATATTCAAGATCCACTTATGTACACTTATGGACACTTATGGGCACTTATGGGCCGTGCATGTGTCCCACCCTTCACCATCGGCAGTGTAGCACCACAACGATCCCATTGGAGGGTTGGAGTCTGAAGATGGGTCACGGCAGTAGTTTTCAGGATAGCCGAGGTTTGGTGCACCGTTGGTGATGTCGAAGTTCTGGCTGAGAAAACCGTGATTGTTCGGGGTCTTGGCGGACCAGGACTGACATGTTTTTCCGCTACTGGTTTCAGATTTTGTACCACTGTAGACTGCTGTTCCATCGTGCTTGGTGTAACAGTCAGCTGTGAAGAAAATGTCAGTATCAACAATAAACACACATACATAAATTATCCTCACGCTATTTGGACACGGTTGTCTCATCGAACGAAATAGGGTGATTGAATTCGTTTTAACGGCTGAACAACTTAGCTAAATCACAGTGTGTCGGCTAATGTGGGGTGAGATGCAAAATTTATGCGGGTCTCAGACATTTGCAACTTTGGTAAAACGAGGATCATAATTAGGTTGAATATTGAATTCGTACCACGGTCATAGGATCCTGGCACGCCTAGCGGGCGGCAACTCTACGCTTCGAAGTGGTGCGCCTTCGACAACTTGTGGCACCCGTTAAATTAAATCATGATATAAACATGGCATTCGGCATGTACACTGGACTAGTTCACTTCTTAATGCACTGTCTTGATTGCAATATAATTAAGAACAAAATTTAATTTCGAGGAGCTTTCTTTAAATCCTTCCAAAATAACGATTTCACGCTTTTCGTTGTTGTTCGGCGTCAGGCACCAAGGAAACATTTACTTTTTAATGCAAATTGTATGAGTGTCGGGCGCTTCCTGTGGGGCAAGGCATCCTTCCCTTTAAGCAAACACCTGTGTTATCACTTTAAGCGAACACCTGTGTTATCACTGGTTTTCGTGAACCATTCGTATATATTTCACCCTTATTTTGCCTTTTCCGCGTAATGGAATCTGTTTCGGCGGATAACCGAGACTAGTTAGACCCAGCATTCGTCACCCACAATGAGAGAGATTTGAGTTACGTCGTTTCCATGCGGTTTTCCAGCTGTATCACGGCGGGGGATACCAGAAATGTCACCAAGGATTTATGTCACTGAAAGATGATGTTTTCTCGCTGCAACGGTTTTAAAACTACGTCTGTGATAATCTAGTTATTTTACTGTCCTTCGTCGACAGGTTTTATTTTCAGTTTTGTGTATTATTAATATATAACTTGATTCAGTCACGATATGGCTGAAATATTGCCGATGTGATTATAAACTCACTCACTCACTTACTCTCACTGCAACGTATGTAATAAGATAGAAAATATAGACAGTTTTATATTTACAATATTGTTGCCATGACCACATGTTATGCTGCCTTCTTCCAATGTTTCAGGTCTCTGGGCTCTCTGTTTTTAGAAATTTAGATTTGTACAATTTCAAATTTTCATTAAAATACCTCAAATTAACTGAACCAGATAATTTTGAGATTGAAAGAAGGGAAATGAAACTAGGAGTGATGGAATTACCGCTTCATCTATCAAAATTTAACATAAAAATAGAAGCACATGACAAGACAGATAGTCCAAGTCCTCATTTACGTGTGTGAATGCAAACATGAGTGAGTGAGTTGGGTTTAAACACCGCTTTTAACAGTATTCCAGTTATATCTGCCCCAACAGTAAACAGGCTTCCGCTTTACAAGATCTTTTGCGCGTTAACTGTTCATCTGCGTGAACGTCAGTTTCATGCGTGTTATGTAGTTTTAATGTATGATTGTCCTATCTATACTCGGCAACAAAAGTTCCGGTTGCATACAAAAATAAACTTTCTGGTGTTCAAATCGGATACGAAACTATGAAAACGTGTAGCACAAACGCAACCTCAGCAGAAAAGCATGATCTGATGGCAAAAAGTGTCTTCCATGCAGCAACCATGCACTTGATGATGTAAACCAGGGTATGAAAGCGCGCGTGTTGTGGGGATTCGGTGTCTGCTTGTCATGACAACTGCAACACGGAAAAACATCACATTTCAATCATTATTTGAAGTTTGGAGATGCCACGCCTATCTGAAAATGACCGCTTGCGAGCAATTGGTATGCTCCATTCAAGAACGTCGCAGCGTGAAGTTGGTCGGCGATTGAACGTGCACAGAAACACCATTTGACGTTATGGCAGCAAACAAACAGTCAGGGACCGACCAAGGAGCGGCAGGTCCCCCGTCATTCAAGATCGTTGGATTCGAATCACCCATCTGCGAAATCGGTTTCAGCCTGCAACAATCACTGCGAGAACCATCCCTGGTCTTTGTCGAATATCGCCGTCTATCCCCCGTTCACATGCGCCTCTATACATATGTGTCAATATGGGCACACGTGTGTCGAAACACATATGTCAGTATACTTTTCATGTGAACGCATTTACTCATGTGTGTATATTTACACCAGGAGCAAATTTGCATCATGCCTGGAGCAAGTGCAAATGTGAACGTAAATATGCACTGTGTGTATATGTTGCAATGTGAATTATGTTAACATGAGAGCATGATCTTATTTATAGCTGTTCTTTTGCCAACACCAAACAAATTGTCAACAGTTGTCAACTTTTATGGGTATATAGTTGGGCGGACAGTGTTTTCTTTTGGTTTCAAGGATTCAAAACTTTGTGTACAAATTAAATCAAACACATGTTTCTTCACGCGAAAATTTTCGGTGAAGTAACTCTCTTCTCATTCAACTTAGGTTGGAAAACAAGTTAAACAACCTGTTTTGTGTTGAAAGTTATTTGGTTGAATATGTGTGCCTCACACAAGTTGAAATTCACGTGAACGCATAGTAAATTTACATGTACACACGTATGTATAGTTACACATGTGGAAAATTCTGGTTTGCAAGTGACCAATGGCAATTTGAACGGACAGCGTTAGAGTGACGAGGTCATCCAGCCTATCGTTGTGACGTTTTTGAATCAACATGGACCTGGCATGATGTTTCAGCATGAAAACGCCCGAGCCTATGTAGCTTGGATTGTTCAACAAGCACGTGGACAGAACAACTTGAATGTGATTCCATGGCCTAATCGCTCTCCAATTCTTTTTTACCAATTGAACACATGTGGGATGAAATGGACCGACGTCGCCGACGTTTACCACGTGCTCCGACAACATTATAGGAACTGAGAGACAGGCTGGGGAGATATGGGATGCCATATACAAAACTGTAAGACGTTTGATCCGTTTAATGCGCAGGAGATTGCATGCATCCAAGTGAGAAGGGTGGACACACACGCAACTGTGTCAATGGACAATTCTGTTCTTGCATCTCTTATCATAACGTCATTTCCGTGCTCGACATGTGTCATTAATTGTGTAAACTTGTTTTATTGGTCCATTGTCTGTTTGAAAATATGAATTCGTTCTGATGTGTGCGTCTACTTTGATCCGGTTTCAGATGTGTGCGTTTACTTTGATCCGGTTCTTGTTTTATATCGTGTCACAGTGTTTTTTTCTTGCTGAGTATAGTTACTTATATAGAAGTTTTATCCTAACTGTACTGATTTTCAGGCGTGGGGATCCGGAGGCGGCGAGATTTGGGTTCAGCATTTTTTTGGTAATGTTTAGGAGCGGGTTGGTTTTTTTTCAACCAAAACAGGTGCCCGTTTATTATTTGTTTACCTGTTGGATGCAACAGAGACAGGGATAAACTTCAGTGCTAATTTGAAATTCGAAGAGCTTTTCGTAAATACATTCACGGGAATAAGATACCATTTAAAACATTTTGCAATGATACAGGTGAATCAAGTCAAAGGCTTTAGCGTCAAAGAAGCCACCTTTAAGATTTTAAAGAAACGTTTACCAAACATGTTTAACCAACAAGCACTGTTATTGTACGTGAAATGAATTTATTTATGTAGCTGCTGTCACCCACACGACGGAGCATGATTTGACAAATTCCTCAAACGTCAGTTAGAACTGAACTTGTAAACTTGTAGTCCATAGAATTGAGAGCATTACTTACTATTGCACGATGCCAGTGTGGACAGAATTGCCAAGGTCGCGAGGAGCAGGAGACGAGCCATGTTGCTGTGCGGCGGAGACCGACTGGTTGTTGCTACGGAGAAGGTACTACACACGTCGTGGTAGACAGTCAAATGTTGACGTGGATGGCGCGATTGCAATTTTAAATGAAATCCATATTGACCTTTCTGCCATGCGTGACAGATGTGAGGCCAACGTAATTGTCAAATTCTCCTGAAAGAGTCTTTGTTAGAGTAAATAGGGATTAGACGTAATCCATTTAGAATATTCTCCATGCATCTTTAGACAATGGGGCAGCTGTGACGAGGTGTTTGAGTGATTGGAATAAAATTACGTATGAACTGCAGAGCTACAGATAAGCAGCGTATTGGCCCCCCTCCCCCCAAATAAAAATAATAATAATCAAAACCCAATTACTCTCAATTAACTTGCGTGCAGAAACGCATGCATTAAATGAAAAACTCAAATGTATAAAAACAGCACGACGTCGCGTAAATACTCATTGAAGTTTTTTTCAGCACGTGTACAACGGAGCTAATTTCCGAATCACAATTACGAGCTAATTTACTTTCCGTGTCAAGCCTATATATTTAGAACAGTTATATACATGTAAAGGCGGGATATTTTGCCCAAGTTCCTTACAACAGTTACCAAAATATCCGGCCAATTTACTAATTTTAGAATAGGGTTTGGGGTTCACGGCACTGGTCTCAGGGGTCCCATAGCAACAGCTCTTAGCCAATAGCCTGGGACTATGGGGTCACATGACAGGGGCCAGTGCCCCCGTGTGACCTCAAAACTTTTTAACCGCCTCTTTCTGCCTGCACTGCCTGGACACCAACATCGCCAGCTAGCCCTGTTCATTTTGTTTTAGGTAAGAGCACCAGTTTCTCTGTACGGCATCTATAGGTCTATTGTAGGCAATTATTGTATGGTCCGGTGCATAGTTATAACATTTACAGGATTAGGAATCATGTGCTGCATTTATTTTCATAAAGTCAAGCAAAATTCAAAACAAGTGTTTGGCCATTGTCCAAGTAATTCTTGCTGTGCCAAACTGGCAAACATCGCTCATCTGTGACTGTCCAAAGGTGCACCCAATGGCAATAATGAATGACATTTATTTGTTGCACTATTTTCTCGTTTGAAAATAGCTGTAGTAAAATACCTTTTGTGTTTGGAAGTAATTTTGCTAATTGGATCGGCCAGTCAAAATTGAAACTAGCTCTTTGCTAAATTCAAAGTTCCATTTATTCCAAATTCTTTCGTCTGATAAATGCACTTGTTGCTGACAACAACAGAACTCTGTTGCAAGTTTATTTTAAAGTAACAAGTGGCTGACCCCTCACTGACAGCTCTTGACCTGTGCGCTGGGAGCACACATTATCTTCGGCTATCCTCGGCATTCTCCGGCTCTCTTCCGGTGGCATCACAAAATGGCCGCACCGGATGTAAACAAGGCATGGCTCCGTCGTCTGCTTCATGTTTACCTTAACACAGTTTGGCCTACCATACATTAATGTCATCCTATCCTAATGTCTGCGAAGTAATGGTAACACATACCAGTTCACATATATGGCATAATATTCAGGCAATTTAAGATTAGTGTACATTCCTGCAGATGATAATTTTCTTGTCCTCTTGGCGTCTGGCGTTACGCAATCCCATATGATGACAGCTGGCTTAGCAGTAACCAACTTCTAAATATGGAAATACCCTGTTTATTAAATACCAATCCTGTCCTATTAAATATGTAATATTTCTACATTGTCGGATTGGTGTTATAAAGTATATTTCACGGCGTTTTCCCACTTGATGTGATAGTGAAGTCACCTTGTATTCAATAATAATATAATGTATTATATTATATGGCCAACAATTTGCCTGCAATCTGAGAAATATGTATTATGTAATATCCATTTACTACATTCATTTTTAATACATTTGCTTTAATTCGGCATTCATTCTGGGTAGCCTCACGTGGCTTACCTACTGGGTGTATTGTCATACTGTTGGAGCTAGCCCCATATGGATTGGTATGATCATCCAACAGGCAGTCATACCCCACTCCTCTTAGCCACAATTCTAGTACAGGCCAGGTGTCCTTTCGTGGTTATTAGGCTTACGTGTTTAAACCGGTTATTTATACATGCATATCATATTCCAAATGCGCTGGGATAAATATTCCCTCACTTTGGGTTTAAATCCTATATCCTATATGGTAGAAAGGATGTGATGATTATATTGGGGGATTATTGGTTAATGTCATTTCCGTAAACAATCATTGTCGTTGTGTATTTATTTATGCACATATGCCTTTTTGTATCAATAATGCGTTTGCATAGTCCTTAACATTGTCATTTTCTCTTATAAGTATTATCATCACATCCTGAATATCGGTTGGATTATTGTTGATTCTTTTAAATATATTATATAAGCTCTTTCTGCCTGCACTGCCTGGACACCAACATCGCCAGCTGGATCAGCTCATTTTGTTTTAGGTGTCTTCCAGTCTGTGCAGTCAGGATTTGCACCCTGTAACTTTCTTACTTTATAATACACAATTATTACTGTCTTTTTGTGTTGTGTTATCTTTGACTGGAGTATTTCGCGCAGTAAGCACACTTGCCCATCCCTTTTCCGTGAGACGAAATCGTTACACAACTGTGGTGATTTCACAGGTCTTACATACATCTAAAAACATTATTTCATTTTTTTAGTCTTAAAATGTTCACCAACTTTGGGAAAAACCCAATAGAGTGATGAATAGATGAGTGAAAATAATATTGGTTTACCAATGAAAAATATAATAACCCAATTAAAATAGAAACCTTAGAGTAAAAACTCAATTGCTCTAAAAGTTATCTGGAGCTCTGATGAACGCAATAGATAACCAGAGAATGATTGGCATTGTTGTCAACACATTATATATTAACATTCCCCGTTTGAAATATATTTTGTGGATAGTAATATTTTGTTATTGAACACAACAGTCAGCACGATAGTGTCTACTGCTGATATTATTCCTATTCCGTCTTGAAGAAGGACAAAGTTAATTTGGGTTGAATTGGTTCATTTAGTAAACGTTTTATGAGACAAACTAGTATTGGTTGCATTGATACATACAGATCTGTGGCACTTTATAATCCAACGGACTCACAAACTCTACTCCTTGTCCTTTTTCTAGATACCAGGGGGCGCTGGAGGTCCAGCAGTCGTATCGTGTCGGGTTCATGTCAGTTTGTACACATTTGAGACTCGTTCCACACGTGATTTAATTTGGGAAAAATAATATATACAATATCAATTAATATTCCCGTAATATTAATTAGACTAAAATTATGCGTGGAACACATAGTCTAGAGTCTATACACAGTTTTATGAAATAATGAATTTCAGATTAGAAGGTAGACATAATTTTATGGATAACAACTTCTTTTGTACTGTAAAAAGCGAGGTTTCGGTGTAAATCCTTATACAGTTGTCAAGTATACTGTTTGACAGTCTTGCTTAACAACGGCATAAGGATCTATACCGAAACGTCGCTGTTTACAGTACAAAAGAAGTTGTTATCCATAAAATTGTGTCTACCTTGTCATCCGTCAACTTCAAAGTAATGCTTATCAAACAAAATTTCAGATTACTTTTGAAACAATGTCAGATTGCAACATGTTTTCAAATATCGAAAGGCCAATGTTGAAGCATTGTCGATACAATGTATTTTAACGAATCAACCCCAGATCAACCAAATGCCAACACTGAAACACATTGTTCTTTCTTCACGTATGTTCTTTTGTAAATAATGACATTTATTTGTAACATTCATTCTTTAATCGTAGACCCGTGAAGATTCCGGGGTTGAATAGGTCTTCAGCAACCCATGCTTGCCGTAAAAGGCGACTAACGGGATCGGGTGGTCAGGCTCGCTGACTTGGTTGAAGCATGTCATCGATCCCAATTGCCTGGATCGATGTACATGATGTCAATCACTGGATTGTCTGGTCCAGACTCGATTATTTACAGACCGCCGTCATATAGCTGGAGTATTGCTGAGTGCGGCGTTAAACAACAAACCAAACCAACTTTTATCGTGACATTTGACTATTTTTGAATTTTTGTCCTTTATTTCTACTCTGTTATTTTTTACCAAATGGCCATCCATATATCTGCCCGTAAGTATTGCATGAAAAGCCTCAATAATTCCGACGGTTACGTTCCTGATAACTCGTTAGAATTCGTTGATGCTGGGGTAACTTCCACAAGGGGCATGGACTGGTTTTTACCAAAAACACTCCACGAAATGAAACATTTGCTAAGAAATAAATTATCCGTTTTTTCCCAGTAAATGGTATGTCCCTTATAAAGATAGAAAAACAATATTTTCAATGTATATTTATTATTGAAACACGAATCACGATATTCTTTTGATGATCAAAATTCACGATCTAAATCTTGTTTTAATATTCAAGATTTTACACTTGTGGACACTTTCGAACACTGCAAAGCCCCCATCCTGGCGCATCGGCAGTGTAGCACCACAGATACCCGGATGGCTGGAGGGCGCCTCCAGAAGGGTCCCGACAGTAGTTGCCGGCGCCATGGGAGCCGAGGCCTGGTGTACCGTTGGTGATGTCGAAGCTCGCGCCGTCATAGCCATGATTGTTCGGGGACGTGCTTGACCAGGACTGACATGTTTGTCCGCTACTGGTTTCAGATTTTGTACCACTGTAGACTGCTGTTCCATCTTGCTTGGTGTAACAGTCAGCTGTGAAGAAAATGTCAGTAACAATATTAAACACATAAATAATATGCATACTAGTTTGGTTCAATGTTTGACTATTTTCATTTGTGTGTGTTTGTTTGTTGTTTAACGCCGCACTCAGCAATCTTATAGCTATATGACGGCGGTCTGTAAATAATCGAGTCCAGACCAGACAATCAAGTGATTGACATCATGAGCATCGATCCACGCAATTTCATAGGGCGAAAAGGCAAAATAGTGATGACATATATATGAATGAATCACTTAAGATCAGTGATGACACCAAGTGTTCACAAAAGTCAAAGCATGTCAGTGTCAATAGTGAGAGTTTGTTTGTTGTCTGACACCGCACTCATCAATACTCCCGCAATACGACGGCGGTCTGTAAACAATCGATCCTGACCAGACAATCCAGTGATCAGTATCATGAGCCATGGTCCAAGCCTGTTCCCCCGACCCACTACAGTAGTGTCAGTGAGTAATGAGGTGTGAAGACCCGTTAAGGTCATAATATTGGATAGCATCGGGCACCATATTGACATGCGACGTGTCATATTTGACAAATTCCTCTGCTTGTCTTCTATATAATGTTTGGTATGATTTCCGACATTTGATGGTGAATAAAGGCCATAAAAACACGAGCATGGCATCATAAGCATCGTTCCACGCAATTGAGATACGATGACATGCCAAGTCAACCAAGTCAACCAAGTCAGCGAGGCTGACCACCCGATGATACCGCACGACCCCGTTAGTCGCCTCTCACGACAAGCACAGTCGACTCTTACGACAAGCACAGTCACCTCTCACGGCAAGCACAGTCGCCTCTCTCGACAAGCACAGTCACCTCTCACGACAAGCACAGTCGACTCTTACGACAAGCACAGTCGCCTCTAACGACAAGCACAGTCGCCTCCTACGACAAGCACAGTCGCCTCCTACGACAAGCACAGTCACCTCTCAAGACAAGCACAGTCGCCTCTCACGACAAGCACAGTCGCCTCTCAAGACAAGCACAGTCGCCTCTCACGACAAGCATTCGCGGATCTTCACGGGTCTTCGTTTGTGTCAGGTTAAGGGAACAACAAATTGATTTTCGACAGGGGATTGGGTGTGGTGGTTGTGGTTGGTTTGAGATCAGCATTTTCTTCTTAATGCTTGGGAGGTCAATTATTTTTATCCAAGAAATAGGTGCTCAATTAATATTTAAATAAATAATAACAGCGAGTTGTATTCTGTGGACAGTTGAATATACACTTTTATACAGGATCGTCTGTGACCGGGGGTAAAACCCTCCCACATTTCGGCCTCCATGTGCAGCGCCATCTTTTTTAAGTTGGTTGGTCAAATACATTATCTGTCTGTCGAAGTTGTGACAGACAGACAGATAATGTATTTGAGTCTCACCTCGTTATTATATAATACATGGTGAATACACTCCTTAAAAATTTATTAGTATAAAAGCATATAGAGTAACGAGCCACTCCCGAGAGACTATTTAACATGGGTTTGTTTGTTTGTTGTTTAACGCCGCACTCAGCGATATTCCAGCTATATGAAGGCGGTCTGTAAAATAATCGAGTCTAGGCCAGACAATCCAGTGATTGACATCATGAGCATCGATCCACGCAACTGGGATCGATGACATGTATCAACCACGTCAGCGAGCCTAACCACCCGATCCCTTTAGTCGCCTCTTACGACAAGCATAGTCGCCTTTTACGGCAAGTTTGGGTTGCTGAAGACCTATCCTACCCCGGAATCTTCACGGGTCCTTTAACATTGGTAAAAACATGTATACATTTTCACACATGTTACACCTGATAGTATTGATTGTACCAGGCTATTCACAAAAGACAATAATCTATAGTACTACGTGGTGTAGAGCATCCGATCTGGTTGTTAAAATATTATTGCAGGTCTTGACAGTTGTAAAAATCAATTCTGGGCGGGACAGTATAAAACCTACTTTCTGTAAATCACTAAAACTATCAAAATCAGAACAAATTTAACGACATTTGGATATAAGACAAAATCTAAGATCTTCATAGTGTGGACAATATAATGTAACATGCCTTTTATCTTCTATTTCATCCGTAAAAAACGGGCAGATTCTCTCTGCAAGAGGTGTATTGGGGTAGCGTCCTGTCTCAACTCTCAGCGGTGCTGCACCACTTCTAAACCTTGACAGGGCGCTACGTAGTTCTAGGGAGGCTTTTGTGTACACATTCTTCAATACCGTAATTATCCTTCCATGAATCGACCCCTGAAGATCTGATGGTTACATTCAGCAACCCATGCTTGCTGTAAAAGGCGACTATGCTTGTACTCAGCAATATTCCAGCTATATGAAGGCGGTCTGTAAATAATCGAATCTGGACCAGACAATCCAGTGATTAATATCATGAGCATCGATCCACGCAATTGGGATCGATGACATGCATCAACCAAGTCAGCGAGTTAGTCGCCTAAGTTAGTACGGCAAGCATGGGTTGTTGAAGACCGATTCTACCCCGGATCTTCACGTCTCACCAATGCGGGGCATATGTAGATAAACATCAGCAAAACATAGGCTTGATTGTTTATAAAGAAGAAATCCAGGATAACCCACCCCACCGCCATCACCCTCCATTTGAAAATCAATCAAACGGCTGATACCTGAAGTGGGAGAAGGGTCCAAAATGAACTTCAAACGACAGCGCATGATTGGACGACTTTTGTTCTCAGGTTTCAGACCGACTCCGTGGGCTAGAGGTAGAGCGGAAGGTCCGGGGTTCATGATCAATCCCCGGCCGCGTCATACCAAAAGACGTTAAAAGATGGTACTTTTTTTGTTACCCGGCCTGGTGATCGGCATTAAGGGGCTAAAATAAGGACTGGTCGGCTCGAAGTCAGTGTCTGAGTGGGGTATTCATGTTAAACTGCGGCATGGTATCTCAGTGAGCTAGCACTTTTAATCGGCATCAGTCCGGACTTGTACAAGCGCACACACACACACACACACACACACACACACACACATACACACACGTACGTGCAGGCACGTCGCTATAAAAGTGCAATAATCTTGAACGCGACGTCAAACCCCATTTCACCTCACCTCACCTCTCAGGTTTCAAAAAACGAATTAAAACGAATGGTTCACTGGACATGTTGGTTGTTCTGAAAATTAATGTGATGTCTCACAAACTGTTTCCCTCATGCTTCAAGCGAAAAGGATTTGTAAGTCCATGCAATTATTAAACAGAACATTACTTACTACCGCAAGCTGCCAGTGTAAAGAGAACTGCCAAGGTCGTGAGGAGCAGGAGACGTGCCATGTTGGATGCTGTGCAGCGGAGATCGACTGGTTGTTGCTACGGAGTAGGTACTACACACGTCGTGGTAGACAGTCAAATGTTGACGTGGATGGCGCGATTCCCATTTTAAATGATGTACCAACCAATTAACCTCGCTGACATGTGCGACAGATGTGCGGCCAACGTATTGTCAAATGCTCATAATGTTTTTGTCCTAGTTAATCTGTTCAGTTGCATGCTATCACATGTATACATCTCCACACATGGATAAAAATTGCATCCAGATATTAGATAATGGGGACTGGCTGTCGGTTGTGTTGGGAATGGAATTTCAAATGAACCCCAGAGAGTGATTGGCAATGCGCTCGATGGCTAACTTTTGGAATCAGATAGAACAGAACCGGGTGGTATTTTATGAACCGATTGGTACCCATCACAGACATGAGTGTGTAATCATATCCTGGAAGTACGGTAAGGTAGCATAGTGGTTAAAGCGATCGCTCGTCACAATGAATATTCCGGTTCGATTCCCAATATGACATAGCTTGAATAATGTAAATCCCAGCTCAATAATCCCCCAGGTGACCGCCTATGTGGTCTAGTGGATAGAGCGTCTGCGTGGTTCGATTCCCGGCCGCGTCATACCAAAAGACGTTAAAAGATTGTACTTGTTGTTACACTGCCTGGCGCTCGGAATGCTTGCCGTAAAAGGCGACTGTGCTTGTCGTAAAAGGCGACTAACGGGATCGGGTGTTCAGGCTCGCTGACTTGGTTGATGCATGTCATCAATCCCAATTGCTTGGATGATATCAATCACTGGATTGTCTGGTACACAATCGATTATTGACCTACCGCCATCATATAGCTGGAATAAACAACAAAACAATCAAACAACCTGGCGCTCGGCATTATTGGGATTGAACAAGGAATGGTCAGTTCGGAGTATATTGTGTCTCAGTGGGGTATGCGTGTTAAACACCGGTATTAGTCCGGACTAGTACAATGCTCCCCCCCCCCCCCCCCCCCCCCTCTCTCTCTCTCTCTGGGGCGGTCGGGTAGCCTTGTGGTTAAAGCGTTCGCTCGTCACGCCGAAGACCATTTCTGGTGTCCTCCGCCGTGATATTGCTGGAATATTGCTTAAAGCGGAGTAAAACAATACTCACTCACTCACTCATTCACACATACACACATACAGGCACTCACGCACGCACACACACGCAAACGCTGACCTTGATAGCGACGTTAACCCAATTCGCCTCGCCTCACTCATACACAAGGCAGTGTCAGCAGGTCGTGATTACGCAAATCCATGGATTCAAATACATAGGGGTTGGTGAGTTGATGAGTTGGTGGGAATGACTAGCCTGACAGTAACGGGACATGACAGCTGCTGAACAGTATCAACTAACAATCGTCATGGATCTATTAATAAGCAGCTGTACCGGTCATTGGAAGGTTTATCGCCAGCTAACGTCCATCATACCAACATGGAATCTGACAATGCATTGTTCAAATTGTCGTTATGTAGATACTATAGATTCAACATATGTATAATTGGCTCGTGGTAAGTCTTTGATTGGTTTCATGGAAATTGTGTGGATTTGGTACTGACAAGTTGTCACATTGGCACACCTGGCCCTGAAAAGTGGTTTCTGTCTGCAGGCTTTCTACACATATACACAGAGTTTGAGAGAAAGAAGTGAAAGTTTGGGACCTGACGACGGGCTTGTTTTGTTTCGTCTTAGGCGCTGCGATTCGCTGTGCAGAGTTGCGTCCCTTGGGCACACCAGAAACCTATGATTGTGGGTTTGAATCCCGGTTCGTCCCGATTATGTTTCTAGAATTGTCAGCACCATACCCATGCTCGTGGGTTTCACCGAAGTGGTAAACGTCTGAGACCTGCATCACTTCGGGCTTTCCTCACACATTTCGCTGACATGCCGTGATATAACTGGAATACTGTTTAGGTCGCCGTTAAACCTCAAATGAGAGAGGTGAGGAAAATAAAATGTACAAGAAATTGTGAAACAAATTATATCATCAACTACATGTCATAATATGATAATGGTTTAATGTGAAGTTTCAACGATATACATGTTTTTCATTGGACGAGACGTTGGTCACATGACCGCCACAGGTTCAACAACTTATCGTGTCGGCCATTTTGACGTCTTGTATTTGACGTAAAAAATGTATTAAAATGCGCTGTCAAAGTGACTGACTCACGGAGGTAGTTCTTTGAGACCTCTTTTTATCTAATGATATTTAAATCTATTTGCTGTAACCAGACTACAAAAGATGTTCCTGTTGAGCAAGTTGAGCATACGCTCAGTTTGTTGTTTTATGGTTGCCACACGCTCAAAATGAAATTGTGTTATACATCCCTCGAGGTATGAAATAGTTATATCAAAACAAACATTGCTACAGATCCGACGTTCATACAGTTTGGTTTCAAACTCCAATGAACTCACACAAAGTGAATGTCAATTCTTAACGCTCAAAATAACAGAGATGGAAATGAGAGACATCCATTTTTATATTTCTGATATGACACACACACACACACACACACACACACACACACACACACACACACGTGCATGCACGTCGCTATATAAGTGCAATAATCTTGGACGTGGCGTTAAATTATGTACAGTTATTGTTTATACCAAAATGGTTAAAAAAACAACCTTCCACTGCAGACAACATAATTCATTTTACAATCATTAGTAGAGAAACACATAACCCGTCAAAAAGGCACATTTTACTGCGCTTTCGTAGACTTTAAGAAAGCATATGATATGGTGAATAGAAATAAATTGTTGTTACAGTAGCTTATCCCGGAGAACGGGGCTCCGCGTGGGTCGTATCTCAAGCTACCAACATTTGCATGGTTTGTCAGATCTAAAATCGATTACTAAATGTACATATTTACAGTACTGTACGTAATATTGATTGGGCGTACCTAATCCCACACGGTCACTCACATGTACGCATGCGTGATGTGTCACGCCCAACTAATCGATTTGCTTATTGGAAAATATAGCATTGTCTTGGATCCACCCCCTGCCTTGTATACACTAATGGCTTTCCAATGAATTAAATGTTATCGTGTAATGTTCAGTATGGTTATAAACATAGATTTTATAAACAAAACCTTATAAATTTCCTGACAATTGATTCAGTCAGTTGTACGGTATGTAATTAAATTTGGAGCTGACAGTCAATTGGCAGTATGAAATTGTTGATATATATTGTCTCCAGTATCATAAATAACGAAGCTGGACCGTATAATCGATTTTGAAGTCACAGGTGGCTGTGTAAAGACATTTGGGCTGCGTTTTATCAGTGACTAACAGTCATGGACCAACGGCAGAAATTTGCTGCAGTAAACAGTCGGAAACAGATGCTTCGATGATCGTCAGAAACACGATGTTACGTTTGTGTGGTTAATCCAGTACGAAGTACGAAGTAATAGGCAGTTTTAATGCAAGCTGGAAAAACAATCATTCGTTTTTGATAATCTTCCCTCGAAAATCTGACGTATAATAGACTTGCGCAACACATCATTTGACATCTGTCCAAATATTGCGACGCACGAGGGTACGGTTGATAATTACACGGAAGTAGTAATTATTATCCTCAGATCAATATTCTCACAATTGGTGAAATCGTCACCACGTGATCAGCAGAAATATCGCTATATGAAAACCAATTAACGGTTTCCAATTTCAACACAAAACGCATACGGCGACAATATTAACAAACAAGTTCAGCATTTCTTATACAACTTTTATCAGCACACATTTGGTTTACCTGTAAATAGAAAAAGAAACACAACTAAAACATTTGAATGGGATATTGTCATAATGATATTTTAGATAACACCTCATCTGCATGGCTGCCAAAGCAATCGCACTGTATCCAATGGTGAGTGAGTTTGGTTTTACGCCGCTTTTAGCAATATTCCAGCAATATCACGGCGGGGGGCACCAGAAATGGGCTTCACACATTGTACCCATGTCGGGAATCGAACCCGGGTCTTCGGCGTGACGAGCGAACGCTTTAACCACTAGGCTACCCGCCCGCCCCACTGTGTCCAATAGAGAAGTACTTAATATGAGGAACATGTTGCTATGGTGAGGGACACGTTGACCCATTGTACCACTGTGTAAATCCAACATAAAAATATTTATTGTTTGACGCCGCACTCAGCAATATTCCAGCTGTATGACGGCGGCCTGTAAATAATCAAATCTGGACCAGACAATCCAGTGACTGACATCGTGAGCATCAATCTTGGCAAATTGGGATATGATGGCATGCATCAACCAAGTCAGCGAGCCTGACCACCCGATGCCGTCATCGCCTCTTACGACAAGCATAGTCGTCTTTCACGCCAAGCATGGGTTGTTGAAGACCTATTCTATCCCGGGTCTTCCCGGGTCCATGAAATGTATATACATGATGCAGTTGGTGTACAGCGTATCGACAAGTTTGCCAATATCGGTGCCTCTAATCTTTTCCTACGCTACACCTTCAACTCCATATATGGCGAATAACACTCACTCTCTTTGAGATCTGACCAACCATACCAACAGAAAGGTCACTGGGGGTCACCTCTCTAAAACGACCAGCTTCAATTCTTCTCAACACCAGATAATAATTAGTCTCGATTCCATGCCGAAACAGATTCCAGATGGCGTAAACGGCAAAATAGTGATATCAATTATATGAATGAATCACTGAAAATAAGTTTAGACACCAGGTGTTCGCGAAAAGGGTTCGTCTGTCCTGTTCTACCGGTAGCCCTCGACACTCACACAGTTATCTTCAAAACATAAGTTTGTTGCCTAATACTCCTGCCATACGACCGCTGGCTGTAACAATCGCGTCTGGGCCAGACAATCTGGAGATCAGAATCACACGACGTCGTCATGATCCACGTTGTCGGGATACGATGCCACGCCGTCAACCAAGTCTGATCCTCCGACCCATTACAGTGACACACACACACAGACCACACCACATACCACACCACAAACACACACAGACCACACCACACCACATACACACACATACACACCACACATACACACACACACAGACCACACCACATACACACACACATACACACACACAGCCCACATCGCACACACACACATACCACACCACATACACACACATACCACACCACATACACACACAAACCACACCACACATACACACAGACCACACCACATACACACACACATACACACACAGCCCACATCACACACATACCACACCACACACACACACAGACCACACCACACCACATACACACACACAGACCACACACACGCAGACCACACCACACACACACACATACACACCAAATACACACACACACACACACACACACACACACAGCACAGAGGGATTACAACACGAGTGTCTGTCAGATACTATTTATGTAACAACAAAACGTCTCTAACGAGCAAAAGCTCGTAGTTAGTGCTACAACACTCTTCCCATGAATATACACTAAGCATGTGAGCCAATATATGTACCAATTAGTCGATAAATCTTTTAAAATAGGATAGAATGCTACCCAGTGGAAAATCTGAATTTTGCTTTGATTATATTTCAAACAAGAAGTTTTCCGAGCACAGCGTTCGTTTCCACAACTAATTTGATTCGCTTGATTTCATCTTGATAATTTGTATTGGTGACAAAGACCATTTGTCATTTGATTTTAAAATGTATGAGGAATTCGGAGATGTATGTATCGCAGCTGAGTTTGAAATATGTGCGATGTGATGGACGTTTCATAACCGACATACGTGAAATATGATTTTGTAAACGCTATTTCCAATATGGCGGAAAGTACATATCGGAGTTCGTGTTTGCGTATTTTCTAAAACGTTCTAAATGATTCTAGGCGATTATAATTGGTGGTTTGATGAAAAATAGAGAGAAGTCTACCCTTGATCACTAATCTGCTATTTTTGAAATTCAATTCTTCGATTAGATCTAAATATCCAATATTTAGATTTGTAAACAAACAACAAATAATTAACGCCGTGCATAATTTAGTAATGTTTCAAAATATATGATGTATCTTATAATCTTTCAGTAGTTTTGCTTTGCCTAAAATGACAGTGGATGATATGACAGAAAAGGGAATTTCCTACAGAATTCAAAACTGTGAAGTGTATAAGTGCGCGTGATGTATTTTGATTTTTGTTCGACTTCGGAGTGAGGGTTGATGAGGAGGGACTTCTATGTCACTGTGGCATCGAGGGGTGTAACACTCTAAAACCATAACGTTCAACACAGACGTAGGTGAACATTCGACAGAAGCACGAGTAACTTAATAAGCAATGACTTACGATTAGGAAAGTAGTCCGTCATAATCTGACCTCAGGTCATCACCATGGAGTAGCCAATCACGGGCGTGGGTGAGTGAGAATGGTTTTTACGCCGCTTTTAGCAATATTCAAGCAATGTCACGGCGGGGGGACCCCAGAAATGGGCTTCGCCCATTGTATCCTTGTCGGGAATCGAACCCGCGGATCTTCGGCGTGACGAGTGAACACTTTAACCACTAGGCTACACGGGCCTGGAATTCGATCCCCCACGTATGTTTGATAAAAGCTATCTCACATGGATTTCCCACCCACAGGTGTGTAAGAAAAGACACCCTGAGAAACGACAGGATGTCCATACCGCAACAACACAACAGCGCGGCGTCTCTTATTTCCATTCGGAACTGCCCATTTACGTCTCTTTAAAAGAGACAGTTATCTGAATAGTTCGCTCACACGAACCGAGTATTAAGAAGGATCGCCGCTGATTATCTGTTTCAAAACGTAAAATGACGCTACGCGAGGGTTTGTCAAATCTTCACGCAGTCAGGTGTCGATCGTATCGGAGTAATAGATATGAATTTAATGAGAGGGAAGAATACTACACGTCAAAGATGGTGTGTCATTCGATTACATATTAGCCGGAGATCATCTGTTTTATACAATATGCCATATTTAATATATCTGTAAAAGGTTAAAAAACACAAGTTTTAAAATTCGTATCTTGATGATATTTTCTGACGAAACATATATGTTTCGCAAAGTGACATATTGATACACAAAAAGATAAATAAAATAATCTTCAAACTGTTCCAATAGTTATTTGACTCCCGTTTAAGCTTTCTCTTTCAACGGACATTACAAAGAGTATCACACGACTCATGCTAAAAAAACACGCTTGATCAAGTTTACAACATTCAAGGCCTCAGCAAGGCTTTCAACAAGCGTTATGGTAGACATGTGGAGGACCTTTCCACAGTAAAAAGTTGGCAACTGTGCTGACAGCCATTTACCGCAAACGTATAAAACATAACGGTATATGTCTGCATTCGGAACCTGGGGTAATATCGAGGAGCCTCCGGACCCACATAAATTCTGCACTTTTAGCACGTGCACGTAAGGTCACATGATAGGAAGCACATGGCGCTTCAGGCTTCGTTCAAAAAGAAAGTCAGAACGTCCAGACAGGAACGTAGACGAGTATTTGTTTTATCTGCGATTTTGGAATCTGCTTACAGATCAAGAAAATGACGAAAGGTTGGAAATTTCTTGGGTTTTTTTGTATACCAAATATTGGGTTTTCTTATTTCTATCATTTTAAAGCTCGCCTTATAAACCTGTCATCGATTGAGTCTACAATTAATAGGTTTCTTTCCATGACAATGTATTCAAGTGTTCCTTGTATTCTGTATTGGTCTTTACTCCACACAATCTGTGGTTCATAAACCGCCAGGGGCGGGCGGGTAGCCTGGTGGTTAAAGCGTTCGCTCGTCACGCCGAAGACCCGGGTTCGATTCCCGACATGGGTACAATGTGTGAAGCCCATTTCTGGTGTCCCCCGCCGTGATATTGCTGGAATATTGCTAAAAGCGGCGTAAAACCATACTCACTCACTCACAAACCGCCGAGCTCGGTGAAGCTGGGCATGCTTCAAACTGTCGTGAGGGGGCACGGGCGGCCCAGTCGTCTAAGGCGGGCGATTCGCTGTCCAGAGTTGCGTCCCTTGGGCACGCCAGAAACCTGTGATTGTGGGTTCGAATCCCGGTTCGCCCCGATTATGTTTCTAGGTTTGTCAGCACCATACCTGTGCTCCTCGGTTTCACCGAAGTGGTAAACGTCTGAGACCTGCATCACTTCGGGCTTTCCTCCCACATTAAGCTGACATGTTGCGATATAACTGGAATACTGTTAAAAGTGGCGTTAAACCAAACTCACTCACTCACTCAAAATGTCGTCCCTTCAAAGAAAATGTTCAAAATGCTGGCCGCTTCTGGGATCTGTGCAATTCTGCATCCGGGAACTCTGCCTCATTTTCGTTTTGATCGTTTTCACTGTCTGAGTAATAAATTTGTATACGATCCATTGTAGTTGTTTGTGTTAAATCATCGTAAATATCATCGAGTCGTCATCTTTCTCAGAAAAGAAATCCTTGAAGACAATGTTGATGTTGTTAAACCGGTCCCACTCAGTACCCACCCGACCCCGACCCCGACCCCGACCCCGAGTTACCCGTCCCAGGCCTATTGGGACCTGTCCATTGTTAGCACTGCGTGGTACATTTCTGTTCACTGCTGGTACACGGCGCAAGTCCTCTAAGCTGGTTCCCGGCTCCCAATGCGCGTCGTCAACTTGCGCCGGTACAGGCTTTATTGATATCACAATATGGGAGCCGGTACAGGCCAATGAGACGATGGCTGTGAACGCCTTCTAATCACTCTCCTACACAGAGTTCCATACGACCAACATAGTACCTCGTGTTATGCTGAGTCATAATGAATTAGGTTTACAAAATTCCTAAAAATGTTATGAAGTAGATAATCCCTGGATAAACTTCAAACTGCACCACGCAGACAGATGCACTTAACAGTTTGGAATAGTGTGGGAAATTCCCTATTTGGTCATTTCATCCACTAGCATTTTAAGCCAAGTAATATTCCTGAAAATGACCTCTGAAAATTAGGTACATAGTAAATGTCGCCATTTTTTACACATTACTAAATCACCACTCACGGCGTTATTTACAGCATGTTTTGAAATATAAATTTCGGATATTTACTCGGTGAAATGAATTTCACAAATAGCATATCACGGGTATCTGTATTTTATCAAATCACCAATGATCATTCCAAAACGTCGCCGATAACACCAGAATCGTTCAGAATGTTTTGGAAAATACCAAACAAGAACGCCGAAGTGAACACTCCGCCATAATGGATAGTGCATGTTTTCACCAAAATCACGTTTCACGTATACGGGTTATGAGATGCCTGTAACATCACGTACATCAAACTTAGCTGCGATACATCCTTGAATTCCTCGTACAAAGAAGAAGCAAATGACATATATATGGTCTTTGTCACTAATACAAAGTGTCTGGATGAAATCAAGCGAAGTAAATTAGGTATGAAAACGAACGCTGTGCTCTAGAAAATGCAATTGTTTGAAATGTAAACAAAGCAAAATTCAGATTTTACACAGTGTAGCATTTTCTCCTATTTTGAACTATCCATTTGTCTATTCGTTGAATACATTGGCTCACCAATTTCAGAATAAGCACGGGCAGAGAATCGTATGAAGAATTAGGAAACTTAAAAATACATTGCAATGGTTGATATTTCAACAGAAATTTCCGTCATGTGTGACGCCATGGCTGACGCAAAATCACGCACAGCGGCAACGGAATTTATCGGATTTTTTAACTATTTACGTTAATGGTTTCAATGAAAAATATCACAGCAAATAACAGTACACAGATTGTCAGAATCAACGAAAGTAACCTCGTAAAATCCCGCGTACTGTTTTCAGTGAACACGAAATTGTGTACACGTCGGTCACCGGTAGTGTTGTCATACGCCAACATAGTTGTACATATTTGGTAATTTCTTTGAGGTATAGGTCTTTGAATGAAAGCATACCTATCCTGCTGTTTAATTACAGTTTCAATTATGATGCAGAATTTCCATATCTTTTTTGCATTTTTTCCCACGTTTAATTTCACTTCGGATGTTCAATTAGGAGATAAACATATTGTGTTTTCAATGTAGAGCTAGGTTACCTGTAGATTTAACCCCGCTAAATTTAACATTTGAAACCTCACGCTGCGCGTTCGGTTCCAAATTCAATTTAGCGGGGTTAAATCTACAGGTAACCTAGCTCTACATTGAAAACACAATATGTTTATCTCCATTCTACCATGACTAAATAAAACGCGAACTCTTTGGTGTTAGCAAATATACTGAGTGAAGCGGCATGGGTTGAGTTCAGTGTTTTGAGTAAGTTATCGATCTGAATTACGGAAACACCGAACAAAATATGGTGATGTATATACTCAAGCAGTTTGTTTACACCGTAATATTTCACTCGAACATATGACAGGCATTGAAAGCATATAATCACGGCAACTTGATAAGCTAACATGAGACGGGCATCCCTAAAGAAAACAAAGCAAGCTTTGCAAGGCTTTCGCTCTACATCACGCGTCACCATTATGACGTCATATCGCTCATTGTGACGCAAAAGATATGACGTCACAGTCGTATATAGAAAAGCGTCAAAATGTCAAGGGTTGCGTTGCAAAGCGCCAATCGCTTGCAAGCGATGTACAGCGATTCGCCTAACAACAGTGCGCTAACTTGACGCCGCTTGCAAGCGAAACAATCGCTGGCTGAGGTCGCTTCGCACTCTCCTACCCAGAGTTCCATGCGGCCGGCAGCCAGCTAGCATAGTACTAAGCTGGTTCCCGGCTCCCTGTGCGCGTCGTCAACTTGCGCCAAGCTAGGAGCCGGTACAGGCCAAAATAAAAAACACTCAGCGTGTTTATTTGACGTCACATCCGGTGATTTTCAAAAATGGCTACGCGAATGCCATATACAGGGGAGGGACACACCTGTGAGAAGCGTGTCATCTTGCGTTTGCTGTAGTTAACCAAAATCTGATGGCGGGCAATTTTATAGGGTGGAAACTGGACAAACAAAATCAACTGACAGTATCGCTAATCTTTTGGAGCGCTACGGCGGACAAAAATTGGTTCATGGGTTGAATTTAAAGTGAAGACAGAAAATATATAAAAAAATGCATTTCTGATATTCGATAATTTTGTTTGCGTTTCTATATTCCCATAAACGTAAAACAATTAGATCATGCCCTCTAAATGGTTAAAAGAGCTGCAAAGTTATTATTGTTGACATATTTATTTACAAGAATTCACGTCTATATTTTTTGCGGATTTACACAAAGTGTGCACTCCCCAACTTTTTCGTTTGCAAATACCTCTATAAACTAAATTATCGAAGTCAACTCTGAAATAATCTATGTTCCATTGACATAATATATAAAGCTACCACGTTTCATGATAGTTGCCAAACAATTGGTACCCATATGTTTAATGTTGTATTTGCTTGAAAATGTAAAGGGCCTAAGAACAGTTAACGTAAATATTATATAAATAGTATACTGCAATCGTTTGATTCATTATTGATGGTTGATCTTTGAAGATTTTATAGATTTTCGGCAACGAGGTCCATTTACACCTTGTCCATAAAGAAGGCTTACACAATTCCTAAAAATGTTATGAAGTAGAGAACCTGCCAGACAGTCATATATGTCCCTCCTCTTCAACCCTCACTTTGAAGTCGAATACAATATTCAAACTGCACCACGCACATAGATACACTTCACAGTTTTGAATACTGTGGGAAATTCCCTGTTTGGTCATATCATCCACTGGCATTTTGGGCCAAGCAAAACTACGGAAGATGACCTCTGAAAATTAGGTCTTATAAATAGCCCTAGAATCGTTTAGAATGTCTTTGAAAATACACGAACGACGAAGTGAACTTTCCGAACAATATTGGATAGTGTTTACAAAATCACGTTTCACATATACCGGTTATGAGATGCCTGTAACATCACGTTAATTTCAAACTCAGCTGCCATTCATACATCCTTGAATTCCTCATACAGAGTAGAATCAAATGACACATGGTCTTTGTCACCAATACAAAGTGTTTAGATGAAATCAAACAAAATAAATCAGGTGTCAACACGTGCTCGAAAAACTCCAGTTGTTTAAAATGTAAACAAAGCAAAATTCAGATTTTACGCAGTGTAGCATTTTCTCCTTTTTTGAACTAACCATTCGTCTATTCATTGAATAATTGGCTCAATAATTTCAGAATATGCAAGGGAAGAGAATCGTATGAAGAATTAGGGAACTAAAAATAGATACCTGGCAATGGTTGGTATTTTCAACAGATATTGTCAAAGTTTCCGTCCTGTACGTGTGACGCCATGACTGACGCAAAATCACGCACAACGACAACGGTATTTATCGGAATCTCTGACTATTTCTGTTGGTTTAAATGAAAAATATCACAACAAATAACAGCAGACTGATTGTCAGAATGTTTCTGATTACTTACATGTCACATTTATGTATATACGATCCCTGAGTCCCATCTTAAAATCCCGCGTACTGTTGACAGTGAACACGCCATTTTGTAAAAGTCGGTCACAGGTAGTGATGTCATACGCCAACATTGTTGTACATATTTGGTAATTTCCTTGAGGTGAAGGTCCTTGAACATGTTGAATGAGAGTGAACACGATCATTGTATCATGCTGTTTACAGTTGTAATTATTATGTAGATTTTGCATATCTTTTATACATCTTTTCACACCTTTATTTCATGGTTTTTGCTATTCTATTCCAATTTCAATGTTTTCAACAGAAGTTTCATCATTTTAACGTAATCATCCAATAAATATATTGCAACCCAACACGAGTCGTACAACACATTTCTATTTTGTCGGAAGAGTCACATCATATATATGTTGCGAGTTATTCCTTATTCCTTAAATTGAACAACAACCCACGTAAACATTAACATTTTTGACGTCATGGAATGGAAAGGCAAAGTTAGGAATATTTTCAATGCGACATTTATAGTGTATGCGTGGCTCTACATATTATGTCGACATATATATATTTATACATATATATATTTCCAACATGCGTATCTCGTTTTCTGACAAGTGTATTAAAAATATTTTTCTCGCATAGCACAATTTCGGGGTGTATTCGAAAACCTGCGAAATGTTCATGCAATGAATACGCTAGACAATATTCACTATTATTTCTCTTACATATTGATATCATGTACGCAAAATAGATGAAGAAAATAATTTTGGAAATTTAATTTCCTACAATTAATTACAATTTAAAGTTTGAACGTCTTTCCCGCACCAGATGGTGGCACATCTAACAAAGTAGTTTGTGACGTTTGTCAGTGGAGGCTTTTGTAGAAGGGTAGCGCTTCGTCTAAAAATAGCGACCAATGAAAAATTACATAACATAGTGTATGTTTAATATTTCGAAGGCGCTCACAGCCATTGTCTCATTGGCCTGTACCGGCTCCTATATTGTGATATTGGAGACGGGGCCCAGCTTAGCATAGTACCTCTGCCACAGGCCAGCGCCATGTGACAATTCGTCACATCTTTCACAGTCCATTCAAGATATTGCATATGCTTTTCATCCGTTTCATGTTTGACAAGTCTACACATTTTCATAAACAAATGTCAAAGAATGGTTTACTTTCATTGAGAAAGTATGCAAATACGTAAAAATCTACTTGTTTTTGCGTAGTTATCCTATGTTTACATTGGTTGTACGGCTCCACGTGCTGTCATCGAAGCCCAACGGAGAGCTAGCGACACGGTCACTTTGATGCATAAATATATATTGTCATGCAACTCACTGTCGCATATCTATATAATTATGCAAAACAATATGTAAAGCGCCCCCAAATACTTGCATTAATCCGTTCTATACAGATTTCTGAAAAAGCGCGTTTGTTTACAAACAAGAGAAAAGTCCGGTCACGTGATATGCAAATTAGCCTTTGGCAGTGGTGTTATTCTGAGTCACCCCTGCGATGGAGTGTGGTCGCTTCGTTGTCAAACCAAAATGGCGGCTGACTTTGACAGCGGAAGAAGGAATTCTTTACTGGAGCAACGAGGAAATGAGCAAAGGCAGCTGACACCCCATCATCCTCAGTCTGCTCCACATTTTCAAAGTAGTCATAAACTTGATCAGCTCGTCATCGAGCCTCTTCTCTTACGTTCTTCATTACGTCAAGGCAACCAAGCGGTGGTTGCGCCGCCATTTTGGAAGAGTGCGCAAGCGCTTCGAACTGTTGCAGACCCCGGGGTGAGCGAGTAAGTTGCTTTCTCTAAGCGATTGGTGGCTTGCAACGCGCCCAAGCTCTCTGTTGTCTCCAAAACGTAAATACATTCCCTTTGTTGATTTCTGACGTGTTTTTCTGCACGAAATGTATTGCCACACATCCTTTGTATATTGTAGTAACCGCATCTGTGCATTTTGTAACCTGTAATTGTATATATAGTTATTTAAATATGCCTACCGACAATAACTGAAATTATAGCTAAAATGGATAGAATTATCATAAAAACGCCCGCATGTTATCAGAAATGAGCGGGCCACTGTAACTTGATAATGCCCTCATATTACTTGACGACGGGCCATTATCACGCCCGTTATTAGGTGACGTCATATGATATGGATAGGTGACGTAACGTTCAATGGAGACGTCATCTGGTTTGTTCTATGACGTTTCCCTATTTGTAAAAGTGGGTCAGTGACATTCGTGTTGATTGCAGTAAATGTTTCAAAATCGACATTGTTGTTTCTTTTTATTTGATAACAAATTCCATCCATTTTAGCTATAATAACGGTAACGCTATTTTTCAGGGCATTATCGTTTGCAGAAGCCCTCGGTCTTTTCATCTGCCCTCCTTCGTCGGGCAGTTAATGGAAGACCTCGGGCTTCTGCAAATGATAATGCCCTGAAAATAGCGTTACCCTTATAATAGTACAATTCTATGAATATTAGCTTCCGCGGTGGTGCGGCCGTCAAACCAACTGTTTCAATCAGAGGGTGTTTATTGTGATTTAATAGCCTCTGATTGACCAATCGGAATCGAGTAAATTCCAAATTCATGGTAGAATTAGGAGAATGTTAAATTTAGCGCGGTAAATCTACAGGTAACCTAGCTCTACATACAGTATGTTTATCTCCATTCTACCATGACTAAATAAAACGCGAACTCTTTGGTGTTAGCAAATATACTGAGTGAAGTGGCATGGGTTGAGTTCAGTGTTTTGAGTGCGTTAACGTCTTAGCGGTACAACTATTGTAAGCCTATGTTAAAGTATGGGAGTTACGATCATCTTAGCGCTAAGATCGCTTTGTGGAAGTGGGCCCTGAATGACGGAATCACCGAACAAAATATGGTGATGTATATACTCAAGCAGTTGGTTTACACCGTAATACTTCACTCGAACATATGACAGACATTGAAAGCATATATAACCACAGCAACTTGGTAAGAAAAAAAGCAAGCTTTGAAAGGCTTTCGCTCCACATCGCACGTCACAATAATGACGTCATATCGCTCATTGTAACGCAAAGATATGACATCACAGTCGTACATAGAAAAGCGCCAAAATTCCAAGCCCTCTGTTGTCTCCGAAATGTAAATACATTCCCTTTGTTGATTTCTGTCGTGTTTTTTTGCACGAAATGTACTGCCACACATCCTTTGAATATTGTAGTAATCGCATCTGTGCATTTTGTAACCTGTAATTGTATATATTATTGTGATTTAATAACCTCTGATTGACCAATTAGAATCGAGTAAATTCCAAATTCATGGTAGAATGAACGGTACCATGTGCAGAATTGTCTTTTTTAATGCTATTGATCGAGATATGCAGCAAGACAACAATATCCGAACGTAATCATCCAATAAACATATTGCAACCACATGCGAGTCGTAAAACACAGGGCAGATTCACATCATATGTCTTACGAGTTATTCCTTGTTTTGTGCCAATGTTGCTGCACCAATCAACTTCTTTAACATAAACATGTTTGACGTCATGGAATGAAAAGACAAAGTTTGGAATATTTTCAATGCGACTTTTATATTGTATGCGTGGCTCGGTACATGCCTCGATCGACATTTTCAAACTTCCTACATGCGTATCTCGTTCAAATACCTGAGAATATATCATTCGCTCAGAGATTTCTGGCAAGTGTATAATAAATATTTTTCTCCCATTGCACAATTGTGGGGTGTCTTCGAAAACCTGCGAAATGTTTATGCAAAGAATATGCTAGACTATGTTTACTATTGTTTCTCTTATATATTGATAGCATGGACGTAATGGTGGCACATCTAACAAAGTGACTTCAAGCATTTTGTGACGTTTCTTAGAAGAGGCTTTTGTGGAAGGGAAGTGCTTCGTTTAAAAATAGCGACCAATGAAAAATGACATAACATAGTGTATGTATAATATTTCGAAGGCGTTCACAGCCATCGTCTCATTTGCCTGTTCCGGCTCCTCTATTGTGATATTAGAGACGGGGCCCAGCTTAACAAGTCTTCTTGTTCGGTTAATGGTCAAAGGGGGACAATTCAAAAGTTTCATGCATTCATCTGTGTTTTGTTGTTGGTGTGATATATGATGAGTGGAAACGGGTGTGTTTTCATGGGCCTCGCACTGACGATTGAGTTTCATTCGGGCCCACCCGGCCTTTTCCGTTACATACCTACGACTCATTGCGGAGCCGTTCCGTTGACGGTCAAATGGACAAGGGACACAACTCTTTATTTGTTGTACGCTATTCGCTCCCTTTGATTGAGAGCATACACGTTCCTTCCCAGCGCGTGACACCTTCGTTACACTCTCGGTAACATCGCGATAGAGAGCTCCGCGAACGAGCTATCGCTGTGAGGAGCTTGGAGAGCATACGCCCAAGCTCCTTCCCTGCGCGTGACACCTTCTGCGAACAGGCTATCGCTGTGAGGAACTTGAACAAACGCCGTACGTAGTTAAGCTAGAAACAATTAAAGCTCCTCACAGTGATAGCACGTTCGCGGAGCTTTCTAGCTCCTCACAGCGATATCGAGAGCGTAACGAAGGTGTCACGCGCTGGGAAGGAGCTTGCGAGAATCTAATCGAAGGGAGTTAACTCTTGTAGAAACATAATTACTTCCCAATGATCATAAACAAAACCAAAACAGGTT
The DNA here is from genome assembly GCF_022045235.1 of Haliotis cracherodii. Lineage (NCBI taxonomy): Eukaryota > Metazoa > Mollusca > Gastropoda > Lepetellida > Haliotidae > Haliotis > Haliotis cracherodii. The sequence goes on from NW_027266279.1 coordinate 1,930,657, forward strand.
CAACGTGGTCATTTGCGATTTTTTTCTATGCCAAATCCATTTTTAGAAAACACCAGAACACCTCAACACCAGATAAAACACCCCTCAACACCAGATAAAGTTGTGAAGATCCGGGGTAGAATAGGTCTTCAGCAACCCATGCTTGTCGTAAAAGGCGAATATGCTTGTCGTAAAAGGCGACTAACGGGATCGGGTGGTCACGTTCACTGACTTGGTTGAAACATGTCATCGTATTCCAAATGCGTGGATGGATGCTCATGATGTCAATCGCTAGATTGTCTGGTCCAGGCTCGATTATTTACAGACTGCTGTCATATAACTTGAATATTGCTGAGTGCGGCATTAAACAACAAACAAACGAACAAAAGCATTGAGTAAAGAGGTGGACACACTTGGTACTATTTGGGAGATGTTTGATATCAGAATTTTGAAAATGTTGTAAAGGATACATTGGACTACTTTCGCTTGTTTTGATGTTCAGCATATTGAAGTGTGTTAATATATACTTCAGCCTTGTGAACTATTAACCCGTGAAGATCTGGGGTTAGAATTCCTCTTCAGCAACCCATGCTACTCAGTGGTCAGGCTCGCTGACTTGGTTGATGCATGTCATGGATCGATGCTCACGTCAATCACTGGACTGTCTGGTCAAGACTCGATTATTTACAAACCGCCGTCATTTAGCTGGAATATTGCTGAGTGCGGCGTTTAACAACAACAACAACAAAAATGTTATCTTTTATTGCCTGCTAGAGGCACTAAGTTTAGAATCTTATATAAATCCCTGCACATAAGCGGATAGATATCCATAAGCTCACAATGAGTCTTTTTTATGATGATAATGTCATGGTGAGTAAACACAGGTATCAGTCAAGCTCATGCCCTGGCACCTCCCTGGTACCTTGATAAAATACCCTGTGTGTAGAGGTTGGAAAATATCCAGCCTCACCAAAAAACAAGTCTTGAGAAAGATGGGTAATCTTTTAATTTTTAATTTATTCATATTTGGTAATGATACATAAATATTCTTACTGTGTTAACATGTTCTATACCTGCATAACAGCAATTTAGGATAACATATCTAAAGCCAATGTCAATACAAAACATTTTTTCAAAGTAGGCAAGAAAATATCACAATCAGTTACTTCTTGAAAAGTAAGCTTCTTATTTACATTAAAAAAATATATATCTCACCAAACATTTTGTTTCATTCAACATATTTTCCTTTTACTCTGAAACCATATTCAACTTGGGTGAAGATATTTTCTAACCCTAAAGCAAATTTCATTTCACAGAATACCCTATTGATATTATGTATCATGTTATATCGGAATACATTGACACATTTACTGTTAGTGTTGTCTTGTGCATTTTAATATGTTTAAAAATAGTTTTAAAAGATGTGTTCCAGTTGAGGATCAAAGACCCCAATTTATACAATTTAAATAAAGGAATGGACTAACTAAATATACTTCTGAATTAATAACACTTAATTTCTAATCAAAAATATATATTTTTAAAGACTGTATGCTTCAAATTTACTCCTTATGGCAAACAATTAAAAAATACACCTAACATGGGGACTATTGGTGCACATACACAACTTCTCAAAGAAGATAGGATGAAATCAAGGGGCCAAAAAATAATAAAATAGAAAAAATGAAACAACTAATAATCATAAATTAGTCACTATTTTTGGGAAGTCGGAAATGCTAACAGTCCTTCAGCCAATCAGATCTAGCGATACCGTACATGGACATGTCTCAAATATTGCAGCCAAACAAAACTGGTGATATCAGAATGTGCATGCACTCTCAAGAGACATCTCAGCCAATCACAGGGAGTGTTACATCAGCAGCAAGTGAGTTCTTAAAGCAATGTCAGCAATATTTAGTGCTACATCAACAGTGGGCACATCTCCTTTAATATCAGCAGCAGGTAAGGAAGTCTGGGTAAGCCCCAAACTTCTAATATTCCAGGCTATTTCACAATGTGGGATGTTAATCTTGTCATATAGACCAAACATTGGAACTTTCAACAGATGTAACAACCTGCTAATTCCAAATTTAGATGTACTTAGTGAAACCCTTTTAATCTGGCCAGAATTCCAGTTTAATTGCAAACACACAGAGTAGTGTCCCTTTGCAGGTGTATGAATCAAGCTCCTCACAGCGATATCCTGTTCGCGGAGCTCTTTATACTATCACTGCCACCAGTAAAAACTCCCCACAGTGATGATCACAACCATGCTCGCAGCCAATTGACCATTATGTTTACAAACAAGTGACGACTGTCCTGACGCCAAATACAATAACCCCTGCTAAATAACTTTCCTATTCGTCAATTTGAATTTCTATTTCATTAAAACTATCATGTTATTGATATAGTAAGAATGTAAGGGAGAAGTTGGTTGATTTTCCGTTAGTCTGCACTCTCGAACCAATCTGATTATACAAACAACAAAGTAAATTCATCTGGAAAACATGGTCAGTCGTAAACCTTTTCAAAATGAATTATGATGGCATTCCCAAACACATGAACAAAAGTATGAATGTTACTACATTTGGGGTTAGAGGGCAGATTTCAAGATTCTTGTAGCAGCGACGTTACAGAGTGTAACGAAGGTGTCACGCGCTGGGAAGGAGCTTGCCTCCAACGGGCTATCGCTGTGAGGAGCTTGGTGTATGAATGTTCTCAAAGGAAATGACCACCAAGATGGCGTTTTGGGATTAAGGTAGTCCTGACTATCAGAGTTTCACTGAATAAACACACAGCCTGTTAAACACCACAATAATCATACACAATTCATAATAATGATATATGTGTTTAACAATGTATTTGTAAGTACTATGTGTCCGGTTATAGGTGATGATTGCTTTTTCAATATGATCAAACATGGCAAAATAATACTACCTTAACTGCAGACCTTGGATTTCAAAAACATTTCTTTGGCTTGAACTAATAACTCATGTTTATATAAATAAATCAACACATTGCCTGAAACAAAAAACTTGAAACAATTCATATATCAACAGCAAAACCTGAATCACACTGTCTGAAACATTTGATCGGAGGGATCATGAATTGCAATTCCATTCAAATCAGATATTTTACTCCATTTTAATGCCCCTTCTCATCAATGTCTGAAAAAATTTGAGTCTTGCTTGACAACAGTATAAGGATCTATACTGAAACGTTGCTTTTTACAGTATTAAAGAAGTTGTTATCCATAAAATTGTCTACCTTGTGAAAAAATTCCATCAGAGATTGTGTCAGGTGAAGCACATCTGACTTATGTATCTCATAAATGAATATAAACAGGCAGTTCCGCATGTTGAATAATAATGTCTGTGCTTTGTCATGGATATTTTACACCTTGTCCTTACAGTTAGGTTGACTCACAATAACAAAATTATGACATTTAGTTGCTGTTTTTTCATTTTCTTCCAAAAACAAAATATTATCAAAACTGCCTGTAAAGTGCTTTCCATGGCTGCCAGTTTGACAATGAAGGCAAATTGTCTTAGAAAGCTGACATCTCAAAACCAATGCTTCTTCATTTCCATTCCAAGGTCTCTGAAAATTCACCTGAAGCAACCGTTGAGGGTTTGTCACATCTTGACATCAGGATAACAAATGGAGTAAAAGACCAAACAGTAACACTGACACAAACTACCCCAAGAAAACCCCAGCAGATTTGCCATTCAAGTTTAACAAATATACACACTTCAAATAGGTCTTGGCATGATTTGCCAATATGCAGGAAAGAGTATCCATTTGGCCAAAGGAAAAAATAAACATTGAAATGGTTTTAGCATACTTTTGCGAAACAAATTAAAAGTATGCATAAAATTGTATAACAGCATAAAAAGAGGTACGATAAAGCTTGGCCCACTAGCTTCAAATTAGTTTTACACTCGGTACCCTGTCATAGAAGCAGATTTGCAGAACACATTACAAACAAGTTCATGGTTCTGGTTCAACTTTTGGAAATGTAACAGGCTTATACCGGAGACAATCAGAAAATTATTTTACAATATTCAAATGAGATCTTTATCTGTTGACACCTCATCATAAAATAATAATATATATTCATATCGTGTTCATATGCTCTTCAAGTTAAGGCCAGGCAAATTTATATTCTTGTTTTTCAGGTTTCATTTTAAAGTGAAAAGAATATTTTTTCTAAAACATTTATTTCACAATATATTTGTAGGAAATTAATCTCAAATTACCCTGAAATCCATTTCTTGGTTTCTGTTTTTGCTCCAAACTCTTTGAAATACTGACCAAGAAAATCTGTGAAACAAATATTTGTCTCACCTAAATGACTAAATTCAGAGCAGTATGTTGTGAATATATTCAGTCTCCATGGAAACATTTTTACATTAAGTGTTAGTGGATCCTTGTAAAATAATCCATGAAAACATGTAGGCCATACAATAAAAAATATTAAAAGTTGAAATGAAAATGAGCAGTGTGAAATGTGAGTTAATGAGATTCTAGACATATTATACACGGACATGGAACAGAGCTTGAGCTTGTTAAATTAACACAAAATAAGAAAAAGAAGAACATGTCATGTCATTGTATCCAGTAAGTAATGTTTCACACACACACATGGGAAATGACATCAAATCTGGGATGAGGTAGGACAAGAACCAATTTTAGCCAACTGGAAACATTTGAAATATGTAGGCCCAAAAGTTATCAGACATGTTCTTCGTAGCCTTTTTAGCATTCTTACACTGTCAAGGTCAGGACTTCTCACATGATATAAAGTTCATATTGATAGTGTTTGTAGTTACATTTTGAGTGATTATTTGTTGAGTGAGACTAATTTGTTGGTTTGTTAAATGGATGAAGTGAAAAATCCCTAAAGCCTTTTCAAAGAAAATAAGCTTAATTTTTGTTAAAGGAAATGTTTTACAGGAAACTAACCTGATATCAACACTGACAAAAAATATTATTATTTTGCCTCCTTCCCGTTGACATATTTCATAAGACAATTGTGAAATAAGAAATAAACAATGAAACTAGTTCTGACCTCATTTATACAAAAGTATTCGATGTTGGCCCAAGAAAAGTAAATGTGTAAAGTTGAAATGGTGTGATGAATATGGCTGATAGGTCGTTGTCAGCACAGGTACGATAGATATCTACCCCAAATACGTTTCTGTATACAGCAATGTTCCCTAGCTAAATTAAGAATACGGAAAGGTATCCTAGGTCCATTCTGCTGAATGTATATGTTCCTTGGCCGCTTACGTATACGGTATATCCTGGACGCCAAACCACTGTAAAATTTAACATGGCAGTACACGTATATTTTTCTCTTGGTATTTCCTTGCCCTAAATGTATCGGAACTGTGAAACTGTTGTATGAAGTGCATAACAGTCTGCTACATAACAAACGAGCAAACACAGTGACATACGTATAATACTCTGATATTCCAGGATGCACAGCCTTCTAGCATGCATTCGTCTTCAGCATGAATCTGTTTCGATTTTGGGTTGAGGACTTGTCCCCTGTTTTGGGTACCGGATATCTTTCTGTATTCTAATTTTGGCTAGAGTACATTTCTGAAATTAGAAACGTACCTGGGGATCGTATCTGTAGCACCTGACAACCCGTTCAGCATTTATATGTTCATATGTCTCATAGTCTACTCATGAGTGAGGAGAGTAGTTGAAAAGAATCTTAACATCAATCAATGAATATTTAACATTTTCAGTCAGTTCTACAACACAACAGATTTAAGATATTCCTCAATACTGAGAAGAGCTAGAATGTCAGTGGTATACATACACTCTTAAGAGGACGAGGAGTATGGTGTGAGTTGTGTCCCCTTGACTGCAATATTGAGTAAAAACTGAACTGGGTATAAATTTGGAAAGTGATTCATGTTACACAATAGACAGGATGGTGAAGGAGATAGATATGACATAGTTACACATTTTAAGGTTCCTAAGAACTAAACTGGCCTTCATTCTAAAAAAACATACCAGTTCTTGCTTATTGTGAAATAAGCTTCATCACATTCAGTTGTATAAGTTTCATATTTGTCATCCAAATACAGCAAAATAAATAACAAATGTCTAATTTTGGAGCAATAAATGTAATAATTTCTGCATTTGACATCCTTTAGAAGAGACAGACAGTCAGCATATTATGAAGTCTATTTCACGGTATGGCTGTACAACATCAATATCACACGTAGGACATATTATGTACAATAAATATATTCCGTCATCGGGGTCATGGTATATTATGATATAATAAAGAGTAGTATATACTGAACAAGATATGTCAGGGATTATGAGTATTTTTGTGGACACTCTTTTGTGTGGTGAAGACTGAGCTCACAATTTCCAAATAACCTCCCGGAAAATATTCTTGATCCCTAACCCTTGATCCTTGAGACCATATGATAGATTATAATATCATATGGTCTCTGCCCTAACGTATCTAGTTACCCTTTTCGAAGCAACATTGTACATAATATATTACACAATTCAAAATATATTGGATATATGATGATTCCATATGTAAGAAAATATGTTAAATATGTATACTAATCAGAGCATGGCCTCAATATGTCATACTGAATAAGTCACTGCATATGTATATGCTGCAACCTGATTGGTTGGAAAGTAGTAGAATTAAATGGGCCTTGATGTCCAGATATCAAAGATCAGAATTCCAATATTTTTCAAGTTACATATTTTTTTCTTTTCTAAGTGGCAATATGTGTTTGTTGTATTTGTTGTATGCCAACAAGTATTGATTTTTGAAAACATTTTCTCAGCTTGTCACATGGAAGCGGATGAAGTTTTTATTTCCTATTACAAAAATATTAAAAAAGCAACAGTAAGATTTCTTGATTCAAATTTTACAGATATGCCAGTCCAATTATAACTGAAATAATAACAGCAATGTTTCTTCACTTAGTCTGACTAATTTAGGTAATGAAAAATGTATGTTCAAAGTTGGCCATTGGAAACGTAGACGTAGTAATTATAACAAAAGGCCTGAGGATTCAACAATATCTGGAAGTGTGCCCCACTGTGACCATAACAGTACTGTTAGCATTGGTTAGTTTATCTAATTTATAGGTTAGTTTACATTTACAAATATACACAACACAAAATATATATATTTTTTCCATATAAGTAACATTTGCATGTAGAAGTTCCCATCGTGTTGTGCGTGCTTCGGTCTTGCTATCAACATGACCTTGACCTCTATATCCTGGTGATGGAGGCTGTATGGGACACAACTGTGAAAGCGTTGGGGTCGGCCGGTACAATCTGCGGCTGCAATGTCCTCGTTCCTAAAACACGCTGACGATGTCTGTCTTCCGCTCTCATCTTCTTTTCCAACTTTTTCGCTTCTTTTAGTTTCCGTGACGACAACCGAACGGGCTGCAACAGACAATAGTGATGAATTTGATCAATTCATGTCAGGAATATATATACTCAAGGCATTAGTTACTCAAATAACAGGAATAGACACTCATATATTCTGTGGGGGGCAGGTGGTGTTCATATGTTGTTTAATGCCGCATTCATCAATATTCCAACAACATGCCAACACAAGCAAAGGGGTTGAAACATCGCTATTATTTCCAGCCTCACCCACCCTACCCTCGGTCCTGATGCTGACCGCCTGAGTGGTCTTGAGGTAGAGCATCAGCCCAGAGAGTGTCATACCAAAGTATGTAAAAAGACGGTACTTGTTGTTGCCCTGTCTGGTGCTCGGCATTAAGGGGCTAAAACAAGGACTGGTCGGCTCAGAGTCAGCATACTGTGTCTGAGTGGGGTATTAATGTTAAACTGTGGCATGGTATCTCAGTGGGCTAGCAATATAAATCGGCATCATTCCAGACTAGTACAAGCATGCGATAATCTTGGATGCGACATTAAACCCAATTTCACCTCACCCCACCTTATCATGCTAATCCATACAGAAAGAGTGTTGAATGTGGTCGTAGCTGATACAGGTAAATGAAACAATCTAGAGTGGACGACAAGGGTATCCGGTACCCTAATTTACAAGACAAGCTTGCCGTGATCAATTACTGCAGTGTATGTCAGACAGACAATTCTTATATCATTAAACAACACACCCACCCACCCCTCTCCCATATGATGTTTCAGATATGCAAACTGTAACCAACCCACACACTTATTTTTAGAACTGCAGAAGGAAATTTACATTCAAACAGCTTTGTAAAATCTTTACAAAGTCTATGGGGACATTCAGCCCAAATTAAACCCATTTTACTTTGATTTGCCCATTAAAACAGGTTGCTGACTTTTTAATAATTTGATAAGCAATAAGGAATAAGAAATCTTTACTTCTGTCTTTACGCATCATGGGAAATTTGATTGTGATCAAATGTTGTGTTCAGATGCAACGCCACTGTATTGTAAATGTACACCTCAGTGACAGCTGCATTCGAATCATCCCTTACTGATGTAGGAAGAATTTTCAGTTCTGTGTTTTAGTACTATGCTGGTGTCTGAACCTCAGTTGGACACTGGTCAATATCACCAAACAGAGCTGCGTTGGGCTTCCAACCAACAACAATCTGTCACATTCTATAACTGATATATATATATATATATTGTTCAAAGAGATGTTTTATCCAATTCACTCATTTCTGAATCCTACCTGTGTTGGTATGGCAATCAGCTTTGGCCGAGCACCGCCACGATCGCTGTTGAGGGATCCGTATCCAGAGCTGCCGCCAAGACTGTCGTCCCGAAAGTGGACACGTTGACCCTTCCTGCTGGATGTGGAGTTGGAGATGCTGGTGGCGCCGAACACTCGCAATCCGGTGCCACTGTCTGACCAGATCCCACTGTCTGTTGATGTGCGCTGAGATGACATGGAATCGGTGTCTTCTGCCGATGAGGTTGAATCTGTGTCGAAGTATTTGTCATACAATGGATGGTGTTATCAAGATCTAGCAGAACTACTTTAAATATGCTTCATACGTGAAGCAATGACTACTTGCTCAAACACGAGTCATCAGAAGATGACAAGAGCAAAAGGGACCACTACCGCCCCTGGAAAATACATGTACCAAGTTCAGATGAAAAATCGTTCACGGTTTTCAAGTCATGCTCAGGAAACGAAAACGGACAGACCAGATGACAATATCCCCCCGCATCTTTTGTCAGGAGGAAGAAAATGAGTTTCCAACATTAAATATTCCCCAAAATGTGAGTGTTTATGATTACAAACAGGGCAGTACTCATTTGTCACTATTTTGAGAATTTGGGAATTTCACTTGGACTTTATAAATGTGGTTTCTCAAGTTACCGGTACTTTATTGAATGAAAATATGACTTTATGTCAATTACGTGATGGAGAAATCACACAAATCTGTTATTCTGGGAGTTGCTTCTAGTGAGTTGCTTCTCTCTGACTTAAACCATATCATGGTCAAAAAATACTTTTCTGTAATTTTGCATAATGACCTACAGTTGAGTCAGTTTTACTTGTTTATAATGCATGTTCAGAACGGCCAGTGAATTCTTGGCTCGGAATCACTGCAAGAACAATAGCATGACGTCATCATAATGGGTTACTATTCACTTACGGTCTTTGTCTGTGAGCTCCATCACCTGCATAAGGTGAGCTATGGCTGCGTCTGCATCGTAGCTGCAGTCTACCAGCGTCTCGCGAATCATGGTCAGGTCCTGAAGCCAACATCAGTAAGTCATGAACAGTTTTTGTTTGATTGTTTGTTTGTTGTTTAACGCCACACTCAGCAATATTCCAGCTATATAACGGGGATCTGGACCAGACAATCCAGTGATTGACATCATGAGCATCAATCCCCTCAATTGGGATCGATAACATGCATCAACCAAGACAGCGAGCCTGACCATCCGATCCCGTTAGTCGCCTTTTACGACAAGCATAGTCGCCTTTTACAGCAAGCATGGGTTGCTATTCTACCCCGGAGCTTCACAGGTCTCATGAACAGTAACACACTGCATGTGAAAGTCCATAGGCTATAGGTGTGTTACCTGTGAAGATCCGGGTTAGAATTGGTCTTCAGCAACCCATGCCTGTCATAAAATGCGACTAACAGCATTGGGTGGTGAGGCTCGCTGACTTTGTTGATGCATGTCATTGATCCCAATTGTGTGTAATGATCGATGCTCATGATATCAATTACTGGATTGTCAGGTCCAGACATTATTTCCAGACTGCCGTCATACAGCTGGAATATTGCTGAGAGTGGCGTTAAGCAACAAACAAATGTTTGTCACAATACAGATCTTGATGACTGATCATATCATCTTGTCTGGGCGCGGCTATTTAGTTTGAAGCAAATGCAAGTGATATGAGATGTGGAATCTGATTGGTCAATAGGATGGACATGGTAATAGCCACTGGTGGCGCTACGATCAAGCCCATATATTCCATCCCAGTTCAGGAAAGGGTGGAAACTAGACATTTATAATCAGATAATCCCTGGCCTTGAGAAGATGTGCAATCTCGTAAAAATGAAATCCTCTACTTTTCTGCGTTAGTACACATAATGACATCATGGTGGAAAATTGGTGACGGGTATTTATCATTTTAGATTGGAGACATGCTAGGCTGAATAAAGGTTAGGCCAGTCCAAATTCAAGATTGAGAATATGGTTACTACTGGCACAGACATTGATAGACCTGAGGGGTAAATATCAGCTTCTGACAATACATTGTACCAAGATGTGTGTGAGGGGTAAATATCAGCTTCTGACAATACATTGTACCTAGATGTGTGTGAGGGGTAAATATCAGCTTCTGACAATACATTGTACCAAGATGTGTGTGAGGGGTAATTATCAGCTTCTGACAATACATTGTACCAAGATGTGTGTGAGGGGTAATTATCAGCTTCTGACAATACATTGTACCAAGATGTGTGTGAGGGGTAATTATCAGCTTCTGACAATACATTGTACGTAGATGTGTGTGAGGGGTAAATATCAGCTTCTGACAATACATTGTACCTAGATGTGTGTGAGGGGTAAATATCAGCTTCTGACAATACATTGTACCAAGATGTGTGTGAGGGGTAAATATCAGCTTCTGACAATACATTGTACCTAGATGTGTGTGTAGAATGTCCTCTACGTACCTGACACTTTGTGGCTGCTACAACCTCATCTTCGATGGCCTGACACCCACGGATGGCTCGCACGTATCCTTCACTATCTTTGTGGGTCTCTGTGTAGCCGTTCATCCAGCTGGGAGGGCTCACCTTGTCGGACTCGTCCTGGACACAAACCAATAGTTACTCATCAGAAGTCAGTTACCATGGTTACTGTATCTTATTGGATTGTTTATTTATTGTTTAATGATACACTCAGAAACAAGGCAAAAAGTAAGCAGGACTCACTAATACCCCGACGTCGGCTGAAGAACAATTTTGATATTTGAGATACAGACAAACCTCGTTATCTCAAACTCTGTTATCTCAAATGTACCGACATCTCAAACCTACTGTTAGGTCCTCACCGCCTCACTATATTAATACTGCAGATATAAATTTCCCTGCTTATCTCGAATTCAAGATGAAAATACCTAACCCTATCTCGAACTTTGGACTCGGTCGCATCTTTGAAGTTGGCAGTTTTGAAAAGCGCAAGTGTATCTGAAACCTTTCCTCACAGAGTACATCGCAGTAAAAGAACAGTCCAATTTAAACCAATTACTCAACCAACAATGTACTTATCTTTTAATTCAATATAATGGTAATCGTTATTAAAAAACAAAACATCGAAAGTAGACATGAATAAAAACATGGCACCTGGTTACAGAAAAAAGTGCTCATCAAAGTCAGATTAAAGGAATCGAAGCCGTGTCGCACTTCTCACTCTAGGAGATAGGAGAATTGAGGTTGAGCTTGAGGCGAGAGTGGCACTTTTTTGTTTTTTTAATCAAGTGGACAGACTAAAAAGAGACTGCTGCTATGCCTAAGGTACATGCACAATGTACATAATTTGTCACAGTCACTTTGCCTGCGAAAAACATTTTATTTTGTCACCGCATGCATTTGATGTGTCCTTAATTTCTTGTGTATGCAAAGTATTCCTATGAATCTATAATACTGTTCTTACTTGATCTGTCTGTCTGTCTGGATATTTATGACTTGTTATTTTGAATCTCTGAATATCTCAAAGCTAAAAGACTGCCCCTATTCTAACATAGGTCCGGGGTGCAGGCAGGCAATAGAGTGATGGCGACTTTGCTAACCCAGGTCCCAATGGGGGCAGGCAATAGAGTGATGGGGACCTATTCTAACCCAGGTCCCAATGGGGGCAGGCAATAGAGTGATGGGGACTATTCTAACCCAGGTTCCAATGGGGGCAGGCAATAGAGTGATGGGGACCTATTCTAACCCAGGTTCCAATGGGGGCAGGCAATAGAGTGATGGGGACCTATTCTAACCCAGGTCCCAATGGGGGCAGGCAATAGAGTGATGGGGACTATTCTAACCCAGGTCCCAATGGGGGCAGGCAATAGAGTGATGGGGACCTATTCTAACCCAGGTTCCAATGGGGGCAGGCAATAGAGTGATGGGGACCTATTCTAACCCAGGTCCCAACAGGGTTCACCGTACTGCAAGAGGGACATCATACCTGTGTGACAGCTGAGAGGATTTTCTGCATCAAGATTTAATGACCAAAAAAATGACTTCATTTTATTCTTTCAACATGCTCAAATTTACAAGAAATTCCATCAGTGGCCTTTGTGTTGCTATTCTGGAATATCAAGATACATTTCAAATCGTGACCAGTGTGTTAAGATTGGGATGGTATTGTGTCGCAATGTCTATCATATCTTGTCAAGTGTGTTGAGATGTATCGTATCGTGACAAGTCTGTAAGATATGGATTGTATCATGAGCAGTGTGTCGAGAAATAGATCGTATCATGAGCAGTGTGTCGAGAAATAGATCATATCATGAGCAGTGTGTCGAGAAATAGATCGTATCATGAGCAGTGTGGCGAGAAGCGAGAAATAGATCGTATCATGGCCAGTGAGTCGAGAAATAGATTGTATCGTGGCTAGTGTATCAAGGTATGTATCATCCAGTTTCGCTTCCAATGTGCAGTGGATGCTGTCATGGTTGGGGGAGCAGCACAGGAAGATATGGCGTCTTGGACAGCAAGGATTGGACTGTTGAGGAGGAGTACCTGTATTCTGATGTTGGCAGGTGACTCCGTATTGTCGTGGAGCTTCCTGACACTGGAGTAGTGGTCGCCGTTGTGGTAAGAGATGTGGAGCTGCCTGGCATTGCTGTTGGCAGAGCCGGTGATCTGTAGGACAAGCATATAGTGCCATTCACTCAACATGCACAGTAGCTAGGATTTGACGTAAATGAGCATCCTCTGTATCTCCAGGACTCGCATTCCCCTAAACGTACACTCACCCCTGGACCCATTCTGGATCGCATATGAACAGTATGACCTAATTAACATCAATTCATTTTCGGATGCAACACCATGAATAGTGCTACAAAACATGATACATGTCTGAAATAGTTTCTGCTAAAGTATTCCTAACCCGAAGTCATAAATAAAACTCATACACATACATAGATTATTTTGACACAGAAGCATACTATAATCTGAACTAGGTATTTTATTCTTCGATGAGGAGAAGAATAGGTCTTATTTTGACACAGAAGCATACTATAATCTGAACTAGGTATTTTATTCTTCGATGAGGAGAAGAATACGTCTTCAGCAACCCATGCTTGTCGTAAAAGGCGACTACGCTTGTCCTAAGAGGCGACGAACAGGATGGGGTGGTCAGGCTTGCGGACTTGGTTGAAGCATCTCATCAATCCCAATTGCGTGGATCGATGCTCATGTTATCAATTACTGGACTGTCTGGTCCAAACTCGATTATTTATAGACCGCCGCTGTATAGCTGGAATATTGCTGAGTGCGGCATTAAACAACAAACCAACCTTAAATTGTCCACAGTGTTCATCCAAATTATTATTACTTTTCCTACCATGCCTACACCACTGTACACAAGATATAATTTTCCAGAGGTGTTTTAAATATTTTGAACACTTGTGACCAACCTATTTGGCTGTAACTCACATTCTGTCCAACTTCTATTTCTATTCTCATACTCCTGTACCAAACTCATGTTCGACACCTCGTGTACGACACCTCACTTACATCTTGACATTGTTTTCTGTAGATTAGCATGTAGATTTAACAAGGGAAACTTATTAGTCTCAGGCTTTGAACCAAGTGGTTTAATTAGGAAAGTGGCTGACAAAGAAAGATTGGTTACAATGACTGATTTCACTGTGAAACACTGTTTAGCTTGTCTAAAGATTTTCTATTATTTAAATTTATTGATGAAATATTGCGGACGGTGGCACAAAACAACATTACTTGTTACTTTAACTAGTTAACTGTATATTCATGACATTATCTGACAACAAACACTCACCATGAGGTGCTTGGCATCCAGCTGGTGTATCACGATGTTCACTTGATGCAGTCTGGCAAAGGAGACAATTGCATCATTTCCGGCATAGACTCCAAGTTTCTTGAGGTTTTGTACTGAAAACACACAAGTCAAAATAGTCACTGCATGTTACAAAGAAAAGCTGAAACACATTATACTAGCTGGTGTCAAAACATCATGATGTGGGCAACATGGTCAAAGGGAGGTAACTCTGTCTGGCCAAGCTCACATATCAAATGACCAGTGCCCCTTTAAGCAAGATGAAACTGAAACCAATGTACCTCTGCAATCGAATAAGATATATAGATAATGTTTGATAACATGCGCTCTAACATGAAATCCATAAGAAAGTAAACATGTTAAAATGTGAAAACAATGAATTATGTCAGAATCAAGCGATATTGATACAAGCGATACAATAGGAATTGCAAATTACAGTTTTCTTCCTGGCTATGCATATCAGTCCAGTATTATTATCAATCTGCTAATGATGACATACCCAGACACACCGTACTTGCCACTGAAAAAACAGTTAAGTCTCGCCATTTATTGCAGAATTAAAGTGTGTTTCCAGACAAATGATGTTGGTTAATAAATAAAATTTCCACTGGCTGAATCTGGGATTCCAGTCAAAATCAGCAGATCCTTGCTTGGCCAAGGGACACAACTCAGCACAGCAACAGAAAACTTACTGTGAGTATCAAATGGAATGTCATCCTCCATGAAGGGTTCAAAGTCGTCTCGGTGTTCAGCCATGTAGCGGACGACATCCTGACGATGACGGAAGTGGTTGCGACAATGACCTTCCAACTGATCCCCAAGGGCACGAAACAAACAGTTTCTGAAAACAAATAGATATTTTTTATAAACATGCAGCTTGTTCCCTATGTGTTGTTATGCACAGCTATAAATAGAGCACCCATTTTACTGTGGAGGACATGAAAGAGTGAGTGAGGTTTTATGCCGTTTTAGCAATATTCCAGCAATATCACGGCGGGGTACACCAGAAATTGGCTTCACACATTGCACCAAAGTCGGGAATCAAACCCGGGTCTTCGGCGTGATGAGCGAACGCTTTAACCACTAGGCTACCCGACCACCCCGTGGAGGACATGAAGTGGGATGACCAATCATGCTGATTCTGCTTTATTTGTGTGTGTGGCTGCTTGCTCTAGTCTGCACTAATCCCGGTTTTGTAGTACTAGTCCACTGCTAGTCCACAGTTTGACAATGATGCACCACTCAGACACATTACACTAACTCTAAGCCAACCAGTCCTTGCAGTCCTTGCTTTCAGCCCTAATGCCCAGGCGAGGTTACATGTTACAAATACCATCTGATAAATATCCTTTGGTAGGACACATTTACCGCCCAGTCTAAATTAGAGGGAGGTTTCTTAATGTTTCCACTTCATTTCTTTACCACCTTGATTCGGAAATTTGTATCTTAAACATGAGAAACGATAACCGCCACAGAATACAAATAAACCCTTGTTAGTACATCCTTTGGAGTATAGATGCTGCAACGCTAAACGATCATGTGTAAAATATCCACAATAATATAACAGTATGGCTTAATGTTTTTGCATTTGGAACTACCCAACAATATTCGTATAAAGTGGATATCTGGCAACACAGGGCAAAGAATTGTGCACAGTACCCATTTTGTAGTTGTATTAAAAAGCTTAATAATTAATTGTGCAAAAGAGAAAATGTAAAAATATATTAACCATGTTAACTGTGGTAATAATCGTCATAGAAGTTGCCTTTCTAAGACATGTCCAAATATTGTTTTATTTGTGTTAGGATTATAGTAAACAATTAAACATATCAAGGTTGTCTTTTTAGGAAAATGACCCAAATTCACCCAATGACTTATCGGCATCCTGCTTCCTGGCATAAAGTGGAAACCATTGAGCAACATGAGAAATGTTAAATTGGTCTGGTCAAATATATGAATTGCAAAGTGGAATGTCACCATTATCACATGACACGTATCCTCAGTACCATGAGTACCTTCTCCTCCATCTCTTACCTTGTCACAGCCATTACTTCAACATGACACCCCTCAGTACCTTCCCCTCCATCCCTGACCTTGTCACAGCCATTACTTCAACATGACACCCCTCCATACCTTAACCTCCATCCCTGACTTTGTCACAGCCATTACTTCAACAAGACATCCCTCAGTACCCTCCATCCCTGACCTTGTCACAGCCATTACTTCAACATGACACCCCTCCATACCCTCCCCTCCATCCCTGACCTTGTCACAGCCATTACTTCAACATGACACCCCTCAGTACCTTCCCCTCCATGCCTGACCTTGTCACAGCCATTACATCAACATGACACCCCTCAGTACCTTCCCCACCATCCCTGACCTTGTCACAGCCATTACTTCAACATGACACCCCTCAGTACCTTCCCCTCCATGCCTGACCTTGTCACAGCCATTACATCAACATGACACCCCTCAGTACCTTCCCCACCATCCCTGACCTTGTCACAGCCATTACATCAACATGACACCCCTCAGTACCTTCCCCTCCATCCCTGACCTTGTCACAGCCATTACTTCAACATGACACCCCTCAGTACCTTCCCCTCCATGCCTGATCTTGTCACAGCCATTACTTCAACAGCAGAAACTTTCCACAAGATGCTACCCACAAAGTAGTTGTCATGGTACATCACAATCACACAAAAGACTCCAGCCATCCCTCTGAACTTGTGTACACACGCCTCTTACCATGCTTACCCTATCTTGGCAACATTGTAAAGCCACTAGGTCAGCTATTGATGACATTCCCACCAAGACTTGTTCCTCTCATCTTTAGGCATATGGCTTCCTTACAAAGATATTAATGTATTTTTTCCTACCCAAACACTGCCGTGAAATAGGCCATACAAACATCTTTAAGTGAAGCCTTATGCCAGTTATGTTCCACGGTTGCAATTTCCAAACTGAAACGGCATCAGTCCGGACTAGTACAAGAAGCCACACACACACACATGCATGCACGTTGCTATATAAACGGACGCTATATTGGATGCGACATTAAAACCCATTTCACCTCACCTCCAAACTGAAACAGATGTCAACCCAGAAATCGGTGCACACAGAACTACATTGTGAAGTCAGTACATGACCACATATGATCAATGAATAATGAATAAATAATATTGAAATACAGTAAAAGGATGACAATCAAATACAATACAAAAGGTCAAATAAGTGGCAGCAGCCGTATTCAAGCTATCATGGTAACAGGCTTATCATTAATATCCCTCAAATGTCCAGAATTTTGTCCGTCTAATATCTTGAAACAGACCTGAATGAATCCAAACAGTGTTTGAAGTTGACAGGAAGTTGTGTTAAATTGAATTTTAAGGCTTTTTCACGGCAGATTCAAATCAACGTCCCATGCTATCGGGGTACAATGACCACTCAATCCCCATTTTAGTTGGCTCTGACAACAAACATGAAGTACTGGTGACCTATTGTGGAAACCTCACAAAGGCTCAAAACATTTAAATTTAAAAAGCTGTGTAGCAGCGTGTTCAGACAAACACTTAGTCCTAGGAATAAAGTTATCTTATTTAAAAATATATATCTTCAAAATAAACAATAATCATATTTCCATATAATCCTAATGGCGCCAAGAACAAGGTTTAATTTCTGGAGCTGAGGCAATCTAGACTTCCTTTCTTAATTTATCATCTCAGGTCTGGGAAACAGAATAAAGCATGCTTTCTTTTGGCATGATTGGTAAACTAAAACATTTTACTCTATATGAACGTAACAAGGACTTACATGTAAAGGATCAAAATTCAAATGAAGTTTGCGACCCTGAATCGACTTCAACTTCAAATTTCTTCATCAATGCAAAACCAAAAGAAAACTAAATCTAATTTTGCTGGGCTAACTGTAAACACTCTACACTGGTCTTTCTTGTCACATTGCTGTTGTCTCTCCAACCATTGAAGCATTCACCATATTATCAATGCATATGAATTACGTATATGCATGTATATATTACTGATCCATTGAACAGGGTTTAATCATGGTAACATGAAAGTAGCACTATGAAAATTTAAGGAGACCCAAAGGGGAAAACATTATTATGATTATTTTGTCCAAAATTGGGATTTATTTAAAGTACATATTTTCATAAATTGAGTTGTCTAATGAGATTGCAATAATATAAAACAAACATTAAGACCTGTTCCTATTTATTAATCTTGTTATAAGTGAACACAGGTTGCATCTTCAAAGCCATAAAATTAGTTTATATATATCATTCTATATCATGTATCTAAATTAATACATTGTAACATGGGAAATATTTAGTTCTCAATCGGGAACTTTTTATTGACATTTTCTGCAAACATGGGGCTGAATATCGGCCTCTGAGGAGATTTAGATAAATCCCTGGAAATGTAATATTAATAATATTAAGTGACAAGGGGCTGTTCAGTGAACCTGTTTATGAATTCCATGCCGTCTGTGGTATGCAAAACTACAAGGAGCACAACATCGCCATTCTAAAACACGGAAGCATACTGGACCGTGCTCTATGCTTGTACTAAGAACACATATATGATATTGTCCTGCACATTGCTGAATTGGGTGCTGGCAGTTTGACTTTCAATGTTGGCAGGGTAATATATACATGTCATACATGTATATATATTTGACATGATGCCAAATGTCAGCTCAATGACCTTCAACAAGGTCAAGGCCATCACAACACGCTGACAGTGTAAAAAAATCATTAATGTCATGTGTTTGGCCTATTTGTGAATAGTTAATCCAATGTCAGAATTCCAAAGTTAATAATAATAATTTCAACTTGAGATAATATTTTCATACTTTAATAAAATACCGTAGAATAGATTCCCAGAGCCATTTTCCAAACAATGATTAAAAATCACCAACATGTCCCTATGTAAGTGCAATAATCACAGACGTGACATTAAACCCCATTTTACCTCACCTCACTCCTTTATGAACAAGAAATCATTGCATATAATTTATAATGTTATAAACCCATGTACTGACCATGCTGACTGGAAAATCCAATGACTGAAAATATGAGCGAAGACCTGAGATTCATAATATCACTTTCCTTGATACAATCTGTACAACATGTACAATATGTACAATTTGGTGAAAATATATGCAATCTGTGCCAAATACTTTTGTATTGACCAGCCTAAACTTGTATTTTGTCTTTACTTTCAGTAGACTATTTAACTTTTTACTAGACACGGGGTCTAGACTAATGGCTAAAATCAGACAGAATTTGTGAATACAACTCGAACTTGTGAAAACAACTCAAACTTGAACAGAAAGAAAAGATTTCTCTTTATGATCCAACAACGTTCATATGCATGTTGACTTCAAAATATGTTTGAATACCTGACGACATTTTGCTACACAGATAATATACAAACATGAACACGTGATGTTTGAAACAAATCACATCAATACTTAATGCAGTTAAAACCTTTCTAAATTTAGGATAACATTCTGATCTACTCAACCATAATTCCCATGTGCAACCATGTTCAGATCTGACATCATGTCAACCAGTGTAAGATTTGTTTCCAAACTTTACTGGCCGAGGAGGGCTTGTTAACAAAAAATGTTGCAAACCCCCATCATATTTTAATAGCCCCAAAACTCCATATAAACTACGACCCATGAAGATCTGAGGTAGAATAGGTCTTCAGCAACCCTCGTAAGAGATAAATTATAAACGGGATCGGGTGGTCAGACTCGTTGAAGCATGTCATCTATCTCAATTGCATGGATTGATGCTCATGATATCAATCACTGGATTGCCTGGTCCAGACTCGATTATTTACAGACCGCTGTCATATGGCTGGAATATTGCTGAGTGCAGCGTAAAACTACAAACCAACGGAATAAACTACAAAATGAAAATAGAATTAAATGACACCTTAACTGACTTGATGATTAGTACAAATAAATATGTATTGACTCTAGTTTTCAACTAGACTGTTGGGCAGCTTTAGGGAAATGTTACAAGCTCAAGTTAAGGCAGGCAGTTAACAGTGACGTCAACAATGGTTAAGATATTATTTTCTTGTTGTTCAGCTCTGTATGGAAGATAGTTACATAATTTAGCTGAAATATTGAATGTATTTAAAACCTAAAGTTTGCTCAAGCAAAACATGAACTTTATCACAGGATAAAGCACATTTGGCGTCTTTGTTCATCTCGCGAAGCATCTTTGTTCATCTAGCGAAGCATCTTTGTTCATCTAGTGAAGCATCTTTGTTCATCAAGCGAAGCATCTTTGTTCATCTAGCGAAGCACCTTAGAATGAAAAGACGGCAAGTAACTGCGTCAAGTTAGAGCCTGACATTGAAAACACCTGCCTTCCACGTTCCAATTCCATGGAGCTCAACCAACTGTTTCAAAATTACAAAGCCGTGAATATCTAATCGGTAGTCATCAGTCTTCCCTATAGATGGGATGATGCTCTCAGTCAACCTGAACGACATACACAGACAGCATGGCTCACAGCTCCAACAACGATGTTATGTGATAAATGGGGGCTGAGCAAACCCGTCTTCAATGACCTATGTGTCTGAATGGCAAAGTGGTCACAATTTCTGTCACCTTTCCCTAAACAAATGCTCAAAGGTTAACATCATGTTGGTCTAGGCCTTTAACCCTGGACATGCTCAGAAGCTGAGGCAAATCTTGCATGTCTAGAAAATTTTGAATTTAAAAGTTCAGCATCGTGACTATCAAATTTAGATTAAATTAAGCTACTTTGGACATGATGGACATTGTTGTGTGACTGAGAATAAACATGATAAAGAGCATACTGAGCAAAAAGATTTCAGTGGTTGATGCATGTTATCATATCCCAATTGCGTGGATCGATGCTCATGATGTCAATCACTGGATTGATACTGGTCCAGACTTGTTTATTTACACACCGCCGTCACATAGCTGTAATATTGCTGAGTGTGGCGTTAAACAACAAACAAACAAACAAACAAACAAACAACATATAAAATGTTGTCTTGAATCAGTAACCAAAAAACCATTCTGCAACTAATGAAAATAACAGCACCAAGCTCCTCCCCCTCCATTATTCAAGGTTGGTACTCATGGTACTTGGGCTAGGAGGACCGGTGACCCAGGTCCTTGGGTCGGGGGGATCCTCAGTAGGACCCGGATACCCACTGGACTACTTGCACCCGTGATAAATTGTTTAATGACTGTAACTTAAAACTCAATGGTTGCCCAACAAGTCGCAAATTTTCTCATTTCTTTTTGACTATGCAAACATTCCTTCTGACATTTATATGTTGAGTAAATGTACAGATGTACAGCTTCGCCAACTTCAGTTACAATTGAGCTTCACACAATGTGGGCCTGTAGGGGTTGGACCAGTTCTTTAAAGAAGCATGCGAGAAAATGCCTTAATCACCAGCTTTCCATACCATCCAGATGTTTTGAATGAAATATTTTCTTAAATATCACAGTAACCATGGTAACAAATCTGATGTCTTTGTCTACTTCTACAATTTCTCCCAGTAGGTTATTTGTAACAGTCCTGTGACTACGACATGGTTGTTATCTGTGTTTGGATACATGTGTCAGTCCCCTGATCATAAACGCTGTAGTGCTCGTCTCCGTCAGGACAGACTTATAATGTGGACGCTCCTCTCCTATATATAAACTTCCATTGTGCTACAGCACACAGCTAATTCTTTACCTTCACACTCTTCAGTTGCTAATGGCATACAAGGGTTTGTCCGTGTGTACATTTCTATTGACCATGTTGACAATTATAGACTTGCATGTTTCCACCTGAGGATTTACAATGACAAGCTATCATCTTGTGTCATGTTTATTCTGTCTAGTCAATACTCATCATGCTAAAACAGACAGGCTCTTTTTTGTGGATGAGTGTACTACCCTGAGCTTGGCTCTTTGCATTATTTTCAGTGTGCTTTACTGTTACTGTGGCATGCTTATTGGACTGTTACCCTGCTGCAAATTCTGGGGGAAAACATGAATTAGAGGATGAAAGGGTTTCTTTCTGTCATAGTAAAGAGTGAGTTATGTGTAAGCTACAACACTGTTTAAGTTACCGACCATTTCATAGTCTGGGATTTTTTATTGAGACCAGATATTTTTTTCAGCTTCAGCAGCAAAACCAGATATTTTATTAATTAAGCACTGAGTTAAAATATTTCTTTCTAAAGAACACATTGCAACAATATGTACTTTTTATGGCAGTTTCTTTTTTTCCAACAAAATAAAACATAATTATTTTTTCAACCCTGAGCTTTGGGTGGAAGTAATTTTCCATATTTACTGGAATATCAAAACAAAAGCCATGTTGCAACTTTAATATTCTAACTCCATACTTCCTTATCAATGATTAAGTGTATAGTAGTCCAAAGAAGTTAAACAACACTCAATTCTTTCATATGACTACAGTTAATCTGTCATGCATGACATATTAATTTCAGTAATGTGAAAGAATCAAAAGCTCTTTAACTTCTTTGGAGTATGAATACACAATAAGTTCTTCTTTTGAGAAGTTCAGACTCCAACCTAAGCCACTTGTCTGAAGCCAGAGTCTCCTAAAATTCTTTTTGGTCTAGTAAGCTCAGCTAATAATATCCATATAATAAATAACAGTAATATGTGCAAAACAAGATGCTAAGAGCCAAGTTCAGTCAAGTGAGACTCAAAAAGTCTTGGTCCACTGACCAGTTACAGCATCAATTCAGAGTGTATCGCAGTTACCTTTGTTCCCCAAAACACAGAACCAATGTCTCAACATCACTCATGACAGTCACAAAAGCATCTTCATGATCAAGAAATTTGGCTGAATAGTCTCTCTCATACCATTCCTGACTTAATTACTGACAGTAAACTACGTTTATAACGAACACGCTTATAATGAACTTACCGATATAACGAACTTATTTTTTAGTCCCGGCCATTTGTTGCATATATGCCAGATATATGCATATAACGAACTCGGTTATTACGAACTAAAATTAGTGATACCTTAGAGCATGTTGAGTTCTTTATAACCATAGTTTACTGTATTCATGGTATTAGTAACAGTTTCACTTCAACAGATGAAGTAGAGGCATCATGCACTGCCCCCTGAAACCTTGTTATAAGTTAACAAAAACACAAAGATAAGAAGATATGAAAAACACTTTGTGATTTTGAGTGAGTGAGTATTTTACACTGCTTTTAGCAATATTCCAGCAATTTCAAGGCGGGACATCTAATAGTAATACCGGTACTCTCTGATTCCAATGTTACAAACCTGTTTTAACATATCAGCAGGCTTACACAATTGTCTTGGGAGGATACTCAATTAAACATGTTAAATACTAATCATGCTAATAGACACTGTTATCATTGTCTCAGAAACACGCAATGTTCCTGAAAGAAATCAATAATTGAGTCTCATTGTACTACATATAGATTGATATACCACTACAAGTACATGTGACAGGCAATCTTAGGAAACAAAACAAAAGTAATATTTTGTTAACATCTTGTTTTATTTCAAGATGTTTTTTAGCGTGTTGACTTCACGTCTAAAACAAAGTTTTTTTATGGAAAATCCCTGTGCCATGACCAAAGATTTCATAAAGTTTTTTATTTACGTTTACATGCCCAAACTGGAAAAGGTCACCAGACCATGAAGATGAGGTGAAATGGGACATAACATAGCATTCAAGATTACTGCACTTATTTAGTGACATGGATGCACACTGCTAAATGCTGCAGTTTAACCTGGATACTCTCATCTAACTCACAGTAAACTGACTCCAAGCCAACCAGTCCTTGTTTTACCCCCTTAACCCCAAGCGCCAGGCAGGGTAACAACAATTACCATCTTTAAGCGTGTTTGTTTTGTTTCACGCAGCTGGGTATCAAACCCTCTGCTACAGGCAGACTCTATGCACAAAGACCATGGAGGCAGTCCCTAGACCACTGAGCTTTATAAAAGCAGAAGCAGGCTTTTTAAAAGGGTGCATTTTGTGATCCCACTTGCTAAACAAAGCTAAAGGCCCCAATTCATTCTCCCTCTGCATCTGTGATTCCACAGATCCTCTTTCAGAAATGTGGAACTGGGAATTATTCAAAGACCAAAAACAGGACATAATGATCATCAGGACGATAGACAATAGAGTAGCCTGTTGCATGAACCATTCGCTTGTCCCAACAAAGCCCTTGGTTTGATTCCCCACATGTGAAAAATGCCCACATCTTGTGTCCATCACTGTATTACTGCCGGAATATTGCTAAAAGCGTTAAAACCATACTCACACACTCTTTAAAAGAGTCAACACGGTCCAAATTCAAACGCACACTACTGGCCGTATTCAGCAAACTTAAAAATGAACGCTGTGGGACATATTCACCATGCAAGTGATACAGTTGTCCTCATGTACATGGCAACTACTGACTTGATGCTGACATTAATGAGGCAGTTAATCTCATGAACATGTTCAATGTGTGCCTGTGACATGTGTAACCACAAAGTCCCTCGCAGCGAGCTCAAAAAGTAACCACAAGGCCCATCCTTTATGCCAGGCTTGACATTTGGCTAGAGTTGTTAAAAACAGGGACATGTGTCTCTTACAATTCTCAAACCATCAAAAGGCACAAGTTCACGATTAGTTTCCTGAAGAAATACTGTACGGTTTTCAAGATCTGTTCTGGAAATGGCCAGATAGGGCACAAGTCAAAGTTATTCCATGGAAACTAGATTATATATCTAAGTCCAAAGCTATCTAAGGCACAATTTCATCACTAGACCTATCTACATGATCTATGTGCAAAGTTTGATGAAGAAATATTGGACAGTTTTCAACATCTTGGACGGACGGACGTTGTCCATTTTAGTAACCTCCGTGTTGAGGGGAATATCTATGATAAGACTACCATTCAAAATATATGCATTTCCAGAAAATGGGGAAGGAGTATTTTCAGGCTTTTGACCTGAACACAAATCTCTGTGACAAGCAAACGCTTCAACCACTGGGCTACCAGACTCTCCCGTGACTGTACAGGGATGCCATTTTCCATGGTACAAATCTGACAGAAAATACCAGGACTGAGATTTCTCCTGTGAAAAGTACAACTGTATTTATAGCATGTAACAAAGAAATGTGCCCAGGGACATTCAAAAAACTTATTTTACTTTCGCAACCTTCAGTTCAAAACATTGAAGTTCACAGAGTCTACACACACAGTAAACATGGTAAACAGGTACATAAACACCTCTGAAATAACCAAAATTGTTTTCATACAAATAAGATAAACATGGAACAAATTCATAAGTTTCTTCCAGCAAAGCACTTTCCAGTTCTTCTGCCTCGTCAAAACAACACATTGAACCATAAAACCATAAAAATATGATGAGTAAGAATGGGAGTGACCAAAACGATAGAACCCAGATCAATTCAATACAACACTTTATAAGAAACAGTGATATATTTCTATAAATGTTTTCCCAACACAAAGCCTCCAACTATCCCTAAGATGAAGCCACCCTCCTTAGAGGGTGTGTCTGGTCTGTTTGCTAATGTTCAGCTTGAGTAAATATAAAGATCTGCTCACAATAACCAGGCAGCCCTGCCTTACAATCTGAAATTTCTATAGCCCCGCGCACCTCCTCAACCTTCAGGTATTTAGGCTGCTGCTGTACAATTGTGTTATTTGCAGTCAGGTGAGGAGAAATGGAATTTAACGTTGTGATCAAGATTATTTCACCTACGTTGCGATGTCCACGCGTGGTCCATTAGCTTGTACTTGTAGATTTCACAGTTCCCGGCAAACAGACATATATTAATGAATGAGTGTTGGTGTTGAGTTCAATTCATCATACACAATACACCCATGTATCGATTCTATTTTAATTCTGTATGGATTTTCAAAACGTAATATTTACTATGTTTTCCAACAAGCTGCCAGATAACTACTCAGGGATATCATTCCTTTCCACCTGTCATCGAAACAAACTGCTGATCTGATTGCACACTTCTTTCAAAATAAACCTAAATTTACCAGTCACTGAAGGTGCACAAAAACCCATGATCATGTTGATAAAGAATTTCACACAAAAAGAGCGCACATTACGAACATGAAGTATGACCATGATGATATGTATTGTGTCTCGGTTATCGCGATATGGCTAAAAAGGTGAGGTAGGCATTCCAGACAACCCTAGTATTAGTAATAAGTTGGTACAGGGTGTATGTTATACCATATGCTTTGCTTTACTAAATGAGTGAGTGAATGTTGTTTAATGCTGCAGTCAGTCATATTCCAGCAATATCACAACATCCTGTAAATAACTGAGGCAAACCAGTGGTGAAAAGCATGATGAATGAGTCATGCTTCCCGGGTCACGATGACATACAGTTTGTAGCTATGCCCCATTGAAACTGAAAAGTTATCATAAAAGAACAGTGTTTTCCATATTGCTTGTAGAATATATTAGAAAATTGATGACACAATTAGTGGTTAGAACATGTGTTTCATCTCGAACGTGTTTTCAGGCTAAAATCTGTGTCACTACATCACCATCATTTACTTAAATTGTAATTTTGCATTTTGCCATGTTTTGCAAGAAGTCAAATAACTTTTTCCACCTGCACCTCCACAGTATAACAAAACATTTGCCTCATAACTACATGCGGACACGGGTGGCCCAGTTGTCTAAGGCGCCACGAATCGCTGTGCAGAGTTGCGACCCCTGGGCACACCAGAAACCTATGAATGTGGGTTCGAAACCTGGTTCGCCCGAATAAGTTTCTAGGTTTGACAGCACCATACCTGTGCTCATGGGTTTCACCGAAGTAGTAAACGTCTGAGACCTGCATCATTTCCGGCTTTCCTCCCACATTAAGCTGATATGCCATGATATAACTGGAATACTGTTAAAATTGCTGTAAAACCCAACTCACTCATAACTACATATGGATATTGGAATCAATCCAAACATTACCATGATTACAGTACAACAATGTAGACGTCGTTAACATGTGCAATAACAGCAACATGTTCAATAGAAATACACAGAAAACCTGAAACACATCTCTATCATGTCAGGCAAAAGTAATTACGATGGCATTGATTATGTCAGTCCATTACTGGTAATCCCTGGCACATGGCACATGGCACATGGCACATCTCATACTAAAGTATGGATCAGATATCCAGTGACATGTGTGTTGGGGTAGTCTCGTGGTTCCAAAAAATAAAGTGTTTGCTTGTCGTGCCAAAGACCCAGCTTCTATTCCCCACATGGGTGCAATGCGTGAAGCCCCTTTCTGGTGTCCCTTACCATGTTATTGCTGGAATAGTTCAAAGCCACGAAAAACACTCACTCACTTAAATTCACTATAAATTCAGAAGGAATGAGCGCTTTGTCAGAAATAAAAGTGAACATTAGCAATTTGTAACCATGGAATTTTATTATTATTGTCATTAAACAATATATCACATGACTTACAAGTCATGTGGGTAACCGGGTCCTACTCAGGACCCACCCGACCCAAGTTCCCAAGCTACCCGTCCCAGCCCTACCAGCCACCCCAGCAGGCTAACATCATCCCCATCAGTTTCTCTGTACAAAACCTGTGCTGTATGTTATACCCACATTGACTGGTGGAGAGCTCTTGAAAGATGACACCAATGCCTGACAATAAGAAATATTGGCCTTGACATTGTAAGAGCCATTATTGCCATGATTATACTATGTGGTATTTTTAACAAGCATTATGGCAATCTGTCACCCGATATGACAAGCTTTTCACCAAGCTCTGACAAGGCAGAATCATGGTTGGCCATAATGGCACTGCTTTCCAGAGATTTTGCTTTTAAGTACCTGACACTGCCGCTGGCTATATGTTAACAACATATCTCAAGCATGACATCCGACACGATAAGGCAGTGGTATAGAGATGATGTAAAGCTCTGACCCACTCTAATGTACTTGATGAAGACCCACTTTCATGGATGCTATGAAGACCCACTCTCATGAACGCTATGAAGACCCACTTTCATGGACACTATGAAGACCCACTTTCATGGACGCTATGAAGACCCACTCTCATGGACGCTATGAAGACTCACTTTCATGGACGCTATGAAGACCCACTTTCACGGACGCTATGAAGACCCACTTTCATGGACGCTATGAAGACCCACTTTCATGGACGCTATGAAGACCCACTTTCATGGATGCTATGAAGACCCACTCTCAGGCACACAATGAAGACCCACTCTCAGGCACACTATGAAGACCCACTCTCATGCACACTATGAAGACCCACTCTCATGCACACTATGAAGACCCACTCTCAGGGACGCTATGAAGACCCACTCTCATGCACACTATGAAGACTCACTCTCAGGCACACTGTGAACATGATGAAGACCTGGCATGTCTTCTCTCCTGACCCGTGTCCCATATCAATTCAAGCATTACATGTGATGGACTTTATATACACTGATCTCAGCTAGATGGGCAGGAAGACATTTAGTACGCCTGAATGGTTATAAGATTGTATATACAGAATTAAACACAGGGCATGTGGCAAGGGACAATGCTTTAAAGTGGTGTGGCTTAGTGTTTATTCAACTCAGGCTCAGCAGGGATCTTCTCACTCAAAATTGTTCTGGCCAAGTTCTTTTACCCTAAGTACCTTATTCCCAAATCTCAGTATTGTCTTTAAAAAAAGTAGTATTTATAAAAATCATAACAAATATAAGCGTTTGTACTATAATTTAACGAAACATTACTATCAGACCCTTACCTAGCCTGTCTCACTGTCCCTGAACCATTATTATTTTCCCTTCCGTCCAGCCCCAACTGTATGATATAGCCTTAAATGAAGCAAGTCTAGATTTTTTACACTTTTAGTTGGGATCCTTTTCCTAAAACAAAGCTGCTTGTTCCTAGCAAATTAAATATTTTCAGAGACTAAGTGTCAGTCTAACACATAGACTTACACAATCAATAAGTGTCTATTTATAACATGCATAAATCTCCATGCATCATGTATCATGCACTTTAATATGCTTAGTGGTGCACACTGGGAAATTTCTAGAGATTGGCTTTGTGAACACTGAGAGATGAGTCTTAAATGCTCTGAGCATAGAACAGACAGGACAGAGTTCAAATGGTAGCTGGTTCCATGCAACAGAGCTCCAGATAAGCTGTGTATCTGCGTAAAATATGCATCAAAAATGCAGAAATATGCAGTAAAACAAAATCAAAGCGTATAAAATATGCAACGAACATTACAGATTCGCTACAAAAATAATCATCAAAATATTGTGAATATCGATTAGCAAATCAGCAACTTATTTTGAAATTATAAACGGACATTCCGTCGACCTTGCCAAAATCCACGATGACAGTTACATCATGATCATTTGCCATCAGATGGTATTTTTGAGTCCTATAAAGCTCTCTCGAACCCACATGACACCAGTTTGCAGGGACTAGCTGAATAGTGTTTTTAAATATTTAACTTAAATACCCACATGTGTAAAAACTAGTGGATAGAATTACTGATACCCAATGATTTTAAAATGCATGGGTAAAATACCCACAACACCAAAAGCTTATCTGGAGCTCTCATGCAATCGCAGCTGCAAATGAGAAGGACTTTTCTCCATAGCATTATCATGATCATGTCATGTTTAAACTATCATGGTACAACCAGTGTGAGACTGAGTGATTGTTTTATGCTACACTCGGATTAATTGTAAATGTACCACTGGTCAGGTAAACCAATGACTGAAAGCATGACAACACACCACGCTTTGAAAAACATCCAATCCTCAAGCAGCCCACAATGGCAAATATGTCTTTCAAAAAACTCTCATATAAACAGATTAACATACATCATGTACATAGGGCTGAAGCCCACATCCCTGACGTGATCTGCAGACAATGTGATTACAATGATCCACCAACCATGACCAGATTGATGGCCGATTACATTCTCAGGTATCTAGTTCCTCACAATGCATACACTGTAATACCCTCGTAAAAGTCTTACTTTACATCGGGAGAAAAAATCTTCATGAGCATCAATCTACGCAACTGGGATACGATGACATACATCAACCAAGTCAACGAGTCTGACCACCCGATTCCTGTTAGTTGCCTCTTGCGACAAACATAGTCGCCTTTTACGACAAGCATGGGTTGCTGAAGATCTATTCTGACCAGGATCTTCACGGGTACTGATATATGATACCAAGGTGTTGTGGGCTAAAGGGAGGGGAGTTTTCTGGTCTGGGGGAGAGGTGATGCTCGTGCACAACAGATAGTCTGTCTCAGTCCCTGAACCATATTATTTTCCCTTCCGTCCAGCCCTTTCTGTAATGCAAAAGCACGAAATGAAGCGAGTCTAGATTTTCCTTAGGTTCTGAATCTCTCATCTCACTGGCACTCCATTTCAATTTTGATGGAGCTATTTAATTCTGTCAAGATTCTATATTTTCAGAGACCCAGATGCATGTCAAAGCATTCATTGGGTTTTTTCGGAATTTCTTTTTGCCATTGGGTTTTGTCTGCAGCTGGCCTAGCATCTGTATTAACTTCCCATTGAAACATGTTGAAACTGTATCATTGCGACACAATTAGAAATTCATTCTGAAGTTGCTTTAGTTACTTTTGTAAAATACTGTTAATCACTGCTTAATGCGTCACCAAATTAATGCAAGTGTTGACCTATGGCCTAAAATATGTCTTGAAACTAATGTGAGTTACCATGGTTACCCTAAAATCTAATCAGTAAGCGATCATCACCAAACTGCTGCTTTAGAATACCACGATGTAGTATAGGGTGGTGGCAGTACAACTGAACAACATTTGCAATCTTCACTGAATAAACTTAACTTCAACTGCTTGACAAGTGATCTAACGTCAATGAAATCTAAGCAGGAGATTCTAAATAAGACATAATGAAATGAGATCAGGTCAGGTCACTGAAGAAGACTGTACAGGTTTCAAGTGTTGTAACACGAGTTGGCACAATCCTTTGAATGTAGATGAGCAGTGTTTTGTATTCACCACAACTACTCTTACTGTTCTGGCCATGCTCACTACGTGTGTGAGAAGTGTTTTGCTTGTAATTATGAGATTATTTGACAAGGTTACTTTCACAACAGGGATGCTGTCATTTACGGCTGACACCTCGAACTTGAATAAACAAACTGACTACACTTGACACTGAACTTGGTGAGAAGCACTAAATCTAGCACTCAGTTACATTGTTTTCTGTGAGCTTTGCTATGTATGTCATTGTTCCGCCCATACAGAATGAACCTGACATGGCAGGCAATAAACACCAATATGTCCATCTGTCACTATATTAACATGATTAATGAGAGGAAGATTCACACTCACATATTTCACATTCATTTCATGATTTACAGAATGTACATGAATGAATGAACATTTGTAGTTTAATAAATGTAAGTTTGAAATCAAGTGAAGGAATGAGTGAGTTGGTGAACAGTATTCCAGTTATATCACTGTAGGGAAGCTTTAATGTGGGGGAACGCACACAGTGATTTAGGCCTCAGATGTTTGCCACTTAGGCGAAACTCACGAGGATAAGTGGGGAAAACCATAATCATAGGTTTCTGGCATGCCCAAGGGGTGCAACTCTCTCTGTTCAGCCAATTGCAGCGCCTGAGACAACTGGGCCACCCCCACCACTTTAAATTAGGAATGTGTGTTTAAAATGTGATGTAAATATGCTAGATTCTTAATGGAATAGAACTTGTTTTATCACAATCAGATTATTGATAAGTTTGAGTGAATTAGGGGGAATTGTTTAACATAAAGACAATGCTGATGTTTTGTGTGAAGTGTTGAACAATATTTGAAATTGAAATTATGTTTCTGCCTTATCATAATTTTTCTTTATCATACATATCAGGTATTATCTGTCAATGGTTTAGAGGCTCTGAAGTTGACCTCAACTAAACATCATGGGTTATGCACAGTGTCAAGTAATTACCACATGCTATTAACACCTAATCAGTACCTTGATTGACAGCTGTCAGTTAATCCTGCACATTTGACTAAGGGCATCAACACCTTGATGATCACCACACACCTTACTGCTACTTGTGAAATAGGTGACGACGTGATTGTGAAATGACTGCTATCACAATCTCAGGTGTAAATACAGTGGTCAGAGGTCATTCACAATTAAACGATAAAAAAGAATGTCATTCTGACCCCCTGTTAACCTGGTTTAGCTAAACAGATAATTGTTGTATAAATATTTCAGTGACAGATCACTAACTCTCTGGCCCGCGAATGATCAGCTTGTCAACACACACACACGTCACAGCCACAGACTGCTAATTGCTTCCGCACACATCACAGTATCGACACATCAATGAATAAATTACTGTGTTTATTATTGTTTATCAGCATGTAAAACTATTAAACATTATTACTTTGCATACAGTACTTATTTCACATTGATCAAGAGTAGGCATCAAGGGAACATCCAGCATTTGTAAAGGGAAGGGTCCAAAATATCAAAATCCTCTCAGATAATTTTACTGCCTTACAACACACTATACCATATTTGGATTTCAAAAGAGGGTAGGGTAGGGGGGTTCGGGATCCGCCTATGTGCATCTAAATGCAATCACACAACATGTTGGCAATGAAAATATTTGAGTCACAAGATGGACCATTCAAATTCTGGATAACGAGATACTTTTGAGTTGACCCCTCTGAACGAGACTTGAATACTGTGCCCAAAACCTTTGAATTAACCACGTCTACCCAACCTTACATGTAAGTGTTCAAATGGTTTTTGTATGGACTTTCAAAAGCAAAGATTATTTGCCCCAATGAAAATGTACAAGACTCAGGCTTCAGATTTGTGGCGATAATCATTTATCTTAATTCCAGTCGTCTAACATTCAAAGTTCATACTGAGACAACCAATTTCAAAAAGGGTGATAGTTCTATGGATATACGACTTCCATATAGTTGTTTATCCATAGAACTTCCAAGTAGATGAATATCCATAGAATTATCTCCCTTGTTCATCATCCCAACTTCTAAATGCAACTTAAAAAAGTTTAATTTGTAAATAATCTGTCAGAAGCTTAGAGCATGTAGAATGATTGCTATTTTAGTTATTTTACAGAGCTTTTAACATGTTTGGTAATATTTCAGCAACATCACAAGAAATCTGCTTCACACATTGTATCCATGTTGGGAATCGAACCCAGGCCTTCAGCATGACGAGCCAATGCTTTAGCATGAAGCAACCCAACAGACAGATGATCAAACATTGGATGACAAGTCGGAGCAACCCAAGCATTATGGTGTCACTCTGAGCAGTTAAACCCATCATTGTGCTGTATCGTGGGCATGAGACCTTAACTAATGAAGATGCTTTCCACTTGTGAACACTTTTTTCAGAAATATATGGTGACTAACCCAAATCCTTCTCTGTATACATGTGAACATGCCATGAGGATTAATCACTGCCTTTCATTCCCCAGGTCTCCGACTTCAAACAGTGATCATAAAGGAATGATAATCTCACCTATGGCTGCCATGTTGTCAACAGATGACTGAGTATGTAGGTTAGAATTAATTTGATCTAACACCATGAACCTTTGATACATTTGTCTACACTTTTGAAATAATTTAATATAATTTAATGCATGTTTAACAGAGATATGCATGACATGAGACTGTTCACCTGTAACATTCTACAATGTGGCACTCTGAATGTTTATATATTCAAATTCAATCCTTGAAATAAAATAAAAAATACATGACACATGATCATGATGAAACCTAAGTTGACACCATAAAAGAGAATGATTAAAGACCAAAACAAAAACATATTTAAGAAACCTCAGCATGTTTACTGAATTCAAAAACCTTGACAACTCTTAAACATGTTTAATTTAACTAATCCTCATGTTGCTAACCATGAAAACATATACACTTTTGTGTCTTCTGTTTATTTTAATACCATGTGCATATTATCATATATCGTATATTAATTCAAAATCAAGAAACAAGGGGTGCAAGAAGCACATGCTCTAAGGTGTAATGGAAAAATAATAGACTTAAGGGTTCCTAAAATTATATAGTAGCACATTATATCAACATGTTCATGGACCTCATAATTTCTAACACTGTACATGTATTTTGTGATGGTACACAGATATCATCACAGGTGCAAAGATATTTCCATGCTCATTATTCAAAGTATTGGGTTACATAAATACCTCACAGACTTGTTACACTGCTATTACACAGAGCCAGTATCTATCACATGATCTTAAAAATGTGTAGAGTGACCAGGTGACAGCATGTCATTTAGTATCAAAAATCATCTTTTGGATTCTTAACCCCGTCAGCCACTATGCAAAAGTGAGACAAACTGTTTTCATATGAAAACCCTTAACGCAAAAACCTCTTGCTGTTTATGCATGGTGATATTAACAAAGTTATTAAAAGTGCTTTACTTACCCATCACCTGGAATGTCGCGAAGTTGTAATCCCATTTTAGCCAACTCTGTGGCAAAACTTGGAAAATTTTCATCATCAGCAAGATATGATTCTATTTTTCTCTCCTTCTTATACGCTTCTCGCACAGCCCTCTCTTCCCTCTTTTTGGCTGTGATAACATCGTGTTCCGTGGTTTGTTTTTGTTTTTTCGTCATGCTGTAGTTGTACGTGTGTCCTCCTCTAATACGACCGGGCATGTTAGGGCAACCTGTATGATGGTGGATGGCCCTAGATCTGAATCACTCTTAAGTTGACACTCTATTCATATACAAATGATATGTCAGCGACTTCCATAAATACTCCATCGCCAAACCTGGAAAAACAAGTTATAGCGAAAATGAGGACAAATGACAGCGGACGCCGGTCATCTAAATAAGAAAACTTGAATTGACGACCTGTTAAGTGTGTACTGCATGTCAAACTAAGCATAAATCATTTCGAAAGATGTCACCGCGTGCTTCGGAGAAGCTTGTCAATAAACAAACAGAACACACCTGAGTGATTGCATTTTGTTGATCTTACCTGGGAGATTGACGGAAGTAAGAGTGACGCAGGTCGGAAGCGGAAGCTGTGGTGACTGACATGCGCTGTCGTCATTAGCAGACGACATGGCGGATGGGGATGATGTTGATGACATATTGTCATCAAGACAAAAAGTTCTGACAGATGGGAGTGATGTCCAAAGAAAGCATGAACCACCATGTGCCAGTTTGTATATCCACATTGCGGTTTTACTATTCCACAGAAAAGCATGATTCGTTAAAACCCATTTCATGCGTGTTTCAGATCGAATGGAGTTTTTTTTGGGGGGAAGACCCTCCAACCAAGTCACTTGTTGCTTGAGTTAGAACTTCACTAAGTTAGTGAAGTTGACTGATGCTTTAGGACTGGTTTAGGTTAGACTTAAGCAGCAGAAACCATGTACAGAAGTAACTTTTAGCATGTGTTAGGGCTCGATGGTAGTATTTAGCCTTCTTCAGCTGATATTTCCTCTATTGTATGGGCCCCTACTGCACTGCCAGGGTTGTTTTTAATCCAACGTCAGAGTTCACCACATTGACAATGACAGACCCATCGTTTTTTATACACTTGTACTGTACTGTAATGTGTGTTTTTGAGGTAACTAGACTGTTATGCTTTCTTACTATTATATATAGTTTTATGCTCATCAATACAGATCCAACATATCTGATTAGGGTATATAACAGGACTACCTGGACTTGTGGTTTGTGATGTGATATATTGTTTAATAATAATTGCAATAAAACTCCCTGGTTACACTACAACATTCTGACTATGCTCGCATTCCTTCTGACTTTTTTTTACGTTTGACTAGATATTAAGCTTCAGTTGACTTCAGCATATGCATGATCAGATCGTTTTGTACGTGTATCTAAGTAGTTTTTGCTGAGGCTCCAATGAAAGAATTCCCAGTTGGACATTTTGTAACCAACTTGAGACCTACAGTGGGTTCCTGGGTAGGGTCAGGAAAGAGGGGATCAGGTACCTGGGTAGTTCATTTGGAATCTTACCAGCCCTATAGTCAGTCTATCATTCACTAAATTAAAGTACTTTGACATCCAAGTCAGCAGAAAAGACAGTAATGTTGTTTTGTGAAATTGCTTTCACCAACATCAATGAGACAATGAGGATCTTTTTGTAAGTAATAAATTAAGCTTGTTTTTCAGATTCCTTCACACCAAGCAAACCTATCCATAAACTCCTATCTGATGTTGGACAGTACTCTTATGCAGCATTGTGCGCTGTTTCACTTCGTCTTTTGTTTGGTGACAGTTGGCACAGGTAATATATCACTTCCTGTACATTCAATACAATTGCTGTGTCATATTTTAACTCTTCACATTTGCATTACAATCAGTGTTCCTGCTGGCTTTTTAAACCGCCAGTTCCAGTGGACTGACAACTAAAACAATTATCAGTCCCACCCAATTGTGTCAGTCCCAACTTTGTACAAATAAACATTGTATGAAAATTCAATGCAGTTTACTTTCATAGCTGACAAATTCAGTCATATCTGAAGTAAATCATTTTGATCTACAAGTCATTCCAGCGTTAGAAACTAACAGTTTTAGTCCACTAGTCCTCATAATGATAACATATAGAAAAAACATTAAAAATGGCAATTTTCTACTAGTCCTTATGATACCTTTACACCATTGGGCAGTTTGGCAAGGACTATAGGACAAGTGCCAATTTCTAACCCTGCATACACAGAAGGTTCAATCACAATTTCTCTTTTTCCCCCTGAATATTTCACTTTGATTCAAGACTAAGTCACCTCAAATAGATGTTTAGGATATTTCCTCGCACTAAAAATAGACAACAGGAAACCCTGATGATAAAAGACAAGCTGACTTCTTTCGGAAGTATACTTTTTTGACAATGTTTTGTTCAACAACAAAGATTTACAAGATACCTTATTTGCCGGTCCACAGGGACTGACAGTCACAAGAATTACTGGTCCAAGCCTAATTTTTACGGTAAAAAACTGGTACCGGTAATTACCGGTAAACGAGAACACTGACAACATTCATTACATTTACCATTCTACCTTGACATGTTAGAATTCTGCATTCAGATTAATCCACCAGCAGTAATGATTTACATAAGGCCAATAATTTGTAGACAAAGGCAAGACTGGAAGAAAATATTTACTTGAAAGCACTTTTCTCTCAAACTCCAATGGTGGTTACATTCAAATGTTGAATTTTACTTAATAAATAATCAGTCACTTCCACTATCATCAATTAGTTTGCATATATTTTGCCTTGGTAGATTTGAGGTAGTCCTACAATGTTAAGTTGTTCAAAAACAAGATTGTATGATCTGTTTGCATGTTGTATTTTTCAGGAATTTCAAAGAAGACACTTTAAATGCTATTCTCAAACACTTGGAACAACCAAGTCAGGTAAATAAATTGCATTCTTTGAGGCACCATGGGTTAATTAATGTGTCCTTACTAGCCCATACTCTTTTCCACTTGCAAACAAGGAATAACACTGAAAATAATGAAATCTGATACAAGTAAATCAGGGGATATCGGAAATCTATGACAAACCTCGAAGCATATGAGAGAGAGAGGGAGGGAGAGAGAGTATTGAAGGCCTCATGGCCAAGAGTACAATTTCTTTCATATAACATGAGTACAATAGTGGCATGGCATGTGGATGTATTACATAATTTATAATTATGAAAGTATATATCTATAAATAAAACTATATCTTTAATACAGATTAACGCTTCTGCTTAACGGTAAACTGGCAAATTTCTCTTTAGATAAAGAGTAAAACCTCTTCTAACATTAACATTTTGGGGGGACATCAGGGAGGCAAATTTCTGTACTCTGGAGAGCGGAAGTTCAAGGTTCGATCTCCGACCTAATCATTCTAAAAGACGTTAAAAGATGGTACTTGTTGTGACCCTTCT
Organism: Haliotis cracherodii; assembly: GCF_022045235.1. Taxonomy (NCBI): domain Eukaryota; kingdom Metazoa; phylum Mollusca; class Gastropoda; order Lepetellida; family Haliotidae; genus Haliotis; species Haliotis cracherodii. The sequence continues at coordinate 1,969,238 of NW_027266279.1, forward strand.
TGGCGCTCAGATTTAAGGGGATAGAACAAGGATTGACAGGCTTGGATTCAGTATACTGTGTCTGAATGGGGTATCCATGTAACACTGTGGCATGGTTTCTCAGAGGCATAATAGTAGTACAAGCAACCACATATACCCACACACACGCATGCACATTGCTATGGAAATGCTATAATGTTTAACTCAACATAAAACCCTATTTCACCTTGACCGCCTCTGTGGTCTTGTGTAAGAGCATCCGCCCAGAGAGCGGAAGGTCAAGGGTTTGATCCCCGGCCGCGTCATACCAAAAGACGTTAAAAGATGGTACTTGTTGTTACCCTGCCTGGCACTTGCACTAAGGGGCTTAAACAAGGACTGGTCGGCTCGGAGTCAGTATACTGTGTCTGAGTGGGCTATTCATGTTAAAATGTGGCATGACATGTCAGTGAGCTATCACTATAAATCAGCATTAGTCCGGACTAGTACAAGCAGCCACACTCACACGTGCATGCACGTCACTTTATAAGTGCAATAATCTTGGACACGACGTTAAACCCAATTTCATCTCACCTCACCTATTTCACCTCACCTTTTGAAGAAATGCTGAACTCCTCTTCTACAGGTATGTGAATCCATCCAGGCCCTTCTCGCCGGCCAGGGAGTCGAGGAGACCAACCCATACGTGGACCTGCTTTTTGAAGAAGAAGTGCTCAACAATAACGGGGATCCTATTGTCACTGACCTCGTCACTATGGCAATCACCAAAGGTATTTGCAGTACCATTTATCACTACTTCTTAAAGAATTTTATCTTTCTGGTCCACACTAGTCGGTTAGCTGGTTCGGTACGGATGTCATGACGACTTAATTTTTCATCCGATGCCACTTGGTTGTCATGCCATGATTGATCCTTCACATACTTTGAATTACCATACTGAATGTTTAATCGAGGACACAAGATAGAACTATTGTCACAGAATTTTTTTCGACAAACTTAAATCTTTGTCATTTATGTCTCGTAATGATTGCATTTGTCACTTGCAGGGTTAAACAGATTCTACAAATAGAAGGTTCATGTTCATAGTGTGGTCTCATGGTGTACAAGCCCATTCTGCTCATGAAATCCTGTACACATGTAACTCATTATCTTTGTTCCAAAATAATTACATAATTGTGTTGCAGGTTACATAAACCAAATCTTTCAAAGCCAGATTGATTTTTTTCCACCTATACAGGGGCACCGCTGGCCCAGTTGTCTAAGGCGCCACAATACACTGTGCACAGTTGCGTTCTTTGGGCACGCCAGAAACCTATGAATCCCGGTTCGCCTCGATTATGTTTCTAGGTTTGTCAGCACCATACCCGTGCTCGTGGGTTTCACCGAAGTGGTAAACGTCTTAGTCCTGCATCACACGGGCCTTCCTCCCACATTAACCTGACACGCCGTGATATGACTGGAATAATGTTAAAAGCGGCGTTAAACACAACTCACTTACTCACCCACTCACTCACTCTCCCCCTATACAATATTTTGAGGTGAAACTAAATATTGGACGCCTGATCTCAGTGTTCAGCATTTTGTGCTCAATCTGTATTCATTCAATGTAATGTTCAAAATTGAGGATTTGAATTTTAGAGTTTGTCTTGAAAAGGCGTTAAATCAAATTGGCATTGTCCTTGAAAAGGCCTCGAAATAAATACCACGACTTAAGGAGACCATAAATTATATCCTAAATACAGATCAATTTTCTTTTGACTATTTATATATGAAACACAACTATGCTTCTGAATGTCCGCAAACGTATGCATGCATAATGCATCATAATAACAAGTAATTTAAACTTCTTAGCTGATTTTGCATACCTCATTTGCATGATCATTTCATGAATTATCAGTGTTCTACCAAATGAATACGATTGCGATCTGGGATATTTGCCTTGAATTTGACCATATGTGCCTTGAAAAGTCCTTGATTTGTTAAGGACTGATCTGTATCAACCCTGTTGAAGTTTGTTCCAATAATTTTGGCATCTAGGGACCCCTTGAACTTTAGCATGAGCGTTGTGACACGGACCCATCATGCTTCACTTCAAAGAGTGAGTGAGTGAGTGAGTATGGTTTTACGCTGCTTTTAGCAATATTCCAGCAATATCACTGCGGGGGACACCAGAAATGGGCTTCACACATTGTACCCATGTCGGGAATCAAACCCGAGTCTTCGGCGTGACGAGCAAATGCTTTAACCACTAGGCTACTGGACCGCCACTTGATTCAAAGACCTGTAAACTGGTGTGTGTTTCAGGGTGCTATGATTCCCGTATGCGTGTGTTTGTGAAGCACGCTGCCTGGCAGCTCCGCGTCAGCTGGGACATCCTGGAGGACATCGAGTGCCAGCTGGCGGAGACGCTCGGAAGCAACCAATACGTCAGGACAGAGTGTGTAACTGCCATTTGTTACATGATAGACATATAATTACTTGCCTCCTACAAAGTAGTGTATAGCTTGAGTATACTGCAAAGCAGGACAGAGAGCATAGAGAGTTCTTGTACACCTGACGGACGGCAAATTACTTGCCTCTAGTCCAACAAAGTAGTCTATAGCTTGTGTATTGGTGAACAGTAAAGCGAGAATTGACAGAATGCATAGCTCAGCAGTAGAAACTAACCCTTTTAGTCCACTAGTCCTTATAATGATAACATATAGCAAGACCCTGAAAAAAGGCAAGGATGACGGGACTAGTGCAAATTTCTAAAGCTGTAGCTGAGCTCTTGTATACCCCCATCCCTCCGGATTCACCACTGTGGACCACTTGACTCTTTAGTATTCCAGTCAAATTGAAATTAGATTTGAAGTAAGCACCTTTCAAAAAAGAAACTTGAGTAAGTTTTTAGAATGGAATTGTTTGCAAGTTATGTAAGAAAAGAAGCTGTGTAATTTGTATGGTTTCTTTTTCCTAAGCTTGATACATGGTTTCATGTGGTTTTACAGTGAAGAGATCAAAGAAAAGAAGAGAGAAGCTACAAAAAGTAAAGTGAAAAGGATAGCCCTCATCAGTCTCGCCACAATAGGAGGCGGAACACTCATAGGTATGTACAGATCATTAGTGAACTTGGTTTTCAGGAATGTCATAAAAATATATGTTGAATCCCTAAGATTGTACAATTAAACACCATCTGCGGGGGAATGGATGACAAATCATGGTGCCTGCCTGGTCCAGGTGCTTCCAACCCACATGAAACTCGCACTCAGAACATATAGAGAAGTATCGATGTTAAGAAGAGATGTTTCCAATGTGTACCACTTAATGACAAAACTAACAACCGGTCATGTGTTACCACAGAGTGTCTTTATTCTTTTCACAATTTCCAAACTCTTCATTCTAATCCTGCACCAGACGAACGGTGCATCTCGAGTCATGGATCTATGACGTCACATGTGATGTGTTCATGAGCGTTGGTTCACACAACATAATAGAATGCTCGTTTGTGCATCAAACCAATCTAATATCTTGAATATGAGTAAGATATTCTTCATTTATTAACCAACATGTATGTTATTCGTTTTTCTTTTGGTGGTGAGTATATCATGTATAGATAAATCTGGCTGCTAATAAAACCAGTTGGCTCCAAAGGTTTTTCACTTTAAAAGGAGCCAAATGGCTCCCAGAGGAAAAGGGCTGGATATGTAAGGTATGATGACTGTGTCGTCCAGCCAAATGAGTACACATGATATGTGGTATTCCCAGGTCTGACTGGAGGCCTGGCAGCTCCCCTGGTGGCCGCCGGCGCTGGAGCCCTGATTGGTGGAGCCGGGGCAGCGGCTCTGGGGACTACAGCGGGTGTGGCCATCATCGGGTCCCTGTTTGGTGTAGCAGGGGCTGGACTTACAGGTAATCAGAGGCTTGTGTGCTGTATTGTACATTTGTTATAGGATCATCATGTCTGTGACACTGCAACTGGTGGTGTGCACATTCAGGGGTGTTGATTTAGTGAGTATTATCTCACATTTTACTTATCCTGCATTACTCCTTAATGCATATTACTGCGTGATAGGGTTGGCCTCTCAGCTAGTTGGAACAAGCAAAGACCTTCACACAGCTCTTTTCTCTGTCAAGAACAAGCAGTAATATGCATTAAGGAGTAATGCAGGATAAGTATACAAATATAAAAGATATCTAGGATTTTACTAGAATTCTACTGTATGGTTATTAAACTTATCATCCCATCCTGGCTTTCACTGGAGATGTCACAGATTTATTTAAAAATACATTAAAGATAAGAATCGATACTTTTTGCTTCGTGTGCGATTGTGATCAATACTTGTTTCGAGAAGTAAAAAATCGCAATCCACCGATGCATTGTTGTATCATCCCACAGCTAGTATTTCATGAATTTTTGTTTCCTGGATTTGAAAAGATTTGCAGCCAGCTCTAAAAGAATTCAGTTTTCCACTTTTATCAACTATAACTGCTGTGGTGGGAAATATTACCTGCCCTGGGTGCATCCTGGCAATAACAGTTACCTGCACAAGCAATGTTTCACCTGCACTGGTGCAGCTTGGCTATAACGAAATCGATCCCTGATCACGAATATCTCTGCCACTGCAGATGGTTAGTTCAGGAGCTGTACTTTTTACACTCAAGACACTGGTTATAACTGTTTACAGAAAACGTTGGAAGTATGATTTTGGATGATAAATAGAATGTCACGCCTGTGTCGTTTGAGAGCATATGCATCAACGCTTTTTGAAAAAAGTTTTATGTCGACTCATGGGAATAGATTTGATGTCAGCGGACTCTTGGGTGAGATTCTCTATTTATTGAACAAAGCCCATATGTAAAATATTTCTCTCATCGAAATATGTAAGAAATATAGACCATTGAAAAACTGCAAATATCACCTTGAATCTTCAATGAGCAAACAGGTTTAACTCTAGGGACCATCGGAGGCACTGGTAACCCAGTCGTCTTAGGCAATGACAGAAACGTATGATTGTGGGTTCAAATCCCACTTTCGCCCAAATTGTGTTTTTAGGTTTGTCAAATCCATACTCGTGCTTGTTGGTTTCACAAAAGTTGTAAACATCTGACACCTGCATCTCTTGAAACTTTTCTCCCACATTAAGCTGACGTGCTGGAATATTGTTAAAAACGGCATTTGCCCTAGTGTAATCACTCATTCACTCAGGACCATATCTTCTTGAGGCAAGGGAGGTAACTGACTATAAAAGCCGAACTAGGCTGGTATTATGGAATTACATTTTGGCTGGACTAACGAGTCTATGCATAATCCAATCAAAATTGTGCATCACAATCTGGTTCGTAAACTGTTGTGCAGATTTCGGTCGATTGCTGGATTTGCAAAGCATGTGCACCGCCAACTCGCAGCAAATATTTTCCAGATCTTTTCATGTTTTTAATCAAGGTGCTCGCGTGATTTGATGCATTTCGCGATGTAAGACCCGTTCTATCACAATATAGATCTTGATTATCGATCAGATCATCTTCACTGGGCGCCGCCATTTTGTTTGAACCAAATGCAATTGATATGAGAGGTGGAATCCGATTGGTCCATGGGAGAGGCTTAGAAGGAACACAACTCGTAATATCCACTTGTGGCGCTACGATCAAGCCCAGGAATTCCAGCCAAGTTTGGCAAGGGTGGAAACTGAACTATTAAAGTTAGTTAACTCTCTTGCCTCGGGAAGATGTCAGGACCATTGCTGCAGTTGTTAAAAAATTTTGGCACTTTTTTACATAATTATTACTTAGGTATTTAGCATATTGAGTATGACAAATGTACTCTTGCACAAGTCAAATGCAAATTGGGAACACTTATTTTTAAGCCCAGGTGATCCTACTAGCTATTGGGAAATGTTTCAGTGCCAGTCAATTTATTTAGTTTAACCTGCACAGAATGAATGGACAGAAATAGTTGGAAATATGTTTGTTTAAGAGGTGTTATACATTGAAATTCTTTATTATTTCTTATCCTGACTGGCATGTTGCAATTTCCATTTTCTCTTTGATCATGTAACACAGAACCCAAAAGAAGCCTCTTCTGAAGAGATACTAGTATGTTGTGTCAGGATAAGAATAATAATATCATGAATTTCCAAATTAGTGTAAAACTGATCTTGCATATTTTCTATCTTTATTCTTGTGGGACTGATATTTATAACTGGTGCTGGTTCTCTTGTCTACTGTTGTCTGACATTGAAAATTGTGAAACTTTGTTTTAAAGTTCCAACAAAAATGGTGTGATAGAGCTGATTTTGTATTGATTATTTTAATTCAGGCTACAAGATGAAGAGAAGAGTTGGTGCAATTGAAGAGTTTGAGTTTGAACCGTTGATCCCTGGTGGGCAGCTTCACATGGAATCGGTCACTAAGCAGCTGCACATCACAGTGGCGGTGACCGGCTGGCTCTCCAGCACCATGCAAGGTGTAAACTCTTCCTCTATGTAGACAACAGTGTTCTTGTAACTTGTACCACTGACATAGACTCAGTGACTGTGTTATGAGCCATATCCTGAATTATTATGGTGTATCATACCACACTTACATTTTGTGAAATACAGTGATCCCTCGCTACAACGCTACCGTCGGGCTCCAAATAATTGATGAGCGTTATAGATGATCAGCGGTTTAACGAAGGTCGAGTCGTAGGTGGTAGATGACCAACAAAACAGTATACATGCTTTGCCTACCTAACACGATCTATGTTGCACATTTCAGAGTTTCGAAAAAAGATTAGAATAGAAGTTATTTATGATTCATAGTGTAAAAAAAAGATTTATCGAGTATTAATATGCGCTTTCAAAAAATAACTCATCGTATCCCTTCAGGTGAATAAACAGGTATAACAAACTTGGTCTAATAATATAAAAGTATGAAATTTGATATACCTTTTGATAACTCTCTGCCACAGCTTCTCTTGATAAGTATCAACAGTCCTTTATCTAGATCTTCTCAGAGCCTGACATTCCTGATATGTGAGGCTGCTGATTCAATTCATGTCATGGAAGTTTCATGTGACAAAATCAACATGAGTTGCATGTGAAAAGGATGTTTATTAGTCTTTGATGATGAAACTCTCTTCAGTAAGTTAGAAAGTCAAGGGCATTCTCTCGAAATAGATGCTAGCAACTGACTTTTGCAATGAAGAACAATAGGATGACATGACAATAGGTTTATAAATCTTCAGGTAACCTAGCCCTACATTTGAAACTCAGTACGTCTATTGCCTAATTAACTCACTGTGCAAGATAAATGGACACACTAACCAATAGCCTTCCTCCAAACTAATAAAACACTTTTTGTGCACATATTGAAACACATTGAATCATCTTCTGATATTCTCTAGGAATTACTCAAATTCATCCAAATCCCTGGAAGGGTTTTCTTAACTGAATAATCCCCAAACATTTAGTTTCAAGAATCCAGGACCTCCCTTGATTTCTAACACTGTGTGTTGATATGTTTTCAGATTTTCGTCAGCCATGGAAATCTTTAGCAGAATCACGAGAGCAGTATTGTTTGAGATGGGAGTCTAGGTATCTCATTGAGCTGGGAAAGGCTTTTGATTATATCTTAAGTGGTGCTGTAACCATGGCAACTCAGGAAGCACTGAAATATACAATACTCTCAGGTACTGTCACACATCAATGATTTTTTAAATCCACTGATTAGCTTGCTCGAACCCCCTGCTTGGCATAACAGCTGACTTAATGTGGATCGGTTTGTTACAGTTTGTGATCTGACTGTTTTTGTAACAGTATGCCTTGTCAAGATTTCAGTCATTTAGAGTGAGTGTCAGCTCTCTCGTCAGTATTATCATTATTCCAGCAATATCACAACTTTAGACACCAGAAATGGGCTTCACACATTGTACCCATATGGGGAATCAAACCTGAGCCTTCAGTAGGCTCCCCCACCACCACCCATAAATTAGTTTGAGGTCTCTATGATGTATCTGACTCTTTGCTGACACACCCTCTTTTGCTTAAGAACAAGAACTCAAGACTCTGATAGAGAATTTGAGATCAGGGTTTACACCTTGCAAATGGGAAACGTGTTTCAAATCAATCCCCATCCCAAGTAAATGAGCTCAAACTTTCTTTTTATAATTTGAAAAAAACCCAGTTGAAACCTGTTAAAAAGTCATTTTGTATGTGATCTACATGTATTATGCTCAGTAACCAAAGACATTTCTCATGGCATCCAAATGCCCAGTTGGAAACTAATTAAACAGAAAATAGAGATTTGATTTCTATGGCTTTGAAGTTTTGAGAGGGACATTGAAAAAGAAATGTTATATTCTGACATTTATTTTGAACCACTGATCTTTTGTCCAACAAATGCAAATATGACAAACCTTTAAAACTACATGCAGATCCCCTTATTATCATCATGATTATTTGAAAGTAAAATACAGTCAATAAGAAACAACAGAATTATTAGAAATCACTATTGTTACCTTGGTCTCCAGCCAGTATAAAACTTCAACAAATACTGATGGATGTTTATGAGCAGATCCATGAAAGATAACCTGCCAAACTTGTCGGTATAAAATGGTTCAAAGGTCAGATAATCCAGCAAAAATGAGATTGGTTCCATAGCTTATAAGAATATGTTTTCTTATGACATCCTGCCCCCAAACATGCCAAACTACCTCAGCCCTGTTTCACATGACCTGCCTGCACATAAAATACCTCAGCCCTTAAAGGGCAAGGAAAGTCAACTTGGCAACTTTGAGCATTTTATTACTTCAGAGCATACATAATACATAATCATTAATGCTTGGCCCAAATTTAAATTGAAAATTGGAATTTGCGTAAAACAGTCAATCATAAATGCCAGGCAAAATCGTCCCCTGAACATAAAAAGATGCCACTGAGGGGATTCCTCTTGCTGTGGTTCAAATGGATTCCTGGTGTTTAGGGCTGCGCAATTGCAACGATTGTGACGAACGGACTGAGGACCACTCTATCTTCTTTCGCCTCAGATTTTTTAGACATTATGTCCTTTTTCTGCTCATCCATTTGATTACCGCGTCCACAACTTATGTCACCTACTGCCTTATTAGTAATAACACGGAAGATGCCTTCAGTTATTTACTCAGGGGACTAATCCCCAACAGTCATTCATTGTGTGGAATAGGACTGAGAGCAGCAGTAGTTTTGAGTTTCCATAGCAACAACTTTGACTTAGACTGAAAATGGGGTAGTGCTTGTTGCCAGAGCAGTTCCAGAAAAATGCACAGTATTTCTTCACTAAACTTGGCATATATATAGGTCAAGTGGTGAACTGGTGCCTTTGATTCTTTGTTGGGATTTTTTATAAAAAAAGAAATTCGGGTTGCATGGCAAAATAACTGGTTGACATATTCATGACAAATATTTACCATTGCAAGGGATATTGATATATATATTATTTTTTAACTGGCATGTAAAGGTATTAATGCTTTTAACTGTTTTCCTGTGTAGGTCTGCTGGCTGCTATAGCCTGGCCGAGTGCCTTGTTGTCTGCAGCCAGCATGATTGACAACCCCTGGAGCGTGGCTGTGCAGAGAGCCAACTCATCTGGAAAACAGCTGGCTGAAGTGCTGCTGGCCAGAGAGCAAGTAATGGGCACCGTTAATCACGGAATAATGTGTCACTAATTTACCACATGTCTCAGTGCCAGTTGCCCAACCTTTGAAATTGCAATGAGCAGTGTATTCACCATGTCTGCTGTTACTGTTACAATTTTACTGTGGTTTGCTTGAAAATATAAGATTATTTGACAAGGCCAAGCACAATGTCACTGTCACACACAGTTGGTGATGGTTATTATCTCCCCCCCCCCCCCCCCCTCCCCTAAAAAACAAAAAAGTAAAGGGAGGGAGACACATTGTTTTTATTGTTTTTCCTGTTTTTCCTGTTCGTGTTGGCATTGCTGTCAGCGTCAGTGTCACTGTTGGCGTTTTTATCCTTTTCCTGAACAATAACTTGAAAACCATTCGACGACACTTGTCATTTGCATTGCTCATCAGCATAACTGATGCCTTTTACTGTTTTAATTTTTTTCTTAATATTATTTCCTTATGTTTCCATGGAAACACTTTGGAAATTCTTAAGTCTTTCTACTAAGCATAAATCTACTGATAAATCACAATATGACCTACCGGGGGTAGTATCCAAACTGCTGTTACAAGTTCAATAGTCTTAGCTGCCATAAAGAGTCAGAATGGCATCAACTGTAATGTTTCTTCATTAATTCATTAATGAGTACTAGTATTTTTTGGCTATTACTGTTTTATCGGATTTGCAAACAGTTTTATAGTAACAACTTGAACTAATGTATCAAAAAAGGAGGGGGCAGACAGGTTTTATGAGTGAAAACACATTCTAGTTTCATATCATTTCACATTCTCTTTCCAGGGGAAGAGGCCAGTGACACTAATTGGTTTCAGTTTGGGAGCCAGGGTTATCTTTACTTGCCTGGAAGAACTTTGCAAGAGAAAAGGTGAGTTTGTTTTCAAGTGAAATCAAGAAATATTCCAGCTATTGTTGTTCAGTGGTTCTATCACAGCATACCTATAGACTTGAGAGATGGTACTTGTTGTTACCATGCCTGGCATTAAGGGAATAAAACAAGGAATGTGCAACAAAATATGTCAGTGGGCCAGCACTATAAAACCGGCATTAGTCTGAACAAATAGAAGCAGTCACACACACACACACACACACACACACACACACACACACACACACACACACACACATGTGCATGCACGTGACTACATCAGTGCAATAACCTAAAACACAACATTAAACCATTTTACCTCTCCTCACCAGTGATTGATAATATTTAGTGATTTATAGTTTACCCTGTGGCAATGCAAATGATGACAAGACTTTGCATCCTTGATTGCCAAGTGTAATTTCCACTCGTATACTGATCAATACCCAAGACCCATTCACCACCACGGTTACGTTTTGGAAATGACACCACCATCTCCGATTCTCCTATCATTGGCTAAAAATACAGAATTTCTCTCGCTCATCAGCTTGAAATCAACAACCAATCAGAATACCTCTTCTGACTGCGAGTTCATCATCGTCCTCGGGGCGGTCGGGTTGCCTAGTGGTTAAAGCGTTTGCTCGTCACGCCGAAGACCCGGGTTCGATTCCCGACATGGGTACAATGTGTGAAGCCCATTTCTGGTGTCCCCCGCCGTGATATTGCTGGAATATTGCTAAAAGCGGCGTAAAACCATACTCACTCACTCATCATCGTCCTCAACCTTGTGAGCCCTGTATGTATGTTATGACAGTATTTGTAGCTGGGAAGAAATGTTTTCCTGAGTACTAGGACAGTGGTGAGAAGTCCTTACAAAACAAGACATGCCGAATGTATTTGCGATGGCATGCATATGTTTACTTGTGATGTGGCTGCGTGTTTAAATCATGAAGAATAGTGTAATATGATGGGACATCTTCAAATAGTGTCATGTAATTCAAACCGGCCTGAAAAGGAAGCTATGGTTGTGAATATGTCTGGGGTATATGGAGAATGGCGATGTTATGAACTGGATAATTAAGAATGGGGAAAATATTTTTAATTATATATCAAGTCTTTTTTCAAAATATTCAAGCATTTCCTTGACCTTTAAACAATTACACATAAACACAAAAAATTGTATATTAAATATAAATATTCAACCCTTCATGTGTATTCATTTATGGAATAAAATGAAGAAAACATTTGAATCACGGTTAAAAAAATGTTCTTTTACATCCAATTTCTGGAAAATGTGGGGTAAATTAACCCATTGACTGATTGATACATGCTCTGTGGGAAGTGATCCAATCTGATTCCCAACACCAGTTAATGTTTTCACTATGTGTTGTCACTGTTGTGTGGCTTGCAGGGTGTGAAGGTATTGTGGAGGATGTGATCCTCCTGGGAGCTCCTGTATCTGGAGACTCCAAATACTGGAAGCCGTTGGAGCGTGTCATAGCGGGCAAGATCATCAACGGATATTGCCGGTAGGACATTCTGTCATTGTCTCTCTGCCCTCAAGACTTGAATATTTGGACCAGACAGTCATTTCTTAAATAGAGGCACAGGTGGCCTTTTTGAATTGTTTGATAGGCAATTCTTAGAAGTTGACGGATGACAAAGTAGATTTTATGGGTAACCACTTCTTAATTATACTGTCCCTTTCATTTTAATCTTATGCTTACACCGATGATCATGGGTTCGAATCCCGTATTCACCCTGATTATGTTTGTAAGTTTGTCAGCATCGTACCAGCGGTAAAGTCTAAGACCTCCATCACTTCAGGCTTTCCTCCCACATTGATCAAGTTAACACATTGTGATTAAACCAAACTCACTCATGGACACACTTCTTATACTGTAAAACATTTGTGTAAGATTGTCACCAACACAAGCTGTTCCATTAAACCAGTCCCAGTGTTATATGGGGAGGCAAACCTTCTAAAACTCTATTACTTCTACATGCCGTATGCAGTCTTTAACTATGGTTCTGCAAGACAGATTCAAGTTGGTGGTTTCATGGGGATTTTGAGTCCAAATAGGCCCCACGTACCCCATACCTTTAATTAGAGATGACTAAAATAGGGATTGGATGTCACATTCTGGGACCCAATAATAGAGGAACTGACAGCAAGACACATGAGATGTCTGAAAATGGGGGAGTACATATTCCTTCCCCCTGTATCTACAGCTTGCACAAAGTTTCTAAACACTTGACTACAGGATATAATGTGAATAGGAAACTGTATAATGACACCTAAGTTTTTCATTTTGAGTTGTAGAATTAAAACCAGTTTTTAGAGTGTTATGATAATAGATAGATGGGTGAGTTATGTATTTTGAAAACAGTGTTGCTTACCGGTATTTGCTGCTTGTTGCCAACAGAGGAGACTGGTTGTTGAAGTTCCTGTACCGCACAGCCTCAGTTCAGATGAAGATAGCAGGACTCGGACCCATCAAGTGGAACAATCGCAGGATGCACAACATTGATCTCAGTGATGTGGTATGTTTCAGTCATCACCTTGTGTAACCTCATTCAGAGTACATGCAGTGGCTGATTTTGCTAGAGGCAAATGGCAGTAGGGCTTTTTCATTATCTTGTGACTTTTGATAGGACATTCTTCTTTATTGTTACCAAATTTGAAAAAATCTCAAGAGTCTCTAAGAAATGGGAACCAAACGTCCATTGCCAGCATCATTTGTGGCTTTTCTCACACATGAAGCTGACACGCTGTGGCGTAAGTGAAATACTGTTCTGTGTTAAATCTAACCACTTAAACACCTCCGTTTACATGAATATTATGTGCAAAGATATGTTGAATCCTAAACGACTTCAGTTTTGCATGAATAGAACAAAATAGTAGTTTTTACCTTTCTAGTGTTAGAAGTGGGTTGATGGACAATATAATGCTAAATGTCTGATTGTGTTATATGGAATGGACTGTACATTTATTTGACTATGTACCTGCGTGTTTCTGTGTCCCTGTAGGTCAATGGGCACAGTGACTACATGAAGCAGCTGGATGTCATTATGAAAGTGGTGGGTGTCCGCACCAAGGATGAACTGAAGAAATCAAGTACTAAGAGCAGCTTCAATGGCAGCCTGTCTCCTGGTGACACACCAATGTCAGATCAAACATCTCAGTCAACATCATTATCAACATCTCCATCACTTACAGCATCACCATCTTGTGCAGGGTCAGTCGAGATGCAAGAGATTTCTAGTCCTCATGCTGAAGGAGAGATGTCTGATCAGACAGCGGATGACAACACCTCAGACAGTCCGAGTCAGCTGGACACACTGGGAAACTCAGGGAACCCTTCCCAGCAGTCACATGACATTGATAAGGAGGAGACACTACACAATAACGGGGCCAAGCCTTCCTACAATCAGAATCAGCTTGACACACTTGGAAATGCAGGAATGCCTTCACAATCATGTCGCAGTGATTGGCAAGAGATGCTACAAGATTGTAGGCACAGCCCTTCCTTTGAAACTACGTCAAGCAGTTTTCTAGAAAGCAAAGAAAGTATCACAGAAAATGAAGAGCCTGGAACAGCCTCCTCCGATGCTAAACCAGGAAGTAGGGAGGACATGAATGGTGTACAGGAAGGTGGTGATGATCAAAGGGAGACTGATGAGGAGGGGAGCTTGAGGAGTGTGACGGACAGATACGAAACAGGAAGGAGTCAGTTCCTGGTAGATTGTTCGGAATCACAAGTCATGAAAAGTAGCCTTGAGACTGATGGCGTAGAGAGGGTGACGGCAGGTTTGGGAGATGTGCATGTCGCTCCCCACACAGCCAATGATGTGTAGCATGGAGGGATGGAAGGTGTTATCATGACCAAATTGTTCTGCCATATTCACTTGATGCCTGTAGTAGGAAGATCAACAAAATGGGTATTTTCTTGGACGTTCCCTTGACAGACATCCATTTTGAATATTACTGTCTATTCATGCTAGTCATGCTATAATGTTGGAAGTTTATAACAACAATTTTGGAGTTTTAAGTACTTATGATAAGGACTTATTGCAAAGTATTGACCACTGGGGAATCCGGTATATGTCTCTGTACAACCCTCTTGGAAGTCAGAAGGAGAAAATGAAGAGGCTACACGTATGATAAAGCTGATGATCTGTTGGTTGGTTGAGGAAGTATCACTTTGTTGTACATATCACACTGTTGACAGTCATTCAACATTGTCAAGGGGTGCAAAATTCACCCACTTTGGGTTCAGCCATTGCTCATTATGGTCAAAAGCCACAAAAGTTGGACCTAATGGAACGTGCAGTCATTACTCAAATTGGTCAAGAGGCACAAGTTTAACCTCTTGGGGTTTGCAATCATTGCTCAGCATGGTCAAAAGCAATAAAGTTTTCAGTCATTATTCAATATGGTCAAGAGGCACAAGTTGAACCTTCTGAGGTTTCGCAATCATTGCTCAGCATGGTCAAAAGCCACAAAACTTGATCTGTCTAGAGCTTGCAGTCATTATTCAATTTGGTCAAGAGACACCAAAGTTTAACTGCCTTGGGCGTGTTTGGCGCTGACCTTATGTATTGGAGCATTCCTTGCAAAATGCACAGGAGTAAATGTCAGGGGTACATTTTGTTGGGAGTCTCACAGTGCTACAGCAGGAAATACTCTCCCTTGTCACAAGTTACAAGACATACATGCATAAAAAAAAATGATGATGCTCAGATGCTTTTTATTGTTTTAGTCTTTCCAGAACCATGGGGTTGATCGTCAAAATGAAAAAAATTGAACAAACTATGACATAATTTTATTCATTTTTAAAGATGGAAAGGATGAAATTAAATAAAAACATCAGGAAAGATTACAGATATTCAAAGGGAAAGCAAAAAACAACTTCTCAAAAGTGAAATTTGGGACTGGAGATCCACAAATGTTTCAATTAAAAATAAAATGCCTTACATTAAGGTGCAGTGCTAATGATGTTCATTGTTTGTTAAGGCAATGTTTTCAGCCAGTTCTGAAATTATTATTTCCTTTCAAGTCCCAGTGTTTCACTGGAAATACCAATACTGTACATAAGCATGGGAAGTTAGTCACATGACAACCATTGTTCCTGTAAAGCTCTCACTATCGGATATAATTGGATCATTCTGTTATGGTATCCTCTGAATGAGGATTTTTTCACTAATACAGTCTGATGTCACTGGTTTAATTCCACATAAAGATGCCTAGAGCTATGTCACTGTTATGCCTTTTGCTGTTCAAAGTGCCTGAATTGCAGCTTTGAATTGAACACTTGTGTTTAATCATTGATGTCATGTTGAGTTTGATATATGATTTTTGTGCTTTTACATTTAACATATTTTGGGACCAGTATAAGTATTTTGATGTTATTGTAACCTGTTATCTCAGACTTGTTGTCTTGTTTCCTTACTGATGATGATACCAAGATTGCTAATGCAGCTCCACTTATATGAAATATGTTTGCTGTTTAATGCTGCACTTAGCACTATTCCAGCTACATCACGGTGGTCTGTAAAATAGTGAAGTCTGGACCAGACAATCCAGTGCTTGACATCATGTGCATCCATCTATGCAATTAGGATATAGCGACAGGCATGTGCACATTCTCAGATCCAGAGGGGGATGTGGGGAGATGGGTGGGTGCGCTTTCCCCTTTTGGAATCATGCTTAACATGTAAACCTATAAAATTAAGTCATTGGTTGTATGTTTTCAACAAAATAACAAACACAATTTGTTTTGTGAAATATTTGCTCTCACCCAGCTAGTTGTATACTACTCAAAAACATGAAGGATCACCCGATTCTTTCGTATGTACAGTCATGTGCTACATGTACAGTCAATTTGTCATGGAGTTCCTGAACTTGTTTTAGTTGTACAAATAAAGTGCACACCCATTTCCAGAAGTCTGTATCCATGCCTGGTGCATCAACAGAGTTAACCCTATGAGAGTTCTGTAGCAGAGTAGGTCACAAGTACACCATGGTTGAAGAACTGACTTCTGGAGATGAGGGATTACAGTATGTGACCTGATTGTTTGGCAACATATTCTGATTGTACAGACAGTTGCCTATACCTATGATGACTTTATGGAAATATTTTCACATTAAACATGTTAAATGATTGAAAAACATTTTGATTGCCAGAATGCTTATTTCCCACCTGAATTAAATGCATGCATTTATCACTGATATCCAATAAACTCAGGTCTCGCACATCACATAGAGATGGGTAGTTTGTAGAGGATTTGTTGATTTGAGTGTTGTTATTTGTATATTATCTTTAATATAATCCCATCTGTTTAGTTAATGTTGGCAGTAATGCTTTTAGTCAGCTTGTGCAGTAATTTGTGTTTGCAACTTTTTGTGACTTGTCATTTGTAGTACCTTGATGTGGTATCTTGTATAGTCAGCTGGAGGAGATGAGGATGGTCATGTGGCTCCTGTGCCTTCCACTAGGACAGGAAGACCCATCTGACCTGATCCCCGCTACACAGGTCACTTGAAGCTTCATATGGACCAAATCACCTGCAAGGTTGTGGACAGGTGCAGTTATCCATAAATGACATCCGTAGCGTGTACGCTTGGTGACTGGTGACTTTAGACATGACATCTGACATCAAATCAGATTTACGTGGCTCAAATTGAAATTGGGGAACTGGGATTTTTTTAAAAATACATAAATTTATTCCTGAAAATGATGGAAATATAATGTTGCCTCAGGTGTTGCAATAAAAATAACTGGAAGGTTAAACTGTTTTTGTTTTGCTCTGTGAGAGAAACTTTTCTTTCTCCAACAAAAATCCCAATCCCCAAAATTGTTAATGGTCATCACATAGTTTGTCATCACATAGTTTGTCATCACATAGTTTGTCATCACATTTTTGTCATAGCATTTGCTTTTTAACTTGATCCTCCTCGTGATACCATTTCAGTTTGAGGGAGTTACCTGCAGAAGCCACAGTATTGTGAAGCATTTATATTGATTCTTGCTCAAGTTATCACAGCAATGCAGAATGAGCATGGTAGTTTTGTCATTCCATCATATGTGTTCTTTTTTAAACACATTGTACATGGATGTGTACAATGTTTTATGTAAGTAATGGTAGTATGCATAATACAGTGCAAGAAAATATGCAGTGACTTGAGTCGATAGAATTAAAATCAGACCATTATTTTTGCTTCCACCAAACAAAGATTTGAGGACATCACATTGCAGGTCATGTCAGAACAACCATTCGCAAACTTTGACTGACCAATGAAAAAACTAGCAAGAAGTGGACATTAGCCAAACAGAAAGCAGCTTTCTCAAGCTCTAACGTTCTAGTTTCAAACAGGCAACTTGCATTCAAGACTACGCTTTTAAAAATATTGATTAAAAATTTGAAAACGAAATGAGAGGAAACTCTAGAATGTGTAGTAGATGGCCGAGATGTTGTGGCAGTTCTTCCCACGAGCTATGCAAAGTCTCTTCAGTTATTCCCATTGAAGCGAGGTATAGACAATGATATTGATGTGATCAGTGGTGCAGCCTGTAACTGCCATTCGGAATACCCAGTGTTTACCTTTTAGAAGTTGCATTGTTAGAAAACACATTCCAACTGTCACTTTCCTGATCTGGTAAGCACAGTTCTGATTGGTTGAATGAATGGTCGTTCTGATGTGACCCATAATGGAATGTCCTTAGATCTTTGTTCAGCACTAGCGAGAACTACGGTTCTGATTTTATTGAGATTGTGTATGGAGTTTTGTGTGTTCAGTGTTGAAATGAACACAATGGAGGTAATAGTGCTCACGAGCATTAATTGTGAATATTGTATTGGCCATATCCTTCCTATCTATGACTGACCTTGCAGACTTAGTTCTTCTTTCCTGGAACATGTGATGATAGTTGATAATAACTAGGAAGTGTAAGCAGTGTGAGACTGGCTGGCTTAATCATGAACTATGTTTGAAGGGTGATCCATTTTTGTTTCAAATGTTAGATATGGTTGTTTTGCCATCTGATTCCTGATTATGCAATGTAGATCATCAGATATCCCCTGTTTTGTAGAGAATTGAAACCTGAGTGTTGATCATGTGGGATGTAAAGCCACTTTTAACAGTATTTCAGTTATGTCATGAGGTTGTTCTACTTCCTTGAGGAAAGCATATGAATGAGACATCGTAACTTTACCACACGCGAAACAAAGAATACTTATCAGGGTGAATCTTGGATTCAGACACTCAACCCTATGTCCCTTAGACATGCCAGGATCAGATAATCCAACATTTGCTCTGATTATAATCCTTGATTTGTACTGTGCTTATGGATTTCACCAAAGTGGTAAAAAACCTGCATCAATTTGGGCTATCTTCCCACATCAAACTGACATGCTGTGTCATAACGGAAATACTGTTCAAATTGACCTTACACTAATCTCATTTCGTTAATTGGGCCACATGTTCTCATGGATCAAAGACATTTATTGAATTTTGATGAGTGCAAGTCTGTCTCTTTTTAAAAAAATGTCCTCTTACGTGTAGATCCCGAACACTGCAAAGCGCTTCATAACTCCCCGAAATTTATAGTGTTGTGCTGGAAATGCCATGAATGTTGTGTTTGTGATTTGTTCGTCTGAATCATAGAAATGTTTAGTGGATGGAAAAGATATTCCATTAGTCTTAGAATTAGATAGTAGGTGTTATGAAAATTACCAATGAAGATCTAACCAATGATTTTGTATTTTGTGTCATGAAAGTCATTGATGTTTTCAAATTGATATGTAAATATGTTTACTGGAGGTATGCAGAATGATGTCTCATGGGGTTTTCAAATGGTGTTATAAATCTTTTCCAGATAATGAATGTTGAAATTTTGACAGATGTATAGATAGTTCATCAACCCTGAGGGTGTTTTAGAATGTTGACCTCAGGCCATGAATCTTAAAATTTAACATCATCAGATTGGTGTACCATATTTACCATATTAAGAGCCCTAATCCAAAAAGTGCCTTCTGACCAATATGTCAGAAATCCTAAAATGCACCCCCAGCTAATTTACGTGACAGTCCATGTTTCCTTATGTGTATTACAATTATTTTAAGAAAACAGCAGCGCGTAAAGGCATATGATTGCCAAATAACGATTTATGAATTTTATTTTAGTTTGATTGATATTTGAACAAAGTTTGTTCATTACTGTTTGATCTCTAAAACAAATTTACTTGTGTATGGTATAAATAAGCACCTTCCCTTTGTCATTCTTTTAAGCGCCTGGGTAACTTATTATGACAAATATGGTACATGTAATTATTTAGCTAAAGAAATTAATAGGTAATATAAAATATTGTATTGGCTTTGCTCTATAAAGAACTAATATGCGTAAATGTGATTCTTCCCAAAGAAACTTTCAATTGTTGCTATTTTTATACAGTGTGCCTTACAATTCAAAAGCATTTGCAAACTGTTTGATAGAAAAATATTTTCGGATATCTTAGAATGTTTTAGTTTTGTTTAATCAGATATATTTTGCCTGACAATTGTCAATCATGATATTTGTTTAGAGAGATGATGTTTTTTAAAATATTGACGTGTTCTGAATATAATCTATCTTGATATTGCTGAGTTGACATTATTGTAAAAGTTTGTACATAGATATGTCACAGGGGACATGGAAACTCAGTCATCTTAGTAGCTGTAATTCACTCTGCAAAGTTGTGTTCTTAACTTGTGGTACAGGCACATGCTTGTCGTACAAGGCGACTAACGGGATCGGGTGGTCAGGCTTTCTGACTTGGTTGATACATGTCATCGATCCCAATTGCGTGGATCGATGCTCATGATGTCAATCACTGGATTGTCTGGTCCAGACTCGATTATTTACAGACCGCTGTCATATAGCTTGAATATTGCTGAGTGCGGCGTTAAACAACAAACCAACCAACCAACATGTTTTTCCAAATTTATCTGAAATATTGTTCAAAGTGGTATAAAACTGAACTCTTTCAGGTAATGGTTTCCAAGATATAAGGATACTCAAAAGGACAAAGTGAGTTGGGTTTCATGCCTCTTTGAATAGTATTGCAGTTTATTACCTGCTATGTGGGAGGAAAGCCAACATGATGTTGGTCTCAGATGTTTACCGCTTCAATGAAACCCATGGGCACGGACAGTGAGAGGGGTTGGGGAACTCCAGGAGTAAATCTTGTCATTCATGTCTTGCTGGTGGATAGTTTTGAGGTAAACAATCCATTTTAATTCAATGGATCGGTGCTTAGCTGTGGTCTGATCTGACTCAGGGTCTGATTCAGCTGCTGTATTATCTGGTATTGCTGGTCTCTCTGACATGGGGGAAAGCCTTACGTGATGCAGGTCGCAAACGTTTAACGCTTTGAAACCCACGGGCATGTGTATGGTACTTACAAACCAAGAAAGATAAATCCCTTGTTGCCTTGCAGCAGTTTATACAAACAAGCTGTGTGATAATCATTAATGAGCTGGGTTTAACGCTGCTTTGAACAATGTACCAGTTATATCAATATCATATGGGAGAAAAGTCTGATGTGATGCAAGTCTCAGACGTCCACCACTGCGGTATGGTGCTGACAAACCTAGAAACATAATGGTGTGAACCAGGATTCAAACCCACAATCATAATTTTCTGCCGTGCCCAAGGGATACAACTCTGCACAGTAAATAGCAGCACCTCAGACGACGGGGCCACCCATGTTCCACAAAATGAAATTCTTTGGCTTTTGTAAAGGTTCTATCTCTTTTGTCTCGCAGACCTGAGGGTTTCTGTTCTATTACTGCATACAGTAGATAAAAAGCCTGACACAATGCACTGATGCACAATAACATCAGATCTAACGATACTATAGCCTTTACCCCATTGTCAACACAATGCAGGCTTGTATAATGTCATGTAAATTCCTCCATCACCCTTGGAATGCTCGGTGCACCTTTGCAGTGTAGAGGTTTCTTTCAATATGAGTTGTGTCCAGTAGGGCTGGAACGAGTCCAAATTTACTACCCAGGTACCCCCCCCCCCACCCCCCCTATTACCGGACCCTACCTAGGTAACTGCTATAGGTCTCAAGAGATGTCCGATTAGGAATTTGTTTTACCATAGCCCTGGCAAAATGTATTTAGATACATGTATAAAACGATCTGGTCATGCATACACTGAAGTTGACTGTTTTGTCTTTATTCCAACATATAAAAGTCAGAAGGAATACATGCAAAGACATGCGAAAATTAGTGACTTGTCGTGTAACTGTAGAGTTTTCGATAATTGTTGTCACTAAACAATATATCACGTGACTAACCACGGGTCCGGGTATTCCTGTTGGTAACCGGGTTCTGCTCAGTACCCACCTGACCCGAGTAGCCGAGTTACCCGTCCCGAGCACCCGAGTTACCGTCCCAGCCCAAGTGTCGAGCGATATGTGTACTGATTGGGTCTCCTCATTTTGCCACAAGGCCCACAACGTATTGTTTGCTGCTGTGACCAATGAACATTTGAATTACATCTATCAAGACACAGATTATGACCCCCTTAGTAAATGGACCAGCAGAAAAGTTTCTTTACAAAATCTGACAGAAATTTGACCTGATGACCTGAAGTAGAGTTTTTGAATGTCATTTTGAAGTTGGGTGCACATGAAGACATGACAAATTTTATTGGTAACAACTTTTATTGTTTGCCATGACATTCCAGAGCTGCTTCTAATGAGGGATCAATAACTAGTCCTGAAACACCATAAAATGTTTCATGTCTTCGAAATGAAATTACTATCTGAAAAGAAAGATAAATCCCTTGTTGCCTTGCAGAAGTTTAAACAAACAAGTAGTACGATAATCATTCAGCTGGATACTTTTGGTTTCAGGGAATGGTTGTTTCCTGAAATGTTCATGCATGGAGAAAGGATGGTTCGGCTTCCATGAGTTGCACACATCCTCATTTTATAAGCTGAAACAGAATAGACACAGGTCACCTCTACACTGCTTGTGGGTCAGATGTATTCACAGGGGATGAAGGGATATAGTGTAGACAGGCCCTTGAAGTAGTGATGCCTTTTTTCTGATGCAGTGCTTATCATGTCACAAATCATCTTGATGTGCTGCTCATTAAATGATCTCCAAACTGGTTCTGATCACATTTGGGCTTTGATCATTAAGAAGTCTGTACTTGGATTTTTGTCATTGGCAATAACCAGTACAATTGATATCAAAAAGTAATGTCGGGAAAACCCTCAGCTATTTTTGGGTGGTTTTGTATAAGTTTGGGAATACAATCCAGCATTTTCCCCCCCTAAGATGACATTGTGACTTGAGAGCATGGCCTCAGCCTCAGTAGATGTATTGTTGTTGTATATCTCATCATCAGCATCTTGTTCAAGTTGTTCTCAATCATTAAATTCTATATTTGCTTTGTTTGTTTGTTTGTTTTGTTTGTTGCTTTACACCATGGTCAGCATTACACCAGCAATATAAGGTAAGTAATTAAGTCCGGACCAAACAAACCAGTGGTCAGTTTGTCCCAAGCCTTTGGTGTATGATATGATTGCCAATGATCCATGTCTGACAACCCAATCAAATTATGTTGCAAATAACAACAAAATCTCAAGAGTCTGAGAAAATCACCTTTATCATGAATATTCACAATTTTCTGGAATAAATATATATTATTAATTCATGTGTGTGTGTGGGCGTGCGTGCGTGTGTGTGACACCAGCTATATCAAGATGGTAAGTGATCGACTCCAACCAACCAGTGGTTGATATGATATTTACCACGTCCCATGCCTTTGGAATATGTCATGATAACCAAGTGACTACCCAATCCAATTTAGTGATTGTTTAAAATGAAAACAAAATCTTGCAAGTCTGAGAAAATAAACTTTAATCATGAATACTCACAATCTACAAATATAAATTCATGTATATATATGTGTGTGTGTGTGTGTGAATGAATAATGTATATATATATATATATATATATATATATATATATATATATATATATATATATATGTAATATTTATAGGGGGCTAGTCTCCAACCAATAACTAGACTCAGCAAATTAGATTCTAGTAATTCAAAACTGTTAAGATCAGATCTAGCAGTTATTGATCACAAGCAGCACTTGAGATAATGCCCCAGTTTCAGAATGACAACATATGTAGCCTAAATATCAGTTCATGGAGCATAGTCCCCTAAAGATATTCCCCCAAACAATGTCGCAAACAATAAGTATGTGATGATTTACAGCTGTGTTGAAAGAGTTTGGTGACAACCGTGGCTCATAAAGTGTAATCCAGGCCCCATCACAAGCAGGCTATGACTTCACCACACAACATGGTTTAATGTCTTAGGTTCTCTTTTCATACAACGAGGTTATGGCTTATGCAAATGATATGAGATTAGATGTTCTGAATGAACACCCAACTGAATCTGTTTGGTCCAGTATTGTCAGGAATTGCAATTCAGGACGAAGCTTCTCAGTCTTATCTAAAATATGTCATTGGCTGCAAGAGCTGATTTCTCTCCCCAATAACATCATGCCTTCTAAATTTGAACTCGCAGTACGGGGGAAAATAGGCAGTAATTCGCCAAACGTTTTTTTAGTTTGTTTCAATTGGCAAAGACCATGATGGTATGTGGTCTGAAATATCTTAAAAAATGTAACCAGTTGATGGACCTTCATTTAAGGAAGTGGAATTGTATGTGCAAGTGATGGTTACATGGTCATGTGGCTGAAACAATGCTGATGCGACCTTGATAATAATTATATTAATAATAATACTGTTTCAGATTTCATTGAAGTGAACAGTGTCAGACAGTTTATCCCATGAAACTTTTCTTCACCAAAAGAGCAGTGACAATGGATATCGCTGCAACTCCTAATACCACCCACAGCGGGGTAGACCCTTTTGTCATCTCACGTCCCTCCCTGCTGCCCTCTGCCCATTCAGGCCTCCATGACGGTCCCTTCTTCTGACCAAGATAGGGCAGAACCCCTGCCAAACGTTTAGCATCATCTGTGCAGGCTATGTCTGGAAGTTTCTCTGTGGCCATGATTCCACCTACCTCCATATCCGAGAACAATGCAAGACCATTACAGGGCCAATGGGATGTCATCCTCAGACCTTGGTACGCCTGCTTCTTCTGTCTGAGATATTCCTTACTGGCCCATACGGCCGGGCCCATGGAAACAAACACAGCGTATCTCCATCTCCCAGGGTGGCGCCTGTTTTCCATCGGTCGAACATTAGCATGGATGAGTCTTGAATCCCATATGATCATCCCTCCTTTAGGGGCGGGGACCCTTCGTCGCGTAACTCCATCATGGGAACTGTACCACTCCACGTCTCCGTCTGTAAGGCCGTAGAACTTGTTGGTGATGCTTCTAATCTTTGCCCGTGGAAAAGTTTCAAAGAATTCTTTGTGCAACAAATGCGAACCTTCCAGAACCTCAAACGTCCAGTCATCCTCATCAGCAGCCTCTAAATACACGGCTCCTTGGTAGGCGTGGAGTCCAACTCGCTCGACGCCCTGGTCACAATGGAGCCAATGCTTCCCCGGGACGGCAAATGTCTCCTCGCCATGTTCAGGTGGCCGCCCAATTGCAACTGCGTCAAAGCTTGTCAGGAGTTGGTCAGTACCCCATATTTGCTCGAAGACCTTCTTGGACTTTTGGCGGGTTCCCCAGGATGGCTCCATGTGACCAATCCGGTATCGTTGGATCAGAGAGTTGCTTGAGATTGGCCACGAATCCTTGAACTGTGCAAGCCAGTTGCGGTAGATATTGATGTACTTGTCACAGTCCTCTGGTGACATTACGTCTTTCACCACAGTGTAGCCTTTGCTCTTCAGCTCGGACATGTCTACAGTGACTGACATTTTGCACTTGCTGGTAATGCCTGGAACAGAATGGTGGACTTATATTTCTACCATCCTTCCATTTCTATCATTTCTGTATAAAATGACCTTGCTTGTCATAAGAGCCAACTAAAATGAGGATATGTTTTTAGTGTTCATTGTGTGTCATCATGCGTGTAAATCATGTCATATCATGTCCTGCTTCCTCTGTCTGACCCAGGTTCGATTATATGCACAATGTCGTGATACAGCTTGGGGTGGGGGTGGGGGTGGGGGTGTGGGGGTGGGGTGTGTGTTTGGGGGCAGTTGTGAAAGTGAATAAGAAGTGAATAATCTTATTTGCTCCTTTAAACGTAATATGTTAAGCCTTTTCACACAAATAACGTGCTTATGAATACATCTGTAGCCTCCATATCGGTTCTTAAAAACTCGCTCGGTTCGAGATTAAAGGGGGCACGGGTGGCCCAGTCGTCTAAAGCGCCGCGATTCGCCGTGCAGAGTTGCGTCCCTTGGGGACACCAGATACACGAATCCCGGTTCGCCCCGATTATGTTTCTAGGTTTGTCAGCACCATACCCGTGCTCGTGGGTTTCACCGAACTGGTAAACGTCTAAGATCTGCATCACTTCGGGTTTTCCTCCCACTGGAATACTGTTAAAAGCGGTCTTAAACCCAACTCACTCACTCACTCGAAATTAAAATAGCTAGGTATCTACTCTACAGTGGGACTACATCAAATTTTAAAACACAGGTTTTTCTCCTAAATCTAGACCAGTTTTATAAATAGGCGCGTTAAATATGGCACCCCTTCAAACTAACTAACATTAAAGTTTACTACTGTCAATCCACCTGCGAGCAGAAACATTCGTCTTTATCTTTTTCATAACAATACGAATTATAATTATGTGTTTCTCCATCTGAATATCTCACTTATCGACAAAATTAAACCATCACATATGAACTGGTCCATCTGTGTAGTACAGAGCTTCTCACGAATAAAGCTTTTTGCCATGATCCGTTTGTTCACACCTGTAACGGTGTCACAATTCACCCCAATAATATAACGCTATCGGTTTGCCGTGGACTGGGTAGTTTTTGTACACGACATATTATATATTTTTTTTATGTATCATATTTTATGCAGCGATAGACATTTTTTATCCACTACAAATATATTCAGAACATCCATCATGTCCAGTGAACGACTGATTTTAGTTGTAAAGAATTGTAATTGTTATTTATTCAGCAAAGGAGGCTACGATCACGTTTTAAAAGAGTTTACAGGTATCCAGTCGGAGTAAAAGGTCTATTTCAATAGGTGGAAATTATTCACTCCTCACTGGCAAACTTGTCATTGTCATGGTATCACACATGTATAACAGCAGATACGGGTCCCCTCAATATTTCAGCCAAACACATAACATTTACCATGGATAGTAACCTCAGACGGCAAATTACAAATTACTATTTTATACAAACGTCTTAGTGGGTGTTAATATACATTTATGGACCCCCATGATGATTTTTGGTAAATCACCAAATCAACATACCCTTTGACAGTGAGGTAGGTTAATGATTTCAATTTAAGCCGACCAATTATCAGCGTTATAATGAACATTAAAACTGCAACATTATTCATTATTCATATCTCAGCTTACCTTGTAGCAGGAAATTATATCACAACACTGTCAAACCAGCGACCAAACGAATGCTAAGCGATAACGTTCATGCACAAGTACTGTGAAGTTATATATAAATAGTTAACGCTCATGTGATGGTCACGTGACTTCCACATAGCTTCATACAACCTGTCAACAATGACGATTGACTCAGCTCCGCACAGTGTCGGATATAGGTAGCGATCAATAGGCTTTGCTGAGAGTAATGCTCCAACAATTTCCAACAATGATCATGATGATTGCTATGCGACGTGACACAGTTACAAATCTTACATGGCAGTGTACAATGGCGTGACACCAACATCGATGTGTTGATTCCGCTACCCTTTTCAAACAGTACGAAAAGCAAGACTGTAGGCTAATTAAAAGGTGTGTTGTGACTGATATAACTGCATGACACATGTCATGAAAATGCCAACATAGCAGTTATTTCACACTCAAAACTGAAATCTCGCCAAATTGTCACACATAACTTAAACAATGACCGCGGCCTGGGCGCGGCCTGGGCGTCATGGTGTATCATCATACTCAAAGTATGTCCAGGCTGCCCCGTTGTAGCACCATACCCCAACCAAGGTCCTGGTGTATGATAAAACGCGTTAAGGTGTTTTCCAACTGAAAACGTTTCCAAACGTTTAAATATCGGTGTTATGTCCTTGGTTGGTCATCATCATATTCGTGCTAGTGGGTTTCTACAACGTGAAAACCGGCATCACTTCAGGCTTTCAGCGTCCACCCCCCCCCCCCCCCCCCCCCCCCCCCCCCCCACCCACCCCCACCCCACCCAACACACACACATTAAGCTGACATGTCATTTCATACCCGACTTGTGGAAAGCTCCTTTAATCCCAATTCAACCACGCGTAAAAGTAAACATAACAAAGAAATGTAAGTAAAAGAAACACTCCAGTTCAGCTTTTACGGGCGCATTTTATTCACATTCCACTCATACATGGTGCCCTCCTCTTTGATGAAGATACATCTGAAGCGTGAGGCGGCTACCTCTCTTCACCTGTGGACAGAGGGAACATGAAAGGTATATTTGTTTGTTGTTTAACGCCGCACTCAGCAATATCGCAGCTATATGACGGCGGTCTGTAAATAACCGAGTCTGGACCAGACAATCCAGTGATTGACATCATGAGCATCGATCCACGCAATTGGGATACGATGACATACATCAACCAAGTCAACCAGCCTGACCACCCGATCCCGTTAGTCGTCTCTTAAGGGATTCATAACTTCTTCAGCTAGAAAACTCCATTTGTTCAGACCAACCACAATGTGAATATGATTATTGCAAAAACTAAAGTTAAACTGCTTTTTCTGACATACTTCAACAAAACTAAATGAGAACAATACTCACGCTTGATTCAGTAAGTTCTCCGTCCCTGATGCTTCCAGGGTAGAAACGGCCAACCTGTGCTTGTCGTGTGCATCGACTAAATTCATCGGTGACTTGTACCCCGGCACAATGAGACGTTCATGATATCAATATTGACAACTGGGACATAAGTGTATTCTATTCTATCACTCCACTTTCTTTGCAATTTATCTGGTTTGTTGACAATGTGGAAACGAGGTGGTTTTCTTGGATGTGACTAGTTGTTGATAGAAGTCAGGCCCTGGATTTGAATGTCATGCAACCTATGGCTTGATATGTCAATATCTTACTCTGATCTTCCAGGCAGTGCCTCAGTATTTCAAATTTATTTTGTTTTCTTTATCATCTAAGTAACAACTGAAATGTTTACCTTGACAGTTATATTGGAAATCATCAGCCTGCCACGATAACAAAATGCACAATAGACATACAATCGTATGTACCACCTTGATATTGTGTAACTTAATATTATATCCATTAGAACACATTATACTCTTAATCAATCAAGTATTATTATTCCATAAAATTACCTGAGGAAATTAAGAAACTTATCACCATATTCGTTATTCTGTCTGCATCGAAGACAGGTTATGTTTATAAAAACTTTAGTCCTTTATTTGTATTCTTTCGTATATATCATGGTTTGTTATAATAGAATTAGGGGTGTCTAACAACGGTGCCTTGACATTGTATAATTTTGTATCACATAGCAGAATCGACATACGTTTGAGAGAGTAAAGATAGCCCAGTCGTCTAAGTGAGTGAGTGAGTTCACTCGTCATGCCGAAGACTCGGGTTCGATTCCCGACACGGGTGCAATGTGTGAAGCCCATTTCTGGCCCCCGCCGTGATATTGTCCGTAATATTGCTAAAAGCGGCGTAAAAACCACACTCACCCACTCACTACTGCAAACAACACAAATATCCGGAAAGGTAAAAACAATGTCAAAGAAAAAAACTATTTTGTATTTAAAACGTATTCGAAAGATTCATAATATCACACACGTCCAAGACATCTTGACACTGAAAACACTCCTCAAGAATCCAGACACACATGATGGGAAGACTCGTACTGGGGCCTGGGTCGGGGGTGTCGTCATCGAGGTTGATATCGACGAATTGAGGGGGCATCACGGAGGACGGAGGAAGAGAGAGGGGCAGGGATAGAGGTGGGTGGGACAGGCAGCTCTGACAGGGGTTAATGAATGGTCATGTATCTCCCCGTAGGACGCATCTTCCCGAGGCAAGAGCGTTAAGTGACTTTAAAAGTCCAGTTTCCACCCTTGCCAAACTAGGCTGGAATTCCTGGGCTCGATCGTAGCGCCACCAGTGGTTCTTACGACTTATGTCCCTTCTAAGCCTCTCCTATGGACCAATCAGATTCCACCTCTCGTATCACTTGCATTAGGTTCAAACAAAATTGGTGCGCCCGGTGAAGATGATCTGATCGAAAATCAAGATCTATATTGCGATAAAACGGGTCTTACATCGCGAAGTGTATCAAATCACGCAAGCACCTTGATTAAAAAACATGAAAAGATCTGGAATATATCTGTTGACAACGAGTTGGCGGTGCACAATCTTTGTAAATCTTGCAATCGACCGAAATCTGCACGACAGTTTACGAACCTGATTTGATTTCGTTGCACGATTTTGATTGGACTATGCTGAGACACGTCAGTCTAGCCAGAATGTAACTACATAATACGAGCCAAGTTCGGCAAGAGTGGAAACTGGACTTTAAAGTCAGTTAACTCTCTGGCCTCGGGAACATGCGTAGGACGCTGACAGGGAGAGAGAGAGAGAGAGAGAGAGAGAGAGAGAGAGAGAGAGAGAGAGAGAGAGTGAGTTGGGTTTAACGCCGCTTTTAACAGTATTCCAGTTATATCACGGCGTATCAGCTTAATGTGGGAGGAAAGCCCGAAGTGATGCAGGTCTCAGACGTTTACCACTTCGGTGAAACCCACGAGCACGGGTATGGTGCTGACAAACCTAGAAACATAATCGGGGCGAATCGGGATTCGAACCCACAATCATAGGTTTCTGGTGTGCCCAAGGGACGCAACTCTGCACAGCGAATCGCGGCGCCTTAGACGACTGGGCCACCCGTGCCCCCTGAGAGAGAGAGAGAGAGAGAGAGAGAGAGAGAGAGAGAGAGAGAGAGAGAGAGAGAGAGAGAGAGGGGAGAGAGAGAGAGAGAGAGAGAGAGAGAGAGAGAGAGAGATTATGTACGTTAGAGATGTGCATAATGTGCCCTTGTATCTTATCCAAGGGAACCTGATCACGGGGTTAGCTGTCAGGAAAAAGAGAATGGAAATCTTAAATAAGGCTAAATGAGACAGGATCAGCTGGACAGTACATAAACAAGTTTACAGTGGAAGATACAATAATAATTGGCATCATGAGGTAATTGTTGGAGAACTTATATTAGCTGTGAAATTATGAAGATATGCGATAACATAGCAATACATTATCCTATATGAAGAAATTACTAACTTTAAAGCGGAAAATTAAAGTATATAACATTTTGGTGTGCAATGGACATGCAGTACAAGCTTGTTGACACACCAGTGTCAGAAGGCTCTAGTTGTCTCTAGTTGAGGAAACAACTGTATATTGTGTGATGTGCCATGTTTACAGGAATTGGGAACACTTCTCTGATGAAGTGAAGTAACTATCAAATATTACATTTTGTGTTGGAACCAAAAGTAGAAAGAACAGTTGAAGTAACCAGAAGGTTTCAGCACTGATAAGCTGTTCACATACGTACAATATGCAAAAACAAATCACCATTGCCAAATTAACGTTGAGCTTCTGCTACAAATAAGCATGAAAAATGTGAAAACCTCAAGAATTTATTAACATTCTGTGTGCCCAATGAAACCTTGTCCGCAGGTGCAGCAAGTACACCAAACATAACCAGGGCAGAAATCCAAGCAATCACACATAATTTGCAAAATGAAGTGACGCCTTACTATTTCCTTAGTTCAAAATATATAACTTATTTAAAAAAATAAAAATTCTATCAATTGATCGGGACTATTCAAAGTAAATTGACACACCCATTGAGAATGATTACATGTGAGTAAATACTCAAATTAAATACTAATTCATTTGGAGCACTGTGTTTTATACGGTTAATATATATTTTTGATGATATTGTCTTAATCTGATCCTATGTTAATTCACTTATTAAACGCCAACATTAAAGTGGTGAGTGGCAGATATATGTTTCTCTCAGGTTATAAACGTATACAACGTTGTCATGGTGTTATACATTTCTTGGAGTTGGAGTGAGACACAGTTACTAGAGTGATCTCCCTTTACTAAAAACTACCCAAGCTCATTCGCTTCACTCTCGGTAACATCGCTGCTACCAGTGTGGGGGCGCGGCCATTTAAAGAATCTTGAATTGTGCTCTCTGAATTTTTGTACTTTTGTATATGTCTTTGTGAATGCCATCATAGTGAATGTTGAAAAGGTTTACAACTGACCATATTTTCCGGATGAAAATACCTATTTGTTTGTTTGATCAGATCGGTTAGAGATTGCAGACAAACGGAAAATATTCCCACCTTAATATTGTTCTGTTAACCTTATATGAAACCGTATGCGGCAACTATAGACACCATAACTAACAGTATTCCCCCTCGTAATAAGCCAAGAACTTATTTGATTTCCCTTAACTATGCACAGTATTGGCGTCCACACCCAATTGTTTATCACAGAGAACTTCTGATACTTTTGATGTTGTAAAACTCAAGTAAACACTGATAAACACTTTCACCATTTCTCAACATATCTACACAAAAGGTACCCGGTTTTGTCTGGTGTTCCCAAAACTCAAGTTCAAGGTCATCACCATAGTAACATTGTTTCCTGTACCATGCGAAAGCAGATTTGAGTTGAACTGATTGTAGGGGAAATCGTGTACGATCATTTCTTAGATACCCGCTGATAAAACCATCATAGCAAAAATCTCAAATAGTTTGAAAAGTTCAGATGGCGGTTAGCGTTGGTATCGCTATAAGACACACGCCCAGCCGAAACCTTGCTTACACATGATTGGTCAGTTGGCCTCTCGAGAGTACGGAATCTCATTGGCTCGCCTGTTTGGCACAAGTGTCCGTATGTACTCTTCCATTGCTGGGGAATCTCGACGGGATTTCCATGGGTTCTATCCATTATTATTGAGCTACTTTGATACTTGGCCAGTGGAATTTGACCCGATGTCATCACTGTGTCCATGACGACGGCGCTCCTTCCGACGTTGCTGACGCTGGTGTCCATACACAGAGGGGCCTTTACGACACCTTCATCATAGAGCCTGTCGTAAAAGAGCACCTTTTTCACAACCACAAATATGGTGTTTTTACCAAAGAGAGGGTGAAGACCCAGAATTGAGTCTCCGTCCTCTGGCGCGTTTGTGGCGTCAATCTGGGAGGAATGTATGATACTGACGACGCTCCATGGTTGAGGAGAAGCTGAAAATAAGTGATGGATCGGTGATGGTGTGCATGGATTACCACAGCGTACATGTGAGCTTGTTGTGGGAGTAAAGACCGAAGTGATGTTGTTGTTAGATGTTTCTGACCAAAGAACACGAGTATAGTACTGTCAAACCATGTAGTGCTGGTACGCTTACAAAGCCGACCCGTGAAGATCCGGGGTCGGTCTTCAGCAACCCATTCTTGCCGTAAAAGGTGACTATGCTTG
Source organism: Haliotis cracherodii (assembly GCF_022045235.1). NCBI lineage: Eukaryota > Metazoa > Mollusca > Gastropoda > Lepetellida > Haliotidae > Haliotis > Haliotis cracherodii. The sequence goes on from NW_027266279.1 coordinate 2,002,405, forward strand.
TCGTAAGAGGCGACTAACGGGATCTAGTGGTCAGGCTCGCTGACTTGGTTGAAACATGTCATCGATTCCAATTGCGTGGATACATGCTCATGATATCAAACACAGGACTGTCTGGTCCAGACTCGATTATTTACAGACCGCCGTTATATAGCTGGAATATTGCTCTGGGTGCGGCGTTAAACAACAAACCAAACCAAATTAAGCTTATAAAAAACTTTGATACAAAACCCGATCGTATTGCTCATCACATTTTGATGTAATTTAGGCAATCGGAATGCAAGAAACATTTACGTTTTCGAGAAGAAAGCTTGACGTTTCCCTGGTCATCCAATGCCATCATCCATTGATAGTTGACATAGGCACTGGAATCCTGTCTATTCAGCTCTTGGAGAACAGAATTATAGGCACTAAGCTGGTGCCTCTGCTGCAGCCAATCAACGGACCATATATTCCTTTGCCAACGCCACCTTCTCCACATGACAAAACAACATAACACATAACAACAACAAAACATTTTTCGTGTGTAGTTTCCATCTTGGCAAGATAATTCCTGCCATTTGATGAGTGTAAACAGCTCAACATTGACCAAGACAGCTTTTGATTGTATAAAGGGCTTTGAGGACACCAGAGTATTTTTCAGTCGCAATTATTTTAGTTGGCTGATGAGTTCACACAACCGAAGCTGGTGCTTTCGCCCAGGTATACTAAACGTGTGTAATCATTTACATTCCTTGAGCTCATGAAAAATCTTTGTGGATTATTAATCTGCAAAATTACAGGTTCAGTTCTATGCTTGTTACAATTCTAGGAGGAATCTAAAAAAAAGTTATTCCTGTTCAAAATGCCCACTCACCATGGCCATCAAAGGAGGTATAGGTCAGCCCAGGATCGGTAACTCTTGCACAGTTAGGCGCCGGGAATTGTTTTTCGTACCCAAGCTGTTGAATAATTCTGAAAAACGGAAATTTTGACAATTCGCTTTCAAGAAATATTCAATTATCAAGTGATCTTGGTTAATATAAAAACGTTCTCATAATTTGCACCAAGCTATAAATATGCTAATAAATTGATTGCTTCTGATAATGTGGACCTTTTGTGTTTTAGAACGATACTGGCCAGAAAAAAAAAACAACATTGACCATTTGGATATTGGTCAAAACTACTTTGGATGATTCTGCGTACCACGCGTGTAGGTCATTTTGCAGATTTAGCAAAACTGAGATGACGCACACTTTTTCTTCAAGAACTGAGTCCCGTGAAGATTCCAGGTTATAACAGATCATCCGCAACCCATACTTGTCGTAAGAGTCAGGCTCGCTGACTTGGTTGATGCATGTCATCGTATCCCAATTGCGTGGATTGATGCTTATGATGGCAATCACTGGATTGTCTGGTCCAAACTCCTTTACAGACCGCCGTCATATAGCTGGAATATTGCTGAGTGCGGCGTTAAACAACTTACAAAGATTACCGACATAATTCAGAATGAATTTTATTTCTGTTAACTCATCCCTTTTCCGCAACTGTCATCTAAAATGTTTGCCAGAAAAAAGTATGTGGTGATTATCACCATGCGCGTTTGTTATGGTTGGAACGCGGACCAATCAGAGCGCTCGACGCCATTGAACGCGGAGAATTTGTTTACTTCAGTGACCGATAGCCGTGATTGAGCCAAGTTTGCGATAAAATGAACTGATATAGGAAATAAATTGCGAAAAATGAAGGTTTGTGGCATGCAGGGCGTATGTGGAGGGAGTTGGGGAGGTATTGTGAACATGACATGCGTAAATTTCCATATAATTTAAACAATACAGTAGATTTCGACTTCGGCGAAGATGGCGAGTGACGGACCTTGTTTTTTATATATGGGTCCGGTATTTCAGTGATATCATTAATCTGCTTCAGGAGCCTGTGCATTCTTGATATCACATGAACACTATAAACGCACTTACAGGAGGATCGTTTCAGCGAATTAATCTGTCAATTACCTTTTAAATTCGCAACTCATCTTTGAGCCGCGATCGTGATGTTTGGAGTCAAAAGGTCAGCCCAGAGTTTAAAGGTCAGGGGTTATGTCAAATGTTCGGACGTCATTTTTAAATGAAATAGTGTATAATAAATCGTTTTTAAACTTATTTCCACTCCAGAATGACATCTGCTTTGCTTTCACGGCTCACTCATTTGTCCTTGTGGGGCCACTCTAAATGTAAACAAAACCCGAGCACTTTGATAAGGATACGTACTGTATTGCTACAATCTGCTAAATCTCTTGTTAGATACGTATTTTGGCACATTATTGTCTGACATTGTAAGCGTGGTGAGAGATATTATGGTGTTGAAGTCATTATTTGCTGAAATGTAAAAGAAAAAATCGTTTTCATCAATTTTCCTGTATTTTTTACAATCTTTCTGAAGCGCTTCATTTAGAAGAAATCGTTGATGGTTATGTTTGGTACAGTGTAATCTGTGGTGTTTCCATCTTCAATAATGGCACAACATTAGAACAAAGCCGTTGATTTCAAGGTGCTGGAGACCTGGAGCGTATTCCTAATTCTTGGTTTAGTTTGTGGTCACTTTGGCGTAGCTTAAACACGTGTACAGTGCAGAGAATTGCACATAGTACATGTAACTATTCTAGAAACTGACATGGTTATAAGGAACATTGTTTCGTGATTAATGTATACATTGTATTTGATAAGGAGATGCCCTTTGACTTGATAAATTCTTTGTATGCAGTTTCATTATTATAAATTTTGTAGCCCACAGACCTGGTTGTCCTGCCTTAGCTGCCACATGTAAAATCACACATGCAGCAATAACTCAGCCACTATTTGCTAATGTTTGCCACTAATGAACTCCAATCACTGGATTGTCTGGTCCAGACTCGATTATGAACATCATACAACTGGAATATTGCTGAGTGTGGCGTTAAACAAGCAAACAAACCACCAACCCAAAAGTAATCAGAGTTAGCAGGGAACACGTAAATGAATTGAAGCGTCAACTTGGAAAGGATGTTTAGTCACTATACTAGTATACAGGCATATATATATAGCCACATATATATGGTTAAAGGGGCGTGATATCATGTCAGGGTCAAATATCAATATAAGTTAAATAGTACAATGTGTTTTGAAGCCAGCTACTCATGATATCAATCACTGGATTGTCTGGCTCAGACTTGATTATTTACAGACCGCCGTCTTATAGCTGAAATATTGCTGAGCGCGGCGTTAAATAACAAACACAAACAAACTATGACTTGCATCAATTAACCCTTTGTATTTATTGAGGCGATTTAGTATTTGACAAATACGCTGGCCCACTGTTCAACATTGTGTTCTTAAATGTACGGACCAGTTGTCATTAATCAGCATGTCAATCATGAGCATCGATCCATGTAATTGAGATACGATGACATGCATTAACCAAGTCAGACCAGCCGATCCCGTTAGTCGCCTCTTTCGACAAGCACAGTCGCCTTTCACGGCAATCATGGGTTGCTGAAAACCTATTCTACCCCGCCATGAAGCCTGGTTTCTCTGATTCTTTGGAAGTCTTGGAATGGCGCCAGTATCAACAAGAATGTTGGCTCCACGTATTGAGGTGCCGTTTATCAGGAAAGGCGCAAGGACACGCAAGTGAATGTTGGTTTTCATGGAAAGCTTTCGCAAGTTTGTACCATGATACCATGGTCGTTTGTTATGCTGCGTTTTGGCGACCCATTATATCCATATTTGTGTCACTGTATGTCCGTTAACATATTTCGAATACAGTCACATGTTAAAAACGAGATACCTCCAAAACATATATTGTTAATATTAAGTGGGAAACTTTCATAAATTATTTTCACGCAGTGACGTGTCTCAGGATATTAATGCTATTATTTTATCACCACGAACATACGACCTAAGCTTTCAAATGCTCTATAACATTAGGCCACTGACTCATACTCATACTGCCAACAATACACTTTTGCCTTCTAGGTGATGCTGTCTGTTTGGGTGTGGCGTTTAAAACATATATCCGTTCCAAAACCTTGCTTTATTGATAAATACAGTAACATTTTGTTAACTTAAGCCTTGTGTTTTCACAGGGTAAAGCCCAAGAATACATTGAAAAACCGCTTTCCTCATTTTTCAACACATCTACATACATGGTGTGACATGAGGCTATTCAGAAACCTTGCTCTATCCATACTGTAAGGCTTGTTTTTCACAGTGAACTGCTAACACGTGTTAATAATATTGAGTTTGAACATAACATTCTTTATACAGGAATAGTTACCCTGATTAAACATAATGTTTCAACACAGGTGTGATGTAAGCCTATTCTGAAACCTTTCATACTGTAAGGCTTGTTTTTCACAGTGAACTGCTAATACGTCCTGTACCGTACAGCTCAAGTACACACTGAAAAACGCTTTCCCCATTTTTCAACATATCTACACAAATGGCGCCTGGATTTGTTTCGTGTCCCCAAAAGTTAAGTTCAATGTCATCATCAAAGTTGCATTCTTTCCTGTACCACATGAATGCAGATTTTAGTTTTAACGGTTGCGGGGCTACTCCAGACTGGATTGTCTGCCGTTTGATTAAACCTTCACAGCAATATTTCAAATAATTTGAAAAATGAACATGACGGTTTGCATCTATATCACTGGAAGACACTCGCCCAGCAGACACTTTGCTTACACGCGATTGGTCTGATGGCCTCTCAAGAGCATGGAATCTTCTCACTGGTTCGCCTGTGCACAAGTGCCCGTATGTACTCTTCCATTGCTGAGGAATCTCGACAGGCTTTCCACTGGTTCTATCCAGTAATATTACATTACTTTGATACTTGGCCAGTGGTATTGGACCCGATGTCATCACTGTGTCCATGACGACGGTGCTTTTGCCGACGCTACTGACGCTAGTGTCCAGACACAGAGGGGTCTTCATGACATCTTCATCGTGGAATTGTTCGCACAAGTCCATTTTTGCAGTCACCATATACGTATCAGTGTCACCGAAAAGCTGGTAAAGGCCAAGAAGCGACTCTCCGCCATCCGTTGGATGTATAAGAAAAGTCTGTGTGGAGTCCATGATGTCCATCAAGCTCCATGGCTGCGGAGATGCTGTGAATATAAAAGGCATTGAACTTGCATTACCTATGAAGCAAAGAAGCTCGGGGACCTAAGGGAAGTAACTCAGGAACTGCAATTCGCTGTGTAGTGTAGCGTCCCTTAGCCAAAGTCCAAAGTCCACCCTAATGATGACTCTTGGTCTGTCTGCACCATACAAAGACCAAAATTGAAAACCTCTTCGATCTGCGTCACTGTGGGTTTTCATCTCACAATTATCAGACCCAACTACTTAACTCTTAGATGAAACCCAATGATTTGTATCGTGGTTTACTGGATCCACTTGTTTTAGTGACATGTCCCTCTCTAAATAAAGGCTAGGTTAGGCAAACTATTGGCAAACCGTCACGGTATGGAATGATGCCAGTTCTATCTGACAGTTTGGCCACATAGAAACAACAATGTTTCTCATCACCAACCATACCTAAATACTGGCTAGACCAGGAACACGTTTTCAGTTTCTTTTTCATTTCCGCATTAACAAGTTATTGTCTTTCCCCAAATTGTGCTTCTCGACAAAACCCGTTCTTACGAATACTGTTTGTGATTCTTTGTTTTCTTTTAGTAAAAATGTTAATTAAGCAATGAGTGGGTTGGGAAATTGAATTAAAATGTAAATAAATATTCGAACTGTCTGCCTAATTTGATTTTAAAAGCGACGAGAAACATGTGGTCTCATAAAGTTCAATTACATACACAAAAGAAGCCATTAAATCACGTCTTTCGTGAATTCAAATTTTCACCATATCTATATATACACTTAAAAAAAGAAACGCAAAGCCAGATTTGTATGAGTTAGGGAAATAATACATTTATAAGAGAAACCGTACAAGGTATTGAACCAAAATGTTGTGGAGAGAACACTTGGTGATTGTAGTCATCTCAGTTATCTGTATATAGGAAAAAATCCAAGGTGAAGGTCAGCTACCATCAATAACGCGTATGTCCCCCGTTGAAATCGATAGCAGCCTGGTATCTCCTGCCCATGGAAGAGACGAGTATGCGAATCACATCCTGGGGAATGGTAGCCCACTCGGCCTGAAACGCAAAGGCCAACTGCTGCAACGTCTAGGGTTGTGGTTGACAACGTCTATCCTGTTCATCCAAGATGTGCTCAATCGGGTTCTAATCCAAACCTATCCACTTCCTGTACGCAGTTTCCGGCGTTACGTTCTCCCCGACGTCTGTAGACCCGTGTTCTTCCATTCCCTCGACGGAGGAGAAGTCTTAATTCGTCGCTGAACCAGACTTCTATCCATCGCAGTTGAGGCCATACCCTGTGTTGACGACACTAATGCAGTCGTTGTTGACGATGTTGTCGAACGGGACGTTTTGCTCGCAGACTAGCTGCTCTTAAACGGTTTCGTACGGTCTGGTCGGAGATTCTGCGCAGTCCGGGTATTTTGGATGCAGTTGAGGCGGCTGTGGTCGTCTTTTCAAGTATGTGTCACAATCGGATGTACCGATTTTGGGCGGGAGTGGTTACTCTTGGTCGTCCCGAACTTGGCCGATCACGTGTTTACCCATGCTATTGAAACCGATACCATAGGCTTGTGATGGTGCTGTGCGCCACATTGAAAACCCTGGCTACAGCTGATCGGGATTTCCCTGCCTGCAAGCGGCCTATGAAGTTGTTTCTTTGCACTTCTGTTAATCTTGTCATGTTGTTGAACTGCCACTGTTTTATTGACGCAGTTGCCAGGCAATCTAAAACCCTGTACTTTAATACCGTACACTGCATATGCAGTGCGTGCAGCTCCATGGCCCTTTTGTTGATGCACTGGGTGCGTTTTTAGGAATCGCACCTCTTTCCCGACTAATGCTTCGCTTATGGCCAAAAATTTCCGTTTTGCGTTTCTTTTTTTGTAGGGTATAGTTGTGATATTGTTGACTGTAGCGTTACACAACACATACATACAGAGTATAGACAGGCGCGCACTTGCACACACGCGCACACAAATATAATGCGGAATGACTCACCGTGAGCATCAAAGTCTGGGTAGGAAAAGCCAGGGATTTTGACTCTGCCATAGTTAGGCGCACGGATTATTCTCTCATACCCAAGCTGTTTAATAATTCTAAAAAGTAGAGGAAATTTCAAATAACACATTTAACTGAGGCGAAAACATGAAAAAGAAGACCTTTTTCTCAACGGCACAGTCACGAGAAATGGCAATGAACTGTGTGAGGACACGAGATCAAGAACACGATTTTTTTACAAAAAAAAAGAAGTTTTATTTATTGTGTTATATTTCTGATCTCGGTTGAACGTCACAATTGCACAGTAAGAAACTTTGCCTTTTCTTCAAAATTAATCATAATATGGCTTCGTCCTATCCTACAGGTATTCTACAAAGTCTGTTGTTGCGAAAAAGTCATACCGTCTCATAAACTCTGAAAACATCAGGGTTCCTCTCATAAAACTTAGATATTCGAGTGTGTCCTTTTACCCATCGACCATCCGATTGTAGAAATCTATTACGTTATCAGATCACAAATTCAACGATTTCTTGTTCTCACGTCACCTTCGTACTTCGCATATGAAAAGAGGAAAAATATTTTATGATTTATATATAGAATTGGTATACAAGAACACCCGAACTACATATGAAAATGCATGGAATGTACATTGTTTATTTACCAACGTGAAATTATGTTTTACACCCTTTAAAATATTGTTCATAGCATACCTGTTGATGTAAACGTAATGATATACGGCAATGCAAATCACGTTGTTACAGATAATGAAGTCCAACATTATACAGGTTTCTGTACCACTAAACGATAAAACTGAAAAGACATGTCCAACCAAATAATGCGTTTCCAGTGTTGTATGTACTTGCATTTTGATATGTGTTACTACCAGAAAGAAGGCAATCTGACCGTGTCCCCCAATATTGTTCACTTCTTGTGAATGAACATGTTAAAATTTAATGGCACTCACCTTGAAAATTGGCCGGTAGTCATTTTAAAAAAAAAGTAAAACTGATTGATGATCGATGACTCGTGATCGGGTCCTACTGGGGTCAAAGGTTTGCTGTAAATGGAGCAACTGCTGCCACCGCTGGACATATAAAATCAGCTATCTGTATCAGATGCGATACGTTTTATCACTGTGCATAATGTAGTTTGAAGGCAAAGGGAACTATTCTGAGCTAATGAATGTTTATGTTAATTGATTTCATGCAATGGGTCAACAAAAGTTCGCGGGTGTTGACAGTCAGTCGGCAATTGTCCGTGCGTCGTGCACCAGCGAACCAGAGAGATCCGTGTGAGCATCTGTGTGATCTTGCCGGGTCACAGACCGTGCATCCATATGACCTTGCCGGGTCACAGAGCGAGCATCCGTGTGACCTTGCCGGGTCACAGACCGAGCACCCGTATGACCTTGCCGGGTCACAGACCGAGCACCCGTATGACCTTGTTGGGTCACAGACAGAGCACCCGTATGACCTTGCCGGATCACAGACCGAGCACCCGTATGACCTTGCCGGGTCACAGACCGAGCACCCGTATGACCTTGCCGGGTCACAGACCGAGCACCCGTATGACCTTGCCGGGTCACAGACCGAGCACCCGTATGACCTTGCCGGGTCACAGACCGAGCACCCGTATGACCTTGCTGGGTCACAGACCGAGCATCCGTATGACCTTGCCGGGTCGCCAAGCTTGTGCATGCCCAATAGGGGCAATTGAAAATGATCATTTGCCTACTTTCTCCTTATCTCACTTGTGTTTGAGGCACCATTCTGGGAGGAAAGCATGATGTTGATGGCGCTTCGTGGTTGAGGAGAAGATGAAAAACGTGAGTGAGTGAGTGAGTGAGTGAGTGAGTGAGTGAGTGAGTGAGTGAAACAGGTTAAACGGGATATTGAACAGTATTCCAGCAATATCACGGAGTGTCAACTTTATGTGGGGGGAAAGACCGAAGTGATGCACATCTTAGACGTTTACCATTATTTTCACACCGACGAGTACGAGTATAGTGCGTACAAACCTAGACGTCCAACCAGAATTCGAATCCACAATCATGGGGTTCTAGTACACCAAAGGGACGCAACTCTTCACAACAAAATGCGGCGCTTTATACGACAAGGCCGCTCGGACCTTGAGTGAGAGGACCTTGAGTGAGAGGGGGGGGGGGGGGGGGGGGTCAGTATATTGTTCAGTCACAATTATTCTTGTCTCTGTTTGCCAGTGGGACCACATAGCCGCACTTACTACTTACACCCAGTCAAACTTAAGGTAAAGAAAGAAAGATCTTTGGGTGTTCTTAATCTGCAAAAGATCTTACTTGACAATGTTAGGAGGATAAATATTATTACCCTGTTTGAATGATATTTCACTGTGGACATCAGGGGCGGCTTTTTGGCAGTACAAAACAGTAACTCTGGTGAAGTTAAGGATTTCTTCTGTACCCAAGTTGTTGAATAATTCTGAAATCGGGATATATTCATTATATGCTTGCAAACGAAAATTCCATTATCAAGCGATCTTGTTAAAAGAAAGTACCTCATGACTGTCGCTCACCTGGATATGCAGTCTGAAACGTCAACAAATTTTCCATGAGCCTGAGAAAATATGACGACCAAAGAGGGTGACCAATATTGATTAAAGTTGCTGGCAGTATTGTTTCTTGAATACTGAGGGCAAAGGTATTGACAAATGTGAAACAAGTATTTAAATTTCCACAATGTTTCTAAATCTGCAAGAATTAATGTAAAGTTTCAACTCTGAGAATCATGTTTCTAATGCCATACAAACATACATACCAAAGTTCATGTTCCCTAGCCTGGCAATTTCTGAGATGTTTACAGAGAGAAAAACTGCATTACAATACATTTTGAGCAGACATGGCCCACCGAGGCCATAAATAGTCGTTTTCAATACGATACAAAACCTTTGTACAAATTCAGATGACATGAGCGGTGGGAACAAGTAGGTTTCAACTTAATCGGTCCAGTGGTTTCTGAGGAGAAGAGAACGGACCGGTAGCCCAGTGGTTAAAGCTTTCTCTCGTCACGTCGAAGACCCTGGTTCGATTCTCGACATAGGTACAACGCGAGAAGGCCATTTCTGGTGTCCTCTGTCGTGATATTACTGGAATATTGCTAAAAGCGGCGTAAAACCATACTCACTCACTCCCTTACTCCGAGGGGAAGATATTGACAGTCTGAAGAACACATGAGCCCAACTACTATTAGTAATTACACATGTACGGAAAAGAATTACACTTTGAAAGAAAATGTCTGAAAAATGACCATGAGAAGTTTCAGCTTTCAGTATAGTCGATGTGAATAGGTCAACTCATTGTCCAAATTCAAGATATCAAATGCGTTGAGTCCCACAACTGACACCACATTTATCCAATTTCATTACATTTGTCGTTAGAGGCGACTAACGGGATCGGGTAGTGTGACTCGCTGACTTGGTTGATGCATGTCATCGTATCCCAATTGCGTGGACCGATGCTCATGATGTCAATCACTGGACTGTCTGGTCCATATTCTATTATTTACAGACCGCCGTCAGAGAGCTGGAATACAGCTGAATGCGGCGTTAAACAACAACTCGCAACAACTTGCCATTCAGACCGAATGTTATTAGCAATTGCCATTTTGTCATAATTAATGTCCATTTCCACAATAAGCATATTGCCATTAACATGGCATCTTTTGTTTTCGACTTTACAGTCAAAATTAAGTGCCGGGGTATCATACATTTTTGTTTAATATCAGCGAAAGCTGTTTTGTCTACCGTTTGTGATTAAACGCGCACCTGGTGCATCCTTAGACATAAATGTTCTGTCAATCAAACGATCAAAAACAATAGTGAAAAAAAGCTTGTGCATAAATATTCAGTAAAATGTGTCCAATTCTCTCCCGGGAAAATAGAATGGCTTTTCGTCAACTTGTTTGCATTAATTCATATTCAGAGATTCTCCAAAGGAAATAAGATACGGTATATGTCGTTTCATTCATTTAATTTCATATGAAATTATATTCAACAGCAACAGATGATAATAGCAGTGACATTTATTGGGATACAAAGATAATTGAGGTATATTCAAATAACACACCAAGACAAACTGAAAAAAACTACAGCATGTAATGTTGTGAACGTAATCACCTCACAGAAAATACCAAATATGTTCTGTACAAGAATTTTCGCTTTCACATTAGCACCATTCACAAAATGGCGTGCTCGTGGACTGAAGTATGCGGGATGCTCGGGTTTTTTCGGGGATGCAGGGATCATACATACATAAATAAGTAATGTAAGTAAATAAATGAGCAATGTAAGTAATCATAATCAGTTTGGAAATCAACGAAACCGGAACACACTGTATATACACAGAGTCACCAGAAATATCAGGGATAGGTGAGGTGGTGAGGTGAAATGGGGTTTGACGTCGCGTCCAAGATTATTGCACTTATATAGCGACGTGCATGTACGTGTGTGTGTTTGTGTGGCTGCTTGTACTAGTCCGGACTGATGCCGATTTATAGTGCTAGCTCACTGAGATACCATGCCGCAGTTTAACATGAATACCCCACTCAGACACAGTATACTGACTCCGAGCCGACCAGTCCTTGTTTTAGCCCCTTAATGCCGAGCGCCAGACAGGGTAGCAACAAGTACCATCTTTTAACGTCTTTAGGTATGACGCGGTCGGGGATCGAACCCCGGACCTTCCGCTCTCCGGGCGGACGCTCTACCACTAGACCACGGAGGCGGTCGAATATCAGGGATAGAATTGGACTAAAGCAACCTATGCTTGTCGTCAGAGGCTACTAACGGGATCGGGTGGTCAGGCTCGCTGACTTGCTTGATCCATGTCATGGCATCTCAACTGCATCGACGCTCGTGATGTCAATCACTGGATTGTCTGACTCGGACTCGTGTATTAACAGACTGGCGTCACATAGCTGAGTATTGATGTGTACGGCGTTAAACAACAAACAAAAGAATATCAAGACTCTGTCTAACAAGTGTGTCTGTCTTTTATTTAGTAAATCATAAACGTAGATGCTCCTAAAACCTACAGCATATACTAGTCATAATTCCATCTTTCCGAGGCAATATTGTTCATTATCCCATATCAATGTCTAGCTTTCTCGAGACGTTAATACAGTCTAGTGGACACTCTTGCCTTGCGTCGATGCATATCGCTGGCTACTGTATCTGTACTACTCAGAATAAGAGCGGGCGCTTGTTCGTAAGAATACAGTCAATAAGTCATGGCTTGTGGGTATTGTAACACACAGCCTTCCAATTGTGGGTGTTTTCACCTTGTTTTGAGTAGAATACATTCCCGCGACGTTTCATTGACGTGAGGTTTGCAGGTTTGTTGTGTTTTTGAACATTACATTGTTCATATAGGAATAGTTACACTGATTAAACATATTGTATCAATACAGGTGTGATGTAAGCCTATTCTGAAATCTTGCTCTATCAATTCATACTGTAAGGCTTGTTTTTCACAGTGAACTGCTAATACGTCCTGTACCGTACAGCTCAAGTACACACTGAAAAACGCTTTCCCCATTTTTCAACATATCTACATAAATGGCGCCTGGCTTTGTTTCGTGTCCCCAAAAGTTCAATGTCATCATCAAAGTTGCATTCTTTCCTGTACCACATGAAAGCAGATTTTAGTTTTAACGGTTGCGGGGCTAACCCAGACTGGATTGTCTGCCGTTTGATTAAACCTTCACAGCAATATTTCAAATAATTTGAAAAATGAACATGACGGTTTGCATCTATATCACTGGAAGACACTCGCCCAGCAGACACTTTGCTTACACGCGATTGGTCTGATGGCCTCTCAAGAGCATGGAATCTTCTCACTGGTTCGCCTGTGCACAAGTGCCCGTATGTACTCTTCCATTGCTGAGGAATCTCGACAGGCTTTCCACTGGTTCTATCCAGTATTATTGCATTACTTTGATACTTGGCCAGTGGTATTGTACCCGATGTCATCACTGTGTCCATGACGACGGTGCTTCTGCCGACGCTGCTGACGCTGGAGTCCAGACACAGAGGGGTCTTCACGATAGCTTCATCGTGGAGTTGTTCGCACAAGTCTATTTTCGCAGTCACCATATATACGTATCAGTGTCACCGAAAAGCTGGTAAAGGCCAAGAAGCGACTCTCCGCCATCCGTTGGATGTATAAGAAAAGTCTGTGTGGAGTCCATGATGTCCATCAAGCTCCATGGCTGCGGAGATGCTGTGAATATAAAAGGCATTGAACTTGCATTACCTATGAAGCAAAGAAGCTCGGAGATCTAAGGGAAGTAACTTAGGAACTGCATCCGATCCCGTTAGTCGCCTCTTACGACAAGCATGGTCGCCTTTTACGGCAAGCATGGGTTGCTGAAGACCTATTCTACTAATCGTAGAATCGACACTGCTTTTGGCAGAGATTTCTTATGAGTGAGTGAGTATGGTTTTACGCCGCTTTTAGCAATATTTCAGCAATATCACGGCGGGGGACACCAGAAATGGGCTTCACACATTGTACCCATGTCGGGAATCGAACCCGGGTCTTCGGCGTGACGAGCGAACGCTTTAACCACTAGGCTACCCGACCGCCCCAATGATTCTTATGAATATGGAAAGGGTTTTGTCGCATGAAATAACATGAACGACCAAAAGCACATCAGACACATTCTTCCTGAAAGTTCAGGAGTCTGGTCCAGACTCGATTTTATCCACCGCCGACATATAATATTGTAATATAGTTGAGTGTAGCGTTAAACACACCGAACACACACACACACACAGGGGGACACGCAAACACATACGCTCGCTAGCGTGCGTGCCGCGTCCGCGCACACACGGGCATGCAAGCGCACGCACGCACACACACAAGTACAAAGCGAAATCACTCACCGTGAGCATCAAAGTCGGTGAAGGAGAGGCCAGGGGTGATAACCCTGCCACAGTTAGGCGCTTTGATTATTCTTTTATACCCAAGCTGATTAATGATTCTGAAAAAAAGAGAGGATAATTCAAATAACACGTTTAACTTCTCGGCTGACCTGGCAAAGTAGATAATTACTCATTTCCTAACAATGGTTATCAATTTCGTAGGATAAACATTTGCTGCCGGCGATAACATGTACTGCCAAATCCAATGCAGAAGAAATGCAAGTATTGCCGGCAAAAGTCCATACCCCCAATTTAAAACCATTGTGGTTAATCTGGAGGGGCGGTCGGGTAGCCTAGTGGTTAAAGAGTTCGCTCGTCACGCCGAAGACCCAGGTTCGATTCCCGACATGGGTACAATGTGTGAAGCCCATATCTGGTGTCCCCGGCGTGATATTACTGGAATATTGCAAAAAGCGGCGTTAAAGAATGCTCACCCACTAATCTGTCATGACAGATTAACTTTAATAATATGAAAAAATCAGGTGTTCTCTTACTTCTTTTGTGTAGTGTATACATGTATTAAGCCCTTCAGTCACTCCATAGTTACAGAGACGGACTCATGCATCTGCCTGATAGCGAGAGCCATTACACAGTAATGACTGGGCCCGTTCACGATCGGCACTGTTGCCTCCGCTTGGGGTGCGAGCGTCGGTCTTACACAGCTTAGTCGAATGACATTAATTTTACATCTACAAAGATGATCTTACTGCATGATTATCACCTTGAAAACTGCCCTGTGGTCATCTTTGAGGAGTGAAACCGTTTGGTGATAGGAGGCTCGTGCCTGGATCCAAGGTTTGCTGTGAGTCAAGTGACAGCTACTGTCGGTGAGCATACAACATCAGTTCTCCCTATCTGATGCGCTCCGCATTTCACATTGCGCAGTGAAGCTTGAATGCATGGGAAACTAGTCTGAACAAACATACCCTTGTGTCTTCAACACTGCAGGCATCTCTAGCTAAATTCTAAACGTGATTTACCATGTATAATAAATTTGTATGTTTGATGTTACACAGATTTGTCTGATTAAATGAAGCAACAATCGTTCGCTGGTTTCCACAGTTACTCGGCACACCAACATTCTGACACGGAAACATTCGTTGCGCGTGCACCAGCGAACACCAGTGTCGGTCATCCGTGTCACCTGGCCTGGTCGTCAAGCTTCAATAGGGGCCCTAGCGAGGTGTAATTTAACATTCTCTTTTTCACACATGTGTGGAGCCAGTGTCACACAACGATGGCTATGACTATACATTTGTGTGGCATCGGTACGTGAGGTTGACTGCCAACCCGTCGGCCATTGCCAGTTTTTTAACGCCACAATCAGCCATATTCCAGCAAACTATATTACCAGTCAAAATGTCGGAAACGTTTTTCACAAAATAAAGATATCAATCTGAGGAATATGACAAAGTGTAATCGCTGAAGTGGTGAGTTTTACTATGTTGGGGGTGGGGGGATTGGACATCTTCTGGTGACATTTGTTACATATTTCTTTCTGAAAACGGGGGCACGGGTGGCCCACTCGTCGAAGGCGCCGCGATTTGCTGTGCAGAGTTGCGTCCCTTGGGCACGCCAGAAACCTATGATTGTAGGTTTGAATCCCGGTTCGCCCCGATTATGTTTCTCGGTTTGTCAGCACCATACCCGTGCTCGTGGGTTTCACCAAAGTTGTAAACGCTCAGACCTGCATCACTTCGGGATTTCCTCCCACATTAAGCTGACACGCCGCGATATAACTGGAATACTGTTAACATTGGCGTTAAACCAAACTCACTCACTCACTCTTTCTCAAAACACAAAGATATGGAAAAAGATTGCGTTGTGAGATTCGTTAACATTTCTTTTAATTGGCCAGATGCACAAACACAGAGAACCATGACAAAACGACTTATAAGACACACACAAAGAGACTTAAATAGACAGACAGACGAGTAAAAAGATTTGTCATTGAGCGACATTATCGATCGTATTGGCATTTTGACACTTCTAAATTTATGTTTCTAAAAAAACGTTATAAATAAGATTGAAATGTGAGATTTATTGAGAGTATATTAATCTGTCATATGCAAACGGGCAGGAAGACATACATTTAACCAGAATTGACTTAGGAGACAAATACAAACAATCCGAAATAGACAGAGATAGTGAAATGGGTAATAATATAAATAAGAACTTTAACGTTTAAAGGTGTTAAATTATGAAAAATATTAATATTAATATCGATAATAAAATACTATTAGAATGAGCCCACAGTCAGTTTGTTTTTGTTAGCGTTTATTGTATGTTAACTACTTCATTGTCAACATTTTTTTTACGTGTACGGCTTTTATTGTTTGCATTGTTTATATTGTGTGTGGTTTTTTATTCGCTGTCACTCTATGCTCCGTCAGATATCTTTAGTGAGAAGATATTTGTAGTTTAACCAGGATATTTATCATATGGAGGGTTCACAATAAACCAATCACAAAATGCACCAATTGTAACCAATTACTCTTTACACGAGGACACCACAAGATGGCAATTTTACCACAAAACGTTTTGACACAGCCCCTATGTCTGGTATCTGTAAGCGTGCGCGAGATACCCGCTGTCACGCATGTGGTGCAATCGCTCGGATCAACTCGGTTTCTTCCGCTATCACTTGAAATCTACGTCGTCGAGTGGTGCAATAACAAGTTACCCATAAAAGATGCCGTGACGCTTGTGTCTGTCCAGTATCGACCGTGTAAACAACACAGGTAAGTCTCATTCCACACGAATATCAATGTGTCAATATGTATACAGTTATTATCAACGTTTGACAACCAGCAGCGCGATGAGGAAGTAGGATTATTAACTTTTATCAACAGAACGTTTGCCGTGACAAGTGAGTATGGCTGTTCAAGCAATATCACGGATGGGGTTACAAGAAAAGGACTTAACACATTGAAAATACTTAATACTAAACTCGCTTCCGTGTAATACAAGTTTTATGAAACGAGTGAATAGTTCTGGAATATGAATCGCTTTCGGGGATGCTGGTGGAATGGACCCGTGTATCACGAACACCGTATGTAAGACATTGTTAAATGTATTTGAAGCACGCATTTTGGTATTAAACAATGTGTAATACAGCTGTATGTTTATAAAAACGGGTGATCTCTTACCGGATTAGTAGTAAAAACGTTTATCAAGTAGCTATCAGTGATATGAGGTATTTTGCATGTGCTATGAAGGGGTTGTACTAGTCAATGTCAATTGACGTCCACTTTGTGTGAGTTCATTGGAGTATGAACCTTCATAGAGTGAGGGCCAAAC
The DNA here is from genome assembly GCF_022045235.1 of Haliotis cracherodii. NCBI lineage: Eukaryota > Metazoa > Mollusca > Gastropoda > Lepetellida > Haliotidae > Haliotis > Haliotis cracherodii. Next base: position 2,019,767 of record NW_027266279.1, read on the forward strand.
TGTATGAACGGCGGAGCTGAATGTTAGTCAGCCAGGGTAATACGAGTTACGTCCTTTGGTGCGTCGTCTGCGCGTCTTGCTTTTCGTGACAATGTGGTCCAAACAAGGTGAAAATGTCTTGCATTCACTTGCAGATATATACATTTTACAATTTTACGTTATGGTATATGATAAAGAGGCTACTATACGGCAGTTTTCGTTTCATACCCGATACCAACACAAAGACGACATATCAGCCCGAGGGACGAATGGTTGAGGGCAGATATGTATGGGATAACATGGGGTATGATATGAAAACTGCCGTATTATAACAGTATGTAGTAAGGAGACTATATATATTTTCAGGAACAGCTACAAAAACATATTTTTTGTAAGTAAAATTATGAGCCTAAACATATTTTTTAAATACTTCGTAGCCTGATAAGTTGTAGCAGTTTCACGAGGGGGACATGTTGTTATATGCGCCCCGCGTTAGATTTTATTCCAGGAGTCGGAGGTAAAAAAGTATATGTTCGGTCCGATGGTAAGTAAGTGTTGGCTTAGCGCCTCCCATTTCTGGTAAACCAGCCACCATATTGCTGGAATATTGCTGACGTTGGTATAACACCAAAATCACTTGAACGCCGCCTTGGGCAGACTGATCATTAGTACCTCAGCACTATGATGTCGTGCAAACTCAGCATTGAAATATAACCCGAAGTGATGTAGGTGTTAGGCGTTTACCCCTTTAGTCGGTATCACGAGCAATTTACAGGCAATGGTCCTAACAAAACTGAGTGTGAATCTAGGATTCCAGCCCACGATCATAGGATTTTGAAACGCCCTATAAGGGGCGCAACGAATATTGAGGGCTTAATGACAGGGCCATCCATTGAGTGTTTGTTTCTATTACTCAAGAATCTAACGAATTCGGTAATAGACAATATAATCGCGGTGAAAATATCTTAAGAGTAAAATGAAACCATTTCAAGTTCTCACATTAGCTATATCCGACCCCGCCGGGATGAAATAATAAGGTACAGAGGGGTTAGTTCACCCTAAACTATTCAGGAAATTTGATTCCGTCAAAGGGTTTATATTAGACAATAGAAGCTGTACTCTATGGTTTGGATATATATTCCTAAACTCTATATTCATTGCCTGTGCTAGAATATGTTCTGATCTTTCGTGGCAACATTTTGCGGACATTTTTGGTGTAAATATAAATCCAAACTGGTTGTTCCACTGGTGTCTTGTTAAGAAACGGAATTCCACTGTGACATATATACGTATTGTCAGATGTATCGTTTGACGGCCTTCTTTAAATTGTCATATTCTGTGATTTTCCAGACCTTCACCATGTTTTCCGAGAGCAACAGAGAAGATCTTAAAACCAAGGGCTACACTGTCATTCAGAATGTACTGACTGAGGAGGAGGCAGACAAATACAGGGGCGCATATGATGATTGGCTGAATCAGTTTGAAGGGGCGTGGCCTCCTACCACTAAATCCCTCATTCAAAAATTCAAAGTCGGTCATATGGAGCCAACATGGGCAGTGCGCATGAAGGCAAAACCAGTCTTTGCCCAAATATGGGGAACTGAGAAACTTTTGACAAGTTTTGATGGAATCGCTATTGGGCGCCCCCCAGAAGAAGGAGAGGAGGATTTCTATGTTCCTGGGCAGGACTGGCTTCACGTCGACCAGAACTCCTCGAGGGTGGGGCTTCATGGATACCAAGGGGGAGTTTACCTTGAGCACTGTGCAGAAGATGACTGGACATTTGAGGTCATAGAAGGGTCTCATCATTTCTTTCAGAAATACTATGAAGAATGTGAATATGCCGTGGAACAACTGAAGAAAAATCCAACATGGCGTGTTCGAAACTTCCGGGATGAAGACGTCCAATGGTTTAAAGAACATTGTAACTGTGATCGTAAACGGGTTCCGGTTCCGAAGGGGGGAATGGTCGTGTGGGAATCCAGACTTGTCCATGCAAATATCCGGCCCTTGATTCGTCGCAAGAATCCCGGTAGGTGGCGCTTTGTGGTGTTTGTCTGTATGGCGCCAGCAGTATGGGCAGACGAGGAGTCGCTTCGGAAGAAACAGAAGGCTTACAAGGAAATGTTGCTCACAAAACACTGGCCTTGCAACGGCATAAGCTTTTTCAGAGAAAGAGCCCCGAGACTGAGAGAGATGAGTATTAAAGTTGTGTCCGAGCTGCCCCCATCGGCAACCACAGTAGCAGCTCAGCAAGCGGCTGGAGTTCTGCCCTATGAGCCCTCTCCCGAGGACGAACATTTCCTAAACAGAAAGCCAAAATGGCGGCCTTTGCCGGGCGCGGAAGCATCCGAGTGACAGTGAAATTCAACCTTTTCATCAATATTGTGGCCATAGTATGGCGGGGGACACCAAGGATAGACTTCGCACATTGTTTCCATGTGGGGAATAGAAATCCGGCTCTTCAGCTTTCTGGTACTACTATGCTAGATAGATACGGTGATTATCTCTCTGGCAATAGTAATGTATCTGTATTTGCAGTGAGATGTTCCCTGTAGCAAAACGGATACTTATTTAAAGGTCCAGATCTGTGGAATTAGAATAAACCAGAGCAAATTGGCCTTGTCACCCTGAAGACCAAGTACCATTCCCACGTGGATACATTATGTATTGGGGCTGTTAAACATCGCCCCTACAAGAACACTAAAGAGTGATTTACCATGATTCCATTTTCAATGTGACATGCGAATGTGAACACACCCGAGGCTTTGACGTTTATTTAAGCTGCGCCTTCCAGATCTCCTTACTGAGAAGGTCACGTCATACTTGCACGGGATGTTTGTACGATTCTTAAGTTTGTTTTTATAAAACTTCATTTACAAAATGTAATTTAATATTTTAATACTATTATATATATATATATATATATATATATATATATATATATATATATATATATATATATATATATATATATATATATATATATATATATATATATATATATATATATTCATATTATTATATCTTATGAAAATTAAACACTACTTTGTAACTGGGGTCGGTTGACTTTCCGGATGTTGCGATTTCTCTCCAGATGAGTTGCTTTGCTTTATCGCCGCTTTGAACATTTTGTCAGTATAAAAGTATATAGTATATAGTATAAAAGCCGGAAGTAAAGTGAAGTAAATATTTAGCCTTTGGTGCTTCCATCGAATACGGGCATTGTGCTGAAAAACTAGGGATAATAAACGATACGAGCGTGTGAGGGAATTTCAGGGTGGAGTGGAGTAAGGTGTGCTGATGAAAGGTAGTGGAGTCGAGAAGGTGGGTAGGTAGGGGTGGATGAGGGAAGGGTAGGGTGGAGTGGAGTGAGGTTTGCCGATGAAAGGTAGAGTAGGGTAGTGGAGTGGAGTGGGTAGGGTGAGTTGGGGTAGGGTTGAACTGGGGTGAGGTGTGGTGGAGTAGAGCAGAGAAGAGCGGGGAAAGGTGGGGTGAGATGGAATTGGTTAGGGAAGGGTAAGGTTGGCGGAGTATTGGTGTCACGTGTTGTACAATGTGAAAGGACAAGGCTTAGTGTGAAGGTGTGTGGAGTGTAACGCTACAACCTACAACATACGATGGGTTAGAGTCGTTACAAGTGTGTATGACATAGGAGGCACTCGATACATTAGCAAAGCTGTAAAGCACTTCAAGTGCTTAATGTACAGTTGAAATAATAATGTAAGAAATAAACTACTGATGACTTGATACTGTTTATAGTTAAATGTCATTTGCAATTGTCCAACGCTGTCATACTTCTCATATCGATATCATCCTAGTGATATCCAATCTCTTGGTCAAAGTTAAACGTGTCGACTATTGTCACCAAACTGGGGCTGATCCGGTGTATACAATGACGACACACTACATATATCATGACTGAGGAGACACACACAATGCATTGATAGACGGACAGACAAACACATTGAGACAGCGAGATGGTGATATACATAAATACTGGTTTGGGTTTGGGTTTGTTGTTGAACGCCACACTCAGCAATATTCCAGCTATATGACGGTGGTCTGTAAATAATCGAGTCTGGATCAGACAATCCAGTGATTAATATCATGATCATCGATCCACGCAATTGGGATCGATGACATGCATCAACCACGTCAGCGAGCCTGACCACCCGATCCTGTTAGTCGCCTTTTACGACAAGCATGGTTACTGAAGACCTATTCTACCCCGGATCTTCACGGGTCACATAAATACCGAGTAACCTAAAAGAAGGTGCGACATTACAGACACTATAATCGATGGTGAGATACTGTTACAACGAGTCTACAGTGTGGGTGTTGTTGGTCACTGCATGTGACTTCCTTCATAATTCAACATTTTGTCTACTTGTGTGTCTACTTGTGCATTGTTTTTTGTTGATGTATTTTATTTTTTATATATAAAAAATACCTATTTTATATGCCCCGTCAAATATCTTTCTTTAGAAGATGTTTCTTGTTTAACATGTCCCAGGATACCCATGAGATGAGGGGCTAACAATATACGCACACCCATTGTCACTCATCAATGTTGACACTGAAAGATCTCGAATGTCCAGTCGATATCTATACGCATAGCAAATGACTGACCCAGTTTAGCAATATCCTCTCTGGCCAGGGACCGTATCAAAAGGAATACAGAAACAGCTAATATAATGCGTGTGCTCATCATCACTGGTGTCGATTAAACGGAACACATGTGAAATGTAGGTAGATGTAAACACCCCCAGAAGCACAGTTGTTATTATTTGAATGGAGGTATTATATCATATATCATGTTATTTTATTTATGAAATCAGCTGTTCTTTTTATTAGTTTTGCGGTTATTTTGCGACTAATTACACTTTACACGAAATTAACATCTGGGAAATATATATATATATTTATAAATGATTGATTTATATAACGCATCTTATCCAGACACTCAAGAGCGCTCAGTCATATGCTCTTTTGAAAAAAGATAGTCTTGAGTACTACTAATATCAACAGATCTAATGACATCCACTGGAAGCTCATTTCATAGGGGGGCACGGGTGGCCTGGTCGTCTAAAGCCCCGCGTTTCGCTGTGCAGAGTTGCGTCCCTTGGGCACGCCAGAAACCTATGATTGTGGGTTCGAATCCGCGTTCGCCCCGATCATGTTTCTAGGATTGTCAGCACCATACCCTCGCTCGTGGGTTTCACTGAAGTGGTAAACGTCTGAGACCTGCATCACTTCGGGCTTTCCTCCACATTAAGCTAACACGCCGTGATATCACTGGAATACTGTTAAAAGCGGCGTTAAAACCAACTCACTCATGGTTGTTTGCAGTATTTCACTCATATCCTGGGTGTCAACTTGATGTTGGAGGGATGTCCGAATTCGAAGTGATGCAGGTCTCCAACGTTTATTTAAGTGAACCCACGAGCACCTGGACACTTATTCAGCACCAATTTCGGATTCGAACCCACTCTCATGGGGTTTCTACACGCCTTAGAGACACATCACTGCACAGCGAATTGAGGCGCCTTAGACGCCTGGGCCATCCGTTCTGCGACCCTTAAATAAGGACCATAAGAGGTCACTGTGGAAATATGATGACACGGGGGTAATATTACTGATTTGAATGACGACAAAATGACGTTTTCAAACTTTATTTTTGTCGTTCAAGACCCCTGATGTCCCCAAAGGATGCAATGTTTCAATACAATCATGACAATACGTCCTTATGTTAGCATGGGTGTATCGGTTTACCGTGACAGTTTCACAAATTTCAATTTACGACCTTGTAACTTTATACGAACTTTATACTCTCGTCACCAGAGAGGTCAAGGATTTCAACGTGAGAGTCAAAACAAAGGGAATTTCTCTCCGAACACCGCCTATTGGACAGGTATATCGTGGAACTTGCATAACTTTCCATAGGAAGTGATCTCCGAACGCTGACCTTTGGTCGAATATATCAGTTGCCATGGCGACGACATCGGGGATATAATTTCCACGGGAACAGCGCTCTGAAAGCTAACTATTGGTCGAGTTTATCTAGGAGCGTGCATGATTTGCAATGGTAACGCCACCATGAACATTATTCCCATTATATGATTTATCAATGAAGTAACCAACAGGAATCACACCCGAGTCTGTAACCAGTGGTCGATCTGGCGCTCGGGCTCTCCTCTCTGTATGTGCATCAACAGCGTGTCCTTACGTCGTCTCCTCTCTGTATGTGCATCAACAGCGTGTCCTTACGTCAACGTCTCCTCTCTGTATGTGCATCAACAGCGTGTCCTTACGTCAACGTCTCCTCTCTGTATGTGCATCAACAGCGTGTCCTTACGTCAACGTCTCCTCTCTGTATGTGCATCAACAGCGTGTCCTTACGTCAACGTCTCCTCTCTGTATGTGCATCAACAGCGTGTCCTTACGTCAACGTCTCCTCTCTGTATGTGCATCAACAGCGTGTCCTTACGTCAACGTCTCCTCTCTGTATGTGCATCAACAGCGTGTCCTTACGTCAACGTCTCCTCTCTGTATGTGCATCAACAGCGTGTCCTTACGTCAACGTCTCCTCTCTGTATGTGCATCAACAGCGTGTCCTTACGTCAACGTCTACTCTCTGTATGTACATCAACAGCGTGTCCTTACGTCAACGTCTACTCTCTGTATGTGCATCAACAGCGTATCCTTACGTCAACGTCTACTCTCTGTATGTACATCAACAGCGTGTCCTTACGTCAACGTCTCCTCTCTGTATGTGCATCAACAGCGTGTCCTTACGTCAACGCCACCTCTCTGTATATGCATCAACATCTTGTCCTTACGTCAACGTCTACTCTCTGTATGTACATCAACAGCGTGTCCTTACGTCAACGTCTACTCTCTGTATGTGCATCAACAGCGTGTCCTTACGTCAACGTCTACTCTCTGTATATACATCAACAGCGTGTCCTTACGTCAACGTCTACTCTCTGTATGTGCATCAACAGTGTGTCCTAACGTCAACGTCTCCTCTCTGTATGTGCATCAACAGCGTGTCCTTACGTCAACGTCTACGCTCTGTATGTGCATCAACAGCGTGTCCTTACGTCAACGTCTCCTCTCTGTATGTGTATCAACAGCGTGTCCTTACGTCAACGTCTCCTCTCTGTATGTGCATCAACAGTGCGTCCTTACGTCAACGTCTCCTCTCTGTATGTGCATCAACAGCTTGTCCTTACGTCAACGTCTACTCTCTGTATGTACATCAACAGCGTGTCCTTACGTCAACGTCTCCTCTCTGTATATGCATCAACAGCGTGTCCTTACGTCAACGTCTCCTCTCTGTATGTGCACCAACAGCGTGTCCTTACGTCAACGTCTACTCTCTGTATGTACATCAACAGCGTGTCCTTACGTCAACGTCTACTCTCTGTATGTGCATCAACAGCGTGTCTATACGTCAACGTCTCCTCTCTGTATGTGCATCAACAGCGTGTCCTTACGTCAACGCCTCCTCTCTGTATGTGCATCAACAGCGTGTCCTTACGTCAACGTCTCCTCTGGGTTCTTTGTTTATGTTTTGAAAGGGTTTTGCGACATCTGGATGACGTCAAATCTGCCTTGGAGAGGAACACGTTGCCAGCGTCGCCACGCGTATGTGCATTTTTCATGTGTCTCAACATATTGTCTCGCCGATGGAATCTTCGCCCACATTCATCACATTGGTGTGGGTATTCCGCAGTGTGTGTTCTCATATGACGGGTTAAAATACATCTAGAAGCATATACCTTGTCACAGACAACACACTCAAACACTTGTTTTTTATCTTCTAAATGACAGTTTGATGACAGTATGTGCTTCTCAAACACACTTTCCCTCGCAAAACAACGCTGACACGAATGACACTGATAAGGTTTTTTACGAATTTGTTCCACATTTTGCTGAGCAAGCACCGAATTTAGGTACATACCAAAACTCTTTCCGGGTAGATTACCAGAAACGTGGTTACTTCCCAACGCGGGGCCAATAACAGCGGCATCATTGTCATGAGCATGGCGTTGTGTGTTCGGATCCCGACACCCCAACACTAAAGGACGATCTGTATGATTTTCATCACTATCATTACCTGTTGCAACGTTAACGAACGATGGAGGAATGCTATCACACATATAATTGAAATCTTTTCCTTTCTGGTTATCACAATGTCTTTGTTTTACTTTCGACTGTTTGAATCCCTGATGCTTTTGAGTGTTTTTGAAAGTAGGGACGACATTGTCGTCGATCACAAACACTGGCTGATCTGCGGTGCCATCTTTAGTTAGATGCTTCACGACGAGGTTATCGCGACCCGCACTATCTAACCTGCTTGCATCACTATCCGTTTTTGTGGTTCTTTCTTGTTTTCTTTCACTGTCACATATACTTTTATCCGGGTCTTTGGTTTCTTTTCCCAAACGTTTCCTCTTGATATTTGGGAAACAAACCTTAAGTTGATAGCCTTGTGTGGTGGCTCTGTCGTGTTTTCGCTTGTGTCTACGTAGCCCGTTCTTACACAGATATGTCCTGTCGCACTGGGAGCAGTGAAAAGGCCTCTCTCCTGTATGTATCCTCAGGTGACACTCAAGTGCACGTTTACTGGACATTCGTCTCCCACACACCTCACACGGAGCTGCACCTGTCCTGGGCATGGCTGATACCCGTCTTGGCCCTCACCAGATGCAAGATGAGTGAGTGAGTGAGTGAGTGAGTATGGTTTTACGCCGCTTTTAGCAATGTACCAATGTCGGGAATGGACCCGGGTCTTCGGCGTGACAAGCGAACGCTTTAACCACTAGGCTACCCGACCGCCCCAGATGCAAGATGGCCACAAGTCAGGACACAAGAAGTGGCGTCATGATGCAATCTTCCGGTCACGTCGTTCAAGGTCGACTTTATGGATGCGGTCGATTCACCTTAATTTTCTCGATTAGTTGTTTTAATCGATGTTTTGAATTGATATTTATGTTTGCAGATAATGCTCTGGAAATCTTGAAATCTGTTCACCTAGGTACTGAAACATAAAATCGGTTGTTTATATTTTAATTGGACCAGAACATTTATAAAAAACTCGAAGGAAATAATTGATGTCAGATACTAGACATTCTTTTTACGTGAATAATTAACATTTCGTTTTTGCATATCGGAAGCTACATCCGACAGAACTGTACATCAGAATGTTTAAAAAGAAAACAAACAATGTATCGCTGCGAGTCCACGTTGTACAGTTACAAGACACGTAATTATTATGTGGCGATTCTTGTACGCTCAAAAAAGTCAGAGCTCGGCAAAATGACGGTCCTAACAATCGTTATTGAAGTTCATTAAAACCTCACGTTAGTTGTCTTCTCACTCTTACTTGGGCAACGGATGGCCAAGTCGTCTAAGGTGACACAATTCGCTGTGCAGAGTTGGATACGAATCCAGGTTCGCCCCGATTATGTTTCTAGGTTCGTCAGCACCATACCCGTGCTCGTGGTAAACGTCTGAGACCTGCATCACTTCCTCCTTTGGGCTTTCCTCCCGTGAGTGAGTGAGTCATAGAGGAGTGAGTGTTATATCACGGCGTGTCAGCTGGATGTGGGAGGAAAGCCCGAAGTGATGCAAATCTCAGACGTTTACCAATTTGGTGAAACCAACGAAAACGCGCATGGTGCTGACAAACCCAGAAACATAATCGGGGCGAACCGCGATTCATATCCTGAAGAAATGGGTAGGAATACGTCTCAGCAACCCATGTAAAAGGCGACAATGCTTGTCTTAAGAGGCAATTAACGGGATCGCTGACTTGGTTGATGCATGTCATATGTCATATCGCAATTACGTAGATTGATGCTCATGATGTCAATCACAAGATTGTCTGGTCCAGACTCGATTATTTGCGGACCGCCGTCGTATAGCTGAAATTTTGCTGAGTGTGGCGTTGAAAACCATACACAAAAAACAATTAAAACGAACCGTGATTCAAACCCACGATCAAAGCTTTGAGCCGTGGCCAAGGGACGCAACTGCACAGCGAATTTCGCTTTTTCGTGACCAACTCGTGTTCTTCTCGCCTTTCTTGCGACTGGGTCTCAGCACAAACAGGCATAACTAAAAGAATTGTCAACTCGTTGCGTAATGATTCACGTATATTTCCCCAGTTTTATATTCCAGATGCTATTCAAAACACCTCGGGACTTACGGTATTAAACAACATGATTGAACACATTTAACTGTATCTTGGGTATGTTTTAGACGCAAGGCATATGTCAAATAAAAAAAATATTCCGGGGGGGATTCTTTGACAGAAGGACTTGAAGTCATACTCGCATTCTGATTGTTTTGTCGTATTTTCACACATAACATTCATTGTGGGTCACGAAAAGGTGCGAATGGTGACGAATGCCCGGTCGCCATGACACAATAATGCCTCTTATTTCACTCTGCTACGATTTCTAAATAATAGACTGATGATGTATTATACATTCTGCGTTTAGTCAGTCAATGGTGCAATAGTTATGAGGTAATATAATTGCAAGTTAATGTTCATATTCTAGCATGTAAAACGCGTGTTTATTCAGGCTTTAGCTTTAGCCTAATCATAAAACGCACTGAATAATATTTTCATTTTGACAGTGAATTTACGTTACGGTACTTGACAGTAGCTGAAGGGGGTCCAGACATTTTCCAACAGGAATGCTCCAATGAGCTCCAATGCTCATTTCCCCACACTCTGCTTTTAAAAAAGAAGTTTGGTAGGGGCTATGTTTGGTCAAACTGTGAATATATCTTGATATAAATTATATGTTGTCTGTTGATTTATATCATTTGTATATTAAAATTGAGAAAAGTCCCAAGTCCTTGTGCATTTGGTCGAGTAGCCTAGTGGTTAAAGCGTTCGCTCGTCACGCCGAAAACCCGGGTTCGATTCCCGACATAGGTACAGTGTGTGGAGCCCATTTCTGTTGTCCCCCGCCCTGATATTGCTGGAATATTGCTTAAAGCGGCGTAAAACAATTTTCACTCACTCACTTGTGCATCTAGCGACGTTTCGATGTACATTCGTACACTGTTACCAAAACGTCGCGAAATGTAACAAAAACAGAAGTTGTTATCAATAAAGTCAGTACGTTTTCTTATTTACTCACCAACTTGAAGAATTCGAGTCAAACAGTCTATATGGAGTATTGCCCTGTGGGGAAATGTCCGTGTGTGGAGAAATGTCGGTCACTTTGGATCTCCATGTATTTGTGACAAAGTAGAAATGAAGATGAAAACATCATTAAAGTCAGCTAGGACTGGAAATCTTTGCGTTCAGACCTATAACTAGATTATTGTCGAAGCACCCATCAACATATGTGTCACGCATACCAGTGGACAATGGACCGACCTTTTACCCTCGCTGTGGGAGGCTGTTTTTATTACCGCCATGCAGTCATTTAATAGCTGCTGACAAAGGTACCAGGGGCTTGCGTCATACTATACTATCCTGGACACCCCAAGGGGCTACCCTGGCCTGGGGCTACCCTGGCCTGGGGCAACTGACACAAATCAATGATTTATGCGGACAGCTGATGAGTGAGGAAGAGAGTCAACTTCTTTTTTAAGAGGAAAACAACGTATAGGGGTATATGCTTACTCCTTCATCCGGTTAATAAAATCTGGGTGAGGCCAGTGATGCCCAAGCCCGAATAAAGCATTTTGGAAATGGGGGATTTCATATTCCGTCAAAAACCAATTTGAGTTTTGAGGTAGAGTTGCTGTTGGTTCGAACATCAATGCGTGAGTTGGACATGGTCTTACAAATTGTTTACACTTAGGATATCTTTTCAATGAAACTTCCAAATTCATTAATTCTTACAAATGCGTATCCCCCAAACACTCGCACACTCACCATTCGTGACCAACTCGTGTTATTCCGGGACAAGCCGAATAGCTTCTTCTTGCAGGTTACGGAAAGGGGCGAGTGGTGACGAATGGCACACTCACCCGACCACTTCTCTGGGTCCGCATGACACTGCGGTGTAAGCGTATGTTATGACCAGACAAGACGTCCACCACAAGAACACAGACCGACAGTTCCGACGGGGATTTCCTGTAAGAACAGGCTGCAGCAACCAATGCTACTTGTAAGAGCCGTCTTGGTAACTTGGTTCTTTGCATATTATAGCACCCCGATCTCGTGGGACGTTGCTGATATTATCAACCACTGGATTGTCTGATCCAGACGCGATTATTTACAGACCCCATTACCTATACTACTCCGTTATTCAGCTGGAATGTTGCTGAGTGCGGCGTAAAACAAGCCAACAAATAGACCAATACGAGATGAAGCCCACTTCACGTCACACCTGTTGAATACGTATGCAAACTTACCGTTTCCTGACCTTGGTTTGACATTAATGGCTGGCTAATGTAAGACAATTTACATTTGCGCAACCTCTCGCTTTGATGTAAATTTACTCCTGCAAATTTACACACGTGTGCAACTGTGTTTGCATGATAACAAACATTTGTGTATATTAAGAATATGTATGTATATTTGCATGGGTGTACAAACAGGTGCACGAGAATAGGGCAACCTTGCTCCAAGACTGCACTGAATGATAAGTCCATTGATGCATAGTAATTCTATCCATATAATTGGCAGAGGACGCTTGTCTTTTTATTGCCATTATTATAGGGACAAACATGTTATCATTATTTATATAATCTATAAATTAATACTTAAACTAATAATGATTGAAGTAGAGACTTGAGCAAGTCCAGTACTGGGGCAACACGAGTCAGTTAGGTACTGAAGCTACAAGAACACCTACTTACTTCATTTCACAAGCAGTGCTATATGGCCGTGGAGAGGTGGCATGAGGTCCGGCTTGTCAAAGTGTTCCTTTACACACGTCATGGTGCTTCAGTGTTTCAGTCAGTGTCGTCTGCTCACAGCTAATCCGCTTTTCATCCAATATGGAGGAATATCACATGCACAAGCACGTTTTTCGATCGACCTCTCCAAGATAGAAAAAGTTGAAATTAGCCCCTCCTCTGCCGAAACATGCTTGATATATCCGACCTGGTTGACGTCTCGCCCTGGGACTGCTGCCGCCTTGCTGAGCCCGGCGACTTCGTTGCGCCGCCGCAAGGTGTAACTGTGCCGCCGATCTGCCTTGCACCAGTTTCTGTTGCCCTAAGGGAGCGTCCATTTGATTTGTGTGGATTGAGATCAATCTCCTTTTCCCCGAGCTATACCCAACAAACTATATATTTACTGAGCACTGAGATCATGCAGTCTATTCATTTTCACGATTAACAATGTTTTCACGTTTACCTATTTCCCCCAAACAAACTATTTATTTATTTTACCACCGCCAACAATTTATTTATCTTGGGCACATATTTTTCCAGTCAAACAATACATTTGTAGAAATATTGAAATTTCCTCTGATTATGTAGGATAGATGGTAGCATTTACGTGGTTAATAGCTCCTTACCGATATGTAGTTCGCATTGGGACAGCACGTTTCAGATCTTGCCCCACGTGCGGGCACGTGCATTTGTCGGCTGCATGCCGATTTAGTGTTTTCAGTCGTGGGTCGTATGGTAAGAGCGCCCCGATTGGTTGGTGACAGACTGGATTAGCCAGTGGCTGCACCGTTTAGACGTGTTGACCCAGAGATTACGTGTCCTTGCGTGTATATAAGAGATTGGCGCGAACGCTCTCGTGTGCGAAAAACGCATCAGTCGGAAAGCGCACGTTAAATCTCCAAAGTAAGTAAGTAAGTAAGTAAGGCTGTCGTCGTCTGGCATGATCGGGAAGATCAATACAGGTGAGGGAGACCACACCAAATTACCCTGTTCGGAGGTCGAACAATTCCCCAATCCCCAGTGATTTTCGGCAATAAAGATCAAAATTATGTGGCAACTTTAGAATACATGGGTAAACTGTCATAAATCTGGGTTGGACGGGTGGATTTAGTTTAGGAAATAATGTAAGCTATGTCATGGCGGATACAGCTTTTTTGAAAAGGGGGCGGGGTGCACAATTAAGATCTATTTATTGTCTTTGGTGGTAATTTATACAGAAATAAAGATTGTTTTCGAAATAACACCCCCCCCCCCCCCCACACCCCCTTCTGTATCCGCCCATGTATGTGATGTAGCTACATCGGCCGATTGTGTTGGGAGGTTTGGAAGGGTGGTTGGTTTGTCCTGGTAGACTGTGTTAAGTATACTGTAGTGATTATTTATTAAAGTGGGTTAGTTGGGGGTTTGTTCGGCTGCTTCTGAGTTTTATTCTTAAGATATAAGTAAGTAGGATTTTGGGCTTAATAATGTAAATTTTAGTTAGGAATAGGATTGACTTATTTGTAATTGTTGTTGAGTTCGTATTAGTAATTGTTGTTGAGTTCGTATTTATAATATCTCCTTCATAAAAGAATCACAACGCAAAGTCATGAAAATATTAGGTGTCTAAATGTGCCCAAAGCCTGTCCTGTTACAAATTTAATAAATCTCATACACACACACCTCAAATAGATACAACTCTAAGCCCTGGTGATAAGATGCATAAGATAGGCCACAACGGAGCCCTCCATTTTGAAACAAAATATATACATATAGATAGATTTAATCTCTATGATTTTTGTACTGTAACTTCTTAGATCTGACCTTAGCATCGATTATAAAGTTTATACTCAATTGAAAGCGTTTTTTGTCGGGTAGTAAACAAGTAAACCTTCCACTGGCACTTACTTATATGTAATAAACGCCAGTGAAACACAATTCCAAACGGCTTCCAACCAAACTATGTCCACGAATGCCTTCAGTGGCATACGCCTACAGGGTATCTTGTCCTAGTGCAGTGACTGCGCTACGCTTCCCCGCACACAGATGGGCCGTACCACTCACTCTTCACTAAAACCTACAGCGTTAAAACAGATTAACTGTATTTTGTATGACTGCAGCATCTCTGGTGTTTTCACAATAACTCATTGCGGAGTTTGGGGGGAAGAAAAGATGGAAATGTACGGGTATTTAAAATTAAGGAGCAAATCAGCAATATTCCAGCAAAATGACGGCGGTCTATAAATAATCGAGTCTGGACCAAACAATCCAGTGATTGATATCATGAGCATCGATCCACGCTATTGGGATTCGATGACATGCATCCACCAAGTCAGCGAGTCTGACCACCCGATCCCGCCTTTTACGACAAGCATCGGGTGGTCAGACTCGCTGACTTGGTGGATGCATGTCATCGAATCCCATCGTATCCCAAACAACAAACATTTTCTTTGCCTATGAATACTTTCTTGATAAGTGTCTTTTTCTCTTTTCCAAATTTGAAAAAGAACCTGTTCCACTCGGCTTGGCGTAACGGATACCACATAAATTAACTGTTAAGGGTTCAAAATTTTATTGTGAACTCTCACAAACTACTTAACATCCGTAAATCTGAAAACACAGAATGTTTATCTCCTAAATGTATCTCCCCAGCCTTCACTGACTGAGGATGTTGCGGCTCTTTTCCCATTGGCATCACTGATGACATGATCCATGCTTCACATGATAATGACGCCACGAGATTATGCTTGTTTATGGAGAGTTGTTTATCGTACAAAAAATACTGCAGGAAGATTAAACCACGAGGGGCACCTGCAGAGTTGTATTGTAGATAAACAATGACGTGTCGTTTGTTTCTTATATGAGCTATCAAGATTATTTACAGCCACTTTAAGGCTGTAATTAAAATTTACAAGCTTAAAAATAATTACCCGTATTTTAATAAGGATGACTCCATGAATACAATCCAATATCGGAGCTATCAACATTATTTACAGTCTCTTTAAGGCTGTAATTAAAATTTACAAGTTTAAAAATAATTACCCGTATCTTAATAATGATGACTCCCTGAATACAATCCAATATCGGCAATGTCGGACAAGTCCATGTCATGATACGGGGGCATTAGGATTGGTATTTCCTGAATATTCTCACAAACATTTAAAACAATAAAATATAAGTATATATATTTATTATCAAACGTAATTCATGACGCCTTTAAGAAAATGGTGACATGTAGAACATTTCTAACAGTCAACAACTGGGTACTACAATACCAAGCGGAACAACCCACCACCTGCTAAAAAATAGCAGTCCAATTTACGACGTCTACAAGTTGCGAGCGAATAAGGCATGAATAATCCTTATTGTTTCATTACCACCTATACACCTTTTGGTTCAGTGTCTGCAATTTAACGTACTGCAGTCAAACTAAGCGACCATTGTCGCTTTTCTTTTGCCATGTCCGTCAAACGACGACGCCACACCACGCCCCAGGCCGTCGAATTCACATCGGTTGCTGTATCATGTAGAGCAACCAACTCCATAAACACAGTATTTCATGGCTTGCAGTTGCTTCAGTTTGCTAATATTGGGTGGTAGATCCAAACTCACAGTGACCAGCGACACCGAACATCGGCTGTGTTTACATGTTTACAGGTGTTAGTTCGTCCCCACAATGCACTTGTTGAATGTTTCGAGTCACGCGATAAAACTGAAGCAAAATATTACGAAAACTTAAATATAAATCCTTCATTCCTGCATGGGGTAACGCGTAATCACGCTGAACGGATTATAAAATATCACTTTGCTAAACCACAAAATATCAATTTTTGGTCGTGTTATATTATGTTCAAATTCAAAACGTACTTTGTCTCTTAACATAAGGGTGTAGGCAAGGGTGTATGAGTGTTAGTCGCCTCTTAGGCAAGCATTGGTTGCTGAAGACAAATTCTAACCAGGATCTCCAAGGATTTGCAGTTTATAATTTCATGAAAAATATATTGAATCCTTGGTGTGCGTGGGTTGCTTGAAAGGAAGCTTCTGAGGAGAAACACTATTTGTGAAATTAGACGGAAATTGAAGGCCTATCTATGCTTATACCCAAGACCTTTTTGTAATTAAATCAATGGTGTCAACTGACGTGACATGATTCTGTATGCACATTGTTGTTTTATTTGAGTGAGTCACAATTTAAGGTCTCTTCGACAACGTCTCAGTTTATACTTCATCAGGGGGCACGGGTGGCCCAGTCGTCTAAGGCGCAGCGATTCGCTGTGCAGAGTTGCGTCCCTTGGGCACGCCAGAAACCTATGATTGTGGGTTCGAATCCCGGTTCGCCCCGATTATGTTTCTAGGTTTGTCAGCACCATACCCGTGCTCGTGGGTTTCACCGAAGTGGTAAACGTCTAAGACCTGCATCACTTCGGGCTTTCCTCCCACATTAAGCTGACACGCCGCGATATAACTGGAATACTGTTAAAAGCGGCGTTAACTAAACTCACTCACTCACTCACTCATACTTCATCATGTCAGGAGAACATTGGTAAGCGCCACAGATTCAAATTGAAATAGATTGGACAGATAAAATCTTTAGTCAATCATTACACATTGTAACCAGATAAAACGCATGTTATGAACAGACGAATTCACAATTTATCAAACAAACAAATGTTGCCAAGATATGGTAAAATCAAACGCCTTTAAGCATAGGTAAAGATCTGGGCCCACTTGCACAAAGCGATCTTATCGCTACAACTATTGTAAGCCTATGTTAAAGAATGGGAGTTACGATCATCTTAGCGCTAGATCGCTTTGTGCAAGTGGGCCCTGTTTGATTTCCCGCTTTATGATACGACTCCACTGCAATTTCGAAATCCACACAGTGAAGCCGAATATGCTTGACGGTGAACCTTTCATCACAAGGGTTATACTAATAATTAGCATGTTCATCTTCATCCTCAGTTTGAAGAAAATCAGTGTGATTGTCATCGTCGCAAGGTATTATTAATATCATGGCTGATGTCCCACGTCCATGATCATTTGAATGTGTTTACGTATTTATGTGATATGCAACTTGGTGCAATGTATATTAGCTATTATTCTTGTAATAATGTTTCACAATATACCCAAATTAATTTCAAAACTACGTACGTCCTGTAAACGTTAAGGTAAAGGATAAGGTACGCTACAGAGCCAGCTCCATGTTCCCAACCATCCTCAAGCTGTTATCCTGCACACTTTACTAATTATATTTATCATCATACATCATCGAATCAGGGGCGGTTGGGTAGTCTAGTAGTTAAAGCGTTTGCTCGTCACACCGAAAGCCAGTGTTCGATTGCCAACATGGGTACAAATGCATGAAGCCCATTTCTAGTGTCCCCCACCGTGACGTTGCTGGAATCTTGCTAAAGCGGCGTAAAACCATACTCACTCACTCTCGAACTCATTGAATTAAGCTATCTGACAGGTCAGTTGCCGTCTTGTAAAAACCCTTACAAGTCGTCTGGCCGGCGGAACCGATGGCACTGTGCCAACTTACCTGGAACTCTGAGGTGCGGCAGTTTCGCTACAGTCCGTTGGGCCGCATAATGCTGCTTGAACGTATTATCCAATTGATTTGATAAGTTGATTTCACAAGTGCATAAGAATCTGTTCCTAGTACTGCAAGTTTTTCTTTGCTTTTGTTGAGGACCTGGCCTCACACGAAGGTCTTAAAAGGGAAGTAATAAATATTATGAATGATAATTGATTTGTAGGGCGCCTGACTTCCAGCGAGACGAAAGTTTTTGTTAACCTTCGATCGGTCTCTGAGTGTACACGGCTGAATCTGCAATATCTAAGTCTTTGGAACTGTCAACATATGAATAAGACAGACATAATGTTTATGAAACATCTGCAATTTTTAATGTCATTGATAATGGTTAATATCAATAAAAATTCTGAGTGTTAAAAGTACCTGCCCTTTTGATTGGTCTAAACATTTAAGATTTTGAGGTATTTTGTTCATGTGCAAGTTAACTCTGACGTCATATGACAACGTGTTGACAGTGACTCATCACGGGGCAAAAAGGAAATTTTCAACTTACAGTGACTTTGCCTGATACCTTTCGGCCGTTTACTGATATTTCCATCCGTCTTAACAACATTTGCTGATGACATTCAGAAATGGTATTAAAGTATTCACGGGGCTTTCCAAAGTTGACACATCAGTGAAGAACGTGATATCCAATGCAATTCCCTATTTTAACTTATATACCATGTGTTCCTGTGCTTTTTTCAGGTGAAACGTTGACTTGCCTTTGCATGTGTTCGTGACAAACGATCGCTCACCTTTAAGCATACTTCTGGTATCATCACTTCATGTGTTTGATAGTGATTCATCGACACATGATCATGACACAGTCGGAATCGTACAATGGTTTGTTGGTTTGTTTGTTGTTAAACACCGTACTCAGCAATATTCCAGCTATATGACGGCGGTCTGTAAATAATCGAGTCTGGACCAGACAATCCAGTGATTAATATCATGAGCATCGATCCACGCAATTGGGATCGATGACATGCATCAACCAAGTCAGCGAGCCTGACCACCCGATCCCGTTGGTCGCCTCTTACGACAAGCATAATCACCTTTAACAGCAAGCCGAGGCTGCTGAAGACCTATTCTAGCCCGGATCTCACGTACAATGGACTCAGCAGAGATTGCTTATGGCTTTTGACGCTCTTGGTTATCCCACCATACGTAAAAGTTGTTGAAGATGTTGCCATAATAGAACTTTTGAACAATAGTTGTCCTACTTGACACCTCAGCCTGACAGCACGGCTATTTTCTCAGAATACCCCAAAACCTCTAATCAAATCCACTGATATCGACCATGTCATTGCCAATGTTGCGCAAAACTAAAACAAGAATTAATGGTGTCACAGGCGAACAATATTGATAAAATGGCGGATAATGATATCCACTAATTATGCAATTAGCATGAACTGAAGAAGGGAATGAATGAATTATATATTTGTTTACACTTTCAAAGTTTTGTCACAATAGATACCTCATGTTCCACGCATTCCAATGACAATAATTAGGTTCGTTTGAAGCCTTAGAGAAGCGTAGCTAATCATGTTAAAGAAAATCTCTCATCAGTATCATTCCAGCGAGCCAAAGGTGAGTCTGGCAGTAGACAAGGATGGACGTGTATCGAGGTTACATGCTTATCTGCCCGTACGTTGTGTTCTTCATCGTATTTGCTAGACATGCTATCCCCATTTGTCACCAGCATTCCTATGTGCGCATCCAAGAACTTCAGGACAAGGTAGTCGACATTGAGCCACTCTGGAAGGACAAGAAGTTCCATACACTGGGCTGTGCAGAAAGGTGTTACAGAGACTCCAAGTGTGTCTCTTTCTTCTACAACGCTTTGTCTGGTTCATGTCAAGGACACACAAAGATTTACACCAGCCACGACATTCTGGTTCCTAAACCTGGCTTCAAGTACTCCATTGATGGTCTTTATGCCAACAATCCAAGTAAGTTGAGTTATGTGTATTACTAATGTGATGGTGAAGATGGGAGGTTTTTGGATTACAATCAGCTTGTGCTGGCGTAGAAATAATTGAGTGAGTGAGTGAGTAAGTGAGTTGGATTTAACGCCGCTTTTAACAGTATTCCAGTTACATGACGGCGTGGCAGCTTAATGTGGGAGGAAAGCCCGAAGTGATGCAGGTATCAGACGTAGAACTAGAGTCGGGTGTGACAGACGGTAATGTTCCACAGACAACCAGACGTGTCCCGAGCGAACTTTTACCGCATTGTAACGACCAGATGTAACCGTTTATATTGCTGGAATATTGTTAAAGACCATTATCATAGAAACATATATTCACTCGTTCACATGCAGGAAATCGTTTTGGAGCATAAATCGTAGTATATATTATTGTTAATGTGCTCAATTGGACAGATGTGTTCCTTGACTTGAGGAACATTCGGTTTATTTCCTGGAAACCACAACACATATTTATGGTTTGAATAAATATTGTATTATTTGCCAATAGACCAAAGCAAAGACGTATGTATATAGATGCATCTATATAAGTCTTTAACCAGAGTCTTGTCATTTTGACCCGTATATTCGGGCATAAATAACGGGGCGTTAAAGTGTTCGCTTGTTACGTCGAGACCCGGGCTCGATTCCCCATATGGGTACAATGCGTGACACCCGTGTCTGGTGTCCCCCGCTGCGGCATAAAACTCAATCATTCCTTTATGGCCCTGAATTGGTTTTGACACGCTGATCAGTCATGTCAAGGGTCAAGGTCGTCATGAATGTGATAACCTGAATAGGATGTTTACCGACTAACTCGCCGCGAGTGTCCTACGTTTGCCATATTCGATTAAATGCCGTTCTACAGATTTCTTTTAAGTCTCATGCACGAGATAGATATTTAAATGTAGTATAAAAAAGTGATGACAACCTTATGACATCAGTAGTAGTGGCTGCTTGTACTAGTCCAGACTATTTTATAGTGCTAGCCCACTGAGATATCATGCCGCAGTTCAGCATGAATACCCTACTCAGACACAGTATACTCCAAGACTCCAAGCCGACCAGTCCTTGTTTTAACCGACTAATGCCGTGCGCAAGGCAGAGTACCATCTTTCAACGTCTTTTGGTTTGACGTGGCCGGGGATCAATCCCGGACCTTTCGCTCTCCGAGTGGAAGCTCTACCACGAGTCCACGCAGGCGGTCATTTTGAGATTTATAAGTTTTCAGATTTTTTTCAGGCTATTTGTTGTTTCCCTTGTCCCGTGTCCCTGTTACACATTTGAATACACGTCGACAGGTTACAGTGACTGTGAAGATATCATGACTCGGTTCCCTTCCCTGAAATCTGGCATCTACGTCCTCAACCCTCCTGGCGGACATGGGCAGTTCCAAGTCTACTGTTATTCTGCAATAACAATATGGACGGTAAGCATGTTACAATAGCCGTAAAAATGAAGTTATGTGTAAAGCTCACCTGTGTATCCGCGGTGTGCCATTCGTAGTAAACATTTTATTCCAACTACAGTGTAGTGAAGGTACCTGAATTTATTTAACATGTATGCATCCGATTTTCAAAATGGCCACCACAGTAGCCATATTGAAAAAAATCCTATTTATGGCGATCTTTTAGCTTAACTGACCTTTTAGGCCATGTGAGCTTGTGCTCACTTGTCATCCTGCGTCCTGCGTCGTCGATGTCCATAGACGTTGTACAGCATGGTACTAAGTTTGTTCAAGGCGTCATGATCGGAAGTACAAGAGCCCCTACTCTTTTGCAACGGCCATATTGGACCGTCCCTCACCGTCGCATTTTGGTGTTTGGACATATCAGGGATATCATACCATGCATAATATATCGCCGAGTATCCTATATTCGAACGACTCCTATTTTCGAACAGCCATATTGAAAGTGACTTTGTCGCATTATAACGAGAGGCGGGACGTCAACAAGGATGTCGACAATGGGTTCACGTGAAGTTCTGTACACATGTCAGAACAGTCCGTCGTCATTCAGAATTTTGGCGTCCATGTCATGTCAGTGTGTGAACAGTATAATTTGTCAAATATTCATATTTTGTGACTAGGTTTCAAACTTTCAATTACTGTTTGAGTTTTTATGCCAACCTGCAAGAATTATGTTGAGAACTGTGCGCCAAAACACGTCTCTTAAAGTAACAAACCAATCAGGTTTTCGAAAATAGGTGACGTCACTCGAGCGCAGCGGAAGTTTACAGACGAGGCAATGGAGGTCACGCCTTTTATCGAGGATCGTTTTCCTTTCGGAATGGAGTTTACTTCTATTAAATAATAAACACACGCAAACACGCGACAGAGCAATCTATTGATTGACAAGGTGGTTGAGGAAGGATGTCATTCCAGATCTTGACCAAGGCTGGTTTCATTTCACCCCACCCATTTTCGATGGGCATCAGATCTGGCGAATCAGCAGACCAAGGGAGTGTGTGTTTGTGAGTGTGTGTGTGTGGGGGTGGGGGGGGGGGGGGGGGGGGTGGGGGTGTTCTGTTGTCCAATGAAATCGTGCAAACAGAGGGCGTGCATTGTTCTGCTGTGATGTGACGTCCATGTGTCTGGAAGAACGGGAGGACGTGAGGACGAATAACTTCGTCACGGCAACTGTCGAGTTGCCATTGACGACCACTACAAGGGTCTTGTGGAGTGCAGTGATGCCTCACCACTCCATTTCTCTCCTACCACCAACTGCAGGACGTGGAACACAAGCGTCAGCACACTGTTCCATCCGATGACGATTAACAAGCTGACGACCATCACTACTGTCAAGATGGAGCCTGGACTCATCTCTGACCAGGACCAACCCCCAGTCCTGTGACCGGACCTCAGATGTTGTCTCGACCATGGCTGGCCTGCAGTGCGGTGACGTGTCAGCAAAACTGGACGTACATCTGAACGTCGTGATAGGACGTTATGCTCTCGTAATCGACTCCTAACAGCCCTTGAACTAATCGGGCGTAAGCAAGGAATGCTGCGGGCTGTCAACAAAGGGGTGTTTTTTTACATTATACACACTTCATCGATTTACTCTGTTTGAATTGAATCCGTCCAAGGTGGGCCGTGAATGAATGGCGAATTTCTTGCACATGGAATTTTATGCATACAGTGACCGGGATGCGCGTGTATCATAGGTAATCACCACAAGGTGTTTGTACATGTGACTATTGTGCATGATTCTGAAAAATCAATGGCAATCGTCTTTCCATTTGTTTTTTATAGTGCGCTCGAACGTTGCACAAAATATATGACAAATAATGACAGGCCATAGTGACCTACCTTCAATGAGTAGTTTGAATTCCATCTTATGACATATATTGATAGTATTTGGAATGTTCTTTAAATGCTTGTAACTGATATTGAAGGTCAAATTCACCCTCAGCCGCATACTCTCCAAATTGTATTTATTCACAATCCCAATGACATATATTTTCAAGAAGAAATATTCAAGCGTGTGATTGGCGAAAAAACATTAAAGTCGAGAACATTAAAACGGAAGTTTCTCTAAAGTTCTTATTTAGGTAGCCAGAACCATGAGACTTTATAATTGTAAGTTGTCTTGTGCTGCCCTACTTGCTCATCTGTTTCTTCATGCAAACGCATCAGACTCTCTGAAGTTGGTTGGTTGGTTGGTTTGTTGTTTAACGCCACACTCAGCAATATTCCAGCTATATGACGGCGGTCTGTAAATAATCGAGTCTGGACCAGACAATCCAGTGGTTGACATCATGAGCATCGATCCACGCAATAGGGATCGATGACATGCATCAACCAAATCAGCGAGCCTGGCCTGCTGAAGACCTATTCTACCCCGGATCTTCAAGGGTCGACTTTCTGAAGAGACCAGTGAAACTGTCCCATCTGCATCATATGTATGTAGATGTGTACAGATTCATTGTGACAAACTATCCAGAAGACTGTATGTCAAGGCGGATGACGTCAACTATTCCTTTATGTCGAGCAATATTCCAGTCTTTGGTGTCCACATTTCTTTTGTGGAACAATCTAGCATTCCCTTTCTACGAAGATTTTAAGAGCGACACACGACCCTTGCTTGTTTGACCTCAGTAAAGCATTCAAAATGGTTAATGATGCACATATTGAGGACATTTTCAAATTTGATGCAATCTCCAATTTTGACTTTTACCGTGTTTCCGTATTCTTTCAGGTGAACAATTGACTTGCCTTTGCATGCGTTTGTTACGGGTACCTGGTATCACTGAAAGTGAATCATGATATAGTCGGAATCGTACAATGGACGATTTTTATAACTATGGGAAAGGCCTACCTCACAATGGTGTATTCACTGAAAGTCTTTGTCAGATGTTTAGTATCATGAACATACTTATGTTCTAATAGCTGTGGGGGCGGTCGGGTAGCCTAGTGGTTAAAGCGTTGGCTCGTCACGCCGAAGACCCGGGTTCGATTCCCGACATGGGTACAATGTGTGAAGCCCATTTCTGGTGTCCCCCGCCGTGATATTGCTGAAATATTGCTAAAAGCGGCGTAAAACCATATTCACTCACTCACTCACTCTAATAGCTGTGCGAAACGTTTTAAACCCAATCGCACATATCTCTTGGTCTTTAGGTGCAAATAGTTTTCACGATCTGATTTGGTTTATAAATAACATATTTATTAGACTATAGACATGATATATCTTTCTCTCTGTTGTATAATAAATTATTGATGTGCCCCGTCTGTCAACAGAAGTAACAGCATATGTTTCAAACCGAGTCACTACAACAACAAAACATAGCAAGAAAGGTCAGGCAACAAACAAACAATAACTATTTTACTTTTCCATGCAAATGTTGCGGATGCTCCATGTAGGTCAGGACGCTGTTTACGCAAACACCTGGTATCAGTACTACATTGTATTTGTAAGTGAATCCCACAACACATGCGTGTGATATAGTCGGAATGGCACAGTGGACTGCCTTTAACAGAGATTTCGTATGATTATAGTTAGGTTTCGTTTCGTTTTCCCCACACGATTCAATAAACCGGAAGCGCAATATTTTTTATTAACGTTGGTCGAGTACTTTCTGCTGTAAAGTTGTGTCATATGACATGTATTTCCAGTTACATATGACATGTATTTCCAGTTACATATGACATGTATTTCGAGTTTCATATGACAGTTATTTCCAAAGGGGGTGTGACATCATTTCACCGGAAGTGCGTATAACTTCCCATTTAATGGCGCTGAGGCAAAGGACTTTCTGCTTTACAGTTATCTTGCATGTGTTTCCTGAAATGGGAAGTGATGTCATTAAACTTGCAGTGATGGCATTATTGTAGACATGCTTTTAGGTACGTCATTATGTTTGCTAGTGGTCAGGTATATGCTGGGCTACCTGCTCCATGCATGCATGCATACAGCTGTTTTGTTGCATGCATTTCACCAAGTTAAGGGTGGTATGCAATACTTTCTGGGTTACTTCTCTTGTCGCAAGCACACTCCTTTGTTGGAATACCTGTTGATAACCATTGCAGAACCAGCTGTATTTATAATACAATGAAATGTGGTATATGTTCTGTTAAAACTGTAGAACATGTTTTGGTCATAATCTTGAATTCTCTCAAAACGCATAATTTCTCTGCTGCCATCACCACTGAACGTGCCAGACTGAGGACGCTTTACTCTTAAGCTATGTGTGTTTCTCCTTGTGGTCACTATAATTGGGTTTCTACTGAGTGAGTGAATGAGTTGGGTTTAACGCCGCGTTTAACAGTATTCCAGTTATATCGCGGCGTGTCAGTTTAATGTGGGAGGAGAGTCCGAAGTGATGCAGGTCTCAGACGTTTACCACTTCGGTGAAACCCACGAGCACAGGTATGGTGCTGACAAACTTAGAAACATTATCGGGGCGAACCGGGATTCGAACCAACAATCATAGGTTTCTGGCGTGCCCAAGGGACGCAACTCTGCCATCCGTGCCCTCTATTGTAGAAGATACTAGACGACGACGACTGGGCCACCCGTGCCCCCCCAATTGGGTTTCTAATCATTTATAACTCATTCGAATATCAATGCCGACAGTACATCTACTTCAGCGTCTGTCTAACTTGACAATTTAAACTGTTGACAACATATCCAGGTGAGCTACAACGCCTATACAATGTCACGAGATTTAATGTATGTGCAGTTGGTTGTGGAGCTCAATGTTATCTAATGTTTTCTTTTTGCTTTCTTCTAGCGGTATTTTAAGTTGTAACCCTGAATTGACCATTGTTTTGTGCCGAATATTTCTTGTGTATATTTCATATCAACATACTCTTAAATTATCGTATCATGTTTTGGATTGTAAACATCATCTCTGCTGGCCAGTTGAAGCTGAACGTAAAGATCTGAACCTTTGGGACCAGGAAGATCGATTAAAAGCATTTAACTTCGGTACACGCAACATTTTGCTTTACTTTTTTCTCCTTTTCTTCTTAGAATCATTGGGGCGGTCGGGTAGCCTTGTGGTTAAAGCGTTCGCTCGTCACGCCGAAGACCCGGGTTCGATTCCCGACATGGGTACAATGTGTGAAGCCCATTTCTGGTGTCCCCCGCCGTGATATTGCTGGAATATTGCTAAAAGCGGCGTAAAACCATACTCACTCACTCTTAGAATCATTGAACAAAATTGCCCGATACTCAAGAGAGGTTCGATTCCATGATAAGAAAAAAGTATATAAATATATAAAGTTAATAGGGTACGTGTTAAAAAAGTTTGTAAAAATGCTTTGTTTTTGGAGATTAAAAACAACAAATTGTTGAAATGTGGTTAAGTGTTTCGTATTTTGTCATAGTTTATCACTTAATAATCATTATCTGTGAGTCCGTGCAAATATATTTAGATATACTGACAACCGCTTTTGTTCAGTGTCTGTCTTTGTTGACACTACACATCCAGGTGAGCAACATTTACTAATTTGTTCGAGCTTTGTTTAGATTTAGACTTATTTTTCTCAGCCATCAACAACTGAGACATAGATAAAAGTGGATAAATTTTAGGAGAAATTAAAACAAATGTTTTAAATAATTCTCTCCAAAATCCTGTAGCCTTTGAGAAATTAACAAAGAAACTAATATTTAAGGCTAAACAAAAGTTAGCACCTCATGTGGTGTTTTAATGGCCAATTAAACCAAATAGATATAGGTTCTTCACATAACGTGCTTACACTTTTCGCGAGCACCTGGTGTCATCACTGACTTTCAGTGATCCATTCGTATAATTTTCACAACTATTTTCCCTTAACGCCAAATGGAATGAGTTTCGGTGGATAATCAAGACTGGTTGTTCTCTTACATTGACATTTTATATTATATCACAAATTGATAGTGGTAATATAGATGGAGAATATATTGTGACATTTCAACTTTATGGTTTACACCAACATGCTCCATAACGAAACTGCGATACATTGCAACAGCTGATCCAAAGACGACAGGACGGATCTGTAAACTTTTACAGAACGTGGAACGAGTACAAGGAAGGGTTTGGTGACCTGGATGGAGAGTTCTGGCTAGGTGAGTTGACCTTGGAAGCCTCGACAAATCTCTGTTCCCCGTGGGGACTCTTGGTTAGAACAAGTCCTCAGCAACCTATGCTGGTCGAAAGAGTCGACTAAATGGATTGAGTGGTCAGGCTCGGTGACTTGGTTAATTGCGTGTTGAATGTTCCTATGGCGTGGATCGTTGCTCACAATAACGTTCAATGGATTGTCTGGTTCAGAATTACAAAACGCCATCACGCAGGTTTTTGATAGGGACTGAGGCAAATATTTATACCAATGCTTGTGAAAGATAACCTGCATGCGCCTACGGAAAATGGCAATCTATTTGTTGTATTATGCATTTATGTACGTAATCATTCCAGGCAATGAAAAGATATGGCGTATTATGCACGGACGGCAGTACCAGTTAAGAATAAAGCTCCGGGACTTTCAAGGTGAACCCAAAGTGGCTAACTACAGAGAGTTCTCCATTGGTAGTCTGGCTGACAACTATGTTCTAAACATCTCTGGCTTCACTGGAAGCGCTGGTAAGTTACTCGCCGATTGAGAGAGAGAGAGAGAGACTGAGAGAGAGAGAGAGACTGAGAGGAAGAGAGCTAGAGAGAGAGAGAAAGACTGAGAGGAAGAGAGCTAGAGAGCTAGAGATACTACAGAGAGTTCTCCATTGGTAGTCTGGCTGACAACTATGTTCTACACATCTCTGGCTTCACTGGAAGCGCTGGTAAGTTACTCGCCGATTGAGAGAGAGAGAGAGACTGAGAGAGAGAGAGAGAGAGACTGAGAGGAAGAGAGCTAGAGAGAGAGAGAGAGACTGAGAGAGAGAGAGAGACACAGAGAGAGACTGAGAGAGAGAGACTGAGAGAAAGAGAGACTGAGAGGAAGAGAGCTAGAGAGAGAGAGAGACTGAGAGAGAGAGAGAGACTGAGAGAGAGAGACTGAGAGGAAGAGAGCTAGAGAGAGAGAGAGACTGAGAGGAAGAGAGCTAGAGAGAGAGAGAGAGACTGAGAGAGACTGAGAGAGAGAGAGACTGAGAGGAAGAGAGCTAGAGAGAGAGAGAGACTGAGAGAGAGAGAGAGAGACTGAGAGAGAGAGAGACTGAGAGGAAGAGAGCTAGAGAGAGAGAGAGACTGAGAGGAAGAGAGCTAGAGAGAGAGAGAGACTGAGAGAGAGAGAGACTGAGAGGAAGAGAGCTAGAGAGAGAGAGAGAGGAAGAGAGCTAGAGAGAGAGAGACTGAGAGAGAGAGACTGAGAGAGAGAGACTGAGAGGAAGAGATTTAGAGAGATAGAGAGACTGAGAGAGAGACTGAGAGAGAGAGAGAGACTGAGAGCTAGAGAGAGACTGAGAGAGAGAGACTGAGAGCTAGAGAGAGAGAGAGACTGAGAGGAAGAGAGCTAGAGACAGAGAGAGACTGAGAGGAAGAGAGCTAGAGAAAGAGAGAGAGACTGAGAGAGACTGAGAGGAAAAGAGCTAGAGAGAGAGAGAGACTGAGAGGAAGAGAGAGAGACTGAGAGAGATAGAGAGACTGAGAGCTAGAGAGAGAGAGACTGAGAGGAAGAGAGCTAGAGAGAGACAGAGAGAGACTGAGAGGAAGAGAGCTAGAGAGAGAGAGACAGAGAGACTGAGAGGAAGAGAGCTAGAGAGAGAGAGAGGGGGAGAGAAGAAAGAGAGAGAGGGGGAGAGAAGAAAGAGAGAGAGAGAGGGAGAGAGAGAGAGAGAGAGAGAGAGAGAGAGAGAGAGAGCTTGGTGAGTTGTGGTTACCGCGGTTTTGAACATAATTCTAGTTAGTTATTACTTGCCCGTGAAGAGATCACCCGTTTAATAAACATACAGTTGTATTACACATTGTGTAATACCAAAACGCGTGCTTATGTACTCTCGGAACACGTTTCACGAAAAATATTGAAAGCTCTCAACATCCCTTATAGTCCGGCAGAGAAATCAATATTTTCCCCCAACCCAGAATTAGGGGATAAAGTTTTTTTTATTGCTGGATTTGTTTAATGATGTACTCTAGATTATGAAACTGACTGATGACACTCTGTCATCTTTGGGCATTTTGAAATATTCAAGATGGCCGACAAGATGGCCGCCAAAACATGAAAATATCGCTTCCTTGCTAATAGTATGGAATATTATACCACTTTTGGAGCAAATCACTAATATTTTACTTTCAACTAATTAGAATATGGTATTCTAAATGAACTGGTATCATTTAAAATATAATTTGATTCTTAGATAAGCAGGATAACTGGCAAAATGCCTGTTGCAAAAATTATAAAAGTCAACAAGCACGGGACTCTTTTTAAGGATAATTGATTATTCTGAACTTTCAAAAATGAATATTGGCTCAAGGTTTTCTTCACATACATACAATCAGTTTAAGTTTCTTCCTCATCATCAATAACACGGTTTGTGAGTGGGTTGAAGCAGACACTGGAGCTACAGGAGCAGAAAACTGTGCAAGGTAACTGGGCGTGACTGCAACCACATCGATTTGTCCTACACGGTGTATCACTGCCACAAGTGCACTTCACAAGTTTCAAAATATATTGTGGTGCTAGTGTAACACTTTCAGGTACAGTAACTGGAAGAAGGCACTTGGATGTAATGTCTTTGTGGAACCCAAACTGGGTTGGATCCATCGCAGGTGGGTCTGGCTGTAACGCAGCCTTCCACACACTGGTTTGGAGATGTGCCCGCTTCACATTTTCCAAAAAGGCTTCATCTGTTGGCGGTAAAGTTGAGAGCTTGGGAATTTGAGTACAGCCTCTTCCAGTTTTGGTTGCCCAAACTTGTAAGCGAGCTTCTGTAATAGATGTGCAGTTTGGTTTGCCATAGCACACTGCAATGAATTGAGTTGCTTGTAAATTGATTGCGGGTAAATCTGCTGTAGGATCTCCAAGCAGTGAGAGAGAGTGACCGTCCTTTAATGCCTTGACCACTTTTCCTTTACCAATCCCAAAACATGATGCTGTTGTATCACAACCACTCAATGCATGTGCTGCAAGTAGGTCTAGAACGATAGGTTCGTTTTTGGAAACAGAAGCTCCAATGTCAATGACAGTGCGCTCCTGAACAGGTGACTCCATGAATACATGTACCTTGATATTCTGTAAGTAGTAGAAATGTAACAGCAGGAGGAATACGTCGGTATCATCTGACAGAACAGTCACTGGATGGATTCCATCTGCTGCTACTTTAATTGCTTGTTGGACAATTATGTTGTCAGCTTCTTCATGCGTTGTGGCAATGTCATGTCTGATGGATATGATGCCATTGAACACTTCATGTGGGACATTATTCTCTCCTGTAATGACAAGTTTGTGTTCTTTGGTGTGAACATGAAGCAGCTCATCGTCATTAAGGAGGTCATGGGAAATCAAGTTTATCAACGCATGTTTGTTTTCTTTGACTGTGAGGGTAACCTTCTGGGGAGGTAAGATTGTTGACACCTTCATGTGATGAACTCTACTGCTGGCATTTGTTGTTCTTCCCTGCCTTGTGACATCCTTAGTGCTGTACTCCTTGTAGCGGTCAAATACCAAGAACACATCTCCAACTTTCAATTTTGATATAATGTTAGCTTTGAAACCTAGCAAATAATCTAGGACTGTTCCCCATTCTGGCCAGCGAATGGCCCACAGCAATGCTGATCCATCAATAATCAAGGCTGTTGTCTGATTATCTGTTTGACGAGAAGATACTGGTACTTGTAAAATACGTTTCATCGTGGACTTTGCCTTGCAAACTCTCATTTCTCCAGCGTCGCTGAACATGGAAGTAGGAACTGGTGCCAATTCATGAGAAAATACATGCTTAATGTCAACACCACGAGAGCTGGCCTGCAGACCAATAACACGAGAGTAGATCAAACTTGTGTCGAAAACTTTAATTGATCCAATATTGATATGCTTCTTTGCTGTATCCATTGTAACAATCTTTTTTGGAATTGTTTCATGAAAGCTGTTTGGCCATCCACTCTCAAAGCTTTCCATCTGCTTTGTTCCAATAGATACTGCATCGTGAACGTTAACTGCAGAAGAAGAAACCCTGCTGGAAACGATGTTCACAAGATCTTCAGGATGAGTTTCTGGCTTCATTGGATCAATGAAAAGTTGAAGCTGCTGTCGAATGTTCTCCCTGTCCTTGGCATCCGAGTCTATTCTTGATTTGTTTTCTTCTTTGTGTTTCTCCTGTCGCGTTTCCACATTGTGTTGACTGATCTTTAACACATCTTCCTCTAATTGTGTGCAAATGTGGAGACTTAATGCCCATGTCTTAAGCGTTTCAGGCCTCAGGGTAACTCCAATTATTCCCCCTTGCCCATGACCATATCTCATAAATGTTGTTTCGATCCACATGTCACTCCAGATACCGTTCCAGTAGCCAGGTATGTGTCTCATTACATGATCACCCGCAAGAAAGTGTTCTTGGATTTTGATGGGCATAGCTTCAGTGGACCTAAGATAGAACAGACCATATCTGGCATAACGTGTATGGCCTGCAGCAAAGAAGTATGGCATCATTTGTTTAACTGCTTCAAGGTGCAACGACCAGTCACCTTCCCTCTCTGCCCTCACATACATCATCATAATGAAAACAGGCTTGATGAGAACGTCAACCCACAGCTTTGTGGTCTTGCTTACTGAAGAGAGAGTTTGCAGTTTAAGCTGAAGTTGATTGCCACTGCTGATACTGCCAGGTGCAAGCACACTTCTCAAAATCTCTTCTGCCACCATACGAAGTGCTCTGACGTTCTGTGGAAATTTCTTGCCTGACAGCATCTTTGGCACACCAGCAAACACATTTCCCATTACCTCTTCCAAACCACTATTTGCCATGAGTGATCCTACTGATCCTACGAAGCTCATCAGTAGGTGCATACCTCCTAGCCGTAGAACAACATTGGAGAATCTGTCTGGATACACCCACATCACATGAAGGGCAACTCTGTAAAGTTGTTGATCACAGGTGAATACGGTAATCTCTTGACCTGTCATTTGAGTCAGACGCTGGGCCTCAACTAAGGAAGTCATCATGGTATCAGGGTGTGATGGTGTCATGTCTATGAGTGGTTGGTATGAAGCAGAGGTGCTTGGTTTCAAGGTTCCACCATTTTCCCGAGAGAATCGGGTGTTGTATCCATTGAATTCTGGGCACTCGTCTGTTGTTACTGCATCCTTTAAGAAGAGAAAATCCTTCTCCTTAGCTTCATTTGATGACACAACACGTTGGCACAATACCTTCAAAAGCAGTGGTGACTTCAGTCTTGCAGTTTCAGGCATTGCCGGCTTCTCAGGACCATGATAGCGAGTAATGACAGGCTCATAGTCAATAGGCAATGCCATATCTTCCTTTCTAATTCGCGTGATCAGAGCTCTGATGTCAGAGGAGTTAACAGATCCATTGTCAGTTGTTCCTGTCTGTGCTACAAGCATTGCTAGGGAGTGTGTTGACTGCTTTCCATTTTGTGATGAAATATTTGCATCAAAGTTGTCAACAACAACTTGAGTGAAACGTGTATCACCATTGATGATCCCTGATAATTCACAATCATGTGCAGCAGCGTGGGCAGCTGATTTCTTGAACCTGAGAACTTCATCATGGGAACA
The DNA here is from genome assembly GCF_022045235.1 of Haliotis cracherodii. Taxonomy (NCBI): domain Eukaryota; kingdom Metazoa; phylum Mollusca; class Gastropoda; order Lepetellida; family Haliotidae; genus Haliotis; species Haliotis cracherodii. The sequence goes on from NW_027266279.1 coordinate 2,053,301, forward strand.
AACTACTTGAAAGTTGTGCATTAACTGGATCATACCTTTGGAATGGCGCAACTTCATGCCAAGTCCAATCTGTAAGTCGGTAGGGGTGTGCTTCAAGATTCCAGTTACCATATTACCCATCAATAGAGCTGAAGGGGTGTGATCAAGGTTTGATGATAAGGAGGCAAAGAGTTCCATTAAGGTTTTGCTAGTTGCCTGCTCTGCATCTGATAATGTGAGTCGTGTTTTATAATGCCCTCTGTCTGTTGCAATTTGTTTGGTCTCCTGCTTAATCTGCTTTGACAACTTGGTAATAGAATTTTGAAGATCATCATCTTCATCTGGTGCCAATCGTAGAACAGAGGAAGCTGCTGTTTGAAATGCAATAACATTGGCATATCCAGGAGAGGACAACACTAGGAGTTCTCGACTGAATTGCTGGGCTAGTTTCTGAATCAAAGTTTTTCGACACATTTTGCTACCTCCATTGTCTGCATATAGTTTATGCAACTCTACTGAGTTCCAAATACGTGTTTCATCTGACACAACAGAATCAACAAGTTTCTTGTATGGTTCATCAAGGTCATCTCCAGAAAACAGAGAAGAATACTTTGCTTTAGCCACTGCCCTTTGTCCCATAAATCTACAACGACAGTCAACGTGATACATTGCATCGGCAGCATGTAGATCACTCACAGCTCCTTCAATCCGTATCCTTACTTCAGAAGCCCACTCATCATGTCTTTCGTCGCATGTATCACTGATAACCTCCTTGAGAGACTTTTTTTCTGATTTGTATTCCAACTGGCGAAATAAATATGCTGGCCTCCATCGATTTGGATGCTTTTTATCCTTTATCAAAGTGCAGTCCTCTCCACAAAATACACAATGTTGGAGAAAGTCAAACTCAGAACTGTAAGATCGACGAGCACGCTTTACATTTTGTTCATTCAATTCAGTACCAACAGACCGTTTTGTAACTCTCTTTAAATGGATTTTTGATGTATATGTTGACACACAACCTCTATGACACTGTACTTGGACACTGGCATCATTGTCCAAGTTCCTTTGTAGCTCTAAATGCTTTCCATCCGCATAGTGTTTGCTGTAGCTGATAATAGTCTGTATTCTCTTAGGTCCTGCAGTAGAAAGTTTCTCTGACTTGCCCTTACATCCATATTTCCACTCAAAATAGCAACTCATTGCTACTAAATATACACGTCCATCTGTAAAAGTGGAAAAATGTGTATAAATTTAAAATTTGTGCATTTCTGACCCATTTGACAACAGAAAATATGTACCTTACATTTCATTTCGAAAAAATGACTGCTCCCCAAAATATAGTAATATGAGAGTTGTCTCCCTTGAATAGCAGACGACTCATTATGACTATGTGTAAAGCAATATGTACTTCAATCAGATGCTCTACTTGCATTTAACACACTTTATATAATTCTTTGTGAAGTCATACAGCATTTCATATACTTTTAATAAATTGAATTGAAGAAAACTGTGAAAAATACTTACAAAATTGGTCCCACTGCTGAGATGTCAAGTTCAAGCTTGGAGGCAGCCATTGAAAGGGACCAGTCATTAATTGTTCCATTCTTTTTTCCCAAAAAATTGGCCCAATCTTTTTTTGTCCAGTTTGTTTTGGCATGAATTTCTTAAAAGTATTTAACACAATTTAACATAATCATGTGTATAACAGACATATAGGTTTTGCTTTATTTGCACCTCTTTTGAGGTAACTATTATTTTTATTTATCTTTATTGTTTTTTTTATAATTTGATTTCAAAATGCAGTGGGAATTTATCTTATTTTGTAACTATAGAACATTAACAATCGTTAGAAAATCCACAAGCATCCCAGTTGACACTGAATAATATAATAACAAATGTATATATAACGATATATACTGATTTGGGGGTTTTCATAGACAATATTGCCTATTATTTTGATTAATTACATTTCCAAATGAAACTATTTCATTAAGAATAACATATTCTAATATGTTGAAGGCAAAACAATAGTGATATGCACCAAAAGTAGTCCCATATTCCATACAATTAGCACGGAAGAGATATTTTCATGTTTTAGCGGCCATCTTGGCGGCCATCTTGAATATTATAAAATGCCCAAAGATGACAGAGTGTCATCAGTCAATTTCATAACCTAGAATGTGTACTTAAACAAATCCAGCAATAAAAAAAACTTTATACCCCAATTCTTGGATTTTGTCCTCTCTGCCGGACTACCTTGGCTTATTCAACGACATTGCGTGTGGAGATGATAGATCACTGAGAGGAGCTTAAGCACACTCGATGACCACAGTAACCTTGTTGCTGGGCTGACGTCACATGGCATTGTTTCGCCGAAGGATCTTGCAACAAAATTCCACAAATTACGTCATCGGGTATTGTGACGTGATTGTAAACTTTGAGGTGCAAGGCCCCGTTCCACAAGGCGATCGTGCTGTAGCGCAACGACAGTCGTTGGTCTAAGTTTAAGTATGTGAGTTGCGATAACCTTAACGCTACGATAATTTTGTGGAACGGACGCCTGAATTCTAAAGATAGACCGTTGTATGGTATTAAATTCATACGTTTCAACTTTTGACGTGTTTGAAGTATTATTCTGTTAAACTCAATTGTATTATGCCGTGGATCGTGTAGGTGTCAGCCTATTCACACTCGACAGCATAATTCTAAAAACGTTTTAAATGGCAAGTAATAAATAAAATACTAAACTCGCTACCGTGTAAAACCAATTTTATGAAACTCGTGAATAGTTGTGGTATCTAACTCGCTTTCGCTCGTCAAATACCACAACTATTCACTCGTTTCATAAAATTGGTATTACACGGGAGCTCGTTTAGTATTCTATATATATACCATTGCGTGTCAGCTGAATGTAGGAAGAATCCCAAAGTGTCTCATTTTATGGTGAAACCCAAGAGCACGCGTATGGTGCGGACAAACCTGAAAACACAATCGGGGCGATCACAGGTTTCTGTCATGCCTGAGGGATGCAACTCCTTACAGCGAATTGCGGCGCCACGGACGAATGGAACTGTGGCACCTACTGGCTCAAGAACCCATGGTCAAAGATTGCTCATAGTTCACCTGGCGCGATGTGCTCAAGAACCCATGGTCAAAGATTGCTCATAGTTCACCTGGCGCGATGTGCTCAAGAACCCATGGTCAAAGATTGCTCATAGTTCACCTGGCGCGACGTGCTCAAGAACCCATGGTCAAAGATTGCTCATAGCTCACCTGGCGCGACGTTCCATGGAGATGGCAGGACATCAGTTTGGTATTCCGTCTGGAAAAGTGGATAAGATGCAAGTCTCGTCGTTTAATATCAAAGGCCTCGAATCGCCGTCATCTCGTTCTTATATGAACACAACGAGCCTTCTAGAAACTGTCCCGTCAAGAAACATCTGGAACGATCAATTTCTTTGTTTGTTTGTTGTTTAACGCCGCACTGAGCTATATGACGGCAGTCCGTAAATAATCGAGTCTGGACCAGACAATCCAGTGACATGAGCATCGATCCACGCAACTGGGATACGATGACATGCATCAATCAATTCAGCGAGCCTAACCATCCGATCCTGTTAGTCGCCTCTTACGACAAGCATAGTCGCCTTTTACGGCAAGCATGGGTTGCAGAAGACCTATTCTACCCCGGATCTTCACGGGTCCCAATCTGTCCTGTTTATCAAGACTGTAAACAACAAAGGGAGGTCACACTAACTTACGAGCGTCCGTTGGCGTACACAGACAGCTAAAAGAAAAAAACGTAGCCACAAAGCTCGATATTCTGTGAGCGTCTCTGGCCACTGCCACATAAACCCTTGACCCATAACGTCGTTTGGGGACCCAATCAAATGACACGACCCTTTAAATAGCCGACCAGTCAATTTGTGCAAGGGAATGCGACTTAATGGAGCAGGTGACGTCTCTCTCCAAAGAAATCTATGAGTCCAGGCTATTTATCACAAACCAATGGAGAATACACTGGGAAATCGAGAAGAGTAGCTAGCTATTGTCAATTGTGTATCTTTGGCAATAATGATTAAAACGTTGAAGAGTCTGTCTGGGTCATTTGCATAAGGAAGCAATCTTCCTTTTCATTATACGTCAGCTGGGCCTCATAGGCAATTTAAAGTACATCTGATGGATTGCTTGAGCTGTGTTGAATAAACAGTGAAAATCTGTTTTTCCGGACTTTCTCTTGTGAAATGGTCCAGATTAACAAATAATGGGTAAACACTGATATTGACTGGATACTGTGCCTTTAATACAAGTATTTGGTTGATACTGGTTAAATCAAATAAATATTTTGTTCATGCCAATTATTTTTTTTGTTCCTGTCAATAACCGAGTCTGACCAAACAATGAGCAATGATCCAAGCCGACTGATCAGGCTGTTACCAATTACCAAGTCACCAAACCTGACAACCCGGTCAAGTAGCAAGCATCAGGACCAGTTCTGATCCTGAATTATCCCCGGCTCCCAATTCACTCGCCTCCTTCGACCAGCAATGAGGTGCTGGGGACACTCTCTCCGCGGACCCTCGGGGCATCAAACCGATAAAAGTCTACTCCTCGCATCACTTTGGGCGCCAGGAATGGGCTTCAGACAGTGCATCCAAATGTTTAGTCAAACCCGGGTCTTCAGCGCGGCGACCGAACGCTTTAATCTATTCACCGTCCCCATTGAATCAAAGACATCATGTCCAGAAATGTCCAGACTAATCAGTGATAACTGATAGAACCCTATTCCCAAAGTCGCCTGTCTCAGTGATGTGTGCACATTCAGGCACACTGTATCGTAGCCAAATTTAACAAAGTGAAAGTGAAACACCGGTTGATACGGACAGTTGCTTTTCCAATGAATTCGTCACGTTCGTCTACGAACTTACTAATTAATAAATCATAGTAAGGTCTATTTGTTACTTATTTGTAAGCGTTTTAAAGGGGATATTTTGGGAGAACAGTCTGCTTACACTGTAGTAAAATGTTTCATCTTCTATTTACAAAAAACAGGTGACTCTATGGCGCGTAGTAACGGCTGCGCATTCTCCGCCCGAGACCGCGACCTCGACACCCAATACTTCAGCTGCGCCCAATCATTCAAAGGAGGCTGGTGGTACTGCGCATGTCACGATGCAAACCTGAACGGGGAATACAACAACACAAAGTACGCAGAGGGCATCAACTGGAACACCTGGCATGGCTATTACTACTCTCTGAAAAACACAGAGATGAGAATACGACCGTGCTGTTAATACTGTGTGCACCACAGACATTCATGACCAACTCGTGCCGTCCGGGGACAAGCCTATTGGACCTTTTGACGGTTAAGGAAAGTCTGATGCCGTCAGGGGACAAGACTATTGGGCCTTCTTGAAGGTTAAGGAAAGTCTGATGCCGTCCGGGGACAAGCCTATTGGCCCTTCTTGAAGGTTAAGAAAGATCTGATGCATATTCATATCCCGTCAGGTTTTTCTGTTTAAAAAATATAATTTGTTCCTGGTGATGTTACGAAAAATAATGTATTGTGTTTTTTTCCAGCAATTGTTTGCCTCCTCATGTTAGAGAATCGTTGAATAAAAAAAATATTCTCCTCAAACAAAAATTCCGATACCACAAAAATATTCGGTCAATGTATGCCTAGAAAACGTATCTTGCTATTGTGGTCTGTTTCAGGAAGTAGTGGATGTCGATGTATGAATATCCTGTGATTTTGCCAAAGAGACGTTAAATTTAACAAAAGCCAAGGGGCGGTATGTTTTGTTCAGTTACAAGACTCTTGCCTTATAATTATCATAATTGTAAACGACTTTAGTTATCAAAACATGGATGTGGGTTTTGCACTTGAATACAGTTTCATAGGCTGCGAAAATCAGCAACTTTCTTTCATGTTTATTCAGTGTAGGAATGAGAATTTGTAATTTGCCTTTATGGATGCACACTCTTCACATTTGAGAATATGATAGGCACGTTATTGATATGTTTCATACGACATGTACACATCGTTTTTCGTTTAGTTGTTGAACGCTGCGATCAGCAATAATCCGGCTATTTGTAGCCTGTAGAATGGTTCTACCCGCTGCACACCACTGTGGTATACATCAGGAAAACCATTTCCTTACAATCAGGATGATCTTAGTAAATTAAAAACCTTTGTAGATTAAAACTTGATTGGAACCAAACACAGCAACTGTTGGCCTTGAACATATCTTTGTATGACGTGTTAAATGACTCGCTTAATCAAAAGAAACAAGACCGACTTTTAAACTTGAGGCAGAATGCCATACTTTGCAGCATATTTTTAGAGGTTGAACGTCAATTGTATTGTGTCCCTTTTGAATTATTTCGTTAAACTGCCGTATTTGCGAAATAAAGTTAATACGCTTTGCGTTGTTGTGTGTTTAAACATGACATTATGATGGTTGTTTGGATAACGACCGGTCACGGGGATATTAGGTCATATCTCATAATTACACCCTTCACAACACAGGCAATTGCAATCGATAAAAAGTACGCGGAGACTTCTGTAAGTATTTCAGGGCCATTTGCTAGATTTAAAGATGTTTTTGCCTTGTTCACAACTAACATGTGCAGCGACGCGTCTCAAACTATTTTCCATTAAGATTTTCCAGAATTAGTGATATTTTCCAGCGGGTTGTTTCGGAGAACATATTTGTGAATGAGTGTTTCTATTAGGGTAATAATTGTCTAATTTTACTTAATTCATTATTGCATGAGGTGTATTGCAGTTTAGGGTGTCTTCGTCCTGGTCAGGGTATTGTCTATGGCCAAATCATTCGATTTAGCTCTTCACGCCAAAGGCCCGGGTTCGATTCTCCACATAGGTACTATTTTCTTCTCGTGATTAAAACCTTACTCATTCACTCTTCTAGGTAATTCGAGGTGTTCACAGATAAACAGAGAGGGGATCTCAGGTTAAACAGCTGCCCTTTATCGAAGGGAGGCTACTCTAACCCTAGTCTATGAGCCGTCACATTTGTTAAGAGTCTTCCTTGTCCTGTCATAACGTTATGAAGTGCTGTCAGATGTACACACAGCGACAAAACGAAACAAGTTAACAATTCGCACATATTTCGGCCAAATCCATCTTTATTAACTGGGGGAAAAGTTTCAAGCCGCTCAGGTCTAGGCTTACAAGCAAAGATATTGAAATTGATCCTGCTTGGCTAGTGTCCTCCAAAGTTGCCCAAACTTGTAAATTGCCCCACCTACGTCACAGTTAGACATTGATTTTCAGCACACTAGACTATTGTTTTGATAATGATAGCAATTATTCCAGTACTTGGTCCAGATTCCCGATGATAAATTCTGATTCCATCACCTTTTACCGTTGGCTTTATCCTGCCGAGAGACCTACCCAATATATGATAAAAAGAAGTAACCGCTTATCATTAGGACGTTCGCTTTGTGTTAACTGTGGTGTTGTGTAGCACTCATTCCATGTTGAACTTGGTTGGAAAACAGGCACTTTCTCTGTAGAATATAAAGGTCATCTGCTTGATAAATTCAGATATTGCTCATTTTAAGCAAGAGATAGATATAAACCAAGGTTTTTCCCACCACTTTTTCAAGGGCGTCGACCCATGTGTAACACATCATGTTGTCACGGCCTTGCCCGGACGTATTCCAAAGCAGCACATCCCATTGGCACAGCGTTGCAAAGTCGTCGCACCAAAGTGACATCCCTTTCTAACAGTGGTGCAAGGACGTCCAATCCAAATTGACTCATTACATTTTAAATGGCTGAAGGGACAGGGCTGTTTGTCCCAACGCCACTCTTTTCGCACTTTATGGGGATGGGCACTTTCACGGGGATGCCGATTCAAGGAATAGCACAACGCCACACTAAACTTGCAAAACGAAATGTGTGATCTGAAGGAAACTTATTGAAATCACAAATTTCTGCTTAAAGTAATGACCTGATACTTTGAAGTTTGAAGTTAGAGTTTGCTGGTTTGTGGAAATATCTCCTCATACCGATAGAAATGTATACGAGCCTGGTAGATGCTGCTTCCAGACTTGAGGATATTAAAACATATCATCTCAGACTCCGATTCATCGTCCCAGAATTCCACGGCCAAGATGTCGGTCACCTCACTCTCACCCCTGTGTAGGAAGGAGGCCGATTTGAGGAGGAGTGACTCAGTGTTTAAATTACACTGTATCTTATTCCTTATCAAATGATCATCCAGAGCATCAATACAGTACTGTAAATACAGGACGGTGTTTACGTGTTGGTTAATGTCGATATCCCGACTTGTGACTGTTAACATGTAGGGAATGGAGTTAACTCCCCTGCACGTCTTGGTAGGAGTTGTCTCCAGCTGCTTGAAGATAACCCCAGCATCCTTGTTGTAAAATGGACCGAATTTTTCACGAAACCAATCTGGCAACGGACTCGTTTTTCTGTTGGACTTTGAAACTACAACGACGTTATTCCTCAGACTTGCTGTCACTTGTGGGTATCCGGGTACCCTCAGGATTGATTCCAAAACAAAGGACGATGTTCCGAAAGAAACAAGTCTTGTTTGAACCTCAGATGGATATTTTGGGAGCCTTGGGTTGTACATGTTAGACGAAACATTCAGTTGTCCACTGATAACGAAAGCTAGTTTGTCAGTGTATAATTTATCAAGGGCCATGAACGATGGAGGATTGCTTGTTTCAAGAAACAGAAACATTCTGCCTTGAAGTAGGGCGCCAAACACTCCCATGGGGGTGACTAAGCCTGCAAGTAAAATCACAGTTCATTGGAGACATAAATTCATTTTGGTTGGAACTAACCACTGGCAGTTATTTGTTAACATGAATATGTATGCATAAAATTAGAGTCAGTGATACAAGTGTTTAAGCATTTTCATCATGTATTGACAAGGTTCTAAATCGAAAGATCGCGGTAATAGTTCGTTAAAGAAGTTGTTATCCATAAATCGTGTCTACTTTTTCATCCGTCAACTTCTGAATTAAAGCGAAAAAAACCTTTCCATATTCATAAGAACTCTCTGCTAAAACAGAGTCGATTGTATGATTCCAACAATCTCATGAACTCATGTTTAAAGTGATGATACCTGATTGTGATGATACCAGATGTTCGCGAAAAGGTAAGCATATCCTGCCCCACCAAAATGCCAAACAAACAATTCAAATTCAAGTAATTTCAACTGGCACACGTTACAAAGATCCCGTCAGGAGACGGGTTAGAATTAGTCGATGGCAACCAATGCTGGTCTATAGAGCCGACTAAATGGATCGGATGGACCAGCTTGGTGTCCTGGTTGTGGCGCATCATCGTACTCCAGAGCCTTTGCTTGTGATATCATGACTGGATTTTCTGGTATGGAGTTCGATGTTAAGGGTCTGTTCATTTGATATTTGGTATTGAGACCATATATTTTTTCAGGTACAGCTGCAAAACCAGATATTTGTTTAATTAAGACTATGAGCCAAAACATTTTTTTTGGAACAACACATGGCAACGTTGTATTTTTTGTGGCAAACCCAACTTCATCCTCATTGAATATCGCCCCTAAACAAGAAACAATCTTACTTGTTCGCAGACTGAGTCCACTTGATAGTCCTGCCGGGAATGTCACTGAACCTGTTGTCTCAGTCTTGGCTGCCTTTGTCTCCAGAATCTGGGTCATCTTCCTGTTGAAAACGTGAAAACCCAGACTTTCGTGAAACGAAAAAGATGGACACGTTATTCATCAAATACATGTAATACGCCCCCAATACATACCGCGTCACTTTAAATCATTTTCTTGCCCTTCAAATATTCTTGTGAAATTCCTGCGTCATATGAAACAGATACTGCTATTCATAAAATGGACACAAACGGCATTGACATTGTATTAAAGAGCCGAGTTCAATGTGTCCCCAGTTGTCTTTATTCGTATTCTTTGTGGGGAAAAATTATAAAGTATTCCTCCCTCACCACTTTTGCCTGTCATTAAAAATATTAAGAAAGTCCCACCTCCCTTCTAAAACATGTGCCCAAGAAACAATTATTTTTTATGCAGCCCGAGTGACCAGTCACAATGATGTCACGATCAGAAGGCCAAACACTTTACCCAAACACCGTTAATTACCCAAACAAAAAATATCATAAGCACCGTTTTTAGCATTCTTTACGGATGCACTTTTAAGCAGCCGTACAAAAATGGTGGCATCGGTCACCGTCGTGTCATTCCGGTTAATTGCCGAAAAAAGAGCACCCATTATTAATAACAAACCCTTTCCGTTTCGGGACAACCTCGCCCCATTCCATAATGGGCACGCCAGAAACCTAAGATTGTGGGTTCGAATCACGGTTCACCCCTATTATGTTTCTGGGTTTTCTAAGCACCATACCCGTGCTCGTGGTAAACGTCCGAGACCTGCATCACTTCGGGCTTTCCTCCCACACTAAGCTGACACGCCGTGATATAACTGGAATACTGTTAAAAGCGGCGTAAAACCCAACTCACTCACTCACTGTGAGTGGAGGAAACGGGGCAATTTGTCCCAAGGGAAACAATAAACATGCAGGCTTCGTGGACTCACATTTTTTGCGCGGTAACTGTTGATCTGTGTTTAATCATTGTTAGTCTTTTATATACCAAGATACTCATTTTTTAAAGTTTTTTATAAGAAATATATTCAAAAGATATACTTGAATACAACAACTGTTTGGGTCAGGCGATAAACCCGTCCCAACATTATGTATGAGGCACGTAATTTAATACGGCTTGCCCTTGGAACTTGCGGAAATTACCGAAGTTATCCATGTAGTGTACGAGATTAGCCGAAGTTACAGTTGCCTAATGTCGATGGTTTAAATGTACACACACGCGACAACTGTCTGCGAGGCAGTGACCTCAGGCTGAAATAGGAACAATCAGCGGCCTGCCATATTATAGGTGAGGTGACGCTCTACCACTAGACCACGGAGGCGGTCTTGCCATATCATAAATAGACTACGTGACACCGGTCATAGACAGCACTCTCTGCCTTTCGCTTAAAGTATTCTCGATTAGGGCTGGTGTGTTGGTAAACTATGACCCGTCGCGCATTAGTACTGAGATTCTCAGCTAACATTCGCTTCTGTGGCGTGTTGATCACAGCTTACGACAGAAAGGAAGCAAAGGTAAGTTGATAAATCCACGCGACAAAATTTGTAGTTTCTGAATATGCCACATTCGGCAGTAATTGCTCATATGCATCAAGGACACACACGATTAAGAAGCCCTGGTACTCTTTGTACAGGCATTGCTTACTCACTCACTCACTCACTCACAACGTAATGAACACGTGAAGATCCGGGGTAGAATAGGTCTTCAGCATGAAGTCTGAACTCTGAAGTCGGAGATGTTTCCAGCTCGGCCACTTCATCTGTAATCAGCACATGGACTTCGTGCCCACGTCCAAAACCAATTTTGGACTTACTCTGCCAATGATTGCTACAGCTGAATCAAAAAGTGTTCTGCTCAAAGCTCCTCTGCAGATTGTTGAAGACCTAATGGCTGCCAGCAACCAGCATTTGGATTATTCATTTAATCCGGACGCCACAATGGACTAACTTATGCCTCTGATTGGTATAGACTTCAAATATGGCCGTACACGGGGTGTCATCTCCACCGATATTACATGCAGATTGTAATTCTGAACTTTGAAGTTTGCATGATACTCTTAAGATTTGTTACCATAAAGTTCCAACTTTTGCATTGGCATATTGTTTGCATAATACTCTTTATATACTCCATTTCTGTCTTTTGTTCTCACTGGGATGACCATATAAAAACTTTGTTAAATCTATCTGCCCTTTTTACATGGCCGACTTGTTGAAATTATTCCTGTTGTCGTACTTTATTGGTGCTTGACACACATTGTTACTTAAAGTTGATTGTTACATTTTGGTGCGTCGCTTACATATAATTGTTTCTTATTGGGTGGGTCACCGTCACCACCTAACTTGCGATAGAGGATAGCATACAAGACATGTCTTATTGTATGTACAGCCTTTATTATGCGTTAGAGAAGAAACCTCCATCAACCGAGTATATGGTTGGAACCTGTCACCAAACATTCTTCTGATAGACTTGGAGAAAGCTACGCACAAAGCCATCGAAACTGTGTTCCCAAACTCACAAGTGCGATGGTGCTTCTTTCATTTAACCCAGTGATGTAGCGACATGTCCAAATACTAGGTCTCATGGGAAATACAAAGACTTTCATCGATTTGTGCAGCTGCACTGCCTTTGGTTCAATCTCAAGAGGAAGAGGATGTCTGAGTGAGCTGGACTGCAGATAGTCCTCCTGGGGATTCAGTTGGCCAGTTGAAGATGGTGTCACAGAGTCGTGGACCGAGGGCCCAAACTCGTAGAAACAGGACGTATGGAACCACCACACCAACGGGGAACGTCGGACCAATAATAACCTCGAGGTTATCACAGACTAACAGCATTTCCGGAAAGTGGAACATCTTCGAGCATGTGTCTGTTATCAAGAGAGAGCAGTCGCAGTTGAAGCCAGGATGGATCAGGTGTTTGGTCACCGTCGTCATCCACCAAGGAAGAAGAAGTTCAGGGACGATCGAAGATCTGAAAACTCAGTTCCGACAGCAAAACCTAACAAATCTGGACTTCCTCTACTCGCAAAGTGCACATGGACACTCTCATAAACTGTATAATGAGGGTAAACTTTATAATACAATACGAAACAGTTTAATGTGTTTAAACTATATAAGTGATAGCATTTATTTATACATTTGTTACATGAATTTCATTTAGTGCTTGTCACTAAAGGGGTTTATTGAAACCATAATGCACCTCTTTGTTACATCATTTCCTCTTCCAATATCCCGCCAATTACGTCATAACTCTACTTCCTATGATGTCATCAAACTTTCTTTCACGTCGTGACCATCGTCCGTTAATTCTGTCAAAACTTTCTGTACCCAGTATTTGTACAGAAATTCTCTACTTTTGTTACATCAATTCTATTAAACGGTGGCAATATATATGTATCTGTCTTGTTTCCTTACCCAGCATTGAACTGTCGGAAGTACCTGGTGCAATGATCCGCAACTGACACTGCACTGTTGAAAATATTTGAGTGCATAACCCATGACCAGCACCGACTGTCGATATACAAAACTAACTCAATTTTAGATTTAGATTTACCAATCTGATCCGTATGGGCTTTCATAGTTCATGACATGGCATGTCGCTTGGAGCGTCAATCAGCAATCTTTGTCGGACACCCACACTACACGGACAGGTCAAGCTGTGGCTCTGAATTATTTAACAGTACTTTTATTGTGTGACACCAGTGCGCCAACTGTGCTAGACGATAAGGTTTTACTTTAACGATTCGACTTTTAACTTTATATTTCTTTATGCTTATAAATTATGTAAATCTGTGTGTACATTTTGTAAACGTATATATACGCAAAAGTACGCTCGGGTATCTGCACCAGAGTGGTCATGGCTAACAATGAACTACAAACTAATAATGGTAAAAGAATTTGCAAAACAAAACATTGGAGTGGATTTTGCATTCAAACAGACGAGGTACAAACAAGCCGTTTTCTGCGGCTTTTCCCATCTGACAAGGTGTCCTGTGCTGTTGACTGCAAGCGTGGAAGTTTACATCACGTGACGGTCATGTGCTAGCGAAGTCGATGGGTCAAATGAAAGTCCTTAGCTGGGCCCCGTCTCTAATATCACAATATACAAGTTGACGACGCGCATGGGGAGCCGGGAACTAGCTTAATGAAGTCCCGGCTTTCAATGTCCACGCGTCACCTTAGAATGCTGCGAGTGGTGACGAATAAGAAAGGGCTCTTGAATTCATCATTCGTCACCACTCGCCCCTTTCCGTAACCTGCAAGAAGATTGGCTTGTCCCGGAATAACACGAGTTGGTCACGAATGTTGAATTCATAGGTGTCTGCGCGTTCTTCAAAGGAAACCAGTTGTATGTGACGTCACATAAACAACCTGACGCATTACAAAATATTTGTTACAAGGAAACTGATCTGTTAACGTACATTCTATTGAGTAAATGCTTATCATAAGACATTGGGTGTATTTACCTTTCCCCAACTGTTGTTCTGCTCGCCATGATTAGGTCTGGACGCAGTGCTGTATCTCGCTGGGGTTACCTAGACAGGTCCAAAGTTTGCTGTCTGCCGATGACCTAGAAACAAGCCAGAGGGTTGTTGTTGCGTGACTCAGTGAATTTAATCTCGCATCATTGCTCCGTGAGTTAGGTTTCATGCCGCCCCTAACAGGACACAGGACAGTGATGCTGCTCCTGCGGTACATATGGCGTTATCAAGTTAGATATTTTAATTTGTCCGTCTTGTCATTCCATATACATTAAAGGAAATTTTAATTTATGTTATTGATAAAATCCTAAGGTGGTGGCTAAAACAATAAAATATAGACGCATAACAAAGTCCGACTCCACACAGCTTAATACCAAATTCATACTTACACACTCGTGACGGGTCAAGAACTAGCTCTGCTTTATTGTAAATTTGTGTCTGATTCTTTGGCAAGGAGTGATAGCAAAATACAAATAGTATTTTACCGGTATAAATTTATGTCCAAAGAAATTATAATAAAAGTTTGTGCGAACAATATCATACAACTATACATACGAAAACCAAAAAGGGTGGTGTTATCCATACTGATTTGGACTTAGGTAAGTTTGTTTGTTTGTTTGGTGTTAAACGCCGCGCTCAGCAATATTCCAGCTATATATGACGGCGGTCTGTAAATAATCGAGTCTGGACCAGACAATTCAGTGATTGACAACATGAGCATTGATCCACGCAATTGGGATCGATGACATGCATCAACCAAGTCAGTGAGCCTCACCACCCGATCCCGTTAGTCGCATAGTCACCTTTTAAGGCAAGCATGGGCTGCTGAATACCTATTCTACCCCGGATCTTCACGGGCCGATTTAGGTAAGTCGTTATAATTCATGTACTAGAGTATGAAACACACACGCACGTACGCACGCACGCACGCACACGCACAATGTCGAAGTACATGGAATGTTAATTTCGTATGAATTCTCTAGTAACGGGACAAGCTTGTGTTATTTGATACGTGTGTGAGCCATAATTGTTTTTCGTATTTTCATATTGAAAGAAAGGGAGATTTCTATTCAATTGTTGTTCTCCCTCTTGTCATCCAGCCTGCGGCCATGTTTGATGGATTGAATGAAGTGTGGTAATATAATGAGAAAAACGTATTATCGCGGAGAATGTGCGACTCATTAGTTACGATTCTACGTCTGTGATTCACCATGTGGGCGATAAAGTGCCTTCTACGACAGCCCGCGGGCGTATACCTGATGTTAAACAAAAAGAAGGCCATAGCTTAATACATAATAAACATGGACAATTTAAACAGTTTTTATTGAATAACAGAACAGTTTTGTTTATACAATATATCATCTGCCATTGTGACATCTTCATACATCAAAGTAAAAAATAAGTAGTTCAACACTGTGAAAGTACATTATATTGCAATTTATATGTTTTTGGTTTATTACTTAACGTCGCAATTTATAACATCTGAAATCATAGGTATGCGTACACGAAGGACAAAAAACTGGCGTTGTGTTCTTAAAACATAATGAAGACATGTTCAACGCAATGAATATTGCACAATGTATTTGCGTTGTATCCTTCATACATATAAACTATGGTAAACCAAATAAAAACGTTGTTCTTCTGGTTCTATTCCGAACATGACACGGTGGGCAAGTTTATCGTGGATAATGCTAACATCTGATCGCATCACACAATATAAATGATAAGATGTTTTATTTTTAGACCTCTCTTGTTCACGTTTCTTGCCTGTACAAAGAATCATAATTAATAATCCAAGACAATTTTAGCCAGCTGGGATTTTATCAAAAAATTCTACTTAGGCTTATGATTACGTGTGTGTGTGTTTGTGTGTGTGTGTGTGTGTGTGTGTGTGTGAGGAGTGGGGGGGGGGGGGGGGGGGGGGGGGGGGGGGGGGGGCGGGGGGATATTGTCAGCCACAAACATTACATTGTTGCAAGGTGAGATTTGTGGGAAAAGAAAAAATATATCGGCTCAAAGATTTTATCCAAAAATATATATGGTTTTGCGGCTGTAGTTGAATTAAATATCACACCACCACCTCCCCCCTTCCCGGTCCCTTAAGATGAATGGTTGTTTTTGTGGCCCCACATATTGATATTACATATTGAATATATATTACATATAAGGCATCATGAACATTAGATATGAATCATGACACTAACATCTTGTGTCTCAGAAATGAAGAACAATGACAGACAAAACAGTAAATATCTCAATAAAATATATTAATAGAGCCCAGAGACTCTCTTCATTTGCAGAAACTGCAGGAACACAGATTTGACAGCTGTTATAGACTTGCATGGGCTGTATTCGATACATTTGAAAAAAAAAATGAAATACAAATGAAACACGAGTATTGGAGTGAGTGAGTTGGGTTTAACACCGCTTTAACAGTATTCCAGTTATATCACGGCATGTCAGCTTAAAGTGGGAGGAAAGCCCGAAGTGATGCAGGTCTCAATCCACTAGCACGGGTATGGTGCTGACAAACCTAGAAACATTATCGGGGCGAACGGGGATTCGAACCAACGATCATAGGTCTCTTGCGCGCCCAAGGGACGCAACTCTGCATAGTGAATCGCGGCGCCTTTAGACGACTGGGCCACCCGTGCCCCCTCATAAGTACTGGAAGTTTGTCTGCGACACAACCGAAGTTCAGTGATCATGTACCAGAGCCCATACTACAACACCCAGTAGTAAACGCTGACAGCCATGAGGATAGCAAACACAGACAGCGTGATCATTCTCCTCCTCAAAAAAGCTTCATCATTTCCAAAATCAATAACTTGCGGATGAACTGTTTTCAGAAAGTCCAGTCGGAATTTGGGAGCTTCCATGACCTTGCTGTCATCCATTGATTCTGGATAGGGAAGGACTCCGGCCAGTTGTTTGGCTTCTTTCGTTCTGGCCGATGGGGGGTGTTCTGTTAGAGGGTTTGGATCTTCGGGGGCATAAGGGGGAAGTTTTTCCGCAAACAGTCCTAGCCCATTGCTCGGCCAATGGGTTGTCATGCGCAGTTCCTCATATGCCATTTGCTTGGTTTGCAGGGATTCCTTGTCAGCCCATTTGGCGGGAGTCATGCAGACGAATACTACATAGCGCCACCTGCCGGGGTTCTTCCTTCCTTTGATAACACGAGAATTGGCATGGACGAGACGAGAGTCCCACAAAATCATCCCGCCTTTCGGAGCAGTCACTCTGGTTCTCTTGAGCCCTCGCTCCTCGGTGAAAAATTCGATATCCTCATCTCGAAGGTTCTTAAAGCGCCATGTTGGATTGTCCTTCCTTTTCATAATACCGTAGTCGCTCTCCTCGTAGTACCGATCATGATATTCGTGAGTACCTTCAATCGCCTCGAACGCCCAGTCATCCTCATCGGCCGTCTCGAGATACACAGCACCTTGATAGGCATGTAGCCCCTCCCTCTCCGGCCCTTGATCTATGTGCAGCCAGTGCCGCCCCGGGGACTGGAAATCCTCCTCTCCATCCTCTGGGGGACGCCCAATAGCTATGGCATCCATGCTGCTCAGAAGTTTCTCCGTACCCCACACCTCCTCAAAGACCTTCTTGGCCTTTAGCCTCACGGCCCAGGTCGGTTCCATGTGTCCGACTTTGTACCTCTGAATTAGGGATTTGATCGAGTGGGGCCAAGTGCCCTTGAATGTTTCCAGCCAATCAGAGTACATTCCTCGATATCTATCTGCATCTTCATTGGTTAATACGTTCTCAACAACAGTATAACCCTTGACCCTCAGGTCCTCCATGTGTTTTTCGGTGAACATCTCCAGTGGCCTGGAAGAAACAAGGACATAACTGCAGTAATAATTGTGTCAAAGAACGATGATAATCGTAGATTTGAACGATTTGAAAAATTAAATTATCAGCAAGCTATTTCAGATCTTATCCACATCCTGGCATCTTCATGTCTTTAAAAAGTGGCATGCAAAAGTTATGTTTAAATTGACATTTCGATGCTTGTCGTAAAAGGCGACTACGCGTGTCGTAAGAGGCGACTAACGGTATCGGGTGGTATGGGTCGCTGACTTGGTTAATGCATGTTATCGTATCGTGATGCGTGGACCGATGCTCCAAGGTAACACAAACATAGCCTACTTCATGTAACCTCAAGGTAATTGTTTTATGATGCATGTACACTACAGTTATATGTGTCACTTGCAACTATACCCTTGAAGATCCGGGATAGAATAGGTCTTCAGCAACTCATGCTTGTCGTAAACGGCTACTATGCTTATCGTAAGAGGCGACTAACGGGATCGGGTGGTCAGGCTCGCTGACTTGGTTGACGCATGTCGTCGATCCCAATTGCGTGGATCGATGCTCATGATGTCAATCACTGGACTGTCTGGTCCAGATTCTATTATTTACAGACCGCCGTCAGAGAGCTGGAATACAGCTGAATGCGGCGTTAAGGGGGCACTGATCTGAAGCAATTCCCCGGAACTGGTTGTTGCCTTTGTTATATATTTTTTCCCGTGAGTACACGGATGATACAGTAGAAATCTAAACTAGTTCGCGACCTGTGCGGCGCAGTTCGTAAGTGCATTTGTCACTTTTATTGATAGTATAACGGCGTATGGTCACATTGATTAATAAGTCACTTGCTTGGCAATTGTGCGATTTTCGTTGACACTATTTTGACTTGCAACACAAAGTAAATATTTCTCCTGGGTATTGTTTATTTTATCGTGTTTATATTTTTACAGTCAAAATGTGCAAAATTTTCACTTAGGAAATTTATTAAACGCCTAAATATTCAGTTATTTTACAAATTGACTTAAAAATATGTCCACCCGTATTATCATAAAACGAATTCCAAAGATTTTTATGTTTATTATCATCACCAAGAGAGAAAAGTACATTTCTATATTGTTTGGCTTCTAATCCAACCTACATAATAATCTATTGTGATGTTTTAGGACCTTTTGATCGTCTTAATCAGTTTTAGTCATTCTGTTAAAGAAATGGACAGATTGTTCAGTCAAAATGACTGAAATATTTATACATTTTTATAAATTGCCTGAGAGAATCACATTTTACAAATCGACTGTAATATATACACGCTTACAAAAAAAAAAGACTTGTGAAAACAACGTCTATCGCGCATCGAAGAATTTCCCAACCAAGACGTAGAGGAACAAGAATGAATCTGTTCAATGCTACAGCAAATGAAGGAAAAAAAGACAAATATCATAATTATAACCTGCCAAATTTATGTGTATAATTTTAGGCAGCTTCCTTGTTCGAGGAATGTATCCGTGAATATCCACACAAAGGAACAATACCCCACACGTCTGCAGCTGTACAAAGAAATTTATTCGATCTCACGTGTCTCTGTAACAATCAAATATTTTAAAATATATATATCGTTTCGGGATATTATAACCCGTGTTCGTTTCTCAACTGATCACTTAGATTGTTTCAGGTGTTTCACATAGGTGTCAAGTTTCAAAAGTCGACTGAGAAAGCCCACGTGAGAACTATTTTCATAACGTTCACGGTTCCTAAAAAAAATCCATTGAGTTAGATAACAATGAGCAATCAATCAACGTATTATCGGTTAACCCTTTAAATAAAGTACAAATGTATGTTGTTTTTACATCGGCACTTCACGCCACGATATGAGTGTATGTCCTTTGTTTTAGTAAACCTAGACATGTAAACACTCTCTTTTGACATATATCCACTGTGCAAGATAACAGTGATTAATCAATCAACATATTTTCTTTTAATCCTTTGATGACTAGGAACGATCCGTTGATTCACAAAAAAAGTAAATCAACTGATCATTCATCTCTTGCTTGGCTGCCACGTTCATATTACATAACACACATTTCACCTCACTTCAAACCTGTATTTAGATTGAATAATTACCCCAGACACAATAAATGCCAAATGGGAACCTTTGTCAGGTAATCTGAGTGGTGCTACCACTAAATATACCTGTAATAAATTCATTAACTGAGCATCAAGTGAATGACGACAAATACACAATCGAGGGTTATACCAGAAAACGTGGATGACAACAAGGGAGTAGTAATCCGAAAATGCTTTCACTGCATGGATACTTTTTTTTTATGATTAAACTATAACCATCTGGGGTATTTCCAAGTGACGACATCCGATGAGCTCCGCCGTTCTCTTTGTCTGTTTGTTTAGGCTGAAGAAATTAATTAATTTTTCGAAATCTTTATAGATTACGGTTAACCAAACAGTGATCCAAAATGCGTAAAACAAATATTGCCTCCTGTCACGCTCAGTTGCGTTGCGTATCATCCGGGTACTCCCGGGGAAAAAACAATAACAAGGCAACAATCAGTCCCGGGGAATTGCATTAGATCAGTGCCCCTAACAACAAACAAACAAACAAACTCTCTCTCTCTCTCTCTCTCTCTCTCTCTCTCTCCTCAGCGGGAAAGATAAATAACGCTCCTATCGAAGGACATAAGACATACACTTGTGCGGGACATTATCACACATCGATTGCTGATAATAATAAATGTGATATCTCACCTGTTTCCCATGCAGCGGTGTCTCGACAGAAGACAGTTATGGCACTGTCCCAACAACGTAATCGTATTGTTTTATGCGTACTGCACTGCTGTGGCGGATATTCTCGACTACAGACAAGTGTAACCTGGTATATATAGCAAGGGCCGGGGAGTGTCGTCATTATACCTTGTAACCAACAGATAGCTGCCAAGCGGTAGAGAGTGACGTGGTCCAACGCTCACCGTACACACTCCATCGTCGCTCCCGTCAGTGTAACCCACGTGTTTATAACCTTTCACCTGAATACCAATCGATAATTTCATACCCTATGTCAGTGTTTATCTCTGTGTTAATATATATATGATGATAGGTGTTGGGTAGGTATTGGGGTGGAGTATGAGTTTATTGGTGGGGGTGGATATTCGTGACGGTGGGGTGATGGTAGGAGTGAAAGTTGCGGGTAGTGATAGGGTACAGACTGAAGCTTAGGATGTGGGTAAGCGTAGTGTGAGAGTCGGGGTGGGGCAGGGGTCGTATTGGGGGGAGGGTTGTGGGTGGTTGGATGCATTTTGGGCTGGTGTAAGTTTTTAGTAAGGAACTGTTTGATCGATTTAAAAAAAATAAAATTGAAATGTTAAATAATTATATTTATAATGAAGAATTATATGCATGTTCATTCCCATTCTAGTTACAACTGTCTCAATTCAGACTGTGTCGATAAGAAATGTTAGTGATAAATTAATGTCATTATTTTTATTTTTCAAAATTTATATGTCAACATTTTTTGCGTTTTAATCTACGTATGCCTTACACTCATGTACTTGTTAATAAACTATTTTGAGAAAACTAGGACCTCTATATATAAACATTCGTCAGTATATAGATTGCGTCACCTTGCAACACGCCGTTATAATGTTGGTGTGAACGGTGACAAGTTCAGACTTGTTGATATGTATTTACACTTAAAGATACATTATTTTGTTCATTTATCACACTGATTTGTAAAACATAATTACATATATTTGACATATTTCCTCATTGGTATTCTTTTTAAGCAAAGAGTAGACCAGGAAACCATTTTTTAAATTATCAGAGGGTTGTCATTTTGTGAAAAAGAAATGAGAGTGCTCTCCCTTTCGTGCACTTTGCACCCTGTCCAACTTGTTCATATTCAAATTGACGCTCTGTATGTGCACAGGTAGGTCAGTGTGTGAGATTATGCACGGATTTTTACGTTTTACGTGATTCAAAAACATTATCCTCTGTTGTGTCCCTTCATAATATCACTGATTTCATAACTTCTTCGAACGAGAACCAACTACGAGTATGCTACCACGTGTTTTTCTCAGTTTTGTACATGGCAGATATATCAGAAGAAGCGTTCGTAAAATATCGCTATTCCAGTCCGTATAATCATCGATTTGGCATCCTTGTCGTGACAGTAATTGTGGAACATTATTCCAGTTATATCACGGCATGTCAGCTTAAAGTGGGAGGAAAGCCCGAAGTGATGCAGGTCTCACACGTTTACCACTTCGGTGAAACCCACGAGCACGGGTATGGTACTGACAAACCTAGAAACATTATCGGGGCGAACCGGGATTCGAACCCACAGTCATAGGTTTCTGGCGTGCCCAAGGGACGCAACTCTGCCATCCGTGCCCCCTATTGTAGAAGAAACTAGCTTAGAAAACGATATGTCAGTTCAAATGTAGTATCCTTGATTATCTTTAATGTATGATCTACTCGGGAAATATATATAATCCTGGTATCAGATCTATACATGTATATTCCCTCATCCAACAACACATTATTTTTTCTAGACTTTACCTGAAACTATTTTGGCGAACCTCCGGTCAAACTGGACAATCAACGTTTTTTATATTAAATTCATGTTGAGACATTTGTTTGACATATGATAACAAATATAACTATTAACTAGCATACACCAGTAACAACTGATAATGCCACTCAAGAATGCAGGAAGGCCCAGGTTATTGTTGAAACAGCACGTTGAAAAGGGTACGTGTCATACTATTAGGTTTTGTAACTGTACATACATATTTGTACGCTATGAACTCAAAATATAGGTAGGTATTTCTTCGTTTATATTCCGGGGGCACGGGTGGCCCAGTCGTCTAAGGAGCCGCGATTCGCTGTGCAGAGTTGCGTCCTTCGGGCATGCCAGAAACCTATGATTGTTGGTTCGAATCCCGGTTCGCCCCGATAATGTTTCTAGGCTTGTCAACAACATACCCGTGCTCGTGGGTTTCACCGAAGTGGTAAACGTCTGAGACCTGCATCACTTCGGACTCTCCTCCCACATTAAGCCCCCCCCCCCCCCCCCCCCCCCCCGACAAAAATAGTTAACTACGGCCTTGAGAAAAGTAAGTTCCTAAGGTAGATGATAACTAGATTACGAGAAAGGACAGTCATTGAAATGTTCATGTTTCATTCCACAGGAGACTACTGATGTAGATGGTTCTCAAAGTAGGTAGATGCTGCTGACGAGTGACTGCATGAATAAACAAGATGGCGTCAGGCTTCAGATTGTAAGACGACATCACATGTGTGATTAAATTTTAAAATTAATAAAAAGCATATTTGGAAACTTTTGTGATTCAACAAAGACTGATATTTTTCTTGCGGTTTAATTGAAAAGATACGGGCATTGTCAGGTTATAGATTAGTTGCAAGTTATTTCATGGCATCTGATTGGCTAACCAAGCAATTAGTTTTTTCCTTCGTGTTCCCATAAACCTAAAAATATTAGGCTGTGCCCACGAGTGGACTACTGTTTCCTGATTGGCTGGCAGTAAAGTGGGAGGAGTTTGTGCTGCATTATAGGATTTTACTGATTCCACATCTTTATCTTTAGTTTTCTGTTTTAATGATTAAATAAGCAGCTGTCATTGTTGACTTATTTATTTAATATGGATAGCCAGTTGTTTTGTAAGATCTGTGGCATGTACATGGAACTCTTTTCTTAAAGGGAACATTGATTATACAATGAATGGGCTGCTGATTTATTCATGGTATGTACACCACCTGCAATATATTGAAAAATAATAATGTATGTAAACAATCTTTTGTGTTGCAGAATAGGACAGCAGTTGGGTTACACCAGAAAATTCCTGTCACCGTCTTCTGTTCGAGTTCAAATCCCCGGAGGGTTTCCATACGAAGCATTTGATGGGGCTGGTAATTATCTTGTATTATATGGGTATCGGGCTCCTTGGTTGGTGGGACCTTGCTTCTGTTTCTTACTTATGTGAATAATTACTTCACATTTCTCCAGTCTAGTTGCAGATTCTGGGGGCCAAATTTTATTCCCACCAGCATTTGTCTTGTAAACAAGCCATGTTAACATTTTAAGTATTCGTTTTTAAAACCTTGTTCTGTTATTAAATAGTGCCACTTTTGACAAGTCATAAATTTTTATTCAATTTTGCTTTTATTGCTTAATTATGCCTTTTTATTGTCTGGTGCGTTGGTCGTTTTACGGTCGTTTTATGCCAGTGTAGTTTTACATTTCATGTTAACCTGTACTTGTGTCTGTATTTATGTTACCGATATCCTCGAGCCTTTCTTAAATGTAAACCAAACCATCTTAATCTGTTCTTATCTTATCTTATCTTACCTTACCTTACCTTACCTTACCTTACCTTACCTTACCTTACCTTACCTTACCTTACCTTACCTTACCTTACCTTACCTTACCTTACCTTACCTTACCTTACCTTACCTTACCTTACCTTACCTTACCTTACCTTACCTTATCTTATCTTATCTTATCTTATCTTATCTGTTCTTTAACTTATAGAATGCATTTTGAGTAAAAGTTGTGGCAACTCTTATACAATTTTTAATATCCATTAACAATATCCACATCACTAGAATGATGGACGGGAGGGTGAGAGCTGAACACGAGAATAGGAGTTATTTTCCTTAAACAAATCTTTGACAAAGAGGAAAGTGTGTTCATAATTAGCATGATAAAGATCCGCATTGAGTGGCGTACATCCATTTAAACATGTCACCAACAATATAGGAACAAGGGTAATGATTAACACTGTTCATAATATCTGGTTTGTCTGGGCCATGCTTTATTATTTACAGGAAGCTGTCATATAGCCCGAATTGTGGCGACCGTGGCTTTAACAACACTTCACTGTACTTGGAGAGAATTTATCGCAAAGTCTCGCTTTTTGCTTGTTTTAGTTAAAGGGCCACAATGTCCCTTCGGGGATTAAATACTTTTCTGCAACATGGTATGTTTCAGCTCGAATACGCCCATGGTCCGTCCTGCATCTGATAGACTCCGCACGAGTGTACTTCTGTATCCCAACCATCGATGACACAGACAGATCGTTTATTGATTTCCACCTGTTGTGTCAAAACAACCTTCCTTTTATCGTGTCATTGAAACTTGAAATAGCCCCAGCGTTATATGACGTATCAATTCCGAAAGCACCTATCATCGTAGACACGTATTTGTCCAACATCGGCAATTCATCATTGGTCCTCGCGCACAACGTCATGCACCCAGACATAGCACAACCACTCGCAAAATGCTGGATCCAGAACGTCTTCGTTTCCAAGACAACTCGACAACCCGAAAATATTCCTCAGGAATATAAAGAAACATATGGCCAGTTGTGTGAGGATGGGAAACCGTTAATAATAAAGCCCCTTTTAAAACCAGCCAACAGGGATTTGATTTCAACCGTTGATATGAGAGTTTATGGAAGCGATACTGACCCGAATCTGCATACCAACTACATAAACTATCTTCGGTACTGTCTGAATGGTCTTGCGGCTATAGCGCACAGAGAGCTTTCTGCAAATAAACCACCACATGACCTTAATCATTACGTTAAGTCAGCGTCCATGCTCTATCAAAAAGAGAGTTTGGTGGGGGATGAATTGATAGTTGATGTGTGGAAAGATGGAGGAAACAGTCATGCTCTCAATTTTGAAATTTTGAAACAGGATTCGAGGTTGTTTCAATCTAAAATTGAATTGCACACTGATGATATATGTATGTAGGCTAGGTTTGACCTGTATGAATGGTGTGCTATTTCACAGGATGGCACTGTAACTA
The DNA here is from genome assembly GCF_022045235.1 of Haliotis cracherodii. NCBI lineage: Eukaryota > Metazoa > Mollusca > Gastropoda > Lepetellida > Haliotidae > Haliotis > Haliotis cracherodii. The sequence goes on from NW_027266279.1 coordinate 2,079,087, forward strand.
CAACTAATTAATCTGGAAATTAATCTGGAAATTTTAAAGAACAACAGATTTTAATGATTTTTGTACAAGAGCTGTCGGATCAGAATGAATTTAAAAAGAAAATGATATGATGATGTTAAGGAAAGTAATAAAGAAAGTTAGTGTGACTCTTCTATGTCTTCTTTGTTTAATCTGCATCTGTTTTAGTGATTGCTGAGAGTTTTGCCCTTTCATCATTTTACCTGTTATGATTCAATGATAACAATGATAGTTCATATGCCGGGTCCATCATTAGTTTTAAGACCCGTGAAGATCTGTTTTTAATAGGTCTTCAGCAACCAATGCTTGTCGTAAGAGGCAACTGACGGGATCGGGTGGTCAGGCTCCCTGACTTGGTTGATACATGTCATCCATCCCAATTGCGTGGATCGATGCTCATGATATTAATCACTGGATTGTCTGGTCCAGACTCGATTATTTACAGACCGCCGTGATATAGCTGGAATATTGCTGAGTGCGGCGTTAAACAACAACAAAAATCCACAACAAACCATTAGTTTTAGGTGGGTAACAACAAAAACAAATATAGCAGGCTCGATGTTGTGAAATCTCATTTTAAATGCTATCAGTTAGACAGTTACGTATAATAGTATGTGTACCTGGAGGGGCGCGTTCAGATCTGATCGGTTTTCACTGCAATGTACGTGCGTTGCGTGGTATTTCTCATGTGACGGATTCTTGTCGAGATCTTGTATTCTGATGACATAGCCAGGCAGAAACCGGGGAGTTGCTTTCGACAACAAAGACACACACTTTTACTTGCTTAACGGACGTTTTACGGAAAATACCCATCGGTAGTTGAAAAAAGTAATTCAGAATTTCTGTTAATTTTCTTATCCACTACAAGTAGGGTGGAACAGAGACCATATAATACGGTCTCTGGCTGGAATACAAAAACAATCTTCAATGTGGGAAGAGAGCCTACAACACAGCTGTTGCTTTACCCGGAATCCTGTGTGCTTCAATATGAAGTGCTGTCGCTAAATCGGCTTGTAAAACACTTGTCTGACGAATGACAACCACGGAAGGGTGCTGACAACCAAGAACCATAAGCATGGCGAACCGGGATTCAACCCCACCCACGATTGTATGTGGTTCCTGGAACTCTCATTAGGACTAACACTTTACAGACCAATCGCTGCTCTTCCGGGTTGGGGTTTGTGGTGTGATGCTGGTTCTGCAAGGCATGGAGGAGACACGGCAGTTTTCGCGCCCATAACCTAACCCTGTCCTTGAAGGGGCTGGACTGCACGGACATGGTGGTGTTCAGCAGTAGATAGTGTTCCCCTGGCTCCGTGAACGCAGGCCAAGTCTGGTTCAGGCCAAACCGTACAGCGTTGTTGGGGTCACTGAAATGTAGAAATAGGCCTCAACAGTTAGCAGGTCACTTGAAGTACAGGGATTCATAGATGAACTGATCTGTGTTTTTGTAAATATGTCACAAGATGCAGGTGAGCTACACATCCTCGCATTATGTCACCGTGGTAGTGTTGTATAGATGTGTACTTTCTGTATTTTACATATTTTGTCTCCTATATTGTCGGTTTACGCCTGATTGTCACGTGTTCCGGTGGTATGTTTACCATGTTTACCAAAATTATTCGCCCGTTCCTAGCAAGGGGACACGTGGTCAGGTAGTCAAGGACACAACAATTGCCCACACGATTGCATAAACAGTTGAGCTTTGTGGCATGTTTATGGTACTTCAATCATAAAGGGAGAGGGGCGGTCGGGTAGCCTAGTGGTTAAAGCGTTGGCTCGTCACGCCGAAGACCCGGGTTCGATTCCCGACATGGGTACAATGTGTGAAGCCCATTTCTGGTGTCCCCCGGCGTGATATTGCTGGAATATTGCTAAAAGCGGCGTAAAACTCACTCACTCACTCACTCACTCATAAATGGAGACTTCTTGGGTCATGTGTTACTTTGTCTGCCACAATACTGTGTATTCCGGAGAGTTCATCCTTTTCTTTTAGTGTATTTACAAGTCACCCATTCATGCAAAGCAGGGAGACATGTTTGGTCATGTAGCCAACTTTACCCCTACAGTGTGAAACATTACTCTTTATATCAGTCACCGGTTTGTCTGGCTCTGACTCGACGATGTAGAGGCTGGAATACTGAGTGTTGAGGTAAACAACAAACAAACAAACAAGATCATGCTCTCTCTGTTCCTATAAAACTGACACCGCCATTCCTTATCCGCAAGTTCACAACCAGAAAAGAAACCATTCTTATAAAGGCTATTGGAAAACCTACCCATATCTTAATTGTGAAATTTGTCAGCAGTCCCATCAATGTATGTGAGAGCTCCTTTTCGGATTTGTCTGGTCCGGTAAGTCCACTCGGGAGCACTTTAGAAACCACAGCCAAGATGGCTTTAATAAGTGTAATACGTGTCTTCGGCATGATCTATCCCTTTGCCATGACCGGGAATAAAGGATGGTATGTGGTCAAACACACATGTAGGTCTTCTTTCCTGTCTTCAAGTGTCTGGTCAGCTTTGCATGAGCCCTCGCAAAGAGCGTTGCGGGGACGACCATCCCAGCATCACCAAGAGTGTTCATTACTGCCTGGAGATCAACGGTAGGACTGTGAGTCGGGAGATACACCTTAGCCACGGCCTGTGTCATGTCAGGAGAGGATGCGCCGAAATAAGTCTCCAGAATCTCTGGGATGAAGGTGTTAATGTAGAATCCCTTGTTCTGAACCGATGAGGATAAGGACATGTTGAACTCTTTATCAGCTGCTTGTGCTCTTAACGGCTCTTAACGGTACTTCCTTTGTTGATTACCGCCGACACCATGCAGTCAAGATTTTGAAGTACTTATTAGAACCAGTGGATCGTCTTTGACAAACTCACCATCAACTGTTGGTACAAAATATTTCTCCGCTAAAGCAGTGACAGGTTCATTTCCCATTGGCCACGAGGCTGCAGTCAACGTCTTGGCAGGGATCGTTCTCAGACAGGTGATCATTGATGCGATATCGTTCTGAGGGGAACAGTTTACCTTATGGGCCAGTTCTATTGCATATTTCAGAAAGTTCCGTGTATAAGCCCATGCGGACGAGACAGACCCGCTCTGCATGATTGTCCTCTGGAACAAACCCTTGGACCCTGGGTACAAGGCCTGGAATGCCACGCTGGCGGACCCTGCTGATTCTCCCATGATCATCATAAGTATGACGTCATTATATGGCATTGTCAGTTACACTGAAGAGCTGTCATGAAACGTCGGAGCTTGCGACGACGTTCATACAATGTTTGGCCCTCACTCTATGAAGGTTCATAATCCAATGAACTCACACAAAGTGAAAGTCAATTCTTATAATTTTTTATCACAATTTCTTACCTCAAAGGATGTAGGCCAAGATCTAAACACAATTTTAATTAGTACGTGTGACTTCCTGTTTACACTGACAGCCAAACAACAACCAGTTATATCGCGGAATAAAATAGTTCCCCAAAAAGAGAGGTGACATGAGCGAATGGATGCAGATATAGCTCTTCAGAAACATCTAACGCAACACATGTGTTCATATAATATCCCCATTAGATGAGAAAGGTCTGTAATGAACTACCTCAGTAAGTCAGTCACAATGACAGCGCGTCGTAATACATTTACATCAAGTACAAGACGTCAAAATGGCCGACACGATAAACGTGACGGGAGGATTTCCGAAGTTGTTAATGAACCTGTGGCGGTTACATGTGTTAGTCATCATTGATCAACTAACCGATTATTAAAAGATGATTAAAGATGCGTCAAACAGACACCAAGGTAAATTCGTAGATTGCTGGAGACGGTCACTGTCAGCCTAGACACAGATCGAGTCGATACTGACGATAGTTTGGATGTGCATTTTTTTCGTTTGTTCATTAAGATGGGCCGTAGCGAGGAAATTCGTAAACAATCATGCAGTCAAGCTCTCTTACGTTTCTCAAAGTATACTGAATTGCTGAGATCAAGATTAAAGGTTCTAAATGATCAGAAATAATGCTTATGTGTGTTTTCGTGCTAGGGAATTCCCAGGGGTTTCCCCAGAAATGTGGAAGTAGTCGCAGTGTTTACGTCATTTCAAGGACACGGTCTCGTGGAAAACGTATGAACGTCAAATTGTGTCGTTCATACACTTATGAACGTCAATTTCGCGGTCATGTGACCGACCACTCGTCCAATGCAAAAGCCGTATATCGTGTAAACGTCAGTTAAAAAAATAATATATATATACATATATATATATATATATATATATATATATATATATATATATATATATATTTATATATTGATATATTGATATATATATATATTTTGTATTTTCATTCACTCGAAACATTGTTTAGTGAAAACGTGATGTTAACTATTTGCCATATTCCCTTTTTCATTCACAAATCGCCACATGCAAAAGGGGGTGTGGTTCACAACGAACTTCGTTGACCATCGGGGAAGTCTAGATTCATTCGGAGTAAATCGGGCAGTTCCGTATCCACAACAGCGGAAGTGCTAACGGAGGCGAAAAGGCAACGCGATTTGATATTCCGATTGCAGCAAGTGCGTGGACAAAGATGGCGTCTAACACAATGTGCAGAGTGTTGGCTCTCCTAGCTTTTGCAAGTATTGCATTAGCCGGAAAAAGAACGTTGATTTTAGTCGACAACTGGGCCATCAGAGAAACACATTCAACGTTTTTCAGATCATTAAGAGGTAAGGAATCTTCGATCGTGCACAACTGACATAGATGTTGGAGATACCTTGCCGGCGAACAGACCGGTGACACGTATATGGGGAGAAATCGATGAGAGCGAAGAAACATTTTGCTTGTGGTCCCTTTGCTCGACATTTTGAAATTAATACTTAATTGTGCTTTGCTGTTTTGATTCTTCACATTATATTTATGAGGTTGACCATGATGTTATATCTTGAAATAATTTAGAAAATGTAATGAATGGATTGGTCAGTTCAACGACTGCTCCCATTGCGGAGCATGGCTGTGGATACATCTTTTGAAGAATACATTTAATATCTTGCAAAAACTTGACTCTTAAAGAAATAATCAGTCACTGACCGAAATCTTATATCTTCACATTATGATTAATTTTTTACATGCTTGTCATAGTCATTGTATTGCAATTAAATAGTAAGTTTTCTGCTACTGTGTGAGGGTGTGTGTTTATTTTCTACAAGTCTTATTCTGTAATCTTATGTTAGATTAACATAGAATAACCAGTTGTCCCCAACCTGTTATGGCTTGTCGTAAGACAAAGAAATGGCTAAATTTGTGTTCAGACTAGGTTGTCTGAAGGTTGATGATATATGTGTCAGACCTAGTTGGACATGGCTTGGAATATCCAACCACTGGTTGATCTTGCACAGATTCAATTACAGGCAGCAGTAACCTTGCTAATATTGTAATAAATACTGGAATATTGCTGAATGCTGCATACTTAAACTAATGCTGTATTTACCACATATGATCTATCTTGTCATGGTATTTGATTTGTAATCTGTTTTGAGTTTTTTAGTGATACATTAGTGAGCCAAATTGTCAATTTAGGTATGTTTTCTCCACAACAATCATTGCCATATTATTTAATTATTTTCAGACATTGGATTTGACCTGACATTTAAACTAGCTGATGATGGAAGCCTGGCCCTTGTCAAATATGGTGAATTCCTGTACGACAATCTCATTATCTTCTCTCCCTCGGTTGAAGGTAGGTCTCAACCTCATTTAGTCATCAGTCCAAACAAACACTTGTGTTACAGGTCACCTTACTTTAAACCCAATGTTTTTATCAAAGCTGGAAACCCATGTTTATTATTTGAAAAATAATCAGATGTTTCCACAAAATATACTTGGAGAAACAGTTTTAAGCATTGTTAATAAAATCTTGAACCCTATCTACCAAGCCGCCGTACCTGTTGGTTACACAAGAATAATACATCTGTATACTTTACATGCTTTATGCAGTCAAGTAAACATGGCAGTGGTGCTTGTAGGTGGAGATACCATGAGTCACATCCAACTGTAGTCCGTTTGCTATCTGGACTATCTAGATCTATCTAACAATCTAGATAGGCTTCTTGTTTTATCCCAAAATTATTTTATCACTTGTCCGAAATGATCTAGTTGGATGTGACCCATGGTGTCTATCCTGATCACAGAGTGAGAAATGTAATCTTGTAATTTATTGGATTCTTTTGTGTGTCAAGCTAAAGAAAGACTGAAAAACAAGAGGATGCTGCTATTGACACAATTGTTTAAATTGGATGGTTGATTTTGGATTTTTGTAACTGTATGATGATAATAATATGCAATCAGATTGTGTATTACATTTTGTGATAGGGGATATAGTAATGCTAGCTTTTTGTCAATGCTTTGAAGATACTACTTTTGAAAAATGATACACCAGTGATACACCGTTATAGTATGATTGGATGCATCTGTACAGGCATATTGTGTATCCTAGCAGGGTGAGTGGCACTACAGCCTTATGTATATCCTGTTTGTAGAGTTTGGAGGCAACCTTGATGTGGCAGCTATCACAAGTTTCATTGATGGAGGAGGAAATGTTCTCGTTGCTGCCAGCTCGGCTATCGGTAAGTTTATCATGTTCGTGTAAAAGTTTGACTGTCCCTTTGGCATGTTTAGTTATGAATTTTTGTCTGGGTTATTGGTAATGCTTAATGTCCACAAAAGCATGTTTACTTTGGAAACACAAACGGAATTGGCAAGTAAAAAAGTATCTCGCTAGCCTGGCTGTATACTGCTGTTGAATATTTATTTCACTCACTGTTTCCCAAAATATATTTAATCGTTAGATATGATGTATAGAATACCACAGAAGATAATCCAAGCTAAAGATTTTGTTAAAAGGGGTGAATTTTTATGGAAACCTTGGATTACGATGCACAGAAAAAAATTTCCAGCTGCCAAGATGGTGCGAAAAAGAGAGTGATCGAGTTACTGGGCCTGGTCACATTGTTCCGGTGCGCATGCTCAGAATAAGGGTGCGTTTTGGTGAGCTGTTTTCTCTGTACTGTGGGAACAGCACGGGAAGTTTCGACTACTTATTCGGAAGAGAGAGAGATAAGCAATAAGTATGAGTCAGGATAAGTATAAATGATATTTTCATGCTTGCCCCTTGTTTTTTTAGGCGACCCACTGCGAGAGCTTGCAACTGAATGTGGTGTGGAGTTCGATGATGAGAGGACAGCCGTCATTGACCATCTCAACTATGACGTGTCCGACCTTGGCAAGGTTAGCAGTTCAACTAAGCAAACACTCACTACAGATTCAGTGATATATCAATGAGCAGGTTAACTGGCCTCCTGGCCCGTGAAGAATGCGGGGTAGAATAGGTCTCAAGCAACCCATACTTGTCGTAAAAGGTGACTATGCTTGTCGTAAAAGGCGACTGACGGGATCAGGTGGTCAGGCACGCTGACTTGGTTGATGCATGTCATCGATCCAAATTGCATGGATTGATGCTCATGATATTAATCACTGGATTCTCTGGTCCAGACTCGATTATTTACAGACCGCCGTGATATAGCTGGAATATTGCTGAGTGCGGCATAAAACAACAAACCAACCAACTAACTGGCCTCCTGTGAAGATCTGGGTTTGTATTGGTCTTTGGCAACCTGGTCTTGTCGATAGAAGCGACTTATTGGATTGTCGTCATATCTGAATCTCATAGATTTATGCTCATGATGTCAATCATTGCATTGTCTGGTCCGGGGGCACAGGTTTCGCTGTGCAGAGTTGCATCCCTTTGGCGTACCAGAAACCTGTGATGGGAGTTGGTGTCCCAAACCACCCTGATTATGTTTCTAGGTTTGTCAGCACCATACCCATGCTCATAGGTTTCACCAAAGTGGTAAACATTTGAGACCTGTATCACTTCGGGCTTTCATCCCAAATAAATTGCCCAGAAGGAAGGAATGGAAAGGATTGTCTGGTCCAGACTTGACTATTTACAGCCTAATGCCACATAGCTGAAATATTGCAGGGTGCAACAGTAATCAACAACAGGTTAATTGCAATTTTTATCCCCAATATTCCAAATCATGAATTTCGATTTGTCATATTTTACACAAAGTATCTTTCAGGTAGGCTATATAATTAAATCAGGAGCATGTTTGTCTCCTCCCGGCTGTTGTAATACAGCTGGAATAAATAAATGAATGTACTAAGAAAGATAAATATTGATCCTGGTCTTCCAGCACACACTGATTGTCGCAGACCCAGGTAACCTCATCGAGTCTCCAATGATTGTGGGCCAGAAGAACCCCGCCCCTTTCCTCTTCCGCGGCGTCGGGTGAGTTCGAGACCAATATGTTAATGATAACACAATAGAATTGGGGTTTTTGCCTGATATATTATCATACAAATGTGTGATTAAGTGATTAACTGAATTATCTTTGACTTCTCTATCGTTTGACAGAACTTCAGTGCACTGTTAAAATAGGGTTTTACATTCGAACGTTGGCAAATCGGGAAACCTTCGGGTGAAACGGTTGTCATTTATTTTCTGGTAATTCAGAATTTTGTTAATCAGGGCGATTTCATCAGAAATAGTAAGCACTATCTATTTTAGCTTGTTTCACTGTCCTTTTAGATTAGGCCACTGAACTGGGGTTTGAGTTATCTGCCCTTGTTACAATCAAGTTAGTCATAGTTACCATTTTCACAAAAGAGCTGTCATTTAAACTTTGATTTAAACTACAGCACTTTTGTACAATAAAACCTCGGCACTACGACTGTAGTAAGTCTATAGTAAGGTATAGGAGTAACAATCACCTCAGCGCAAACATCGCTTGTACAGCAGCACCCTGTTAGATAAGATCAACACAAATGTCCCATTATCATGTCATTATTGTCCAGTTTAAACAAAATGTTGATGTTGAAATGATTATTATGATTGTAGGATGTTGGCTGACCCCGAGAACCCGCTTGTGCTGAGTGTGCTTCATGCCTCCTCCACTGCCTACAGCCACAACCCTGACACCAAGATATCCGAGGTACCCGACAGTCCAATACCATACACATAGCTGCCAGCTGTGTCAATTTGTGTTATTTTGTTATGTAATTCATATGAATAATATCAGAGCTCCAGATAAGCTGCGTATCAGAAATGCAGAAATACGCAGTGAAATAAAATCCAAGCGTGTTGGTATCAAATACGCAACGAACATTACAGATACGCTACAAAAATAAAACTTGTGCATATCATCAAAATATTGTGCTGTAACCCTGCGTATTCGATTAGCAAATCAGCAACTTATTTTGAAATTATAAACGGGCATTCTGTCAACCTTGCCACACTCCACAATGACAGTTACATCATGATCATTTGCCATCACACTTTCTTGTGGAAGTATCGTGGTATTTTTGAGTCCTATAAAGCTCTCGAACCCACACGACACCAGTTTGCAGGGACAAGATGAATAGTGTTTTTAAATATTTAACTTAAAAACCAACATGTTTAAAAACTAGTGGGTAACACAAATTTAAATAGCCAGATAGAATTACTGATACCCAATGATTTTAAAATGCATGGGTAAAATACCCACAACACCAAAAGCTTATCTGGAGCTCAGGGTAGTCCCTGACCCTCATTTCCTGGGAGCTCATATGGCCCAGGAGTCAAAGACACTACAATTTGATGTGAAGAGTTGTTTCCCTTGATCATGATAGAATCTGATAATCAGATTTGACCTGTTTACTTTTTGGCTTCTGAGCAGCCTACCCAAGCCATCTCACTAAAATCAGATCTTAGTGCTCACTACCGCTACATTAAATCTGAAGACATCCCATTACAGGTCACATTTGAACTACCTTTCGTCAACTTAGACAGACCCAAAAAATGACTAACAGGAATTCGACATTAGCAAATATGAAAGCTGCTTTCTCGAGCGAAGTGGTAAAGTGGTAGATGTCCAAGACCTACATCACTCTCGGCTTTCCTCCCACAGTAAGCTGAAACGATGTGATATTACTGGAAAGAATACACCCACTCACTCCCACGTCAATTGTATTGTGAATGTACCCCTGGTATAAGTGCTGTAAGCACCATCAAACCCAACTCACTCACCAACTGATCTGTTTTAGTTCCCTCATGCTGTTGGCAAGAATACTCTCCTGGTGGCAGCCCTCCAGGCCAGGAACAACGCCAGGGTCGTGTTCGTGGGGTCCCTCGACTTCTTCAGTGATGAGTTCTTCCAGTCCCCTGTACAGAAGGCAAACGGTGGCAACCGGTGAGTAGGGTACAATCTGCATTAACAGGAATAGGTTTGAATTCAATCCACCTTGTTCCAAAGCTTGCCGTAAACGGCGACTAGGCTTGTCTCAAGAGGCTACTAACGGGTTTGGGTCGTCAGGCTCGCTGACTTGGTTGATGCATGTTATCGTATCGATTTGCGTGGATTGATGCTATTCATGTCAGTCACTGGATTGTCTGGTCCAGACTTGTTAATTTACAGACTGCCGTCATATAGCTGGAATATTGCTGAGTGTGGCGTTAAAAAAGCAAACAAATTTTGCACCTTTGTGTCATCTTGATATGTTTCTCTTCCTGAACATTTATCTTCATTGTCCATTGTCAATACTTCACGTATTTGTGTACACTGTTCCTCCACCAGCTGTGAATACATGCAACCGTTTTTGCTGTGTTGAAGTAATTTCTGTTTATTTATCGTCAGTTAATGAAATAATGTGGTTTATTATTATTGAAGTAATTTGTAGAGAAGGTGGCCAGACAATCACACTAAAATCAGATCACACACAGATCTAAGTTCTCCCTACTGCTGAACAACAGATTTGAGGCATGTTGAGGACATCACATTGCGGGTCACGTCAGAACGAACTTTTGTCCGAACAATCAAAACTTGCCTACCAGATTGAGAAAGTGACAGTTGTATTTTCTAAACGTGCAACCTCAAAAGGCTAACATGGGATATTCCAAACAACAGTGTATTTAATGCCAGCCCATGTCAATATTTCATGTACAATGTATGTGCACAACGTATGTGAATAAAGATGAATGATCGTTTTGTCTTCGGTCCAACTTTTTATATTGTGTTTAATCCAGACATCGCCGTAAAATGGACTTGTTTACCCGTCCCAACGAAGTCCGATTCAGACAGATTCCACTGTACTGCCATACAATCTCAAGACCTAGTCTTGGATGGAAATTGCCAGTTTAAAACTGGTACAGTAAAGCTTAAGAAAGCTGATTGGCTGATGTCCACTTCTTGTTAACCATTTCATTGGTCGGCATGCTGCATGAGAAAGATTGCTGTTTGTGTGCCCTATTGTATAAATAGATATTTACATTGAAACCTTGTCAAACAGAAATCCCCGGGTGAGACAGTTGACAGTTATATTTTTTTAATTCGAAACTTTGTTAATCTGGGTGATTTCACCTTGAATAATTAGCATTGTTCTTATTATAACATTATCTGCCCTTGTGACAATCAAGTAGGTCATGTCTGCTTTTGTTGGTAAGAAGTAGCTATTACGCTGCAAAATCCAATGAAGTGTATACACGCATGAAGAATTGACAATGGAAATGTTGTGGAGCAGGATTGAGTTTGTCTTGTCCTATATGAAGTGTGTGTGAGGCACAATGTATAACTGGTAGTCCTTGTGCAGGTTTGACAAGTCTGGCAACCAGGACCTGGCTCTCAACATGGCACGGTGGGTGTTCAAGGAGAGGGGTGTGTTGAGGGTCGGTGCCGTCACTCACCATAAGAAGGGGGAGAAGAAGCCACCAGCAGCCTACACCGTCTTTGACAACGTGGTGAGTATTTTAGGGAACATACATGAAATGTCCTTTCACTGTTTTAAATAAAAATAACAAGTCGTTTTGGATACCAATATTATCAGCTTTAATTCTAATGACAACAAAACATTTTTACTAGTGACTATTTACTTGTATGGCAAAGAATGATGACTGACAAAATGACATTGTTGTGTTTGATTATCTCATGTCTCGTCACACCGAACTTGATTAGGTTTGTATGGCCATTTTGTCAAGTATAACAGAAATATGAATATGTTTTCAACATGTTTCAGTATATATAATTGTGTTGGATGGTTCAGATATGGTGATCAGAGCCAGATTTTATAATTTACAAGCCACTGTATTATGGCTAAAATTTTAACGCTTATTAAAATTTGGACCATTTATTTGTAGAATTTTGAAAAAGTTGTGTTTGTTTGCAGAGGTATACGATCCAGATTGAAGAGTTGTCAGAGGGGAAGTGGCAGCCATTCCAGGGGACGGACATCCAGATGGAGTTTGTCAGGATCGACCCCTTCGTCCGCACACTCCTGAAGAAGCAAAGTATGTACACGCACAGAGTGACAGTACCACTGCTCAATATATTCCACTCAACTTAGATCAGCCGCCTCCATGGTCTAGTGGTAGAGCGTCCGCCCGGAGAGCGGAAGGTCCCGGGTTCATTCCCCGGCCACGTCATACCAAAAGACGTTAAAAGATGGTACTTGTTGTTACCCTGTCTGGCGCTCAGCATTAAGGGGCTAAAACAAGGACTGGTCGGCTCGGAGTCAGTATACTGTGTCTGAGTGGGGTATTCATGTTAAACTGCGGCATGGTATCTCAGTGAGCTAGCACTATAAATCGGCATCAGTCCGGACTAGTACAAGCAGCCACATACACACACACGTGCATGCATGTCGCTATATAAGTGCAATAATCTTGGACGCGACGTTAAACCCAATTTCACCTCACGTCAACCTAGATCAGCGATAATCAGATGCCATTCTGTTAAAGTATCTGCTTGACATATGAAGACAATTAGTTTTGGGTGGCATGGAAAGATAAAACAATGTCCCTATCAAACATTGAGTAGTGTATGTTTATTTTTAGTCAGTCAATTTTCATCTATTTCAAGCATGGCTTCAGTATAATGGAAGTAATATCAGTCAACATTCACATTTCAAAAGAAAACAATTTACTCTGGTATACCTTACAAAACAATAATCCTGTGAACACCATTATCTTGGTGCTGACTAAGAATTTATGCCACCATTCCAGGACATCCAATGGGACCTTACTCAATATTACATACGAACAAAATATATTGCAAATGTAAATTATGATATTAGAAATATCAGCAAGTACTGGTCAAGCTGCCATCTACTCTTCTCTTAATGTACAGCATCCATTATATACGCAACTGTAAAATGAAAGTGCAACAGGAGATAAAAATAAGAAAAAGAAGAAGACATAGTCATGCATTCTTGCATCAGGATTTAATGAACTGATTTTTTTTTCAACCATTAAATTCCATGGAATAATTTTTGGCACCTTCTGCAGCAAACTTGAAAATGTTGTCAAGTCACAGGTCTTCATGGTCTTAGCACAACAAAACTCTTTTGAATGTTTAAAAAATTAGCACATCTTCTGAATGATTTGCCATCATGTTAACATCATATGATGAATATTTTGTAAAAATAATTGAAGCAGAGTCATCCAGTGTCACAACCTGAATCTTGCTGTCAGTGATAGAAGCTAACTGTTTTTGTCTACCAGTCTTTATAGTAACATATAGCAAAAAATGGCAAATTTCTACTGGTCCTTATGATACCTTAACTATTGGGCAGTTTGGCAAGGACTATAGGACTAGTGCCAATTTCTAACGCTGTTGCTGTTCTTCCAGATGGGATGTTTTACGTAGAGTTCATTCTGCCCGACGTGTATGGGGTGTACCAGTTCCGTGTCGACTACAACCGCGTGGGGTACACCCATCTCTTCAGCACAACTCAGGTAGGCCACCTCACATCCTGTTCTTATTTTAAGAGGCGACTAAAATTGATTAAAGGTGTCTGTGCGTCTTGACTGATTGTATGTCATCCATGGGGTAGATCACCATTTATGCTTCCCATGAAGATCCAAGTTAGAATTCATATTCAGCAGCCCAGGCTTGTAAGAGGCGACCAACGGGATTGGGTAGTCAGTCTCTTCACCTTGGTTGATGTCATCGTATACCAGTTACGTAGATCAATGCTCAAACAAACAAATAATGTGCCTTTTTATTTTCTTAAACCTTAAAAATATGAGGTTTTCTTTTTACCTGGAAGAAGGTGTTGAGTTTTGAGGAACAAGATCATTGTAATATTGCTGACAGCATCAAGCATTCACACTTGCGTATGTTTCAGGTGTCTGTCCGGCCGTTACAGCACACCCAGTTTGAGCGGTTCATCCCTGCAGCCTACCCATATTACACCAGTGCCTTCTCCATGATGTTTGGAGTCCTTATACTGAGTATAGTGTTCCTGCATTTCAAGGAAGAACCTAAGGAGAAGAAAGAATAGAAAACATTCCAGCTTTAGAGAGCAGTCATCTTATGAATCATTTACAATTATTGAATGTATGTGTTTTTTGTCAGCAAAAGAATGGATGATTGTTGAGGGATTCGAAATATGCCAACATCTTTGTTTCTTGAATCTTGGTGTATACAATTTTGTTTTGAGGATAAATAAAAACTCTTTTTATTTTATATATTTGTGTTTGTTTTCACGTGGTGACTCGAGTCTTAGGTTCTGCAACTCATTCATCATACAAAGGGGTCGTTGTCTAAGGCGCCGCAATACCCTCCGCAGAGTGGCATCCATTGGGCAGGCCTGAAAGCTGTTCATGGGTTCGAATCCCGGTTTGCCCAATTTTGTTTCTAGGTTTGTCAGCACCATACCAGGGCTTGTGGATTTGCCAAAGTGGTAAATGCCTGAGACTTAAGCCATTTTGGGATTTCCTCCCACGTCATGCTGACAAGCTGCCTTATAACTTAAATACTGTGGAATACTGTTCTTAAGTACCTCACAGGTTTGAATACACTACATTCCTTCAGACTTCCAGACTCTGTGCTTGTATTGGTCCCCAGCAACCAATGCCAGTGATGGGTGACCAAATGGATCAGACGGTCAGGCTCGGTGACTTAGCTGATTGTGGGTCATCATACAGCGTGGATCTTTGTTCACGATGTAAAAGCTGTACAGTCATTGTTGTCACCGTTTCAAATCCACAAATTTTGAAATTTAGTCTGTCAGCCCATGTCTGTTTAAATTCAAATCACCTTGCGCCTCATGTAGTTGGAAAACATTTGAACTAAATACATCTTGGTACACTGCATGTGGATCCTGAAAGGGGCTTGTATGAAGGAAGGTACAAAGGAAACTACCGTCTGTACTAGTTCCACTGTTCGTACGCGCCGCAAGTTTAACGCTGTTACCCAGACAGGAACACAATGTAATGACAAGCTGAATTACTTCCCTTTGACCGCAAACTTTTCTCGTTTGAACAAAATTGATTGAATTGTCTCCCTTTGACCATGACAAAAACTTTGTTACGCGCACGTTATGTCCAACGAACAAGTTCATAAATCTGTCCATCTAATTTAATAATTAAAAACAACATATTTTTGAAACTACCTACATCTAAACCTGTGTATAAAGATTTTCCCTTGTTCGTAAATTTGCAATATAGTACGCGGCTTGATTTAGCCCGAGACTGCATGTCAGAAGATACATTGTGTGATTTATTCGAACCTGTGTGTTACGTGTATGACTTGAATTAGGTCAGTGGTAATGTTTTTTATTACAGTGTCTTTTTAGTGATGGTTTCTTATTTTTTTACATGTCCTTTTCCACAATGTGTTTACATATCGGTTTTCGGGTTCGTCTCCAAAGACGACGAGACATATGTTTACTCGTTGAAGCCTTGAACAGGTATTCTGCAAAATGTGCAAATAAGGAACTCCCCCCCCCCCCCCCCCCCCCTTTTTGTTTTCTTTGACCGCCCGCCCTGACAGGTGGAATAATATTGATACGTGCGACGTTTAACAACAACAACAACAACAACAACAAAAATGTTTTAAATCCCAGGACTTGCAGCGAAATTCACGCATGAATTTCCCTGTTATGAAAAAAAACCAGTTACCGTATTCGACGTAATAAGCGCCCCGTTCTATTAAGCACCCACGGCGATATTTGCTAATATATTGGCTAGTGAACAATCCCAATTAGCACCCCTTCCGAGTGATCAATGTACACAACACTTATTAATTCTTGTATAATACGCACTCGTGTGTTATATGCACCCTTGTGGACAATTAATTTCTCGGAAAAATACATCTGTCGTATATAAACATTTCAGGCTGTCAGCATAAACCAGGAATTTTACGATTTTTCACCAAAATAAAATTGTAATAAGAGCCCCCTATTTCTAATTTTGAGAGCGCCCTTGGCGCTTATATTACGTCTAATACGGTATGTGATTTAACAGCATATATTTTGAAAGATCAACATCGGTCAACGGATGCCCTATGTATTGTTACTGCCCCTATGCGTTTACATCATCAGTTGTTTCGATCCAAATCTAAGTTAATATTTCATATTTCATTGCTAACAGTATTTGGGTACGAAAGTTCTTATCTCAAGCAAAGATGTACATACATCTACATTAATACCCCTTTATTCCAGGGATACGAATTTACACGGACATCCTTTTATTTTCACAATACACTATAAATCCTAAATTTATATCTATCTCTATCTATATATTGCAATATATACGCAACGATGTGAACCATTTTATAGCTTTGTCGAGAAGAGGTCAATACGTAGTGCCTCCTTCGAACCGGGCTGTGAAAGCTCAGCAAATGAAAGGGGAGACCGGATGTGTCCCATGTGACTGGTCATGTGACAGTCACGTGATTGCAACCGCGGGAAATACTCCAGCGTGGTAAACATTCGCGTGGTTGTTAACGCGAGAGATTCGCCATAATGTCAAGCTACGAGCAGTTGAGGCAAAAGAATTTAGCAGATAACCGGCGTATTTTGGCAGAATTAGGTCTTGTCAATCCGGTAAGTTGAAAAATACAATCGATCAGTGTTTATCTTTTAACAATTCATGGAGAACTCTCTTCATCGCTCACTCGAGTATGCGGCAAACTCCTCCTTAGGGTAGATTGCATGTATTGAAATGATGTTCAATTAGTTTTAATACAAATTTTCAAATGCGGTATTAGTGAATTAACGTCCTCTTCACAATCTTTGTTGTTTCGTCGTTTAAAAAGTCGCATGCAACAAAATTACAGAAGACGCTCGGCTTTTCGGGAGGGTGGTCGGCGTCACGTGATTGTTGACTTTTCGACCCCCACCGCACCATTTCCGACAGGGGCTGCTTCTGTGTAGTTGGAGTGTCGGAAGCTTCGCACACTGGGCGGCGTCTGAAGTAATAATTAGAGGATATTTTAGATTTCTGAACAGTTGATCAAGACGTCACTGACAGTGGCAGATCAACATTTGTATGACCATGAGGCACTGGCATGCATCTTTAAACTTTTTGAGGACAATATGAACAACTTGCACATTTTATCTAAGTTAAACTACATGACACAATTTAGAAACGTATATGCTACTATATATTGCAAGGTGTTTTTCTTTAAAAAAAAAATAGTCAGGCTCATTCATTTTAAGATTATCAGCTGCAGCCTAAAAATAACAGTGAAAATAATAAAGTGTGCTATGGTTGTCACATGTACTGTTGTGAACTTATTTGACACTTGGGGCAGCACATGGACAGATAGGTTAGAAGTCTTTTGAAAAAATCTAATACAGCATTTTACCCAGAATTGTTAAATGAAAATGACATCCTCCTGAGGAAAGGGAGTTAACTGACATCATGAGCTGGATTTCCACCCTTGTCAAACTAGCTGGAATTTCGTGGCTTGATTGTAGCATTTGCTTCAAACGAAGTCAAGATCTATGTTGTACTAAAACAGGTCTTACCTCACGAAGTGCATTCTGATAATGACCAGCTGGTTTGATGTTTAGCGCCACACTCAGCAATATCAAGCTATATGATGGCGGTCTGTAAATAATTGAGTCTGGATCAGTCAATCCAGTGATTGATATCATGAGCATCGATCCACACTAATGGGGTCGATGACATGCATCAACCAAGTCAGTGAGCCTGACCACCTGATCTCCCTTAGTTAGGGGTGTCGTGATAAATAGAAATATCGATATATTGCTGTTGGTAAGCACTTAAAGTCAATAAATCATTTTCCGATCAAAAGTATCCATTTCAGTGAGGAATAGTTTCTAATATATTTACCATATCATGCGATTGAGTCACCGAAACATGCTCGCGAACGCATCCGAGTGAGGATAAGAGTTAACTCTGCTCTTGATGCTTAGAAACCAGTCAAGTGGAGTTTGTGACAAACTTCAAGTGTTTGGAAGTCTTATGGTTATCACATTCAAAGGTTTATTTCAACGAAAACTATCGATATTTATTGCAATATCAATAGTTATTGCAATAGTTCCTTTAAATATCAATAGTTATCGCAATAGTTTTTTCAGACCATTGGTCACCCCTACCGTTAGTCGCCTCTTGTGACAAGCTTAGTCGACTTTTACGGTAAGCATGGGTTGCTGAAGACCTATTCTACCCTGGATCTTCACGGGTCGATAATGACCAGTACTGTTTTCACATGGTTTAATAATTGTCTGCACTATGTGTTACAGAAAGGAAATCCACTGCATAATCGAGAATGCTAATCTTGATATGTTTGTAGTATAACTTGCCTTAAGCAGCAAAAGATAACTGCAAGGACTACGATTTGCATAGTTTGCCTTCAATTTCAGTTTAAGCCACTTGGACGTGTTGTCAAGAAAGGAATCAAACGGAAGGCTCCCATTGACATCAAACCAAGAAAGAAAATCGTGGTTGAAGAGGACTTATCAAATTGTGGCTCTATACATGGCACAAGGAGAAAGTCAGCTCGAATCCAGGGCAAGGTAGACCAA
The DNA here is from genome assembly GCF_022045235.1 of Haliotis cracherodii. Classification (NCBI taxonomy): domain Eukaryota; kingdom Metazoa; phylum Mollusca; class Gastropoda; order Lepetellida; family Haliotidae; genus Haliotis; species Haliotis cracherodii. The sequence goes on from NW_027266279.1 coordinate 2,097,974, forward strand.
TTTGTAATTACCATCTCTTTGTGTGTTTGTTCTCATCCATCATCACCCTGCTAAATACACATCCTGTTAGGGCTGGGACGGGTAACTCGGGCTAAATACACATCCTGTTAGGGCTAGGACGGGTTACTCGGGCTAAATACACATCCTGTTAGGGCTGGGACGGGTTACTCGGGCTAAATACACATCCTGTTAGGGCTGGGACGGGTTACTCGGGCTAAATACACATCCTGTTAGGGCTGGGACGGGTTACTCGGGCTAAATACACATCCTGTTAGGGCTAGGACGGGTTACTCGGGCTAAATACACATCCTGTTAGGGCTGGGACGGGTTACTCGGGCTAAATACACATCCTGTTAGGGCTGGGACGGGTAACTCGGGCTAAATACACATCCTGTTAGGGCTGGGACGGGTTACTCGGGCTAAATACACATCCTGTTAGGGCTGGGACGGGTTACTCGGGCTAAATACACATCCTGTTAGGGCTAGGACGGGTTACTCGGGCTAAATACACATCCTGTTAGGGCTGGGACGGGTTACTCGGGCTAAATACACATCCTGTTAGGGCTGGGACGGGTTACTCGGGCTAAATACACATCCTGTTAGGGCTAGGACGGGTTACTCGGGCTAAATACACATCCTGTTAGGGCTGGGACGGGTTACTCGGGCTAAATACACATCCTGTTAGGGCTGGGACGGGTTACTCGGGCTAAATACACATCCTGTTAGGGCTAGGACGGGTTACTCGGGCTAAATACACATCCTGTTAGGGCTGGGACGGGTTACTCGGGCTAAATACACATCCTGTTAGGGCTGGGACGGGTAACTCGGGCTAAATACACATCCTGTTAGGGCTAGGACGGGTTACTCGGGCTATATACACATCCTGTTAGGGCTGGGACGGGTTACTCGGGCTAAATACACATCCTGTTAGGGCTGGGACGGGTTACTCGGGCTAAATACACATCCTGTTAGGGCTAGGACGGGTTACTCGGGCTAAATACACATCCTGTTAGGGCTAGGACGGGTTACTCGGGCTAAATACACATCCTGTTAGGGCTGGGACGGGTTACTCGGGCTAAATACACATCCTGTTAGGGCTAGGACGGGTTACTCGGGCTAAATACACATCCTGTTAGGGCTGGGACGGGTAACTCGGGCTAAATACACATCCTATTAGGGCTGGGACGGGTAACTCGGGCTAAATACACATCCTGTTAGGGCTGGGACGGGTAACTCGGACTAAATACACATTCTATTAGGCCTGGGACGGGTAACTCGGGCTAAATACACATCCTGTTAGGGCTGGGACGGGTAACTCGGGCTAAATACACATCCTATTATGGCTGGGACGGGTAACTCGGGCTAAATACACATCTGAAGGACCGAGGTGAGCTTATGCCATACCGCGGCGTCGTCTGTCAACAATTTATTCAAACGACTTCTTCTTCTGAATCACTAATTAGAAATTAATGAAATTTGACTAGAAGCATCCCCAGGTGTTGGGGATTCTAAATTGTACAAATGGTGGGGCTAACCCCCAAGAGGCTGAGGGGCAGGCCCAAATGGAACTAAGAGATAGGTATCAACCATATTTGGTTGGAAATATTCTCCAGGAGTCATCATTCAGGGAGTTTTTTTGTTTGAGGGCACACTTCCAGCTTCAGTCTGTCATTAGTAATTGTGTTTGGAGCATGTGGACACCAACAATTTTGACTGGGGATAAACGAAGTGTGTCTCTTTTCTATCCCTTCATTTTTGTATTTAAGCCGGTGGGCACGGAGGAAGAATGGAGAAGTGTAGAGGAAGAAGATGACGAGTACAAGCCCAAGAGAATACCTGCGAACAGACCCAAGTTCTATGGGGCAGTGCCAGGTAAGAAGGTGGTAGAGGCAGACTTGGCAAAAGTCATCGGACATTTACCGTGAAAAATGCAAAGGTGTGACATGTTTCATATTCAAGCCAGACATATTGTCCAATAGTGATGTATTTCAATAAGGTCCAACATTAACTTCAAACTAACCAGACTGTTGTAATAAACATAGCAGAAGAAAGATCATCAAGCCAACCTGAGCTTTTAATGAGTGTGCAATGGTAGAAGTATTTTTTAATCACATTGGGGCATGTGTTTCAAAGTTGTGGGGAAAACAAAAACTTTTTTATCATTTCGTTTCGGAATGAAAATTCTGGGCGGTCAGGTGATGGGAAACACAGAAACAAATATGGCCAGCCTCAGATTCCACACTATTTGTTGCTGTGTTTCAAGATGATTGAAGCCAAGGGCCAGAAGTTCTTTATTTGTAACACAATCAGCTTTGTCTGGTTTATCACACCCAAATACATCCTTAACCATGGTAACTATTTGTTTCTTTGTTATTTTTGTATTGTGACTAAATGGAAAACACCAAATGAAATGTAAAGCACTGTTAAGATAGTGAAAGGAGAGATTTTGTTTTTATGCGTTTATTCCTTCTGGTTGCTGTAGGTGTGGAAATCGGCACTGTCTGGAACTACAGGATTGACTGCAGTAGAGACGGCATCCACAGGTGTGTGTGGGCGGAATCAACCTTTCTTTTTTTCACGTTTTTAAAGAATTGAAAAAAATAGTATTACTTACATGAAATAAAAAACATTGGCCAGTAAATAAAACTCTCACCCTGCACCTACCAAGATTATCACACACATTAAATTATAAAGGTCATGTATACATTGTTATTTATTTCCTGTAAGTTACAGTGAACGATCCTGTTGTCATTGTGAATTTGTTACAACCCTCGTTGACATTCTTTCAATCTCATTCAAATCAGATCTAAGTTCTCGCTGTCGCTAAACAAAGACCTTTGTTTTAGTGATAGCGAGAACTAAGATCTGATTTTAATGAGATGGACATTCTTTTAACCATATCAATATTGTCTTTATCATGATTACATTCCTTGCATTTGTAATTTCATTGCAACCATGAGGCATGTTGTAATCATATTGTCATTTATATTCAGTCTCAGTCCTTTCATCATCATCAAGGTCATCAATATTTTGTTTGACATTGTTTTTTATCATCCAAAACTGGCTCCCACAGGAAATATCGCTTGGATGAGATCAAGTGATATCTACACTGTAGATATCGCTGCAATGAAATTACATCACAATGGTTTGCAGACCATTGTGACGTCACTGGTTACCATGACGTCACAATCAAATGACATCACTAATGGCTCTGCTACTGAAGCTGTTTTCAGTAATTTTTACACTGAAAACACTGCTAATTACTGTCTACAAATTGAAAAAGTTGAAAGAATGATGTTGGATGATAAATAAAATCTCACCCGAGTGTCTTTTGATATCAAATATATCAACGCTCGTTGATAAAAGTGGCAAAAATCCTCGGCAAGACTTGGAATTTTTGCACTTTTATCAACTCGTGTTGATATATATGATATCAAAAGACACTCGGGTGAGATTCTCTATATCAGCATTTTCTTTATCCTAATCCTAACGTTGTGTGTCCAGACCGACGGTTGCAGGCATCCACCGAGGGGAAGAGGGGGCGTATTCCGTAGCCCTGTCTGGGGGATATGACGACAATATTGACCTTGGCGAGTGTTTCACCTACACTGGAGAAGGTACACCCCAGCTGCATGTACTTCTTCCTTCTTTATCACCCCCTGTGGGGAGTCTGGGTTACAATAGGTCCCTAGAGCATGGCACTCAACAACAACAAACAAACAAACAAACAAATGTCATCATACATGTCAGCTGTTGAAAAAAGCAACCTGATATTTATGTCTACATAAATGTAAAATAAATTGTCTCACTTACCTTTACTTGTCAACACAAAATCAATCTTTGTACACACTCAATACCTTTAATGTTAATTTACCATACGACATCACCAATTCCTGTGTTACGTAGCATTATGTCATGCTTTTTTGGGCTTGATGTCATCAAACTGTGTGTACTTCAAGATTTTTACAGCAACACGTCAATACTCTGTTTTCATGCCAATATGCACTTGGTGCAAGTTAAATCTGACTGTGATGTTGAAAAACAAGCCGACATCCTTATTTGGATGAGACTGTTACCCACAATCTAATATAAATAATGTACTTTATTTTTGTTATTCTGTATAATTTCACCATTTGATAAATGTTGCCGTTGTATATCTGAGCAATGTATTGTTTCCGATCATTTCTGAAAGATTGGGTCCTTGTTGTAACCCTAAAAAATAATTATTAAGTTGGGTTGTAGATATAAATACTGTAAATCTGGAATTAAATGCATCTCCAAATTAATGCGACTGCTGACTCCAAAAATGCAACTTAATATCAATGCGACTCCCTCCACACCATCCCCAGTGGAATGATACATATCCTTACCTTAATCCAATCAAACAGCAAATAACGCCGCTTATTAGCACTGAGTAAAGCACTTCCATAAAAACTTTCTTAAAAACAACACAGTTTATATGTTTGCTCGGTTTACTGGCATTAAGGAAGTTCAAAGGCAATAAAATAACTGAACCAACAGTTCACTGATTGGTGTGTGGAGAAGGTGTCAACAGGCTTGACATGAGTAGGTAGATCTCTTGATGCCAGCAGTGATAACTCACCTGATGCCCACTGTGTAATTCCTATTCTTTGAATGACATTGTTATATACTTGTTACAACTGCTGTTCAATAAAACCATGTTTGTGTTTATATTCAAGTTGGTATGTCCGCTATCCAAAGTGTGCAGTGAGGCCGTTATTGTCCATAGTTACTTTTGAGACATGAATGTGAAGTTTATTAATGTGAGCAAACACCACTCACATTTTTCGCATTTAATTCACACTAGTGTTAATTTCAATATTTACAGTTCTGTAACGTTTTGCTACTTTAAACAAATTTGATCATGTTGAAGGATTTTTACTAATTATGAAATGAATTATTTCAGGAGGCAGGGATCTAAAAGGAACAGCATCAAATCCCAAGGTGTGTATGTTGTCCAGCTTTTACCCCGTTTCACAAGTTGATGGTGGTGAGATCAGTCTTTATTCCAGTTTAAAGGGGTTTGTTTATAATTGTTGAGCCTTTCACCAAATCTCAAAATTGTTTCCCATGCTTGCTCAGGGACCTGTACATGTTTGCTATAATATTGAGATATAGCCACAAGCAGTACTATATAGTTCACTGGTACTTGAAGCAGTCTGTGGTTTTATTCCCTCGTAAATGTTATTTGAAAACAATCTCGTTAAAATCAGATCTTAGTTCTCACTTCACTTTCGGGTCACGTCTGACCGACCTTGCGCAATCTTTGACTCACCAATGGTATGACCAATCAGAAGGCAGCTTTCTTGTGCTTTACAGCACTAATTTCATATTTTGACAAATTCTCAATTACAAATTTGAAATCTAAACAAAAGAACATTCTGGAATGGCAAATAGATGGTCTAGATTAAACCGGGTCGTTAAACCCGAACTATCGTATCGTATACCCCGTGTTAAAGTTTTCGAGGTTGTATGATCTGGTATGCGACACTCTGATTGGTCAGATGAATGATCGTTCTGACGTGACCCCTAATGGGATGTCTTCAGATCTTTGTTTAGCAGTAGCGAGAACTAAGGTCTGATTTTTATGAGATTGATTGATTCTGTCACATTTCACAAAAATACTGAAACGAAAAGTAGAGAATTTTTTGCTTAAATTTGAAATCAGGCTTGATGAAGTTAGGATTGAGAAGTGTCTCATTTGTTCACAGAATCTCCGTACAGCTCCCCAGTCAAAGGACCAGACCCTGACCAATGGTAACTTGGCTCTGTCCAAGAGTTGTGAGAACGGAAACCCAGTCCGGGTCATCAGAGGCTATAAACTGGACAGTCCATTTGCACCCGAAGAAGGCTACAGATACGATGGTGAGTAGTACCTGGGAAATCCTACCGATGTACAGCTCACTTTTACTATCTTCTGGTTGCTAGGACATAGCTTTGATTTCCTCCTTCATCGATCTCCTTGAAATCAGATCCTAGTTCTTGCTACTGCTAATCAAAGGTCTGAGGACATCCCATTACAGGTCAAGTCAGAACGTCCTTTTTGCAAAAATTTGCCTAAGCAATGAGAAAAAAAGAAGTTGACATTAGCCAATCAGAAAGCAGCTTTCTCAAAATTTATGGCATTTTTTTCAAACTTGTGATTTCCATCCAGACTGCTTTTATAAGATATGTATTTCAAATTCGAAACTCAAATTCTGGAATGTCTAATAGATAACCAAGATTTTATGGCAGTATTTCCCATGAGCTATGGAAAGTCTCCTCTGTTTCAAATGTTTATCCCATTGAAGCGTGATATAGACAAGGATTTTGACGGAATCTGTCGTAGAGCTCGTAACTCTCGTTCGGAATACCCTGTTTACCATGATGTATATTGACTTCCAACAAAGCACCATGAATGTTTGGTATCAATGTATGGTGTATTTCATCATCTCGATAAAACTAGGAATGCTGTGATTTTCCTCCTCTGTAGGTAAATGGCAATAGAATGAAGTGGGTTAATCTGATGAGGATGAAATCTATTCATTCATAATGGCCATATATTTATATAAAGCTGAAAGATGGCTCATCCCAGATAAAAAGATTCATCTTTCTCTCTGTCTCGCCGACTCACCTCCCACTCGCTCGCCTGAAGATCCAGGGTAGAATAGGTCTTCAGGAACCCATGCTTGCCGTAAAAGGCGACTTTGCTTGTCATAAGAGGCGACTAACGGGATCCGTCGGTTAGGCTCGCTGGCTTGGTTGAAGCATGTCATCAATCCCATTTGTCTGGATCAATGCTCATGATGTCAGTCTCTGGATTGTCTGGCCCAGACTTGATAATTTACAGACCGCTGTGTTATATTTGGAATATTACTGAGTGTGGCGTTAAACAACAAACCAACTGGTCATAATCAGACAAACCAACCAAACACACTCACTCACTCACTCGCCCACTCTCCTCCAGGAATCTACACAGTGGAGAAGTTCTGGTTCACCACTGGATTGTCGGGGTTCGGAGTCTGGAAGTTTGCGCTGCGACGCTGCAAAGATCAGGCACCGCCGCCCTGGGATGTTATTCAGGTAGGACCTGCAAACTGGTGTATAATACAAAACACATATAATATCTAAACGTTCAGTGAATAACTCGGGCACTTGACTGATTATTTATAATAAGAGACTAAGAATAAGTATTTCAGCCTGTTTTGCTTGAAATATATTTATGTCATGTTAAGTTGGATATGGGTGAAGCAAATTGTACAAGCCTGTTTCATTAATTAGTGTGCTTCCAGGGTTAAAACTGATTGAGGTATCCTGCAAAGTTATTTCATATGTTCTTTTGTTAAAGAGATTCAAGACAACATCTTCAGTTTTGCAACAGAAAACGCTATTATGCAGAAATTCTGAAGTATAATGTATATTATTATACCTTTTTTAGCAAAGTGATTTCAACGCTGTACAGATGTATTTTTGTTTTGATCATGATGACATTTCACCTTTCAGAAAGAAGATTCTCCAAAGAAAAACAAAACAGTCAGTCCTACTACAGACAGTGCTAAGGGAGATAACGCCAGTGAAGATTCGCCAAGCCATAAAAGCGATGACAATAAAGACATTGAAAATAATGAACAGAATGAATCTTCACAAATAGAAGAAGCGATAGAATCGACCGAAAAGAAAGAAGAGGTCATAGAATCGACAGAGGAGAAAGAAAAGTCTAAAACATCTATGCAGGAGAAACACACAAAGGAAACTGTGCAAGAGAAAGAAATATCTGTGCAAGAGAAAGAACATACGACGGAATCATCTAAAGAAGAAGAAATGACAGAAAATATAGAATCTTCACTGAAATCAACCAAAGAAATGGCAGACACATTAAAATCCCTGATCCCTGAAGAAAAAATATCGCAAGATGAAAATAACAACCTTGGCACTGCGGAAGACGATGCTGTGAAGAAGGCCCCTGAGACCAGTGATTCCGGTATTGAGTCTGATGCCAGCGGTGTGGAGTCATCTCAGGCCTCGTCTGCGAGTGTGTAGACCAGGATGTTTCTTGTGGACAAAGTGTTGATACTTCATAGTTTCATTCATGTTGACCATCATCACAGTTCTGTTTCCAATGCTTTGCCATGTTCAAAGATTTGCTTTGTTGGTGGCAGTTTTGTGCTTCCTTTGTTTTTTCAGAGTTAATGTGGTGCTTTTCATTGCATATTCCTGTTCAGGGGAGCCTTGTGTACATGCACTCATTCAGTTTGCTTAGTTGCTGAATCCACTGACCTTAATTATGAAAAAAAGAAAAATGAAGTAAATGAAAATGAATATGACAATAAAAATGACCATGAAATGCCAGCAGCCGATTAGGCTTGTAATATTTATAAGGACCCAAATCTGAGATTCTGTTTTAAGATCATTTAAATAATCCTGCACAATGAATTTTTAAGATATACTCAACATCAAAAGAAACTTGACCAATAGAAACATATGGAGAAGTGAATGTGAATGATAAAAGTAACAATCAGTCAAGTGTTACCTCAATGTGTCTTTATTCTTATCATGAAATGCTTCCATGATTTACAAACTTTACCGGGTGGTCGGGTAGCCTAGTGGTTAAAGTGTTCACTCGTCACGCCAAAGATCCGGGTTCGATTACCGACATGGGTACAATGTGTGAAGCTCATTTCTGGTGTCCCCTGCCATGATATTGCTGGAATATTGCTAAAACTGAAGTAAAACCATACTCGCTCATTTCCAAACTTTACACACAAATCATGCAAGAGACAAGTGGGGCATCTCCACTCATGGACCTATGACGTCACATGTGATGCTTTCATGGGCGTCACTTCACACAACATACCAGTATGTTTGTTTGTGTGTAGAACCAATCTAATGTCTCTTCAATATGAGCAATTCTTCATGTATTAACCAACCTGCATGGTGTTCGTGTTTCTTTTGTAGCTGAGTGTATGCATTTTTTTAATACGTTTTCACTTTCAAAATTCGTAATTGTCTAAAATGAGCTTATTATACTTTGCGCTAAGATTATCAGGATTTTGGAGAGGGAATACAGGTTTCACTCTATGTTTGCAGTTGCAAAATGTTCAACATTTTTCAATTAGAACAGGATTATTGAATATGTACTGTTTTACCTGGTTTAATGTTTAATGTTTAATGCGCTGAACTATCTGCCGATGTCTAGTAATATTCATGCATCAAGCTAAGGACCCCCTCAATCCTCTTTAGGGTGAGAAAAGAGACACTTTGATTTCTATGTTTAATTTTGATCACTGTTTAGCATGTGTTAAGCCTAGTTTTGTGGCAGGGATCGCGAGAGTGAGGTTTTAATTCTTAAGCTTATCCTTGTGGGCATTCAGGCTTAGAAAAGTTAGTTAATAGACGCTTGGTGATTGTGTGTCTTATGATCGACTTTGCTCGTAAAACCAATGACTGGTCATATAGTGAGAATAGTGCTGACTGAAGTGTTTAACAACAGACTGAAAAAAAACAAAAAAACATTCTATCACATCATTCCAAAAAATTTCATCAATGCTCATCAACAGTAGTCTAATCTTGTCATTAAGATTTACTCCTAGAAAAGTGTTCATTGAATTTTTTATATGTATGGATTTTATTGACATGAAATAGATTTTATGAATGGAGTAACAATTCTGCCAAATACACCTGACAAACAGGCAGAATTGGTCCACTGCACCCATACTTGGTGCAGAGCCAAATGACAATGTGAAATAGTTGATCATTGGCCACTGAACCAGGACAGCGATGATGATGCTCACACTGTCAACCACCGGTTTGTCGGCCCAGATTGTTTATTTACAACCCTCTGTGACAGCTGCACTGTCATTTGTTAAAAAGTTTATTTCTCATCTGTTCGAGATTGACTTGATCATGCCTTAACTACTTTTGTCAATGCACAAAGAGGTTGGGAACAATTTTCAAAAATTCTATTTGTATTTCCATGTATTGCATGTGGCAAAGCAAGTATACACATTACAGCATCAATGGTATGAATATGTTGTAAAGTTGTGTGACTTGTTTGTTGCAAGATATAACTGTTAGGGTTGGGTGGTCAGACTCAGTGTGGTGGTTGATTGGGTGTCCTTGTAATGGACAGCATGGGTTAGGTTAGGGTTAGGTTACTGGTTACTGGTTACTTAAAGGCCAGTGTGATAGAGCTGGAATGGTGCTAACTATGGTGTAAGAAAGCAAACCTTGTGACATGACAACTGCTGATTATGGTAATTTGAGAGTCTGTGATTTAGAGGCAACGGGGTAGCCTAGTGGTTAAGGCATTTGCTTGTCATGCTGAAGTCCCAGGTTCAATTCCCCACATGAAAACAATGTGTGAAGTTCCTTTCTGGAGTCGCCAGCCTCGTTATTGCGGGAATATTGCTAAAGCCGCGTAACACTAGACTTACTCTTTCGTTCACCACATTGACCCCTATCCTGGTTCTGCCCAGTGGGTCGATGAGATGTGGAGAAAATCCAACTGTATTCGGACATTATTGGTCAAGCAAGGTTTTTCCTTTCTTTGGTATATTTTGCATATACTGTCATTGTAAGTGATGCAGTAATGTAAAAATACAAAAGTAACAGTTTTATGTACCCCACACAGTTGTGAAGTTTGGTTGCACAGATTGCCACTGGTGAAAAAGCAAAGACTCCTGATCAGATACCACTGAACACATGCTGGAAGAAGCACAAATTCAAAGTGGGAAGAGATGCTCATGTCTGCAGATTACTGTGTCTTGTCTGACCCTTGTCTGCTGGGACCAATGCTTTCTTCTGAGGTATCTAGGCACACCATCAGACTTTGTGGGCTTCTTATTCGTGGCATGCGGTTGTGTTGCATAGTGAAAGTAAATATCTGGGGCCTTGGATGGTCTTCCAACTCTTTGAGGTAGTACATTACCAAAACACTGTGATCATCCAGGCAGTCACTTTTTTTTTGAAGTTTCAGTGTTTTCTAGTTGATATTCATAGATGCTCAATTTGATGATCTATGCAAGAAACTTCACATTATGGCATGATAAATGGCATGTTTCTGTTTTGTGTCCAGTTTTGATGCAAGCCTCCGCCATACAGCAGTTACAGCTTGGAGTAGATCGTAACAAGACTTCAGGTGTAGATAACTTAGTTTCCTTTTCATTATCAATTTATTATTAAGTTTTTCACTGTTTTTGTCAATTTGAAAACTGTTTGGGATCAAAGATGGACCTTAAAATGATTACCACAATAATCTATTGTATTCCCCAATGCAATGTGTACACAAAAAAGAAGACAAAAATAAATTCAGACTATTACGAAAAGCGATGAACTGAACTCCTCAATTTTCTTAAAGAGATACTCCAGCTAAGATAAAGGTTACTTCCCTTCATTAATCCCTTACCATTGTTTGTGTACAATTGAGAACAACCGAAATATATGGCTATTCCAAAAGAAATAAAAACTAAAATCTGGAAATATGCTTGCATTTTTTTATGTCTGTTATACTAATAAGGATCAGTTCCCCGTTCCTCAAAGCGATCTTAGCACTAAGGCTATCGTAAAGGCCCATACTTTAACATAGGCTGACGATCGTCGAAGTGCTGAGACCGCTTTGAGGAACGGGGCCCTGGTCGTCACATTTGTGATGTGTTGTCCTGCAGGCCCGAGACCTTCGTCACTTCCGGCCTTTTTCTCACATCAACCCGACACAGAGACTGTTCATAGTGGCGTTAAACCAACCCATCCACTCACTCATCGTGCATCAGCAGCATGAATTGTTGCTCAAGTTGACAACGCTTGTTGCCTTGACGACTAGAATTCTGGGTTATGCTTATCTTCAGAAGTGACGAAATAGCTCTGTTGATTGCACGCTTTTGTTCCCAAATGTGTCAGAGGACGCTGCTCACAATATCAGTCAACCGTGAACTTCCGGGGTAGAAGAGGGATTCAGCAACTCATGCTTGCCGTAAAATGCGACTATGCTTGTCAGAGGCGACGAACTGGAGCGCGTGGCCAGGCTTGCTGACTTGCCGTTGATGCATGCCATTGTGTCCCAGTTGCGTAGGTCGATGCTCATGTCAATCACTGAATTGTGTGGCCCAGACTTGTTTATTACAGACATTATTCACTCACTCACTCTCGCTGCAGGAACAAAAGCTCTATAACCTTATCATTCAATTAAATAAGGATGGGACCGTTTCACCTTAAAATTGATGTTCAAAAGCGATAACCAAGTTTTAGATTTTCACTAACATGCATATGAGTGAGTGAGTTGGGTTTAACGCCGCTTTTAACAGTATTCCAATCAAATCGCGGCGTGTCAGCTTTATGTGTGAGGAAAGCCCGAAGTGATGCAGGTTTCAGACGTTTACCACTTCGATGAAACCCACGAGCACGGGTATGGTGCTGACAAACCTAGAAACATAATCGGGGCGAACCGGGATTCAAACCCACAATCATAACTCTGCACAGCTAATCGCGGCGCCTTAGACGACTGGGCCACTCGTGCCCAAAACATGCATTTGAAATTTGATGACAAAAGAACAAGGTGTTTTAATAATTAAATTATTTTATCAAAACTTGTAACAAAGGGAGACATAGTGACTATTATGTTGTGGACAGTTCAGGCAATGCTTCCCACGTCAAGGTTATAGATTTCGCTCCTAAAGCAGAGCGCCCTCAGTAGCATGTCGCCATACTTGGAGTGCACCTTGTCCAGCGCTGTGAGTGTCATGTCCTTCCCGGCCTCGATCACAGGGATGACTTTAGCCTGGAAACACATTGGCATGAGAGAGAACTTCAGCTTGGAAACTCAGGGACATTAAAGAGAAGTTCAGCTCAGAAACTAAGGGCATTTAAGGATACCATTAGCCCCTGAACAAACGGATGTCTGGGGATGATATTTCGCCTATGAACAGAGAGGACTATGGGATACATTTAGCCCGTAAAAGATGGGAAGCAGGTTACCTTGAGCCTGTGAACAGAAGGCAATATCGGGATAGGTAATCTTGAAAACCGAAGAGTGTATGGGTAACTTTAGCCTGTTTAACCGGGACATTTTGGTTAACGTTAGCCTTGAAAAAGGTAAACATGATAACTAAAGCCTCGATACAGGGAAAACGGGGATAACATTAGCCTTTAAACATGGGAAAAGGGGTTAACTTCTGTATGGAAGTATTCACATTCTCATACCAGGGATGCTGGGACATACTAGAGCATAACAACATTGTTATTTTGCCAAGGTTTTGAAATGGAACTTTGGCATCAGGACCCACAGACTTCAGAAGCTTCAGGCCCTGGCTTTACTCTTCTGGACCTTATTATAAAACTTGCAGATTTCTGTGTCAAATAAATCAACATGTAAATTTACCGCAGGCCATAAGGACCCATGCAACTTTGAAACTATGGGCCGACACGCATGCGCTTACTTCCAACAGCGGATAGCTCGACGGTGACACGCCTAGACGCTGCATGCCATCGAAGTGAACACTTACATAGAAGGCTTTCCGGGAGATGGCGTTACTGAGCGTCTTCTCAAGGTCGGAACCGGCTGGGACATCAGCGATATAACAGTCCAGACTGCGCATGATCATCAGAAGGTGCTGCAACGCACAGGTAAACATTCAGAAACCACACGGGTTCTTTAATCGCCCTGATTATATTTCTAGGATTTTCGCCACCATAGCCGTGCTCATGGGATTCAGATAAATGAGACCTGCATCAATTCGGGCTTTTCTCCCAGTGAGAAACGCAGTGATATAATTCGTATACTGTGTTCCGGGTGGTTAATTGTTGAAATGAATGAAAGATGAAATTTATATCAATGGCAATGAAAGCAGATGCCAGTCTCATGACATTAACACGAATACCGACTTAAGATTTATGTTTCACTTCATTTATTAGATTAGTCTCGTGGAAATCAGTAGGTGCAGCCTTATCAACTGTGAGGAATATTACTAAGTTTTATTATTCCCAATATATAACTAACGGTACAACTAACTTGACAAAATACAAAAGCAGTTACGACAATGGCCTTGGCATATTTTCAGTTCTTTAAATAAAAGGGGGCACGGGTGGCCCAGTCGTCATTGGCGCCGCGATTCGCTGTGCAGAGTTGCGGCCCTTGGGCACACCAGATACACGAATCCCGGTTCGCCCCGATTATGTTTCTAGGTTTGTCAGCACCATACCCGTGCTCGTGGGTTTCACCGAAGTGGTAAACGTCTAAGACCTGCATCACTTCGGGCTTTCCTCCCACATTAAGCTGACACGCCGTGATATAACTGGAATACTGTTAAAAGCGGCGTCATGAAACGAACACCACATTATGCATAATATACGGTTGGACTCGACGGGTCATTTAAGGTCATATTACATATTTTCAAACCTTCGCGTATTCGTCTTTCTGGTAATACTTACAAATTCATCATGATACTGAAACCTATAGCCGCTGACGGTCGTCTCGTAGTCTCCCTGATGGATGGGGAGGAATTGAGCCTGGAAATAATGAATTACTGTTACTGTTAAGACATCACCGAGCAGGTCATCGCTCCAACCCTGCAGACCCGTGAAGATCCGGGTAAGAGCAGGCCTTCAGCAACCCAGGCTTGCGGTAACAGGCGACTATGCTTGTTGTAAGAGGCGACTAACGGATGGGTGGTCAGGCCCGCTGTCTTGGTTGATGCATTTCATCGATCCCAATAGCATGGATCGATGCTCATGATATTAATCACTGGATTGTCTGGTCCAGACTCGATTTTTTTTACAGACCGCTGTCATATAGCAGGAATATTGCTGAGTGCGGCGTTAAAAAACCAACCAACTAACCCTGCAAGAAAAATATCCGGAAAAAGCAAGGAAGTCTACAATACTGTGTCAAGTTTAGATTTCTTCTCGTCCTAAAAGAAGAGGTCACGTGGGCTCTTCTTTCCATTATGTATCTAAAGACAATTTAACAAAAGAAATAACTTACGTTTCATTTAAGAGTTCAAATGAGTAGTAGAAAACTACTTAAATGTCTGTGTAGTATTGATAAGTAAAAACATTTCTGTCAGGACAAGTGCCAAACGAAGATGAGGGCGTGAAAATTTGTTTTGGGACAGTTGGCTTTCCCGTGCAACGGAAGAATCGATTTCCACTGAACAGCGGACTGCAGTGTTGATGGAGCGTGACAGTGCACGCGCAGTTTATGCTCCGGGTATTTGCCAATGCTCCACGTCGACTCGTCAATGCACAACATCAATGCACGTAAGCTGTTCCTATTTGTGACTTGAATGTTAATATTAGCTGTCTTCAACCACTGCTGTTGTTATTGACTGCACGGATATATGCAGGTCCAAGGCTTTACTTTACAGTTGGTAAACTTACCTTTAAGCTATAAATAGACTTATCACAGTTTGAGACCATGAGGTTATCTTAATATCACGAGTGTGTTAATATATAATGGCAAAACACTAGTTCTCTCATCGAAGTACTAGCTTGGGTTTAATCATCCGGAAATTGAATGTTGTCTTCTGTGGAATCAGGCAATTTGTTATTGTTATATATATTACTCAAAAAAGTTTAAGGACATCCCAATTCTTTCACATTACTTTTGTTATATGACAAAAGAATCGGGTGTTCCTTCACTTTTTTTCAGTTGTATATGAGATTTAAAAAATATCTACAACCATTCCCTGAATGTTTTTGACACACTTGTTTGAAAGTGTTAATGAATCTGCACTGAATGTCCGTTCGTAAATAACAAACGTGGTCTTCATGAAACTTTATTTCATTCACGATTACTTTCTGTAGACACGTTCGGGTCAAGTTACATTGACTGGTAAGCTAGCAGTTGATCTCAACAGATGCCCTTTCCATTGACTATTAATGAACTGCCGGGCAAAAAAAGTATATACTTTATTGGGTTTGATAAACAAAATCTTCACAAAAGAAAGTATATATACGTGATTGGATTTGACCAAAAATATTCTGACTGAAAATTATAGCCTGATCTGCTGCAGGCGTTAAATATCGCCTTCAATAACCGTATCAAATGCATCACCATCGAATAACTTTTTCTTGTTTCTTTCATTTTAAGCTACCATCAAACAAACATGGTGCATACTTTCTTTTGCCCGTCAGTGTATATCGGAGAATAGTATTTCTCTACACATACTGTCATTTAAACATTTTCTCACCTTGTACATGTGGTATCTTGAGACGTGTGCTGCGGCCACATGTTCATGACAATGTGCAGTATAAAATGTACGTAATTATTTATATATGCAGTATATCAGAAGAAATCAAAGAGTACATATTTTTATATTTATTATATTTGGGACAGAATGGTATCATTATATGCAGGCATAAAAGTAAGTTGAGTTTCATATATACTTGTACAAGTCTCTAAGGCAATGATAATTACAAAAATCATAATTTCTAGATATATAAACAATTCATAACTTCTTGATTAAAAATAATAAAAACAAGCTGTCCCTATAAAAGACTGTACTGTCCGCTTATCTAGATTTGCCTGATATAGATCCATGGCCCGATTTAAGCACCACTATTACGGCGGGGTCACCTCAAATGGGTTTCACACTTGCCCGTATGTCAAATCGAACTCGGTCTTCTTCATGATAAGAAAACTCTCTAGCCCCTAGGCTACTGCACAAACCCACTTTAGTTATGTAGGAGGATAAAACTTCAATCTGAAGTTGTCTTTACCCATTAGTTTGAGGTCAAACGAATGACATATGCATATGTATACTCGGCTAAACGCAAGATAATGGTATCGTGGCATCGCACTTACACTGATGAAAGATTTTGACAATGCACGGCACGACATTAGGCAATTGTAGGCATGGTAGCCCATGATATTGATAAAATTGAAGTACTGACAGAAACAAATATGAAATTTAAAGTTAATTTTCAAGAGGTATTTTCAGTCGAAAAACAAATCCACTTAACATATTTTCAAAATATTTGTTATCTTCATGACACTTTTAAAGAACAAGTTAACAACACTGGTGAGTTTGAGAGTGAATTTTGTTGGACGCTTTGGTTTGTGTTTTTATCGATATGGTTCGATAGTAAGAATAATTTACAGATAGATATGGCACTGTTAAATGTTACGCAGGACAGTCTTATAACAGTGAAAACAAGTAAAAAGAAAAGATACATAATAGTTACTTACTGAGACAGCAACAAGGAGAAACACGAAAACAAGGCCAGTCATGTTGGAACTAAATAATTCTTCTTGACCCACTGCGGAAAATACTGATTGCTTGTTGCTGGGAAAGTGAAAGCTGTCACTGACGATAATCTCTGTTCGCTTCGCTTTTTATCTAAGCGCGTAACGACACCGGAAGATTTTGTGTATGAACACAGAGACATTGTGCTTCCTTGCTTTAATCTCGTTAAGTCCGGGGGGTGAGCTGCAGCGTCCAATGTCCGAGTGGTCAGTTTCCGGTCATCATGGCTAGTTTAACGGTTTCCGTCAGCATTCAGAAGTACATTCATGTCCTTGTTGACACAGATATACGATCATGTCCGTATTTTTCTTGTATGTTCTATTTTTAACTGAGTAGTTTGAAGTTATTTGTTTGAAACATTCCGTTTGTTTGTTTTAGATGATCCGCATTTTTGGTTCACACCAGTTGATATAAAAACGAAAAGGAAGTATATATTTTGTAAGATTTTTAAATATTCGCCCAAATATTGGAAATGTTTCCGTAATATATGATAATAGTTTTATACGAACTCTACAAACTAAAGTTCATTTCTTTGTAAATACTAAAGACAGACGAATAATTTCGTTCAATTTAAAAAAAACCAAAAACAATTGACATGTGACCCCTCTTATTGGGACTGTACCGTTACCATGGCTATCGCCCGCATTACCACATTATCGGATAAACGAATCTTGAGTATGAAGTAATGTCCCTATTATTATTCTTTCTGTTTGCCCGGGTTTCAGTGTATGTATGAGTTACCTGATGGCAATTAATAAGCCACTTCCATAATGACAGGAATACTCTATTAAAAGCTGTCCATTGTTCGGTTCCGACTGAGCGTATGTCTAGAAATCACTATCGCATTGTGATGATACAAGGTTTTCGCGGAAAGGTTAGCGTATCCTGCCAAACCGGTGGTCCCCGTCACAAACACATGCAAAGGCAAGTCAATTGGTCACCTGAGAAACACACGAGAACATATGGTAAATTCAAAATAGAGAATTACATCGGCCATCATTTTGGTGACTGATGCGTCAAATTTGGAAATGTCCTCTACATGTTAAAACAAAGCAAAACGCTAAAGACTATCACTCTTCGCTCACACATCTTTCACTCTCTTTGGACTCACTCACTCACTCACAGAAACTTTTATCGTACGTAAAATCCTAGGTTCCCCTAATAATGTGTTTGGGTATATCAGCACTACATCTGTCTGGCAAGTATAGAAAACGTTTGAATAATAATGAGACAAAGTCACATGACACATTTCACAGTTTGTTGAGATATTCATGTAACCAGTGGCAACAAAAACGCATTGACCCAAATAAAAAAAGTGTACGATTGCGGTTCACGCAATTTCACCAAACCGTTATAAGAACAGAATAAAAGGAATTGTGTATTCATAAAGAATATAATGCCGATGCGATGTTAAATTTTAACTCACTCACTCATAAAGAATAGTCGCTGAAACCCCACGCACCATATCAAGAGGCGGAGAAAAAAACGAAATGTATTCATGGTTTAATGAAGGTTAATTACTTGACATTCCGACTGAATAAACAACAATGTACACACATGCTTAAAAATCAATTTCCAGTGAAACTTCACACTATAGATTTTCAACAAACTTCACACAGTTTACTCATGTGGGGAATCGAACCCGGGTCTTCGGCGTGACGAGCGAACACTTTAATCGCCAGGTTAGGAGACGGTATTTACATTTAAAATGAGTGAGTGAGTGAGTTGGGTTTAACGCCGCTTTTAACAATATTCCAGTTATATCGCGGCGTGTCAGCTTAATGTGGGAGGAAAGCCCGACGTGATGCAGGTCTCTGATGTTTACCACTTCGGTGAAACCCACGAGCACGGGTATGGTGCTGACAAACCTAGAAACATAATCGGGGCGAACCGGGATTCGAACCCACAATCATAGGGTTCTGGTGTGCCCAAGGGACGCAACTCTGCACAGCAACCCGTGCCCCCTTTACATTTAAAGAAAATTAATAGACGTTAAGATATTTTAAGAGCATGGTCAAAGTTCAAAGGTCACGGAACATACCATATTAATACGAGACATGTCTGAGTAATGCCGACAAAACGTTTCATATTTCAGTGTGGACAATGGTTGCAGAGGAGAAGATGCTTTCGGGCGACGGCGTCGGCGGCGCCGACGACACCGGACCGAGCTGACCATGACATGAACTCAGCTGACGTCTTTCACTTAGGTGAGCTAAAAGTAAAAACCCTATGACCTGACTTTGTGTGGTATTTCATGCATAATTTAACCTTATATTGTTCAAGGCAATTCAAATATAATCGGGGCGGCGGGTAGCCTAGTGTTTAAAGCGTTCGCTCGTCAGGCCGAAGACCGGGTTCGATTCCCGACATGGGTACAATATGTGGAGCCCATTTCTGGTGTCCCCTACCGCGGTATTGCTGGAATATTGCTCACTCACTCACTCACTCACTCACTCACTCAAATATAATCCTTCTTGTCAGATGAACACAGAAGTTCTGCACCAATATGTTGTAACACAAACCTGCACTTGTGTCGGGGCACTTGTGTCGGGCATTAAAATAGTTGCCGAAGTATATAAATGTGAAATGACGATGATATTATTGATGATGATAATGATTTATTGCACGAAACACCATAGCCCTGATACCAAGTATTTACCGTATGTGGTGGCTAATTATGAAACCCATGAATGTAAATATATCGCGAAGATACATTACAGGCGGTGGGGGTGGGGCTGAACACTATGATGGACTGCGTCGATGGATTTTGTTGTTTACTTTTCAACATTATAACCTCCGAGGTCCACACACTTCTACCAGCGATGCTTGAGTGCAGGGATTCACCCCACTTGTGTAGAACGTCATCTCCATTTGCTTCGTGCTTGCCAGACAGTCCTTTCTTCAGGTTTGGTGAGAGGTGGAGATCAGACGGTGCCAATTCTGGTCTAATCTGTTCAAAGTCAGTCATGCATTGCAGCCATGGCAACAACATTGTGGAACCACTCTTCACCGGAATACCAGTAGTAAGTGAAGTTTACTCACTTCGTGAATTTCACTGTTCACTCAGACACTTGTTCGGAGGTTATACTAGTACTTACCAGTTATGGCCCGTCGACCCTCGTTGTGACACCCGGTATTTCACAATTATTTTCAACCCGTGAGGATCTGGGTCAGAATAGGCCGTCAGCAACCAATGCTGGGCATAAAAAGGCGTGCAGGCTTGCTGTAAAAGGCGGCAATGCTTGTCGTAAGAGGCGACTAACGGGATCGGGTGGACAGGCTCGCTGACTTGGTTGATGCATGTCATCGTATCCCAATTGTGTAGATCGATGCTCATGATATCAATCACTGTGTGGTCCAGACTCGATTATTTACAGCCTGACGTCATATAGCTGGAATATTGCCGAGTGGGGCGCTAAATAACAACCAACAGCAACCAACACAATTATTTTTTATTATTTGATTAGCATTACTTAGAAGTTGACGGATGACAAAGTAGACACAATTTATAGATAACAACTTCTTTAATACTGTAAAGGCGACGTTTCGGTATAGATCCGTATACCGTTGTCAAGCAAGACTGAATGAGGTAATAGTACAAACAATATATAGAAGGTGGGGGATTAACAGTAGAGGATTAACAGTAACAACAATAGCATACAAGAGTGGGATAACATGAGTAAGTAATAACAACAGAAGGATAATACTGTCACAACATGATGGACAGAGAACTCATAGCTGGAAGCCAATAGGACATGAAGCCAATTTGACAGGATAAGTTGTATAGGTGTAGCGATTATTTTGCTCAATGAGTTCATAGTAGGCGGATGAAATGTAGTGGCCTTGACCTCTGTTGATTGATGGCTTGTGGCGGCGAATGTGGACAGCTTCTGTTAGTTTTCTTTCAGTGAAATCATGGAGGTTGTTGGCGAGGATTTGGACGTTGTCCCAGTTGATGTTGTGATTTGGACAGTTGCTGATATGGTCCGAGATGGCTGATTTACTGTCGGATTTAATGGTGGAGGTTTTGTGCTCTTTGATTCTGGTGTTGATTGGGCGGGATGTTTCACCGACATAAGATTGTCCACAGTTGCAGTAAATTTTGTAAACTACACCTTAAGGCACTGAGGGTTTGGTTGTGTTCCTGCTGTTGGCTCTAAGTAGGGTACTGAGGGAGGTGGAACTGGTGAATGAGCGACATGATATCTCAGTGGGCGAGCACAATAAAACCGGCTTTAGTCAGGACTAGTGCGCGCACACACACACACACAAACACACACACACACACACACACACACACACACACACACACACTAACACACACACACACACACACACACTAACACACACACTAACACACACACACACACACACGTCGCATTATAAGTGCAATATTATTCAACGCGAAGTTAAATCCCATTTCACCTCACCTCACCACCACCACCTATTGATAAGAACAGTATTGCAGTGGGTGCCTGTATTCATTAACATACAGGGCGGGGGGGGGGGGGGGGGGGGGGGGGGTAGCCTAGTGGTTAACGCGTTCGGGTAAAATGCAAAGCAACGGTGACAATTACAAGACTAGTGGCATTTTGCTACAGGGTATATGGGAGAGGAATACGATTCTTTCACCCACAGTGCTCTCCCTTTGGAACACCTGAAGTGACATTCGTCACCACTCGCCCCTTTCCGTAACCTGCAATTCGGCTTGTCCCCGGAGTAACACGAGTTGGTCACGAATGTTGAAGTGACCGACATGTTCATGCAGCTGTGGCCAGAGTTGAGTTTACCACGCCCCACGCCCCACGCCCCACGCCCCACGCCCGGGGGAGAAGGGTGTCATCTACATTGACCCTCTTTTTAAAATATGGATACTTCTAACACGACATATTATATTTTCGAAGATGGAATGTTTTCAGCACTTAGCGCATACTCTATATCTCCAGGGCTCGTATTGAGTTTGGGTAACTTGGCATCGCGAGAACCATGGGGATGGATCCAGGGGTTAGGTTTTCCGAAATGTGAGCCCCGGGGATACAGAAGTTGTACTGTTAGTAAACAGTTGTATTTCGATTTCATTGTGTGGCGCAATAGTATTAGACACATAACAAATAATCATCAATTATTTTTCCATCCTTCCCGTTTTGTACATGTGATGGGTTATTCTCTGTACAGAAAATATATCGAAAAACACTTTTCCAAAGTTGACCTGAATAATATGTATACTATTCAAGTTCGACATATTTTCCGTTTTGTACTTTTTACATACAGATAGTACATACAGGTGGGTAATTACTCTGTATAGAACTATACTTTAAAACACCTCAATAATCCCTACAATCTACACTATCCAAGATGTGACGTCGGACAAAATGGCGTATTCTGTACCACGTGGGAGGGTTTTTTTTATGATTCTTTCACGTTGCTTGTCAGGATCACGTACCCGAGACCATTCTCAGTTATCTCCATTTATCGCCTGGTTCACAGTCTTGCAGCGGCCGTTGTACACACCGAAATAGAACAGACCCTGTATCTATGCACCGGGCGTCATAAACACAACAGCCTTCCAGTATCAAGTACGGTAACTATGACAACAGTTCACACTGTCGGCGTCTCGAGACTCTCTGCTGAAATTCCTTACTCTGGGTAGAGGAGCCTGTCCGTATACAACAGTCTTATTGCGATCAGGTAAGTGTTGTTTTACTTATGCTTTGAAATATACATACTATCATTAGATAATTCAATATATAACGATATTCAATAAGCAGATATGGCATGCATTGTTTTTTTAATTTAAGTTAAATCTTTGGTTCGGTTCAAAGAGAAATACCATTCTGAAATAAGAAGGAAAAGGCGATTTTTTTACCCATATTTTTGGCAAGATCTTCGGAAAAGAAGTTAGTTATTATTTCATCTTTATTCCATCATTTTAATGCAAAGTATTCTACATAAATGTTATTCAAAAGGCGACAATATTCTCAATGTAGTACTCATTCGTATTCAAAATATTCATCTAGATAAGCTATTTGATGTCTTGTTCTGCGGATCAGCTGAAATTTTACACATTGGAATTATGGCGCACAAAGTACTTCCGTCGTTCCATTATAAATGTATTTAAGAGATCACTCAATAATATGATTCAGTAATATTATATAAACTGCCGCGCAAACGAAAGTAGAAACCTGAAAATTGGATTTGAACCCAAAATTACAAACGTTATCAAAACGTTACTAGGCTGAAAACAGTTGCCAAAACACGGATAACTTTTGGTCCAAAACACACTATGATACCCGTATCAAATACATTACCATGAAATAACTAGTTATTTTCTGTTTCATTTTTAGCCACCGTCAAACGTGAGTGTAAGCTTTCTTTTCCCCGGCAGTTCAAATTACATTATGAACTCTAATTTAATACAAATATCCCTAACCTTTCTTAAATATATCGCATCTTAAGCCGTATAAGTGTAATTCAACGCAATAATGTCGACACATTTGTAACATTATAACTGGTTATTAATCTCGCTAAATCGAACTGTGATAACTCGATATATTATTTAAGATGGAACTTTATCATCCTGGCAGACATGTTTGTGACAACGTAGTCGGATATCAACACTCCGCCCATCTCGGATAATTGGTACATTTGGGCAGTCATTGTTTTCATATTTGTTGATAAATTTCATTGATAAAAATGAATATAAGCTCAGCGAAACCACAATAATAGTTACTAATAAATAACACATTTCCAATTTATAAAGGCAACATCACAGTAGCAGGTCGAATCAATAGCACAAGTAAGGAAAGTATTTTTCATTGACAGGTGAAACGTCTCAATGAGGCTGCGATGACACAAAAAACAATCTGACATTTCACATGCACAACACACACATCACATTGATACTCCATATGCACAACACACACACCAAATTGATACTCTACATGCACAACACAAACATCACATTGATACTCCATATGCACACCACACACACCACATTGATACTCCATATGCACAACACACACATCACATTGATACTCCACATGCACAACACACACATCACATTGATACTCCATATGCACAACACACACACCACATTGATACTCCACATGCACAACACAAACATCACATTGATACTCCATATGCACAACACACACACACCACATTGATACTCCACATGCACAACACAAACATCACATTGATACTCCATATGCACAGCACACACACCACATTGATACTCCACATGCACAACACACACCACATTGATACTTCACATGCATAACATACACACCACATTGATACTCCATATGCACAACACATACACCACATTGATACTCCACATGTACAACACATTGATACTCCACATCCACAACACACACCACATTGATACTCCATATGCACAACACATTGATACTCCACATGCACAACACAAACATCACATTGATACTCCATATGCACACCACACACACCACATTGATACTCCATATGCACAACAGACACATCACATTGATACTCCATATGCACAACACACACACCACATTGATACTCCATATGCAAAACACACACACCACATTGATACTCCATATGCACAACACACACACCACATTGATACTCCATATGCACAACACACACATCACATTGATACTCCATATGCACAACACACACACCACATTGATACTTCACATGCATAACATACACACCACATTGATACTCCACATGCACAACACACACACCACATTGATACTCCATATGCACAACAGACACATCACATTGATACTCCATATGCACAACACACACACCACATTGATACTTCACATGCATAACATACACACCACATTGATACTCCACATGCACAACACACACACCACATTGATACTCCACATGCACAACACATTGATACTCCACATCCACAACACACACACCACATTGATACTCCACATGCACAACACATTGATACTCCACATCCACAACACACACACCACATTGATACTCCACATGCACAACACACACACCACATTGATACTCCATATCCACAACACACACACCACATTGATACTCCACATGCACAACACAAACATCACATTGATACTCCACATGCACAACGCACACACCACATTGATACACCACATGCACAACACACACAACACATTGATACTCCACATGCACAACACACACACACCACATTGATGCTCCACATGCATAACACACACATCACATTGCTACTCCATATGCACAACACACACACCACATTGATACTCCACATGCACAACACATTGATACTCCACATGCACAACACACACAACACATTGATACACCACATGCACAACACACACAACACATTGATACTCCACATGCACAACACACACACACCACATTGATGCTCCACATGCATAACACACACATCACATTGCTACTCCATATGCACAACACACACACCACATTGATACTCCACATGCACAACACATTGATACTCCACATGCACAACACACACATCACATTGATACTCCACATGCACAACACATACAACACATTGATACTCCACATGCACACCACACACACCACATTGATACTCCACATGCACAACACACACACCACATTGATACTCCACATGCACAACACACACATCACATTGATACTCCATATGCACAACACACACACCACATTGATACTTCACATGCATAACATACACACCACATTGATACTCCACATGCACAACACATACAACACATTGATACTCCACATGCACACCACACACACCACATTGATACTCCACATGCACAACACACACACCACATTGATACTCCACATGCACAACACACACATCACATTGATACTCCATATGCACAACACACACACCACATTGATACTTCACATGCATAACATACACACCACATTGATACTCCACATGCACAACACATTGATACTCCACATGCACAACACACACAACACATTGATACTCCACATGCACAACACAAACATCACATTGATACTCCATATGCACAACACACACACCACATTGATACTCCACATGCACAACACACACCACATTGATACTTCACATGCATAACATACACACCACATTGATACTCCATATGCACAACACACACAACACATTGATACTCCACATGCACAACACATTGATACTCCACATCCACAACACACACACCACATTGATACTCCACATGCACAACACACACATCACATTGATACTCCATATGCACAACACACACACCACATTGATACTCCACATGCACAACACAAACATCACATTGATACTCCACATGCACAACACACACACCACATTGATACACCACATGCACAACACACACACCACATTGATACACCACATGCACACCACACACACCACATTGATACACCACATGCACAACACACACACCACATTGATACACCACATGCACAACACACACACCACATTGATACACCACATGCACAACACACACACCACATTGATACACCACATGCACAACACACACACCACATTGATACACCACATGCACACCACACACACCACATTGATACTCCACATGCACAACACACACACCACATTGATACACCACATGCACAACACACACACCACATTGATACTCCACATGCACAACACACACACCACATTGATACACCACATGCACAACACACACACCACATTGATACACCACATGCACAACACAAACATCACATTGATACTCCACATGCACAACACACACACCACATTGATACACCACATGCACAACACACACACCACATTGATACACCACATGCACAACACACTCACCACATTGATACTCCACATGCACAACACAAACATCACATTGATACTCCACATGAACAACACACACAACACATTGATACCCCATATGCACAACACACACAACACATTGATACCCCACATGCACAACACACACACCACATTGATACACCACATGCACAACACACACATCACATTGATACTCCACATGCACAACACACACAACACATTGATACCCCACATGCACAACACACACACCACATTGATACCCCACATGCACAACACACACACCACATTGATACTCCACATGCACAACACACACAACACATTGATACCCCATATGCACAACACACACAACACATTGATACCCCACATGCACAACACACACACCACATTGATACACCACATGCACAACACAAACATCACATTGATACTCCACATGCACAACACACACACCACATTGATACTCCACATGCACAACACACACAACACATTGATACCCCATATGCACAACACACACAACACATTGATACCCCACATGCACAACACACACACCACATTGATACACCACATGCACAACACAAACATCACATTGATACTCCACATGCACAACACACACACCACATTGATACACCACATGCACAACACACACACCACATTGATACACCACATGCACAACACACACAACACATTGATACCCCACATGCACAACACACACAACACATTGATACCCCACATGCACAACACACACAACACATTGATACTCCACATGCACAACACACACACCACATTGATACACCACATGCACAACACACACAACACATTGATACTCCACATGCACAACACACACAACACATTGATACTCCACATGCACAACACACACAACACATTGATACTCCACATGCACAACACACACAACACATTGATACTCCACATGCACAACACACACACCACATTGATACTCCACATGCACAACACACACACCACATTGATACTCCACATGCACAACACATACAACACATTAATACTCCGTATGCACACCACACACCAGATTGATACTCCACATGCACAACACACACACAACACATTGATACTCCACATGCACAACACACACACAACACATTGATACACCACATGCACATCACACACACAACACATTGATACACCACATCCACAACACACACACCACATTGATACTCCACATGCACACCACACACACCACATTGATACACCACATGCACACCACACACACCACATTGATACTTCATATGCACAACACACACACCACATTGATACTCCACATGCACAACACAAACATCACATTGATACTCCACATGCACACCACACACACCACATTGATACCCCACATGCACAACACACACACCACATTGATACTCCACATGCACACCACACACAACACATTGATACTCCACATGCACAACACACACATTACATTGATACTCCACATGCACACTACACACACCACATTGATACACCACATGCACATCACCCACACAACACATTGATACACCACATGCACACCACACACACCACATTGATACTCCACATGCACAACACACACACACACACACACCACATTGACACACATTTACAGTTCACAGACACATACACCCTCCCCAACATCCCAACTGTTAGGTAAAAGGAAGGTAACATAGGCCTATAAACGACGTCGATGTCACTGACAGCTCAGCTAATGAAAGTAGCATCTATAAAATTATAGTATGCAACTGAGTATGGTTTTATGCCGTTATTTTACCAACATCACGAAGGGAAACACCAGAAATAGGCTCCGCACATTGTACCGATGTGGGGAATCGAACCCAGGTCTTCGGCGTGACGAGCAAATACCTCTAGGCTACCCCGTCGCCCCTACATCACAGACTCTCAAATTACCATAATCAACAGTTGTTTCAGTTTCAGCTTTTGCCACTAAAGATGTCCTGGCTACTCAAACGTGGGCGTGTGGAACCAAAGACGTCATCGGAAAAACGACATTCGGTGGCGTCATCCAACACGTCCTTGACCCCTTCACAACTTGACCTTGCCATTCGTGACCTACTCAAGCTGAACCCCCCAAGGAACAGATGTGAAGAGTTTTGTAGAGGTACAAAGGCTGTATCTGGCCCTATTCAGTTCGCAGGAAGCAGCATCCGATGGTGTTACAAACAGGCTGGAAGTCATCACCCACTTAGCGGCGACCCTTTGATATTGTGGGGGCTGATGGGATTATTCTGACCAAAATAACCTGTTCCCGAAAATGCTGCAAAAATTATTTAAGAAATTCAGAATTATTTCGTATTTTTTGTATGAAAGGGTATTTTGACGCACTATTTAATTCAAATAAAAATTCACAATGAAATCCTTGCTCTGAAGGGGATACGGGTGGCCTAGTCGTCTAAAGCGCCGCGATTCACTATGCAGAGTTGCGTCGCTTGGGCACGCCAGAAACCTACGGTCGTGGTTTCGAATTCCGGTTCGCCCGATAATGTTTCTAGTTTTGTCAGCACCATACCTGTGCGCGTGGGTTTCACCGAAGTGGTACACGTCTGAGACCTGCATCACTTCGGACTTTCCTCTCACATTAACCTGACACGCCGTGATATAACTGGAATACTGTTAAAAGCAGCGTTAAACCCAACTCACCCAACTCACTCACTCACCCTGCTCTGAAACAACGACTTCTTTACGGTTACTGTTGAAATCTTCTTCAGAGATGCCAAGGGAAAAAACTCTGTACTTGCTAATCTGGTATTATCTAGGGACCCGTTCCAGTGAGCAGTCTTAGCGCTATGCTTATGATAAGTGTTAAAGCATTTGAGTTACGATCGCCTTAGCGCATAGGCTATTGGGACTGTTGTTGTTGAACACACTTTTTTCTGTTTAAAAGGGGAGGGGTTTGGAGCACGAGTGGCCATGTCGTCTGAGGCACCGCAATTCGCTGTGCAGAGGTGCGTCCCTTGTGCACGCCAGAAACCTACGGTCGTGGTTTCGAATTCCGGTTCGCCCCGATAATGTTTCTAGGTTTGTCAGCACCATACCTGTGCGCGTGGGTTTTGCCAAAGTGGTAAACGTGTGAGACCTGCATCACTTTGGGCTTTCCTTCCACATTAAGCTGACATGCCTTGATATGACTGGAATACTGTTAAAATCGGTGTTAAAACCAGCTCACTCACTCTGTTTAAAAGGCAACCCAATTACCTCTTCTGGGAAGCGGAAACAGCTGGTCAAGATGGTGTCCATAGTGATGATCCCCGTGGCCGTCCTGACAGGCCTGACCGCCAACACCTTCTTCGCCACCTTCACCAACTACGTCCAGTCGTCTGACATCCGGGCAACACTGCTCTACAGGTACCTGTGTACAGACAGTTGCAGTCGAAACTGACGCTACTAACATTCTTACTATATACATGTATTCCCGAACATGAACCTCGACACTGATAAAGACCACTTTAGTTTCAAGTGGGGAGAATTTTCTAAATAAGTTTTTTTTAGATTTTCTGGTTGTAGATATTGCCATTTTCTCTAGTGTCGCTCTTTTGTGATAAAAGACTAAACAATCACAAAAAACTTGTTCGCCGGTGGCCATTTTAAAGTTAATTAATCGATCGTCACCCAGGACCTCAAAGGGAATTCGTTTAAGGTCAGGTGCCTTTTCGCGGCCTTTAGATTTTTATTGTGTGAAAAACTTGATACATTAACTAAACGACTTGAATCAAACGTGATAATTGGCTTGAGTGTAGCGTCTCTTAAGATGAAAGAATGGAATTCCTTTTCTGCAGACGACACCTTTTTTTTTACTGTCCATAAATAACTGACGTTTCGGAAAATCCATGACGTTAAATAGCACGATAATGCAGTCCTCGTTCTAGGATTAAGCAGCGCTTGGAACGAGCATTCGATGACTACCTTTAATACCCTATGTTTACCCTAGTGTGGAGCTCGGCAGCGTCATACATTACCTGCAGGAGGAGCGCGACATGAGCGCCCTCTATCTGAGTTCAATCGAGGAGAAGACGAAGAGTTTGCTACTACAGCGATACCCCGAGACTGACCGGTCGCTGGAGAAGCTGACATTCTGGACCACAGGACCGACGCTCACCAGGACAGAGTTCCAGTCCAAGGACAGGTTTCTCTCCTACCTCAACAGGTTCCTCTCTACTTTATATATTATCATGTGATGGTTTCTTAACCTTCTTCGTCTTGTGGTAGAGTGTCCGCCCGGAGAGCGGAATGTCCGGAGTTCGACTCCAGCCGCGTCATACCAAAACACGTTAAAAGATGGTACTTGTCGTTACCCTGTCTGGCGCTGGTGTAAAACAAAGACTGGTCGGCTCGGAGTCAGTATTCTGTGTCTGAGTTGGGTTTTCATGTCAAACTGCGGCATGGCATCTCAGTGGGCTGGCACTATAAATCGTCATCAGTCCGGACTAGTACAAGCAGCCAGACACACATGTGCATGCACGTCGCTATTTAAGTGCAATAATCTAACGTTAAACCCCATTTCACCTCAGACCGTGAAGATTCCGGGGTAGAATAGGTCTTCAGCAACCCATACTTGCCGTAAAAGGTGACTGTGCTTGTCGTAAAAGGCGACTAACGGGATCGGGTGATCAGGCTTGCTGACTTGGTTGATGCATGTCATCGATCCCAATTGCGTGCTCATGATAATAATCACAGGACTGTCTGGTCCAGATTAGATTATTTACAGACTGCCGTCATATAGCTGGAATATTGCTAATCGCGGCGTAAAACAACAAACCAACCAACCAACATTTCACCCCACCTCACTTTAACTTTCTTTCATTACTAAGGCATTGAGGTGTCCCTGTGTTACACGAGGTCATTTATCAGGGTCGCGTTGCTTTGGCTCAGCAATATCCAGGGCTGTCCATTGGTGCGCTCTACAACACTGCGCTGTGGCAGAGCGCTGAAGAGCGAAAGTCAGCAACGTCGGGAGATGCTTGGCAGTGCCGAGAGGCAAAATAAAAATGACGGCCGAAAACGCCGTTGGGTATGACAACAAAAACATTAGACTGTGTGTCTCTCTCAGGATAAAACTCTAAATGTTCCAGCAGGCGAGGCTTACTCATGTATTACTATGCATCGATTCCAGGTTATATTGTTTCATCTAAAATATTTGCATATGGAATCACAATGCAAATTATCCATCATTGATGAGCACAGGAGGTGCATGTTGCATTATTTATATTACACCCAAATATGGTATTCTGCTCGTAACATTCACATGCAGGTACAGCGGGAGGTGGCACACTGATGTATGGACTGCTTCCAAGCTCTGCCTTGTGCCAATCCCAGTTGCTGGCTTACACAACGCGACCCAAGGCAAAACATTAGTGCTTAACTTGATTCATTCTTAATTCAATTCCAGTGCAGATTATGAAATATCTTGAGCACAGCTCACTGTCCAGTAATCTTGTCGCGTGTTTGCTAAACGTACTGTTTATGTCACAAAATGCGAATTGCAACTCTTCAGACGAGAATGGTAAGTACTGAGCAAGGTTAAATGTGAGCACAAAAACATTCTACGTTTTGTTTTATTCTTTGTTTTCACCGCCGTCACATTGCGGGAAAGTTGATCAGGCCATACTGACTCACTTGGTGTTGGTGACGTCACTTCCGGCTTTCCGAAAGGAAATGCTATGGTGGCGAATGGGGCCAAGGTATTTATCAAAATGAAACGGAAATTATCACACTGGACAATCTCAAATGTTGTATAAAGGATGGACATTTTACAAGTTAACCTAAACCTATCCTGTCTTTATAACAGACATCGTTATGAGCTGGACACTCTCAACCAGACGGTCACCATGGAGCTGCAGATGTACACCACCCTCATCCGTGTGTTCATCACGTGGTTGTATGATGCGGTAACGGAGGACCAATCAGGATCCATCTGGAGGAGTCTTGTCGCCTACCAGGAAGTCATCATAGCGAAGGAATACATGGGACTTGAGCGCGCTCTGGGAACTATTTTCTACGCAACCGGAACCTTCCCTTCCCAAGATGTGTATCTCTGGTTTTCTGAGAGCCAGGATGTGACGAACGCAACCTTCCTGTCTGCAAGAAGATACTCGGATTTGGTCCATGCTCTATATGACGAAAACGTGAACGTAAGTCATGTAATTGCCATCACACCTACATTATTTTTTTCTTCATTTCTTTCACCTTTGGGGATAGGAACCTTTTTATACAAAACAGGTTTCCATTTTAGGAACCTAAGAAAACATGGGTGGGGGTGAAGTAAAGATAAGGATTATGGAATATATCCTAATCAAAGAATTACCAGTTCACCCTTTTATTATCTGTGTCAGATTCTTGTTAAACGATTCAATTAATTTGATGGAAAAAGAAGGATTTCGACATTGTAAATACACTGAACAAAATAAGTTAGGGATAATGAATATTTTGGGGATTTGTTGACTAACACTGACCATACAATATGCAATATCCCCCAAATGTCATGATTCCAACTAGTTTTGTTCAGAATGCATAGCAGGTGTTGATGTTAGATTGGAAGGTGTTTTCTTTGGCCGTCGGTAATAAAAGGAAGTTCTGTCATTAAACCATCTCCATAGGTGTGTATTGTGGCCTCACATTCATGCCAGCAGACGTAACAGCACATCATAGCTGTGAGTGAGGCATTAACTCTATTCCAAGAGTTACCAAAATATGATTCACCGATATGACTTTATGTGAATATATAACGTTTTTCAGCAACTGCAGTTGATCTTGATTCTCTGAAGAGAGTTCCGACCCTTTGTTAAGTTAGGATCCGCATTCGCTGATCACGGAATAGACGTTATTATGGAGTGGTAAACGTCAGGCTTGTCCCAATTTTGTATTTTGTCGTTAATGAAACTGACACGCCGTGATACAATTAAAATACTGATCAA
The DNA here is from genome assembly GCF_022045235.1 of Haliotis cracherodii. Lineage (NCBI taxonomy): Eukaryota > Metazoa > Mollusca > Gastropoda > Lepetellida > Haliotidae > Haliotis > Haliotis cracherodii. The sequence goes on from NW_027266279.1 coordinate 2,131,909, forward strand.
ATCGGCGTTAAAAACAAAATATTGTTCACCCACTCTATGTATATGTTGTTTCTAGGTCTGCATCACTTCGGGCTTTCCTCCCACATTAAACTGACACGCTGTGATATAACTGGAATACTGTTAAAAGCGGCGTTAAACCCAACTCACCCACTCTATGTCTATGTTCCACATGTTGACACGTTGTTGTAGGGAAACGAGATGCTATTGGGAGTTTTGGGACGGATGAGAGCAGAGATCAGGCGGAACGACCTTGAAGGAAGAGGATCTGTCAAGATGGCGCAATGGTGGTTCAACAACATGACAATCTACATGGATCTGCTGCTGGAGACTCAACAGGAGCTTGCTGTGGAAATCACCCAGATGCTGGACCAGAGGCAGGCTACCAACCTGCAGAAAATGGTCGCCATCTCTATCGTCTTCGTTTGTGTCTTCGTCGTTTCAGCCATTATCATCTACGCTGTCTACTCCCTCACCGACGAAATCCAGAAATACTCCATTACGCTTGCTGAGAGGTTAGTAGCGGAGTGTGCGAGGGAAGGTGTAAGCGAAGCGCCACTTTGGACAAAATTCAGATACGTCTATCACTGGTCTTTTATGTATGTCATAGTATCTGACCCCTGAAGATCCGGGGTAGAATAGATCTTCAGCAGCCCATGCGTGCTGTAAAAGGTCACTATGCTTGTCGTAAAAGGCGACTTACAGCATCGGGTGGTCAGGATCGCTGACTTGGTTGATGCATGTCATCGATCCCAAATGCGTGGATCGATGCTCATGATATTAATCACTGGATTGTCTGGTCCAGAGTCGATTATTTACAGACCGCCGTCATATAGCTGGAATATTGCTGAGTGCGGTGCTAGCCAAAAATAAACCAACCAACAAACAGATTTTTCATTTTTAAAATGAACTGAATTGGCCTAGTCAGCACTCGGAGATTAACTTGATTTTGAAGTTTTTAAAATAAAAACATCCATTCGCTTAATACACATTTGCTGATGGGTTTCCTAGACATCTTATCTTTAGAGGGGACATCGGGTAGCCTAGTGGTTTGAAGCGTTCGCTCGTCACGCTGAAGACCCGGGTTCGATTCCCGACATGGGTACAATGTGTGAAGCCCATTTCTGGTGTCCCCCGCCGTGATATTGCTGGAATATTGCTAAAAGCGGCGTAAAACCTAACTCACTCACTCACTTATCTTTAGAAATCAATAAATCAAGAAATGTGCCCTTTTCGGCTGAAATTTACATGTCAAACTTGGAAGGGGGCATGTGGTTGCAAATCAATTTTTTACTCAGTCTTCATTGAACCAACCAATGTTTACACAAAATTACCCAAACACAGATTACTATTTTACAAACTGTTGATGGAATGAGTGATGGTTGAGTAGACTTTATCAAATTTAACCACAGTTTGTTTCAGTTTTCAAACACATATAAGTCAAGCTCGGTATACTTTGTTTTGCCCCTGGGTATCAGTATGTTTTTTAACAGTAATTTAGCTCTAGAACGGCGATGCTGGTCGTAAATGGATTGGGTTGTCAGGCCTTGTGACTTGGTTGATAGCGTGTCAACGTAACCGACGCAAGGATTGTGGTTCATAATATCAATCACTGGATTCAGTAGGCACACACGCAGCTACAGCTACACAATATTATTGTTGTTTTGTCATTTCCCAGGACCAAAGCTTTAAATAAGGAGAAGAAAAGAACGGACACGTTATTGTACCAGATGCTACCCAAGTCGGTGGCGGACTTGCTTAAAAGCAATGAGGAAGTGAACGCCGAGAACTACACCGAGGCCACCATCTTCTTCTCCGACATCCAGGGCTTCACGCAGATCTCGGCCCGCAGCTCACCTGTACAGGTGGTGCAGATGCTCAACGGCCTCTACTCCTGCCTCGACGACAGGATCGCCCAGTACGACGTGTACAAGGTGGAGACAATCGGCGATGCCTACATGGTGGTGTCAGGTGTGTGTTACTTTGGTAACGGTGTCAGATGTGTTTTCGGTACATGTCAGATGGGGATATACATCGAGGCCGACTTTTTAAACCTTGGATTTGTGTTTTTTCAGTCCCCGTTCAAAGACATGCATTTTATTTCTCAGGCCCTAACCCTGTCATGTGAGCTTATGTGATGGCCTGTTTGTCCGTTGTAAATACCAACCCCTACGAAAAATCTGAACCAATGGGGGTGGTCGTGTAGCCTAGTGGTTAAAGCGTTCGCTCGTCACGCCGAAGACCCGGGTTCGATTCCCGACATTGGTACAATGTGCGAGGCCCATTTCTGGTGTCCCTCGCTGTGATATTGCTGGAATATTACTAAAAAACGGCGTAAAACCACACTCACTCAATCCCTGAACCAATGTAGCTGAAACTTCCCATACTTGTTACACGAATGATGACACCCAGATTTGTTCCAGTGGTTCAGATCCGACATCCAATATGGCCGCCACGGTAGCCATTTTGAATAAGACCATTTCATGACCATATGTGTTAATGATATGATATTTTGTATTTGTTTTGTGCAGGAATCAACACATACGTATTTTGCAATGTTTTATGGTTTTACCTTGTTATTACCATGCATTTTTCTCTATATATGTAGAAAAAATCATATTATGCTCATTTAGGGCAACGGGGTAGCCTTGTGGTTACAGCAGAATCGGGTTCGACACTCCAGATGGGTACAAAAAGATCCTTTTTGATTGTCCCTGAAATGATATTGCTTGAACAAAGACCTGATTGACAAATAACATTTCCAGGCATACCAAAGCTTAACGGTCACCGTCATGCAGTTGAAATAGGCAGCATGGCCCTCGATCTCCTTGGCAACATCAACCGCCTGGAGATACCCCATCTTCCAGGAACCAAGTTCAAGCTGAGAATAGGCTGCCATACAGGTTTGTTAGATTTGTATTATTGTGGTACATTTGTTGGTAATCTCGAAACCCAGGCCTGTAAGCCTCTCTACGCACTGTTTGTTATCTTGTTTGTTTAACGCCAGACAATCCAGTGATTGATATCACTAACAACGATCCACACAATTGGGATATGATGACATGCATCAACCAAGTCAGCGATCCTGACCACGTGTACACGATCCCGTTAGTCGCCTCTTACCAGGAGCAAGGGTGTTGCTGAAGACCAATTCTAAACCGGATGTTCATGGGTTCACTGCTCCCTTCATGAATAGATTAATCCGCCCTATCAATTAGAAATAATCCCAATTAACGCACATCGGATCTTGTGTCAAAATGGGTTTTTTTTCTGGGGTGACCGTTTGCCACTTATAATAAAATAATTCTATAACAAAATCCAAACCTTACATTTCAAGGAAGCTTTTGGTTTGTTTGTTTGTTGTTTAACGCCGCACTCAGCAATATTCCAGCTATATGACGGCGATCAGACAGTCCAGTGATTGATATCATGAGCATCGATCAAACGCAATTGGGATACGATGACATGCATCAACCATTTAGAGAGCCTGACCACACGATCCCGTGAGTCACCTCTCACGACAAGCAAAGTCGCCTTTTGCAGCAAGCATGGGTTGCTGAAAACCAATTCTACCCCGGATCTTCACGGGTACAGCTTTTGGTTCTCATAATGAACTACGAGAAGGTGAAAGGACGGAGAGGTTTCAATGAGGCAGTTTTATGGGGTTTGCTCTCAAAATATTGAAATGTCAAAAAATATGTTTCAAATTTTTGTGGTCTCACATTTCTTGAACTGTCTCTATACTATTCGCTTAGGAAGAGGTAAATGGTTTTTTTCAAATTGTGTGTGGCCTAATTTCAGCATGGATTTCATTTGAAATCAGATTTATTTATTTTTTAAATTTAATTATTTTTTGATCATTTTACCAATGTTGTCAGTGAAGGCTATATGCAATTTTGTTTAAAAAAATAAATAAATAAAGACACCCTTGCTTTACTCTTTCTTGGTGCATGAAATGTGGCTGTGGCACTTGCAGGTTCTGTGGTGGCTGGCGTCGTGGGGACGAAGATGCCTCGATATTGTCTATTTGGGGAAACTGTCAGCATCGCCGCCAAAATGGAATCCCTGGGCAAACGTAAGTAACCTTGGTTTATATCCTCCTAATGCTGAGCGCGAGGCAGGGTAACAACACTACTATCTTTTAACGTTTTTTGATTTGACGCCGCCAGGGGATCGAACCACCGACCTCCCGCCCTCCGGGTAGAGCTATATCCACTACACCACGGGGGCGGTTGAGCCAAAATCACTCACACAATACCGTTTGCATTCATCTCCACAAATGTATCTAACCTTCTAATGTTTCTTGGGGCAGCGGACCGCCTCCGTGGTCTAGTGGTAGAGCGTCCGCCCGGAGAGCGGAAGGTCCGGGTTTCGATCCCCGGCCGCGTCATACCAAAAGACGTTAAAAGATGGTACTTGTTGTTACCCTGTCTGGCGCTCGGCATTTAGGGGCTAAAACAAGAACTGGTCGACTCGGAGTCAGTATGCTGTGTCTGAGTGGGGTATTCATGTTAAACTGCGGCATGCTATCTCAGTGGGCTAGCACTATAAATCGGCATCAGTCCGGACAAGTACAAGCAGCCACACACACACACACGTCACTACATAAGTGCAATAATTAAACCCAATTTCACCTCACCTCACCTTCTTGGGGCAGCGGGTTAGCATAGTGGTTAAAGCGTTTGCTCGTCACGCCGAAGACCCAGGATCGAATCCCCACATGGGTACACTGTGTGAAGCCCATTTCTAGTATCACTCGCTGGTAAAACTATACTCACTCACTCTTATGTTGTGATATCATAAAATACCCACGAGTTTATATTGTAGCGAGTCGCATCCATCTCAGCCAGACAACCTATGACGCTCTATTGGGAAGAGATGGATTCCGACTTGAGGAACGAGAAGACGACATGGCCAGGGCAAGTATTGCGTCTTCACGTCCTCATCAAGCTATCTGTATTATCTGCGTGACCAAAATCTGTGTTTGAAATTAGCATATACAGATACATTTGTTCTCCCTTCTTGTAAATCATAATGAAAAAGCAATTTACATCATCCAAGATATTCATCAGTGTAGAAAATCCGCTTTAGTCACTAAGATCGAACATTCACTGGTGTAGCATGAGGCGTGTTATCAGTATTACGGAACACAGTTCGCTTCATTCTGTTGATAGACATAAAACGTATCAACATCTGAAAAGATGCTTAGCTTAAGCTTTCTTTTGTTAACTCTCTATAAAAATTATAACATTTTGCATATGTAAAATCTTCATGTAAATAAAATGTATGAAATTTAATTCGAAATAGTCCCTGCATATGGATTATGTGAACAAGCATCGTGATAATATCATTTTATGTTTTGTTTGTTTGTTAGTTTGTTTGTTTAACGCCGCACTCAGCAATAATATTTGTAAATAATCGAGTTTGGACCAGACAATCCAGTAATTGACATCCATAGCACCGAATCTACCATTATGTTACAATGTAGGCATCATCCAAGTCATATCATATTATGACTTCGTATTCTTCAACTAATTGGCCGGGCAAAATAAGTTATACATTTGAAAACTGGATTTGACCAAAAAATATTGCAAACATGATCAAAAACGTCACGAGGCTGAAAACAGTCGCCGAAACACTGCAAAGTTTATCCAAAGCACAATTTTGATGGGGCGGTCGGGTAGCCTAGTGGTTAAAGCGTTCGCTCGCCACGCCGAAGACCCGGGTTCGATTCCGACATGGTTACAATGTGTGAAGCCCATTTCTGGTGTCCCCCGCCGTGATATTGCTGGAATATTGCTAAAAGCGGCGTAAAACCATACTCACTCACTCACTCACAATTTTGATGACCGTATGAAATACATCACCAGTGTTTCTTTATTTTTTCGAAACCTTCAAACGTGAGTGTACCATTGTTTACCCGGTTGTTTGCACGACTTTCCAATAAATACAAGCGACACCCCTTCCACAGCCGCAAGAAATCTCTGCTTAAAGCAGAGTCGATTGTACGATTCCAACTATATAATGATCATGTGTATGAATCACTATCAGATAGTGATGATACCAGGTGTTCGTCAAAAGCTGAGCGTATCCGGCCAAAACACATGCGGCGTAAAAACATACGCACTAACTGACTCAGTTTTTTAAATGAAAGAACATGGTGTCCCCCGCCGTGATATTGCTCGAATATTGCTAAAAGTGGCGTAAAACCGTACTCACTCACTCATCCACTTTAACAGCGAGACCGGGAGCTGCAGATGTTCTTCAAAGGCTATGTTCACACCTACTGGCTGCTGGGTAAGGAGGGGATGCCGAATCGCCTCTCCAGCACCGTCGGAAAGGCATCGACATCCGAGTCCAGTGCCAGCGAAGAAAGGATGCACCTCGATGGTGAGTTGTCTTCAGAGAAAGGAGCTCTGGGCTCGGGCAAAGTGGTTGTGTCGGCAAGATTGATTCAAGTCATTCTTACGTTATGTGTCTGTGACTTCAAATGTTATGATTTAGATAAATCTCACAGTTAATGACAACCCTCATTACGGAATGGTGTTTTATGTCGTTTTAAGCCATCAATATTTGAACTATGCGATATCGGCCTGTAAGTAATCGAATATTGACCAGACCAACGCAAACAGTCACAGACACTGTCCATCCGATTCAAATGTCTGTTGGTTCTTACCACAAACATGGAGCACATGGGACTCACTTAAGAGGGTTCAATCTACATTTCACAGTAAATATACCGTATTTGCTATATTAAATCCTAGACCAGTCTGGAAGTAATCATTATAGGCTCCCCTACGAAAAGGTACGGAAATCCCTACAGTCCCAATGTTCTTGTGTACGTTACATAATACAGTTTCCAGTACTTCCTTGAAACTATTGTCGAAAACATCTGTGATTGTTCACTACCACTGATCACTGAAAATATATTTTTAAGTAACTTGTTGTGTATGATCTTAATCAGCACCCCTTTGTCAGTTAGCTTAGCGTCCGATTCACAGCCATTCTCAATGCATCTATTTTCACAAGGGCGAGTACATTTGTCAATGAAAAGTTGCAGTGAACGTTTTGCAGGATGCTAACAACTGAAAAATACATTTCGCAAGATGGGATGTTTATACTTGAAATTTGTATCCCCCACAGGTAAAGAACATGTGTGGGAGCAGCATTGATGCCTTGCTGCGTCTGCGTCACCAAGCGTCTGAACGTTGTGTACGTTAGAAGCATGCAATAATAAGTATACACCTGGATTCGTCACTGTAACTTTTCAATGATTCAGGAATTTTGGTTTGTGTGAATCTTTGCTTCGAAAATTGTGTTTACTGTAACAAAGGGTGACAACGGTATGTTGAGTACATCGAAAACATACTTTGCCACATTAACTTTTGCCAGTGTTTTCTTATTTATATTTTCATCTGTGTACATATTTATTGTGTTATTTTGTTTCTCAGTAGTAATTTATTCCTGACTTTTCATGATGGTGTGCCTTTATTTGCTTTTTGTCACAACAGTTGAACTGGCACATCATCATCATCATTATCATTATTACTATCATCATCATTTTCATTATTATTATTATCATCGTCGTCATTATCATTATTACTATCATCATTATTACTATTACTATCATCATCATTATTATTACCATCATCATCATCGTCATTATTATTATTATTATTATTATTATTATTATTATTATTATCTTTTGACAGATGATGTTCCAGTACGAGGAAAGGCAGTTATAATTATGTAACATGGCGCCCAAGAATTCCATCCTCGAATTCTTAAATGGTTGTATCCTATTGTGTTTGATTTTATTTTGCTTCTCAGTATGACAGAGAAATGGGTAAGAGCCACAAGGCCCTTGTTGGTCTTATGTTATTGACAGCTTTGATGATGAAAACGTCATGAAAATCGAACGCAGTGTGATAAAAGTGTTCAAATGGCTGACGACTATCATTTTTACCTTTATCATATTCGGGCGGTGGGGTAGCCTTGTGGTTAAAGCGTACGGTCGTTGTGCCGAAGGCCCGAGTTCCATTACCCTCACTGATACGATGTGTGAAACCTAATCCTAGTGTCACCCGCGGTAATATTGATGGAATATTATTAAAAGCGGTGTAAACCACACTCACTCAGTCTATTAAATTGTTGTATGAATAAAGGTGGGTTTATTCAACGTTTCGGAGCGTCCAATCAATGAACATGTCTGTAGGCGTAATTAATACACCTTTCCTCTATTTACACAATGTTGATCAGGGGGCACGGGTGGCCCAGTCGTCTAAGGCGCCGCGACTCGCTGTGCAGAGTTGTGTCCCCTTGGCACGCCAGAAACCTATGATTGTGGGTTCGAATCACCGGTTCGCCCCGATTATGTTTCTAGGTTTGTCAGCACCATACCCGTGCTCGTGGGTTTCACCAAGTGGTAAACGTCTGAGACCTGCATCAATCCGGGCCTTCCTCCCACATTAAGCAGACACGCCGTGATATAACTGGAATACTGTTAAAAGCGGCGTCAAACCCAACTCACTCACTCACTCCTGTAATCCAAAGGTTGTGATGTTTGTAAGAGTGTTTGTTTGGTTAACATGAACAAGAGTATGGAGGTAATGCGACTTCTGTTTGTCAGATACAGATATGATTGGTGTTCAGTGTAACGTTTTGTCAAATATTTTGTACCCTTCTAAAATGTAACAAAAAATATTGTCTAATCATTTAAAATCGAATGACAAAGTATTGACTTTGGGTGTTGATGGAGGCATGGATGACCCCGTCTAAAGCGTCATGTGCAGTGTTGTGTCCCTTAGGTGTGCAAGGATCCCCTTATTCGTGGATTGTCGGCGCAATGCACGTTCTGTTTATCTCGTTAAACTTTATGTAAAAATAATATGTGTATGTTCATTCCTCATCTTTCATTGTTGTGTGAAATAAAGTATTTAATGCTCATATTTTGTTTTGATGTTATTATGAACATCCGCTCACCCACATCTTCGTCATCTGGGCTGATGGACATTATCCAGATTACTGTGACCGGGCGCTGTCGAAGCACACGGTATATAACCGTCCGTTTGTAAAGTTATCCATTGTGGAATTACATATTGATGGAATAGGTTCCCACGTTAAAACCTGCATTAAATCGCCACAAACACGTGGGAGGGAAATATTGAGTACATTCTTTCGGATAAAGTAAAACAAAGGATAATTGTTAATAATTGATAAAAGTTAATATATTCACAGAAGACATCGACGGGCCATTGGGAGTTAACCCCCCCCCCCCCTTGACATATAACATATGGAAAAAATACCTGACATTTATATCATGAAAATATTGCAAAGTTGTTTGGGGGGTTTGTTTAAATGCCATATATTTACAAAACCAAAGATGCTGGGTTGTCATGCTGAAATTAAATTATAAATCGGAGTTGTAATCGATGGGACGTTTGTTTTGAAAAGTACTGTACCCCAACAAAAAACAGAACGTCATTTCTCTCTCCTGAAAGTCTGTTGGTATGACGTCATCAGAGTATATTAACGACAAAATGTAATTTATCCGTCTAAACCGTAAAGTATTTAATTACCTTTTAATGTAAAATGTTTAATTACGAAATCGTAAAACACCTGGATATATATTCTTACCAGAATTATATCTGAAGGATTGTTCTTATGTTTGTGTGCAGCATCTTACTTGAAATTCAATGAGTTCCGATGGACATTATCGTTCCGATGGGCATTATCACAACTGCATGACAAGGAAAATATTTACAATATCCTGTAATTTTTCGAAATGCATTCCACGGTAGAAGCCAATTAACGATTCGTACTACTTTGGTGCCTTTATAACACCAAAGGAGAATGTATTTCGTAATTAATATTGCTGTAATGTTAGTCAGTGATCCAGGTAAACCGATTCAAAGGCAAACGAAAAAGGCGAACAATATCTGCAGCTGGTGTGTTTGGTACGAAAACAAACGCTTGTCTCTGTATCATTAGCCTCCACGTACCATCTGCCATTTCAAAGAATCATTGTTTCTCCTGTAAACGTATCTATTAGATCGCGCTTTTACGTTTTTTTCCCCCAGATTTACACGAACGAATGATCGAGCTGACCGAGTTCTGAGGATATCTGCAAGATACAAAGACTGCAAAGACAACATATGGTGCACTCTGCTCGAACCGCAATAAAATATTCTCCTTTTTACGTCAGTTTGTTTAATTATTTTATGGATAAAACTTTTTTGGTTCCTTTTACTATTTTTAGACATTGTTTGATATCACGGGGAATCCCTTGTGAGAAAGTGAACAGTTGATACACTCAATCGCTCAGACACAGCGACGTTGTTACGATGATGAGTGTTTTGATGGACTATTAATTAATCTTCGACATTATGAACATTTGTTATCGTTTATAACGTCAAACATGTAACATGGTGCCGCTTGCATAATGCTTTATTGATCAGATTATTTGTCAGCTTTATTCGAAGTCAATGTAGGAAAATTGTTTCATATAATTAAAATCAAACATTTATCTGAATCCTAGAATCCCAGATGTCTCGAACGATCGATAATTCGATATATGTTCGAGACTGATTTGACTTTGGTTAGCGAGTAAAACGATTCTCCATTCAAAATAATGTATAGATTACAACACGATGTATGTTCAAAGACGTTCACTGCAAATTATAGATAAGTTGTTTAGTTTGGGTTCGACGCCGTTTTCTTCGGGGAGTTTCTTGATAGGTGTAGGGTGAGCCACAGTGCTTTCTGAGTCAGCTGCACGTGCCCACGGTTCCAAGTCGGTCTGAGCAGTAAACCCGAACACCAGAGCTGCCAGGAATATCAAGCCTGCACATACGTAGAACACGTTCCTCCATTCTTCAGGTGTGTCCTACAATCGCAATTATATCGCAATAATAATAATATAAATAATAATAATAATAATAATCACTTTAGAGGTCAACACTGAAATACGGGTATTTACATTGGGTCTAAGACGTAGTGTCATCACTGATTTTCAGTGATCCATTCATATATTTTTCACCGCTATTTTGCCATTTCGCCCAATCTGTCCACCTGTTCAGCGTGTAATCGAGACTGGTTATTCTCTGGCGTTGACGTTTCTTTATTTACATTGGGCGTCAACACTGAAATCCGGGCACTTACATTGGGCGTCAACACTGAAATCCGGGCACTTACATTGGGCTTCAACACTGAAATCCGGGTACTTACATTGGGGGTCAACGCACCGGCGACGAGGGGTGCCAGCATTCCTGGTATTGTCGATATCGTGTTGTTAATCCCGAAGAGAAGCCCCGCATATCTGAAATACAGCCACTTTCGTTTGAGTGTCAGTGATGTTAATTGTATCATGGCACCTGAAGTTGCTTCTGCTTTGTTTACGAACTGAACTACTGAACAAGCGTAATTGCAGTCGTCTTCACACTCAGAACAATATACGCTGCGCTACAGTCTGATCTAGTTATAATCACATTGCTTCTGCGTTCGACCCCAGTTACTCGGGGTTTAGCAGGGGCACGGGTGGGTGTTGCAGGTCTTTGACGTTTACCACTTCGGTGAAACCCACGAGCACGGGTATGGTGCTGACAAACCTAGAAACATAATCGGGGCGAACCGGGATTCGAGACCACAATCATAGGTTTCTGGCGTGCCCAAGGGACGCAACTCTGAACAGCGAATCGCGGCGCCTCAGACGACATGCCCCCCCCCCCCCCCCCCCCCCCCCCCCCCCGTCAGTAACAACCATGCGTGACATTTGATTGGAGGACTGTTTTAGTGTAAAGAAACAATTGCAGAGAAGAAATCCAGGGTATTTTTCATTATTTCAACCCCGGTATTCTTTATGTTTGGTGTCAACACCCATGAATCCACAGATCAAAGATGTGGTGAGGTTACCTAGTGGGTAAAGCGTTTGCTTGTCACACCGAATACCCGGGTTCGCTGTCCCATGGACACAACGTGTGAATCCCGTTTCTGGCGTCCCCCGAGATTTCCCTGGAATATTGCTACTAGCGGCGTGATCCAGTGATCAGACACATGCAGCATAACGAATCACTGTAGAAAGTGACGCTTGAATAATGAGGACAGCAGAATAGTCAAATGATCATATATAGCAGGAAGCGAATAACAGTTTTTGACAGGATATTAAATTTCGTCAGATGAGGTACATCTTCACAAGGCAAGAGAGTTAACTGACTTAAAAAGTCCATTTCCTGGGCTCGATCGTAGCGCCACCAGTGGCTATTACGAGTTATGTCCCTCCCTGGAATAATCAGATTCCACATCTCGTATCACTTGCATTTGCTTCAAACAAAATGGCGGCGCCCATTCAAGACGATCTGATCGATAATCAAGATCTATATTGTGATAAAACAGGTCTTACATCGCGAAGTGAATCAAATCACGTGAACACCTTGATTAAAAACATGAAAAGATTTGGAAAATATCTGTTGACAACGAGTTGGCGGTGCACATGTTTTGCAAATCCTGAAATCTGATTGACAGTTTACGAACCGGATTTCGATTTCATTGCGCGATTTTGATTGGACTGTGCATACACATGCATGGGTATATCCACATGTACATCCTTAGACCTTCGTTTTTCAGAAGACTATTCCAGACTTTATTGCACTGATCCTCTGAGTTTGTAGCCAGTCCTGCTTGTACGAGACAAACATGTTTACTATATTTACATGTTCTGTCAGTTTGATTTAGTTCTTTATTTAATCTTTATAAATATGACCGAGCTTTCGTTATATACAAGTTGTCAAACAAAAAACGAAGACAGTTATCAATGAGTGTTTAGATGGAAAATAGTTGTCTCACAGTCCCTGAACCATATTATTTTCCCTTCCGCCCAACCCTTTCTATACTACAAAAGCCCCAAATGAAGCAAGTCTAGATTTTCCTCAGTTTTCTCTTCATCTCCGATCTCTCTGGGGCTACTTTTTAATTTATATGGAGTTATCTGTTTCCGTCAAAATTATATATTTTCAGAGACTACGCGTCAGTCTACTTGAAAATATGCATTCTCGGGGGGTGGGGTGGGTGGGGGGTGGGGGGGAAGGGGGTACACGACGTTCCCATTTTTGTTTGAGACGGTGTACGAGGCGAGTTGAGTACGGTATCACCCCATGAGTCAGTTACCTTGAAATCACAAAGGCCACAGTTGAGTTTTCCCACAATCCAATGCTTGTTTCCCAAGTGGTAAGATGGATTAGTCCCTATCATAACCATTGGTCAGTGACCTCATGAGAATATAATAGTTGTCGCTGACTAAAACATGCTATTCTCTTGTTTGCATGAAAATAATTTTCATTTCTGTGTTTCAACACTATCAAATGCATTTATTATATCAAAACACATTTTGTCATGCTAAATTTGCTTCTAATTTTGAATGTTATTAGTTCATTTTGAACATATTGTTATATTTATTTCACATATTTTATATTTTATCGAAAACTGCGGATATCGCCAGTTTGGTTAGACCAATAATTTCAAACAAACGTGTTGGTGAACGGCTCCAGGTAATATATTATAATAGAATAAAGACGTAACACCCTAGATAATTGAGGATTTGACGTGTATGGAATATTAGTGTATGTTAGCACTGCTAGTATTGATGTCCGTGCTGAACACGTTACCTCGGGGCGAAGTCGATGGTGTTGACCATGAAGCCTGAGTTGACCAGTCCCTCCAGACCGACAGCCGTCGTGAGGAGGGCTACGGCCACGTATCTGTTCTCACACGTCACAAACCCCACACCGACCAGACAAGCCGCGCTGCCCAGAAATGCTGAAACATGGCGGCAACGACACTGAGCCAAACAATTATTTTTCCCCTCTTTTTTTTCTCGTAAAATAATACAAGGCCCAACCCTGGTCGTTCGTTTGGCCCCAAAGACAGGTCCCACGTAATAAGACAAGCTGCACTGTACAGTCGGACCTTGTTATCCCAAACTCCGTTATCTCGAATTGAGACATTTTATCCGGCCTCTACTACATAAATACACAAATTTTCCCGCTTATCTCGAATTCGAGATAATTATACATAATATTATCTAGAACATTGGACACGATCCCAACTTCGACTTTCCTATAGAACTTTGTACCTTTATCACGAAGTTTGCTTTTGCCAAATTTTGTAAAAGTACAAATAAAGTACAGTTCAATTTAAACCAATTGATCAACCAATTATGTTAATGGGTGACTTTAGTTTTACGCCGCTCTAAGCAATATTCCAGCAATATCACGACGGAGGACACCAGAAATTGTCTTCACACATTGTACCCATGTGGGGAATAGAGCCCGGGTCTTCGGCGTAACGAACGCTTTAACCACAAGGCTACACTATCGCCCCTAACCAATTAAGTATTTATCCAATTGTAATGGTAATCTTTTTTAACAAATAAAACATCTTAGACATGAGTTAGTTACATAAAACTTGGAAACACTGAAACTCTCGACAAATTGTGTGCGTGCTCATTATGCGCATGTGAATACCTTTAGAACATGTTCACGTTAACGTGTTTGCTTGCTTTCTGGCGTGCATACGCCCGTTTAAGTTCGCTTATGTGTGCTGGTCTGAATTTGTGCGTAGATTTCTTTGTTAGTGAATTAGACATTTTTACTAATCCGGTGAAAACATTCAGAACGGGAATGATGCTGTTTGGAGCAGATCCTTGCACGACTAAGGGACGCAACTCTGCCTAGGTTACTGCGGTACATTAATTACACCATGAGTTTGTTGTGATTTTGCTTGTGAATATCAATGCGCTTCTGTATCTAAGATTAAATCCCTCCTTTATAGAAATTATTTCTTAACATGGCTTTATTTTTTTGAATTATCAATAATTTTAAACAAAATACAATAGGAAATTGAACAGTAATGTTAGGAATAACTTACAAATAGATTGGAAAGATCGTCTGACAAATCTTGTAGAGAGATAGTTCTTCCTGAGCCAGTCTGCCACGTGGCCACCAGCAACAGACACCACCACCATCGCGATGTAGGGAACAGCTGACAGTAACCCGTTCTGAATAGATGGGGATACAAGCTGGACGTATCAGGCCGTTATAACATACTTTGATTGCTATTATGGTGAACCAAGACAGTTACCGCGTAGTGTTATTGGTGTTTTAAGACCAAATGATATATTTTATTTTCGGGGTATTCGTGTTCAGAAAGCACTTAACATAAGTTGGAAATTATTATGTTTGTTCATTCTTTACCGACCACCAGGACCAAACGCCGAGAACCGGTTATACTTTGGAGACGTCCACATATAAACAATGGTTTAAATGATTCCAATATGTGTGCACCTGGAGCAAAAGCCAATAGAAATTATTATTATTATTTTTATCTCCAACTGAACTGAACCAGTTATGACTATAACATACGAGTAGATATATCGAGATACATGAAAATTGAGTTTTGTCAGAGCTTCCACGTAGATGGAATCATACATGGATAATATTGGATGGGTGGGTGATGCATTATGAATGCTGGATGGATAGATTGATGGATGGTAGACGCATGATGGTTTCAGGGATGGATGTATGATGGTTTGGTAGATGATGGATGGATGTATGATGGTTTGGTGGATAGTGGATGATGGATGGATGTATGATGATTTGGTGGATAGTGGATGATGGTTTGATGGATGATGGATGGATGTATGATGGTTTGAAGGATGATGGATGGATGTATGATGGTTTAGTGGATGATGGATGGATGCATGATGGTTTGGTGGATGATTGATGGATGTATGATGGTTTGGTGGATGATGGATGGATGTATGATGGTTTGATGGATGATGGATGGATGAATGATGGTTTGGTGGATGATGGATGGATGTTTGATGGATGATGGATGGATGTATGATGGTTTGGTGGATGATGGATGAATGTATGATGGTTTGGTGGATAGTGGATGAATGTATGCTGGTTTGGTGGATAGTGGATGAATGTATGGTGGTTTGATGGATGATGGATGGATGTATCATGGTTTGGTGGATGATGGATGGATGTATGATGGTTTGGTGGATAGTGGATGAATGTATGGTGGTTTGATGGATGATGGATGGATGTATCATGGTTTGGTGGATGATGGATGGATGTATGATGGTTTGGTGGATAGTGGATGAATGTATGGTGGTTTGATGGATGATGGATGGATGGATGATGGATGGATGTATGATGGATGGATATAGGTTTGGTGGATGGATGAAAGATGGTTTTTTTGGATGGATGTATGATGGTTTGGTGGATGGATGGATGTATGATGGTTTGGTGGATGGATGTATGATGGTTTGGTGGATGATGGATGTAAGATGGTTTCACGGATGATTGATGTAAAATGGTTTGGTGGATGAAGGATGTAAAATGGTTGGTGGGTGGATGTAGAATGGTTTGGTGAATGAATTATGTTTGATGGTTTGGTGGATGGCTGATGGATGTTTGATGGTTTGGTGGATGATGTATGGATGTATGATGGTTTGGTGGGTTGTGGAAGATTGGTGAAATTTATGATGGTGTGGTGGATGATGGATGGATGTTTCATGGTTTGATGGATGATGGGTGGATGGATAGATGATGGTTTGGTGGATGGTGGATGTATGATGGTTTGGTGGATGATGGATGTTTGATGGTTTTGTGGATGATGGATGTTTGATGGTTTGGTGGATGATGGATGTTTGATGGTTTGGTGGATGATGGATGATTGATGGTTTGGTGGGTGGTGGATGATTGATGAAATTTATGATGGTATGGTGGATGATGGATGGATGTTTCATGGTTTGATGGATGATGGGTGGATGTATGATGGTTTGGTGGGTGGTGGATGATTGATGGTTTGGTGGGTGGTGGATGATTGATGAAATTTATGATGGTATGGTGGATGATGGATGGATGTTTCATGGTTTGGTGGATGATGGATGGATGTATGATGGTTTGGTGGGTGGTTGATGTTTGATGAAATTTATGATGGTGTGGTGGGTGGTGGATGATGGATGTATGTATGATGGTTTAATGGATGGAGATGGATGGATGGGTGATGGTTTGGTGGTTGATGGATGGATGGATGATGGTTTGGTGGATTGAGATGGATGGATGAAATACCGTCTTGATGTCGAACTTGAGTACGGCCTTCATGAACGTGGGCAGGCTGGTCATGAGAGTGTAGTGCATCCAGTTGTTGCAGAAGTGAGCTGTCAAACAGGACCAGTTGGCTCGGCACAGAAACAGCTTCTTCCAGGGAGTAGAGAGAACCTGTCGCACAGAGTCAGTTTGAATCCAAAGCTATACACGACATTGTTCGGTTTGGTGCAACCCACTGGCACAGGTTTGGAACTGACAAAAAACCGAGGATCATAATCGGGATTACAACTCAAGACCAGCGTTTTGTTGCCTACTTTGCACGACTGAGGGACAGTGCAGAGTTGAACTTTCCGTCTATCATTATTCATATGCCACACGCAGATATGTGCGTTTGCCTGTGTTTCTGTGAAGACCATGATTTGAGCAGGTACTCACTTGATGTATATACTGATCAAAATGAGTTAAGGGCCATTAAATATTTACATATTCCGTACACATTTTGAGAAACTCAGTCTTCACTACCAAAATAATATATAAAAAATATGATCCCTGAATTTGTAGTTCAGTATCCATCTCTCACCTTCCCATCCTTATCTCCTATGCTGTCGATGATGTAGCGCTGCTCAAGCTTGGTTATAGTCGGGTGTTCGGACGGAGTGTCAGCAACAACGAACATCCATAGGCCAGCCCACAGCAACGTGCCAGTACCTAGACAGTGGAGAGAACAAACGTGTCTTCAGCTCAAACGGCCTTCAGTTTCAATTTGAAGTTTCACACAGTCAGTAAACATGTTTTGCGATAATTCCATGGCATTGATGAATAATGTAGAACACAAACTACCGGGCAATGAAAGTATTCTCCCATATTTGATGGTGGTTAAAAATGAAACAGTTCAGAAATGGTATTCAATGGTGATATTCAATGGTATTTGATACGGGTTTCACGGGCGATATTACATGCATCAATGAGTATCTCACAACTGGTGACGTGCACATGACGTCTCAAAGACCACGTACACAGTAATGAACAAAGTGAAGTATGAATTTTAAAGTGTACAAGCTCTTTTGACAGGTAGTTTTTATACACAGAACGATACGTTGGAGGTAATTTTTATTACTTTGTAGCATATATTTCAAACCTCTATTTATTAAATTGGTTAACTGACTTCTGACATTTTTGTGGGCGCGGCAAGTTATATGCATATATTAAACACCTGATTCGTGTACTACTACTACTACTACTACTACTACTACTACTACTACTACTACTACTACTACTACTACTACTACAACAACAACTACTACTACTACTCCTACTACTACTACTACTACTACAACAACAACTACTACTACTACTCCTACTACTACTACTACTACTACAACAACTACTACTACTACTACTACTACTACTACTACTACTACTACTACAACAACTACTACTACTACTACTACTACTACTACTACAACAACAACTACTACTACTACTCCTACTACTACTACTACTACTACTACTACTACAACAACTACTACTACTCCTACTACTACTACTACTACTACAACAACTACTACTACTACTACTACTACTACTACTACTACTACAACAACTACTACTACTCCTACTACTACTACTACTACTACTACTACTACTACTACTACTACTACGAGGTACCACAACTACTACAAGGGTACAGGGAGATCCTGCATCCTGAGCATCCTGAGCCAGCATCGTTTCCTACCTGTCCTGTCAAGGTGGTCAAGTTCGCCGACTTGGCTAAGCGCGTCCTTCTAAGTTGCCAGCTTATCATTCCCCGACTTGTTTGGTTCTGATTGTCATGATGTAGTTAATGTCACTGTCTGCGGCGTTAAGCAACATTCACTCACTTTTTCTGGAGGCGTTGACACAAACACTAACACTGTGTAATACTTCTTCTATCATACCCCTTACCTATTATGTAGAATATTGACCCCCAACCGTTGTCAAAGCCGTATTCACAAAGAAGACCGGATGCAGAGAAAGTGAAGATGTTACCGATCAGAGAACCTGCAAAGTACAGACAGTATATATTTACCAACATATTTCATCAGAACATGTATGTAGGTGAACACAGAGCTGGTTTTATAAAGGTGCTACCCCATTGAGAAGGATACTCCACTCAGCCACATTCGTCACCACTCGTCCCTTTCCGGAACCTGCAAGAAGAATCGTCCCCCTATCGATGAATGTTATGTGCGAAAATACGACAAACCAATCAGAATGCGCGTATGATTTCAAGTACTTCGTCAAAGAATCCCTCAGAAATAATTTTTGATTTTACATATGGCTTACATCTAAAAATATACCCAAGACACAGTTAAATGTGTTCAATCATACTGTATAATTCCGCAAGTCCCGATGTGCTTTAAATTGCATCTGAAATATATATGATATATGGGGAAATATATGTGAACCATTACTCAACGAATTGCCAATTGTTTTAGGTATGCCCGTTTGCGCTAAGACGGAACCCGGTCGCAAAAACGGCCACGAGCGGGGCACGAGTCGCTATTCGGCTTGTCCCGGAATAACACGAGTTGGTCACGAATGCACTCAGCCATTGTGTACTGACTCCGGGCTGAGTATATTTAAAATATTGTAACACGCATTTGACAATATACACTTGTAGTTCAATAACAAAAAGGTATTTTGCTTTTTTCTTGTCATCGGGCCAATTTGGTAAAATATTTACCTGAGTAGGTAAAAGATGCCAGTCTGCTTCTCTCAAGGGGCGGGGCCCACACACCCCACATGGTCTGCATGGCTGGATATGTAACAGACTAAACAGACACCTCGTTAGAGGAATACGACATAAAGTCAATGATCAGAGAACCGTCCGGATTAAAAAATGTCACGGGTGCGGAAAGGTGTATTCCATTACGTTTCCATATAAAAACGGGGTCCATTCGAACGAGGTTGAATATAATGTATAAAGCGACACAATAACGTTTCCATAAGCTTGAGAAATATCTCCGAAGAGGAGAACCCATTGTACGATTCCGACTATATCACAAGCATGTCGCGAACAAGTGAGTGTATGCTGCCCAGATGGTGGCAGCCGTGACAAACACATGCAAGGCCAAGTCAATTATTCACTTGAAAAACACACACGAAATATTGGCTAGATATCGTGTGTTGATGCATGTTAACGATGTTGTTAAATGTTGCTACGGAAATTGCATCGGACACATTTTTTGCATCTTCCGAGGCATGGGAGTTAACTGACTGTAAAAGTCCAGTTTCAATCCTTGCCGAACTAGGCTGCAATTTCTGGGCTCGATCGTGGCGCCCCCGGAGGTTACAATCAGATCCACCTCTCATATCACTTGCATTTGCTTCAAACAAAATGGTGGCGCCTAGTCAAGGCGATCTGATAAACAATCAAGATCTATATTGTAATAAAACGGGTCTAACTGCGCGAAGTGCATCAAATCACGTGAGCACCCTGATAAAAAAAACACGAAAACATTTGGGAAATATCTGTTGACGCTCAGTTGACGGTACACATGTTTTGCATATCCTGCAATCGACAGAAATCTGTTTACGAACCGGATGTTGATCGTAACGCGATTTTGATTGGACTATGCATAGATTCATTAGTCCAGCCAAAATATAACCCCATAATACCAGCCTAGTTTGGCAAGGGTGAAAACTCGACTTTTATAGTCAGTCCCTTGCCTCGGGAAGATTTATTTCTTGTAACTGATGCCAGGTACTTGCCAACCACAAAACGTTTTGAAAACGTTACCGAGGCATTGAGTGTTGTAACCCTGATCAAACAACGTTTGAGTTATTATACGTTCTTTGAAGTCTTCATAAATTAATCAACTAAAAAATCGGTTTAAGGTTACATGCCTTTGTTATATTTGTAATATTGATGTCATCACACACGTGATCCAGATCTGTGTCATTGTTACTACCATTGTTTCCATGCTGTTGTTACCATCATTGTTACCAAGCGGTTAATGGCTGTTGTCGTAATTCAGTACTATCACTGCGTATCAACGAACCCGTGAAGAGAATTATTTTTTATTTGAAATTTCGCTTATACCAAGTACTTTGACCTAACAATTAATATAGTGATGCTTACATATAATTGTTATGTTAGTTGAGGCCTTGTCAGCGGAAACAACTTCAAACTTTTTCAAGTCGGGGAGCATGATTTTGACCGCTGGCTGAGCCAGAATGGATTTGTTCCTTCTCTGTATCCTCTTTTTTCAGTTTGTGCATCCTACCAATGCCAACATCACGCACTGACCTAACCCACTCTGAAAGAAATGCAAAGCAGCATCAATTAATGCTCGCTCAAATAACACGTACCGATGATATACCAAGTAGTATTCTCAGCGCCATGACGAGTCTGTAGTCCAACCTTGCACATATTGGCACCAGGAGGGTGGTCAAGGCATTGACCACAAACATAGAGCCAATGACCTTCTTACCCCCAAACCGTCCCGCCAACCACCCTCCTGGTATCTGCAGGATGAAGTAGCCATAGAAGAACGAAGACAAGATCGCCGACTGTGTAGACTTGTCCCACTCAAACTCTGTTGTCTGAAAGACAAAAATAATACAAGAATTGAGAGAGAAACAGGACTTTCTTTGTACATACAAATACTTTAAAAATTGAATTGCTCCTTAAAAGTAGTTTCCAGCACGACCTGAATATAGAAGAGGTATTGACGATAATTAAAAATATGTTCTGATCACAAATTGAAAGCGGCGTACAAGATTATTTCGAATTTGTTTTGATAAATATATAAATTGAAAGCGGCGTACAAGATTATTTCGAATTTGTTTTGATTAATATATAAATTGAAAGCGACAAACAAGATAATTAAGATTTTGCGTTGATCATAAACTGAAAGTGGTATACAAGATATTAATAATTTGTTTTGATCATAAATTGAAAGCACTGTACAAGATAATTTCGAATTTGTTTTGATCTTAATTTGAAAGCGCATACAAGATAATTTCGTTTTGACCATGACCTGAAAGGAACAAACAAGAGAAAAAGCGAAAACGAGAGACTATAGAAATTATACTGGTCGTGTCCTGAAGACACCAGGAGTATTGAACCGTCGTGGCGCGCTAAATCTTTGCAGTATTGTGTTTATTGTAACAGAGACCGCCTTTGTTCACACAAACATTAGCAACAGCTCTAAAAGTCACGACACACTAGTTATATTGTCAAATCCTGTTGTGAGAGCGAGACTGTTTGCTTGAGGTCGGCTTACGCTTCTGATTTGCCAACAGGTTGTATTGTCATGGGCCAGTGTTGTGTTCGCCACACACGTACAGGTTGTCTTCTTGCCTGTATTCTCGTGTTGGCATGCAGCCAGTGCCTAGATGGCTTTACCTACTTTACACAGTTCATATCACTTCATGTGTCAATAGTTCTGCCATGAACACGGTCAATTATTTTGCATATTGCAAAAAGATTTAGTTTCTTATTTCACCCTGAAAACATTGGCAAAGTCAAAATGGAGAACTTGGTCATTCAATTGTTCAAAAATCGTTGTAATGCGAGATATACACTAGTAGCATTGGTAGTATATGTGCACGACTTTCCGTATAGATGCCATCAGAACTTTTGGGTTTGTTTTTCAACTACTTGGTCCAGTCCATCTCTTACAGGAGGTAACAGAGTGGCAGCTAGATCATGAATGCACAACCATAAGACCCTGACATGATGTTTTAAGGCTGTTGGCGAAAGGGATGCAGGCTTACGGGGAACACACCGCTCATACAGGTCGGCGTAGGTGAGCGATGTAAAGCGCCAGGGGGGCGCTGGGTGCCCAGTCTTCTTTGGCGCCGCAATTCGCTGTGCAGAGATGTGTTCCTTGTGCACGCTAGAAACCACGATCATGGGTTCGAATCCCTGTTCGTCCCGATTATGTTTCTAGGTTTGTCAACACCATACCCGTGCTCGTGGGTTTCACAAAAGTGGTTAACACCTAAGATTTGCATCACTTTGGGCTTTCCTTTCGCCTCAAGCTGTCATGCCATGATATCACTTGAATACTGTTTAAAGCGGCGTAAAACCCAACTCACTAACTCTATAGCGCCAGGCAAGCAAGCTCCAAGTACAGAGATTCTATCCCTCTTGTGACCAGGTCGTAATTCAGCCTGTTGACCTGCAATGTTTACACATTTACAATGTTGTCACAGGCTCTTGTGTACAGTGCCTTCACCATGTGCGCTCAAAGGCAGAAGGTTGGGGACCTATAACCCTACCTGATTCCCCTGGTTAAATAACAGTCGGCGTTTTCCAAACCTGGTTGCCTTGTTTGTTTCTAAATACGCGAGACTTCATCGAGGTAATACACTATGTTGAAGGGCACTTGTCAGCCGAAATTATGCTCCAATTAACAAAAATGATGATGATCATTATACTTATAGGAATACTGGAAAAATGTATGCTGAATAAAAATAAAATAATAATGAGGATTTTACAAGGAGAATGCTTTGATTACGATGTTGCTTATCATTAAGACTACACAGCTCCATAATCTTGCTTACAGTAGCTACAATAAGAATAACGAAGATACGTGAAATATCGGATTCCCTACTTATTATATTAATATGATTATGAGAGCGTCTACATCATCATCAGTATCATCATCACCACCATCATCATTATCATCACTTACATCAAAGGGGCGGTCGGGTAGCCTAGTGGTTAAAGCGTTCGCTCGTCAAGCCGAAGACCCGGGTTCGATTCCCGACAATGTCTGAAGCCCATTTCTGGTGTCCCCCGCCGTGATATTGCTGGAATATTGCTAAAAGCGGCGTAAAACCATACTCACTCACTCACTTACATCAAAAGTTTTAGATGCTTCATTAGCACAGCTTTTAGTCATATCTGAGAGGTTCTCCTGTGTGAGGTTGCCGCCGGCGGTGATGTTCATCTGCTGTGACTTCACCATACACACGATGGCTACGCTGATGTTTGTGCGGACGCAGTAGAGAAAGAAGAAGCCGAAGATAGCCGTGTAGGCCAGAATCCATCGTTTGGATGTAAATACAGGAACTGTAACAAGAAACATTAATTGAAAGAAACTTGAAATATCGAGCAGTGCGTTTAAGTATCAAAGGACCGGGCTCGTATTGTGGCCGAGAGGGGACATCGCTTTAACGCCTTTAGTTCCGGCAGCGAGAGACGAGAAAGCGATAACACAAGACTAGAAAGCGACACCACGAGACGAGAAAGCGATACACATATCGCTTTCTCGTCCCATCTTATTGCTTTATCGTGGAAAAGCAATATCCCCTCTTGGCCTCAAAAGGGGTGTTATGTGTTTCAATACGATAAAAAGTATATATGTAAATAAAGCGACAAAACCCTTTCCAATCCAATAGAAATATCAGAATATTCTATTAAACACCAATGGCAGGAGCTGTTGGAATATTGCTCGACACGAAGGGAATGTTGACTATTGGAAAGTTGAAGTCATCCCCCTTGTCATACAGTCTTGTGGCGAGTGTTTTGTCTTTAAATCTTTCGGCATAGATCTAAATATGAAACAGATGAGGTGGTCTCTCTGGTCTCCTTTATTTCTAGTTCAGGTTAATCATTGGAAAGGGATTAGTGACTTGATTGTTATTGAACGATATCGATATACCTGAAGCTTAAATTAAACTTCTTGGCCAAATCATCTTGTTTTTACTTTGCCAATCAGAACAGAATATGAGATTCATATTCATAAAGCAACAGATCCGCAAGAAGGGGAGCACAACTGGTGCCCATGGGGATGCCTACTTCATGCCTAAATGTCTTAGCCCAAATGTTACGTAGATGTTATCTATGAGGAAGTCTGGCATTTGACATATTGTTTTCTCAGTAAACTTCAGATGGCATTTGCTTTCATTTTTTCACAAATTGTCCTGAACCTCTGAATATAGATACGCAACTGTATCTGTGTTCCCCACGATTTGTAACAAAAGCCCCCTGGATCAAGGAATGAAGTTTTCCCTTAAGTTTGTCATGTGGGATAGTAGTGCACACTAAAATAAAATGTTTTCACAGAAAGGAACTTGTCTCTTTTCTGAGACTGCAAAAACTCAAGCAAATCCTTTTAGTTTTTGAGAATCCAAATGTCATTATTTCCACTTGTCTCAAATACTTTCTATGAATAGAAAGAACGTTCTTCCTTGATTGCATTAAGGATTACGGTTAGTCTCTGAGACAGGGATTCGGTGGTACATTTGCTCGACCCAGCAATGTATCTCTCTTTGCAATGATGTTTATGGAGCTTTCGAATCAAGTACAAAAGAGGAATGAATATATGTCTTCAGGTTTTAGAGACAGTACTGACTTGTGGTTTGGGCAGATTTCTTCCTCAGTTAACACACTGGCCTCATATGTGGCATTATTTGATATGTGCAGCCTAAATTGAAACTGAAGGCCAGAAAGCTATGTCCCCCCTCCCCCCCCCCCCCCCCCCCCCCCCCCTCGGCCACCATAACCAGCGGTGATGTAGCTTGAATATTGTTACGCAACACTCACTCGCCGTAAGTATCCATTGGTGATGGAGAAACATAGTCACACGTGTAGTAATTACGAGATGTGCGCTTTTCTCGGACCTTTGACAGGGGCGGTCGGGTAGCCTAGTGGTTAAAGCGTTTGCTGGTCACGCCGAAGACCCGGGTTCGAATCCCGACATGGGTACAATGTGTGAAGCCCATTTCTGGTGTCCCCCGCCGTGATATTGCTGGAATATTGCTAAAAGCGGCGTAAAACCATACTCACTCACTCACTCACTCACTCAGACCTTTGACATCTCCTGGTGGTATATTATCACCAAAACTCTGACTAATCTGTTTTTAGTCGATAGCTATGTTGAGATTTCCTCTTTCTCCGTATCATTTAGAAATCAGAACAATAAAGATGGTGAGCCTCAAAATCTTTAAGGGCTAGGGTTTTTTAAAATTCACAAGAACAAGAAGAGAACCAAAACTAAATCATTATGGCAAAGTGATGATACCAGGAGGGAGGGTTTGTATGTTGTTTTACGCCGCACTCAGCAATATTCCAGCTATATGACGGCGGTCTGTAAATAATCGAGTCTGGACCAGACAATCCAGTGATTGATATCATGAGCATAGATCAGGGGGGAGGGAAACGAGTATTAGTGGTTAAACTTCACAGTTAGTTTCAAGAACGTACCAATTCGTAGTAAGTGAGAGAGTTTGGGGTATAACGCCGCTTTGAGCCGCCTTTCTGTTGCATCAGGATGTGTCAGTTTGAGGAAGAAGAAGAACCCTAAGTGATGCAGGCCTCACATTAACCACATTCCGTGATTCAAGAAACCCACGTACAGTCAAAGTTTGATGTGTCGAAGTACAAGCTTGGTTCCTGTCTATTCCTCCTTTATTCGTCATTATTTAATATCTGCTGTATCGAATCGGACGTATCGAAGTTACGGTTGTCTCGTAGTCATTGTCACCGAACTGTTGCACCACATATGTACTCTGAAAAGCCGACAATATTTTTCATTGTTTTTTTGTCGCATGTTTCGTGTTTTTTCGTTGAGCTGATTATGTTGCTAACTGTTGTGTCGTTGTGTTAACAAACATGAAGGGGACACACATGTATGTTTTGCCCGTGTCAAGGACGCTGCGTTGAGTGTTTAGTTATATATACATAAATATATTTTACATGCTAGTCCATTGTCGAACACGTGTGTTCTGCATGATTGTCGTGGAATTTTCTTTTTATGCTTCAGATTGTTGAAAAACGAGAGTCAAGAGGAGAATAGAGTTCAATTCGAAAATGAAGTTTGGCTACGTATACCCCACTTTTGGTTCATTGTCATTGAATACCTTTACTTCGATGATGAAATAGATAATCATTCAACAGTCAACAGTTCACCACAAAACTGTTCTGTATAGCAAGTTTCATCGACGGGTTTTGGAGTTTTTGACTATCTGAGAGCAAAACAATCAATGAATGCTGTTCTCATTAAAAAATACGCGTGTAAGTATCATGCTTCCAAGAAACACGCTAACATCCAAATCCTGTGCCGTTCATGAACATGCGACCACCTCCGTGGTCTAGTGGTAGAGCGTCCGCCCGGAGAGCGGAAGATCCGAAGTTCGATCCCCGGCAGGTCATACCAAAAGACGTTAAATGATGGTACTTGTTGTTACCCTGTCTGGCGCTCGGCATTAAGGGGCTTAAACAAGGACTGGTCTGCTCGGATTCAGTATACTGTGTCTGAGTGGGGTATTCATCTTAAACTGCGGCATGGTTTTCTCAGTGAGCTAGCACTATAAGTCGGCATCAGTCCGGACTAGTACAAGCAGCCACACAAACACACACAGGTACATGCACGTCGCTATATAAGTGCAACAATCTTGGACGCGACGTTAAACCCCATTTCACCTCTCCTCACCTCGTGCAAATTGTGAATCACGACCTCAAATCGAGATTACTTCGTGAATATGTATTGAAAGATGCATGATTTAATTTCAGTTTAACTTTATTTTTATTGCACTTCAAATGTGGCACGGTTACATTTGGTCCATTTGTATATAAACTTACACCAGAACTGTATATAAACTTACTCCAGAACTGTATATAAACATGCTCCAGAACTGTATATAAACTTACTCCAGAACTGTATATAAACTTACTCCAGAACTGTATATAAACTTACTCCAGAACTGTATATAAACTTGCTCCAGAACTGTATATAAACCTACTCCAAAACTGTATATAAACTTACTCCAGAACTGTATATAAACTTACTCCAGAACTGTATATAAACTTGCTCCAGAACTGTATATAAACGTACTCCAGAACTGTATATAAACTTACCCCAGAACTGTATATAAACTTACTCCAGAACTGTATATAAACTTACTCCAGAACTGTATATAAACTTGCTCCAGAACTGTATATAAACGTACTCCAGAACTGCAGACCAAATCTGTGAGCTTCTGGATTTTAATGGAAATTGTGTGACACATAAAATACATTGTTACAAAATGTTTGTTATATTTATGCTCATAGTTTTACTCTAAATAATATCTTGGTTTGCAGATGCAGCTGAAAAAATATCTGGTCTCCATACAAACCCCGGCACAACACAACATTAACAACAACAACAACAACAACAACAATCGACAACACGAATTTAAGAAATCAAACAAAACATGGTCTCTCACTTGGACAACCTACCCCAGCAATAAAACAAACCTGATATCACAAACTTCAAAAGAAATTTAATAAAACACTACCTCCCACAAGGACAACCTACCCCAGCAATAAAACAAACCTGATATCACAAACTTCAAAAGAAATTTAATAAAACACTACCTCCCACAAGGACAACCTTCCGCAACATTAAAACAAACCTGATATCACAAACTTCAAAAGAAATAAAATGAAATATTACCTCCAACAAGGACAACCTACGGCAACATTAAAACAAAACTGATATAACGAACTTCAAAAGAAATAAAATAGAACATTACCTCCCTTAGGAACAACGTACTTCTCTGTCATATTGTCCAAATGATCTCCACAACACTTCTAACGTCAAACTGGCGATAGACAAACTTAGGGCCACTTCTAGCAATCAAATATCTTCGCTTTGATAGGCAAACAAATATTTGTTTGACCCGAATATAAATTCTCAATAAATAAACATCCTTCAACGACTACGGTATCACTGGGGATTCTCTTGTACGAGATGCCAAGTGTTTTCACGTCTGTTCCAGACTGTGTATCTCGTCACGTCGCCTGTCACGTGATATGTCACATTATGCGACGTTGAGTGCGACATGCAATGTAGGTCCTTTATGTAAAGGCACGGTTACGATGTTTCAAAAGGAAGCGATAGCTTTGCATGGCCTATTTAAACAGAGATTACTGTAGAAAAAGGTTCAAATGAAAACAGAGCTTTGGGTGAAGCAGCACGTGTCTCCTCCATGTATCCCGTGTAAGCACAATTTACCTGGGGGCGATTTGTGTCCCGGGGAAAGTCACAGGTGCTTGTCGGTACAAATGACCAGGTAATCTGAAAACATATCTATGAAAAATATTGATGAAGATATTAAATAATTTGTTCCCACTTGCGACTAGGTGTATACAATGTCAGTTTACTAACGAGTACACTTGCTATGTTAGTAATACCCAGCCTTTATGTAATCCTACAAAGGGGACAGATGTGGCACAGTATTTTTACTTACCACTGAGAAGAGTTTTCACCCCTGACATTTGCAAGGATCCGTTGCTTGCGGATTCGAATATCAGCTTCAATTCGATTATGATTTGGGCTGTCGACGCATGAAACACGTGCATTTTACCAAAGTGTTAATGTCTACATTTTGCGCCACATTGTTTTACTTTACAAAGTAGACCGCCTCCATGGTCTAGTGGTAGAGCGTCCGCCCGGAGAGGGGAAGGTCCGGGGTTCGATCCCGGCCGCGTCATACCAAAAGACGTTAAATGATGGTACTTGTTGTTACCCTGTCTGGCGCTCGGGGCATTAAGGGGCTAAAACAAGGACTGGTCGGCTCGGATTCAGTATACTGTGTCTGAGTGGGGTATTCATGTTAAACTGGGGCATGGTATCTCAGTGAGCTAGCACTATAAATCGGCATCAGTCCGGACCAGTACAAGCAGCCACACAAACACACACACACGTACATGCCCGTCGCTATATAAGTGCAATAATCTTGGACGCGACGTTAAACCCCATTTCACCTCACTTTACAAAGTAAACACTCTCTGATACAACTGAAATTATGTTCAAAGGGTTGAAATATAAAGAAAAACAACGTATTGTAAAGGGTACTGAATAATGAACTTCTGAAAAGGAATGCAGTGATACGTGTTTCGTACTTGTTCATTTGTCTATTTTAAAAGCTTGCAGTTGCTGTTTGTTTGTTTGTTGTTTAACGCCGCACTAAGCAATATTCCAGCTGTAAGACTGCGGTCTGCAATTAATCGAGTCTGGACCAGACAATCCAGTGATTGACATCATGAGCATTGATACACGCAATTGGGATCGATGACATGCATCAATCAAGTCAGCGAGCCTGACCACCCGATCCTGTTAGTCGCCTCTTACGACAAGCATAGTCGCCTTTTACGACAAGCAAATCCACCAACCAACCAACCTTTAATTGGAGATCTGTAACAACTGATAAACATTTTAGATGTGCTGGCTGTTTGTGTTTATAATTAGAGATAAGCGCTCCCCCCCCCCCCCCCCCCCCCCCCCCCCCCCCGCACCAGATGATGTTAGCTGTTGCTAGTCTTCTATGGCCCAGGATTTTTGGCATATTGTAAAACCTGGGGTGGGGTCAGGGGTCTTGGGCTGGGGTGATGGGCTGGGGTCTTGAACTTGTTTGGGTTCACATCATATGTTTACTGTCTGAAGCTGAGAATGAAGACGTGACTTAGTGACGCACATATAAACATAGCTGTGTAGGATACAGCTAGATGTTTATCACAGGCTGTCAGAGCTGTCCCCATACGTCAAGTGTTAAATACTAGGTTTTTAACTGTTTGGCTAAATGAAATAGTGGAATGAATTCAAAATCAATAACCTCTCATAACAGTTTCATCTTTATATTATGAAAACTAACTGATTCTTTATGATTTTAATATAGATTAATAAGAATAAGAATATCATTATCTATCTAACTTGAATGTCGGAATCGTGAAGCAAACTTTAATTTCCCCTCAAAGTTTAAAATGCCCTTCAAAAGTTCAAAGTTAATATTTGACTGATGTGTTGATGACGTTTGGATTATTGTAGTGTTTAATGCATGAACTCCATTTTGGACCATAGCTAAGTAGCACATGTGTTTATACTGACTAGGCAGCTGTAGCTAGATAACAGTAATGTTCGTTTCGTTTCCCTTTATGTTGAGCAATATTCTAGCAGTTCCAGCCTTTTGTGTCCACATCTCACAGTGTTGGATGTACAATTGACCATGCTCTTTCCACGCAGATTTCAAAGAGCGTCATACAACTTTTGCTCAAAAGATGTATGATCAAGATTGCAACATTCAGACAGACAGACAGACATGTTTATTCAGTAAAAGGCCAATGGCCCAAAATAAAGACATGTAAGCATGACATTTACAGGGCACAGAATTTATCATTAATTATTTTGTGAGCATAATATAAGAATTTACAATCTAGAAATAATGTTTGCTCATTATAATTACTTAGAATATTTATTACATGAGAATTACTGTAATGAGTAGGCATAGGAAGATTAACAAGGTATTTTTGTCTTAGGGCAGAATATAAATTACAATTAAAGAGTACATGGAATTCATCCTCAATGACATTAACTCCCTTACTACTACAATAGTTACAGAATCTGAGTGAACGGTCTGTTTTACTATATCTGCCAGTTTCTAAAGCTATTTTAAAATTTGAACATCTGAATTTAGTAAAAACAATTCTTAAATGGGTAGGGAGTGGACATCACAAGTACCTTTCAACATTTAACATGGATTTAAAATGCTTATAAAGATCACATTTTGGAGAAGAGTTTACAGAAGCACTCCAGAATTGCTGTAAATTATCTTTGAGCCTTTGCTTAAAATGGAGAATAAAAGCTTTAGAGTCACCCACCTCTTGATTGAGCCATACAAAACCAAACCCAAATTGGAATAAGATATTTCTAACTGTAGTCGCCCAAGTTTCCCGCCCATCATCTAAAGATTTAAGCATTAAATAGCATTGGGAAGGTAATCTGTGGGGTTGAAGATGTAAGAGCCTGCACCAATATTTATTTACTTTAGTCATGTAAGTGAGTTGTAAAGGAAACCTCCCACATTCCCCTAAAAGCATATTTGAGCAGGTTGATTTGTTTACTTTTAAATAATGCTTACAAGAGGCGATTTGGACAGATTTGATTTTTTTTTACAATAGCAAGTACCCCAAATTTCAGAGCCATAGGTTAAGATGGGGGTGACCATAAAGTCAAAAACCTTAAACAGATTTGTACAAGTGATATTACCAATTTTCCTTTGAAAAGAGTTAATGGCTAAAATTGCTTTGGTGGCTTGGGATGCTAGAGTAGTTTGTGCCGTACTCCAGACAAGCTTAGGTGTAAACATTAAGCCAAGATATCTATAGCTTGAAACAGTTTCAATAGGTTCACCATTATAAAACCACTTTTCATAACTGCGAAGATGGCCACCTTGCCTAAATACAATTACTTTTGGTTTTTTAAAATTAATTTGCATGCATGTTTTATTACAAAATATTTCCAAAGCATTAATTTTCTTTTGAAGCTGGGCACAACTATCTGAGAGAGCAGAAACATCATCAGCAAAAAGAAGAGCACATGAATTATCTATATCAGGAGAAATATGAATACCTTTACCACCTAATTCCTCAAATACTGTGGACAAATTATTAATAAAAATTAAGAACATTTGTGGGCTTAAGACACAACCTTGGCGAGTACCTACATTACATGGAAACACTTGAGATAAACCTTTGGCTGATCTTACACAGACTGATAAACCACTGTACATGGAAACTAGGACATTATAAATGGGACCCGATATACCTACTTTCTTTATTGAATCTAACAGAACATCATGTTTTACAGTGTCGAAAGCTTTCGAAAAATCAATAAAGAGGCAGTAAAATCTACCCTTCTTTTTGCCAGAATATTTTGTTGTAATAGCTTGTAATGTAAACATGGGGTCAATAGTGGAATAGTCAGTTCTAAAACCAGCCTGAGCTTCACTGAGGATGTCATTGGTGTCACACCATTGCTGTAATCTGCTGTTTAGGATAGATGTAAAAACCTTGCATAAAGTATCTATAAGAGATACTCCTCTGTAGTTGTTTGTATTTGATTTATCACCAGATTTATGTAATGGACAGATTATACTCTTACCCCATGAAGATGGGAAGGAACCAGTAGAGAATATTTGATTAAAAATCTTGGTGAGAATAGGTGCAAGAAGGTTACTGCAGGATTTAATAAATTCATTTGGTATGCCATCTGGACCTGGGGATTTGTTGTTAGGTAGATTTTTTATGTGGGATAATACTTCTTGTTCAGAGATGGGATGGTTTAAACTATCGGAGGCAGAGGGGGCAGAATCATCATAGAGTGGATACTGGGTGCTATTGTCAGTGGATAAAAGTGATCTAAAATGGTCAAACCATTGCTGGCATGAAATATTTTCAGAAATTGTGTTACCAAATTTGTTTTCTTTAATGATTTTCCAGAAAAGACTTGGGTCATTCTAGCTGCGACTAATTTGTCCCTCTGAGTTTGTAGATACTGCTGTTTTTTGGAATTGAAACTTTTCTTAAACAAGCGTCTAAAATATCTAAAGCGGTCTAGATCAGCATTGTGGTCTC
Source organism: Haliotis cracherodii (assembly GCF_022045235.1). Taxonomy (NCBI): domain Eukaryota; kingdom Metazoa; phylum Mollusca; class Gastropoda; order Lepetellida; family Haliotidae; genus Haliotis; species Haliotis cracherodii. Next base: position 2,165,410 of record NW_027266279.1, read on the forward strand.
TATGGGCTCTGAGAGCAGCATACTTATCATGTTTCAAGTTTCCAAGATCTTGGTCCCACCATGGTGGCTGACATAATTTTAATGGTTTGCGGAATTGTGTATAAAGCTTTTTGGCATGGTCAACAGCACAATGAATAATATTAACTATATGAACTAGGGCACTCTCTACATTTGTATCAATCATATCACATAGTGCAGATATAATATCATAAAAGCCAGCTTTAAAATTATCAAAGAAAGTGTTACCAGAGTCTCTACTCCAGACATACCTATACCATTTACATGGCTCAGTACTGACATCTTGCGGAAGATCATTTTGTGGCAATTTACAATCAGATTCATATAAACAGTTAAAGTCTAGATTAAGGCTGCAGTATAATGGAAAGTGGCATGAATTATCTCTTGTACCAATACCAAAGTCAGTTACAGGGGCAAACAGGGATGATGAAGCTATCATATAATCAACAACACTTGCTCCATTGTGGGTTACACAAGTGATTGTAACATTCACGGCTTCAGTAAAGCTTTCGAAAGGTTTTATGGTAGACATGCGGAGGACATTTCAGTGACAAAAATTATGTCCGATGCAATTCCCTATTTTGATTTACCATATGTTCCCGTGTTGTCAGGTGAACAACTGACTTGCCTTTGCATGTGTTTGTGATGGGTGCATCGAATGCTTGTCGTAAAAGGCGACTAACGGGATCGGGTTGTCAGGATTGCTGACTTGGTTGATGCATGTCATCTTATCCCAGTTGCGTGGACCGATGCTCATGGAATCAATCACTGTATTGTCTGGTCTGAGTTGAGTTTGTACAGACCGCCGTCATATAGCTTGAATATTGCTGAGTGCGGCGTTAAACAACAAACAAACAAAACTAAGAGACTTGTGCAAGTCCAACAGCTGGTTTACAGACACAGTTGTAAGGAATGCTGGAGCTGTCAGCCACTGAGACAAATGACAACATAATGTTCTATATTTTCAATAACATTTTATTGTAGTATATTAATGAATGAAAAGAATATTTATCCTTTCAAAAATTGTAAAAAGTCATTTTTAGAACATTTTGAGTTTATTTTCAAAATACTTTTCTTTCAAAGACTACATATTACACAATTAAATCATAATGTTATAAAGTAATTAGTAAACATCCTTACTCACTTCCAAAATAAACGCACACCCTAAAGTATGAAATGTCCGAAAACAAATAGCTAATGTTATACCTTTCCGATTTCAAACATTTGACATTTTAGTGCATTTCTACTGTTAGGGAATATTCACAAATCTGTCACAAGTACTTGCTAAAAAGGAAAATGTAACTTATGCTGGATTGCTTTTAACTACATCAAAGAAAACCTTTGAACGTACCCATCTAATATGTGAAAAACTCAGAATGTTAGTCAATATAAATTATAATCATGGACTATATTTTGGTGGTTTAAATCCTATCCCAACTGTTCGTGGCCCAGCCATAGTGGGTCGTGTATGATTTTCTTAATTGTGCGTGTTCTGAAATGAATTTCATCAAGTTTGACTTCAATGATGGAGGGACAAGGTTTTCGTGGATTTTCGAATGGACAAGTGTTTTCTGAGTGATTGAATTTCAAATCCTCTTATGTTATATCCTTACGATGGTCGTTGACGGAGACAGCGACGATTATCGATCACAAAAAGGTTTGTAAACAATAGGTTGGGTTTTATACAGGTCATGGTAGAATTTCGGTTTGCATCAGATAAAAGACTCCTGTAAGTGTTCAAATGGTTTAATTTGCCATACAGACTTCAGAAAATGCGTGATTTAATAAAACAACAACATGAACATGCCAAAATGTCAATTTACAAATCAATAGCGTGTGTACCGACCTCTGGTTGCGATCAAAGCAACACATCTTCGTCTCATGGAATGGACCAGGCGTCGCACAAAGTCCTGTGGAATATCTGTCCATAACTGCTGGAGCATGTTTCGAAGTTCCTGGAGTGTCTGTGGAACACATGGTTGACGTCGAAGGCGCCGATCCATCTGATTCCACATGTGCTCGATTGGTGAGAGATCAGGGGAACGACCCGGCCAGGGGATGACATTCACGTTGTTTTGTTGAAGAGAATCCTGAACAAGTCGAGAAATATGAGGCCGAGCGTTGTCATGTTGAAAGGTAATGCCTGGGCCATGACGACGCAAAAACGGTAGAACAACAGGACCGATGATCTCGTCGCGGTAGAGCTGTCCATTGAGATTTCCCTCTACCACTATCAAACGGGTCCTCTGTCTTGCTGTAATCCCAACCCATACCATAACGCTGGGATCTTCTTCCATGACACAATGATTGACGTAACGTTCACCTCGACGTCGGTACACTCGAATCCGTCCATCGCTGTGGCTGAGGAGAAAACGAGACTCGTAAGTGAATAGAACTTGTCCCCACTGCATGGCCGTCCAGCGTAGATGCTGTCTGCACAACTGTAGACGTGCTTGACGGTGGTTTCCTGTCAAAATGGGACGTCTGGCGGGTCTTCTGGCGACAATCCCTGCACATCTGAGGCGACGACGTACGGTTTGTGAAGATATTCGTCGAAGGCCAGGGATGCTTCTTGCAGTCACTGTTGCTGGCTGGAATCGATTTCGTAGGTGTGTTGTTTGAACCCAGTGGTCTTGTCGATTATTGGTTACGCGTGGCCTGCCACTCCGAGGATGGTCCCTGACTGCATTCGTCTGTTGCCAACGTTGCCATAAACACCAAATGGTGTTTCTATGGACGTTAAATTGTCTTGCAACATCACGTTGACTCGATCCTGCTTCAAGCATACCAATGGTTCGCAGACGCTCATTTTCGGACAGGCGTGGCATTTCGTAATGTTGAATAATTGCGTAATTTTGTTGTTTTTTTGAGATGCTAAACGATGCATATGGAATCCCGTTAACGCACATGTTTTTTATACCCATTCTTGGGTAGTGAAATGCATTGGTCTTGCATAAAAGTCAACTTTTGCATGAAATGCATTCTTTTCTGTAGCAATTGCGTTTTTGTGACTTGATTCCATACATGTACTACAATATTGAAAACCAAACTTTACTTGTTTGAAAAATACACAAAAATATTCGTGTCACGGGAACTTTTGTTGTTGAGTATACATAGAAGAGTGAGTGAGTGAGTGAGTTAGTGAGTTGGGTTTAACGCCGCTTTTAACAATATTCCAGTTATATCACGGCGTGTCAGCTTAATGTGGGAGGAAAGCCCGACGTGATGCAGGTCCAAGACGTTTACCACTTCGGTGAAACCCACGAGCACGGGTACGGTGCTGACAAACCTAGAAACATAACTGGGGCGAACCGGGATTCGAACCCACAATCATAGGTTTCTGGCATGCCCATGTGATGGAAGATACCCAGTCACATTTGGCAACCCATGTGAAGAATCTCCTCTTGGGTATATTTGGATGGCTCAAAGTGTTGGTAACTCAGATTTGATTATCCAGTTATTCAAACAACGAGTTAAAGATAGTAATGTCCTAGACTGGCACTCCTCAATGGTCTCAAAACCCTCTTTTGGATTTTATTCACAATTTAAATCAAGTTTCTGTTGTGAAAACAAAATTGTTAATATCAATATGTCTATTTCTAGAACTACATTGTTAAAATTTTGAACTGGTTATTATATACTTGGTGTCCAGTGTTCTCTGTACTCACAGGTCGGAAGTAAATCCTTTCAAAGTATGAACATTCTTACATATGTTTCAACCGTGGCATTGTAAGTATGTTTGTATGTTTGTATGTTTGTAGATAAATATGAACATTGCAAAATATGCTTTTCGTTTATTTCATATAAGAAATGAACTGGGAGCTTATACTCAAGCCTACTATGTCCGCTACTAATGTTCCATCTAGCTGTACCCACCAGTGAGTCACATGACCTTAAACATGTATGTACTTTGGGTCTTATGTCCTTTATGAGATAAATCCTTGAATCCTTAATGCTCATACAAACACAATATTATCTCTTTGGAGACGGCAATAGTCAGTCAGCAGGGCAACAGTCATGACTTGCCGCGGGCCGGTCCTCCACGTGTTTTTTTGTTTTTGTTGGGTGTTTTTGTTGTTTAATTATCACTTAATTCAATTGATTTTAAAGAAATAAAGGTCAAATAAAGCATATTCACTTTTCATGAGACCCCATTTCGAATATGCGTGGGAAATATTGGATTGATGTTACGTTAAATTATCAACCCAATTAGAAAATCTCGAACTAAAAGCTGTCAGTATAGATACTAGGCTCCCAAAGTATGCTTTCTGCAAACATCAGTATTATCTAACAGGACGGGAAACGTTTATAGAACGAAGGAGAAAGCGTAAGCTATGTTTGTTTTACAGTGTAGAAAATAATGGTGCACCATCCTATCTTAAATAATAGTGACAAAACCTTTCAATGTTCAGAAGAAATCTCTGCCAATTCGATAGTCGATTGTACGATTCCGACTATATCATTAGCACGTATTTATGAATCAATATCAAATAGGGATGATACCAGGTGTTCGCGAAAAAGGTGAGCGTATCCTGCCCCATCGGTGACACCCGTCACAAACACAAGCAAAGACAAGTCAATTGGTCACCTGAAAAAAACACGGGAACATATGGTACAAGTCAAAACAGGGAATTGCATCGGAACTCCGAGCAGACATTCTGATACATATGCACAAAGAAACAGATCAGCAAGAAGTGGGAGGCAATTGGTGCCCATGGTTGTGCCTAGTTCTTGCCTAAATGTCTTACCCAGAAAAATTACATAGATGTTATCAGCTGGGTCCAGCATTTCACATATTGTTTTCTATGTTAACTTCAGATTTATTTGCTTGTAAAATTGACCTGAACGTATAATAGACCCGTACCAATATTGTAGTTTCAAATGTATGATATAATTTTAGAAATTCAGACAATATGGTGATATTCCATCCATTAAGACTCTTCATAGGTCTGTATGACAAGAGGGATAACTTCCACTTTCCCTTTATGGCCAGCAATGTTACATCTGCTACAGCCTTTGCTGTCTACATTTAACAACAATTGGAGAACAATGGAGCATGCTCTTTCTGTGATGTTTTTCGACTCTTACTAAAGGAATTGGCTTCAGAAAAGCTGTAAAGAATGTAAGGCAAACATATAGTGGTTATGCCCAAATGTTACACTTCGGTGACCAAAATTATGTCCAATGCAATTCCCTATTTTGACTTGAACTATATGTTCTCGTGTTCCTTCATTTGACTTGCCCTTGCATGACCATGTTACTGGCGAGTGTCAGTGGGTCAGGATATGCTCACCTTTTCGCGAATATATTGTGTGGATATACCTGATGAGTTTGTAAAGGCTTTTGTCTTGTATTTAGGTGCATGATTCAATGGGAGTTTCCACTAATATCGTACGGAATCAGTTATTCAAAGAAGTGATCCTCAAGGTTTGACATCAGTCATATTGTTGATTATTGCCATTTATTCAAGCATTCATAATGAGCGTAAGGGAAAGCAATTGTTTGGAACATATCTAACAGGGGTGAAATCACTGACTGAGAAAAATAAGTTAATTTCGATCCATATCGCAAAATATACTTAATTGTTCAAACAAAGAGCGTGTGGAGAAAAACGTTTTTTTCTCTCTTATAATGCTCTTTTAACTATTTGAGATGCCCTTTCTGATGGATATGTCGAATGTCAACATTTACAAAAGAACAGTGTTAAACATGATAAAAAATCCTAGGTTGCCTATTTTCCTTTGTTTATCTTTTGCTTCTTCTATTGTGAGATATTTTGTGGTTGATTACACAAAATATTTCAAAAGTCAGAAAAAGAATATGGTCAAGACATCCTAGGTTTCCTGTTTTGCTTCCAAGTCCACATTTGTAGTTTAGATTTCTGACATTTCTCCAAGACAAGTGCTGATTTATCTTTGGTAACACCAACACAATATCCGTTTGACTGGAGAAACACATGTTCGTCTAACCTGACCACGTGCCACTCCTGGTTCCCGCTCTGACCATGACAAGCCTTCCACACAACATCAGGTTCAGATCCCGAATCTAAACATTCTCCTCCCACTCTAATTTCATGATGTTCTGTGAGCTCCCACCGTTGATTTCCCTGCCCATGACAAGAATACAACAAAACCTTGTTGGAGCCCTCCTGTGCTCTGTCTCCCGCGTCAAGGCAGAGGGTAGTCATCTCAGCATTACGTACTGCCCCTGTGTATATACCGTCACCTGGGATTACTTGATCTGGATTAACATGTGTCAAATAAAACTCAAACGGGTGACACTTCAATGAATCTCTCAGAGCTATCCTATCAGATATGTCACCATAATCCGCAAGGCTGCCATCGTAATTGTCTGTAAAATGTTTGAACTTGTCCAACCACACGTTGGCCACACGAGCTAGATTTCTCATGTACCTGATCCTATTTTCGTCTGATGGTCTATGGGGGTGGTACATATGTGCTACATTTGAACAGGGAATGATCTCCAGTCCACCTCCACATAGCCACGTCTTGATAGATAACTCGGCATTCTCCCCACCCCAGATTTCCAAACCAGGATCAAACATTCCAAGTTTCTTGAACCAACTCCTGCTGACGGCAATGACACACCCCACCATGGCTGGAGACCGCACTGGATCAGTCTCACGCCTTCTCTTTTTCCTCTCCCGTTCTGACATTAGGGACCAGGAGAATAAAAGATTAGGGAAGGTGAGAACGGGTATTCCAAGTCTCCGTCCCTGCCCCCATTCATTGATTTTGAAGTTTTTAGGATCTACTCCATGAATGTTAGGGGTAGCTACAATGCTCTGATTTTCGGCGATCCTTGTCACCAATGGTTCCAGCCAGCCAGGAAAACATTCACAATGTGCGTCCATAAACACTGCTACAGGAGCAGTAGACTGCTCAAAACCCATCATTCGTGCTCTTATCAAGCCCTGTCGGGACTCCGCGCGAACTATCTGCACTTTGCTGAATCTGGACACATACTCTTTCAATGGTTCCTTCAGAACCTCGTCTGTGGATGCATCGTCCACCAAGATGACCTCTTTGATTAGATGAGGTGGAGTGTTGTCCATGATGCTGTGGACAGTCCGTAACAGGACTGACCAATGCTCGTTGTAGAAAACAATGATCACACTGGTTTCAGGGAGGTTGGGGTCTGAGTAGAGTGTGTGACATCCCTGTAGACGGACATCAGGCAGAGATCTCTGAAGAGGTATGAGACTACTGGTATAACTGGAGTACTCCCTCTCCTCGAAACTCCTCTGGAGCTTCTCGGCTTCTTCTTTGGGGAGTTTCTTCAAATCTAATATAACCGCTGTTCCATTGACGCCTGGATTCATCAGCTTCATCACGGTGAACACGAGTTTCACATTGGGATCACCCGGGCTGTGGAGACGTAACAGGGGATCTGTCAATTCCCGAGACAGTCCGTTGCGATTGGTCCCTATTTTGTACATCAGTACGACTATGACGTTTATGAATAAACAAGACAGGATGGTTCGTCGTTTTCTGCGCCTTGTGCATGTAGACGCCATTGATTTACAACAACTGTGATAAATGGCCAACAAGGCGGTCAGAAATGGCACCCACACTGTAATTTTCATAGGTGATCTGTGCATGTCAGCCTAGACAAGTGTGTCGCTGTTCGTTCCAAATGTGTTTTCACATTATATAGCAGGCCGTGACAGATACTGCACATTTGTTTCACAAAATCAATATATCTAAGTTTTTCTCTCAACATCTATTGCAGAAGCACGGACAGACGTCGCCCATACCAGATAATCAATAACTGTTCACAAGAAAAGAAAACTGAGTCTCCCCATGTTTTCAGTAAGGTTGTGAAATTTATTTACCTGATAGATTTTCATATATGTCTGGATGATGTGCAACTTAGAGATGTAGAGACAGCATTATTAGAAGGTATTTTACAATAATTTAATGATCTAGTCGTTCCTGTGCACACAGCACAAACAACTCCATACAATGTTCAACTGCATACAAGACCTACAAATCACTTTGTGCACGCTCATCGCAGTTGTTGTGAAGTGTGTAGACGACAGAAAAGTCTGAATGTAGAGGGTAAATAACTGTCGATAGTCTGCGAAAAAAAATCAGTTAATTTCTTTCCGTTTGAAGTGTATATGAAAAGAGTATACTCTTGGAAAGTAGAACTTTGCAAACATGCTTTTCTATAATTGGGGGATTTACAGGCCCAAAAGTCATTCATGTTTTAATATTTATTTGATCTGTTAAAGAGTTGACAAAAATGGACCAAATGAACACTTTATTTTTTAATTATTTTAAAAACATTGTAATGTCAATAAATATAAAATATGATATTTCTTTCCCGCCAGTACAAAATTCCAATATATGCGTATTGTAAACAGCCGGCTTCACAAACATCGGTCACAGCTGCGCCGGAGGACATGGCACTTGAACATTTTCTAGATTTAGTTCACACTGAATATATCAGCGCTGAACATGTCACCTTTTCACAGGAAGATTTCTACGTTATTATTCGTGTTACTTTTGACGCTCACCTGTAACTATTTCTGGTTTGCGAGAAGAATGTGGAAACGAGTGACCTGCGTCAGTAAACCTGGCAGTGATTATAACCACATTCATTTCCCTGATATTCCGAACATGACGCTCTTGGAGTCAGTGTTGGGATTAAAACAACCAGGTGCCAATGGTACTGCTGTCGTAGTGGATGTGAAGAAGTTGCCCAAAGAAGAAGCTGAGAAGTTCCAGAGGAGTATTGAGGAGAGGGAGTACTCCAGTTATACCAGTAGTCTCATACCTCTTCAGAGATCTCTGCCTGATGTCCGTCTACAGGGATGTCACACACTCTACTCAGACCCCAACCTCCCTGAAACCAGTGTGATCATTGTTTTCTACAACGAGCATTGGTCAGTCCTGTTACGGACTGTCCACAGCATCATGGACAACACTCCACCTCATCTAATCAAAGAGGTCATCTTGGTGGACGATGCATCCACAGACGAGGTTCTGAAGGAACCATTGAAAGAGTATGTGTCCAGATTCAGCAAAGTGCAGATAGTTCGCGCGGAGTCCCGACAGGGCTTGATAAGAGCACGAATGATGGGTTTTGAGCAGTCTACTGCTCCTGTAGCAGTGTTTATGGACGCACATTGTGAATGTTTTCCTGGCTGGCTGGAACCATTGGTGACAAGGATCGCCGAAAATGATTCAATAATTACCACTCCTGTGATACACGGCGTTAACCCCTGGAACTTTGGTGTTACCATGACAACGGATATCCGGTTACAGTGGGTGTCTTTCCCTGAGCTACGATTTGCTTGGATGAACGTTCCACAGCGTGAAAAATTAAGACGAAAACGACCAACAGACCCCTACCGTTCGCCTGCAATGGTAGGATGCGCCTTTGCGATTAGTCGAAGATGGTTCCGGAAGCTGGGTCAGTTTGATCCCGGCATGGAGGTGTGGGGTGCTGAGAACACGGAGCTCTCCCTCAAGACCTGGATGTGTGGGGGAGGGCTGGAGTTAGTACCCTGCTCCAATGTTGTCCACATGTACCATCCAAATAAATACTACGACTCCAACCCTCCCTTCTTCAGTCGCAACATTGCCAGAATTGCCAACGTTTGGATGGACAGCTACAACGTCTTCGCCCGCAACCACGACGGTGCCTTGGCCGATGTCGGCGACATCTCTGACAGGTTGAAGCTACGACGGGATCTGCACTGCCATTCCTTTGAGTGGTACCTTGCTAACGTCAACCCGGAGTCTTACATTGTTGGAGATGGGATATATACTGGCGAGGTACGGAATGTGGGCTTAGGGACTTTTTGTATTGACGACACTTATGGGAGCAAGAGGTTGGTGTCACCCATCGCTTTGTTCACGTGCCATGGGCAGCTGGGGAACCAACTGTGGGACTACACAGAGCTCAGGGAAATCAAGAACTTCATGTATTGCTTCCAGGAGACTACAGGGCCTGTTGCCATGGCAATATGTGACGAAGGTGAGATGAAGCAAAAATGGCGTTATGATCCATCTGCTGATGGACATGGTGCGGTTGTGTCCGCCAGTGGCCTCTGTCTAAGTGTGGACACCACCCAGCTGATTCTTATTACAGAAACATGTAACGGCAACGGCCTCCAGTTGTGGCGATGGAGAAAGAGGCGTGAGCCGCGCACATGGAAATTGAAAAACTCAATGTGAGTTGAGGAGCAAGCTGTATGATTTCAAAGCACCAAACATTTTCTTAATATACCCAGCATTGTCTTAGGACATCCATCATGTCCAACGAACATTTTATAAATAAAAACAAAAAAATTTGTTTCCATCTTTTCGGATTTTATTTTTATAGAACTGAAAAGTGAAAGTGAAACTTTTACTCACTTCAGTCTCCTATAACTCCGTATGGTGGCCCATGTGTTTTAATCTCTCCACCATTTGTTATTGTTATTGTGATGAGACTTAAGTGAACAATCTGTGTGTCTGCCTGCATCTTCGTTCAGCCCCTTCTGTAGGTGTAGTTAGTGAGGTGAGGTGAGGTGAAATGGGGTTTATTAAGATTATCGCACTTATATAGCGACCTGTACCTGTGTGTGTTTGTGTGGCTGCTTGTACTAGTCCGGACTGATGCCGATTTATAGTGCTAGCTCACTGAGATACCATGCCGCAGTTTAACATGAATACCCCACTCAGACACAGTATACTGACTCCGAGCCGACCAGTCCTTGTTTTAGCCCCTTAATGCCGAGCGCCAGACTGGGTAACAACAAGTACCATCTTTTAACGTCTTTTGGTATGACGCGGCCGGACCCTCTACCATTTGACAACGGGGGCGCTCACGACAAGTACCTCAGGTTTCTATAGACTATACCCAATACCCACGCATGCCAATACCCAATACCCAATAAGCTCTTGTCAACTGTCGTGACATAACCAGCGTTGGAAACCTCTCGTCTTTGGACAAAAAGGGTTCTATATAAGCAGAAGGTAAATATATTCTTAACTAGTAAATAGATATTACATAATGTAAATCAATAAACTATATTTAAAGCCTCTACTTGTTTTGATCTGACAAATATGACAAAAATATTGACGCGGGGATAGATTTTGTCAGATGTATTTGTTCAGCCAAATATTGCATGTATATTTAAGTGATATTCATTACGCAAGTAGTTTGATATGTTACTTTTATTCCTTTGCATTTAATGGATTCTATGCCTGCGAAAAGGCGATTCAACGGTTATTTTATCAATATCACCTACTTGATTGAAACACTAAGTGGACATTCCAAAAAGCATATTCCAGTATCCTAGATAGAGCATCACAAACGATTTTGTCATGTTGTCATGATTTCAATTCTGATAAGTGTATACTTGTTGATATGGGTCGGTTTTTTACACTGAACGAAAATGTTTTGTAAATTGCCTTTTGTAAATGCGTATGCCACCAAGTCGCCCCAAAAACGAAGAATACCTGTTGAATTGTTTTGGGAGTAGATTTAGTTAGTGCGTGTTGGTGTCATTGGTGGAATGCACGAACCGAAAAAGAGGAAAATTAATAGGAATAAACCTATTCTCTCCCATTCAGCTTCCGACTGCCTTTGTGGTCTAGTGGCAGAGCGTCTGCCCGAAGAGCGGAAGCTCGAGGGTTCGATCCCCGGCCGCGTCTTACCAAAGGTGGTACTTGTTGTTACCCTGCCTGGCCCTCGGCATTCATGGGCTAAAACAAGGACTGGTCGGCTCGGAGTCTTTATCTTTTGGAATACTGTAAGGGACATTCTCGCGATTTCGCATTCTCGCGATGTCGACTTTTTGAAACGAGCTAAATGTGACAAAAACACGAGAACGCGAGATTTGTCCAAAATCTCGCATTCTCGTCTTTTTGGTACATCGCAAGTCGAAAACGAGACAATGCGGCATCTGGACATGATGTAAAATCTCGCAATCTCGACTTGTCATTGACTATGAACTTTGAACAATTAAACAAATATTTTGTTTTCCCATACCCACTTACGGTTGTCGTAGAACAAAGATCGTTTCGAGAATAGAGAGCCTCATTATTATAATTTGAACTAATATACATATGTACATAATAGTACTAGGTATAAATGAATTTTGATAAGTGTTCGTACAAGAATATGAACTTCGATTTATCTCGGATTTATGCGCAACACATAGGACTGGACATTTTATAACTGATCTGGAACTATCTGACGGTAATTCAAAACAGGGAAAAAGTTTTCGTCAAATGAATCATTTAGCCAGGAATGCAACGATTTAAATGCTGACAAAATGAATAAACATATTTGGAACTGAGTAGACTGTTCATGTGGACAATTATATGCTACGTCTATTGCCAATGAAGTTTATCACTCCATATTATAGCATTTGTTTCATATAAAAGATAGAAGCCAAATAAATGGGACAATTAGTTGTTATGAACTAGCTTTACCTCTGTGACATATTACGCAACTAAAGGTGAATACATTTATCAAATAATCAATTACAGTAATTAACCTAGTGTCCTTATTTATACACAATTTAATTACGTATTGGGGTACAATATATAATACACATAGACACGGAATGATTTCTTATTTTGTCAATTCAATCATAACCTAAATCATACAAATCGAACATGTGAAAATAAAAGTAGTGACTAACTTTATGATCAGGGGTAGAAATACTCAATTGTATCTATTAATCCTAATAGCATAACAATAAATCCTGTGTATTTACTGAGCATACATGTATTTAGATACATCCGGATCTACGACTGCAGTCATAAAATCAATCAAGGAAAAGTATATTAGATTGAATTAAAAATGTGCTATCGCTAAAACAAATTTTTCCGTTATCCTCGTAAGCCTAAACCTGGGAGAAATAAAGTTCTGTTCTGTTCTGAAGACGCCGTCATGATTAGTTGGCACCAGTCTAGACTGTCCAATCAACGTGAATACACAAACCGTGATGTTACTTGACCAGTTGATGACACCTGTCAAACTCAAAGTGCCCCTGGTCCTCCACCCACCATGTGTAATACTTTAGCGCACTTGATTGTTTTATTTGCAGTTATATCACTGTTAGGCTGAGTGATGAGAGAATACATTTTGTTGTTTTTGTTAACGATCGTTTCCACTTTCAACGTGGTAACCTTATAAGTGACTAATTTTTTTAGCATGATGAAATGAAACATATTACAATAATCAGAGGGACTGACGATCGCATTTTTCGCATAAATGTCATGATTTACTGAAGATAGATTTGAACATTTCTGAGCAACGATCATGTTTGGGTAAGGGAAGTAAATCTTGTCTCCGCTTGCAATTGGATTCAATCGGGCGAGCAGTTCCGAGATCGCAGCTTGACGGTTCGGTACGGCCGAAAGGCGGCATCCATGTTGTTCACGCTCCGCTGATCACGGGGCCTCATTTTTCTGTATTCTGCTTATGAGCCGGGATGCGCATGAAACACGGGTGTCAAAACGAATATATTTACCAATTATATGTACGGTCAATTAGCCAGTTCAAGAGACAATACCCTGGTTCTACCACCTTTAGGTGTAATTACGTCGCATGCCCCTGGTGGTGTCTAGCCGGGAGAGCCACATTTCAGAAATGGCTATTCCCGGTAAAGCCACATTTTCAGCTGAGAGCATTTCACCTATTCTAGCAGGTAATTAATTAATCTGATTACCGATACCTTTATATGAGTGTCCCACATTTAAATTACTAAGCCTGGTGTTCTTTAGAGATACCTTTAAATGAGTGTCCCACATTTAAATTACAAAGCGTGGTGCAGAGGTGAAGAAGCTGGTGAGAAGAGCTGCTGCCCTCCCTCTAGTACCTCGTGACAAAGTGGATGATGTGTGGCTTGATGCCATTGCTGACTCTCCTGCTGGTAAAGTGACTGCCTTCATGGACTACGTGACAACCAGTTGGGTTCAAGGAGGGGCCTTCATGCCAGAGATTTGGAACCATTTCGAAAACCAAGGTCACTGTACCAACAATCACCTGGAAGGGTTTGCACACCAGTGGTCAGAACCTTCACGAAGAAAGAAGTACAAGGCAATCGCTGCACGTATTGCGTCCATCAAGATCCAGCTCCTGAACCCACACCTGAGTGAGATGGAATATGCTGACCACGTGGGTAACCTCCTTCATCTGCAGTAATGACATTAATTCCATTATGATATTCATATGCTATTCATATTCATCAATGTAAAGTTTTGATGAATATGTTATCCTTGTTGAATAATAAATGAGAAAACAAGACTTGTTTTGTTATTTACGGTAACCTGTTAGAATCACAAAGCATGTTTTGACAGCATAGCCGCGAGAGCCACATTATACAATCACGCAACCATAACCATTGCCGCGAGAGCCACATCAATTTGGGCTATCTATTTTCGAAATGTGGCTTTGCCGGCCTGTAACCCCCCTGGTTCACGGTTTCTCTGATCTCCCGTCATAAAACCACGCTACTTATTTACCTGGAGCCTCAGACAGCGTACATGTGTACATGTACGTACATGGCAATAAATGGTTTGACAGTTGTTTGACGGAATCAGTCAATAATTATTGACACAGTGATGTAATTAAAATTTGTCACTATTCACAACTCCTATTTTGTTTTTTCTATTGTTCAGCTGTATTTTCGATCAGTTTTATATGTATAAAAAATCTTCTCTAGTATTTATAAACCAAACCTAAAATTATATAAGAACAGTTATTGTTTTTAAAACGTAAGTTTTCAATTAAAACAACCATGCAAGTAAGATTTCAGCCGTAATATTACTTTAGTTACTCCACAGATTACATATCTTATATGCTGCAAACGCAGCGAATGTAATGCTAATACGTCACAGCTGCCTGGGATTGCCTAAAAGTCGGGCCGGTTCGGGCCAGCGGGTAATACTCAAAATGAATTTCAGAATAATATAAACGTAACGTGCATATCTAGGCCGATCTCAAATGTCCACAAACGTATAGTTTTTCTCATTTCATTGAGTTTGAATCAAAGTGCATCTTCAACAATGTAATAAACTGATAATTATGACTACATACTGTGAGTCCTCGTAGAAAAGTCAGTGTCTTGACTGTGTGTTTTCTTTGATGAGAATGTTTCTCACCGACCTTGGCGTGTCGGGGTGTCATGTCCTGTCAAAATCAACTGTAAACACACACATGTATCATCAAATGTGTTTACAGCTATAGATTAGTATCATATCTACCTGTAAACCACTTTATAATGTTATAGTACATCGTATTTAAAGAAAACAAGGTGCTCAAAGTGATAATTAGATCAAAACTAGACTACGGCTGTGCCATATACAATACCCTAAACAACTCTCTTTCTAAAAAACTTGACTCAATACAATATCAGGCTCTCAAACTAATTACACGCACCCAACATGGCACCTCCTACACCTCACTTCAGGCACTTACAGGGGAAATGCCACTAAATCTACGCAGGGAACATCTAAGCCCTAATTTCTGGGCCGCGTCCCAAACAAACCCTCTCATCCAAAACCTAATTAACCAAATTATTAGCCCAAGAAACCAAGCTCTAGCTCGTAAACACCCCTTACTCACCCCAATATCCCAAAGAATAACTAACTACCTCAATGAACACCAAACTCAAAATCTTAAACAAAACTGCAAAAAATCAAATATCTTCACCCCTAAACTCAAAATACCCCAAATAGACACAACGCTAGCCAACCAAATAAATAAACAAACCGACCCAAACATAGCTAAAACCATCACACTTGCATACATACACGAAAATTGGCCAATTTGGTGTCACATATACACTGACGGATCTTCAGACCCGATCTCCAACCACACAGGCTTCGGAGTCCATACCACACAACCAGTTATATCCACACAATCTTACCGACTCCCTAACAACCAATCTATATTCACGGCCGAACTTATGGGCATGGCCTCAGCCCTGCATAACCAACAATCTAAAAACAAAACAAAAATCCTCACTGACTCCCTAAGTGGACTGCAAGCCCTCCAAAACAAAAATACCAAAAAACGACCTAAATTAATAAACCAAATACTTAAAAGCTCCAACGACCTAACAAAAGCAGGCAAACAAATAACCTTCTTGTGGATCCCCGCCCACGTAGGAATTTACGGCAACAAAAGCGCCGACAAAGCAGCTAAATTATCTCTCAAAATACCAGAAATAAGCCTAAACCTACCCATCTCAAAATCAGAAATTAAAAGTGTAAACAAACAAGAAATAACCAAAAAATGGCATAAGCAATATCAAAACTCAAATAGCCAAATCAAAAAAGTGCTCAGGAAACCACTAGCCAAACCTAAAATCCTACACCCCTCTAAAAAAATTGACAGGTTAATTACAAAACTCCAAACAGGACACACTAACCTAAATAACCACCTAAAACAACTTAAAAGACACACCACAGGCAACTGCCCCCACTGCAAACAACCCGAAACCACAGAACACGCACTCATCCACTGCACCCACTATCAAACACACAGAACCACACTACAAACCACCCTCAATCTAAATAAGGTTCCTACTGTAGATGAAATACTAAACCCTCAAAATAAACTAGAAAACTTCAAGGCCCTAGGTGTATTCCTAATCAAAACAGACCTAATTAAGCGCATCTAAAAATTAATTAATCTACAAATCCAAAATCCAATAAACATACAAACACCCACCTCACCCGGCTCCCTTAGTTCCCTCCTCCACCCACCTCGGCATTTATTCCACATTTAAAAATTTCAAAAAATCAATATAAGCAACCCCTAAAACCCCACTCTTGGGTTGCACACACCGCTTTCACCCTTCTCGGAATACACTAAATGGTCCGGCCAGGTCCGTGTGCGAAATACGCTGCAGTCGGAAAGCGCACGTTAAATCTTCTATATCAGTTAGTCAGTCACTCAAAGTGAAGAGCCTTTCCCTCTACATTCTCAAAATAGTCTCTATCAAAAGTGTTTGGCTTGTGTTGGGTCCGACATGGCCCGGGATGTCACAATCCTTTAAACAGACAGATGCATCATCAAATGTGTTTACATCCATAGGCAAGTATTATATCTACCTATATACCACTTTATAATGTCACAGTACATCGTATTTAAAGAAAACTGGTCCGTTAAAGACCCAGCACCCCCTAAAGCCCCCTCTTGGGTTGCACACACCACTTTCGCCCCTTTCGGAAACACATTCAGTCGGAAAGCGCATGTTAAATCTCCAAAGTAAGTAAGTAAGTTAAAGTCAAACACTTTTACTGTATTTTTTTTTACTGTATAATCTCTGTCAGAAGTGTTGGGTCCGGTTTGGCCCGGGCTGTCAAAACCAATTTTAAACACACAATTGTTTCATCAAATGTGTTTACATCTATGGAATAGCATTATACCTACCTATAAACCACTTTATAGTGTCTCAGTTCGCTGTATTTAAATAAAACAAGGTGCTCAAAGTGAAGCCCTTTCCTATCTACATTCTCAACATAGTCTCTATCAAAAGTGTTTGGCTTGTGTTGGGTCCGACTTTGTCCCGGCTGTCAAAACTGGTCCGTTAAAGTCAAACACTTTTCCTGTATTTTCTTAAGAAAATCTCTGTTAGAAGTGTTGGGTCCGACTTGGCCCGGGCTGTCAAAATCAACTTAAACCTCACAGATGTATATTCAAATGTGTTCACATCTATAAACGAGTTTAATATCTACCTATATACCACTTTATAGTATCCAAGTACATCGTATGTAAAGAAAACTGGTCCGTTAAAGTCAAACACTTTTACCGTATTTTCTTAATTAAATCTCTGTCAGAAGGGTTGGGACGGCTTGGCCCGGGCTGTCGAAATCAACTTAAACCTCACAGATGTATATTTAAATGTATTCACATCTATAAACGAGTATAATATCAACCTATACACCACTTTAAAGTGTCTCAGTTCGCTGTGCTCAAAGTGAAGCCCTTTCCTATCTACATTCTCAACATAGTCTCTATCGGAAGTGTTATGATGAGAATGATCACCATATTTTAACGTCTATGGTGTGATTAACAAGGAGGCCTTTCATTATTGAATTTAATCGTGCACTATTGCACATATTTATTTATCTGAAGATCCTCTTGTGAAGCATGTCAAGACTGAAAACAAGTCATTCAATGGATTTTCCTAAACGACCTATTGATGCAGTACTGAGTGAGTGAGGTTTTACGCCGCTTTTAGCAATATTCCAGCAATATCACGGCGGGGGACACCAGAAATGGACTTCACACATAGTATCCATGTCGGGAATCGAACCCGGGTCTTCGGCGTGACGAGCGAACGCTTTAACCACAAGGCTACCCGACCGCCCCTGATGCAGTACTGAATATCAATGTTAATGTTTATTTTGTTTATGATGCTGGACGGTACAAAAATGAGTGTCAATCAAGTGAAGTGCCATCTCAAATCGACCCAGAACCGGTCACTTGCCACTCGAAGACGTCAATGTGTGATTTTGTGTCAAAGTTGATGTCCAGCTTGACACAAACACAGTATCTCTGGCATGGCTCGATCCTCTTGTTACTGTAATGTGTGGTTTTGACTCCGAGACCATCAATGGTACGACCCAGAATATGCAGAGGGCGTCGTGGGAAATGATAATTACATATAAAATTCTTTGGAATACGCCCACACACAGAGTCAGACGTATCCAAGCGAACAAACCTGATATGGTCCTTTTTGATAAATCCAATGAAACCATTGTATGGCCGATTTATCTGTTTCTTTTGAAACTAATGAGATTCAGGAGAAACAAGGCAAAGACAGTATGAGGACCGTACTAACGAAATGTCAAGCTAGCTTCCCAAGTTGTTATACTCGCCATTCATGACAAGAAAAATCCCGTTTCCTGACGCTTAAAATAGTGTTTATATTAATTAAAATGCACACATTTCCAAATATTCGAAATATATATGAAGTGACTAATTCTTGCTCATTAAAAGAATTAAAATCCTTAATTAATCGTTCTGATACAATTATTAATAATTTTGACCTAAAATACGGTCATAGATCATGCCAAATTGTCCACTGTCGCCTTAGGCTCGGCTGCAGTGACCTAAACGCTGATAAGTTTAGACGACATGTATCAGACATATCAGACTGCACTTGTGGTATCACTTTGAAGACGCAATTCACTTTTTCTATACCTGTCAAAAATACAATAATATCAGAAACACTATGTACTTCTACACACATGATTTAAAAACGATATTACATGGCAATAGTTCAGTTAGCAGTTCTACAAACATGACTATTCTTAAATCAGTTCACGATTTCATTGTCAAATCAAAAGCAAAAGATTCGAGTAGCTTAATTTTATGCATGTAGTAATTGAAAACTGCTATATCTTATTTCACAGACACCACTTGTATTGGCTTCATATATTTCATTTGTGCATTTAGTATGTTTATGTTTAGCACTATCTTACATATAATCTTATATATAATCAGCTGTTGTAAAGTACCTGGAGAGGTATTTACATAAGAAAGTTTGCTTGTTTACCGATTCAGATTTCTTTTGAAATAAAAATATGTTTAAACCATATTCGAAATATTCCAGTGTCCATCCCGTCCACTATCCTTGAAGGATAATGATGACGTAGACGACAAAAACGACAACGACAACAATGATGTGCTGGATTGACTTTCAGAAAGCATATGATTCTGACTGTTTGGGAATGTTTGGACATGTTGTAGAAATTTACACTGCTGTTTTATGTATGAGAACACAAGAAAGTACGTATTTGTCAGTCATTCAAATCTCGGGTTCAGCAAAAGTTTTCGTATCTATTTTTAGTAAAAACCGTTAGGAGTTTTACGATCAGGGTGTTAGTTGTCAATTTTAGGTGCTTAAAATGCACTTTTTTTAATTAATAATTAAATTAACCGGACAATAACCTCATGATTGACTATTACTTTTGTTACAAACGACTTGTTAGACACAGACAAGCTGTAACTTTCTATTTATGTTCACTTTGTATTTGTATTTGATGTAATATGTACAAACATATTATTTAAATAATGTCTATATCGATGACGTCACATCCTTCATTTCAATATGTAATATATGTTGTATGGGAGCGGTGTTAACATAAGCTGTAAAGCTTGTTCACCAATCCCAACTAATTTCAGTGATAAAAATATGTTTAAACCAAAATGCACTTTAATGAATCCTTGGAGTCTGTAACCTTTAGAAACGTTGTAATGTTATTAATCCAAAATCAGTAAAAGGTAAAGTATATCTTTTGTGACCGGAACTAGCATGTTCGAGGTAAAGCTTACGTTTTGTGTACCATCAAAAGCATGACAGTGATGACATTTCTTCAAAACATGACGAAATCCCTATCATCCACAACATGAGAGATATTTACCACGAATGTGTGTACCGAACTCTCGAACCTATTCTCCGATCACGACCGGCTAACCATAAAAATACATATAGATTTGGACCTGTGAAGATCAGGGTTAGAACAGATCTTCAGCAACCAATGCTTGTATTAAAAGGTGACTGTGGTTGTCGTTAGAGGCGACTAACGGGATCGGGTTGGTTGTCAGGATCGCTGACTTGGTTGATTTGATACATGTCATCTTATCCCAATTGTGTGGATTGATGCTCGTGATGTCAGTCACTGGATTGTCAGGTCCAGACTTGATTATTTGCGTGACCTCCATCATATAGCTGGCATATTGCTGAGTGTGGCGTTAAACAAAAAAACATATAAATATAACCGCTTATTTCAAATTCGAGATAAAAATACATGGCGCCATCTCGAATTCCCAATCTGACTTTACAATAGAACTGTGTACCATGATATCGAAGCTTGAATTTGCCACCGTGACAGCTTTAAGAAATCTTAATTAGAATTTTACTTAACTGTAAACAATTCTCCTCGATACAGGTTGAGTATCCGTAATGAAGTCAAAGAAAGTGATCATTTGCAACATTGTCAAACATAGTTTCATCCACAGAAACCACGGACCTTTTTCGCAAAACTAAAATTCAACTCAATCCTTCACTTGTTTTTCTGTAACAATGTTTATTGATTATTACCTGCGAAATACATTTCAATTAGTCATCGAGATACATTTCAATTAGTTACACCTTACACCTGTTGTATTCTGAATTGATCGTCTAATGCAATCGTATTTCTATGGATCTATAATACACAGTCTGTTACTTTTATGTCGCTTATTGACTTTCTACATAAGTGAACAGGGACATTTATTTTACATGCAAACAACATGTTATTCAGGAAAATATGATTACATGATAGGGGTTTGTGAACACACAAATAATTATTTATTCGAACACCTCTTCCTTTAAAAAACATATATATTAACACACACAAATGGTTTTTACAAAAAATAGTTGATTTTATGCTTCCAAACAAACCATACGCAAGCTATTGTTGAATTTTGAAATATAGCCAAGGTAAATGTATCCACAATCATATTTAATCACAAATATCGTTCTGTTCTATATTAATGTAACAAGTGAACTAACCATTTCAGAGGATCTCAACATGGACAAAACTGTTGGAGATGTTCAATGAGTGAATGTTTATTTAATGAAGTAAAAACGTAGATTCTTTCTTTTGGTAAATACATGTAGCTGTACATCTTATAGATGTTCCAAGAGAAAATGATATAATATCTACCTGTATACCACTTTATAGTGTCTCAGATCGCGGTATGTAAAGAAAACTTGGTGCTCAAAGTGAAGCCCTTTTCCCTCTACATTGATGATACATTTGTGTGTTTAAAGTTGATTTTGACAGCCCGGGCCAAGTCGGACCCACCACAAGCCAAATGCTTTTGATAGAGACTATGTTGAGAATGTAGAGGCGAAAGGGCTTCACTTTGAGCACCTTGTTTTCTTTAAATACGATGTACTGTGACATTATAAAGTGTTTTATAGGTAGATACAATACTAAGCTACAGATATTAACACATTTGATGATACATTTGCGTGTATGATTGATTTTGACAGCCCGGGACAAGTCGGACCCACCACAAGCCCAACACTTCTGATAGAGACTATGTTGAGAATGTAGAGGGAAAAGGGCTTCACTTTGAGCACCTTGTTTTCTTAAAAAAAACGCGATCTGAGACACTATAAACAGATATTTAGGTAGATATAATACTAATCTATAGGTGTGAATTCATTTCATGTTACATCTGTGAGGTTTAAGTTGATTTTGACAGCCCGGGCCAAGTCGGACCGAACACTTGTGAGACTGTTGAGAGTAGGGGGAGAAGAGGTCTACTTTAACCAACGTGTCTGCTTTATACACGATGAACAGTGACATTATTAAGTGGTATTTACATAGATATAGCACTATCCTATAAATATAAACGTTATGCCGACAGATGGAAATTTGTATCGCGATAGCTAAAAGTATTTGATACGTTTCAGATCTTATTTCGTTTAACGATTGCTCTTTTACATGTTACCTAGATCAGCGACGCTTACACACAGCTCCACTTTCTGGATTTCAAGCGATTTACTTCGAAATACCTAATTATGTTTCACGTTTTTGGTTGGTGATTGTGCATTAATGTCATGTGTGTATGTTGCATCAATAATATGTAGGTATGTAGATAATGAAGTACTTTGCCAATAATACTTTGACCCGTCTTGGCCCGGCCCGGCCCGGCCCGACTTCCAGGCAATGCCACCGATGAGCTCCGCCGTTCTTTTTGTCTGTTTGTTTAGGCTGAAGAAATTAATCAACATGCGCCCTTTGTCGAAATCTTTATAGATCAGGGTTAACCAATCTGTGTTCAAAAATGGGTAAAACAAATATTGCCTCCAAGTTCATTTTGCTGTCCTTGCAGACGGTAGCCTAGTCTCTTGTCACGCTCAGTTGCGTTGGGTATCATTCGGGTACTCACGGGAAAAAAAACCGATAACAAAGGCAACAACCAGTCCCGGGGAATTGCTTTAGATCTTTGCCCCTTTACTTAATCCAATCAAACACAACTCGCACCGCTTATTAGCGCTGAGTAGAACACTCCCGTAAAAACAATAAGGTATATGTTTATTCTGCCGACTGGCATTGAGGACGTTCAAAGACAATAAACTAATTAAACCAAGAACCGTTCTCTGATTGGTATGCGGAGAAGGTGTCAACAAACGTGAAGGCAAGACAAGACAAAGGCTTGCAGAAGTGGTTTATTTCTCATGAATCACCATGGTGACATAAAGAAGATGACAAAAGAGACATATATACAAAAAAAATGAGTCAACAGTTTGCATACGCAGTCCATATATTTTACATACTGGGCTAGGCGTAAGAGAAGAGGTTTATAAGAACAAGTCACGAGAGAAACAATTTTTTCAGTATTTGGATATTTACAATAATGTAATGGGAGATATTTATTTCTTAAATGGTCCAGTTCATGGCACTCTAGTATGAAATGAAATTCATCACCAATTTTAAACTGACAGAGAGAGCAAACCTCCCTGTTGGGGTTATTTCATCCCCCAGTTTCAATTGGTAGTCGGTGGTTCTGATTTTAGTAAACCAAATGCGTAAATTATGAGGTAAATACAATATTGAGGGGATATCTTTATACAAATTATAATAGTGTCCTTTTGGGGAATTAACTTTGTTTTTCCTCCAACTTTGTAAAAATTGGCCTATAAGGACAGTTTTGACGTTAGCCTTTATCCACTGAACTACACTGGAGAATTCCCGAGACAGCCAAATTTGATTCAGACCTGTTCTGTGTAAAATACGTTGGATTTCATTTACAAGCGGAAACTTAAACTCTGGGTGGGAAATTTGGAGTTTCCCCATAAGTTTGCACATTATACCTGATAATTTGGTTTCTGCTAAAACTAATTTACACCAAAATGATACCATTCTTAAATTAACATGATGTTTTATGGGTTTCTCCCTAATTCTCCGTACATCATGAAATCAGGGGTAGTTTGCTTAACCTTCAAAATATATTTACAATATCTTAAAAAAACACGTTGCAGTATAAAGCCCCGGACTTCAGATCCGTACAACAATAAAGGTTGAACAAGATAGTCAAACGGTTTAAGTTGACAGTCAGTTGGTACTTCTGGTACTCGTATTTTTCTAAAAATAGCAAACATTGTTCAAGAAGATTGGTCAGATAACCGTTTAGTGGCTTTACAAAGTCGACCGTTACTTGAAAATAAAATACCCAGAAAGACATGCTGTATTGTTTTTCAATTAGGGGAATCGTTATTTTGAAGTCTAAATGTTCAGGCAATTTTAACAGATATTTTAGCAAAAGCTACAGTTATTGTTTAAGCAGTGTTCACCTTGAGTTTCCAATGATTGCAATAATTTTCAAATACGTTTAAGCATAGTTCAGGTCGGAAGGTATCTCAGACATTAGGACTGTATCAACCGCACAAAGAATTACCAATAGCTTGATAAAACTTCCAATTTCTGTTAGAGCACAATCATTTACTTTTTCAAGACCAATAACGTCATTATCTGACAATAATGACTCAGGATCATTTAGGATAAAGGGCAAAGAGAAATAGGGATACGTCTTCACCTTGCCTTACTCCAATGTTACAAGGAAATAATTCAGTGACACTGCCATTATGAGAAACAAATGATTTTATGTGTTTGTACATGTTATTGATAACATTAAAGCATTTACCAGTGATATCACTTTGAATCATTTTGTTCCATAGGCCACAACGCCAAACCGTATCAGAGGCCTTACTAAAATAAATAAAAACACAATACAGCCGCTTCTTGTGGTTTAAGTATACATCGACGAATGCTTATATATATACATATATATATTATCAGTAGTTAAATAGTTTTTTCCTAAAACGGGTTGACAATATTATTTATACATGTATTACATAGAGCATTGTCACATGTATTTACAGTTGTACGTGGTATCATCACAGAACTGGCACATGTATTTGTACCTGCGGGGTTGACAGGGATATATTTCAGTGAAAAGGACGCACCACAGTGTAACTCATTTTTAGAAAAAGTTTTTTTTATAACTATTAAGGCGATTTGGAAGAAAGCGCGAGATCGCGACACTTGACCAATGTCGCACTCTTGTGCTTTTGTGACACTTGCCTATACAGTTATATGTAACAATTTTTAAATACGCGAGATCGCGAGATCGTGACATTGGTCAAGTGTCGCGTTTTATGAATAGCTTTAAAGACAATTTTGAAGAAAGCGCGAGATCGCGACACTTGATCAATGTCGCGATATCGTGCTTTTGTGTCAATTGCCAACACTGTTATATAATAAAATTATATAGCTATTTATAAAACGCGATCTCGCGTTCTCGTGCCTTTGTGTCAATTGTATGTCAATACTTTTTAAAACGCGAGATCGCGACACGTGATTAATTTCTGCTAATTACCTGTACAGTCATCTTGAGCCGGGAGCACGGGCGGCTCAGCCTTATAGATAAACTCACTGGCCTGTGGGCCTGACTAGATCAAGCACACGCACAGGCACGTCGCTATATTAATGCAATAATCTTGAACGCGACGTTAAACTCCATTTCACCTCACATCACCATTTAGCTTTCATCCGAGGAATGCCTGACCTTCGTGAATAGTTTCCCACGAACAGGGCCTCAAATATCATAACCGTATATGTAGGCATCACTATATAAAGTGTTTGATCAAACAACGTACAAGCACAAGGTGTAAGTGACTTCTTGTACTGGATGCCAAAGCTCCATACACATTCAAACATAGAGACATACAGCGCAGGGTCCAGCAAATGCACCACCAAATCCCTGCCTCAAAGATTAACCATAATCCTTAGGAAGAACTTCTATGTATTCACAGAAAGTATTTGAGAATTAATTCCTGTGGATTCACAAAAACTCAGAATTTGCTTGATATTGCGTGCAACCCCCGCCAAACTTGAGGGGAAACGTAATTCCTTGGAACAGGGGTCACTGGTTCCTAAACGTGGTGACAATAGAAATATGTGCATCATTGTCTTCAAAGGTTCAGGAGAATTTGTAAAAAATGAAAGGAAAACAAATCTTTACTGAGAAAACACTACGTGAAATGCTGGACTTATACATGGACCCGTGAAGATCCGGGGTAGAATAGGACTTCAGCAACCCATGCTTGCCCTAAAAGGCGACTATGCTTGTCGTAAGAGGCGGGATTGTCTGGTTCAGACTCGATTATTTACAGACCGCCGTCATATAGCTGGAAAAATGCAGAGTTCGGCGTAAAACAACAATAACAAAAGAAAAACCCAAACCAAACCTTATAGATGTGACATCTATGTGAAAAAAGGGGATGAGACATTTAGGCACAAGTTCTGCACAAGTTATGTATCGGAATCTCTTCAAAATCCAAACACGGGAATTTGGCCAACTGTGATCCGATATTGTTCAATAATTGTTAAATAGCCAACACCATTCCACTGATTTACCCACCTAAACTAGAAATAAAAGAGACCAGTGATATACTAAATGATTCAGACTGACAATAGAGCTTCAACAAGATTGTGTAACAGGAGTGATGACATCAAGTTTCCCCTCCCGGTAGCTCCAACCTTTAGTGTCTACATTTCACAGCATTTGAGGAACAATCGAGGTGTCTCTTTTCACAAAAGTTTTAAACAGCGTTACGACCCGTGAAGATCCGGGATAGAAAAGGTCTTCAGCAACCCATGCTTGTCGTAAAAGGCGACTATGCTTGTCGTAAGAGGCGACTAATGGGATCGGGTGGTCAGGCTCGCTGACTTGGTTGAAGCATGTCATCGATCCCAATTGAGTGGATCGATGCTCATGATATTAATCACTGGATTGTCTGGTCCAGACTCGATTATTTACAGACCGCCGTCATATAGCTGGAATAATGCCGAGTGCGGCGTGAAACAAAACCAACCAACCAATGAAACAGCGTTACACGACGTTTGCTCAAAATGCAAGACCATAGTAAGGCTTTCAAAAATAATTATTGGAGACATGTGGAGGACATTTTCAAATTTGACGCTTCGATGATCAAAAATTATGTCCGACGCAATTTCTTATTTTGACTTGTACCATTATGCTCCCTTGTTTGTTCAGATAACACTTGACTTGACTTGCCTTTGCATGTGTTTTTGACGGGTACCACCGGTTGTGCACGACACGCTCACCTTTTCGCGAAAACCTGACGAGCTGAAAGTGATTCATAAACACATTCTCATGATATACATGTAGTCGGAATCGTACAATCGACTCTGCTTTTTTCTTAATTTCATAATACGTTTCTTATGAATATTTGGAAAGGGTTTTGTTGCTTTTGTTTATGGGAAGGGTTAAACCAAATTTCATCTACCCCCTAGTAACTTCTTACCTGGTAGGAGAACAGCAAATAAACTTAAAGCTCATCCAGAGTCATATGCAGAAGCTTGTGATATACTCGGAATCATACAGTGATTGTGTATGATATAGATATTAATGTTTGCAGTTTGTAAATGTTACTGTATCAGAAACTGTCGCAGATTATATACTTATAATTAATAATTATACGAGAATCTCATAGAAGTGGTCGTAAAATATCACTGAAGGTTGTCCTCCACACAGCGGTGGAGCACAGCTTATTTAAATTTTGGAGTGAAATTTGTTTTTCACGTTTTTCGTAAAGACAAGTGATGTGGCCTTCACAAAACGTTGATTACAACCTGATTATATTTATCACCAAAATAATCCTTATTCGATCTAGGTAATCCTACTTTTGAAATGTAAATAAATGTGCGCGACTCCCTAATCAAAAATATATTCTTATAAACGTTTTGACCTCAAAGAAGGGTATCAGTATGTATGTTGTAGTATATAATTATAAGGAAATTATATTTAGCAAACTAAATTGACCAATCATATCAGTCACTCATTGTTTGCTCCGTGTTGTAAAGATGGCGCGACCTGCCAGTCGCCATGGTAGATATGATGCTAAGATTTGTAATACATTAGCGGATACTAGTGGTTTTCATTCTTCGGCAGTTAAGTGCAGACATACACAAGGTTTGCTTTGTAGTTTCGTGTAAAGCAGCTGAACTGTCACTCTCCTGTTGCTTTGTAGACTGTCAGGACTTAGAATCATGGCAATAAATCCAGCCGAGAATTTGGCCCCCGCACAGCTGTCGAGTCTTGTTTAGATAAATCTCAAAATTCATCCATCTTTGGTGGTTTTGGCAATGGAACAACAGCTATTACCCGCTTTATTATATCCCTGCACTAAGAGCAGCGACATTTCAGCTGGCTTACAGACTCGTGACTCATATAGATTCTATATCCTCGAAATATTGCAGAAATATCCAATGTTATTGTTGACGTTTATATAAATACATTATTATAATCTTAACCCTTATGGAGGCCGGCCGTTTGGCGTCTTGTACCGTTAATCTTTGAAAAAATGTCCGCCCTGAATAAAAGTCAGATAAACGACCCCCTGCCTTGAATAAACATCTGGGATAAATGCTTTATCTTGTTTGACACAGTGAAAATATGGTGAATCCTTCCAATTGTTCTCTGTAAGGATCCATACTGTATGTGTCATTTGAGGTACAGAATGTGAGAAAAAACCAAAAGAATTTGATGTGAAAAAAACCTCTAAAAAATTCTTATCAATAATTTTTAAAACATCACAATTAAAGCACCCGACTATATGCAAATTTTTGTTGTGGAATATCATGTTTGTCTCATCAAAAAGCACATGTCAACAAAAACACCAATTTTTTTTAAAAAATCGATGTCTTTCCATATCTTCGATTTGAAATTTTCTGTCCATCAGCATCATACTTAATGAAATTGAATATGCAATGTCGGTTGTCGCTACCGCCATGCTAAGTCGCCATCCCTAAAAAAATACACAATTCTAGACAAAATCCATTTCACAGTGGACTAACACATAAAGTCTCTCTGGGCCCCTTTCCACAAAGCGTTTGTAGCGCTACGACTGTCTTAATTCTATGCTGAAGTAGGGGAGTTTAAATAGCCTTAGTGCTACGATCACTTTGTGGAACGGGACCCTGGTCAGAAACATTTGATCAAATTTGCTGCCTGATACTAGAATATGTGTGTATTCACATCATTTGCTTTAATTTCAAATATGGCAGCAAATGGTTGAGAAGCGTGGTAACCACTTTACTAATCTCAGTATATTTTTCTATCTGTAGCTTATTTTAATTTATGAATGTCACGATGTTTAAGCTGAGGTGATGATGGTCACAGTTAAAAAGTGATGTTTTCTCGAGACTATATATGCCCCCATCACACTTTAGGGGTTGTATAGTGAGGGACTATATATGCCCCCATCAGACTTTAGGGGTTGTATAGTGAGGGACTATATATGCCCCCATCACACTTTAGGGGTTGTATAGTGAGGGACTATATATGGCCCCATCACACTTTAGGGGTTGTATAGTGAGGGACTATATATGCCCCCATCAGACTTTAGGGGTTGTATAGTGAGGGACCATCTATGCCTCCGTCACACTTTAGGGGTTGTATAGTGAGGGACCATATATGCCCCCATCACACTTTAGGGGTTGTATAGTGAGGGACTATATATGCCCCCGTCACACTTTAGGGGTTGTATAGTGAGGGACTATATATGCCCCCATCACACTTTAGGGCTTGTATAGTGAGGGACTATATATGTTCCCGTGGCACGAAAAAAAACCCTTCATATCCAGTAAACATCTTTTGGGGGATTAAGGGACCGGTCATTTACTATTGGGTCAGTGGGAATCAAAAGGTCACCAAAAAATATCACAGTCCTCAGGGGAGGGTTATAAAAAAATACACAATTTTGGGAAGGATTGATGAAAAGAAAATATAAAGTGCTTTTGTATTTTATCATTTCAGGGAAGGTTGTGAAAAAAATGTACAAGGACACAGGGAGGGTCAACTGAAAATATGACAAAGATTGGGGGAGGGTCATTACTTTCAGTGCATCAAAAACCTCTCTGGTTGAGATGATGGAGATGGAATGAGATTATCTCCATTACAGGAGCAGCAGGGAGATATGAGGAGACAGCCATGAGTCATCCACAGGCAGGGAGACAAGGGAGACGTTCCAGCGCAGCGGGTGCCTATCATACCCCTACTTCCTCACCCACATTTGGGGACCCCTCACTGCAAAGGGGGGAAAGGTCACACACATCATCTCGGAGGAGGATGCAAGTCCGACAAAACAGTGTACCATTGTATGTTGTTTATGAAGTAGCTTGAGACTGACCCCTGACACCTGACACCTGACCCCACCCCCATTATTTTCTGAGTTGCTTTCTTAAATGAAAATAATCTGTGACAACTTGGTTGTAAGCTTATATAATTGTTTATGCCCATCCATCCATCCATCTATCTGTACATACTCTTCTTTACCATGTTTACCAAGACAACTGACAGTATCAGTATCCCAGGGTTTACATGTAACTTCACAACTAGAGGTCCAGGGAACCCCCAAAAAATAATTTCAAGGGTTTTGTAAAGAAATGAAATGCTGTACTGCACTATAAGATTTGATAATTACTTTATACCCGCGAAGATCCGGTTTAGAATATGTCTTCAGCAACCCATGCTTGCTGTAAAAGGTGACTATGCTTGTCGTAAGAGGTGACTAACAGGATCGGGTGGTCAGGCTCGCTGACATGGTTGATGCATGTCATTGTATCCCAACTGCATGGATCGATGCTCATGATATCAATCACTGGATTGTTTGGTCCAGACTGAAGTATTTACAGACCACCGTCATATAGCTGTAATATTGCTGAGTGCAGCGTTAAACAGAAACAAAGAAATAAACAAATCAAGTCTGTACGTATGTTGATCTGCATCAACGTAGGATTAGACGATGTCATCAGTGCTGATAAAAGTCTTGTAATGAGGATCGAGTGGTTAGAATCTGTGACCTGGATGAATGTTAGTATGCTATCAACCACTTGTTTCACCGGTCCAAACTCACATTGTGACCTGTCTGAATGTGTGACATGGTTATCTGATGTGTTAAATGTTGGTCATTCTGTCAGTCACTCGTGTTTTATGCTTGTGTGTGTGTGCGTGGAGATTTGCATGTGCGTGTGTTTTAGTTGTCGGCGTAATAAGCACCCCGTTCTAATAACCGCCCATGCCAATAGTTGCTAATATATTGGCTAGTGAACAATCCCAATTAGCACCCCTTCCGATTGATCAATGTACACAAGACTTTTTCGCGTATAATACGCACTCACGTGTTATATGCAACCTTAATTATGGGCAATTAAATTCTGGAAAAATATATATGTCATATATAAACATTTCCGGCTGTCAGCATAAACCACAAAATGTATCTTTCAATTCTGTTTTTTCCACCAAAATATTATTCTAATAAGAGCCATCTATTTCTAATTTTGAGAGCGCCCTAGGCGCTTGTTACATCGAATACGGTTGGAGGTATAACAATAAACGAACATGATGCATTTCCCTCTGATACAACTTCTAACACCAAGTTCACCTACATGGTTAACACATCTCAAAGCAGCTGTTTGTTTGTTTGTTTGTTTGTTTGTTTGTTGTTTGACCCTGCACATAGCAATATTCCAGCTTTATGACAGCGGTCTGTGTCGTTAAGTGTGGTACAATGAATATTTTTGTACATCCATTGTGTAACATTCTTTTTCTGAGTTTATTCTCTACATTTGTGAGTACTGGATACACATTTCTGCATTGTGTAAAATCCTGGTGTGACATCTTCAACGTGCCCCTGGCAACACCAGTAGGATGTACATCTTAGTAAAAAAACAGTCTTGATGCAGATGTCTTCTCTCGTATGACCCTGGCATTGGTCTTTGGAGATGCTGTTTTCAAATGGAGCCTGGTCAAAGCTCTCTTGTTTACTATAAGGCCAGATTAATTACTTGTTTAAAGTGTAATTTTTAGAAGCAGGTGGAGAAAAAAAGAAAAGAAATTGGTTCAGGTGAAACAATCTGGAATTTAAAAAAAATGCAGTTATGGATAGAATTGAAAGTCCAAGATTATGAAAGATGGTTCATGTTTTTCTGCAAACGTATGAACTATTTCTGTCGGAACATTCTTGATGTTCATATTGTGAGAGCATGGTGCGACAGGTCGCCAACACAGTTCACATCAGTCATGACAGTAATACTCCATGACAAGGTTGAAAGACCTTTCACCATTGTAACTCTGAAGTAACTTGAAAAGAGAAAATGACAACAAGAACTATTAAATGTTCGGCATTGGACTCAAGTAACACACAAACTGACTAGCTGTTGTTAGAGAATTAGCCAATTTCTGGAAGGCTTCCATGGTCTGGTGGACAGCATCTGCGCTGAGAGCTGACGGTTGGTGGTTTGATCCCCGTACCAAAAGTGTCATGCCAAACGTACCATGGTAAAATATGGTTATTGTTGTTACCCTGCCTGGCGCTCGGCATTACAGGGATAAAACAAGGACTACTGGCTCAAAATCAGCTCACCGTCTCTGTTGGGTATCCATGTTCAACTGCGGCATGGTATCTTGGTGGCCTTGTGCGACAAAACCATCATATGTCTGGACTATACAAACAGCCACATGATATATTTCACACAATATAGGTATTTTTCAGATATTCAGATATTCAGACTTTTTTTCATATTTATCTCAAATAGTTGATTCAAATGATAACAGAGCTCAAATAGTTTTGGATCCATTGAGTGTTGATGGTTTTCTTTTGGATATTTTCAATATAGCTTTACTCCCCTGGTACCGTGTGAGTCTGTTGAGTATTTTGCAACCAATGAGTAGGGGTGCTTAAAATGCTGACATCTAAGTTTCATCTGTTCATGTGCTGCCCAAAGTGTGTCACATCAGTTCACATCAGCTATATTCTCATTAGTTGCATTATTCACTGCAGATCTGTGGAGAAATACAGGCAGTCAATCTGGAAAGGCTACATGAATAATTACACCCAGTGTTGGTTATAGTTGTTGGAGTTGTCATGCATATTTGTTAATTGTGATTAGAATGAAAAAATGCACCAAAATTCTGATGCACCATGACACATTCGGACCTGTATCACGATACACATCTTCCCGAGGCAAGGGAGTTTACTGACTAAAAGTCCAGTTTTCACCCCAGCCGAACTAGGCTGCAATTATGGAGTTACTGGCTGGACTAACGAGTCTGTGCATAGTCCTACCAAAATCTCATTACGAAATCGACATCCGGTTCTTAAACAACATGGATTTCAACATGCAGATTTCGGTAGACTGCCGGATTTGCAACAGTTGTGTACCGTCAACTTGGCGTGGACACATATTTTCCAAATCTTTCTGCAAGGGTGGAAACTGGACTTTTACAGTCAGTTAACTCTCTTGCCTTGGGAAGATGCATGATACATGACAATAAAAAGTACATATTTTTAACTTTCTGAATGTGAACATGCACATCCATCTTGTTGGAGTCATTTTGGTCTCTGTTACAATTTGTGATGGACACAGTTAACATGGCTAACATGAGAGAAACAGTCTGTCAGTATTCCAATATCATGATCTTTGTGGGGCCGTTGGGTAATCTATTGGTTAAAGCATTTGCTCATCAAGCCAAAGACCGGGGTTCGATTCCCCACAAGTACAATGTGTGAAACCCATTTCTGGTGTCCCCTAATGTGATATTGCTGAAATATTGCTGAAAGTGGCATAAAACCATACTCCCTCACTCACTCATGGCCTTTATGATGTTATCAAGATATGTCTGGTATTGTGACAAGTGTATCGAGATACATATTGTATCATGGCCTTGCGTACTGTTGCACCCCTGTCATTAACATAAGTGAAAATCTATCCCTATCACATGTTGAGTGGTATATGTGTGACCCTTTGTATATTGTGATGCACAGAGATGATATGGAGAGTCCCCGACCAATGTCAAGTGGTTCTGATGAAGGTTATGTCCCTTCTCCACCCCCTCGTCCGCCATCCACACAAAGAGGGCGCCCCATGTCATCAAGGCAACGACCCACGAGCTCTCGGAGAACTCGACCCTCACCGGTGGAAGAAGGTACTCTGATACTATTCCTTTGTGTTAAAATGCAACAATTATTATGCAATATATTGTTAATGAAGATTAGTTTGTGGTATTTTCAGATCTTCCAGCAATTTCAATGATTAATTATCTTTGTTTGCTAAAACATTGATCACATTGTTGACATTGATGATATTTTCTTTAAACAGACATCATCATACAGCAAACTGATTTTAATATTTTAATGTCACTTAACCATTCATCTTCCTGAGGCAAGAGAGTTAACTGACTTTAAAAGTCAAGTTTCCACCCTTGCCGAACTGGGCTGGAATTCCTGGGCTCAATCGTAGCGCCACCAGTGGCTATTATGAGTTATGTCCCTTCTGAGCCTCTCCTATGGACCAATCAGATTCCACCTCTCATAGCACTTGCATGTGCTTCAAACAAAATGGCGGCACCCAGTCAAGACAATCTGATCGATACCGGTAATCAAGATCTATATTTTGATAAAAAAGGTCTTACATCGTGAAGTGCACCAAATCAGGTGGGCACCTTCATTCAAAACATGAAAAGATTTGGAAAATATCTGTTGACAATGAGTTGACGATGCACATGTTATGCAAATCCTGCAATCGACCGAAATCTGCATGACAGTTTACGAACCGGATTTCGATTTCATTGCGCAATTTTGATTGGACTATGCATAGACTTGTTAGTCCAGCCAAAATCTAACTCCATAATAACAGCCTAGTTTGGCAAGGGTGGAAACTGGACTTTAAAAGTCAGTAAACTCTCTTGCCTCGGGAAGATGGGCTCCATTGTCTTTCAATTAGTTAGAGTGACGATTCACCATATTAAGTGCCTTGCATCAATAATTATATTTATATATTTCTCAGAAACAAAAAAATATAATTGCGAAGTAGCTATTAGCAAAAGAGGTCTTGTTTCATCAACGTTTGAACTACGTTTGTTCACTCCATCTCTGTTCGCTGTTAAAAGCAGTGTTAAACGCAACTCACTCACTTACTCACTCACTCACTCTATTTATTGTGAATATGCATTTGGAACATACATGCTTTGTATGAATGAAACAGTGCATGAACATTTTCATTCACAATTTAATTATTTCTGCACATTCGGCAAAATTATGGTCAATACATTTTTCACCTTGGTTTATTTTTCACAGATTTACCAAATGTGACTGTTATGAGACCTCCATCATCGTTTAACAAATTCCGCCGTCTGCCCTCCATTGGTGATCCCAACCTTCAACAAGGGGATACAACCTCTCTCCCCTCCAACATGGCCAGCCTTCACCTTGGTGAGACCGGCGACTCCAAGTCCCAGTCCACCAGACAGCCTAGTAGTGTGACAGTAGACAAATGTGACAAAGCAGAAACTCAAAGAGGTCAGAATGAGCCCGACTCTGTGCCATTCCAACCCCCCTCTGGATTAGATCCATTACCCCCAGAACATCCATTACCCCCAGAACATCCATTACCCCCAGAACCATCGGAACAGGAAAAGCGGTTGCTGCTTGCAGTCAAACTGCCAACTGGCAAACGATGTCAGCGCTATTTCAGTCCATCGGACTATCTGCAAGATATACACCATTTTGCAGAAAACATCACACAACAGAACTTGTCACAGTACGTATTGGCGTGTAACGCACCAAGGAAAGTGTTCTCCAGCTTGACCGTACAGATCCAGGATGTGGAACTGCTGGACAAGACGGTTCTCTACTTCGAGGAAAAATAGGGCTGTGCTTGAAAGATGTGTATAGTTTTATGCACTCAAAGGAGACAAGTGTTTTGAATAGGGGAGACAGTTTATTGGATTTGTGATAGTTCCCATGACTGCAGATTTAATATTTTTTAATGTTTTTATTGATTGGAAAGCAATTCAACACTGCACTGTGTACAGAATCAGATCTTCCACAAAAGGACAACCCCTGCATGGTTGTTGGTTAAGAATAGATAATAGAATCGATCTTGTCTCATTAAAAGCTTTTGCAATCAAAGACACACAGAGGGCTCAATTAGAGCAAATGTTGCTGTTCTCGCTAACACTGAGGACATCCCATTATGGTTCATGTCAGAACGTCCTTTCAACCCACCTATCAGAACGACCTTTCAACCCACCAATCAGAACAACTATTCAACCCACCAATCAGAATGTCGCCAACCAGATTGGGAAAAATACAGTCGGAATGTATTTTCTAATCATGCGACCTTGAAAAGGTTAACTTGGGGTATTCCAAATGAAATTTACATCCAAATCATGTTCTGTCTCACATTTCAATGGGATAAACATTTGAAATGGAAGACTATCCATACTCCATGGGATGTTTACTGTACTATTTCAGCCATCTGTTACACTTTCCAGATATATCTTTTGTTCAGTTTTCATAACTTGAATAGAGAACTCTGTCAAAATATTTTGAAGTGTAGACTGCAATAGAAGTTGGCTGTTTGAAACTTGTTCTGTAAAGGTCAAGAAAGCTGCTTTCTGATTGGCTAAAGGCTTTCTGATTGTGATGTGATGTTTTGACATTACCTGTAATGGGATGAATACATAATGCCATTTAGAAGGTGGTCAAATGTAACAAATGTTATATTTGGGATAACACTTTCTTAGTAAAGTACAGATTCTCGAATTTCTTTTAGGTTGAGTCCCGTCCGGGATTCAAACCCACACCTGCCAGAGTGAGGCACCTAATCGCCAGCACACAAAGTCAGCAATCTAACCCACTCAGCCACCGAGGCTTCCACAAAATGAAAGTCAGACAACTGGTTGTCTAGATCAACTCAAAATAATATTCTAGTAAGCGCCCCTATTTCTAATTTTGAGAGCGCCCTGGGCGTTTATTACGTCAAATACGGTATCCCAAATATAACATTTGTTACTGTAATGGGATGTCTTCAGATCTTTGTTTAGTGGTAGCAAGATCTGATTTTAAATAGACTGAATCATTCCTCATTGTTGAGGGCATATATCAATTCATTGCTGAGAGTTGAGTGTATAGATAGGGTTAGAAACTAACAGTTTTTGTCCACTATTCCTTATAATGATAACATATAGCAAAACCCTAAAAATGGGCCAATTTCTACTAGTCCTTAGGATACCTTTACTTTTGGGCAGTTTGGTAAGGACTACAGGACTAGTGCCAATTTCTAACACTGGTATAGATCAATTCATTTCCAAGTGTCATCTTGATAGAAGCAATATGGAGATGAATGAACACTTGAAGAATCCCAATACAGGGTGGATGATGCTACAGGGTAGATGGTGTGATGTGATGGCATGACCTGAATCGGATGTTGTTATCACTGTCAAGGTCACTTGATCTGACGTATGATTATCTTATTCTATCACTGCATATATAGAATGCATATATGGCAAGATTATTTCGATGCCTCATTATGAAGTGTGAACAAGTGTGTGTGTCTTTTTTACTATGAGTTTTTCTTACATGTTACCAGTGTTTTATTACTACATGTAGCACTTTTCTTCTCGATACTGAAAATGTAGTTGTTTTATTTGTTTGATATTTATGCTTTTGGGGCATTAAATTATGTTTTATTGTAGGTATTTACGTGACTTTGTCCCAGTCACGACACAACATTGAAAAGATAATTTGATGCGTTTATTCCACATTTTGCATGTGTGACCATTGCCATGTGCTATCACTGGATGTTCAGTTCCGGATGCTTCACTGCACATGACCGAACAATATAATGTTATCCTTATGACTACTCAAGAGTAGGTATCACAGTTTTGTTGATTTAAATTTTTTAAACTTTTAATCTAAAAAAAGAAATTGTTTTGTTTACTCAAATTGCTTTAAAGTGTTTTGTGTTTGGTAACTGCTGTGAAGTGAGGTTTTCTTGCAGTTAACAGATATCAACACCTTTTTCTTGTTAACCGTCACAGTATTACAATATTCTTTGCTGAAAGTGCTTCTTAGGAAAGGATCACATGTACTTTGTGCTGCTTTGGAATGGCAAGCTTGTACAGCCTGCTGTATGTTGGGAGTCTGCTGACAAGGGCCATTGTTGTTTTATTGTTGAAACAAGGGCCACTGATTCTGTTTTCATTTAAAAAATGAGAATATTTTTTATTGATGTATCATACAAGTATTTTGTGATAATCAAAAAGACATCTTCAAAGCTCAATACATTTGACATCGATATTTCATGAAATGGGTCAATCAGTGCTGATTCCAGGTATCAGATCTAGAGTTCTGTCCCCTTGTTCTTGAAACATGAAACTGTCTTCCGAGAAAAACAACATTTAAACACATTTATAGAGTTTGAAAATCAAACACATCTTGGTTGAAGCTGGTGACATTTTTTTTCATTTTCAGCCTTTCATCGATCTTTTGCAGAAAATCCAACAAATATGTGATCCAACTAATATGGCAATAATGGCTAAGTGATGTTCTGATGAGCAATTACTCAGGTAATGTGAATTTATACCAGTTCATGTTTAATTCACAATTGTTTCATAATTGTGATGCACATTATTATGTGTAACACATGTACAAATTATTTCTTGTCACCATGAATGTCACAATCATTTCAATGTTACAAATTGAAACTGACATTAATTATTTACAGTGATAGAGAATTATTGAGAAGAACTGATGACTGTGCAAGGGAGTGTTCTACTTGTTTTACTCACTACCCATGAAAACCAGATATATTACTTCAATATGATACCTGTCTGCAAGAAGATGTTTCACAATCTCCATAGGCCAGGTCAGGTGACCATTCTAATAACCAATTCTACATGGAGGCTTTTCAATTCCTATTACGAGCAAGTGAAGCATTCAGAGCAGCATATCTCCTATCTGTATTTCAAAATGAACATAAACAGGCAGCTCTAAATGCAAAATAATAAAGGCTGTGCTGGTATAGCATGGTTGATATTTAACAACAGTGGTTGGTAATTAATCGAGTCTGGACCAGACAATCCAGTGATTAATATCATGAGCATCGATCCACACATTTGGGATTGATGACATGCATCAACCAAGTCGAGCCTGACCACCCGATACTATTAGTCGCCTCTTACGACAAGCATAGTTGCTTTTCACGGCAAGCATTTGTGAGTACTTTGGTATCTACACCCACAAGGCTGTAATGGCAATGATTTATTTGTGTTCTGATTTTAAGATCCAAATCTAGGTACAGAATTGTTTTAGAAAGCTGACATGGTGTTTGACTCATGGATCCTTCATTTGGTTTGGTGATCAAAGTTTTCTGAGGGTTTACATGACATAGCCTATGGTTTAGCACAGAGAGGTCTCGCTGTGAGGCTGGTGTTGATAAAAACAGGGTCAAGGTGTTTTTATTGCATTCTGTTCATGGCGTTCGGATGTAACGGATAATCATTAAATGGAAATGGTATTCCTTCTGAGGTTGCAATACTTGTTAAACCTTTCAAATAATTATCTGCTGTGTTGGTATGTGATACTGGTACCGCACACACTAGCATCATATTCTATCCATTGACAACATATAAGTATGACAGAGACTCTATTATTATTTACTCAACAGATTCATTGACCTTAAAAATCAAGAATATGAAAAAAAAATCTAACTTTGAAGCTTTGTTATGAATGCTGCATTATGATTCATAATTGTTGTTTTTTTCCTATTTTGTTTGTACCTTCACTGGTACTTTAAATAATGTGTAACACTATTAACATTTCTGTCACCTTGCCAAAAATGCCAAAAGGATAATAGATCATTTGCATTTAAGATTTCTCTCATCCAACTAAAGCCTTATACAAAAACAGAAGAAAGAAATTCAAGAATCTATGTTAGTTTTAATTTTATTTGACCTACACAGTAGGTTTTGAAAATCATGTCTGTTAACCAACTCATAAAACAAGAATGGCCTCTTTGTATTCGTGTTTGACTATGACATGTTGTTTTTTAGTTTTGTTAACAGTTGTTTAATTGATATTTTTGCTTTGTGAACCATTTTGAGTTGCACAACTTATTTAGTTGCTTTTTTTCATTTGTATATAACATGAACGTGAAGATTCAGTGGTTGAAAAACATGGTCAGATAAAACTTGCTTCAATAACCTCCATGTTGTTCGGACCAGACAAATGTGTGTCTTGTCTTGAGGATTTATTTGGTAAAGTATCCAAAACTGCAGCAGGTAGAATATATAAAATTAAAATAAATGTAGTTGATTTGAGTGAGTGAGTGAGTTGGGTTTAACGCCGCTTTTAACCTATTCAAGTTATATCACGGCGTGTCAGCTTAATGTGGGAGGAAAGCCCGAAGTGATGCAGGTCTCAGATGTTTACCACTTAGGTTAAACCCAAGATTTTAGCTCACCTGACTGAAAGTTTGGATCTTTAAATGATTGGTGTGAAGTAATATCAATTACTTTCGTATTTCAATGGTCAAGTTAACACCTCGGCTTATCTACGGGGTCGGCTTATCCGCAGTCATATACTGTTCATTACACATAGAACATCCCATCAGTTCTGAGGTTGACATTTCTGGAATAGCATGTTCTGGACACAGGGACCAACCAAGGACATCAGGGATGCAGGTTTAGGACAGGAAAAGTGGTTGGTCACTGCTTCAAAACACTGACTATTTTCTGTTGAGAAGAATAATATTTATGTTTTTTTTGCACATTTCCTTTTCAGGACAATAAGCATGTCCGTCAAACAGTTAATTATTTCATAACAACTGAGGAGAAATACTTGAGTTCCTGTTTTTCTGGAACAATGGTATTTTTTAGTGATGATAAATGGTCAGTTCTTGATATGGGGTTTAACTTTAATTAAATACTCTCTGTGTCTTATTTTCTTAAAGTTATAATTCTAAGTGAAGGTTTTATGTACATAGAGATGATTAATACAAAGTGAAATGAAGTATGTGGACTTTTGCTTGATGGAGTTAGTCGTCATGAAGTCATATTTGTCTAAAGGGATCAAATCAAATGAGATTGTCTTCAAAATACCCAGGTTCTGTACCCTGATACTTATGAAATAGATCAACATGTCTTTAAAATGTAATTATGTCTCAGTTTCATGTGTCCTTGTTTATGCAGTGTTTTATCTGTCATTGAAGGTGAGCTTAGTACATCTAGTGCTCTAACTAGTTTTGGTATTGTATTGGTGTGATGTATAAAGATGGAATACAGGGACACTAGAATATAGTTACCCGGTATACCCGACAGAGACATTTACAGGGAATTCATCTCAAATTGAACACATTTTCGGGTTGCTGAATCACTGGCAGAATGTAATTCAGCAATAGTCCAGCTTTTCTTTTGACGATCTGTAAGTAATCAAATCTTAGTAAATCACCAATCCATTAAATCCAGTAAATCACCACCAATCATGACCAGCATAGGTTGCTTGGGAACAGTTCTAACCTGCAAACCAAGGGGTTCCCAATTTAGTCGCCTCTTACATTTAGCAATAGGGTCGTGACGAACTGTGATGTGTTGACGATGGTGATGTCCCTCATTTAGGTGAGGTGAGGTGAGGTGAAATGGGGTTTAACATAGCGTCCAAGATTATTGCACTCATATAGCGATGTGCATGTACGTGTGTGTGTTTGTGTGGCTGCTTGTACTAGTCCGGACTGATGCCGATTTATAGTGCTAGCTCACTGAGCTCACCATGCCGCAGTTTAACATGGATACCCCACTCAGACACAGTATACTGACACCGAGCCGACCAGTCCTTGTTTTAGCCCCTTAATGCCAAGCGCCAGACAGGGTAACAACAAGTATTTTGGCATGACGCGGTCGGGGAATGAACCCCGGACTTCCCGCTCTCCGGGCGAACGCTCTACCACTAGACCATGGAGGCGGTCACCCTTACATTGGGAGTAAGGAATCATGTTTTCCAGATTAATGGGGTTGCATTCTATTTACTATCATACCTATCCATGACACAGGTGACACAGTCGTCTAAGGCTCTGCAGTTTCCTTGAATAATGATAAAAGCATCGTTATATCGATCATACTAGGTATTGCCAGTACAGAGAAACCCAGCCAGGACACCCAGTGGGCGGTTCCCTTATTGAGTGGAACCGCCCCCGAGTCTTGTGTACAGAGCGTCTGC
Source organism: Haliotis cracherodii (assembly GCF_022045235.1). Taxonomy (NCBI): domain Eukaryota; kingdom Metazoa; phylum Mollusca; class Gastropoda; order Lepetellida; family Haliotidae; genus Haliotis; species Haliotis cracherodii. The sequence continues at coordinate 2,207,558 of NW_027266279.1, forward strand.
CTGGCGAGCGGAATGTCGGTGGTTCCATCCTCAGCCAGTCAAACCAAAACACGTTTAAAGATGGTCGGTCCCCAAAGGAGACAAAACGAGGCCTGTTCGGCTCAGAGTCAGCAAACTGTATTAGAGGGGAATCCATTTTGAACTGTGACATGGTTTGTCCATGGGATGGCACTATAAAACCATCATTAGTCCAGACAAGTACAAGCAGCAAGCACAGTGAAATAAGTGCAATACTGTCATATTGCTGGAATATTGCTGAGTGCAGCATTAAACTGCAAACAAAACTCTTGAATGCGACATGACACTCCATCTCACCTCACCTTACGGAGAGGAAGGTGTACACACGTTGGGATATGACTCCATGATCATGAATCGCCTGTCAGGAAGTTAGTTTATTGGATGATTTCCCACAAAATGGGACAGTTCTGATTAACAAGGTGCCAGTTTTCTGGGATGGATGTTTGTTGATTATCTGCTGTTTGTCCCTGCATGCTGTGATAGTTTGTTATGCACTTTGACCAAGATGTGCAGTTTACATAAATAAAGATTAATTTAATTACATCTGTTTCATTTTTTTAATCTCTCCCCTGGCATATAATGTGGGGGGATACAGTCATCGTCTGGGCTGTGTGTCCATCCATTCGTCTGTCCATACTTTGTTGTCAAAGCAACAATTTTTTTTAAATCAGACATTTCATTTTTCCTGTTTCTATGGCAACAAGTTTGACTTTGACTCTGTTGATAGTGGTGTGTTTGTCCAGACCACATCTCGAAAACTAATTGGTATTCTTTCATGAAATTGTGCGCACACAGTGACCAGGTTATCAACTGGTGCTCTTTGCTATTAAGAGATTTTTAGAATTTTTGGCTATTCCATGGCAACAAGTTTGACTTTGACTATGCTCATATTGGTGTGTACCTGACTTGGAAAAACAAAGTTCAGAATCCCAATTCCATGCTATTATTTTGATAGCTCAATAACTACTTTTGTATATGGATCATCGCTTTTTGACTGTAATAATGCTGACTTAAATTTTAACTCACTCACTCTTGTTTATGGACAGACAGATTAGATAGAAATTCTCTCATCAAGTTGGACAAGTAACAGTCAGATTTGTTCTTTTGAATTTGTGGGGGCCTTAGGTATTTGTCATCTTCTGATGACTCTTCTTTGTTGCTTTCACCCTTTGTACCTTGAAACATAATCGGGGTACCGGGATTGGAACCAATGATCATGCTGGAAGGGATGCAGCTCTGCACAGTGAATTGCAGTGGCTCACGTGACACAGCCACAAGTGCCCTCCCGAATAGGATGTGCTCCCTCGGACAAACATTTACTCTCACAAAATATTATTAGTCCTAGCCTTTGTATCCCTTTGAGCATGCAAGTCAGAGAATACAACTTGCCTTTCACCTTTATGTGCCTCAAGGTCACTATAACCTGAACTGCAGCTTCAGGTACAACTTGGTCACCAAACCTTTCTGATTCAGAACAAGAATACACGGACATGGTACATGGGAAATAATGACTCATGTTCGTTTTAATTTGATATGGATGTAATAGATGCTGATCGGAAGACCTCTAACCCAAGTTCAACGGATTAAGAACATTCACTCTGTATACTATTGTTTATATTCTTTGTCAGGTTAGCTTTGGACAAGAGACGAGACAAACCTTCAAAAAGGCAAGGTTGGTGCAAATCCGAATTTGCAGTCGAGGTGTGTATTATATCAAGTATACCGGTTCGTTTCTCTTGCGCTTCTGTAACTACATGTTAGAAGAAGATACAGATAGATACACATTACATACACGTTAGAATCTTATTTACTGAAGCCATCGGAACTGCATTAAGATATATGGGATAACGTCATGACAAAAATGATGTATGTAATCGTATCCCCATAAATCGAGACTCGCTCACAGGATTGTCTGGTCAATATTCGATTATTGACAGACCGCCGTCATATTGCGGGAATATTGCTGAGTGCAGCGTTAAACAAGAAACAAACAATGCAACTCCATGCCTCGGTGTCTTCATTTCCCTGCCGTTGAGGTGCAATCGAGCTGCTCTTTCTACCAAGATTTCAAAGAGCGTCATTCAGCTCTTTTTCAGAAGCTTTTATTTTTTTTTATCAAGGTTACAGCATTCAAGGCCCCAGTGAAACTTTCAAAATGTTTTGTGGGAGACATGTAGAGGAAATTTCAAAATCCGATGCATCAGTGACAAGTATGATTCCCTTACTTACTTACTTACTTACTTTGGAGATTTAACGTGCGCTTTCCGACTGATGCGTATTTCGCACACGGGCCCGGCCAGGCCATTTAATGTGTTTCCGAAAGGGGCGAGGGTGGTCTGTGCAACCCAAGTGGGGGCTTTAGGGGTTGCTTATATAGAATTTGGGAATTTTGAGATTTGGAATAGATGCCGATGGGGTTGGGGAGGAGAACTAAGGGAGCTGGGTATGGTGGATGATTGTTTGTTTATGTGATTTTGATTTGGTAGGTTATTATGGTTTTAGATGCGTTTTATTAGTTCTGTTTTTATTAAGAATACGCCTAAGGCCTTGAAGTTTTCTAGTTTATTTTGTGGGTTTAGTATTGCTTCTAGAGTGAGAGCCTTGTTTTGATTGAGGGTGGTTTGTAATGCGGTTCGATGTGTTAGGTAGTGTGTGCAGTGGATGAGTGCGTGTTCTGGGGTTTCTGGTTGTTTGCAGTGTGGGCAGTTACCTGTAGTGTGTTTTTTAAAAAATTTTAGGTGGTTATTTAGGTTGGTGTGTCCTGTTTGGAGTTTAGTGATTACTCTGTCGATTTTTTTTGATGGATGGAGAATTTTTGGTTTGGTTAGTGGTTTGCTGAGCACTCTTTTGATTTGGCTATTTGAGTTTAGATATAGGTTATGCCATTTTTTTGTGATTTTTTGTTTGTTTACACTTTTAATTTCTGATTTTGAGATGGGTAAGTTTAAGCTTATTTCTGGGATTTTGAGGGATAGTTTAGCTGCTTTATCGGCGTTTTCATTACCGTATATTCCTACGTGGGCGGGTATCCACAAGAAGGTTATTTGTTTGCCTGCTTTTGTTAGGTCGTTGGAGCTTTTAAGTATTTGATTTATTAATTTAGGTCGGTTTTTGGTATTTTTGTTTTGGAGGGCTTGTAGTCCACTTAGGGAGTCAGTAAGTATTAGGATTTTTTGGTGGTTTTTGGATTCTTGATTGTGGAGGGCTGAGGCCATGCCCATTAGTTCTGCCGTGAATATTGATTGGTTATTTGGGAGTCGGAAGGATTGTGTGGTTTTAGTTGGTTGTGTGGTATGGACTCCAAAACCTGTGTGTTTGGAGGTCGGATCTGAGGATCCGTCCGTGTAAATGTGACACCAATTTGGCCAATTTTTGTGTATGTTTGCTAGTGTGGTAGTTTTAGCTATGTTTGGGTCGGTTTGTTTATTTATTTGGCTAGCTAGTGTTGTGTCTATTTTGGGTATTTTAAGTTTAGGGGTGAAGATATTTGATTGTTTGCAGTTTTGTTTAAGATTTTTAATTTGGTGTTCATTTAGGTAGTTTGTTATTCTTTGGGATATTGGGGTAAGTAAGGGGTGTTTACGAGCTAGAGCTTGGTTTTTAGGGCTGATGTTTTGGTTTATTAAGTTTTGGATGAGAGGGTTTGATTGGGACGCGGCCCAGAAATTTAAGCTTAGCTGTTCCCTGCGTAGACTTAGTGGCATTTCTCCTGTTAAGGCCTGAAGTGAGGTGTAGGAGGTGCCATGTTGGGTGCGTGTAATGAGTTTGAGAGCCTGATATTGTATTGAGTCAAGTTTTTTAGATAGAGAGTTGTTTAGGGTGTTGTATATGGCGCAGCCGTAGTCTAGTTTTGATCTAATTAGGGATATGTAGAGAGAGAGGAGAGTATCTTTGGAGGCTCCCCAGTTAGAGCCAGTTAGGCATCTTAGGGTGTTTAGGTCTTTACTGCATTTAGTTGTTAGGTTTTGGATGTGAGCATCCCAGGTGAGATGTTCATCGAAAATAAGTCCTAAGAATTTGGTTTGTTTTTGAAATTTGATTGTTTGATTGTTTAGCTGGAGGATTGGGGAGGCGGGTTTCATGTTTTTATGTTTGAATACTATTCCTGTTGTTTTTTCTGAGTTAAGGGAGAAGCCCCATTTGTCAGCCCATTGTTGTATTTTATTAAGAGATTTTTGGAGTAGATTTTTGGCCATTTTCATGCTTTTAGTGCGGATCCAGATGGCTCCATCATCCGCGAATTTTGATGTGTTTACTTTAGGGGATAGACCCTCGAATAGATCGTTTATCATTATATTGAAGAGGGTGGGGCTGAGGATACTGCCCTGTGGAGTGCCATTTTCTAGGGGACATTGGTCCGATAGAGTTTGGTCTATACCCACGGTTATTTTATGATTGTTTAAGAAGTCCTGGATGTAGTTTATTATCTGACCTTTGAGTCCTATTTTTTTAAGTTTTTGTATTAGCCCATCGTGCCATACCATGTCGAAAGCTTTAGAGAAGTCTAAGAAGATGCCTGTGGTATATTGTTTATTTAGTTGTCCTGTCTTAATATCTTGTTCTAGTCGGGCGAGGTTATCTAGGGTTGAGCGGCCAGGAGTGAAACCGCTTTGATCTGGGTTTATGATGTTATTTTGGGTTAGGTAATGTTGTAATCTATTTTTAGCCATTGATTCCATTACTTTACATAAGTTTGAAGTTAGGGATATTGGTCTATATGAGTTAGCTTGATTAGCTGGTTTATTAGGTTTAGGGATTGGTATGACTAGGGCCTGTTTCCAGGGAGTAGGAACCTGTCCGTTTAGGTAGATGAGATTGTATAGTTTGAGTAGTGCCTGGAGTAGTTTTAGGGGGAGTTTTTTAATTATTTGGTAAGAGGTTAGGTCTAATCCTGGGGCTGTGCCCTTTTTCCTGTTTTGGATTACGTAGAGGAGCTCCTCCATTGTGTAGGGTTGATTTATTTCTAGATTGTTATTGTATGATTCCCGATGCAATTACCTATTTTGACTTGCATCTCCCCGTGTTATTTTTTTTCAAATGAACCGTTGACATGCCTTTGCATGTATTTCTGATATGTGCCACCTTTGGGACAGGATACGCACACCTTTTCGCGAAAACCTGGTATCGTCACTATTTGAAACTATCTGAAGTGAGTGATATTATATCCAAAATATGAACAGTACTAACGCTTATTCAGTAATCAAAGAACCTTTATACAAAAGTACCCCGCCACAGATAACTTCTCACAAACTGTTCAGGGGTGGATCCAGGATTTAGGGCGATGTAGGCTTTGCTTTTGATTTTTATCTCTCGTTTACTGAAGGGAACATGCTGTATTTCCGCTTCGTCTCGAGCTTAAGAGTAAAAGATAAATGGATCAAACAAAGATAAAGGAAACACTGTCAATCCTGTTTTCATTACCAGAGTTTGTTGGCTTCTTAATTACTTTGAAGTTGTTTCTGTGTTAGTTCTAATACTGAAGCTAGTAGAAACAATTGTCAAGCCAATCACAATCACATCACATAAAGCACATCGAACTGATCTGAGTGAAGCTACTTATCGTGAAACGTATATGTACCATTTTGGGCTTGGGTTATTCATTGTAGGACGAAGTGGGAGGGTTGTGTGAAATGGGAGAGAGAGGGGTAGAGTTACACCACCAGCACCACAAAAGAAAACATTGATACCTGCCACAACCTGGTACTGATAAGAGTGAGTGAGTGAGTTGGGTTTATTGCCGCTTTTAACAGTATTTCAGTTATATCGTGGGAGGAAAGCCCGAAGTGATGCAGGTCTCAGACGTTTACCACTTCGGTAAAACCCACGAGCACGGGTATGGTGCTGACAAACCTAGAAACATAATTGGGGCGAACCGAGATTCGAACCACAATCATAGGTTTCTTGCGTGCCCAAGGGACGCAACTCTGCACAGCGAATCGCGGCGCCTTAGACGGCTTGGCCACCCGTGGCCCCCGGTACTGATAAGAAGACGCATAACACTCACAGAGTTAGAGGAGACCAAAGGCATATCATATGGGTCACTGGAATAAGAGCGACAAAACCTTGTCTGCAATTATATGTTATAAGATAAGACGTCATTTTTATCACTGATGCGTCCAATTTGGAAATGTCCTCCCTCATCCGTCATGTCATTTTGTTTCATGGAGAATTTTTGTTGTTGTCACTCTTGATCTTTATGCACAGATCTAAATATGAAACAGATGAGGTGTTTTCACGGGCCTCTTTCATTTCTAGTTAAAATCCTTCATGAAAATCTACATGTGCCACAGGTTTGTGCGCGATGGGCTCCTCGAATGCTATCGGCTGAAATGAAGCTAACGCGGGCCACCATCTGTCACTTGTTAACCAGATATAACAGCAATCGAGAATATTTTCACATAAGGCCTGCTGACAGGGGAGAGGCGGTCGGGTAGCCTAGTGGTTAAAGCGTTCGCTCGTCACGCCGAAGACCCGGGTTCGATTCCCGACATGGGTACAATGTGTGAATAATATTACTAAAAGCGGCGTAAAATCAAACTCACTCACTCTGACAGATGACGAAACCTGGATCCATCCATATGATCCCAAAAGCAAACAAGGATCCATTGAGTGGAAACACTTGGGGTCTCCCAAAACAAAAAGTTAAAAGCAACGAGATCAAAGCCAAGAAAAAATACACATCGATTATTTACATTGGGAACAACTAGGAAGTGTGAATATTATGCCAGCTTCTAGAAAAGGAGTTCATACCCCATGTAGTTTGGGGCCAAGACGATCCTTAACACAGTTAACACCAAAATCGCTTTGTGGAACGAGACCATTAACATACAAACGGGGTTGACCTGGCAGTTGTAAGAGGCGACTAACGGGAACGGGTGGTCAGGCTCGCTGACTTGGTTGATGCATGTTGTCGTATCCCAATTGTGTGGGTCGATGCTCATGGTGTCAATCACTGGATTGTCTGGTTCAGACTCGATTATTTACAGACCACCGTCATATAGCTGGAATAATCCTGAGTGCGGCGTTAAACAACGAACAAACAAACAAACAAACACACCACCCTGAATTATCGCATTTATTGATGTGCATGCATCATGACAATAACTTATATATAAATATCGAACCTCGGATATGCATTGGCCTACCTCCCACGTTGCATGAACGATTATTATGACAATGTGGTCCATAATTAATCTTTCCAAAGTAATAGCTACAATGTTCTAATATTATTTGGTAATGAAGTTGATCTGCACGTGGAGACATGCAGATGTTGTAAAATTGAAACCCAGAACGTAGTGAGTGCGTTTGTTATTTTTAACCATGAACCCTACTTCTCTGTGAGAGTTACCTCCCTAATATGTTTACTCCTCTTGCCTGACACGGCAATTATTCACGCTGTCCAAAAGTGCTAATATCTCGCTGCACGGAAACTAGGTTAACGTTTCCAGCATAGCGGTTTGTAGACTTGCACAAGTCTCTAAGGCAAAAGATTATTAGTTTAAATCATGGCTTCCTGTTGATTGTTGCCGAATAACATCAGCATGTTTAGTGTAGGAATTTACAGTGAGGAACACATATTTTCATAATTATATATTTATTTCCTATGTACGCGTATCATTATACACATTTGAGCCAAACATAAGGTTCTTCTAAAAGTTTGCTTACATTTTTCCAACGATTACTCATCCTCATGGCCCACGTAATTTTCTCAAACCCATAACAAATAAAGCACGGCGCCTGGCGCCATGCAATAACAGTCTTTTCAGCAATATTATATGTGTCATAAATTCTTAAAGCAGTTGGATGATAAACATAACTCGGTATCCGAATGAGTGATTGAGTATGTGTTTATATTCTGTATATTCACGTGACAATATATTATGTTGTAGCATCGTGAGGACCATACTTACTATGGCCCATAATACTGAATAAACATGTTTATATGTCTGTCACCTCACTGTGAAGGGTTCTACTGAACGCAACAACATGTGGCGTAGACATGCATAACAAGAAAAATATCATGAAATTTGTAATTAAAACCTGCAATCATCGGGGCATAATATTATAAGACCAGACGTCTGTGCCACCGTTGGCTCCTTGGTATGAACACGAAATTAATTAATCATTCAGAGTGGATTTTGTAATTGATAACTGGTGTGTTTGTGAAAGGGAGAGGGCATTGTTTTTCCAAGATTAAATATTCATAAATAATCTTGAGTCAGCTGTGCAAATACATAGAACCAGAGACCATATAATATCTATAAATAATAAATAAATCTATCATATGGTCTCTGATAGAACCAAGAATGATCTCTGAAGGATGTCTATTTTTATAACAAATTCAAAAATCGTTTCAGAATTCAATTCCAACTTTTCTTCGAACCACAACCGGAAGTATACTATTATGGCAGGTGCATGCTGAGTGCCGGTGTTATTTTGCATGTTATCACAGAAATGAAGAGTGTGACGATGAATTCTGTGGTTGTGCTATCAGTGATTGCTTGTTTCATTGTCGTTACATATTGTCATGATTTGTACGAAACACTTGGAGTGGGAAAAGGCGCCAGCAGTCAGGAAATCAGGAAAGCGTACAAAAAGATGGCCAGGGAATGGTAAGTTCGTGATAGCATTATCGTCATATTATCCAATGTTTTCCATTAGCCTATCGCGATGTAACATTCGATTGCGTGAGCGAGGTGAAAAGCAAGGAATTTCTCGTGATGCGAGAAAAATCCAAATCTCCTTGTATTTTTTGTTGAAATCTTATTCATTTTCTCATATTAATCATAATCCTACTAATTGCAACATCTCAAGATCCCACTGGCAAAAAAATTCACTACCAATTTAGATTACGCTTTTGAATAAATTGTATCCATGTTACTGTGTGAATAACATCATTGACGGTGTAACATATATGTGTAAATTTAATAATACTAAGTGTTAGGCCCATGTCAAAATGCTCCAGCTCGTACCCGTTTCCCCGATAACATTTTAATTAGCCCGCATAATCACCTGATGCCAGTGAGCATCAACTACCCAAAAAACTGGGGTTCGGACTAGCGAGGGGGCAACTGGAGGGGGCTTCAGGGTTCCCCCTAGACTCCAATATCTGAGAGTCACCTTGACTCAGCCTATGAATTTTTGGGATTCAAAAATATTTTTTGAGAGTCGAATGTTTTATTGTATGATTAATGAAAAACTAGACGTAAATTTTAAGATGTTTGCATATATTGTCTTCAGATAATGTTTATGAATTAAGTTCAGGTGAGTAATTGTAATATTTTCATTCCAAAGCTGGTAAACAACATAGATATTTTGAAATTGCGACAGTCATGGCGCAGTCATTTATTTCTGTACGTATTTTTCCTTAATAATGTTAATTGAGAGTCATATACGCAAGAATCCTGCGTCAGGGGAAACCCTGGGGCTTGTTGACAGCGAAGGGGAATATCCCTTGAGTCCTCACATTTGATTGGATGATGCTTTTTGGAACCTTTCACAGTGCAAAATATGTCTGCGGGTGTAGATGTGTATGTTCAATTATGTAGTTTAGTATACATCAAATACGTGTACATATTATCATGATTATTTTTGCAACAAAGAAGTTCAGCATGTTCAGTTCATATACTCAAAACAGCAAGGACCCATACAATAATTACTGCCCCCATCTTGCTTTCCATGTTTCATGTTATAAAGATACACCTGTGTATATCATGTATATGTCGTCGTAAGCTTGATGCTCAGTTAACAAATTTATTACAGGTATAATAAGTGGGTGAACCACTCAGATTACCTGACAAGGACTATGCAAAATAACCGTGATAACTCAAAAAAAGTTCACCGTGCCTCTGAGGGTGTCAAGGATATATTGCAATCAGTGGTTCGCATTAGCCATTTCTTGTTGTCTGGGGGAGTTATTAAATCTAAGATTGGGTTATAAATCCAGGTCTGATGTGGTGAATATATTACATGTTATGTAATGTTATGTGGCAGCGCAACAAGAGAGGAATGGTCAGTTGAGTTGCAAAAATCATCGTTCAAATGATTAACCAATATATTGGGTCGTCAAAATGCACCTGTACAAAGGACCATGGTACAAAGTCCCGAATGCTTTCCATGAAATTCAAAATTCACTTGAGTTTCCTTGTGCCTTTTCTGATAAACGGTGCCCAAATACATGGATCAAACATTCTTGTATCGATACTAGCGCCATGCCAAGACTTAAGAAGAATCAGAGTAACCAGGCTTTAAAAAGACTGCATGCTTTTGGTTACCTGTAGATGGTTCTCACATGGACATTAAACATGTTATAAGCATTAGCAACCATTCATGCAGTCTGGCCAGCATGCAGTCGTCCCAGATACTGTAAATCTTGAAATCTTGGAATTAACGCGAACGTGAATTAAATGAAAAAAATTATTAAACATCGCATTCATATCAACGATAAGACATTTTTGATAGCAGAAATACCAACTTAAACATACGCTGAAAACAAACAACTATGTATTCCTCACAACTGTTAACAAGTATATTGACAATATCATTCAAACACTAGTTACTTCTTGTGAATTGTCACTGCTGGGGTCAAGACAAGAGTTCTACTCACTTATGTCATCACTGATCACACCTGTAAGTCGAGACAGACGCCACCCAAACAACACAGTGTCTTTTTTCTGGCCTGTCCCAATGAGTGCTGTTATTTGGTGTGTTATTGGATTAATGTAAGGTTGGATTAAGGTGAGGATTCTCCTGTAAACCTAACAGAAGACATTTTGTTTAGATATAAATCCACTGATGATTGAAAGGAGGGGGTGTCGCATTCATATTGAGTTGCATTTTAGGCTATGGGCCGCGGTTGCATTCTTTTGGAGTCACATTAATTTCACGATATACAGTATTCCTAACTGTTTCAGTTTGGGATCGACATCTCTGGATTCAGTTTCTGGAATTCTCTCAAAATATTCCTGGCCAGTTTGGCTAGCTAACCTTAAAAGTTACATACCAGTTTCAAATTTCACTAACCGTGGAAACTGCACTGACCATTTTATTTGTTCATGCTCCCGTATTTGCTTCCGTTTCTCTTCATCTCTCAGTTTGCACTTAAGATATGGACCAGTCACAAGGTGTGCTGTTGTGACATTTTGAACATGTTACAGATTCAGGGTCACAGTTCAATTGTCAAAATAGAAGTGAAACCATTCATTGTCCGCGCAATATTGACGTGGGTAATAAAAGTTGGTAACACGGCTTCTGATTGGTTAAACTGCAAATCAAAACATGTTTTTTATATGCAGTGTTACCATCACTCAAAAAAGAAGAAGGGGTGAATTTAATCTCACGACCTCGATTATTGATATTTCTTCGTGTTTGGATGGTTGTATTGATGTACAGAAACAGGAGAATTTTTTCAAGATGTGTAAAAAGGTCACCGTTAATATTTCAGTGGCCAGTCGAGCGAGGGACATTTTAAGATATTTCAGAATCTTTACTGTAAGCCACAGGCTATTGGGCAGGCAGCTATTTTCCACACTGTCTGGATTGGGTGTCTCCACCAGTATCGCGGTTACCATATTTGACATAATAAGTGCCCAGGGCGCTCTCAAAATTAGAAATAGGGGGCTGTTATTAGAATATTATTTTGGTGAAGAAAAACAAAGTTGAAAGATAATTCGTGGTTTGTGCGGACATCCTGAAATGTTTATGTACGACAGATAATTTTTTCCAGAATTTAACTGCCCATAATTAAGGGTGCATATAAGACACGAGTGCGTATTATACGCGAATAAATAAGTCTTGTGTACCTTGATCAATCGGAAGAGGTGCTAATTGAGATTGTTCACAAGCCAATATCTTAGCATATATCGCCATGGGCGCTTATTAGAGCGGGGCGCTTATTACGTCGAATACAGAATGTTGGAACGAGTCTAATTGTGGAAATGAGTCGTATTCCTTGATCATGTTAGCAAGAAGTGTACAGTCGTATAATTTTAGATAGATTGATACCCAGCAGTTAAAGTGTATGAAAAGGCTTCTCTTGCCAAACTTTTTATTTAATTTGAATGATTGACATTTGTATCCATTAATGAAAATAGTTGCCTCATGACAAGCTCTAATTTGGAAATCAGCCACAGTAATTATTTCTTGTCTTGTCATGGTCTGGTTATTTGTTCAATCAGATTATTACTAATGACTAATGTACTGTTGTAGTCATGAACATGATGAAAATTCCTTTAACAAGAACAGTTACCATAGTTACACTAACAGTGTAGCACATGAAATATACAGTAACCATGGTACCTGGAGTTGATTCAGTGTCAGAGTTCTGGTTTATATTTCCTTGTTATAACACGTCCTTGCAAAGAGGAAAATAGTTTTGTTTCACTTTTTTAAAGATTAATTTCCTTAATCGACATTAGGGTTTTGTATTTCGAAAAATGTGTGTTGCAATATATTGTGCTACAGGTATGTGTATTGTGTTACGCATTGTGAAATATTGGGAGCTAAAGTGTTTGGCAGTGATTGACGCTAATCGCTGCTAATTGTACTTTTTCTACACGCTAAGTAAATATCACTGACTATTTTGAAGTCATGCATATACAATGATTTTAGGGAGTTAACGCTTGACAGAAAAATCCCGTTCTGATGTACACAGAAATTTGATGTACATTTAAGCTTAAACAATACATATGTAAGTGTATTGGAGTATACCAGTACACTGGTTGAACCATGCAAGCCTAGTCCTCATTGATCATGTCAATCCGTGTTATTACCGCAAACCAATTTTGAAATATTTGTTTCAATAAAACTTTAAAAGAAAAGGAAATTGAAAAAAATCAATTCATTTCAATCAACAGATTAAAATGCATTTTTAATAATTTTTTAAATAAATTTGCAAAATATATTCGATTGCTCTGGCCTACCCATAATCCAACTAAAAAAATTGAATTAATATGATTAACATAATAAAATGGAGAACATGTACGCCGATATTGACGTGGGTATATCTATTTTCGAGTCTATGGGACTCTGGGTAATAATGTTTGGGGGGTCCACCAGGCTGGTGGCAGGCTTCACTTGATCATGTTGGTTTCCAAGAATTTCAGGGGCTGTCGGGTAGCCTAGTGGTTAAAACGTTCGCTCGTAAAGCCAAAGACCCGGGTTTGATTCCCGACATGCGTACAATGTGGCAAGCCCATTTCTGGTGTCCCCAGCTTTGATATTGCTGGAATATTGCTAAAAGCGGCATAAAACCACACTCACAGACTCACTCACTCCAAGAACTTGACTGATACAGTGATCATGGTGTTGATGTAAGGTGATTGCACTTGTTCAGGAGCCTCAAGTCTATTACGGTATGCATGGTGAAGATGGGGACTTCCATGGCAGATTGAAGAGAATCAAACGCTCAAACAGAAATGTTTGAGTTTATGTCTAATAAGAAAGGAAATGTCAGATATTTGTCCCATGTGATGTACAATTTTAATTAATGATTCAAACACCCATCTGTTTGGACTCGGATTGCAAATTATTTGTGTCCTTGCTCAATTCTGTGAACATTCCTGTGTATATGACTCATTGTTTTGCTTCCAGTAGATAACCATGATAACATATTTTATTTGAACTTACCGTCACTTTTGATCATAGAAATCTTGTGTGAAGGTACAACTTTCAAGTGTGTGTTTTTTTCCATTTGAATTGTAAGGCGTGCTAGGAGGTTTTATGGTGAATTTAAGACCTGTTTGGCAGTTTTGTTACAAAAGATGCTGAGATAAAAGATAGATGCCGTAAAACAATTTTTGCAAAGTAAGGCCCCTTAATTCTCGTTGTTTTACTGAGTGAAGAGTGGTTGAAATGGGGATAAGATGTGTCAGAAACTATTGATGCCGTAAGTTATCTTTTCTTTGGTGTGCCCCACCCCTTTCTCCCTGTATTGTAATGTGCCCCATATCGGGGGATAGTTATAACACTGTTTACTTGTTTTTATGTTTCGGATTTCTGTCAATTGATGTTTGTCAGCATGGTGAGAGTTAGCATTTATGGCAGTGATTTTTATATATTTTTCAACATTTTACATGTATGTCACATTGATCCACACTGTTTTCAGGCATCCAGACAAGAATGACGCCCCAAATGCTGCTGACGTATTTACGAAGATAAATGAGGCTTATGAGGTGAGTTCCTGACGAAGTGATCAGCAAAGATAATTACAACATATCATCCTTGAAGGTGTCAGCTGATGGAATGCATGTCGTCCTTACAGAAAACGTTTTTAGATACCAGGGTTTTCTTTTGATGCAATTTGTTTACTTAAAACATTGTTTTTTAGCTCACCCGACTGAAAGTAAGTTGAGGTCATGTCAGGCGTCTCTTCATAAACCATTGAACCAATGAAGTTGAGACCTGTTCCAACCTGTTCTACTAATTTGTTCAAGAGGTTTGAATCTGATTTTCAATATGGCCACCAAGACAGCCATATTGAAAACACTATTTATGGCCAATACTCGGTCATATTAGTTCAAAATGGAATGAAATTTGGTATGTTTATGTGGATTTGGGTTGGTCGGGTAGCCTAGTGGTTAAAGCGTTTGCTCGTCACGCCGAAGACCCGGGTTCAATTCCCGACATGGGCACAATGTGTGAAGCCCATTTCTGGTGTCCCCCGCTGTGATATTGCTGGAATATTGCTAAAAGCGGCGTAAAACCAAACTCACTCACTCACTCATGTGGATTAGTCCTTTGCATTACAGTGTTTACTGGAAGCTGAAACTTCTCATGGCCATTAGTCAGCTATCTTCTTTCAGAATGTAATACAATTTGGTATATGTAGTGGGGCTCTAGCATGTCTAGATTTGTGCCATTTTCGTGTTGTACTTTTTGTTCTTTGTTTGACCATTGCAGTTTTTACTCTTTTCATTTCACATGACCATGATGACACTCTTCAAATTAAATTCCGCAGTCTTAGGGCTAAAACAAAAAAATCTGACTCTGCAGAAATGGTAAGTTAGCCTCTTTATTGAAGAGACATGTATTTATCATGATCAGTTTTTGTAGACCTATGCCAATACGTGAATGCGCTTAGCTTTACGAATACTGAACAATTCCTGCTACATCACAGTGTATGTCCACAAGGTCTTCCCAGTGACGCAGAACAATGAGGGCCTGTGAAGATTCCGGGGTAGAATAGGTCTTCAGCAACCCATACTTGCTGTAAAAGGCGACAATACTTGTCGTTAGAGGCGACTAACAGGATCGGGAGGTCAGACTCGCTGACTTGGTTGATGCATGTCATCGATCCCAGTTGCATGGATCAATGCTCATGTTGTCAATCACTGGATTGTCTGGCCCAGACTCAATTATTGACAGACCGCCGTCATACAGCTGGAATATTGCTGAGTGCGGCATTTAACAACAAACAAACAAATACTTTCTTTTGATTGTGTTTCAGACTTTGAGTGACCCAGAGAAGAGAAGCACCTATGACAACTATGGCTATACTTCGGCCAGTAACAACGAGGGTCGCAACCACAATTTCCGCCAACAGGGGTTCGCTCCCTTTGACAACTTCTTTGGAGGGGGAGGAGGTGGTGGAGGATTCCGATTTTCTTTTGGTGGCGATTCCATCATTGAAAAACATCGCATTACACTTCGGTGAGTTTCTGGGCTGTTGGTGATGTCCAGGGCACCGTTCCACACAGCGATCTTAAGCCCTTTGGCTGTCGTAAGCCTATGTTATATTTTGGGAGTTACGATCATCTTTGAGCTATGACTATCACAAGCCTATGTTAAAGTTGGGAAGTTACGCTTTGTAGAGAACAGGCCCCTGGTTTATCTGTTGGCCCATATCTTATACCATATGTTAATATTTTTTTGATTATGCATGGGTTTTTCTGTAGACATGGTGGAAGGCATAGTTACGGTTGCGTTGCTGGAGATGATGCCATGTGTGTCTTCAAGCCAGGTGTAGAACAAAACAATGGGAAGGCAAATAACATGAACAACAGTGTCCATTCAAATGTAATGAGATTATCGCTGTCATGATTGTTGTCTTCCTCAGTTTGTAACCACGGTAACGATAATTTACTCTATTTCAGCAACTTTGAGACGAAGGTGGTGCCGGAGAGTTTCACTCGGCCCTGTTTTATGTACGTCTACACCAGTTTCTGCTTCGACTGTCTGCGGATTGAGCCGTACATTGAGAAGATCATCATGGAGCTACAGAGCGTGGGTGAGTATCTCGGGGTCATGTTCCGCTTTCAGTGCAAAATTTGCCCAATCATTTCAGGAAGCTGACATCTGATTGGCTCAGCACATTCTTAAAGTATATTAATCATGTTAATCGGTCAAAGGTCACTCGGGTCACCTAATGTGACATTCCAAGGTGGAGTTGTCAGACGTTCAAATGTCGTATTGGCGTAAACTGTCTGAATTTGGTCAGATTGGGGTTTAACGTAAGAAGTAGTCATTTAAGACTGGTATAACTGGCTCTCCTCCCGATGAGACCGCCTCCGTGGTCTTGTGGTAGAATGGAAGGTCCGGGGTTCGATCCCCGACTGCTTCATTCCAAAAGACGTTAAAAGATGGTACTTGTTGTTACCCTGTCTGACGCTCGGCAAGGGGCTGAAATAAGAGATAGTCGTCTCGGAGTCAGTATACTGTGTCTGAGTATTCATGTTAAACTGCTGCATGGTATCTCAGTGAGCTGGCACTATAATTTGGCATCAGTCCAGGCTAGTACAAGCCGCCACGCACACACATACACATGCATGCACCTCGCTATATAAGTGCAATAATCTTGGACGCAATGTTAAACCCAATTTCACGTGACCTCCTCCGGATGCCGACCCACATCTGACCCTCGGCTGATCATCCTTGATGTTTCAGTGAACTGCATCTCCATTCCTATTATGATAAACAACATGGATCCCACTATAGTGTTATCTTGAGTCCAACATCACGGAAAATAATTGTCCGATCAAATTCACTGTTCTTTCTTGATTGAAAAAATGTCTTTATGACCAGTCAGCATGGTCAGGGTGAAGGATCACCAAAACTATACAGAGAAAGAGGTTTCAACATGTTCAATGTTAGTTTAACCCCCACACTCTACGTCCTCCGCTCCCAGAATCTGCGTCTTCCACCCCCTCACTCTGCGTCTTCACCCCCCTCACTCTGCGTCTTCCAATCCTCACTCTGTGTCTTCACCCCCCTCACTCTGTGTCTTCACCCCCTCACTCTGTGTCTTCAACCCTCTCACTGCGTCTTCAACCCTCTCACTGCGTCTTCAACCCTCTCACTCTGTGTCTTCACCCCCCTCACTCTGCGTCTTCAACCCTCTCATTTTGCGTCTTACACTCCTCACTCTACGTCTTCCCCTTCCACCCACAGGTCTGTGTGTTGGAGCAGTTCATGACATGCACAGTCAGGGTGTGGTCAGTCACCTCCGGATCAGCCACGCCCCTGCCATCCTTGGCATTGTCAATGGCCGACCAGTGCACTATAAAGGCGGGATCAGCATGAACATGCTGCGAGAGTTTGTCCGAGGCTGGTTCCCCAAGAACACTCTCCATACGGTAAGTCATTTGAGGCTGAAGGAGTTCTATTTTTCAGTCAGGTGTGTTTCATCTATTTCCATTCAAAGAAAGGTGCCACTGGTAGTCCAGTCAACTGAAGGGATGTTTTTGCTTGGGGGGAGACGGGGGAATTCGGTGTCAGAATAGGTCTATTGGATGGTCATACTGGATAACTTGGTTGATTGTGTATCATCGTACCCCAACAGTTTGACATGATGCTCACATTATCAAAACTGGTTTGTCTGACCTAGGCTTGATTATTTCTGACCGCCTCCGTGGTCTAGTGGTAGAGCATCCGCCCGGAGAGTGGAAGGTCCGGAGTTCGATCCCCGGCCCGTCATACCAAAAGACGTTAAAAGATGGTACTTGTTGTTACCCTGTCTGGCGCTCGGCATTAAGGGGCTAAAACAAGGACTGGTCGGCTCAGAGTCAGTATACTGTGTCTGAATGGGGTATTCATGTTAAACTGCGGCATGGTATCTCAGTGTGCTAGCACTATAAATCAGCATCAGTCTGGATTAGTACAAGCAGCCACACAAACACACACACACGTACATGCACGTCGCTATATAAGTGCAATAATCTTGGACGCAACGTTAAACCCCATTTCACCTCACCTTGATTATTTCTCAGTTGCTTTGATATACAAGTAGCTGGAATATAACCGTGATAACAAGCTCTGTTGTAAAAAAACTGAATCTACAGAACTGGATCACAACATTGTATTGTGCAGGTTAATGACAAAAACTACGATGAGTTCCTGAGCGGCTGGGCGGACAACAGGGTGCGAGCTATATTCTTCTCCCAGAAAGATCAGCCATCTGCCCGGTTCCTGGCGCCGGCGTACTACTACCGGGAGTACGTGAAGAGTGGCTACGTCAACACCCACTCACCGGGGGCAGCTCGGATCATGAAGATGTTCGGCGTCAATCACAACCGAGAAACACTCCTCATGTTCAACGAGGAGGTTTCTTCTCCTGTGGCCTCTGTTGCTGTAAGTATTACTTTAGGTGTCATTGTTGCTGTAAAAATGTATAACAGTGGATACACATTCTGTTGATTGATGCTCATGATATTAATCACTGGATTGTCTGGTCCAGACCGCCGTCATATAGCTGGAATATTGCTGAAATATTGCTGAGTGCGGCGTTAAACAACAAACCAACCAGCTGTAGCAACATGATACTGTACAGACTACGGTAGAACAGGGATAGATTTAACAACAAATTTGTATGTAGCCAGCAGGGATTGCTTCTCTTGAAAGGGATTGGCCCTTTTCGAAGCTAGCTGGCCTACAACTAAATGACTCTGAAAATGATAGAGTTCCTCACCTCCGCGACGTTATTTCCTGCACTCTGAGATTAAATCTTGGCGTCCATTTGCCTCTTTTCATGGGGATTTATGAGCAAATAAAGAAGTTGTTGCACACAACATGACAAGATGGCGTCCAGTTGTCTTTCTACCGAGATGATCCAATGAAACAAATTAAGTATACACGGAGAAGGGGTGAACTTTTGACTAGCCAGACGGGCCATCTTCTTTACAATTCAGCAAGGCCTTTGTAATTCAAACTGGCCACGGGCCAACAAGCCAGCAGGTAAATCGCCCCTTGTAGAAACATATAATTTATATTTCATAGTGTGATGACCGCCAAAACAGGAATTTATGGCTATGATTTAATTGAGGTAAAACTTCCATAATTCTGTCAATGCAGGTGAATTTAATGTTGGTTAAATGTTAGTCCACAAAACCCAATATTGATGGTCATTGTTGGACACCGGTGTGCACCTGTCTACTTGGCCAGCTGCTCCTTCTGTCATGCACAATTTCTCATGCGGGCTACCTAGTTAATTTTGTCAACATGTATCTTCAGTCAGTATTGTCTTATCAATCACATATTGTTGACAGTTGAGTATGTTGTATATTGAAATGTATAACATCCCTTACGTTGCTCACGGCACTTTTACACATGTACTGCTCGCTTATTTCAAAGATGTGTTTGTTTCTGTTTTCCCTGATACTGTAAATCTGCAATTAATGTGTCTCCAAAGTTATACGACCGCTGACCCCTTGCCGGAAATGCGACTCGATATCAATGCGACTCCCCCCACCCCACCCCCAGTGGAAATAGCACTTCCGTAAAAACAAAAAACAATGTTTTCCTCCAATGTTTACTCTGTTGACGGGCATTAAGGATGTTCCAAGGCAAAAAGATAATTGAACCAATAATAATAATTCACTGATTGGTATGCGGAGAAGGTGTCAACAAGCTTGACACAAGTGGGTAGAACTCTTGACCCAAGCAGTGATAACTCACTGGATGCATATTGTGTAGTTCCTATTGTTTGAATGACATTGTTATAAACTTGTTACAACAACGGCTCAATATACTGTGTTTGTGTTATTATTCAAGTTGGTATTTCCGCAAGTGTGCAGTGAGGCCATCTTATTGTCCATAGTCATTTTGGAGACATAAATGCGAAGTTAATCAATGTGAGCAAAGACCACTCGCATTTTTCGCATTTTATTCACAGTCGCGTTAATTTCAGATTTACAGTACTTATATGATGTGTTTGTTTCTGTTTTCCGATACTTATGTGATGTGTTTGTTTCTGTTTTCCGATACTTATATGATGTGTTTGTTTCTGTTTTCCGATACTTATATGATGTGTTTGTTTCTGACAGATGCAGCAGCTGCCGAGGAAGACATTGGATGAAGTCATCGAGTCCAACAAGTTTCTGCTGCTGCCACGACTGTCGTCACAGAAGTTCCTGGACACGCTTTGCCCAGCAGAACCCAAACTGAAAAGAAGGAAGTAAGAACTACTTTATCTTCCAATAAACCTGTCTGATGAACTTGGTACCACCATCTGAGGTCACCAAACAGGAACTCATTTTGAGATCCATACATCATCTGAAATGTCCCCCGAGTTTATCTTTAATTTGGATATAAACATAAAAATTCTAGAAATTTTGTACCAAATTAATAATTCAGTCTTCATGTTTTCAGATGATGATGTACTTATTAAGTTACGCCAACTTAAGAAATTATTCCTGTTTTCAGATTTTGTGTTGTCTTGGTAACCAAACAGTCGGTTGACCATGACCCCCATAGGGTATCCTTCAGGAATTTTGCACAGTCCAAGAAGTTCTCTGATGACAAGGTTAAATTTGTGTACATTTACGAGGACACCCAGCACAAGTTTATCAGCACTCTCACCAAGGGCAATGTCACCAGGAAGGAAAGCACAGTTGAGGTAACTTTCGGGGATTTCTATTGTCAACATATCACAGACTTGTAATTTGTTTACAATATGTTCCTCCCTCACCCATGAATACATATAGTCTTACTGAAATCTTGAGGACATCCCATTAGGTCACGTCTGAACAACCTTTCATCAGATCAGTCGGAAAGTGTTTTTTACTTTTGCAACTTTAAACATGGTATTCCAAACAACAGTTACAGGCTCATAGTCTATCTCCTGCTTCAATGGGATGAACTTTTGAAACTTTCCATAGCCCATGATAAGTACTGCCATACAATCTCTGCCATCTCTTTTCTAATATCTTTCACATCTATTATTCTTTTATGTGCAATTATTTTAGTGGCCATTATGTGCTATAATGTTGTCATCTACAGTGCAGGTGGCCATTATTTATGTGCTATAATGTTGCCGTATATTGTGCGAGTGGCCATTATGTGCTATAATGTTGCTATCTACAGTATAGGTGACCATTATTTATGTGCTATAATGTTGCCATATATTGTGCGAGTGGCCATTATGTGCTATAATGTTGCTATCTACAGTGCAGGTGACCATTATTTATGTGCTATAATGTTGCCATGTTCAGTGCGAGTGGCCATTATGTGCTATGATGTTGCTATCTACAGTGCAGGTGACCATTATTTATGTGCTATAATGTTGCCATATTCTGTGCGAGTGGCCATTATGTGCTATAATGTTGCCATCTGCAGTTCAGGTGACTATTATTTATGTGCTATAATGTTGCCATATTCAGTGCGAGTGGCCATTATGTGCTATAATGTTGTCATCTACAGTGCAGGTGGCCATTATTTAAGTGCTATAATGTTGCCATAAACTGTGTGAGGGGCCATTATGTGCTATAATGTTGTCATCTACAGTGCAGGTGGCCATTATTTATGTGCTATAATGTTGCCATATACTATGCAGATAGCTATCGTATGGTATAATGTTACTATCTACTGTGCAGGTGGCCATCATGTGGTATAATGTTGCTATCTACTCTGCAGGTGGCCATCATGTGGTATAATGTTACTATCTACTGTGCAGGTGGCCATCATGTGGTATAATGTTACTATCTACTGTGCAGGTGGCCATCATGTGGTATAATGTTACTATCTACTGTGCAGGTGGCCATTATTTATGTGCTATAATGTTGCCATAAACTGTGCGAGGGGCCATTATGTGCTATAATGTTGCCATCTAAAGTGCAGGTGGCCATCATGTGGTGTAATGTTGTCATCTACAGTGCAGGTGGCCATTATTTATGTGCTATAATGTTGCCATAAACTGTGCAGGTGGCCATCACATGGTATAATGTTACTATCTACTGTGCAGGTGGCCATCATGTGGTATAATGTTACTATCTACTGTGCAGGTGGCCATCACGTGGTATAATGTTACTATCTACTGTGCAGGTGGCCATCATGTGGTATAATGTTACTATATACTGTGCAGGTGGCCATCATGTGGTATAATGTTACTATCTACTGTGCAGGTGGCCATCATGTGGTATAATGTTACTATCTACTGTGCAGGTGGCCATTATGTGGTATGTTACTATCTACTGTGCAGGTGGCCATCATGTGGAATAATGTTATTATCTACTGTGCAGGTGGCCATTATGTGGTATGTTACTATCTACTGTGCAGGTGGCCATCTTATGGTATAATGTTACCATCTACTGTGCAGGTGGCCATCATGTGGTATAATGTTACCATCTACTGTGCAGGTGACCATCATGTGGTATAATGTTACTATCTCCTGTGCAGGTGGCCATCATGTGGTATAATGTTACTATCTACTGTGCAGGTGGCCATCATTTGGTATAATGTTACTATCTACTGTGCAGGTGGCCATCATTTGGTATAATGTTACTATCTACTGTGCAGGTGGCCATCATGTGGTATGTTACTATCTACTGTGCAGGTGGCCATCATGTGGTATAATGTTACTATATACTGTGCAGGTGGCCATCATGTGGTATAATGTTACTATCTACTGTGCAGGTGGCCGTCATGTGGTATAATGTTACTATCTACTGTGCAGGTGGCCATCATGTGGTATAATGTTACTATCTACTGTGCAGGTGGCCATCATGTGGTATAATGTTACTATCTACTGTGCAGGTGGCCATCATGTGGTATAATGTTACTATCTACTGTGCAGGTGACCATCATGTGGTATAATGTTACTATCTACTGTGCAGGTGGCCATCATATGGTATAATGTTACTATATACTGTGCAGGTGGCCATCATGTGGTATAATGTTACTATCTACTGTGCAGGTGGCCGTCATGTGGTATAATGTTACTATCTACTGTGCAGGTGGCCATCATGTGGTATAATGTTACTATCTACTGTGCAGGTGGCCATCATGTGGTATAATGTTACTATCTACTGTGCAGGTGGCCATCATGTGGTATAATGTTACTATCTACTGTGCAGGTGGCCATCATGTGGAGGATGGACAGCCAGAAGCTGAACTATGAGTTCCTGGAGTCCGGCTGGAGCATCAACAGTGAGCGTGTGGGGGCATCACGGGAACAGCTGGAGGCGCGGCTCCACACCCTCCTCACCTCAGACCGACTTCTACCCTACAAGGCTATCTTCACAGAGCTCTACAACGAACATGCACTGGTGAGGACATCCGTCTCTGCTTCAGTCTCTGCTTTAGGTCTGTCTCCAACAGTCTGAATAGATTTACTAGTCTTGGGCTGACAGAATAGCATCTTGCATAAAACTTTAACACTTTCATTGTGATTTCAGAGTTTGCTGACAAGGATATTTCACAAGCTCTTTGACTGGGCAGACAGACTCTTCTTTTTTGCTTTTAGGTAAGTGCTGGTAACCATGGTAACTTGTACAATGATGTACATGCTGGGTATTCCCGGAACAGAGAAATCTCAAGTTTCCCATGCTTCTCCCTGTTGGTAGTTCAGGAGCAATAGTGAGTGAGTTAGTTGGGTTTAATGCCGCTTTTAAGAGTATTCCAGTTATATCACGGGGTGTCAGCTAAATATTAGAGGAAAGCCCAAAGTAATCCAGGTCTCAGACTTTTACCACTTCTGTGAAACCCACGAGCACTGGTATGGTCCTGACAAACCTAGAAACATAATCGGGGCAAACCGAGATTCGAACCCACAATCATAGGTTTCTGGCATGCCCAAGGGACGCAACTCTGCACAGCAAATTACGGCGCCTTAGACGACTGGGCCATCCATGCCCCCCTCAGGAACAATATGTGTCCCCTGTACTGCTGGCTTGACTTAGACTTCACTGCAGCTTGTCTCTGGCAGACTTCACTGCGGCTTGTCTCTGGCTTGTTTCCTGCCTGCTGGTGATCCAAGGCATTCCCCTGTATCTCCTGCAAGTTCTTGATTCAGGGGCATGGGTGCTGCAAGTCACTGTCCAGTGTGCCAGGAACCTAGGATCATGGGTTTGAATCAAAGATTCCCCCTGATTATGTTTCAAGGTTTGTCAGCTCCATACCTGATAATATATTATACTATGATATAAGATACTGATAGTACTGGTCAGATTCAAAGTAGGAATATGGTGAAAGAGGGCATTCTGGTGTGGTGTGGTGCGGTCTGGTGTGGTGCTGTGCGGTGCAGTGCAGTGCGGTGTGGTCTTGTGAGGTACATGTACACAACCTAAGCCAAGATAAATATGTCTGAGATATCAGTTTTAGTTATCATGACATAATGGGACAGCTGTGCTGGTACAGGGGCGGTCGGGTAGCCTAGCGGTTAAAGCGTTCGCTCGTCACGCCGAAGACCCGGGTTCGATTCCCGACATGGGTACAATGTGTGAAGCCCATTTCTGGTGTCCCCCCCCGCCGTGATATTGCTGGAATATTGCTAAAAGTGGCGTAAAACCATACTCACTCACTGTGCTGGTACAAAATATAAGTGTATAAACATGATGAAGTCGACTTGTCAGTTTGATGAAAAATGACAGAGTAGAAACATCCCTTTGACAAATGTTGAAGGTTGTTAGTGTATAAGTATTTTAGTCCAAGTATGATTAGATGACATCGCGTGTGCTTCCAGCTATGACGGGATGACGCTGATGACCGTCATGTTCGCTGTCTTGTTCGTCATCCTGGCCGGCTACTCCATGCAGAAGTTGGCCAGTGTGGAACACGACAAGGTCAAGAGGCAGATGGATGCCAAGAAGAGGAACATGCGCCCGCCTTCCAGGTGGGCAGATAACTCTCACTGGAAAAATGAAGTTATACTCCAATGGGGGGACAACTCTGTCCATTTACACTGGAATAAAGGGAGTAATACTCCAAGGGGGAGACAACTCTGTTGATTCAAACTGGTATATGGGCAGTAATACTCAAATGGGGAGACTACTCTGTTGATTTACACTGGAATATAGGCAGAAATATTCCATGGATTCACACTGCAATATCGGCAAAAATACTCAAATGGGGAGACAACTCTGTGGATTCACACTATAGTATCGACAGATATACTCCAATGGGGAGACAACTCTGTGGATTCACTCTGTAATATGGGAAGAAATACTCCAATGGGGAGATAACTCTGTTGATTCATATTAGAATATCCGCTGTAATGTTGCTGGAATATATATAACTATATCATAATACCAATACCTGTAACACAATATTTTGTGCCGTACAAATATTTTACCAATACACGGCCCTATTAACAGAGATTTACTTACTGTCATGTGGATGAAACGTACATCAAACAATTATCTGTTATTCAAGCACGCCCGACAACCAAACAATCCATCTGTACGACCTGAGGTTCGAGACTTACAAGAATCTGGTGGCTGAGGCAGACACAGGCCTCACCATTGTAATCTTCGTCAACGAGACATCAAAAGAGCAAATGTTGACACGCTTTGCCCAGATCATGCAGCCATATTCCAGGTAGGTTGTGGTTATGATCAGCTTGGAGGATCAAGCAACCCTTTTGTCAGAACCACAGCCAGTTGTGTCCCTTAGAATTGCCAGGATTCAATTTGAGTGGGTTGTACTCCAGATTCCTCCTGATGATGATCTTTGTTTTATTTGTCTATGTACTGAACACTCCGAACTCACTCGAGGGCTCAAGATTCCTTGTATTAGTGTGGCAATGGTTAAAGATATAATGGCACTTTGACAATTCTTATTACACAGTTGAAATAAATTCCTTGTGTTTAATCATGTTAATGGGCACACATTAAAAGAAAAGAAAAACTCGTACAGACAGGGGGACTTGCAAATCAGTAAACTGGAACAATACACAGTAAATTAGCATAGGAACATGCTAAATGTACAGTAGGACTCACAAAATATCTTTCCTGTTTGGCACAGGTAGCGTACAAAAGTTCCAAAGGGCTCATCTTTTTATTAGTGGCACACTGAAATCTGAATGTCATCCTTTTCTTCATTGATAAAGATGTTGTTTAAGAAGTTAGAGTTCGCTTCACTGTGTTGATGAAACTTCCTTTCACAAAAGCATTTCTGACCGTGTACTGACTGCTACCTCGTGTTCTGCAGGTACAGTGCCCTGACCTTCGCGTACCTTCAGCTGGAGTACTACATCAGCTGGTACCAGCACCTTCTGGAGCTCAGCCTCAACTTCAAGGTCAAGCTCAACAACATCAACATCAACAGCTGTGTCGGCACCGTCCTCGCCATCAACGGCTACCGCAAATACTACTACATCTTCCACCCGAAGAAGGCGCGGCAGTGGATGAAGGAACACAATAATCTCTCAAGGGCCATCGGTTTCCTTGACGACGACTCCGATTCCGACAAGGAACAGGACAATATGGACTTCAGTAAGAAATATCTCAGTGGGTTGGCCATGTGGATGGATCGTATATTTGATGGCTCGGCTGTTAAGGTTCGACTAGATTACTGGCCTGAGATGTGCTCATGATGTTTGTGATGTGTACTCGTATATGCTATTTATTTATGTGAACAAGCATTTACACATACTTGCTCATTACAGATGAGTAGTTATTTACCTCATTTATTTTCCTTTTCATATTTCTTTAAACATTTTTTCTGCTCTTTAAGACGAAAATATAAACAGATTTTTTCTAGATCAGGGTTAAGTATTTTTATTGTAAATATAGTTAATATTGAAATGGCACTGTGAAGACAAGCTGGTGCCTGCAGATCACATTTGGCAATCATGCTTGTGATGATATTTAAGGCTTGAAGTCAGTGATAAATGTACAATTAAATTGGACAAACACAAGGAAATTTATGAACATACTTAAGCACAGTGTGATTCACAAATGTAACCTGGTAGTCAGAAAATGAAAAGGATATTATAGATCTCAACAGAAGGGAAGGAAGAAACTTTCTAAATTAGAAGTGTTTTTTTGGCTCACTGAAATTTGAAAGTAATCTCTCTTCATGGAAAAAGGGAGACCGAGTTACCTAGGCTGTGAATTCACCGTATTGATGAAACTTTCTTAAACGTTTATTTGGCATTCCATAAAATGTATAAAATGTGATGGATTAATTTGTTTGAGCTATTGTTTGCAGATTCCTTAATAGACAATCCACATGACATAATCTTTAATGCAATGTAATATGTGTAAGCTCAGATTATTAAGTATTATCTGATTATGTTGTTATGCTTGTTTCAAGAGATGTGCAGTGTGTTCTTTGAGAGTGAACTACTAGATCTCCCTTCATTTCACAGCCAGTTGTTACGCTTGTAGTGGAAGTGGAGAGAAACAACCTTGTCCTAGTCCTAAGGTGACCCTTGTGCCCTTGTGTCTACAGGACATGGATAT
This sequence comes from Haliotis cracherodii, assembly GCF_022045235.1. Taxonomy (NCBI): domain Eukaryota; kingdom Metazoa; phylum Mollusca; class Gastropoda; order Lepetellida; family Haliotidae; genus Haliotis; species Haliotis cracherodii. The sequence goes on from NW_027266279.1 coordinate 2,235,187, forward strand.
TCTTCTCCTAGTATGACCCTTGTGTCTGTAGGACATGGATATTCTTCTCCTAGTATGACCCTTGTGTCTACAGGACATGGATATTCTTCTCCTAGTATGACCCTTGTGTCTGTAGGACATGGCTATTCTTGTCCTAGTATGACCCTTGTGTCTGTAGGACATGGATATTCTAATCCGAGTATGACCCTTGTGTCTGTAGGACATGGATATTCTAATCCTAGTATGACCCTTGTGTCTGTAGGACATGGATATTCTTCTCCTAGTATGACCCTTGTGTCCCTGTGTCTGTAGGACATGGATATTCTTCTCCTAGTATGACCCTTGTGTCTACAGGACATGGATATTCTTGTCCTATTTGCCAGTGCTTCCTCATTTTCATGATTTGTATTTGAAGAAACTTGATAAATGTTTGACAGATGTGCAATATTGTAGTGTAGTCAACACTTCAGGTTTGATTACAGTGGTTCTAACACTCTGGTCTCAGGCATGTAGTTATATGATGCGTCAGCAAGGACTAAACATCAGTTTATGTTCCTTGTAGCCGGACATTGAAATCCACAGTTTCAAGTGGCTGGAGAAAGGCAGTCCATACTCACTACCTACAATAGTTTAGTATTGTTAGCTCTATCTATTTGAGATGCTTAAGAAGTCTGTCAGCCATTTGAACGCCAGGATGTAAAGACGAGTGATATGTATAGAAAGTTCATTTTGTTCTGTGTTGTGAATATTGTCTCTTAAAAATGTCCTGAAGTATGTCCTCAGTCTCTCAGTAATGCCACTTGAATCACGCAGAGGAAACATCAGTGATGGCCTTATCAAATACAGAGCAAGGACAATGTTTTGCCAAAGTAGAATGTCTTAAGTGATCGGCACTAATCTTGATGATTAGTCGCTATATGGCCAAAATAATGCTGATGCAATGTTAAATTTTCATTCACTCACTCACCGATAATCAATCATCACATACTTCAAGGTCATCACATAATTGAAGTAGGTGTCCTACTGGAGGTCAGGATTAATGACGTAAAACTGAAGAATCTATGCATTGAGATGCTTTGGGTTTGAGCGGCATCATGTTTCGTATCGCGATCACAGGCTTGTTAAGTAAGTTTCTTGTTTCTCTTTTCCACATACCCCTAATACTACCGCTGACCCCTGACCCCTAATACTACCGCTGACCCCTGACCCCAAATACTACCGCTGACCCCTAATACTACCGCTGACCCCTGATACTACCGCTGACCCATGTCCCCTAATACTACCGCTGACCCATGTCCCCTATCACTACCGCTGACCCCTAATACAATCTCTGACTCCATTTTAAATTAATTTTAACCACTTTTATCAACTGAAATAACTTGTGATACTCAAATTCCGTGTTAGGATTCCATCTATTGCACACACCATGACATTGTTAGTGTGCCAGACTTGCAGGGGATTGTAGCAGTGGTAACCATGGTCACAGCCTGTCTCATGTTCATTCTTTGAGTTGCAGGAAGCCCTGAAGAGGCCACATGGTAAATAAGAATTAAGTTTATTTTTGTAGATTTGTAACTTTGATATAAAAAGAAAAAATCATCCCCCTCTACCCTGTCAGTTTTGAAAAAGGTGGTGAGAAACATGAATATGTTTTAACAGGCCTTACTATCAAGATATAGAGACAAAGTGTTAGTTACGCTCCAGAGCTGGTGGTATTTATCCCGATGTGGGCGGCTGAGATTGTGACAATCTGCCCAAATATACAAGGTTTGTCCCAGGTGAAAGACTTGTGTGTCTTCGGTATTGCTGTGTTGTCAGCAGGTCCTGACCAGCATGTTCGGGCCGTCTCATTTGTGTCATGGTATTATTGTATGTACATTTCTCTCTCCAAAATGTGATCACATTTCCTACCATGCCTACATTCCTATGATATATTACTCAATGTCCCACTGTCGGATGTTTGCTTGTAGAACTGTTACAAAGACCTACAGTCCAACCTTGTTGTCCCGAACTCGGATGAGTTGAATCCTGTCCAGGTTAAACTCTAACTGTATTTACCGTATTCAACGTCATAAGCGTCCCGCTTTAATAAGGCCCACGGCAATATTTGCTGATATATTGGCTTATGAAAAATCCCAATTGGCACCCCTTCCGATGGATCAATGTACACAAGACTTATTTATTCATGTATTATACGCACTCGTGTGTTATATGCACCCTTAATTATGGGCAATTATATTCTGGAAAAATAAATTTGTCGTACATAAACATTTCAGGCTGTCAGCATAAACCATGAAATTTATCTTTCAACTCTGTTTTTTTTACACCAAAATAATATTCTAATAAGAGCCCCCTATTTCTAATTTTGAGAGCGCCCTGGGCGCTTTTTACGTCAAATGCGTCAAATCACTATTTCAACCCGAATATGTCTGCCTTGAGTCTACCCAAGGGTTAAAATAAATTTAACAGACTTTTATACATATTATGGGTCGAACTCAATTGTTTCTAAAACCACAAGAATTTACGTTACCCCAACTTTTAGCGGTCACATGATTGTCATTATTATTCAAATGATTTGTACATTATATGCACAATGTGATACGATTGCTTTCTGTTGTCTAATGCCTTGTCAGGCAGTAATAAGGTTGAGTTGAATGTGTCGAACTCTAGTTGAGCCAACTTATTTCGAGTGTACCAGGTGTTCAAGACAACAAGGTCCGACTGTAGGACTGTGCACTGCAGGATTTGTATGCTTTTGCAGCATTTTATTTAAATTGTAAATGCCTATTTTGTCTGTAATGCTATTTACATCGTTGTGCACATTTGTGTCTCTCAGACGTGCCAAAACACCTATGATATTCAAATTCGGTTCACTCCAATATCTTTCCAGGTTTGTCAGCACCATACCCTTGCTATTGGGTTACACCAAAGTGGTAAATGTCTGAGACCTGCATCACGTTGGTCACGCCATGATATATCTGGAATATTGTTTAAAGCGGTGTTAACCCTAACTCACTCACTCTATGATGTGCCAGACACCTATTACAATATTCAAATCCTGGTTCGCCCTGAGTGTTCCTGGGTTTCTCAGCACAGTACCTGTGCTTGTGGGTTTCACCAAAGTGGTAAACTTCTCTGACCAAATACAGTTCAAAGCGGTATAAACCAAAGTCACTCACTCACTCTCACATCATTGATGGTTGTCAGGAAAGTAGTGAGGTCCAATCTCATTCAAATCAGATCTAAGTTCTTGCTGCAGCTAAACAAAGATCTGAGAATATCCCATTATGGGTCACGTCAGAACGACCTTTCACAAACTTTGACCGATCACTGAAATGACTAACAAGAAGCCGACATCAGCCAATGAGAAAGCATCTCTCTCAGGCTTTACAGCACTCGTTTCAACCTGGAGACTTCCATTTCAGTCTACGCTTGAAAATATGTTTACACAGTTCTCGATTAAAATTTTGAAAACTGACCCAACGAACATTCCAGAATGTCTAATATATGGTTGAAATTGTACAGCAGTGCTTCCCACCTACTGTGCAACGCCTCCTCCGTTCAAATGTTTATTCCATGGAAGCGAGAGAGACAGACAGTAAGTTTGACAAAATCATTCGCACGGGCCGTAACTGTCGTTCGGAATACCCTGTGTTAACATTTTCGAGGTTGCATGATTATAAAACGCATTCCGACTGTCACTTTCATGATCTGGTAAGCGCCGCTTTGATTGGTCGGATGAAAGGTCGTTCTGACGTGACCCATAATGGGATGTCCTCAGATCTTTGTTTAGCGATATTGAGAACTAAGATCTGATTTTAATGACAGTGTAGTGAGGCCAGAACAAAGAATCAGTACTGAGGTGAAACTAGACAAATAGAGTGGGACAGCTAAAGCAGTAAGCGCTGTTCAGCAAATTGGGGCATCATGTCCCCCAGAATATTTGGCTTAAACTGTCAACTGAGGAATCTGGGAATTACTGTTTTGTGCTGAACTTTTGTAAATAGTTTTCAGATTGATAGCTTTGTGGGTAGTTCATAGACTTCAGATTATTGACTGATGATCACATTGACAATTGGTTCATGATTATCGATTGATACTGGTTATCACATCGATATTAACAATTTGTTGTCACTGATGGGTAAACACATTGAATATTGGTTATCCTTGATGGGTAATGGTAATCACTTTGATAGCAACTGCTAGTTTTCCGTGATGGGTCATCCAGTTGACATTGGTTGTCCTTGATGGGTAACGGTAATCATTTTGACAGAAACAATTGGTTGTCCTTGAAGGATAACGGTTATCATTTTGGCAGTAACAGTTGGTTGTCCTTGATGGGTAACGGTAATCACTTTGGCAGTAACAGTTGGTTGTCCTTGATGGGTAACGGTAATCACTTTGGCAGTAACAGTTGGTTGTCCTTGATGGGTAACGGTAATCACTTTGGCAGTAACAGTTGGTTGTCCTTGATGGGTAATCCAATTGATGACCTTATCCAAGCTGTATAATTTCTGAAATGATGGCAAGTTCATCTCAAAGTTTGTGATATCCCATTAGTCATGATATGTATCTGTGCATTTCATCATTTTCTACTTTATTTTTACATACGTCTTGTAAATAAGTTTTTAAAATAGTTTTTTTAGAATGCGGGTAGAGTTACTCAGATTCCCGTCTCATGGCTGTGAAGATGTTTTTGTGTGCATGATGCAATGGTCAGTGTCTGTCAGTCCGTGGGTAAAATCAGAACAGTCTAAGCAAACAAAGAACTTCGAATCTCAGGGACCGGGATATCGGCTAATACATCCATTGTGAAAGGATTCTGTGCAAATATTATTTTTGACAAATCAGGAAAGTAATTATCCTCAAGTTACAAAAACAGTTCAAACTAAAAATCATAAAGCTAGTCATTGAAATTGGGAAAAAGCTGCTTTGTTGCTTTGAGACGTATCTCTGCACTAGCCGTCAACTCCAGAAATTTGTTACACTTCTCAGTATACAGTGAAACCTGGACATAAGATTCCGAGTAAAGTCACCCAGATTAGCACATTTCTAGATTAAGTTCAGAGTAATATCCCTTTGTTTACACATTGCTATCCCAAAGGTATTTCTTCCAATCTCATTGAAATCAGATCATTTTCTCAGATTTGGTAATTATCTACTCAGAGATTGTAACAGTCCAGAAAGGGAGTGTATGGACTACTGGGTAAAACTGGTTTGACTGTTGGTTATGCAGAAAACTGTCAGTCTTATGGTTGAGGTAGACAGGAGCCCAGTCAATACTGAGTAAAACTGGTTCCACTGTTGGTTCATGCAGGAAAATGAGAGCTTTCAGTCTTATGGTTGGGGTAGACAGGAGCCCAGTCAATACTGGGTAAAACTGGTTCCACTGTTGGTTCGCCCAGGAAGCTTAGTGCTTTTAGCCCAGCCAACACTGTGGCCTGGACTAGCATAGTCTCATGATATCTTGTCTGTTGAGTTGTGATTTGACTACAGGTTTTATCTCGGTAGAAGTATTGATCAGGGCTGGAACTTGGTCATCCGTCACATGTGGCTCTACCCGATTGAAAAGTATTCTTCAGATTGTTAAGTTTTCCAGCACGAAGGCTGAAATGATTTCCCACAAAATTCAGTAAAACCCTACACCATGCTCACCATGCTCACCCTAATTCGTATGTTGTGATACTTTGGTCATTTCTAGTCTTCACAACAGATGACGGACACCCAGGTGCCGATAAAGATTTTAGGATTATTTCAAGTTCTCAATGCTCATGCAGTCAATTTGTCAATGTAACCATGTTCAGAAATAAGATCACCAGACACAATGATTTCCCATTGTTGGAAAATGGCTAGAAAGTGACATGTGTCTGTTGAAAACAATTAATTAAATTAGGCTGGCCAAATAACTAAAAACAAAAGAAGAAAAAAAAGAGTCTTGTGAACAAAGTGACGGATACAGAGGGGGGGTGCAGGGGTGTTACCCCCCCTTTTTATTTAGAAAAAAATCTTTATTTCTGTATAAATTACCACCAAAGACAATAAATAGATCTTAATCATGTTAATTGTGCACCCCCCCTTTTAAAAAAAAGCTGTATCCACCCATGATGATACATATTATATCTGGAGTATATGGGTTCCTGTGTGTTAGATTTGTGTGTATGAACTTCAGGCTTCAGAAATGTGTTATTTGTGATATTAGAAACATTGTGTGTATAATTATCCACATGTCATCAGGTGTACACAGACATCTTCTGTTCATGTATGTAATTGACTCCCACCAACCAGCCTCATAAGTAGCCTTTTTGTTCAATGAAGCATTGATTTGTGGCGAGGATTTTTTTAAGTCCAAATGTCTCTGATGAATTCTCCATGTCTAGTCTTGTTGCAATGGGGTTTTTTTTGTTGTAAGTTTTTTGGCTGATACATCTCACCATTTCTCATGTTGCCATCATTCAATTAGCTTGATTACTTTCTTACAACTCCAAACCTCAGTTTAAATCTTTTTTTTTGGCTTGTTGTTTTACGCCGCAATCAGCAATATTCCAGCTATACAGCGGTCTGTATATAATCAAGCCAGGACCAGACAATTCAGTGATTTATATAATAAGCATCGATCCACTCAATTTGGATGACATGCTTCAACCAACTCAGCGAGTCTGACCACGCGATCTCGTTAGTTGCCTCTTACGACAAGTAGTAGCCTTTTATGGCAAGCATGGGATGCTGGAGACCTATTCTACTGGGAATCTTCACGGGTCAGTTTAAATCTAATGTCAGGAGAATAATATTCTGTTTATGTAAACTGTCCTGCCGGGATAAACTCCATACCTTCTGAACACTGAGCCACTGTCGCTCTGCAACCAGGCTGAGTGGAGAAAGAAGCATTTAAAAGATATTTATTTTAATATATTTCTTTGTGTGAATATTTTATGTCCATTTAGTTACTTTTGTCAGCCGTGATGCATAAACATCACATTAAATGCAAGGTTTAGTGAATCTCTGCTCGTCTGGAGAGGGGTATTTTCCCCTACACACCAACAGTTTTGTTTGTGTCCCATGGCGGAACTGTTGGTGTTTGGGCCAATACACCTGGCAAAACACAAACTAGCGTTTCATCACCTCCATGGATTGTGGTCATGGCCCCAACACTTTCTGTGATAGATCTGAGTATGCAACTGAGGAATGTTTGGCAAGTTCTAGGTCTGACCACACAGAGGTTCTAAACCAATCCTTTTGAAGACAAAATGTAGGTTCATAAGAATATCTCTCAGCTTGTTGTAATGTGAAGAAAATTTACCTAAATGTTTCAAGGTCAAGGTGATGTTGGGCCTTGCATATTATTGCTACCTTCGGGGCCAATAAAATCATTTTGAAACTTGTATGGGGATCCACATGACCACCTTTTAGAAGCATACAATCGGAATGTATGTGACAGGGTGTCCTGAGTGTAAATGCACCAACTGTAACTAATCATTTGGTGATGTTTTGTATTAAAAACCTGGGCCTAGATTTTCGAAACGATCGTAGCCCTAAAACAATTGTAAAGTTATTGTAAGGATATCATAAGCTATCAAGGCTATTTTCGAAACTATCGTAGCCCTAAGATATCTTAACATTTGAACATTGTCCAAAATTAACTTTCCAATATATTTTCCCAGAAAATGTTTATTGAATGAAATTTACTGATCAATATAAAATAGACACTTTCACCACAATACTATTAAATGACCCTCAGCAATCCTGTCAGACAAGCCAAATGTCACCGAACTACGTTCGGGAATATATTTCACACATTTACAATGTTGATATTTTGCTTCTTAGCCAGTTTAAATCAAATCAGACAAATCAGTTTATTAGCCTTACTTTATTTAAAATAATAGAACAGGACTACATTATATGTATGTTTATATTATCTTGTGGCGTGTTCCATGAGACAACATAACTTGACAATTCCTAAATTATCTCCCTTTGGGAACGAAAATTAGTTTCACTTTCAAATTTTGATATGAATTTTGGATCCAGATAGATTACAAAATTTACATCATCAAAATACAAATAGCTTGATATTGTATTTGAGTCCTTTGTTTATTCATGAAATAATATATAGATATGTAAATAACAAAAGAAACTTATATTGTCCTTATAACTCGCTCTACCTGAACAATTTTTGTTTTGAGTGTTTCCAGGTACAATATTGGTGTTTTCTCCATAAACTTGACAAAAACACAAGCAGTAGTATGAAACTGACCCTGGATACATCACGTAACATCAGACTTAAACACGCATCTTAAATGCTGAACACCTGCAGTTCGATCATAAGTCTTGTCATTGTCATTTAGAATAACGTCCCTTACTTTCGTCCTAGACTTTGTACGCGATGTGTTTATATAACGTTCTGCGGGCTCATGACAGGATCATTTGATGGTAAAATAGTTAAGAATCTTTTTGGGACATTATTTCAATTCTCATGGCTATTTTGTGGTTACACTACACTTATTGATTATAACATTTATTGGGTTTGAAAAATGCCTTTGCATGGCACATGAATGCTATTTGTGTTTGGGTAGTCATCTTTTATCATAAGAACAAACCGGCTACATGTAGGACGTATGTGGGATTGTAGCGAATGTCACTCAAATAGTTGCGTGTTAAACGGTGTGACCCGACAATGTGATAATGAATTCTGTGTCACTTCTCCGTGTTGTTATTGCTAGCGGTTAAGAAATCCCTGTGACGCCACTGGGAAATACCCCACTTTTTCAATCTATAACACAATTGAGTTCTCTGACAGAGTTATGATAGGTATTGTTGCTCTGTACGATCTGGGACTGGTTTACGATAGTTTCAAAAATCTATCTTATCTTAAACTTAAGATATCTTATCTTTGAACATAAGTTGTTGAGATTTATCTCAGCTGAGAGCGTTTCGAAAATCTAGACCCTGACTACTGACGATATGGTAACCTTCTCAGGAGTGGTTGGACTTAGAACTTGAAGAACTTGGTAGAATGTATGTGTCCATAAGATGGGAGTGATTTATTTCAAATGGAGGTTCATACAAGTTAATGCTGGTTTCAAAGGCAAAAAATGCTGAATTTTCCAAAAATGTTTGTCTTACAAAAATCTGATGGTCCAGGTTCACACACTGACTCAGCACTTTGTATGCAATATACCGGTACATGTTTTGATGAAAACTAATATTTTCTTTTAATATTTGGTGTCAACATAAGAATACAACAAGCTACACAGTCACTCAATACTCTGATGCAACAATATTTATTTGGCAAAGAAAAAATAAAATAAAAAATAATCAGTATTGACGCTCTTCGCTCATTTTCCTTACTTCACATTTGAAAAAAAGCACACATCTGAACGTTCAATCCAAGGTGGTATCTTACTACAGCTTTAATTTACAATTGACACAAGGAAGAGAACTCTATGTAGGTGTTAAAACAAAAATTATCCTTTTGAAACTTTTTAAAAAAACCATAAAAGCACCCAAGATAAAATTCTTTTGTGGAAGTGTAATCAGTTAAAATAAGTTCTGTAAGAGTCTATAGCAGAGAGCCATAACACATTACTCAAAAACCTTTAATCCAAGGTGGTGTTTTACTGCAGCTTCAATGTACAATATTCATCCATTTGGGTAACTTGCAGCACTTGCAATGAGGATGTCTGCACAAGGAGTTTCTTATCTTATTTGGCCTACAAAATATATATTCATGATATATGTGACTATGATAATTAATTTCTCCTTCATAATATTTTGAGTTTGTTGTGAGTTGAAATGACCACATGATTGTAAGTACTTCAGATATATTTCCACTATCCAAATCTGCATGTCAAGAAGTCTTAATTCAAACAGTTACTGACCCATTTGATTGTTGTCTGCTGTAAAAGTCAAGATGTTATTTAGTTTGACACTAATTTTTATTTAAGTTATTAACTATCTTCAGTTTCTCCAAATACTTAGTGACGTGTATGTCCAGCTCACATCTTCATGGCACGACGGACGTATCACATTGATCTTCAGACAGTGAAAGTGACACAGAAACTGGTAAGACCTGTCTCTAATCCTTACATTGTCATTATCTACTTCTGTGTCATCAGGGATAGTCGTCAGTTGCTCAATGATGCGGCTTGGCATTTGATCACCATCAAACTAAACAATGGGTAGGTTCCATCTTCTAACTTCCAGCAAAGTCCTTCTGGTGCATATTGAACAGGTGTTGGTGTGTGAGCATTTCTCCAAACACTTGACAACAAAGTCTGGTTGTTCGATCTTTTCCACCAATGGCATCACACCCTCGAATCCTGTCGAGTGGAGCAGAATTTGCTGGAGGAGCCAACTTGTGTATAAAAATACTAATTCCAGTGTCCTATGTCTGACATCTCCGGTCTGGAATATCAAGTGCACACAAACTTCTCAATCCAAGGAATGTTTTCTGATGGTATCTGGAACAACCCCGGACACTTAAACGTTGATGAGAAGGCTTCCGATGACCGGACCATTTGCAAGGTCGACACTTTCCCTTTCTGATGAATGCAGCTGTGTAGTCGCACCCTGTGGAAGTGTACAGACGGAAGTACATTACACATCTTCCCCAATTACAAAAGATGCTGCAGTGGTGACGATGTTGCGCTTTGTGTTGTTGCTGCTGTTTCCATCCTCCCACCTTTCAGGTGTTTCAACATTATTTCAAGTGATGAAGCAGCAAAACTAATTGGTCCAACCTCATGGAGAATGTACTTCCCTGCATACCGCTGTACGATTGCTGAAAATGAGGTTTAACATGGCTAATTCCTAAAACAAACCAGTTGATGTGAGAGCCGATCTCCATCATCTGTCTGTTAAAGGGGCCCAGTTGTCTGAGGTCCTGCAATTTGCTGTGCAGAGTTGTGTCCCTTGTCATGGCAGAAACCTATGATTGTTGGTTACAATCCCAGTTCGCCCCAATCATTTTTGTCAGCACCATTCTGTTATTGTGGGTTCCACCAAAGTGGTAACCATCCGAGACCTGCTTCACTGGGTTTTCCTCATACATTAAGCTGACACACCGTAATATAACTGGAATACTGTTTATAGAGTGTCCTTAATCCAAACATACTCACTGTTAACAGATTCCAAATCTATGATGCTTGTCCAAGGGTACAACATCCTTTTGCTGGGCGACTTCCCCAGCCAAAGTGAGGTCAGGGAAGGGATTATCATGAGCCTGGTGTGTTCGTCTTCATTTGGGTGCAAGGTTCAATTTTGACTCTCACACTCACTTACACTTCATTTGGGGAAGCATTTGGAAGGCTATGACATTTGGAAGTGGATGAGGGACCATAGAGTCCTGGACATTCAACCCTATGTGATGTAGGCTCTTCAACCTTGGGTTGTAGATATGGCATCAGATGATACAACCGCTCAATCAACTCTGAGATGGAATGGCCAGGTTTGAAGTTGTCCAATGGTTGAGACTCGGTCAAGACATTCAGCCATCTTGATGTCGGACTCCTAGTCTGATCTGTCATCAAAGTTCAAAGCCCCTGGAAGCCCCTGTTGTCCATGGTGACTTGCCCCCGACACCGGAGAGCCATGGCTTGGGTAGATACAGCTCCTCCCCTTGATTAAATGTAAGCTGATAGTCTGATATTACCAACAGTTCTCTGGTTGGTTTGTGTTTTTGTTAACGCCACACTCAATTATTTACAGTCTAGTGATTTACATCTTGAACTTTGGGATACATTGACGCCAATCAACCTGACCACCAGATCCATTCGGAAGCCTCTTATGACAAGCATGGATTGCTAAAGACCAGTTCTAACTTGGAATGGTCATGTCGAGACCATTGTATGATGGCCACAAGTACCTACGTCTTTTTCATGATCAAGCCAGTACCTGGTCGGTAACTGTTGTATACGGTCGGTAACTGTTGTATATGGTCGGTAACTGTTCTATACGGTCGGAGAAGGCTTGGATGGTCAAATGAACAAACTTTGTATCAATTTTTTTTAGAAATGCTCTAACACCAACACCTGTTCAAAATGCACCAGAAGGACATGGCTGGAAGTTTGTAGATAGAACATATCAATTGTTTAGTTAGATGGTGATCAAATGATAAGCCGCATCACTGAGCAACTGACGACCAACCCCGATGATTCAGATGTAGATATTGCTGATGTGAGCATCACTGACAGTTCGGACAGTGAAAGTGACACTGACACGCATGAAGAAGATCAATGTGGGATGTTTGTTGTGCCTCGACGATGCGAGCTGGACATACATGTCACTTAGCATTTGGAGAAACTGAAGACAGTAAATAGCTTGAATAGCAATTTGTGTCATACTAAACAAGATCATGATTTTTACAGCAGACAACAATCAAATAAATGGGCCATGAACTGTACGTTCTTAAGATATATTTTCATTCTCCAAATTAGCATATTTAGAATGAAATCATGTGGTCATTTCAACTCACAACAAACTCAAAATATCATAAAGGAGAAATTAATTATCATAGTCACATATTTAATGAATATATATTTTGTAGGCCAAATAAGATAAGAAACTCCATGTGCAGACATCCTCATTGAAACTGCTGTAAGTTACCCAAATGGATGATTATTGTACATCGAAGCTGTAGTAAAACACAAACTTGGATTCATAGTTTTTGAGTAATGTGTTATGGCTCTCTTACAGAACTTATTTTAACTGATTACTCTTTTACAAAAGAGTTTTTATCTTGGGTGCTTCTATATTTTTTTCAAAATTTGTCAAAATGACAATTTTTGTTTTAACACCCTTGTGTCAATTGTAAATAGAAGCTGTAGTAAAATACCACCTTGGATTGAACGTTCAGATGTGTGCTTATTTTCAAAAGTGAAGTAAGGTAAATGAGCGAAGAGCATCAATACTGATTATTTTTTTCTCTTTGCCAAACAAGTATTGTTGCATCAGAGTGACTGTTTAAAGAAAATATAAGTTTTCATCACAACATGTATATTGCATACAAAGTGCTGAATCAGGTCTTCTGCACCCTCTGGTGTGAACCTGGACCATCAGATTTTTGTAAGACAAACATTTTTGGAAAATTCAGCATTTTTTGTCTTTGAAACCAGCATTAACTTGTATGGAACTCCATTTGAAATGGGTGAAATGAATCGCTCCCATATGTATTATCTTCTCTTCGTTGTGTTTGCATAATTTCAAAATATGTGTGTCCTATTATCACAATTTCATTGTTATAAGCGGAAATAAATTTTCTTCCACTGAATGGCTTTCTTGTTGAAACTCTCCACCACCTGTGATGTCACAACACATATTGAGCTGCACAAGGAAAGGACGCATCAAACCAGCAAGCATCATTTTGCTTCTCTTCATTACATATTTTATTTATTTTGTTTCATATATTACAATTTCATAAGCAACAATGTACAAGATGTGATGAAGCACTACCAGTTCAGTTGAATCTCAGGTCACACAGTATTACCGTCATAACAAAAATGCTTTGTTGTTCCATGAGCAAATCAACCACCAATAAACACTCAATTGTGGGACCATGTTTACTTAGTATGCCGAATCAAAATGTGTGGTACATGAGCCGGACCTCCAACCTACGTCTTAGCATGATCCATCATTGGAAATATCAACAAATCCATATTGAATTACATTCATTGTATATCTTGACTCATGTTTGTAATCTATTTTATTAATATCAAAATTTCATTCAATAATATTATCTTGGCGAAATTATATGTCCCTCCCTGTTCCACAACCTTTACATAAGCCAACCCCTTTCGATAGAACTCTTTTTCTGGTCCTCAATATTCAGCTTATCTATGGTCATGTACCCTACAACCTTCAATAAACACAGGATTAATGTACATGTACAAATATTGTATTATTTCCCCCCTGTCCCAACCAGTGTCAGATTGCACAGAGTCGACTGTATGAAATACGCCATAAACAATTCGGGCTGACTTACAAATGAGTGAGATAATGTTGTCCGATGCAGAAGTCAGCGATATGCCAGCCATAACAGCACAGTAATCCAATACGCACCAGACAAACAAGTGCATCATTTTTATCTTCTATACATAACTTTCCAGACAACAGAAATTTGTACTTTAGGTGAGTGAGCTAGTATGGTTTTACGACGCTTTTAGCAATATTCTAGCAATATTCCAGCAATATCATGGCGGGAGACACCAGAAATTGGTTTCACATATTGTACCCATGTCTGGAATCGAACCCAGGCATCTGCAAATCTCAGAACTAAACAGTGAGTTTAGGCACCTGAAAGAGGGCCGCCACCTTTACCCCTTGAAGCAATGGCACAGTACAGATCTTCATGTCAGGGTAAATTCTTGTTTAAAACCACTCCATTACATTACTGCAATGTACAACAGTGTTACGCTCAAAATGAAAGACATGACATCATGAAGCAGGGTTTACGATCTGTGTAAGAGAATTTCATTTGTCGTGATCCGAATGTATTCTTCTCAGTTTTTCTTTCTTGTGTTTGTTATTGTGTCGTTTCCATGGTTTCGTATTGATTGATGTCTGGCTGCTGAAAGGGGTGGAGCTTTGTGATGACTCTGCTGATACCTGCTGGAGTCCCTCGGTGCGGATGTACTTGGACACTCCATGAGTACCTTTCGAGTGGGCAGACATTTTGGCCTGAAAGAAAGAGATATGGGTGCTTGCATTAACAATCCTGTCTCTGTCTTATGAGGTTACTCTCTCCATTTAGATCTCACAAGCCATCCATCATCTTTGTAAATTATGTGATGAATATTTTAAGGTTGCTGGTAAATTGTGTATCCTATGTAAGTATGGGAAACAACCAAGTATGCTAAAGTTCATTGAATTGTTCAAAATCTCTGTCCAGAGGAACTTTGTAAATATACTGATAACATGAAAACTGTGAAAGCTGATGCCTAATATTTGTCCTCCTCACGATGTGATGGATCCTCACACTGAGTGCAATAAACTCCTGTTCTGTTCTGTTCTGTTCTGTTCTGTAGGTCTTGATAGGCTTGAGTTGGGTGTGACCCAGCTTTCAACAGTATTCCAGTCATATGTCAGCTCAATGTGGGAGGAAAGTCCGATGCTAACAAACCTAGAAACATGATCAGGGCAAACCAGGATTCAAACCCATGATCATAGGTTTCTGAACAGCGAATTGCGACTCAGACAAATGGAGATCAGCTCTTACATCAACTGGTTTGTGGCAGTGATGTAGGTCTCAGACGTTTACCACTTGTGTGAAACACACGAGCATGGGTATGGTGCTGACAAACCTAGAAACATAATCAGGGCGAACTGGGAATCGAACCCACAATCATAGGTTTCTGATAAGCAACCAACCAAATCACAGAGCCTGAGCAACCAAACATTTTGGTCACACCATACAATTTTACATTTAACTATCAAAGTGGGTTATTTTCCTCTGATATATCTTGCCTGTACACAGACAGAGTGAAGTAAAAGGTCTTCATTCTCTACTTTTTTCACTCACAAATGTTTGAAATATGAAATATTTGTGGAATATTAATGATGCCCTACCTTGGCAAAGAACTCCTTATCTAGAGATGTAGTGTGTGGAGCTTTGGCCTGAAAAATAAGAACCATATCCCCTGGTCACATGTACAGTTTAAAGCATGTAAAGGGATGACTTTAATGTAGCGATGCATTTATCATCTACATAGCAATTCTTAAGCTTAACAGATACAGTCGAACTTCGGGAAAAACCTGTTCGAGACAACCAACAAAAGTTTCCGAAAACCAAACATCACGCTATGAGAGATTATTACATGTAATCTGGTCATCTTCGGTTTCTCACTACATTTCAACATCAATAACCATTTTATTCTACAACAATGACACGTGACAACACTTCAGTACCGCGCTGCCGATGTGTGTACAGTAATCACCTTGCAGCTCGATACCTTAATCATTAATTTTGAGTTTGAAACAATCAAGATTTTGACAGATTTGAGCAAAAATGAAGATAAATATAGAAGGAATTGGCAGGGACAAGGAGATTTCTACAAAACTGGGAATTTGACACATTCAAGTTTGACACGAGGTTAGATTGTCGTTATTTTTCATATGTATCAGAGTGAGTGAGGGAGTGAGTTGGGTGTAATGCCGCTATTAACAGTATTCCAGTTATATCATGGCATGTCAGTTTAATGTGGGAGGAAAGCCTGAAGTGATGCAGGCCTCACACGTTTACCACTTCAGTGAAACACACGAGCACGGGTATGGTGCTGACAAACCTAGAAACACAATCCAGGCGAACCGGAATTCAAACCCACATTAATAGGTTTCTGGCGTGCCAAAGGGACACAACTCTGCAATATTCCAGCAATATCACACTGGGGGACACCAGAAATGGGCTTCACACATTGTACCCATGTCAGGAATCGAACCCCGGTCTCCGGCGTGACAAGTGACGCTTTAACCACTAGGCTACCCGACTGCCCAATTTCACACTCTGCATTTCATCCATCTCCTTCGACCCTGGTCTTAAAATGATCACAGAAGACTTAAAAAAACCCAAAAAAACACCTATCCAAAACATATCCCTGCCATAACCAAGGTTACCATCATTGTCAGTGGTCTAATCAATGCAAGAATCTCGTGTAGTCTGATCTAGGATCCTTTCCACATCAGGATTGAAGGAGGAAGATGAAATGCATAGTAAGGTAAGTTTGAAAATTTGACCACTCTTCAATGTTGCTGCGTGCATGTAAACTAGATGTTATAACATACCCATGTCTCCAAACTGTCACACATGGTGACGTTGTCATGATAACCAACTATCAAAGTAACCATGACAAAATATCATTGGTTCACTACACCCTGCATATACTACACACTGTAGCCTTGGGTATCCTGCATATTCTATCATTCACCACCACAGTTTTGTTTTGGAAGTTTGTTCGTAGTTTAACGCAGCACACAGCAATATTTCAGCTATATGATGGCGGTCTGTAAGTAATCCAGTCTGGACCAGACAATCCAGTGATTGACATCGTGAGCATTGTAGTCAGTTCAACTCAGTTCCAATTTGTACCATAATTGAAGCATAAATAACTGGTTTACAATTACAGCCCTCAAATGAGGATAACAATTTTGCATTGACACTTGTCCTCATCCAAATTTTGTAGTCTCAGGCTAGCAGACAAGCGTGAATTTGACAGGCTGACAGTATGGTGATAAGAGCCACATGTGGACAGTCACCTTCAGCGTGAGATCCTCCTCCCCCTCCTGCCCCCCAGGGTGGGCGACTCCGCCTTCCTCCAGGGTGGGTGTGGCTTGGAAGTGTGCAGCATCCAGACCGGGCGGGGGGTGACAGTACAGCAGTCTCCCCTGCAGAAACACAACATCGGTAAACACTAAACATGCTAAACACGCATGATGGCTCATCTGTTCTTACTAAACTCATAAACCTGCAGCAACATCATCCCATTGTCCTGTCACTGTGTTTATATCTCATAAAATCCACAACTTGTGCAATACCTACACTACAAAGGCACTGATAAGTCACAGTGCTCTTAAGTGAGTGAGTGAGTGTTATGGTTTTATGCCGCTTTTAGCAATATTCCAGCAATATCACGGCGTGGCACCACAAATGGGCTTCACACATTGTACCCATGTCGGTAATCGAACCCGGGTCTTCGGCATGACAAGCGAACGCTTTAACCACTAGGCTACCTGACCGCCCTAACAATGGTCTTAAGAAAATCTTTTTGAAGTACATGTAAGTTTTCTGGAAAGTGTGTTTGAAACATACAATTGTTGATAAATGGTGTTTCAGATTTGACTTTCAGATAAAATACTTCTCTGAGGTTTTAAGGAGATGAACAGTTTCTTTTTGTTTGTATGTTGTTTAACACCCCACTCAGCAATGTCCCAACTACATGACGGCGGTCTGTAAATAATTGAGTCTGGAACTGACAATCCAGTGATTTACACTTGATTGACACTTGATTGAGCATCGATCCACGCAATTGGGACACGATGCCATGCTTCAACAAAGCAGGCGAGCCTGACCATCCGATACCGTTAGTCGCCTTTTACGACAAGCATAGCTGCTTTTTACAGGAAGCATGGGTTGCTGAAGACCTATTCTACCCTGGATTTTCACGCGTCTGAACAGCTTCTATTGATGCCTAGTGTGTATTGATAATCAATAAGGTAAGCACTAAGGCCTCTTCCTCTTTATTGCCCAGCTATCGGTGGAATACAAGTCAACCCGACCTCGTGGTCATATTAAATATAACTACATAAGCACAAATTGGGAATGTTTTAATTCTTAATTTTTTTAATGACATTTGCTGCTGACTAGGGGCATATACTCGTTTCAATGTTTCAGAAATCAGAACCTACATTGACATAGTCCTTCAGGATGTATCTTGATGATCTGGGGCAGTCAGGGAGGCCGTTGGAGGTCATGTAGCCACGCATCACTGCAAATACAAGTCAACATGTCAAAACATTTTCTTTTCTATAACAACAGTTACATATGAATTATATGAGTGTGTTGGTTTAACACTGCTTGTCACAGTACTCCAGTTATATCACAGCGTGTCAGCTTAATGTGGGAGGAAAGCCTGAAGTGATGCATGCTCCAATGTTCACAACTTTAGTGAAACCCATGAAACCGAGAAACATCATCGGGATGAAACAGGATTCAAACCGACAATCATAGGTTTCTAGTGTACTCAAAGGATGCAATTCTGCACAGCAAATTGCAGGTCCATAAGAGGTGAGGTGAGGTGAAATGTGGTTTAACGTTGCGTCCAAGACTATTGCACTTGCAATATATATAGCGACGTGCATGTACCTGTGTGTGTTTGTGTGGCTGCTTGTACTAGTCCGGACTGGTGCCAATTTATAATGCTAGCTCTCTGAAATACCATGCCGCCGTGTAACATGAATACCCCACTCAGACACAGTATACTGACTCCGAGCCGACCAGTCCTTGTTTTAGCCCCTTAATGCCGAGCGCCAGACAGGGTAACAACAAGTACCATCTTTTAACGTCTTTTGGTATGACGAACCCCGGACCTTCCGCTCTCCGGGCGGCCGCTCTACCACTAGACCACGGAGGCGGTCTAGGTCCATAAGACGACTTGGTCACCCGTTCCCCCTCTCAAACCTCAAACATAACCCTGTTCCTGAGTGTAGTCCCTATGTTCTGCCATGTTAAAGCAGAAGCAACCATGATGTAATGACAAGCAAAACCAGACGAAGGACACGGCAGATGAAGCACCAAGTTTTGCCCAATTGCAAAGTCAAACAAGTGAAATACCGCATACTGCCATCTTCAGTGCGGTTTCTTGTTCCACCGGCAGTAGATGGTGTATATAAATTAGCACTGACACAAACATGGCCAACAAAACTTCAAAGATAATCTATTAACCTGAGAGCAGGTCGTGATCCAAAATTAAATGTGGCGTGTGTGCCAAACAGATCAGCCTTCCCAATTTGCTAAAAGTACATATATTTTTAGAATACTGTTTGATTAAAAACAAGTGTTAGGTAAACATAATTTTGAAAGTAGTAAAATAATACGTCTTTCTCAGACTTTTTTCATGTATTTCGTCTAATGCCACTTGAAGTTTCTTGTTTAATGCTGCACCATGCACTATTCCAGCTATATGACGGCAACCTGTACGTTGTGGAGTCTGGATCAGACAATCCAGGCGGTCGCGACACAATGAAATGCAAGCAGCAAAGTCACTGAGTCTGACCGCCCACTCCAACCAGTTACCACCAGCATAGGTTGTTGGGAACCAATTCTAACGTGGAATCCCCATGGGGTCGGCAGAAAAAAGATTATTTATTGTCAGTCAATGTTGCTGAAGAGAGTGACACGAGTGTACTTACACCCATATGCATTGAGAAGTTCATGTGCTGTAGGCTGGATGTCTTCATCCACATCTTCTGACTCAGGCAGCGGAATGTTGATGCTGTACATCGTCTCCAGTGTCCTCCGTGGGATGCGTTCACAGATGTAGCAGCGTTAAGGAAACAACATGGCAGAACACTCACTTGTCTCGGATTACATATCAAAACAGCTCTACAGATCAAATAAGATGTGTGCGTTCCTGTGTGTGCGTGTGTTCTTGTGTGTGTCTGTTTCTGTGTGTGTGTGTGTGTCTGTTTCTCTGTGTGTGTGTATGTTTCTGTCTGTCTCTGTGTGTGTGAGTGTGTCTGTTTCTGTGTGTGTGTGTCTGTCTGTGTGTCTGTCTGTTACTGTGTGTGTGTGTCTGTTTCTGTATGTGTCTGTCTCTGTGTGTGTCTGTTTCTGTGTGTGTGTCTGTAATTTCTGTGTGTGTCTGTTCCTGTTTGTGTCTGTTTCTGTGTGTGTGTGTATTTCTGAGCGTGTGTCTGTTTCTGTGTGTGTATCTTAATAAGTACACATGTAATTCAATGAGATAAATCAAACTAATCTCAGATCTCCCCAATAAGTATACACCGTCTGTGAAGGATATGAGAGAAACTGGCGGTACGTGGTCACGCATCTGATCTATGGGCAGAATTCCGTTGACGACCAGGTCAGCCTTGGTGGACACAAACGACGGGAAAACCAGTCCTGGACAGTCACACAACATCAACGTCGGCTCGACAAACAGCGTCTACAACAGGACACAGCCTTGTTATAAGTGTGGACACAGCTAAGGTATGATGACATTCTGGCAAGGATCTAAATTTAACATGGTTATGATAATGATTGTTATTATAACCATGCGAATAGTGCATGTGTCCTTGCCCTCGGTACAGAAGACCTTTCCAACGAAGGTTTTGTCTGTTGGTTTGTTGTTTCTGCCAATATCAGCAATATTCCAGCTATATGATGGCAGTCTGTAAATACACAAGTCTGAGCCAGACAATCCAGCGAGCATGATCCAGGACTCTTGTTAGCCATATAAAACATGCACCAGTGCAACCTGTTATTGAAACAAGAGTCATCAGGAGTTGACATGTCCCCCCGTCTGGCGCAATAAGGAAATGGAGCTTGGCTACTTATACCCCACTTTTGGGTCACTGCCATTGCATACCTTCCATTCAGTGAAGAAAATAATAATGCTGTTCAATATTTCTCAAATCCCAAATCATCAAAAGCACAAGTTCACCACTAGACTGATCTGTATAGCAAGTTTCATCTAGAAATATTCAACGGTTTTGGAGTTCTGCTCCAAAAAGGAGAACTACCCTCATTTTAAGTCAAGTTGTCGTTTTCAAAACATGGGGATAAAAAGCAATCTATTAACTATGTCTACATGACCCAAGTGCATGTAAAAAAAATTTTCAGGGATCAACCAGGTCAGAGAGCCTGACCACCCAATCCCGTAAGTCACCTCTTACGACAAGCATGGGCAGCTGAAGACCAAGTGTATCCTGTGTCTTCACAGGTCCACCAGTTTCATTGACTTGACTGACCTGGAAGTGCTTGGTCCGGCCGGGAGTAGCGGATACTGGCACCTTCTTCATCTGCAGGATGGCGTTGATTGTAGAACTCTTACCAACATTGGGGTAGCCGATCTGTTGACAGGGAATACAACCATTAAGATACATCAAATCAACAGGAGTGAGTGAGTGAGTGAGGTTTTACGCCGCTTTTAGCAATATTCCAGTAATATCACGGCGGGGACACCAGAAATGGGCTTTACCCCGGTCTAACGCTTTAACCACAAGGCTACCCGACCGCCCCCAAAACCACAGGAACTTCAATCCACATGAATCAGCAGAACACACCATTATTTACTGCAAAAATCACAGATAAATGCTAATCGCGGAGTATTGCCAACTGTGTCATAAAACCATTTTTTTTAATTTATATTTTTTAAATTTTTTGGTGTGTAGATCTACCCTGAGAGTGTGGGAGTTTCTCACCATGCCTACAGTCGTGACATCAGCCTTGTACTTGTCTCCTGTGTGAAGGTTCCTCAGTATATCCAGCAAGTCCGGGCCGCTCACAATACTGGCGGAATTAAACCGGGACACGTCCGCACTACAGGAGTTATCTCCCTTACCACTGTCCACTTTCTCACTGCCTGCCTCACTGTGAAGGCGTAGTGAACCCGTTTGGTCCATATCTACATTTGCGGTGTCACTTAGCCTATTTTGTGTTTCAGAGCTAGGCTCACTGTTCTCAGACTGTGTGTTTTCACACTCCATGCCCTGAGGATCAGCACTATCAGTGTCCACAGCAACATCATCCTCTTCCTCCTGTTTGGCTTCTTCCTTCTGTCTGTTGGCTTCCTGTAAGGCTGACCAGAACACAACTCGCACATTCTGGGACGTGAAGTAATCCACCCAATGCTGCCTAAAAGGAAAGATCACTTCAAAGTTTATCACCATTTGACATACAGGCTGTAAAAATTCATTGATGCCACACAATGTCAGATCAATAATAAAGGGTTCATATTGGAGATTGAGGGGCAAATTGACGGGATGGAGGAGGGGAAAAACGACAAACTAAACATGGCACATGTGGTACCCTGTTTTCAAAATGTTCAAATTAGAGGTTTCCAACATAGAATTGATACCTGCAAATGTAATTTGAAACTGAACATGTTAAGATGAGTGAGTGAGTGAGTTTGATTTAACGCCGCCTTTAGCAATATTCCAGCAATATCATGGCGGGGGACACCAGAAATCGGCTTCACACATTGTAACAATGTTTTAGCAGTTGAACCCGGATTTTTGGCGTGACGAGCGAACGCTTAAACCACGAGGCTCCCTGACCTCCCCTCATGTGATGAGCTTTAGAATTTAAAAAATGAACCTGTCTACCATCACAAAATACAAGCAAGCTAAATTGTGTCTGCAGGAGAGATGAGTTGCGACATTGATAGAGACACAGTGAGCAGTCAATTTCTACTGCGTGAGTAGGGACTCTCATAGAATTTAGCAATACTTTGGCAATATCATGGCGGAAGACACTCAAGTTGAGCTTCAAACATCGTGCCCATGTGGGGTATGGAGCCAGGCATGATGAGCAAATGTTTTAACCACAACATCGCCAACTCCATCATCACTGTCAATTTGTAGCTGCAACCCTGAGGAACACTTTGTATGAATTGTCTCTGCTACTGCCTCTCACCTCTGTTCCTCAGTCAGGTAGTCGGCCTTGTTGACAAGCAGCAGGTTGACCTTCGTACTGTCCACCTCCCTCACATAGCTCTCAATGTCCTCACATCGGAACAGCAGAGGGCTCCGTGCATCTACGATCTGGACAACAACATCGCTGAAATCCAAGACAATGTCATCATATCAGTTGATACACATACTATCATTGAACCCTACACTACCATCGATCCACATACTATCATTGTACCCTTTGCTACCATCGATCCACATGCTACCATTGAACCATTTGCTACCATCGATCCACATACTATCATTGAACCCTTTGCTACCATCGATCCACATACTACCATTGAACCCTTTGCTACCATCTATCCACATACTACCATTGAACCCTATGCTACCATCGATCCACATACCATCATTGAAACCTTCGCTAACAGGGTTTACGACTGGATCCATTACACAGTCTCCATCCATAACAAAGAGAGATCACAAAATTTAAGAACAATTTCTTTCTGTCAGCATGGTCAGTCGAACAAACATCCCATCAGTTACAATAATCATAAGCATTGGTGAATAAAATTGAAAGTCTTACTTCTTGCCAAAATATTGTCCATGTACAAACAAGATCCAATATATTTCACATTGCACATTAATCCATCAAAATCCAAATGACTAACAAAGTTTGAAGTTCACACACTGCCAACTGGGCACATACAGTTTTCAAACACCACTGACAAGCCACATCCATTCGAAGCCTCAACCTAAGAACTTATCTCTTTGTGTTGTTCGAGCTATAATAGACAAATAGCCAAGCTAGAATTACATAACATCAGTCTTTTCTTGGAAAGCATGGTAATCTACCAGTGATCCATACACTACCATGATAGTGCTTGATAATCATGATATTATACCAGTGATCCCTACACTACCATGATAGTGCTTGATAATCACGATAATCTACATGATCTACCAGTGATCAATACACTACCATGATAGTGCTTTATAATCATGATATTCTACCAGTGATCCCTACACTACCATGATAGTGCTTGATAATCACGATAATCTACATGATCTACCAGTGATCCATACACTACCATGATAGTGCTTGATAATCATGATATTCTACCAGTGATCCATACACTACCATGATAGTGCTTGATAATCATGATATTCTACCAGTGATCCATACACTACCATGATAGTGCTTGATAATCATGATATTCTACCAATGATCCATACACTACCATGAAAGTGCTTGATAATCATGATATTCTACCAGTGATCCATACACTACCATGATAGTGCTTGATAATCATGATAATCTACCAGTGATCCATACACTACCAATATATGTCTTGATAATCATGATAATCTCCCAGTGATCCATACACTACCATGATAGTGCTTGATAATCATATTCTACCAGTGATCCATACACTACCATGATAGTGCTTGATAATCATGATAATCTACCAGTGATCCATACACTACCATGATAGTGCTTGATAATCATGATAATCTACCAGTGATCCATACACTACCATGATAGTGCTTGATAATCATGATAATCTACCAGTGATCCATCAGCTACTATGGGGGGGAATGATATTCTACCAGTGCTTGGTATTCTACCTGGAGCTGATATTCAACCAGTGATCCCCATATGCTACCATGTTAGGGCATGATTTTGATATTCTACCAGTTATAAATGTTAACATTATTTCGGGACTGGACAATGACTGAAAGGGACCGGTGGGTGAGAATACGTGGCAGCACAAAATGTTCGGGTGGATGTCAGCCAAATATGATATAGTCCCAAGACCAATCCCTCTGGCCCACCCACCCCTTTAATAAATTACCAGTCCTGAATATATAGGCCAAGGTTTATATCTCAACATATTATCATTAAAATTAAGCATTCTTGTTTGTACCATGTACCTCTTCTCTATAACGCACGACATACCTCCTCTCTATAACGCGCCACAGCTGTCGCCAGAAATCCAGGTTCTTCTCATACGGCGTCATCACTATGTGCTCCACATCTTGAAGACTGTAGGGAGAGGAACAGCGAGAGAGTTAAACACTGCTTTGAACAGCAATTCAGCAACACAACAGAACACTAAATGTGACTGCCAGTCCCTGTGGACCGGCAAATAAAGTATCTTGTCTGTTACCATCAGGGTTTCCCCTCGTCTATTTCTAGTGCAAGGTAATAAATTTTCCTTTGCCCTGAGGTTAAATATATATTTGTAGTGACTGTCTCGATATATTAAAAAAAAAGAAGGAGAATATTGTGACTGAACTTTGTGTGAATGACATGTAGATCCGGCTAAGTTACTTCAGATATGACATAATTACAATGAACATGATGTTGAAAGAATTAAAACCAGGTAATTTTCATTTTTTTCTATGTTGAAAGTTGGGACCGACAAATATTTGGGGGGACTGGTAATTTTTAGAGTTTCCAATCTACCAGGACTGACAGTTTCAAAAGCCAGCGGGAACACTGAGCATGTATCACACTACACTACAGCTTGTCAAGCTAGTGTTATCACACTACACTACAGCTTGTCAAGCTAGTGTTATCACACTACACTACAGCTAGTCAAGCTAGTGTTATCACACTACACTACAGCTAGTCAAGCTAGTGTTATCACACTAGACTACAGCTTGTCAAGCTAGTGTTATCACACTACACTACAGCTAGTCAAGCTAGTGTTATCACACTACACTACAGCTTGTCAAGCTAGTGTTATCACACTAGACTACAGCTTGTCAAGCTAGTGTTATCACACTACACTACAGCTAGTCAAGCTAGTGTTATCACACTACACTACAGCTAGTCAAGCTAGTGTTATCACACTACACTACAGCTAGTCAAGCTAGTGTTATCACACTACACTACAGCTTGTCAAGCTAGTGTTATCACACTACACTACAGCTAGTCAAGCTAGTGTTATCACACTAGACTACAGCTTGTCAAGCTAGTGTTATCACACTACACTACAGCTTGTCAAGCTAGTGTTATCACACTACACTACAGCTAGTCAAGCCAGTGTTATCACACTACACTACAGCTTGTCTAGCTAGTGTTATCACACTACACTACAGCTTGTCTAGCTAGTGTTATCACACTACACTACAGCTTGTCAAGCTAGTGTTATCACACTACACTACAGCTTGTCAAGCTAGTGTTATCACACTACACTACAGCTTGTCAAGCTAGTGTTACCACAGTGATTAACATCACGAGCATCGATCTAGGCAATTGGGATACGATGACATGGATCCCTCAAGCAAGCCTGACCA
This sequence comes from Haliotis cracherodii, assembly GCF_022045235.1. NCBI lineage: Eukaryota > Metazoa > Mollusca > Gastropoda > Lepetellida > Haliotidae > Haliotis > Haliotis cracherodii. The sequence continues at coordinate 2,261,581 of NW_027266279.1, forward strand.
GCCATTCCCTATGGTAAAGTATGGGAGTTGCAATCAACAAATGTCAACACCATTTTTCTTAATACTTTGTTTTGCTGACCTAGCAAGATTTCTCCTCCATTCCAGAAAGGCATCTCTCTCTCGTAGGTCAAGCTGCTCAGCGGTAGTGCTCTCATCCCACTTAGGCCTGGAACAGGAGAAGAAAATAATAAAGAGTTACCTGGATACGTTTTATTACATATTTACACATTCTCAAAAAATAAGCATTAATTATATTCATTATAACATCATAAAATGATCAAAATTTCAACATTCATTCTATTTAGGGACAAACCCACAGCCTATGGTTCTGACTCTCAGTACAGACAATTGAGTAAGGGAGTTGGTTTTAACATCACTTTCACATTAATTCAGTTAATGAATGGCTTGTAAGGGCATCATGAAGAAACAATCCATTTAGCTGCCTCCCACAACCAGCATTGTGTGGTGGGGACCAATTCTAACCGAGAATCCCCATGCTGCAAAAGGACTCAACTCTGTACAGCAAGTTGCAGTGCTTTACATCATTTAATTTTCTATGACATGGTTAGGATCTAACATAGTGAGCAAGTAGGTGACTTGATTTTTTGCACGAACTCACAATGAAAGGGATTTACTTGAATGGTTATGGCCACGCAACACTGCTCACCTTCGCGGAATCCTCAGCAGACTTCGATGTTCATCTTGAGCTTCTCGGATCCTCTTTTTCTCCTCCTCCGAGAGAGTTGCAGCTCTTTGGGGGTCCACAAACTTAATGTTCAGCTTTTCTGCATACAGAATACATTTGAAAAAAGTTCAACACTGCTCATAACACTATTTCTGTTCTATAAGTGAACGCTTTAAGAGAGAGAAAGGTGAAGTGACCCTAGTGAAGGATGAAAGGCAGTGGGTTTTTCATTCTGCCAACCCGAAATACTGTAAGTAAAATGTAAAAATAGCCAATTCATCTACTGTCACTCTCAACATTAATAAATTGTTTAAAATACTAGTTCTAAAAGCTGTTGAAAATTTATCTTGACAAAATCCAAAAACTATTTGAAACGAATATATCTTTTGCCATGCCCACTTAAATCTGTGACCCCTACCCCACCCCACACAACAACAACAACAATGGAACAGGAAACAATCACACACTGCATTGCAGAATGATTCATAATCAATCCAGCCTTGCAAGACACCTCTCCTCTCTCTGTTAATGTATAACAGTTATAATAGTAGCAGCTCTCAGATCATTTTGTGTACAGTAAGTCAAGTATTACTTGTGGGTCCATTGAACTCCATCCACAACAAAGACTGAGTGAGTGATTGAGTTGGGTTTAACACCGCTTTTAACAGTATTCCAGTTATATTAGGGCGTGTCAGCTTAATTTTGGAGGAAAGCCCGAAGTGATGCAGGTCTGAGACGTTGACCACTTCAGTGAAACCCACGAGCACGGGTATGGTGCTGACAAACCTAGAAACATAATCGGGGCGAACTGGGATTCGAACCCACAATCATAGGTTTCTGGGGTGCCCAAGGGACGCAACTCTGCATAGCGAATAGCAGCGCCTTAGACGACTGTGCCCCCTCCACAACAAAGAGATCACAGAACAATTTATTTCTGGCAATGTGACAAAGAGTACATTATTCACAATAATTATCACTTATTGCTAAAATATTGCCTCATGTCCCAACAAGACTCAGTGAATTTCACAATTGACCATAAACCCTACTGGATACAGTTTGTGGTCTACACATTGCCCACAAATCAACACTACTTACAATGTTCATCCATTCAGTACCAGTACCGACCTGGGTACTAATCACTTTGTGTCACTCAGAGCTTTAGATAAGCAGCGCATTTGGGCAAAATACCTCCCCCCCCCAACCCCCAAAAAATAATCAAAAACCAATTACTTTCAATTAACAAGCATACAGAAACGCATGCATTAAATGAAAAAAAATGTATAAAGCACCCCTAAATACCAAATGACGCTTTTTCAGCATGCCTACAAAGGAGTTAATTTCCGAAACACAATTACGAGCTAATTTACTTTCTAAGTCAAGCCATTGTATTTAGAACTGTTATCATGGTTATGTACATCTAAAGCATTATTCAATTTTTAAAATACCCAAAACAGTGATGAATAAATGAGTGAAAAAATATTGGTTTCCCAATGAAAAATGTAATAACCCAATTTAAATAGAAACGTTAGAGTAAAAACTCAATTGCTCCAAAAGTAATCTGGAGCTCTGGTCACTGAGGCTCACCCAGAAATACCCAAGCTACAGTTACATAACATCCCTGCATCTTGGCTGAAAGCTTACAGTGAGTGAGTGAGTGAGTTGGGTTTAACACTGCTTTTGACAGTATTCCAGTTATATCACGGCGTCTGTAAGCTTAATATGGGAGGAAATCCCAAAGTGATGCAGGTGTCAGCTTACAATACATACCAGGGCTTTAATAAAGACAAAGGCACGTTGTTGAGTGCTGTGTCAATACTGTCATCCATAATGTGCTATCTGAACACCACAACATCTTTAACACACAATTCCAAATAAAGTGGATGTGCTTTCTTTCTCAGTGACTGGGTGAATGTTGTCTTACACTGAAGGAACTTTGGCAAAAATTCCTGCCATATCACAGAAAAGATTTTATTATTTATGTGGCAGCCACATTGTAACTTTGTGTAAGCACCCGATCCTGAACAGGGTGATCTTACAACAAGCGTAGAGTGAGTACGGTTTTACGCCGCTTTTAGCAATATTCCAGCAATATCATGGTGGTGGACACCAGAAATGGGCTTCACACATTGTACCCATGTCGGGAATTGAACACGGGTCTTCACTTCACTTCACGCTTTAACCACCAGGCTACCCGACCGCCCCTCATAACAAGTCTGGAATACCGGGTACTCTGACACAGTGTTTGTACATAGAATGTTACCTGCAGTAAACTCTGTCCCCGCCAACTGTGCTGTGCTGAGGAATTCATCCAGGTGGGACTGTTCCGTCACTGACTGCAGGTTCAACCTGCCCCAGTCATAACCATCATTCAGTTCACTTGTGTGTAACTGTCAAGGAAAAACATATATCATCATAACCATGATAACAATACCACTGTCATGAAATAATAAAGAAACTAAGAAGGAAAGTCTTTTTTCTTCATTATCAGTGATGATTAGGGCTCCAAGCCAGAATGGTTAAGAGCAGTTTCCAGTTTTGTCCAGTACTCTGTTTTCGGACAGCCATCTATGTTGATCGTGATATGTATTCTATATATCCCTGTGTTATTGGTTTTCGGACATTTAAGATACACTTGTAGTTGTGTCGCTCATTACGTGAACAACTGTAATATTGCCGCATTATTATTAGAGGTGTGACGTCATCAAAGCTGCCGACTTGATACAGGACACATTCAACATGTCAATATTGGGTTCATGTGAAATACTGTACACCTATCAAAAAAGTCTGTTGTCATTCAGAATTTTGGTGCCAGTGTCATGATATAAAGGATGCGTCAAATAGTGTGAACACTAAAATTTGACAAACATTCATATTTTGTGAAACTACAGTCATTTGAACTGTTCGAAAAATGGGTATGTGAGTATAATATCATGGTTTGATATTAGTTTAATGTGGGAGGAAAGCATGAAGTGATGGGTGTACTCTTTGACACTGACAAACTTAGAAACCTAGAAATCTGGGATTTTAACCAACAATTATAGGTTTCTGGCACACCTGAGGTAATTGCACAGTGAATTGTGTTCTGAGACAACTGGATCATCCATGTCCCCGGTATATGGAGGTGTACTGACTGAACTGGAAGACCACCCCCACCCCTCCATCTCCATCTCCCCTTCATAAGTTTGTTTGTTTGTTTGTTGCTTCACGCCGCACTCAGCAATACTCCAGCTATATGACGGCCGTCTGTAAATAATCGAATATGGACCAGACAATCCAGTGATTGACATCATGAGCATTGATCCACGCAATTGGGATCGATGACATGCATCAATCAAGTCAGCGAGCCTGACCACCCACTTAAAACAAGCATGGTCGCCTTTTATGGCAAGCATGGGTTGCTGAAGTCCTATTCTACCCCTGATCTTCAAGGGGCCCCTTCATAAATGGAGGTGTGATAAACTACATGACTGACGTTGCTCATTTTATCAATCAAAGGTTTGTTGGGTCCAGACCCGACTACCTGGACTATATTGCTGTGCGTCGGTATGAAGCACCACAGTGACAAACCAATAATTTCATTTATAAAATTCATATTTCATTTGATGGAGTCGGGTTTATCAAATAAATAAACTTACAAAACTGTTGTCCCCAACAGTCCTCTTCCCTGGCCCGAATCTGTCCTTGATTATGCCTCTACCTATAGCATTGCCCTGCTTCTTCTTCTTACCCATCGTCACCGTCTGTCACTTACTGTGAGGCACTTATGTCACTTCTTTAAACTGCTAACGTTATTTAAAGCATATATTTCACAACAGATAGGAACTTCAGGAAGCACACATGTGCACGTGGGCAGCGAAGGAAAAATCTATGTCTGATTGGATAATATTTATCAAGGGACACAACTCTAATCAGTGTTGTTAACGTCAGCCACTGAAAATAGTCACTTCGCTTGCGGCACAAACTTATCGGGTGCTTTCTTTTTGTTTCTTACCACACATCCTGTGTAATTTCAAAGCCTTTAAAAATTGAAAAGGTTACCAGTTATAAACATCGTAAATCTGTTGTCAGTAGTCAAGAAAATTAAACAAACTTTAGCTGAACCAGAGACCATATAATAGAATATATGGTCTCTGGCTGAACATGATTATTTTAACACAACATCCACTTTTTATAGAGCTTTAGACTCGACGTTTGATCAAAAGTTATAAGGGATGATCTTTTAAACAGGGTAAAAATATATACATATTTATCCCCGAAACTAACAAAGGAATAAAAACAAATATTAGAACTTTATGGAATTTATCGTCTCACTGTCTGATATAATATATTTCACGTTACACTGTCGATAATGATCAGGGAGGCCATAAATTTTGACATCGATTCCCTGTCATGTTTTTCTCTGACTGTATCGTTCTGTGTTTAATTATTAAATTAATGTTTAATTTCACCAAAACCAGCCACTAGCTTCACAAGATAAATTAACCATTTTGAAAAAATTGATTGAAGGGATATAAAATCTCTGAATTTGTTTACAGCAACGGTGTTAACGTTCAGTTCAAAGATTTAGTTTCAGCGGCGTTTGAAATACAGTGAAACCAATCGTACTCGTGACATGCGCAGTGATCGGGAGGCACTGTACAACCATATTTAGGTACTGTCCATCGGAGAGAGTCGAACTTGAACCTGGCTGTACCATTACCGCTGTGCTATTCCTCAGCCCCGTGAGTTTCAATGCATAGCGTCGCGCATTACACAGAGGTTCCACATGTAAATTACATTGTTACTATACTGAGAGTTCTGCGGGCCCAAAGTGCATGCACGGCAGGTGTTGTGTTGGCGTGGAAACAATCATCTTGGCAAGGGGGTTAACTGACTTTCCATTCTTGCGGAGAAATTGGACCTTTATAGTCAGTTAAAGCCCTTGTCTCGGGAAGATGGGAAACACTATATATAAATGTATCAACGAAAAAAGACAATATTCTGAATATCATATTTTATTTTAGAAAGAATACCCATAGTTTCCAAAATGGATCCGGCCATTGCTTCACGATCGGTGAACGTGTAGTCTGAAAAAAAAACAACACAAAACATTCATATAAGTAACAAGTATTTACTACATAATATAGATCTCCTGCCAATATTAGGCAAATGGAAGTTACTGTAAGCGGTCAAGGGTGTTCAAGTATGGCCGCTTTACTTTCAACAAGGCACAGTTGTTGAATGAAATCATTATCGCATAGTGAGAATAAGTGAATAATGTTTACTGTAGCTGCAGCTAGATCAGAAATAGTCCAGCTGAAGCACAGCGGGCTGCACGTAATAGTCAGACAAACCAATGGTTGATATAATGAGCAACATCCCACGCCGTAAGGGTGCGATGGCACCCACTGAACTAAGTCGCCGAGGTTGACCACACGATCTATAAATATAGTCGCCCTCTATCGACAAGCAAAGGTAAGAATTTTATCCCGGAATCGTCACTTTTTGGCGTTTAACATTGTCATGGAGTGTCGATGAATCTTCAATACCTTTTCTTTCTCTCAGCCGTGGTGTCCGTGACCGTGTCCGTGACCGTGTCCGTGACCATGTCCGTGTCCGTGACCGTGTCCGTGACCATGACCATGTCCGTGCCCATGACCGTGACCATGACCATGACCGTGTCCGTGACCATGTCCGTGACCATGACCATGTCCGTGCCCATGACCGTGTCCATGACCATGTCCGTGACCATGTCCGTGACCATGACCGTGTCCGTGACCATGACCGTGACCATGTCCGTGACCGTGTCCATGGCCGTGACCATGTCCGTGACCGTGTCCGTGACCATGACCATGTCCGTGACCATGACCGTGACCATGACCATGACCATGACCGTGACCATGTCCGTGACCTTCACATAAGGTCACGAAAATAACTGCAACTAAAATGACGCAATGTTCATGAGCTTGACAGTACATAATTGCCTTACAATAAATTTCATTTAAAATCATTAAGTGTCACAGCAATTAGAGTTGAAACCTGGCTACAATACTTCTAATACAATGGGAAGCAGAACAGAAGACAATATTTTTTTAAAAAAAGCATAATTTAAAAATTCAAATCATGGACTGTATTCGTATTGAGATTAACTCAAACTATGACTACACATGTAATATGATTGGACCATAGAGTGAGCAAAACGACGCTCTACGTTTTAATTATATCTGCCTGTTAAATTTGTGAGGTTAGCACGATGTAGATCTAAGACGTTTATACCAATTTGATGACACCCGCGATCACAGGTATGGTGTTGACAGATCTGTAATCCTAATCAGGGAGAATCCGGGAATCGAACCCACGATTTTACGTGACACTGGCACGCTAAAGGGATGCAACGAATTGCGGTGCCTTAAATGACTGGGCCACCCGTGCCAAGGTATATGAATATTAGATATACACGAACCTTATGTTGTCAAGATTTCATGGTATGTATACTTACTTTAATTACGGAAACGAAGAAAAACAATATTACCAATATAACAGAGCCCATTCACTCACCAAGTGCAAGACACAGTATCACTGTAATGTTCTTCATGTTGTTATTGACTGGTTGAAGGAGTCGGTACTGATGACACACTTGAGTTTCAGATTATCTTTTATAGTTTCCTACAAACAAAAATAGCAAATCATGGTGATTTTTTTCTCCCAAACAAATAGGACACCCATGGTGTCGTTAGTCACTTACAACGACGTTATGGAGTTAATCCTCCATGGTGTGGTGGCCTTATTGCCTACTGTGTGGCGACAACCACTGTGGCATGGTAACGTATACATGGTAGGGGCGCTGTTTTATTTCTAATGAGCCCGGAACATGATGAAAACTGACCAGTTGTCACCAATGTAAACCTACGTAAACCGACAACTGCTGGTTTTAATTGAAGTATGTGCTGATAGATCAGATACTAGTATTTATTAATGTTTACCATGTTCACGAACCAAGTCACCGAGCCTGACCACCAGATACAGTCAGTTGCCTCTTAGTAGCATGGGTTGCTGGGGTTCAGTTTAACCCAGAAACCCCCACGGATCACTGGTATATCTGGTCCAGACTCGCTATATTACTGTTTGCCCGGTCTAGACTCATTATATTAATGTTTGCCCGGTCTAGACTCGTTATATTACTGTTTGCCCGGTCTAGACTCGTTATATTACTGTTTGCCCGGTCTAGACTCGTTATATAACTGTTTGCCTGGTCCAGACTCATTATATAACTGTTTGCCTGGTCCAGACTCATTATATTACTGTTTGCCCGGTCTAGACTCGTTATATAACTGTTTGCCCGGTCTAGACTCGTTATATAACTGTTTGCCTGGTCCAGACTCATTATATTACTGTTTGCCCGGTCTAGACTCGTTATATTACTGTTTGCCCGGTCTAGACTCGTTATATAACTGTTTGCCCGGTCTAGACTCGTTATATTACTGTTTGCCCGGTCTAGACTCGTTATATAACTGTTTGCCCGGTCTAGACTTGTTATATAACTGTTTGCCTGGTCTAGAATCGCTATATTACTGTTTGCCCGGTCTAGACTCGTTATGTTACTGTTTGCCTGGTCCAGACTCTTTTATTGTTCATATACATGGCTCATAGCTGAAGTATTGTTGCGGCATAAAACTATATTCAGACACCTGTTATTTCAGGTCATCCTCTGTTATTCAATGCATCACATCTCTGTCATGCTAGAATGGAGACATAACACATTGGATAATCGAGGATGTTTCCAATCGTACTCGTGACATACGCAGTGATCGGGAGGCACCCTACAACCATATTTAGGTACTGTACATCGGAGAGAGTCGAACTTGAACCTGGCTGTACCATTACCGCTGTGCTATTCCCCAGCCCCGAGAGTTTCAATGCCTAGAGTCTTTTATAACACACAGGTTCCACATGTAAATTACAATGATACATGTTTCGTCAAGTGACGTGTACACGAGCCTGTGTTTTAGTGTATCTATTTCTCTGTTCACTAAACATAAGTATTCTGATATTTTACTTTTATCTTTTTAAGATATTTGTTTCTTGAAATCATCTAATGAAATATCTTAAATTGTAACTGTTTATATTTGTATGTACTCGCAGATATTTAATATTTAAAAAGGACTGCCTATTTACCTCTGGCATATCTACGGGTTTAGTTTTCATTAGAGTTAAAACCTTATAAAAGAAGTTGGATTTCATAGGAGCGATATCTAGCGGAATATCATTAACAGTTGGAAAACAATCAATATTTATTGCATTAATTAAATTAATGTAAAAATGATTGTATCCGACTGTCCATTTAACTACTTTAATGATTTGACTCCTAGAAATAAGTAAAACTACACTGAATCTTTCATATGACTACAGTTAATCTGCATATGTAGTATACTTGCGTTGAAATATGTAAAAGTGAAATGCCCTGCTTCTTGCTTCTGCTAATTGATCGCTCACAAAAAATAGTGCCAACATTCTTCCAGTTATCCTATAAAATACTCTTCACTCTTGACAAGAGTCTTACAGTTGCTCCAGATAATATTATGAAATATATTGATATCTAATTCCCCGATACTTCTGTCCAGTATTCTAAATCCGCTTAAAACAAATTGGTTGTAAAACTATAAGTTTGGAAAGTGTTGCAATGAAATAACGACAATCAAAGTGCATATCTTATTAAATTTGTTTTTAAATACATTCCAACCACAATTTCTCTTAACATATGGAATTAACCAACCATTCTTAGCAGACAAATTCATCAATTAAACATCCAGTTCTCATACTTTCGTAATACATTTACTTTGCTATTTTTCTGTTTTAACATTCAAGAGAAATTCAAATAATATTCTATTAATGCTTTTCAATGAATCCTTTTTAAGTGACATTGTATTTAAAATTCTAGACACACCTTCGTTCATGAGTGAGTGATTGAGTTGGGTTTAACGCCGCTTTTAACATTATTCCAGTCATATCGCGGCGTCGATCACTCATGACCTTCAACATTGCCCTTGTCATTCTGTAGAGCACCCTGGTCCACAACACTTCCAAGAAACTTGTATTTTTATATTTGTATAATATTCAAAGGGGAATTAAAATCACTATTAAAATTCACTGACATATACTATGGTTTGCTAAAAGTGATATTTACTCCTTAGAATATAAAACTTCAATGTACTTCCCAAAGAAGTGAGTGAGTGAGTATGGGTTTACGCCGCTTTTAGCAATATTCCAGCAATATCACGGCGGGGGACACCAGAAATGGGCTTCACACATTGTACCCATGTCGGGAATCGAACTCGGATCTTCTGCGTGACGAGCGAACGCTTTAACCACTAGGCTACCCGACCGCCCCACTTCCCACAGAACGACTTGATTCAGCCGTCACAACGTGATCATCAGAAAAAAGATATTCCTTTAATGTCTGAACCATTTACAGATATGTCGTCAATATCTGTCTGATTGTGAACTTTATTATTAAAAACGTCAGCGCAAAGAATGAATAGAATTGGTGACAGAGGGCATCCTTGTTTCACCCCCTTTCTATTTTGGAAAAACCCCAATCTATAACATTCTGAAGAAAAAGAAACTGACAGCCGATTCTTACCCGGATTGTAACCACGTGATCAAAACTCAATGGTGATGTTTATCGCTAGCTAAATAGATATTTCTTGAAAAGCTCAATTTTTATTTTTTGTCTTTACTGTAACCAATATTCCTTATCGGCGGAACAGTTTGTTTTCACTTTATGAGTATAAGCACACATGCAGCTATCTTTGTTACTTAATCATCGCCATATTTCGTGATTCCATTTCAAGTTGCGAGGACTATAGTACACACGTCCACGTCACACTATGAATCAAATAATCTTGAGTCTTTACTAACCATCGTCCTCTCATATTCTGTCCGCCTACCGCTTGTTGTCTCTTAGTATTCCGCCTTTCGTCTGTCGTAAAACTTTAAATAAAATACATTTATTTCTGCTCTGAACTGTCGGATCGGCGACTCGCCAGTACAGTTTCACAAGATAACCATGGTGGCTTTCACGACATGCTTATTGAAATTGTCACATTTGTCATGTGTTATTTAGCTGTGTAATGGTGCACACAGCAATGTTTATTTTCCTTCTTTGCATACAGAAAACGTACAATGTTACCCTCATCGACTCGTAAGTCGGTCAGAACATCTTGCACTTCTGCCGCTGTAGAACCACAAGTTAGTTCGATTATTCCGACATTTTGTTCGTGCCAATGGATGAGTGAGTGTGTCAATGAGTATTTATCGTCTATATTTGGCCTCCCAATCAACCTGATAAATAAGAGATGGAACAGCATTGATTATCGATCCACAGTGTCATATTGTCTGTACCGAGTGAGTGGACCTGCTTTGAACAATATTTCAGTTTTAAGGTTCCAAATGGATGCGAGACTGAAGAAGTGACCAAGAGGCACCTTACAAATATTTCGGTACTGTACGATGGATGGAGTCAAACCTGGCTGTACCCCTTTCCATTGTGCTATCCCTCATCCTCGAGAGATTTAAAATGCATACCTATCGTGCATCAATGTAAATTACATTGTTATACAGAGAGCTCTACAGGACAGAATAGCGCACGCTCAGCAGGTTTTGTGTTGCATGTGTGGAAACGCTATGTTTAAATTATGTTTTTATCAACGAAAACAGACACTCTTCTGAATCTTATTATATTTTATTTCAGAAAGAATTCCCATAGTCTCCCAAAAGGTTTCAGCCAAAGCTTCACACCTGATCTGAAAAAACAACAAAATATCAGCATTATTATAAGGTCTTATCAACGTATCAAGTTGCTTATCTGTACATCTATATTTCACACTTGTTTAGCTAAAACATAACAGCACATTATAAGTAAGAAATGACGCCACAGCCAGCAATATATTCCAGGTAAATCACGGCAATGGAGTCAGATAAATCAGTGGTTGATATAATGAGCAGCCCCCCCCCCCCCCCCCCCCCCCCCCGACGACGACACTCAATCAGACAAGTCACCGAGCCTGACCATCCGATCCATTGCGACAAAGACAGGTTAATAGGGACCAATCCTATCATTGAATCACACATTTTTCTATGTAAGACATTTTGCATTGTTACTAATGAGTGTCGATAAGTCTTCAATACCTTTTCCTTGTTTCAGCCGTGGTGACCGTGTCCATGACCGTGACCATGACCGTGTCCATGACCGTGACCGTGACCATGTCCGTGTCCATGACCATGTCCGTGACCATGTCCGTGACCATGACCGTGACCGTGACCATGTCCGTGCCCATGTCCGTGCCCATGTCCGTGACCGTGTCCGTGACCATGTCCGTGACCATGTCCGTGACCATGACCGTGTCCATGACCATGTCCGTGACCATGCCCGTGACCTTCACTGAGCGTCACGAAGACAACTGCAACTAAAATAACGTATTGTTTATAGGCCTAGCTGTTTACATCAGCCTTGTTTACGTGATTCACTCCGATAAATAACTTCCTCGACACTGTTCCCATACAGGTTCCTCCTTGTAGGTAGAAAATATACAAATTCTTGAATGGCGATATTCGCTGCCAGATTATCCGAAGGGTATTACTGGAAACTGTCACTGCATATGCTTTAATCTCAGTCGGATTATAACCTTTATGAAAAGTGAGTGAGTTTGGTTAACTACGCTTCTTCAACAGTATTCAGTCATGTCACATCGTGTCAGCTCCATGTGGGAAGAAAGCCCGAAGTAATACTGGTTTTAGACGTTTACCTACAATACTGGCGAAAGCAACGAGCACGGGTATGGTGTTGACATATTCAGAGCTCACGATAACGATATGACGGGACACGGATAATGGATGTATATAGAACTTGTCATTGTATTAAAAAAATACGCGTCCACTGAAATTAACAATATGACGGAATTTTGGCTCGTCGAGTGAGCGCATCTCTGAACAACGAATTGCGGCGCCTCAGACGACAGGGCCACCCGTGCCCCGGTACACGTGTATTGTAGATTTATGTAAAAGTGTGGTACTATACGTCATTGTATATGTATCCACTGAAGGAAACGAAACGAAAGAAACAGTATTACCAATATAACAGAGCCCATTTACTCACCAAGTGCAAGACACAGTATCACTGTAATGTTCTTCATGTTGGTCAAGACTGGTTGAAGGAGTCGGTACTGATGGCATGCTTGAGTCTCAGATCAGCTTTTATAGTTTCCTACAAACAAAAATAGCAAATCATGGTGATTTTTTTCCAAAACGAATAGGACACCCATGGTGTCGTTAGTCACTTAGAGCCGCGTTATGGAGTTAATCCTCCTTGGTGTGGTGGCCCTACTGCCTACCGTGTGGCGACAACCACTGTAGGATGGTAACGTATACATGATAGGGGCGCTGTTTTATTTCTAATGAGCCCGGAACATGATGAAAAATGACAAATTATCACCAATGTAAACCTACGTAAACCGACAACTGCTGGTTTTAATTGAAGTATGTGCTGATAGATCAGATACTAGTATTTGTTAATGTTTACCATGTTCACGAACCAAGTCACCGAGCCTGACCACCAGATACAGTCAGTTGCCTCTTAGTAGCATGGGTTGCTGGGGTTCAATTTAACCCGGAAACCCCCACGGATCACTGGTATATCTGGTCCAGACTCGCTATATTACTGTTTGCCCGGTCTAGACTCTTTCATTGTTCATATACATGACTCATAGCTGAAGAATTGTTGCGGTGTAAAACTATATTCAGACACCTGTAATTTCAGGTCATCCTCTGTTATTCAATGCATCATATCTCTGTCATGCTAGAATGGAGACATAACACATTGGATAATCGAGGATGGTTCTCGTGACAAACGCAGTGATCGGGAGGCACCCTACAACCATATTTAGGTACTGTACATGGGAGAGAGTCGAACGTGCAGCTGGCTGTACCATCACCGCTGTGCTATTCCTCGGCCCCGAGAGTTTCAATGCCTAGAGCCGTGTATTACACACAGGTTCCACGTGTAAATTACAATGATACATGTTTCGTCACGTGACGTGTACACAAGCCTGTGTCAAAGCCTGGTTTCCTCTTGACTTTGATACAGTCTAGCAGACACTCTTGCCTCGGGAAGGTTGTGTTAGATGTGTACAGTTTCTATCAAGCTGAAGTGCATCTTAGTACAGCTTGTCATAAAATTGTGGTAACAATGTCATTCATTATAATTTTGATAATTTGGCAGCATCAAACTAAATATTCCAAAACTGTTTAACATTTTGTCAATAAAACAGTGTTTTAGTGAATCTATTTCTCTGTACACTAACCATAAGTATTATGATATTTTACTTTTATCTTTTTAAGATATTTGTTTCTTGAAATCATCTAATGAAATATCTTAAATTGTAACTGTTTATATTTGATATGTACTCGCAGATATTTAATATTTAAAAAGGCCTATTTACCTTCTGGCATATCTACGGGTTTAGTTTTCATTAGAGTTAAAACCTTATAAAAGAAGTTGGATTTCATAGGAGCGATATCCAGCGGAATATCATTTGGAAAACTATCAATATTTATTGCATTAACTAAATTAATGTAAAAATGATTGTATCCGACAGTCCATTTAACTACATTAATGATTTGACTCCTAGTAATAAGTAAAACTACACCGATTCTTTCATATGACTACAGTTAATCTGCATATGTAGTATACTTGCGTTGAAATATGTAAAAGTGAAATGTCCTGCTTCTTGCTTCTGCTAATTGATCGCTCACAAAAAATAGTGCCAACATTCTTCCAGTTATCCTATAAAATACTCTTCACTCTTGACAAGAGTCTTACAGTTGCTCCAGATAATATTATGAAATATATTGATATCTAATTCCCCGATACTTCTGTCCAGTATTCTAAATCCGCTTAAAACATATTGGTTGTGAAACTTTAAGCTTGGAAAGTGTTGCAATGAAATAACGAAAGTCAAAGTGCCTATCTTATTAAATTTGTTTTTAAATACATTACAACCACAATTTCTCTTAACATATGGAATTAACCAACCATTCTTAGCAGACATATTCATCAATTAAGACATATACTATGGTTTTCTAAAAGTGATATTTACACCTTAGAATATAAAAAACTTCAATGTTCTTCCCACAGAACGACTTGATTCAGCCGTCGCAACATGATCATCAGCAAAAAGGTATGTCGTTAATATCTGTCTGATTGTGAACTTTATTATTAATTATATCACGTCATCCACGTCACACTATAAATCAAACAATCTTGAGTCCTCTCATATTCTGTCCGCCTACCGCTTGTTGTCTCTTAGTATTCCGCCTTTCGTCTGTCGTCAGACTTTAAATAAAATACATTTATTTTTGCTCTGAACTGTCGGATCGGCGACTCGCCAGTACAGTTTCACAAGATAACCACGGTGGCTTTCCCGACATGCTTATTGAAACTGTCACATTTGTCCTGTGTTACTCAGCTGTGTAATGGTGCACACAGCAATGTTTAGTTACCTTCTTTGCTTACAGAAAACGTACAATGTTACCCTCGTCGACTCGTAAGTCGGTCAGAACATCTTGCACTTCTGCCGCTGTAGAACCACAAGTTTGTTCGATTATTCAGACATTTTGTTCGTGCCAATGGATGAGTGAGTGTGTGAATGAGTGTTTATCTTCTATATTTGACCTCGCAATAAGCATGATGAATAAGAAATGGAGTAGCATTGATTATCGATCCACAGTGTCATATTGTCTCGTGCTGAGTGAGTGGACCTGCTTTGAACAACATTTCAGTTATAAGGGCGTGTCAGTTTAATATTCACGGGAGGAAAGTCCGCCGTGACGTAGGTCGAAGACGTAACCTCTTTGGCGAAAATCACGACAACGACAACGACAACGTCGACGATAACGACCAGGCCAACGACAAGGAACATGACGCAAGGATTATGACTGAGGCATACGCAGGGGTTCACTGGTAACCTGGTCGTCTTATGCGCCTCCAAACTCTGTGATGAGTTGTGAAGAGAAACCCCTGATACTCGCTCTGGATTCGCCCTGATTATGTGTTGTAGTGATGATCGGGTGGTTAAAATGTGTGACTTGGCCGATTGTGTATCATCGTACCCATGCTAGCTACGACTCGTTTGTCTGTCCCAGTCTTCTTTATGCACTGACAGTCGACATTAAGCTGGAATATTAAACAGCATTCAGACACTCTATACCTGTAAGTTCCAGGCCCTTGTCCTGTATCCAGTGCATTATATCTCTATCGTAACAAAATGGAGATATAAAACACTGGATACTTGAGGATGGTTCCAAATGGACGCGAGACTGAAGAAGTGACTAAGAGGCACCTTACAAATATTTCGGTACTGTACGATAGAGGGAGTCAAACCTGGCTGTACCCCTTTCCATTGTGCTATCCATCATCCTCGAGAGATTACAAATACATACATATCGTGCATCAATGTAAATTACATTGTTATACAGAGAGCTCTACAGGACAGAAAAGCGCATGCTCAGCAGGTTTTGTGTTGCATGTGTGGAAACGCTATGTTTGAATTATGTTTTTATCAACGAAAAAAGACACTCTTCTGAATCTTATTATATTTTATTTCAGAAAGAATTCCCATAGTCTCCCAAAAGGTTTCGCCAAAGCTTCACGCCTAGTCTGAAAAAACAACAACAAATTATCAGCATCATTATAAGGTTTAATCAAGTTGCTTATCTGTATATCTATATCTCATAATTAATGAGCAAAAACATAACAGCACATTATGAGTAAGTAATGACGCCACAGACAGCAATATATTCCAGGTAAATCACGCCAATAGAGTCAAATAAATCAGTGGTTGATATTATGAGCAGCCCCCACCTCGTCCCCCACGACGACACTCGATCAGACAAGTCACCGAGCCTGACCATCCGATCCATTGACAGGTTACTAGGGACCAATCCTATCACGGAATCATACATTTCGCTATGTAAGACATTTTGCATTGTTTCTGATTAGTGTCGATAAGTCTTCAATACCTTTTCCTTGTTTCAGCCGTGGTGACCATGTCCGTGACCATGCCCGTGACCGTGACCATGTCCGTGACCATGACCATGTCCATGACCGTGACCGTGACCATGCCCGTGACCATGTCCGTGACCATGCCCGTGACCATGCCCGTGACCATGTCCATGTCCGTGACCATGACCGTGACCATGTCCGTGACCATGACCGTGACCATGTCCGTGCCCGTGACCATGCCCGTGGCCGTGACCGTGACCATGTCCGTGGCCATGCCCGTGGCCGTGACCGTGACCGTGACCTTCACTGAGCGTCACGAAGACAACTGCAACTAAAATAACGTATTGTTTATAGGTCTAGCTGTTTACATTAGCCGTGATTCACTCCGATAAATAACTTCCTCGACGCTGTTCCCATACAGATACCTCCTTGTAGGTAGAAAATATACAAATCCTTGAATGCCGATATTCGCTGCCAGATTATCCGAAGGATATTACTGGAAACCATCACTGAATATGCTTTATTCTCAGTCGGATTATAACGCTTTATGATGAGTGAGTGAGTTAGGTTAAACTACTCTTCTTCAACAGTATTTCAGTCATGTCACATCGTGTCAGCTCCATGTGGGAAGAAAGCCCGAAGTAATACTGGTTTTAGACGTTTACCTACAATACTGGCAAAAGCAACGAGCACGGGTATGGTGCTGACATATTCAGGGCGAATCTGGGATTCGAACTCACGATAACGATATGACGGGACACGGATAATAGATGTATTTTGAGCTGGTTAACTTTATGTCATTGTATTAGAAAATATGTGTTCCCTGAAATTAACGATATCAGGCAGTTCTGGCTCGTGGAATGAGCGCATCTCTGAACAACGAATTGTGGCGCCTCAGACGACTGGGCCACCAGTGCCTCGGTACACGTGTATTGTAGATTTATGTAAAAGTGCTGTACTATACGTCATTGCATATGTATCCACTGAAGTTAACGAAACGAAAGAAACAATATTACCAGTATAACAGAGCCCATTTACTCACCAAGTGCAAGACACAGTATCACTGTAATGTTCTTCATGTTGGTCAAGACTGGTTGAAGGTGTCTGTACTGATGACACGCTTGAGTTTCAGATTATCTTTTATAGTTTCCGACAAACAAACATAGCAAATCATGGTGATTTTTTTTTCAAAACAAATAAGACACCCGTGGTGTCGTCAGTCACTTACAACGGCGTTATGGAGTTAACCCTCTGTGGTGTGGTGTCCCTTCTGCCTCCTGGGCTCAGAGCCCACCATGTGGCGACAACGTGTGCAGGATCGTAACGTATACACGATAGGGGCGTTCTTTCATTTCGTATATGCCCTGAACATGTAGACTGTAGGAACATTACAAATTATCTCATATATATCACGTGATCAGACAACCGCTAAAATGAATTTGGGTGAAATGAATCTGCTGGTCGATTAGATATTTATTATTTGTCGTTATGTGATGTGCCAGTTATTTAAATCTTTATATGATGACATTCATTGTAGTAAACACAAAACAAGAATATCTAAATCTAAATATCGTATTAATACGAAAAGGACAAATGAAGATTCAGTTATTAGTGCCTTGGGGTAGAAAAATTACCTTAAAATATAATTTTGCTTTAGAACAGGTATTCTTCACTGTGGATTCTGAAATACATATATTGTTTGTCACAAAAGCAATGCGGCTCCCTTTTTCTAATAATTGTGGTGTTAAATATATAACGCCAGTACCCGAGAATAATCACTGTTCGAGGTATCATATACTAGTATTACGTCATATGTACACAGACTGTTTTATAAGTGGAACATGCACAGGGAAGTTGGAGAACAAATCACAGAGGGCGTTATCGTTGTCCAAAAGTTTTCCTCCAGTTGAAAGTCAGGAATCCGAAGTTACTCATAATAATTACTTCTAGTTTTATTCTCTCTACATAAAGAACTTACCTCTCGTTAAAATAAAGAAATGGTATGCCTGTTTTTACTTTAAAACGCCCCTCTTTCTATCACCCCCCCCCCCCCCCCCTCTCTCTCTCTCCCCCCACCACCCCCCTCTTCCGCGAAATAATACACAATACTGTTTGTTTTTATGGCAACATGGTAAAATTTTATGTTTTTCCAAAATGCGTGTCTCTATTTTATGTTTAAAGATGTAAAAGGCTTTAATTTCATTATGTTATTTTCAGAATTAATAGCTCAGAAAAACGTCCATATGTAATGTTATCAATGGAATGTTACCTGAGCCTGACTCAGGTAAACGAGGAAACTGGACCCAGAAGTGTCTGGTCCAACCACAGGAAGTGCCAGTGTTGCTAGACAGTGTCATGTTTGACTCAACAACACCCTTTCCGTTGTCTATGTTTGTAATAAACTGAACAGTTACCCAGCTAGTAACACACTGCTGACAGATCTCAATATCAAGCGAGGGGCTTGTGTCGAGGGGTGTAAAATAGACGTTGGCCAGGCAAATGGGCCATGTTGACGGCTACAACCCGTTCTAGAAAAGGTCACACATTTAGGTAGGCTATCGGCTACGATGGGTCTACTCTACACTATTGTATTGGCAAGAAATACTATTCACTGCTGTAGTAACTTAGAAACCAGTCCCAGTCCATATGCAAATACTGAACGTTCGGCCATGAAAGACGATATTTTAAAGGGTCTCCGTACTCTAAAAAGCGAGCTTTCTCGCGAGATTAGAGATGTGAAGGCGGACACTAGAAAGCCCTATTATCATGAGGTTTACATCTGCAAGAAACACGATCTTTGCTCTGCAGAGCCGTGACAAGATGAAGCCAGGCTGGTATGGTGTCTCCAGTGGCCTTACCATGAAGCAAAGGAAAATGCCAGAAGAACTCAAACAATAGAATAAAGAGAGGATATTATATGAGTGTGTGTCATACTATGTTTACGTTACGAGTGTCTAAATTCCGGTATTATCCGAGCGTGACATGAACACGAATATAATGTTCTATTTATTACCGAAGAAGATGTCTACATACAGAGACGAAATGTAGTGTTTACCTACAAGGACAGCAAGTCGCAACAGCAGCGGAACAACAATTTGTCGAAAGACGTCAACAATCTTCAGCTATGACGTCGTTTTAGTACGTCACAATAAGGTTCGAATGGCGTCAACAATGCAGTCCGGATGACGGAAACAATGCCCTGTTATCTCATGAAGTGATATGACATTAGGGCACACACAGACAATGGCACCCGAGTGTTGATATATTTTATATCAAAAGACACGAGGGTGAAATTTTATTTATCACCCAACATCATTCTTCCAACTTTTTCTAAGCTTTAAGTTTTTTTTTATAAAATACGTGACTCATTTATCGAAAAACTATTTATGCTTGTATTTTCATTTATCTTTTCGTCCGCCCGCTCTCTAACTGACTGAGGTGGGAGATGAGAAACACATAAACAACAAATTTAGATGGCCTAACGGTAAACTGGTTTACATTCTGGGGATGTTACATTTTTATTTAAACACAACATATCAGAATTGTAGGTAATTTTTTTTTAATAACTGACAAAGCTATCTTTGTTGTTTTCGACAAAAGTTCAATAAATGTTGAAAAGAGTGTGTTGTCATCTATTGTATAGGTAAATCCAGTCGGTTCGACATGGGATAACTCTAAATCATACAAACGTGTCTTATCTTTATTTTTGTAAGTATTGCTATCAATACTGTGTGACTGTGACGATGTATAAATCATTGTGGTGGTGATTTCAATGCAAGGTCGGGTGAGGATATCGACAGTGTTTAAGATGGTATAGTTGAGATACTGGGCAACAAGGACATTCATACTGTATTTGATTCAGTGAGTGACAAGAGACAGTCTCATGATAACACTGTAAATGAGTTGGGAAATACCTTACTTAACTGGTGTGCTGCTTAAAATCTGTTTATCGTGAATGGTCGTTGTGGATCGGATGCAGGCATCGGAGACTTTACTTACTTAAGTCATACTGGGGAAAAGTGTGATTGATTATGTCATTTGTTCATCGACTATCTTGCATTTGTGCCCGAGGTTTGATATCTCATGGCGGGCAGATGCTGAACACTTACCGTTAGCGTGTACATTTCAGTCACGTGACCATCACTTACTGTCCGTGCAGGAGCATGCTCTCGACCCTCCACGTGCTGACAACCGTCTCGTTTCGGGCAACAAGGCCGACCAGTTCTGAGATAATTTGCTCTCAGATAATATTGTATCCATGTTTGATAATTGTTTTGAACTTATGTTAACTAATATTAATAGAGAAGTAGGTTTATTTACTGAAGCAATTTGTAAAGAAGCCGAATGTATGAAACGTAGAAAACAATAATTTTAGTTAATACTCGCAGCCATGGTTTAATAGCGAATGTAGAGAGATAGATTGTTAACAACAAGCAGAAATGATCAGTCGTTGAACGATTTTATATGTGCTAAAGATACGTCTAAATCTATCATCAGGGATAAAGGTGTTTTTATACCAGGGTAAGTATGGACACTTATTGCTGGACAATTTGCATAATAGTAAGGTATTTTGGAATCCATAAAAAGAAATTCGGGTCCGTCTGTTGCGAAGGCTAATATATCTATGGAGGAATGGTTTGTCTATTTTAGAACTATGTATATGGACAATGGCACAAATTAGGATAACGTTGATCAGCAATGTTGGATATCGGATGATTGAACATCAGCTACCCTCAATTCACCGATAACGGTCGAGGAAGTATATGAGGCATTAGGTCATCTTAAGAGCTCAGAGTCAGCCGGAAGTGACAATCGCAGAATGTCTTGTGATATACTGGTGCCATATCTTTCCATTATTTTGAATATTTTGTTAGATAAGTGTTCGTTTCCAACTTTGTGGTCAGTGGGACTAATTTTCCCTTCTATAAAACGGGGGATTTGCAGCTTCTAATTACAGAAGCATTATCGTGCTTAGTGTTGTCAGTAAACTCTACATTTCAATAATCAAAACTAAAATAATAGATATAATTGGGTTGTTGAGTTGCAGGCAGGTCCCATGCGGGTTATGTACTTTTATTACAAGCAGTCGCTAATCGTAATTTTACCCAAAAAGGTACATTACATGTATATGTAATCTTTTGTTGATTTCATCAAGGCGTAAGATCTGGTCAATAGATCAAAATAATGGTCAATTTTACTTCAAAAAGGAATATTAACTAAAACGATAGGTTGTTGTACATGTGTAAACTGTAATTATCCCTTCTCAGAGATGTTTGAGTGTTATATTGATGTACGTCAAGGTTGTGTCTTGAGCCCATTTTCATTTTCAATATTTATTAATGAACTGGCAGAAAACAGAATTATCTTGTTATCCGGATATCCTACTCCTTCCAGAATTTACACAACTCTTTTTACTTTTGTTTGCTGATGATGTACACCTTTTGTTGGACACTATCTCTGGAATACAAAACCGAATTACGCTTTGGATGAGTATCGTAACGATTATGATTACTAATGAATTTGAAAAATCCTAAAATGTCTGTCTTTAAAAATGGAGGCACGGCTTCCGATGCAGATGTTAGCAGGTAAACATTTTCTTGGTGTAAAATTGTCCGTGGCGAATGTGGAAGGTATCCCATGGCGTTATTTGCTCATAAACGTTGTATATAATATATGGTATATTGTTATGTATGCCAACTTGTCGTGTCCCCAAGAAATGTTATAATTTGTTATTGTTTGATGCTAGCCATGGAAAAATTAACTGGGTTTAAAAGTTGAAATTATTAATATATTAAATTAGGATTTTTCGATCACTGCCACAACTTCCTAAAACCACCATCAAATATTTTATTTTCAGGGCCGGCAGTTATTTTTGCCAGTATCATTCACTTGAAACAAATTTGTTGAGTAAATCAAATTTCAACCTCAAGAAACTGATAACTCACACATCATTTGCATTTATACTTATTCTACGAATTGAAGAAAATACTCCCCCTCCCTAATTTGTATTCTGTGTTAGGGTAAACAGAAAACTATTTTCAATAAGCAAACAAAGAATAAAATAATATCAAAATAAATAGATATTTAATCGACGAGCACCAACCTAAATTAATGCGATACATTGGTCACAATTTGTCATTTGTTATCTTATTCAGGGCTAATAAGAAATAAAAGAGCGCCCATATCGTGTATTTACCATTCTGAGCACGTGGCCACCACACAGTAGGCAACAAGGCCACCACACCACAGAGGATTAACTCCATAACGCCGTTGTAAGTGACTGACGACACCATGGGTGTCTTTTCGTTTTGAGAAAAAAATCACCATGATTTGCTATTTTTGTTTGTAGGAAACTATAAAAGATAATCTGAGACTTAAGTGTGTCATCAGTACCGACTCCTTCAACAAGTCAATAACAAGATGAAGACCATTGCAGTGATACTGTGTCTTGCACTTGGTGAGTAAATGGGCTCTGTTCTACTGGTAATATTTGATTTTTTTTCGTTTCGGTAAGGGGCCTTGGAGTAGCCCAGTGATTAAAGCGTTCGCTCGTCATGCCGAAGACCGGGGTTCGAATCCCCACAATATTGTTAAAGAGGCGTAAAACCAAAGCGTCTGACACCTGTATTTCTGGTTTTCCTCCAATATCGATGTGACTGAAATGGTGTTGTAGAAGCATAGTTATACTAAACTCACTCACTCAGACTTCCGACCCGTGGAGATCCGGGGTAGAATAGGTCTTCAGCAACCCATGCTTGCTGTAAAAAGCAGCTATGCTTGTCGTACTGTGTTTGTCTTCAGAGGCGACTAACTGGATCGGGTGGTCAGGCTCGCTGACTTGTTTGAAGCATGTCATCGATCCAAATTGCGTGGATCGATGCTTATGATGTCAGTCACTGGAATGTCTGGTCCAGACTCGATTATTTACAGACCGCCATCATATAGCTGGAATATTGCTGAATGCGGCGTTAAACAATAACCAAATCCGAACTCACTCATTCAGACTTCCGATTGATCCTAATGTATATACAGTGAAAGTTTCCAATAATATCCTTCCGATTTTCTGGCCATGCAAGGATTTGTAAATTTTCTACCTACAAGAAAGCGTCTGTATGGAAACGGCTTTCAGGGTTCAAATCAAATTCCTCTGGAATTTGATGTTTTTAATTAAAGTTAATTATTAGGCAACTGTGAACAGCCACACCTATAAACAATGTGTTATTTCAGTTGCAGTTGTCTTTGTGACTCTTAGTGAAGGTCACGGACACGGTCACGGTCACGGACATGGTCACGGACACGGTCACGGACATGGTCATGGTCACGGTCATGGACATGGTCACGGCCATGGTCACGGTCATGGTCACGGTCACGGTCATGGACACGGTCATGGTCACGGACACGGTCACGGTCATGGACATGGTCACGGACACGGTCATGGACATGGACATGGTCACGGACACGGTCACGGTCACCACGGCTAAAACAAGGAAAAGGTATTGAAGACTTATCGACACTCATCAAAAACAATGTGAAAGCTCTTACATAGTTAAATGTTTCATTCCAGGATATAACAGGTCCCCAGTAACCTATGCTTGTCGCAATGTATCGGATGGCCGGGCTCTGTGACTTGCCTGATTGAGTCTCATCGTACGCCGATGGCATGGGGCGTTGCTCATGATATCAACCACTGGCTTCTCTGTCTCTACTATTTACAGACCGCCGTGATCCAGCGAGAACACATTGCCAGCTGGGGCGTTAATCACAATCACTCATTCACAATATACTATTATGGTTTCGCTTAACAATCATGCCTGTAAAATACACCAGCACTCTTTGATGCCTACAGTCTCTTGCATCAGATTTGACTTACATATACTGGAATAAGATATACACATGTCGATAAAAAAACTGACAACTTGATAAGACCTTATAATAACGCTTATAATTTGTTGTTATTTTTTTCAGACTAGGCGTGAAGCTCTGGCCGAAACCATTTGGGAAAATATGGGAATTCTTTCTAAAATAAAATATGATGATCTTCAGAAGAGTGTTTGGTTTTCGTTGATAAATACACATATGGTGTTTCCTCGCCAACACAACAATGCTCTATGCATTAAGACCCTCGAGGTTGAGCACATAGGTAAGGGGTACAGCCAGGTTCGACTCTCTCCGGCGTACAGTGCCGAAATATGTTGTTCTGTGCCTCTCAATCACTTTATGTCTCGAGTCCATTTGGAACAATCCTCCATTGTCCTTTGTGTCACAGATATAACGCAATAAATAATGGAAGATGGCCTGGAACATACAGGTAGACTGTCCGAATGTTGTTTACAACGTTTGTTTGACGACAGCCATAAACGAGACTGGACCAAACAGTGGTCGACCGCATGAGCTGCACTCAACAAATAGCAGTGTGATGACACACAATCAGTCAGTTCACAGTGTGAGTTTGGGATCGACAAACCAGTGGTTGATAGTATGACCAACATTCCATATATCGGAGTACGATAATACACTATCAGCTAGGTCACATATTTGACTACCCGATCCTCACTACAACACATAATCAGGGCGAATCCGGACAGACAATCATGGGTTTCTGGTACACCCAGGGGACGCAACTCTTCACAACAAGTTAAGGCACATAAGACCAGGAAACCCCAAACCATGTCTCATAATCCTTGCGTTGTGAGCAACGTGATCGTTGTCGTTGTCGTTGTCGTGATCTTGGGTCGTTGTTGTTGTTGCCGTTGTCGTGGTTTTCACCACAGAGGTGACGTTTCAGACCAACTCCACGTTGGACTTTTCCTCCAGTTATATAACTGATATACAATAATTAAAGTAGTGTCACTCACTCGCCCTGCGACTATATGCACTGTTGATAAATGGTCAGTGTTACTCCTTTTCATATTTATCATGTTGATTGCGAGGTCATATATCGATGATAAACACCCACTCACTCACATCATATTATTATACAGCTGAGTAACAAATGGCAAAAGTGACATTTTCAGTGTGGATGTCGTCAAAGCATTTTCAAAACTGCATGGTTTTCTTGTGAGACGACTCCGATCCGACTGTTCGAAGCCGATATGAACGTAAAGGCTTTACGACATGCAAACAACGGGCGAAGGATGAACAAACAACGAGTTGACGCCGGACAGACCAGTGTCGGGTGATATAGACAACGGACGGAAGACCGAGAGACAATGGGTACACGACGGAAAGACAACGGGTAGACAACGGTCTGGCAATAGATGGACGACGGACAGACAACGGACACGCGACGGAAAGACAACGGGTAAACAACGGTCAGGCAACAGATGGACGACGGACAGATAACGGGCACACGACGGAAAGACAACGGGTGGACAACGGTCAGGCAACAGATGGACGACGGACAGAGAACGGGTACACGACGGAAAGACAACGGGTGGACAACGGTCAGGCAACAGTTGGACGACGGACAGATAACGGGCACTCGACGGAAAGACAACGGGTGGACAACGGTCAGGCAACAGATGGACGACGGACAGAGAACGGGTACACGACGGAAAGACAACGGGTGGACAACGGTCAGGCAACAGTTGGACGACGGACAGAGAACGGGCACACGACGGAAAGACAACAGGTGGACAACGGTCAGGCAACAGATGGACGACGGACAGATAACGGGCACTCGACGGAAAGACAACGGGTGGACAACGGTCAGGCAACAGTTGGACGACGGACAGAGAACGGGCACACGACGGAAAGACAACAGGTGGACAACGGTCAGGCAACAGATGGACGACGGACAGATAACGGGCACTCGACGGTCATGGTGTTGGTGAGTCATACATGAGAACGTCTTGCAACGCTGGCACTTCTGGGTCAACCATCCTCGTTCTCCTGAATCAGGATGTGCCGTGTGATTGCTCTTCCTTGACAACGTCACACGCCAGGAAGTTCCTCTAAACTATCTATGAACCGAAGCTAATTTATCATAGAGGCTTTATAATCACAAAACCGATATAGAATATCAGTATTTTAACCATTACTATAAATTACCGCTCTCTCTATCAAAACATATGTTTTGAAATTAGATTTTCAAACCCTTGTAACAATTTATGACCTCTTTGTGTGATTTGTTCTTTAAGATGATTTTTTTAAAGATTGAGGTATTCCTAATGATATTTTAATGTGTATTTTCAAGTTTAATAACTATAGAAGTATCATGAAGTATATATTGCTATGATCGGTCGTCAGAAGATAGATCAGCTTTGAAAAATGACAGAATGGTTTCGGAACAAACTTGGAACATGTAATTCCTCGGGGGTTGGTCGGTGTGGTGTGGTGTGGACAGTGTGGTGTGGTGTGGTGTGGGGTGGTGTGGGGCGGTGTGGGGTGGTGCGGTGTGGTGTGGTGTGGTGTGGTGTGGTGTGGTGTGGTGTGGTGTGGTGTGGTGTGGTGTGGGACGGTGTGGTGTGGTGTGGTGTGGTGTGGTGTGGTGTGAGACGGTGTGGTGTGGTGTGGGACGGAGTGGTGTGGTGTGAGACGGTGTGGTGTGGGACGGTGTGGTGTGGTGTGGTGTGGGACGGTGTGGTGTGGTGTGAGACGGTGTGGTGTGGTGTGGGACGGTGTGGGACGGTGTGGGGTGGTTTCGAGTGTCATTCTTGTTCTAACACTTCAGTGAAAGGACGTCAAATCGTTCTGAAACATTGTGATTGTGATAACGTAAGCCTTCTACGCTTTCTACAGATCTGTGGTCAGCTCATGGTGCCTCGGAAGTTGCTCGGAACAAATTACTTTAGTCTGTCGCTGTGAAAAACGTCCTTTTGTTTTTTAATGAAGACACTGACGCATGAAAAACCTTCGTGTCAGTTGATGAGTTGGGGAACGATTGAGTGAGTGAGTGAGTGTGTGAGTGGGTGGGTGAGTGAGTGAGAGTATGGGAGTGAGTGTGTGAGTGGGTGGGTGAGTGAGTGAGAGTATGGGAGTGAGTGTGTGAGTGGGTGGGTCGGTGAGTGAGAGTATGGGAGTGAGTGAGTGAGTGAGTGAGTGAGTGAGTGAGTGAGTGAGTGAATAAGTGAGTCTATACTTCACCACGCAATCATCATGATCAATATGAAATGGAGTAGCATTGGTGTTGATCAACAGTGTCCTATTGTCCCAAGGTGAGTGAATCACACTGCTTTGAACAATGTTGCCGGGCAAAAGAAAGTGGACGCATTAAAATTAGATTTGACCACACAATTACAAACGTTGTCAAAACATTACTCGACTGAAAACAGCACACTGCAAACTTTAGGTCCAAAAACACAACAATGAAATACATCACCATCGAATAACATTTTTTGTTTGTTTTATATTTAGCCACCATCAAACATGGGTATATACTTTCTTTCGCCCCGCAGTGTATATATGGACAGAAAACCGTCTTTGTTGAGAACCACGACGACCACCACAACCACCACCACCACCACCACCACCACGAAAACGACCACGGTGCTGACGAGGCCAGGATTATGACTGAGGCATGCGCAGGGGACGCGTCCCCTGGTTTTCCAGAAACCCACGATCGTTTGCCTGGATTCGCCCAGATTATGTCTTGAAGTGAGGATCGGGTGGTCACAATGTGATCTGGATGATAGTACTCCGATGCATTTAGTGTTGCTCATAATATGAACCATTGGTTTGTCTGGGTCCAACTCACATTGTGAACTGGCTGATTGTGTCATCGCACTCGGGAGTGGATATCTAATGTTGTTCATGCTATCTATAACAGGTTTGTCTGGTCGGGTCTCTCTTTTGCACAGAATGTCGTAATTTGGCTTGAATATTGCTGCGGCGTAAAACACCATTCGGTCAGTCTAACTGTGGGTTCCAGGCCATCCTCCATTATCCAGGGCCTTATATCTGTGACACACTGAACAATCGAAGTTGGTTGCAAATTGACTCGAGACATAAGAAGTAATAAGAAGTACAACCATATTTCAGTACTGTACCCCGGAGGGAGTCGAACCTGGCTGTACCCCTTACCACTGTGCTATTCCTCAACCTCGAGGGTCTTAATGCATAGAGTCGTGCATGACACACAGGTTCGACATGTAAATTACAATGTTACTATACTGAGTGAGTGAGTATGGTTTTACGCCACTTTATTCCAGCAATATCACGGCGGGGGACACCAGCAATGGGCTTCACACATTGTACCCATGTCGGGAATCGAACCCGGGTCTTCGGCGTGACGGGCGAACGCTTTAACCACTAGGCTACCCGACCGCCCCTACTTTTCTGAGAGTTCTACAGGCCCAACGTGCATGCTAGGCAGGTATTGTGTTGGCGTGGAAACACTTTATGTCTATTTATCAACGAAAAAAGACACTCTTATGAAGATCGTTATAGTTTATTTTGTACAGAATTCCCATTGTTTCCAAGAAGGTTTCGGCCATACTTTCACGCCTAATCTGAAAAAACAACAACAAATTATCAGCATTATTTGTCTGATCAAGTTATCAATATCTCCTTCCAATATACATGTAACTCAAATAAAATAGAAGAGATCGTTAACATTAACGAATGCATGTGTATACCGATTTGCATTAAACCTTTTCAGGCAATATTGTTCAGCGAAATTAAAATAACGGTATATTGCAAACAAGTGATGATGTTTCACGCAGCTGCCAGCGATATGTTCCAGCTAGATAACGGCTGTCTGTAAATAACGGAGTCAGATAAGCCAGGGATTGATATTATGAGCAACGTCCAGCGCCATCTGGGTACGATGACATACAATCCGATCTCTTTCAGTGGCCCCCTGACGACAAGCAAAGGTGACTGCGAACCAAATATACCCCGGAATCACAGATTTTACAATGTGAGACCTTTTACATTGTAACTGATGAGTGTCTATAGCTCTTTTATACCATTTTCTTGTTTTAGCCGTGGTGTCCATGACCATGACCGTGTCCATGTCCGTGACCATGACCATGTCCGTGACCATGACCGTGACCATGTCCGTGACCATGTCCGTGACCATGACCGTGACCATGTCCGTGACCATGACCGTGACCATGACCGTGTCCGTGACCATGACCGTGACCATGTCCGTGACCATGTCCGTGACCATGACCATGTCCGTGACCTTCACTGAGAGTCACGAAGACAACTGCAACTAAAAAAACACATTGTTTATAGTTTGACTGTTTACATTTGCTTCATAACTAACTTCAATAAATAACTTCATTTGTGAGAGTAATTTCATTTGAATCCTGGACGCCGTTTCCATACAAGTACTTTTTTGTAGGAAGAAAATAAAACAAAATTCAAAACCTTGCATGGCGACCTCCGCTGCCGGATTATCCCAAGAATATTACCCAGACCATTCGGAATTCTGAGCGAGTTTGGTTTTACCTCACTTCTTCAACATTAATTTATTTCAGTTATCAGTTATGTCGCATCGTGTCAGCTCCATGTGAAAGGAAAGTCTGACGTAATACAGGCCTCAGAGGGTTTGCCTACCATATTGGCGAAACGGGTAAGGAAACATAATCTGGGCGATGTGAGTCGCAACTCTGCACAATAAATAGCGGCACCTTAGACGAATTGTCCATCCGCGCCCTGGTACTAATAGGTACACATGTATCGTACGTGAGCCTTGTGTTGTCAACATTTCATGTATATGTATCCACTGACTTAACGAAACGAAAAAAGACAATATTACTAATATAAGAGAGCCAATTTACTCACCAAGTGCAAGACACAGTATCACTGTAATGTTCTTCATCTTGTTACTGACTTGTTGAAGGAGTGAGTACTGATGACACGCTTGAGTCTCAGATCAGCTTTTATACTTTCGTAAAACACAAATAGCAAATCATGGTGATTTTTTTTCAAAATAAGACCCCCATAGTGTCGTTAGTCACTTAGAACGGCGTTATGGACTTAATCCTCTTATGTTGTGGTGATCCTACTGTGTTTAAGCCACCCTGTGGTGACCACGTTTTCAGAATCGTAACCTATACAAGCTCATTTATTTCTTAGGAGCCTGGGAGCACAGGTGGCCCAGTCGTCTAAGGCGCCGAGATTCGATGTGCAGAGTTGCTTCCCTCTGGCAGGCCAGAAACCTATGATTGTGGGTTCGAATCCCGGTTCGCCCCGATTATGTTTCTAGGTTAGTCAGCACCATACCCGTGCTCGTGGGTTTCACTTCGGGCTTTCCTCCACATTAAGATGACACGCCGTGATATTACTGGAATACTGTTAAAAGCGGCGTTAAAACCCAACTCCCTGACTTCTTATGAAACTTGAATATGATTGATTGGCATCTTTATGTGTTTTATTGAATTTCAACAATCAATTACGTGGATTAAGTTTTTTCTCCAATTCATTGAATAAATCCAAATGCAAATGAATTGTGAGTTATCATTTTTTCAAAGAAGAAAAATTGATTTACAAAACTAATTCGTTTAAGAAAATTGTGGCAAAAATCTTTTTTGCCTAAGATTTTACAACGAACATTCTTGACTGGTGGTCAGGTTCGCTGACTTGGTTAATGCATGTCATCGTATCCAAATTGTGTGGAGCGATGCTCATGATGTAAATCACTGGATTGTCTGGTCTAGACGTCATATAGCTGGAATATTGCCGAGCGGCGACGTTAAACAACAAACAAACAATATAAGAAAGAGCAGAGACTGTATTTCTCTACTAAACAGATAATACGCAGGGTTAACCAGACAGTGATAGCAAGTTAGACATGTCAGATTACACAGGATGTAATAAATGATTGGCAAACTAGGCCATGCGTTTTTTTATGTTAACGCTGCAGGTTTTTCCCAAAGTTGGGGCGAGAGGTCATCAACCCGTTTAGATAAGAGGGGGGACTCACACACGAGTCAGTCTGCACATGTGAGCAGAGGCCGCGGGGTACGTGGAATCACGATGCACAGGTAACGTCCTTTGTTCTCGAAAAACTCCTTTTGGTCATTTGAATTGCAGATTTTCATAAATAAGGATATATTGCATTAATTGTTTCGAAAATCATCGTTAGTGATCGTAAAATTCACAGCCAACATTTATTTCAGTGATTCTGTAGGTCTATTTTAATAAGGGCATATCTTTGACATTTTTAGACACATTTGGAAACAGTGCACTCTTTAAACGAAAATGTTATTTTGAGCACATCTGCCATTTTTATAACATTTTTTAAAGGTTCACTCGTCTTTGATGTAGTATAAATTTGGCAGTTCCAGTGGGTCAACATGTCTCTGCCATACCTGGTCCTTGGTTAGTTAGAATACAAGTACAATTTAAGATTGGCTTACTTAGACAGGAAGAAAGCTTGTATCTTCAGCAAGTCGAGGGTATGATAAAACCAACAGCTAGGATAACGCAAATGCTTTCAACCCGGTGGATGCCGAGTTATTTTTCTGACGCACATTTTCAAAAGATCTGAAAGTGAAGGTTATGCGAGAATTGCGCTCGCGCAACATTGGAACTACCCCCAGCTATAACTTTATGCAGAGATGTAGAATATTAACATTCCAATCTGCTGGTGTAAATTGAACTGCAAGTCCGAGATTTTGTTCTGCTCTGAAAAACAGCAAATTTCTCCGCTAAAAGGGTAATCGTATTGGGATGATCATTGGTGATTTGGTGATTTGATAAAAGACAGATACCAGTGATCACTTATATGCTTTTAAAAAAAATTCCCTTTCTCCGAGTATATATCCGAAATTTAGATTTTAAAACATAATGTAAATAACGCCCTGAATAGTGATTTAGTAAGGTGTGAAAAATAGCGAGATATACTTTGGACCTTGCTTTAAATGGAAAGAGAGTGTAAGTTCAGATTCTTTGTTTGTTATCTGTCATAACAGTGATTGAGTATGATTTTGTGCCGCTTTTAGAACTGTTCCTTCAATATCACGGCGGGAAATTCCAGAAATTGGCTTAAAACAATTGTGTACCCTTGTGGGGAATTGAACCCGGGTCTTCGGCGTGACGAGTGAACGCTTTAACCACTAGGCTACCCGACCGCCCCTTTCTACACAGAGAAGTGCGTTTAAACAATATATACATAACTTGGTTAGTTTGAAAATTGTTTAATTTTCCTTGGTAATACTTAATCTTATTAATGATGACCTTTTTTGAAAAGTGACAACTTCGTCTGACGTCCACGTCCTGTTCTCTAACACAATCCTTCGGTCTGCCATTATAGCATAATTAC
Source organism: Haliotis cracherodii (assembly GCF_022045235.1). Taxonomy (NCBI): domain Eukaryota; kingdom Metazoa; phylum Mollusca; class Gastropoda; order Lepetellida; family Haliotidae; genus Haliotis; species Haliotis cracherodii. Next base: position 2,294,515 of record NW_027266279.1, read on the forward strand.
AACTGGAAGATCCTTCAGCGATTAATTGCCCCAGGCGTGAGTAAGTGAGTATGGTTTTACGCCGCTTTTAGCAATATTCCAGCAATATCACGGCGGGGGACACCAGAAACGGGCTCCACATATTGTACCCATGTCGTGAATCGAACCCGGGTCTTCGGCGTGACGAGCGAACGCTTTAACCACTAGGCTACCCCGCCGCTCCGCCCCAAACGTGATGTGTGTGGGTTATTTCTGGATGCGGCGAAAACACTTACTTTCTTTTGCAAATTGGGTGAGTGGTGGGTGCTACCCTTTCACGACCACCTGGTGTCTTAACTGATTTTCAGTGATCCATTTAATTAACATCACTATTTTGCCTTTTATGCCCAAATGAATCTGTTTCGGTAGATAAGCGAGGCTGATAACTCTCTGGCGTTGTCATTCTGTATTTGTTTTTTTTTTCAGATGTGTCTCACTGCTTCTGGCGTGGGTAGTCTTATCGGCTGCAGTCAGTATATTACCTTCCATGGTCCACGCTTTGAAAGAATGTCACCCGTGCACATGTTACCGACGACAAGGGGAGATAACTGCTGATTGTACAAACAGGAAACTCTCACACATTCCTGCATATCTCCCCCAGAACATTACCAAGTTAGAGATATCATGCAACGGCATAGCAGTTCTGAATGAGACGAGCTTCAAAAGATATTCACAACTACGCTATCTTAACATGTCCTTCAACAAACTGGATGACTTGGATAAGGAGACTTTACTTTATCTTCCTGACCTGATAAATCTGGATCTACACAGCAACCATCTTCGACTTGACGACCGATCATTTCCACCGGGATTATTCAGGAAACAGAAGAAGCTGCAGGTGTTACTGGCTCACAACACTTCCCGCGTCGGTGACCTGGATATGAAGTACCCGGATGCAACTTTCTCTGATCTAATCTCACTGAAAGTACTTCGTCTTGACGGACTCGACCATCCTGTATTCGGTGAAGGATTTAGGAAACTTACACTCCTGACGACATTAGTGTTGAGCGGGTCGGGGGGAACATGTACTACACAGACCCTTTCTAACACCACATTTATCAATCTGCCCACTATCAGATTCCTTGATCTCTCCAACTGTGAAATCACGAAAATACAACCTTTCACCTTTGTCCCTCTCCGACAGATCAACACACTGGATCTGTCGCAAAACGTTGATCTGACTTTCGGAACTCTATCCCACGGCATGTATGGCACAGTCAACTCCTCACTGAAGGTCCTCAAACTGAACAGAGTTCACAGAAGGCGTGGCGCTGGCATTGTCGTCTCTGTCAAAGATGTCCAGTTCCTGACGGGAAGCCAACTTCAGGAACTTCATGTTGATGAGAATCAGATCGAGCTTCTGGACCTGAGCACTATAGCGAGCTTACCATCAAGCATAAAAGTCATCTCAGCTAAAAACAATAACTTCATCTTTGGATTATATATGTTGGGTTTGTCGACGCTTGTTAACCTCACATGGGCCGACGTTTCCTTTCAGCATCAGTCCCATGTTAACCCTTTCTCTGTGGGTGAGAAAAGATATCAGTCTACGTTAGTCACAATGATTCAAGATGGTAGTTTTGATCCGGACACATACACCTGTACAGTTCTTGGTCAGTCGGCGAGTAAAGGACCTTGTGACGATGACAAGAGACAAAACCAAGCAGAGGCTGAAAAAGACCTTGACATCAACTTGGACCTTCCCCTCAGCATGAACAATAAGCCAGAAGGATTACCTCCCTTGGTGTTGACGTTTGCGACGGAAGAAATTACACTTTCAAACTATTCAGGGTGGCCAGGGAACTTTACCATGTCAGTTCCGCCAAATGGAGAATTCCTGAACATAAGCAACAGCAAGATGAACTACGTCATTCCAAGATCCCGATTTGGACCTAATAAACTGAAGGTGCTGGACATGTCATATAATTTCTTCACACGTTGGGAAGGTCCAATACTAGGTCTCAATGCATTACAGTATGTTGACCTGTCTCACAATTATTGTGATTTTATTGGAGATAATTTTTGCAAGAATTTCCCTTCATTGAGAGTTCTGAATATTAGTTCCAACTACCTTGGCTATTCTCTCAAGGAGAGCAGTATCAACGGTATACCAACACTAGAAGTTCTCGACATATCCGACAACAAAATCAATCATCTTCCTACATACATGTTTAAGAATATGGCTCAGCTGGTTCACCTGAACCTAAGTTATAACTTCCTGACAACTTGGGACGCCGACATCAGACACATAGGGAATCTCACCCTGTTGGATATTTCACACAATCTGTTTGAAGAAGTACCACCAACACTTCGTTCTGAACTTGACGCAGTATCTGTCCCAGGCATGACTCTGCTACTGGAAGGGAACCCCCTGAAATGCAACTGTGACACTCTGCCGTCTCTGAAGTGGATGTCAAGTCATCTCCGTAGTGACCAACACTATACATGTACTACATCCGACAAGAAAATTGTTGCGCTCAACATACACACAATAACAGACATGACTCTGAGACTTGACAAATCCTGTGCGTCCTATGTTGGTGTCATGATAGGAAGCCTCAGTGTCGTTATGATTGCCGTATCACTGGGCGTGGCTGGTCTGGTCTACAGGTACCGCTGGAAGCTAAGGTATCTGTATTACCTGACCAGAAGCAAATACAATAGGCTGGTTCCTGATGGCGATGAAGGGTTTGAGTATGATGGCTTCATCTCCTATGCAGATGAGGACCGACAGATTGTCACCAGTGACATGAGGCAGAGATTGGAGGACACAGAAGGACTCAAACTCTGTATTCACGACCGAGACTTCCTACCAGGAGAAGCCATAGCTGCAAACATCCTCGACGCCATTAGATCGAGCAGGAAGACGGTTGTATTGTTGTCCAGGAACTTCCTCAGGAGCCCCTGGTGTAAGTACGAGTTGGAGATGACCAAAATTGAGAGTATCTACACTGGACGGCAGACACTGGTGGTTGTCATGCTTGAGGACATCCCTGTAAAGGACCTACCTCAACATATTTGCGATATCATCGCACACGAGTCCTATATTGAATACACGAATGATGAGGAGGGGAAGGAGGTGTTCTGGCAGGGCCTCAAGCGTGCCATGCTCAGTAATGTGACCTGATCTTTTAACCAAAGTGGTAAACGTCAAACCCCTGCATCTCTTCCCACATGAAGTAACAGTGGCGTTAACCCAACACACTGAACTTACTCACTGTAAATAAGTGCACCCAGTTCGCTTCTTGTTAGACAGTTCTAGACAGGGACATGTGGCAAGGATTTGCTAAATTATGTTTGAGCAAAGACAGTATGGCCTTCATATCAGACTGTCAATGTGACAGCCTTACTTTTGTCAATTGTTGTTCGACATGCAGTGAAAATGTCTTTAATCAGGGCGGTAACATTCCCTGTGACAGCCTCCGGATTCCGTGTCAGATTGATATGAGTTCATCCCTTTGCATATACGTTCCCAAGAGTGATCGTCTTGAAGGAAGGGTTGTCGAACTTACTGTGTTTCACTGTTAATTACAAAGTATATAATCACATCATCTCTGTAGCCTGCAGATCATTGTAATGAATAGACTTGTAAATATTGATATAATAAAAACATTTTTTGGTGGCTATTTTCACGAGTGGCGTATTATTATATACTTTTTGTGTAGTTGTCTACCCGAAAATTAAAATATTTCATTACAAATGTAAAACCTTGAAACGTAAATTCTCCCGACCTGACACACAGGGATGGTTCACCACCCCTTGTATTTGCGACATAAAAAGTAGTTTCGTGTTTGCAAAATCTTTAAAAAATACAAACGAAAGTTTCAAAATACATTTAGGGTCACGAAAGTATATACATACAAACTTATATACAAAATCGACTTAAACCAAAAATATTCTTGAAAACTAGGAGACCGCTGCTGGAAGCGAAAGAGTTAGTGAGTGAGTATGGTTTTACGCAATATCACGGCAATATTCATGTGTGAATAGGCTTCACACATTGTACGCATGTGGGGAATCGAACCCGGGCTTTCCGTGTGACGAGCGAACACTTTAACCACTAGACAACCCCACCGCCCCCGGAAGCGAAAGAATACGCTGGTCAAGTTACAAAAATGGCGCTTTGCGAAACGAACAGTCTCGATTGACGAGTTATATGAGAAATTTACAGATTGTAAGGAAACAATTTCGTGAGAATAAGAAACGGCAAGAAGTGATATAAACCCCATAAACGACCGTCTATCACTATTTTGCCTTGTCAATGTGGAACTAACGTAAAAAGAACGTCAACAGTTTGTGTACGGGCAAGTCACTTAGGACAAATGTTCACTGCAGTGAAATATCAAGTGTTATTTATGTTCACTGCTATGGAAATATCACTTTTCTCAACTTCGGAAAACTCAGTCTTTCACACTGAAGTATATAATAATTCTGTTATTTTCTACTGATATGAAGGCGGAATGTTGCCTGTAGTTCTTGGATGATAGAATTATCTGAATTGCGCCTCTTTGCCATATGGCGATCCGCTGATGATTTAAGATATATTCCGAGTCGAAATTTAGGACTGCCAGTAGCATGCCCATGCAATATTTATTCGTTTACTCACTCACTCACTCACTCACTCACTCACACTCACTCACGCGCTGTCACCTCACAGGCGTCAGTGGAGATCATCACAGTGTAAAGGGATTATCTCTGCGCTCACTGACGCCATGTTGATTCTTCTATAGACAACACTGTTGATATCTGAATGCCGTCACTGCTTAAATCATGATGATGTAGTGGTTTATGGAACTATAAAAGTATTGTGACCAGAGACGAAGTCATCTTTTCAGTCCAACAACATGAGGAACCCGACAGTGATACTGTGTTTCGCCCTCGGTGAGTAAATCAGGTTCCAAACTCATCTGCACTACAATTATGATTTGGTTACAATTGGATTTTTTCGATTTTTAAAAAAGAATTCTGCATTGTCCGATGCATTCAAAACTGATTTCGAAATAAGAATCCAAGTTCAAATAGTGTCAGAGCTAAAATAGAAAAAGATAATGGTGACTGTTTGTCATGATGGAGTAAAACTATCAGAGATGTAATGACAGAGTATTATTTTAGTTGCAGTTGTCTTTGTGGCTCTATGTGAAGCTCACGGACACGGTCACGGTCATGGTCACGGTCACGGTCATGGTCACGGACACGGGCATGGTCACGGACATGGACACGGGCATGGTCACGGACATGGTCACGGTCACGGTCATGGTCACGGTCATGGACACGGGCATGGTCACGGTCACGGTCATGGTCACGGTCATGGACACGGGCATGGTCACGGACACGGGCATGGTCACGGACACGGTCATGGACACGGGCATGGTCACGGTCACGGACATGGTCACGGTCACGGGCACGGTCATGGTCACCATGGATAAAACAAATAGAAGGTATTGATATTATATTATTTATTGGTTCAACCATTGGTTTTAAATATCTACTGGTCGGATGAACACATGAGTCCATGCTTGTCCCTGGCACAGGGAAACAAAGACCTATGTCACGACTGCCTCAGAACGTCAGTGTACGCTGCAAGGTTAATCACTTTAAAATGATACAGGTCTTACCTCTCTGATGAAACACACGGGCACGGTCATGGTGCTGGCAAATCACGTATTATATTCCGGGCGAATTCTGGGATTCGAACTCACGATCACAGGTTCGTGGCACGTGTTAGGGAAGCAAGTCTGCACAACGGTCACAAGTGCTCCCAACAACGTGGGTCAATGCTCACAGACATGACTTGGTTGCTTGCCACATCCCGGAAAGAAAGCACTTCAGGTCGCTGACAGAAGTATGAGTGTGGATCACTCACTCACTCGCTCACTAACTCGCTGACTCACTCACTCACCCACCCACTCACTCACTCACTCATGAACACATAACGTAGTACACTGTGAACACATTGCCAACACAGACTTATTAACCATATGTCAAGAATCTAATTCACTATTTGTTTCAGACGTTCACCGGGAGTGCTGTGAATGAATCAACATGGAGGCTATGGGATGAAAACAAAGAAAAGAATAAACACTTTTCAGAATCTTCGAATAACTCTGTTTTTTATGCAGAATTTCGTCCCTTGGGGGCATCAGAAACCTATCATAGTTGGTTCGAATCCCGATTATGTTTGTAGGTTTGCCAGCACCATACCCGTGCTCGTGGGTTTCACCAGGTGGTTAAAGTCTGCATCACTCCGGGCTTTCCTCCCACATTAATCAGGCAAACCGTGATATAACTGGAACACTGTTCAAAGTAGCCTCAAACCCAACTCACTCACTCACTACACACAAACAAATAAAACACCCGATGGTGCCTGCGACGGATATGTTTAAATTCTTTCTCGTTGCTTTGGTTTGCTGTGCTGCGGTTGGTTAAAACAACATATATTTTACCGTCGGGTTCTGATTGGCGGAGACCCATTCCATTATTGTACCCTGCTAACATGTTAGCTACATTTCTTATAAGGAAGAGCATTTTTGGATACCCCGAGCCTTCAGGGCAACATCACACCAATATTCCCTTAGGAATCGGTTGACAACGAATTTATCTCACCGACATCCATTTATACAGACACGGAATATATGTCCGAAGTTTCAAGGAGGAAAAAGCTTTGATACAGCCACTTTGTCAGGAAGCAGACGACGAAAACGAACGGAAGTACCTCCCTTTATCCAATGAATTCGGATAACCATCGGTTCATATCAGCTCAACGATTCTTATGCGAGATAAGCATGTCACCAAAGGTGTATTCCGATTGATTGATCAGCGGGGAACATGAGCGGGCTACATGGTAAATTATTGCCGTCCCTTAAGTAACCAATCAGAAGCTAGTATTTTAATGTAAGTTGAGATAAGAATCGATGTACTCTCTGCCAGTTCATGTTACATAAACTAACATTGAGGGTACATAATCTAATAAAGAGGGTACCTCGACCCATGCCCCCCTCGAGACCGGAGGACAACTTCTATTGTTACCCTATATACACGGTTGGTCATAACTGTAACAGTCATATATACTTGTAGTCGTTCAGTGAGTGAGTGAGTGAGTGAGTGAGTGAGTATGGTTTTACGCTTTTAGCAATATTCCAGCAATATCACGGCGGGGGACACCAGGAATGGGCTTCACACATTGTACCAATGTCGGGATTCGAACCCGGGTCTTCGACGTGACGAGCGAGCGCTTTAACCACTAGGCTACCCGACCGCCCCTGTAGTCGTTCAGCTACAACATATCCCGACAGAGATAAGACGGTTGCGTGAGTGAGTGAGTGAGTTTGGTTTGACGCTGATTTTAGCAATATTCCAGCAATATATGACGGCGGGGGACACAAGTCATTGGCGTCACTCACAGTACCCACGTGGGGAATCGAACCTGGGCTATTGGTGTGACAAGGGAACGCTTAAACCTCTAGGCTGCCCAACATATCCCGACAGGATAAGAATAATGGGGGTATTGTCACACCGGCTCCATCATTCAAATGTTGACACCATGTAACATCATAAACACATACCTCTTCTCCCCTTTCTTGAAGCCATTTCTGTTTCTATTATTATTATTTCTAGACCTAATGGCAAAAGTTGAAATGTGGGGGTTCTTCAAAAAGTGCAAATCATTGATGGAATGGGCTTTTTAGCAACGTATCGGAATGAGTAGGGGCACAAAAACATCTTAAAACCAATGTGGTGGAGATTCTAAGGACTGCGGGATATGAGAAACTAACGTCATTCTGCATGGTCAAAGATATGGATTCCTGGAAGGGACATTTCCGCATTGTCGAATTGTTGCGCTTTGGTTAATTTTAGCACATTTTGCTTGTTTTTGTAACGGTGACAACGCGACAATGTCCCTTTCAGGATGCCATACAAACCTGACTTAACAGTGTGCATGGCAATAAACATTGTAAACCTCAAATGCAAGCAATGCTTGAAGTTCACATCATGAATACATCACAATTGATAACATACGTGTTGTTCACATGCTTACATCACTATAAACGACATACGTGCGATTCACATAATGAATACATCACTATAGGTGGTTAACGTGAAGTTTACATCATCAATACATCACCTGAGATGGTATAGGCGTAGTTTACATCATGAATACATTACTAGAGATGATATATGTGTAGTTTACATCATGAATACACCACTCTAGATGATATACGTGTAGTTTACATCATGAATACATCACTATAGATGATATACGTGTTGTTCACATCATGAATACATCACTATAGATGGTATACGTGTAGTTTACATCATGAATACTTCACTATAGGTGGTATACGTGTAGTTTACATCATGAATACATCACTATAGATGGTGTACGTGTAGTTCACATCATGAATACATCACTATAGATGGTATACGCGTAGTTTACATCATGAATACATCACTATAGATGATATACGTGTAGTTTACATCATGAATACATCACTATAGATGGTATACGTGTAGTTCACATCATGAATACATCACTATAGATGGTATACGTGTAGTTTACATCATGAATACATCACTATAGATGGTATACGCGTAGTGTACATCATGAATACTTCACTAAAGATGATATACGTGTTGTTTACATCATGAATACATCACTATAGATGGTATACGTGTAGTTTACATCATGAATACATCACTATAGATGATATACGTGTTGTTCACATCATGAATACATCACTGTATACGATATACGTGGAGTTCCCTTTTCCAAAATAAACTACAAATCTAATATTTATGTTTGTTTGTTGTTTAACGCCGCACTCTGCAATAGTCCAGCTATATGACGACGGTCTGAAAGTAATCGAGTCTTGACCAGACAATCCATTTATTGATATCCCTAGAATCGATCCACAAAAATGGGATACGATGACATGCATCAATCAAATCAGCGAGCCTGTTCATCCGATCTCGTTAGTCGCCTCTTACGACAAGCATAGTAACCTCTGAAGACAAGCGTGGGTTACTGAAGATCTTCACGGGTCCTTTCGCATGGATGTTCGCCAGTATGACAACCGTCCAGTGAGACTCTCCATATTAGCTCCATCTGGTACTTTACACCAGGAGCTACCCGAGAAGTTCCTGGACACCCTCAAAACAGGAAATATTGTTTCCAATAAAATCACAATAATTGTGAGACAGGACCATTCAAACGTGTGACGAAATTATGTGACTCTAACGACAAGCATGGGCTGCTGAAGACAGTGTACGGAGTTATGGCAGTTGACTATGATTTGCAGACGTCCGGATAAACAAAGTTTTCGGACTAACAGGGTTTCCATTGTACTGATGTAAATATATTAAACTGTTCATGTCGTGAGACGATGATACCACATACTGTCATGAAAAACTTTCCCTACAATTTTCACCACAAGATTTTTTTTTTGCTGAATAAAAGCCATGAGGCAATATTCATCCTGGTTCCGGGCTATTCACAAACATAAGACACTTGCGCCATGTATGGATAAAACCAACACGTAGGCAGTCTGTATCCACGTGTATGAAGAGGTCAACAGTGAGAGGTACATTTAGTCCACTGTGGTGTGGAGATTAACTGTGTTTTCCGAGGGTCTCGTGGTGGTCCAGTCTCTGCTGACACGGCTGGTGGGTCATTATAACTTGCAAGAATATCATCATGATGCGATGTGTTTTTTGTGTGTGTGGAAGTATAAAAAGTGATGGTTGGTAGCGAGACTGTCACTTGAAGCCACTTGGTCAGGCAGGCAAGAACATGAAGCACATCACAGCTGTATTATGTATTGCGCTAGGTACGTGGAAATATGTGTGGGAATGTCAACAGCGTGCCAGAGTGCATACGTTTTGTTTACGTTATATTCAGAGAATTATTTTGTAAAAAGACGATTATTGAGGTATCTTAATGATAATCGACAACCTTCTCCAAACATTAAACAAAACTCATATCATCTGATAAAGCTGTTGTTTTTAATTGTTTTGTTTTCGTTTGTTTTCAAAATTGTATATTTGACCAAAACTAAACACAATTTGTAAATTTAGTTGCAGTTGCCTTCTTGACTGTGAGTGAAGGTCACGGACACGGACATGGCCATGGTCACGGTCATGGTCACGGACACGGTCACGGTCATGGTCACGGACATGGTCACGGACATGGTCACGGACATGGTCACGGACACGGTCATGGTCACGGACACGGTCACGGACACGGTCATGGTCACGGACACGGTCATGGTCACGGACATGGTCACAGACACGGTCACGGACATGGTCACGGTCACGGACACGGTCATGGTCACGGACACGGACATGGTCACGGACACGGTCATGGTCACGGTCACGGACATGGTCACGGACACGGTCATGGTCACGGACATGGTCACGGTCACGGTCATGGTCACGGACACCATGGATAAATTGGAACGGGTATGAAACCTAATATATAGGGACAGCTCAACTTAATTACGTGGCATGTAAAACTAAAACGTTTGTATCCAAAATCATTTGTTGATTACAAAGTAGATCTTTAAATTCCTTGCAACTAGTGCCGATTTCCATATGATTACTATGAGGATTATAACTTATGTTTCAGATAAAACGTTTACTCGCTGGCGAAGCGAATTTTGCTGCATCACTTGGAAGATTATGGGTTATATTTTCTGAAAATAAACAAAACTTACAAACAAGTATTGTATTTTGTCATTCCATATTAAACATGGGTTTCAACTCGAGGGCACAGTTTCAGGTACCCCATCACTACTGGAATCAGTTGCCGAGTGTTGCGTTCCCAAACTGTAGTTTCCATTTAACATCCAAAAGACACTTGACGTGTGTACCAGGCCCGAGACTGTCTAGCATCACTGTAGTATAGGGGGCATGGGGAAGCGGTGGCACTGTCGCATGAGGCGCCGCAATTCGCTGTACACAGTTAAGAAACACAAGTCACCTGCATTCCTTCCCCCCCCCCCCCCCCCCCCCCCCCCCCCCCAAACCCAGGGTTTCATATATGTGATATTACTGGTATATTAGTCGTAGGTTTGCACTAAAGTGGTAAACCTCTAAGACCTGTATCTTTCAGGATTTCGTCCAACCAAAGGAGTCCGTATCTAAAAATAGACGCCCTCATGCATATTCGTGACCATCTCCACACGCGAGCCGATGGTCATATGCATATGCATGAGGGCGTCTATTTTTAGATACGGACTCCTGTGGTCCAACATCAAGCAGAAACACAGTTCAAAGCGGCGTAAAACTAAACTCACTCACCACAGATCCCTATACAAGTTTATACGTTTATACCATTCAACGTATGCTGAGATACTAACCCCTGACAGTGTGTTCTCTGCTCTGTTCCCGAGATCATCCTGATGGTTGTAGAGCATTATGACTGCGTTTGTTTGTTTGTTGATTAACGCCGAACTATTCCAGCTATATGATGGCGGTTTGTAAAAAAATCGAGTTTGGGACAGACAATCCAGTGATTGACATCGATCTACACAATCAAGATACGATGACATGTAACAACCAACTCAGCGAGCTTGACCACCCGATCCCGTTAATCAATTCTAACGACAATCATGGGTGGCTGAAGATCAATTTTAATCCGGATCTTCACAGGGTGCGTGAGTGAGTTGGGTTTAACACTCGTTTCGTTCCGTTCAGTGTAGGATCCCAGCTAGAGTGAGGCTCGTCGGAGACATTTATCACTTTGGTGAAAGGAATGCGCATGGGTGAATCTCAGATCCAAAACAGTGGATCGCGGCACAGCTAAGGGACACAACTCGTGACCCCACAACACGACGTGTCTGCAAGCTCCTCACAGCGATAACCCGTTCGCTCTCTAAACTATCGCAGCCAACAGGCACAGCTCCACTACGCCCTCTGCGCCGTACACGTGCATAGAGATGGACTCTTAGACTAACGATTTGTATATACTTTTGACAGAAACAAACAAGTCTATTTAAATCCAGTGAGTTGGGAGATTCAGATACGCAATATCTAGACGTGCTTCATTGAGAGCTTTAGCATTGCTGTAAGGTTGGGCAGAAGGCAAAATAATTTCGTTCTTGTACTGTGAGACAGACTATTCGACTCGTGTCGGTTTGTTTTCAAACACGCTGTTTGTTTTACATGTCAGTTTCAATTCATTTCAGCTATCATGTTCTTATTGCGTGACAATGTAAAGAGGTGTGTGTGGGGTGGGTGGGGGTGGGGGTGGGGTTGGGGGAGTGTAGGGGTAATGAAACAACCACGAACACATGGAAAGATGTGGTGACATCTAATTAACATTAACAAAATTATTTGTAATCTTGACAATGACATTCCCAAAGACATTCCCACATATATAAACATCACATTCGTTTAGGGTTTGAGGGAAAACGTGTAAGATTTATGTAAAGGCCGAGATTATACCGGGAGGTTAACATAGGTGTCATGTGCTTGGAAGGGACTAAGCATACTGATGCACGACCGTCACCCTTAAAGAGCACAACTTCCGGCCACTTCCGGTCACTTCCGGCCTCTATCACAAATAAAACAGACACGCCGTGATATAACTAAAACACTACTGAACTTCGTTACATCCAACTCACTCATTCATTCCGACTTGCCAACCCACGTACGGGGTTGGGGGAAGGGAGCAATCAATTTGTTAGGACCCACGAAACATTATTTTTTCAGTGAACGATTTACATTTTTGTTAACCCTGAGGACAAACTATTTTCATCATTTCCGGAATCAACCCAAGCCGCTCCATCCAAAATAGTAAATGGCCAGTCCTTTAATTAACCCAACTCAGCATGGTAGCCTAGTGGTTATAGCGTTCGCTTGTCACGCCTAAGTCCCGCATATGGTTTACGTACAAGTTGTGCACCCATTCTCGGTGTCCCACGCTGTGGTGTGCCTGGTATATGTCACGTACTGGGAATCGACAGCCTCCATGCACTAGACCATGCCCAACTTTAAAGGGAACCTATTTCCTTCTTTGATGCGCGAAAAATAGAGAAACACACAATATTCACAATTATATCATAGCTGGAATTGCTATATTGGGAGAAATAGAACTTTATTACATGACTCACAATCGTCAGATCACAAAATATATTTTCAAATCCAGTTCCAACCATAATGTTTGCTACATTTAATAATAATAATAATAATAATAATAATAATAATAATAATAATAATAGTAGTAGTAGTAGTAGTAGTAGTAATAATAATAAAACGAATGTTTGACTGGTTATTCGTTGATCCGCCATACATTGTGGACAAATAAAACTGGTTTCCGCTGTAATCTGAGCCGCCACATACAGCGACGCACGCAGCATGGGGCGCGAGGCGTCTTCATCTCATTATATTTAGAAACTGTCGGTTGTAGTTTGTAGTGCCGCCGACAGAGAATAAGCTGACACGGTGACTGACAGGCATTCACCTAGCCAAGGAGGACATCTATAACCAGACCAACATGGCGTATTTTGCTGTTGGAATGATTGTCGTGTTCAGTGAGTATATTACCATTTAAAAATATCAATTGTGCCCAGTCGCTGAAATTTGCAGTGTGGAGTTGCGTCCCTTAGACATGCCAGAATCATATGACCGTGCATTTGAATGACAGATTTCCCCGATTCACAGAATTCTTTATTTGTCAGCACAATGCTCGTGTGTTTGAACAAAGTGGTAAAGGTCTAAGACCTGCATCACCTCCTCCATTGGTTGGTTTGTTGTTTCACACCGCACTCAGCAATATTCCAGCTGTATGAAGGGGGTCTGTAAATAATCGAGTCTGGACCAGACTATACAGGGATTAATATCAAGAGCATCGATCCACGCAATTGGGATCGATGACATGTTTCAACCAAGTCAGCGAGCCTGACCACCCGATCCCGTTAGTCGCCTCTTATGACAAGCATAGTCGACTTTAACGGCAAGCATGGGTTGCTGAAGATTCTACCCCGGATCTTCACAGGTACTTCCCCCATTGATAAATTGACAAGCTGCACATAGTGATATACGTGTTACCCCACTCACTTCATCAAATGTATAATCTAGATAATGTGTTGGTTCATGGCCTTGTTTGCTCCAGGGGGGTATTTGGGTGATCAGTCAACATGGATGTTACTGTTGATGGAACTAACGATGCAACACAATGAATGTACAAAAGCCCGTGACAATACACCGATGACAAGTTACAAAAAAAAATTAAAATAATAATTCTGATAATCGTTTACTTTCCCATTCATTTCTTGTCGAAACTACAAGGGGCACTATAGTAGTCCATTGGTTAAAGTGTCCGCTCGTAACGTCGAAGTCCCGGTTCGATTCCCTACATAGTTGAAACTATACTCAAAAAGAAACCAGCATAAACACACATCCAGATCGGTCTACACAATTCACGGTCAGAAGACTTGAATTGCCAAAACAAGGGTGTCTTTATTTCACATACACTTGTCCAAAAACCATACACCAGCCATAGTGTGTCGGTTATAATGTGAAACAGGCGTTACCATAACACAGGCAAGTGAGGAGTTAAGTCTAACGCTGCTTTGAACAATATATCCGTCATAGAGCGCGTGTCAGCTTACAGTGGAAGGAAAGTGACGCACTATGAGGTCACGATTATAACCTATTGGTGAAACCAACAAGCACGAATAAGGGTTAGGACAAATAAAAAATCAACCGGGGTGAATTTCGGATTTGAACCCGTAATCAGTTGAACCAAGAACGGCAAAGGGACGCAACTTGGCACGACTAAGGGACGCAACCCTGCACAGCAAATGCACACCTCGGGCGTCTCGCGTTCCTATCAATGTACCATTTCTTAGGGAGCAACCATTTGATTTTCATGGGTTGGGGTAGCATTTGATTTTCATGTTTAGGAGCCTAGTAATTATTTCCCCCAAACATAAACAGGTGATGAATTATTTTGTTTTTTTCAAATTAAAAAAAATCTTCGAAAAAGGGCACATTTTGATTTTCAATGCGAGACATATAACTGCTTTCTGTAGAAAAGTGGCTTAATTATTTTTTTACAAAAAAGTCCCACCCCCTTCCCCTATCGCGTGATGGTAGCAACTGTTGTCCATATTGCCTCTCGTCACGATATGGCTGAAATATTGCCGATGTGACGTAAAGCATTAAGTCACTCACTCACTCATTTTGCCTCATTATTCGTTTGCCAGGTTTTGCCACAATGATGTCCGTGTCAGTTGGTAGTGGTGACGTCTCAGTTGGTGGTGGTGACGTGTCTGGCGGTGGAGACAACGCTGAAAGGAAGGGGAGATACAGACGTAACGTGCGGCGCATGAGAAACTTGGGCAACTCTTGTGTAAAACGACGATATGTAAACACACGTACGCGTGGCAATCATTTCGACGAACGTTTTCACTATGGAAATGGTTAATGTGGAAACAAGGGCATGTAGCAAGCATATCTGTTCCGAAGGAGTCATGCAAACATACAATGACAAGTGACCGGTCTCGTATAGCCTGGCCTGTGGACACATCCCTATCTGCATGCTGGAGTCTAAGATAGTCATCGAGCGCCCATTCCAAAAGCTGCTTATTCTCAAAACGATGTTTGTGTGTTGTTTAACGTCGCACTCAGCAATATCCCAGCTATATGGCGGTGGTCTGTAAATAACGGAGTTTGGACCATACAATCCAGTGATTAATATCATGAGCATCGATCCACCCAATTGGGATACGATGACATGCATCAACCAAGTCAGCGAGCCTGACCACCCGATCCCCTTAGTCGCCTTAGTTACCCACGACAAGAATGGGTTGCTGAAGATCTATTCTACCCCGGATCTTCACGGGTATTGGGTACAGGTACATTGAAACCTCGTTGACTTGAAGTCCGGGGATCTTCGAAAATGCATCGAGTTATCCGTATTTAGAGACGACAAAGACAATACATTTACATTGACTTCAAAGATACATTAAATTATAACCGATTCTGTTTTCGTATCTTAATTATGATATATTTGGCATAATTGGCGAGCACAATACATATGTTTACACACGATGGAAAATAACCTCTTTATCATTTAATATCATCACTAAAGACAATGTAGGAATACAATGCCTGAGTTAACCGTCCAATTAAAGTAAAAATTCCCTTACGATTTGCAGCTATTTTTGTTCAAGTAGCTTCTGGGGCGGTCGGGTAGCCTAGTGGTTAAAGCGTTCGCTGGTCACGCCGAAGACCCGGGTTGGATTCCCGACATGGGTACAATGTGTGAAGCCCATTTCTGGTGTCCCCCGCCGTGATATTGCTGGAATATTGCTAAAAGTGGCGTAAAACCGTACTCACTCACTCAAACAAGTAATTTCTCGCATAACGGGAAAAGTCTGTCTAAACTTTTGAAACGTTATGCACAAGTGTTTGTCAGCAACATGCGCGGTGTGAAGAGCCTTCTAAAAGTAGTTCCTGCTTGGTGACCTCGTTTTCATCTTTATCGAATCGTAATACCAAGTTTATCGGACAGGTTTGTTGTGGCGATAACATTACATGATAAATCGAGTTGATGGAGGTTTCACTGTCTAAATGTGTGACTTTATTGATACGCTTTGCTTGTGACGATCAACATGAAGATGCCCTTATCATTGGACAAGGTCATATGTACACATGCTGTTTTCGCCCTTCTCGTCCAACAGCTGGAAAAAAAGCTCGGTGATAGAGTTGGTGTTACCGCAGAGTATCGGACTCATACCCCCACGTGTTTACAACCTTGTTGACGCCAACTTAAAGAACACGCATACCGTGTATGAAGCTTGAATAAAATTGAAGATGTTGTGAGTGTACAATATATTCTCATTTGAGACGTAATATACAGAACTGTATTCATTATTAATCCAAATATGACATGACACGAGAGAGGGGACGGTGTGGTAGCCTAGTGGTTAAAGCGTTCGCTTGTGCCGAAGACCCGGGTTCGATTTCCCACTTAGTACAATGTGTGAAGCCCATTTCTGGTGTCCCCCGCAGTTGCTGGAATATTTGTAAAATTTGCGTAAAACCAAACTCACTCACTCACTGACATGAGAGAGACATGAGACTTTATTTCAGGTTTGGAGACCAGTGGCCCATAGGCATGACAATTGTTCTTGGAACGGCGAGAGCTTACATGAATTAAACAAAGTGTCGATCAGTAACAGACACACATTAGCTTGAGAAATATCCAAATATTCAACGGTTTGAATCTTAATGTCTACTGATAAAACGTGAACACTTTGGACCCATCATGAACATCTTTTCAGAAAGCATCGTACTGAAAAATAATCTGTCACAACCACTTCTCACTGATACGTATCATATGTTATGACCTAAGGCCAATGGATATTCTTTATAATCAATAATTGATATTCTATATTACAAGTGTATGTTTATATCATTAATAATTTAAATAAACGAGTAAAAAACAATAAATGATAAAATGGGTTATTGGAGTAAAGCTGTCATCCCAGGTACTGGCGAGAAACCTATAATGACACGACGTAAGGATAAGATATATGGATGAACAACTTAAGGCTCATATAAGCCGACATAAGTGTCATCATAGTTTCTAGAGGCATTTAGAAGTTGGAGTAACTAAGTAAGGAAGATAAGATGGATGAACAACTTATTTAATACACTTAGGAAGGACGTTTCGGTGTAGGTTCTAACACCGTTCAAGCAAGTTATCATGACGGTGTAAGAAGCTACACTGAAACGTCGCTCCTAATTGTATTAAAGAAGTTGTTCATCCATCTTATCTTCCTTACTTAGTTACTCCAACTTCTAAATGCCTCTAGAAACTATGATGACACTTATGTCGGCTTATATGAGCCTTAAGCCCGCTGTGAGAAGCACTTGCCTGCATGATACAACTTATTGTTCTCAACATCGGCTTTATGCCAGGTCAATCTCTGTGCCAGTCCCATAAACGTTTGTCTAAGTGTCATTATTAACATAAAACATACATCAGGGATTAACGTAAGTTTGAGTTTATTACCAAAAAAACCCCGTTAATCCGATCGACACCGTTCCCAGTGATATGGCACGGATTAACTAATCATGAATATGTAATAGGCCCCTTTAATTCAATATCAACGTTCCCGATACCAATCGTCAAGATTGCGGGGGTTTCCGTTGTCTGTCTTACAGACCCTGATACAAATATATATCAAATGCAGCCCGTGCAAGTCTATACTGTTTGGCAAGTCTAGATCACTGCAGTATCTGAAAATGAAGAGAGTCACTGGGCTCCTTTTTATTATATTTTTATTAAGATAACTGAACACCTGTTTTTTATGTAAGATGTGTTCATTTCAGAGACTAGATGTTAGTCTAGGGTTTCCGATGTACCGGGTTTCGGGCGAACCAGGTTTGGTCCCAATCAGGTAACAGCGAAAGAAACTTGTGAGAGAAGCGCACGTAAAATATTCCTTTATCTCCGTGAATGAAACAAACGATTGCACCTCAACTTGGTGTTTCTCGCCAGGATGTATTCACGTCGCTTTAAGCAATGTCACAGGTACATCACGACGAGGACAAAAGGAATACTTGTCGGGGTCGAAGGTGAAGGCGGCCTAGTCTTGTGAATAACATAGACTACGTCAGTCTGCACGTGAAACAATGAACACACCCAAGAACCATTCGCTGACCATAAAAAAACGGAAGAAAACATTGTACAGTGTTAGTTTGATGTTAAACGTCGCACTTAAAAATAGTCCTGCTCTATGACGGCGGTCTTTTGATAACCAAGTGTGAACCAGAAAACCAGTGATTGATATTATGAGTGACGAGCCACGCTGTCCGGTACGATGACACACAATCAACCAAGAGGCCGAGCCTGACCACCGATTCATTTAGTCGCCTCATGCGCCGAGCATAGGTTGCTGGGCAACTATATCCTGACCCGGAATCCTCACTGGTGTTCTGGATGTAGAAGTAGAAGTAGAACTGGTAAAACATCAACATTATGTCACGGACGTTGAGATGTTTATAGATGCCATAAGTCCAATCAGATTTTGTTATAATACCGTTGAGGGGCGATGGGGTAACGTGGTGCTTCAAGCGTTCGCTAGTCACGCCAACGACCCGGGTTTGATTCTCCACTTGAGTACAATTTGTTAAACCCATTCTGGTGTTCCCGTCGTGATATTGCAGGAATATTGTTAAAAGCTGTGAAAACCTATACTCACTCACTAATATCTTTGAGCCCTATCTATACATCATTTCAACGAATATCGGCCCGTTCAACAAAATATTCGTAGCGTGAGCTTTAAGGTGGTCGTGAGATCTGAGATCATTTTGTGATACTGGTCCCGCTCTTTGCCTCCAGGTCACATTGAGAGAAGTTGGGTAGCCTAGTGGTTAAAGCCTTCGCCCGCCATGTCGAAGGCCCGGGTTCTAACCCCAAAATGTGTACAATGTGTCAAGTAGTCTGTCAGAATTTAAAAACCTAATTACGAAAACCGAAAATAAGACTTATTTTGACCTGAGCTATGGCACTCGATTCTGTCAAATCGTTCACTGCCGCCTCAGACTCGGTTGTAGCGACCTAAACGCCGATAAGTATTATAACAGACATTTAATTCACAGTCCGTGTTGCTCCGGTGGATATCAGAGCGAAAAAGCCGTACATTATATTTTTACTTGCTGTAACTTTACTCAGATAAGACTTAATATGCACTTTTACACTACCGGTTATAACCTGGATACTATTATGAACGGAAACAATGAACTTGCTCACTCTGAAAACCAGAAATTAGTTGAATCCGTCCACGATTTCATCATCAAGACAAAACGTTTCAGCTCTTCACAAATTAATAATTAAATGAACCGGACAGTAACCTCATGATTGACTATTACTTTTGTTACAAACGACTTGTTAGACACACACAAGCTGTAACTTTCTGTTTATGTTCACTTTGTATTTGTATTTGATGTAATATGTACAAACATATTATTTAAATAATGTCTATATCGATGACGTCACATCCTTCATTTCAATATGTAATATATGTTTTACGGGAGTGGTGTTAACATAAGCTGTAAAGCTTGTTCACCAATCCCAACTCATTTCAATGAATAAAAATATGTTTAAACCAACCAAATGCGTACAATGTGAAGCCAATTTCTGGTGTCTCTAGCCACGGATATTGCAAACTCCCTCATAACAATTCACGTTTTATCAATAATACGTTTTAGTATTTTGGAGCGAGTTTGATGACGGCCGTCTGAGGAGAAAGTCACTCTTACATCATGATCATCTTCCCGGACAACGGTCAGCTCCAAGCGTGTCATCAGGGTTACTATTTTTAGAAATAAACTACGACCGTGGACATAACAACCAGGACAAAAGACTTCCTCATGATAAATATTTCACCTATATCAAGTACACTGTATAGTTGTCTTTGTTCTCCTACAGAGTGCATCAACCTACAGCTAGAAGTAAGACAAGTTCTATGGATGAACAACTTCTTTATTACAATTAGTGCGACGTTTCGGTGTAGATCCTAACACCTTTATCAAGCAACAGACGAGTTCTATGGATGAACAACTTCTTTATTACAATTAGTGCGACGTTTCGGTGTAGATCCTAACACCTTTATCAAGCAGGATAGGATATTGCTTGATAACTCCTGTTGTGTGTAGTTTAGCTATTTATCTGATATCATGGTTTAGGATGATATATCCAACTCGTAACCAAGCAACAGCTTGTTAATTATCCACAATAGGTGGTAACACAGTAAGGAATTTGTACAGCTTGGTTTACAAATCAGCCTACCCTAAAAATACAGAATGTGGAAATTCTATTTTAAAGATTGTATTTATTAACGCCTAGCCTAACAGTCACGCTTATGAATAAAACATAACATAAAATTAATACATAAACATAATTATCATTACTTTCACATTTCACAAAAATATCAAAAGGAAAATAGAAAATTTGACATCCATTTTTGTTCTCATCCGACCGACCCTATAATCTTACCCAAAAAATAAATATAAAAATAATCAAGAAAGGCCTAACTACTGTAAAAACAAGATTCGTGAATAAATACTGACTGTTTGTATAGGTTTCGAGAGTGTGCTTGTAAAACACTCGCAGAGGAAGAGATACATTGGCTTCCTTGTAAATAATCAATCAGTGCTTTTCCTTGTCAATACTCAGTGAATTAAGCTCATGGTGTTTACTTGGAGGTAATTGAAGTGTAAATTAATCTATACTCCCTCAAAACAACACAGCGCACTGATTGACGAAGTCACAGCTGGAAAGAGATTAACTCAAACATATGACAAGTGACCACTCATGACAAGCCGAGCTCTGTTAAAACAACGCCAAGAACGTGTCACTGTAACGACTCAAATGGCTTCTCACACCACACATAAATACCCCTCCATGGCAGTGGCATCTCAGTACCAGCATCGTTTCGAGAGAAATTGCGTTACATTTCAAGTTATTTAGACAAGATATCCCCTAGACCTTGATCTTCATTATGAGTCAGAAGCAGATCAGCACACTCTTCTTCCCCACCCCGGGGGTTCGTCCTACCCTCAGGCAGGACAGCCCCAGGCCAAAGACATCGTCCGAGAACCTCGTATGCCACGCGCTGAAGAGACTGCATGTGAACCCCTCTGATCCGGATACGACCGACAAGGTAAATAGAATAGAAAGAGAATAGAAAAAAATAGAAGAGTCATTTGTTTCTCGAATAGAAAACGTCATTTGTTTCATCATACGACATGGTAAATCAAAATCGAACAAAAACCAAAACTATATCTATCTATTTCAACATGACGTAATCATCTTACTACAGGTGAACGACAACATCAATGATGCTTCTGTGTTCCACACGTGTCCGTCACCACGCCGAGGCAAGTCCAGTCACTTCACCGTTGGCGAGAAGATGGACGCCCTTGAACAAGCTCTGGTGCATGGCATCCCCGCTACGTCGCGTCGTCTCAACATCCCCAGCAGGACATTGGACGCATGGAGGAAAGATCTGGTTGACGAGCAAAAACGTATACGCATGCGCAGTCCGATAACAGCGAGGAGGAACACATCCGGTCGGAAACTGAACTTTGGGTGAGATACATCATGGTGATCTTTTTTTTTTAATAGTTGTACTTTGCATTTGCATTTTACTATTTTTATTCAACACAACGTACTGATCCATGTGTGTGTATATGTATATATATACTACATTACACACGTGTATTTATACATTGGCAATGAGATTTATATGTTGTCTGTAACGATGGTCGGGTTGCCTAGTGTTTAAAGCGTTCGCTCGTCACGCCGAAGACCCGGGTTCGATTACCGACATTGGTACATTGTGTGAAGCTCATTTGTGGTCTCCCCCGCCGTGATATTGCTGGAATACTACTAATAATAAAACCTCACTTACTCGCTCCCATATATTGTCATTTATTTATTGTACATCACAAATATTTCAGTACATGGTTCTACAAATTCCCATTTTAAAATAGCGGAATGAATGATTTCAGCACTACTACGAAAGCAGAAGTCGCCGACGTGACAACATGGCTGTCGGAGATGCGGATCCGGAAGAAGTCGGTGTCCGTGGAGCAGATGCTGTCCAGCGTGAAGACCAAGATGGGAGATGACACATTGCAGGCAAAGAGAGGCTGGCTCACCGACTTCATGACCAGGCACGGCTTGACGCTGGGGACCAAGGAACGTATGGCGATAGAAGACACAGATAAAGCCATCAGGAAAACCAGAATTGAACCTTCGGTTGCCAATGATGATGGTTGTGACGCTGTGGTGGTGAAGAGGGCGCCAATTGATTTGTCATCTAGTGCTTTATCTGAGGACGTGACTGAGGCGGAAGATTGTGATTTCTTCTGTATGAGAGGGTGAATATTTGCCCCCGTCTGCATTAATGTGCTATAGTGCCATGGACATATATCTCTTGATATGCACTGGTACCTTGGATGTATGTGAATGAACTATATGAGAATGTATTTAAATAAACGCTTGACCACTGATGCAATTTCATTTTTATTCGAGATCAGCAAGTCCCCGAGTATTTTGCGTGGGACTCGCACCACGATAGCTAGCGAACTGTGGCGTATCACACAATGCATCTGAACAATGCAAGTTCGATTCGGATGGTCGTTCCTCCCAAGTCCACTTTTCATTCGTGAGTCGGGGGTTTCATGACGTGTCTTTATTCTGCACTTGGGATTCTAGTAACCTCGTGGAGATCCGGGTTATAATAAGCCCCTAGAACTGTCCTCTATGGAAAATGACATGGTGGGGCTGTTGGGTAGCCTATTGGTTAAAGCGTTCGCTCGTCACGACGGGTTCGTTTACCGACACGAATACGGTGTGTGAAGCCCACGTCTGATGTCCCCGCCGTGTTGTTGCTGGAATATTGCTAAAAAGCGGCATAAAATCATACTCACTCATTTGTGTCATGGCACCCCGATTATCCGGACGGTTGCATTACCGCATACAAATATTACAGAACAGCATACAGCCACGATAGAACAGCCTACGGTTGGAGGAGAGCTATGACAGAACAGCCTACGGTTGGAGGAGAGCTATGACAGAACAGCCTACGCTTGGAGGAGAGCTATGGTAGAACAGCCTACGGTTGGAGGAGAGCTATGGCAGAACAGCCTACGCATGTAGGAGAGCTATGGCAGAACAGCCTACGGTTGGTGGAGAGCTATGGTAGAACAGTCTACGGTTGGGGAAGAGCTATCGCAGAACAGCCTACGGTTGGAGGAGAGCCACAGTAGAACAACCTACGGTTGGAGGAGAGCCACGATAGAACAGTCTACGGTTGGGGAAGAGCTATCGTAGAATAGCCTACGGTTGGAGGAAAGCCTACGGTTGGAGGACAGCTATAGTAGAACAGCCTACGGTTGGACGACAGCTATAGTAGAACAGCCTACGGTTGGGGGAGAGCTATGGTAGAACAGCCTACGATTGGAGGAAAGCCTACGGTTGGGGGAGAGCTATGGTAGAACAGCCTACGATTGGAGGAAAGCCTACGGTTGGGGGAGAGCTATGGTAGAACAGCCTACGGTTGGAGGACAGCTATAGTAGAACAGCCTACGGTTGGAGGACAGCCACGGTTGGAGGAGAGCTATGGTAGAGATAGAATACCGTACAGCTTGATAGTCACATTGCAGAACAGCGTACAACAAGGTGGTGTCGAAATAGAATACCGTACAGCTTGATGGTCACATTACAGAACAGCGTACAACAAGGTGGTGTCGAGATAGAATACCGTACAGCTTGATGGCCACATTGCAGAACAGCGTACAACAAGGTGGTGTCGAGATAGAATACCGTACAGCTTGATGGCCACATTGCAGAACAGCGTACAACTAGGTGGTGTCGAGATAGAATACCGTACAGCTTGATTGCCACATTGCAGAACAGCGTACAACAAGGTGGTGTCGAGATAAAATACCGTACAGCTTGATGGCCACATTGCAGAACAGCGTACAACCAGGTGGTGTCGAGATAGAATACTGTACAGCTTGATGGCCACATTGCAGAACAGCGTACAACTAGGTGGTGTCGAGATAGAATACCGTACAGCTTGATGGCCACATTGCAGAACAGCTTACATCAAGGTGGTGTCGGGATAGAATACCGTACAGCTTGATGGTCACATTGCAGAACAGCGTACAACAAGGTGGTGTCAGATAGAATACCGTACAGCTTGATGGTCACATTGCAGAACAGCGTACAACAAGGTGGTGTCGAGATAGAATACCGTACAGCTTGATGGTCACATTGCAGAACAGCGTACAACAAGGTGGTGTCGAGATAGAATACCGTACAGCTTGATGGTCACATTGCGGAACAGCGTACAACAAGATGGTGTCGAGATAGAATACCGTACAGCTTGATGGTCACATTGCAGAACAGCGCACAACTAGGTGGTGTCGAGATAGAATACCGTACAGCTTGATGGTCACATTGCAGAACAGCGCACAAGTAGGTGGTGTCGAGATAGAATACCGTACAGCTTGATGGCCACATTGCAGAACAGCGTACAACAAGGTGGTGTCGAGATAGAATACCGTACAGCTTGATGGTCACATTGCAGAACAGCTTACAACTAGGTGGTGTCAGATAGAATACCGTACAGCTTGATGGCCACATTGCAGAACAGCGTACAACTAGGTGGTGTCGAGATAGAATACCGTACAGCTTGATGGCCACATTGCAGAACAGCGTACAACAAGGTGGTGTCGAGATAGAATACCGTACAGCTTGATGGCCACATTGCAGAACAGCGTACAACAAGGTGGTGTCGAGATAGAATACCGTACAGCTTGATGGTCACATTGCAGAACAGCGTACAACAAGGTGGTGTCGAGATAGAATACCGTACAGCTTGATGGTCACATTGCAGAACAGCTTACAACTAGGTGGTGTCAGATAGAATACCGTACAGCTTGATGGCCACATTGCAGAACAGCGTACAACTAGGTGGTGTCGAGATAGAATACCGTACAGCTTGATGGCCACATTGCAGAACAGCGTACACCAAGGTGGTGTCGAGATAGAATACCGTACAGCTTGATGGCCACATTGCAGAACAGCGTACACCAAGGTGGTGTCGAGATAGAATACCGTACAGCGTGATGGCCACATTGCAGAACAGCGTACAACAAGGTGGTGTCGAGATAGAATACCGTACAGCTTGATGGTCACATTGCAGAACAGCGTACAACAAGGTGGTGTCGAGATAGAATACCGTGCAGCTTGATGGCCACATTGCAGAACAGCGTACAACTAGGTGGTGTCAGATAGAATACCGTACAGCTTGATGGTCACATTGCAGAACAGCTTACAACTAGGTGGTGTCAGATAGAATACCGTACAGCTTGATGGCCACATTGCAGAACAGCGTACAACAAGGTGGTGTCGAGATAGAATACCGTACAGCGTGATGGCCACATTGCAGAACAGCGTACAACAAGGTGGTGTCGAGATAGAATACCGTACAGCTTGATGGTCACATTGCAGAACAGCGTACAACAAGGTGGTGTCGAGATAGAATACCGTGCAGCTTGATGGCCACATTGCAGAACAGCGTACAACTAGGTGGTGTCAGATAGAATACCGTACAGCTTGATGGTCACATTGCAGAACAGCGTACAACAAGGTGGTGTCGAGATAGAATACCGTACAGCTTGATGGCCACATTGCAGAACAGCGTACAACAAGGTGGTGTCGAGATAGAATACCGTACAGCTTGATGGTCACATTGCAGAACAGCGCACAACTAGGTGGTGTCGAGATAGAATACCGTACAGCTTGATGGCCATATTGCAGAACAGCGTACAACAAGGTGGTATCGAGATAGAATACCGTACAGATTGATGGTCACATTGCAGAACAGCGTACAACAAGGTGGTGTCGAGATAGAATACCGTACAGCTTGATGGTCACATTGCAGAACAGCGCACAACTAGGTGGTGTCGAGATAGAATACCGTACAGCTTGATGGCCACATTGCAAAACAGCGTACAACAAGGTGGTGTCGAGATAGAATACCGTACAGCTTGATGGTCACATTGCAGAACAGCGTACAACAAGGTGGTGTCGAGATAGAATACCGTACAGCTTGATGGCCACATTGCAGAACAGCGTATAGCTAGGTGGTGTCGAGATAGAATACCGTACAGCTTGATGGTCACATTGCAGAACAGCGTACAACTAGGTGGTGTCGAGATAGAATACCGTACAGCTTGATGGCCACATTGCAGAACAGCGTACAACTATATGTGGAAGACGCAGTGATAGAACAGGACAGCATCATTGGAGAACAGCGTGGAGCTAGATGGCTACATAACAGAACAGCGTACGGTCAGATGGCGCCATGGACGAACAAGGCACTGTTTGAGAAGCCCTCGGCTGAACAGTGTACAGTCAAAGGAGGCCATGAACGTGATTTCTTCTTGTGAAAGGCATCCATTATATTTATGATCCATCACATTTCTTTTTGTAGACTCAGCCGTGAACGAAGCTCCGATATCATAACATAAACATCGGCTGGTGACAGGGCTGTTAATCCCTCCGCATCTTCCTTCATCAGGCGTGCTGTGAGGCTTACCGTATCACAAGGCATCATACTCCGACATAATGAAATTGTCAACATAGATAATTTGTTGGCATCCTTCTTGGGGGAAACAAGAACGTCACAACAAATATGATATTGATGGGTGTAATTTAATAAATATGTCAACGACAAAGAAGCAGACCCTTTCAACTTGATATGGGCATTATAGTTTAAGCTTTTGAAATTTTAATAGTAAACGCACATGGACTAGATAAGCGATTTTGTGTGACGCTCTCGGGTGTCGATAATTGCTGTTCATAATTCGACAAGCGCCCGTATCGGACAGGCAGGCCCGGGGCTAATTTTACGAGACCCGTTTTGTATGCCCATTTTATTCTTTGTAGCTAAGTGTGGTACCTTGTTGAGGAAAACAGATATGGCCATGAAGTGGACGTGGTATGTTACGGACAGTGTCCAGTTGCAAACAGTCCTGTGTGATATGTCAACAATCTGGAAGGGGCCGAAGGACCACCTTGACAGAGTCTTGTGCTGTAATCTGTTAGATTAGCCTACATTTCAGCGGATTGTTGCAGTTTCTTTATATTTTTCGATTTTTTCCCGCTCTTACAAACATCTACTGTGTAAATCGGTGGTGTACTAGAATCAGTTCCATTTTTTCTTTATGATAATAAGACTTAGTTGTGTTACTTATTGTGACGAAATATATAAACCTTGAAGTTATATGGCGCCATGGTAGAACTGCCTGAAGTAATTCATCGCCATGGTAAAACAATGTAGATATATTTGACGCCATGGTAAAACAATGTAGATATATTTGGCGCCATGGTAAAACAATGTAGATATATTTGACGCCATGGTAAAACAATGTAGATATATTTGGCGCCATGGTAAAACAATGTAGATATATTTGACGCCATGGTAAAACAATGTAGATATATTTGGCGCCAAGGTAAAACGGCGTCCACTATCAGTATGCCATAATCGAACATGGAGTGTTGCTGCTGTTAGCTGTTCTACCATGACGTAATGATACATTTATGAACATGTTCAATTATTTGACGCCAAGTTAGAACGGTGTACATTATCAGTATGGCATGATAGAACAGCGTACAGTTAGATGGCGCCATGATAGAACAGCGTACAGTTAGATGGCACCATGATAGAACAACGTACAGTTAGATTGCGCCATGGTAGAACGTACATTTAGAGAGCGCCATGGTAGAACAACGTACAGCGTTCAGTTTGATGGCACCATGGACCGCCTCCATGGTCTTGTGGTAGAGCGTACGCCCGGAGAGCGGAAGATCCTGGGTTCGATTCCCGTCATACCAAAAGACGTTCAAAAAGAGGTACATGCTGTAACCTTGCCTGTTGCTCGGCATTAAGGGGTCAAAACAAGGACTGGTCGACTCGGAGTCAGTATATATGTGTCTAAGTGTGCTATTCATGTTAAACTGCGGCATGGTTTCTCACTGGGCTGGCACCATTAACGAGATGAGAACGCACGCACGCACGCACACACACACACACACACACACACACACACACACACACACACACACACACACACAGTTAGAACAGCCCGACGCCAAGGCAGAAAGTTGGGCGATAACATGGTAGGGTGGCCTGCAGTTAGTAATTAAAAAAAAATTATGACATTTTGTACATCACCCATTGTCTGTCAGGTGCTATGTTGGACTGACATTGTATATATTTGGATCTCGAGGACGAAAGTTGTTTAATATGCACATAAGCCAGACACGTAGGTTTAAGATTATTTTTATTTTATCTTATCATCTAAAATATTGCTCGTGTATTTCCTTGGGCCAAAGAGTGTGTTTACCTTGTCAGTGTAACCGTCGTGAACCTGATCTCGCGTAAAACCACAAAGCATCTGAGTGAACATTTAATGGGAGGCTAGACTTCAGCCAACTGACAGTTCTCGTAAGAACGTCCCTAGTCCTCAAAAGGGCAATCGTTGGTCTGCTAGTTCGGATTTTATTTTGCATATTACTACATCAGAATGTGGAGAACAATCCCCATTTAAGTTACTAAATAGATAAATGTTATCATTATGTGATCTCACTCAGTGGTCTAGTGGACAGCGTTTGCCTCGAGAGCTGAAAGTCGGTGTTCGATCCCTGGCCGCGTCATACCAAAATATGTTAAAAGGTGTTACTTGTTGTTGTTATCCTGTTTGGCGCTTTGGGGATAAAACAAGGACTTGTTAGCTCGCAGTCAGAATACTGTGTCTAAGTGGGGTGTCCTTGATAAACTGTAGCGAGGCAGACCTTTGGGTTTCAGAATACATCTCAGGCCGATTTGCGGTATTTCTTTGATGTGAATGGTGTTGTTACAATAAAGTAAGTGTTTTTACAGTTGTGGCCGAGCTCACGATGGCAGGTGAGAGAGAGGAGGAGGTACCGGAACATTGACTCGCGCCTGCAGACGCAGGAGCAGACCAGTGCGCCGACCTGTTACATTTTTAGTAATCTATAGCTATATCACGAAGTAACTGTAAATATCATTTAATATGTTATGTCTTTTGATGATTGTGATGGATGACTTTCATTATGATGTATGTTGAAATATAACAAACGAGTAAATGCTTCTTTGGTGCAGAATCGTGTTTGTTGTCTTAATTAATAATAAAAAAAAGTTCTTCCATAAGAGATGATCAGATATCTTCTCCATATGATTGCCCATGATTATGTTGTTTCACAGCCGAGCATGAAGTGGGAGGTTGTTTATTTAACGCAAGTTTCAATTGGTTGGTACCTTTGTTACCATAATCCGTATGTAATTGCCTTTTTAGTCAGTTTCACCTGAGGCCGACTTATCAAATCTACCCTTTTACTAAATGTCTGCCTCGAGTGTATAAACTAAAGCTACGTCACCCGCACGTGCACACACGTCGCAATATAAGTGCAATAATCTAACGCGACGTTAAACCCCCATTTCACCTCTACTCACTATTATTTGATCTTCAAAGGGACATTAGCAAATAACTGAAGCAAAGTCTTTCACAGCTTCCGTGTTGTCCCTGCACTCGGAACATTCATATGACATGACAATGAAATCTCGTCAGTACGAAACCCCCTCTTCCACATGACCTCTATTTGGAACAACTTCATATGTAGACTTGGGGATTTTAGATTATTATCTACATATGTGGTATACACATTTCCGTTTTTTAAAAATACTTTATAAAGAGATCGATGCAAGTCTAGGGTCACGTGAATATCAAGACGAGCGGCGACCGTGCACCCCAGCAGCTATGTGCAAAGATACATGTGCTGGGTTGTGTGCTACTCAAATCTGATCCCTGTTTCCGTCCTTAAGGGCGCACCGAGAGGGTGTGATTACACAGACAGTCAGATTGTAGATTAACACCTGGCTACAGGGGGTGTCTTAAGGAGGGGGTTATCTAACCTGGCAAGGGACACTGGCTTGAGTGATGCAGGGAAATGTCGTCCCATGAAGGATATATCTTTACAAGGCCGACAACTGCTGTTTTGATCGGCGACAACGCATGTCGGAAACTTGGCTTGTCATTTCAGATTCAACAGGAGATATAAATGCTTATTGCGATATTTACATAATCGTCAACGATTGGCACCCCTGCAGACATTAGTGGTCTCAGGAGATAGGAGAAAACAGGCTGGAGTGTAGGGTCGAGCTTTAACTGACTACCCTGGTTCAACCGTTGAACGATCATCCTCTTCTTCCTCTCCGGTGTCCGTCCATCCGTTGTCTGTCTCTCCATGTCTGTCTGTCTGTCTCTCCATGTCTGTCTGTCCGTCCTTTGGATCTCCATGTCTGTCTGTCTCTCCATGTCTGTCTGTGTGTCTCCCCTCCCCATGTCTGTCTGTCTGTCCGACCTTTGGATCTCCATGTCTGTCTCTCTCTCCATGCCTGTCTGTCTCTCTCTCCATGTCTGTCTGTCCGTCCTTTGTATCTCCATGTCTGTCTGCCCGTCCTTTGTTTCTCCATGTCTGTCTGTCTCTCATACCTGTCTGTCTCTCTCTCCATGTCTGTCTGTCCGTCCTTTGTATATCCATGTCTGTCTGTCTGTCCTTTGTTTCTCAATGTCTGTCTGTCTCTCCATGCCTGTCTGTCTGTCTCTCCATGTCTGTCTGTCTGTCTCCCCTCCCCATGTCTGTCTGTCTGTCTGTCTGACCTTTGGATCTCCATCTCTATCTGTCCGTCCTTTGTCTCTCAATGTCTGTCTGTCTCTCCATGTCTGTCTGTCTCTCCATGCCTGTCTGTCACTGTCTCCATGTCTGTCTGTCCGTCCTTGTTCCTCTATGTCTGTCTCTCCATGTCTGTCTGTCACTCTCTCCATGTCTGTCTGTCCGTCCTCTGTATCTCCATGTCTGTCTGTCCGTCCTTTGTTTCTCAATGTCTGTCTCTCCATGCCTGTCTGTCACTCTCTCCATGTCTGTCTGTCCGTCCTCTGTATCTCTATGTCTGTCTGTCCGTCCTCTGTATCTCTATGTCTGTCTGTCCGTCCTTTGTTTCTCAATGTCTGTCTCCCCATGTCTGTCTGTCCGACCTTTGGATCTCCATGTCTGTCTGTCGGCCTGTCTGTCTGTCTGTCTACCCGCCCGCAGCCGGTCTATAAGACTGTCCGTATGTGTTCGTACAAATGAGAAATAGACATATTACAACAATAAATATATACGAAAGATTACATTTTTAAAGTTTTGAACCGAATCGATTTCCTGGATATATATATAGACACTGTAATAAAGTACTCATGTGGTAAAAAATGTCTTGATCATAGTAAGGCTTTCTAATCAAGTTCGACAAATTGTCCTCATTTTTGTCATATATTTTCTCAACAGAAACCCAAAACTTGCAAGTTAAAAAAAAGCAAAATGAAGATGTCTGATAATATTCACACCAACACTTCAAAGTTTTCTGTAAGTTTAAAATTTGACATTTCCAGTTGGGAGCCTTAAACTCCCTCCTTTCGTCTCTGAGGTGAAACGAGTATATTGAAAAATCTGAGCACAATTTGTCATGGTGCATAAATGTTATCTTATATGCCTACAAGTGCTTAAATTATGAAACTGTCCCTGTACAATATCTCTTTCATGTGTGTGAAGTCGACGTGTGCGCCGCGGTGTGAAAGAAAGAGGGATAAGGTGTGGAATCTTCAGATTGCCTGTCTTAGAAACGACGTTCGGAAGTGACTGAACGATACGAGTGTTATATTTGAGTTTATCACAGAACATTAATCTTGAACGACGTCAAAACGAATTCGAAAAAACGATGATGAGTGCATGAGGGTCACTTGCCACCATAACCTGTTATGTGTTGCGGCGTTTAGGAGACGATTAAAATATACTCACGACTACACTTAAAAGTATGACTTAATCAGTTTTATTTATTACAGATATGAACTTGATTCACCACTACGTAGGAATGAGAGGTCTCGAAGTGGAACGCGCTCTGAGCACCAGCGACCTATCAACTATACTGAGGGTCAAAAGAAACTATACCTCTCAGTTGGTTTTATCATTTATTTGTTTTTCAATTAAAAATATCTTAGTTTTGCGATATTATATGCAAAAGATGAAATGTAGTGGCGTTTTGTCATCCCTCTCTGGTTGCTTCTACATGGATTTTAATAAAAAAAATTAAATGTTTAGGCACCATACAGTCTTACCCCAGTCTTCATTGAATCATTTTTAAAACAGAAAATTATCCAGCCACAGATTACAGGAACGAGTGCTGGTTAAATACACACAATCAAAGTTCTTTCAATGTTCAATTAGATGCAAATGAAATTCGGTATACTGTCTTTTACCGTCAGTGAATGTGGTTGACAGTTCACGCTAAACAGGTCAAAGGAACGGCCCCAAGCCCAAAATCCAACCCCACCCCCTCCGAGTCTGAAACGTCTCTCTTCCGCAAGATAGGATGAATGGATGAATTATTGAATATATACTTGGACAATATGTGAAGAGTGATGGATATATTTATTGCTGTAGTAAGTAAATACTTGTAAATTGGAAGAATGTTGTTTAATATGCATTACATAGTAATACTTATACACTGAACCATGTGTTATCATTGTACAAGTGTACAATGTCTGTATTTGAAGAGATGAAAAAGGGCGGGCCGTATTATTTTGTGGATTACTTATCTCCATGTTCATTTTCGGAGCAAGATGACCGAGGAAAAATATTTTGAAGATTTGTGTAAAATAACAAACAACTTTTGGTTGTGACAACTACCGTTACATATTTGGACATGTGCATGAATGGTTCACGATTTGAATCTGGACCTGAAGTTCAAAGCTTGTCCAAAAGTGCATTTTCTGAT
Source organism: Haliotis cracherodii (assembly GCF_022045235.1). Taxonomy (NCBI): domain Eukaryota; kingdom Metazoa; phylum Mollusca; class Gastropoda; order Lepetellida; family Haliotidae; genus Haliotis; species Haliotis cracherodii. The sequence continues at coordinate 2,327,964 of NW_027266279.1, forward strand.
ACACACAGTGTTCTTATGTTATGTTCGTTGCCCAATAAAAGTCACGTGACCTGTGATGAGTTCATGTCATGACCATTTAAAGTCAAATCAACAGCTGTCAGGGACCACGTTTACCGGGATCTTATTTTTCAGTTAAGATTGTATTTATTGCAAGAAGCAAATACTCACTTTGTTTCAAAACATGCTCTGTTTGCATTGTAATGTTTTCTACAATTAGTAATTCACAGAAACTTGGGCCACTTAAGTTATTGCAAGTAGATCAATCTGTGGCCTCGCAGGTTTAGCTAGGCCACACGGTGGTGCTACATATCTAACTATCTCATCAGCCAGTCACCATCTTGTAAAAACCCATACAAGTCGGCTAGATCCACTTGACACACAGGAATATTTCACCGAAGTTATGTAAAGTATAAACTGTGAACACGCACATCTAAATTCGTTACCTTTGTTTTGTTTGTCTGTTGTTTAACGCCACACTCAGCATTATTCCATACGACGGCTGTCTGTAAATAATCGAATCTGGACCAGACAATCCAGTGATAAACATCATGAGTATTGATCGACGCAATCATGCATCAGCCAAGTCAGCAAGCCTGACCACACGATCCCGTTAGTAGCCTCCTGCAACCAACAAGGGTTGCTAAGACCAATTCTAACCGGGATTTTTATAGGTATCTAAATTCGTTACATGTGTCACTTGGGGATTGAACGGGGAATAGAGAGCTGAACGCTCGTACACACCCATCGGCAGTCTGTAACGAAGTGTGAATGTTCATTCAGCAGCCAAATACCCCACACCCCGCCTAATGACACAAACTCATACTACCGATTGAATGAAGCCCTTTATCGGTATTCAATTGCCCTGGAATGTGCCCTTATCGTGGATTTGCAATGATACACTTGGCACTGAAGAATGAGATAGATGCTACGTGATTTAATAGAATCAAAATAACTGAAGTGTCTCTCAATCGTTCTCATGTTCTAAATAAAAGCGACATTTCAATCATCATAAAAACTCTCTACTGAAAGCAAATCCATTGTACGATTCACAGTACACTGCCGACACAAGAAAGTATACACCCATGTTTGAATGTGGCTAAAAATGAAGATCTGGTTATTTGAAGGTGCTGTCTGTAATACGGATATCATAGGCGAAGAATTATTAATATTATTATTGTGTATTTCTTGAGTGACATCCAGTTTGCAAGTGTAAACTTTCTTTTGCCCGGGAGTTTACATCGTGAGGATGTAGAGGGGGATGTCCGAGTAACTCTCCATTCCTTAAAAATAATGGAGCAGAAGCCCCGCAGGGATATTCCCCTACTTAAAACTCATCCCTACTTTTACACTTTGACAACATATTCTGTTGTTGAAAATATTTGAAAAATTCAAATGCTGCTTTAAGATAATGTACAGTTGATAAGCAACTCTCCATTCCTGAAAAATAATGGAGAGTTAAACAATAGAATGACGTCACAGATGTGTTTAAATTCTTATTCTGCATGGTTGATTCTAGAAGATAGTTTAAGGGTTTGTGATCAGTCCTGGGCATTATGCAGATCGTGGTCCAGTTCCGGTAAAGCATAGTGTATAGGATATGCTTCTTCCTCAATGGTTGACCAACGAGTATGACTGTCACTGAGATAATGTGATTGGTCTCTCACTTCTTGTCCCAGGGATACCCTCGCCATCACCTCCACATTCCCGAGTAAGGCAAGCACCTATACAACTGTCACTAGCGTCAGATTCCGGGGTAGAATAGGTCTTCAGCAACCCATGCTTGCCGTAAAAGGCGACTATGCTTGTCGTAAGAGGTAACTAACGGGATCGGGTGGTCAGGCTCGCTGACTTGGTTGATGCATGCCATTGTATCCAAATTGAGTGGATCGATGCTCATGGTGTCAATCACTGGATTGATTTTTTACAGAAAGGAGTCATATAGCTGGACTATTGCTGAGTGCGGCGTTAAACAACAATCAAACAAAACAGTGTGAAGGACATAGGTCTTTTTTGGTTCTGGACAAACTAATAGAGACACTACCATAAAACTTTCTTTCAGAAAAACAAATGCTGTTTGGCATTCCTCCGTCCACCTAAACCTTGTATGCTCTCTCGTTAACTTAATGATACGCTCTGCATGAAACTCCTGACTTCTCTTTCAGGGATGGGAGCTGGCACGCACTCTCAAAAAGTCACGATACCAAGTGTCAGCGACAGGTGAGCGTATCCTGCCCCATCGGCGGTACTTGCTTCAACAATACAGGGCCTAACCATGATCAATTGTAGTGATTCTTTAGACACATTTATATTTCAGGTATAAAATATAGGAGAGGTAAAGGAAAATACAAAATTAATGGTCTTCGATGGACAACCAATTCCTTAAATGTCTTAAAAAATAACTGACGTCATGAACTGTAACAAAACTGACGTAAAAAGAAAGTATAAACGTTATCAAAACTTTGCTAGGCTGAAAACAGTCACCAAAACACTGCCAACTTAAGTTCCAAAACACAGCCATGACACCCACAGCAGATATACCACCATCCAATAACCATGTCTTGTTTGTTTCAGCCACCATCAGACATGGGTGTATACCTTCTTTGGCTCAGCAGTTTATAAATAGAGCAGAACTAATTACCAAATAACTTGAAACACTACGCGAGATTTTCAAAGTGAGGAGAGTATTGCTTTACATGGCCATCGGTATGTTTGGCCCCGACACAATACGGGCTGCAACGAATGGTAACGTATAACCCTGAGACGCAGGACGAGGGCCATCTCTCCCGTATCAAATGATAACACGACTGCACGTCAAGGGTATCATCGCCAAGAGTCCTTTCTAACCTCAGACAGAATAAAAAAATCCATCACATCCAAACATAACTCAAAGAAAGCTGATCCATATACCGATATAGATTAATATGGAGTTATCCCTTTGGACCTCTGTCATGCAAATGGCCGAAATGATAACAGTTTAATGGACACGCCGACGACTATTTTCTCAGCGTGTGGAGGGCATGTGAGACCATTCTCTATTGTGCTGTGATATGCCTATATATCGGCCTAATCCCCAGGATCCGCGCGGATTTGCGGTTCCGTTTAACCTCGCGTGTCGCTGATATTCTAGATCGTCTTGTCAAAATGACATATGCATATTCACGGGTACTGATCAGTGTAATGGGGCCAGTGGATCTGGACGCTATTTTATACGGTCCTTCCTGTGGTCATTACAGGCTAATGTGTTAAGAACAGCATGAGATGCTATATCTATGTCCAAAACAACAATGGCTGCCTGTCGTAAATCTCGCCCTTTGCCGTGTGGCTTCACAACTTCACGACGTGTTAACCCGCATTTGAGGTTGGCATTCGAGACGGCTGGTCTATGTAACAAGTGCTTTATCATGAATTTGGTCATGTTAACGTCTCCTTGCATTTTCGGTTTTGGGTTGAATCAGGAAAATAGATAGACACCGACAAGGGCAGGGGATTTGTCTTGTCCGTTATGAATGAAACAATGACCTATTATGCAGATACCATACATCGGTAGATTGTCTCTGGATTAAGTGACGTGTGTCACTTCCATTCGAGTTAATGTGCCTCGTCCTACCAAATCGTGCTTATTAACATCAACTTGGTATATCAACAAGATGTGATCCAACAACAAGAAGATTGATGTGGAGTCTTTTCCCCGTCTATTATGTAACTGCTTTATTGTGTGAGCGCATATATTTAAGTGGGGTGAAATGGGCTTCCAGTTGCTTGTCCATGACGGATATCATTCACGCATTGGTTTAACGCTGCATTGCACAGTAGTCAGTAATATTACAGCGTGTCCAGAATGCTGTACCGTGTGTAAATGCCAACATTGTTCAGACCTCAGACATTTACCACTTTGTGAAACCCACGCGCATGTGTTTGGTGCTGACAAACCTGGAATCATAATTGGGGCGTGTCTGGGATTTGAACTCACAATCATAGGTTCCTAGCAGCCCCAAGTGACGTAACTCTACTTACGAAAAGTCACGGCCGCTGGGACGACTAGGACACGTGTGGCGCTCACTACGTAGTGATGCACAGATGCTTCCACAACAGGGAAATAAAACTCAAGATATTACGTGGATTGACGTGTGGTTGTGACATCTATACCCTGCCATTTCTCGGACAGTTGCCCATTGTGATGCACAAACCCAACACATATACTGGACATCGAAAATAGAGATATGGTTACGCGGTGCATGGTCACAAATGAGTGAGTGAGTGAGTTTATGCTTTACGTCACATCGGCAATATGTCAGCCATATCGTGACGACAAATTTTACATTTTAAATACATATATTTAAACTAAATAAAAACCTGTCATCGATGGACAGTAAACGTACTAGAATATCACAGATTAATATTTAAAACTAGCATACAACTATAAAAAGATATCACTATAAGTAACGGTACAATATAAAAAAGGGCTATAGATCGCCAGAAGCTGAAGGTAGATCACCATGCTAGGGTCCATGGGGACTTACAGTGCTTTTGCTACCTGCATGGACCCCAGCCGGATTTACATCATCCCTTCCGCTGATGGCGTTAATGACAAATTTAGCCAAAGTAAAATGAAAATATATACTAGAACGATTAAAATTGTGGTGGAAAAACAATTACTTTGAATGATGTGGTCTGACATACCCTCTCTGGGGGAGCTTGGTCACAAATGATTCAGAAACTTTATTTCAAATGTATCTCAGGATCGTTTCAACTACAAACTACATCAGAGTTCGAATATGACCCTTGATCTGTCAGTACCATTTACGTGATCACCGGGACCCATTAGGATCCCGGTTATAATTGATCTTTAGCAATCCACGTTTGTCGTTAGAGGCGACTAACAGGATCGGGTGCTCAGGCGAGCTGAATTAATTGATGTATGTCATCGTATCCCAATTGCGTTCGATCCGTGAAGATCAGGCGTAGAATAGATCTTCAGCAACCCATGCATGCCGTATCAGGCGACTGTGCTTGTCGTAGGAGGCGACTAGCGGGATCGGGTGGTCAGGCTCGCTGACTTGGTTGATGCATGGCATCGATCCCAAATGCGTGGATCGATGCAAATGACATTAATCACTGGATTGTCTGGTTCAGACTTGATTATTTACAGACCGCCTTCATATAGCTGGAATATTGCTGAGTGTGGCGTTAAACAACCAACCAACCACATCGATGCTCATGACGTCATTCACTGGATTGTCTGGTCCAGGCCCGATTAACAGAACGCCGTCATATAGCTGGGACATTGCTGAATGCGTTAAACGCCAAACAAATGTGATCGTCGGTATCACCACAACGGTTCTCATCCAAGACTTGTCTTTCCTGAAATGGGGCAGTCGGGTAGCCTAGTGGTTAAAGCGTTCGCTCGTCACGCCAAAGACCCGGGTTAGATTCCCGACATGGGCACAATGTGTGAAGCCCATTTCTGGTGTCCCCCGCCATGTTGCTACAATATCGCTAAAAGCGGCGTAAAACCACACTCACTCTCCTGAAATACTGTTCAAGCCAGCGTTTAACAGATATCGCTAAAGTACTGTTCAAAGCAGCAATAAACGTTGAGCCAACCTCTGGAATGTACAGATATTAACATACTTGAATGTACAGATATTAACATACACTAATTGTACACTAACTGGTTTTGAGCATTATCCTAATATTCGTTCATTGCACAATGAGTGGCCACTTCGTGAATACTAGTATGCCATAATTTTTTTATAAGGTCAATGAGGCTCATAGAACGTGTTATATTCCATCGTTTCCGTTGTGTGTAGTTATTGCTAGGCAATGTAGGATCTCCCGTGCTTTTTAAGTGTTAATTCATCACATATTAGCATTTGAGCACGGTGCAGACAGGCCATATATCGCCTCCTTGGCACACACCGGCTCTCACTAATGCCGCCTTTAACCCTTTAGCTGTTCCGATAGGCTGTGGGTTTATGGCTCGTACTTGATATGCGTCGAGGAAACAATGTTTTCACTGTGAAAGGTCACCAATATTGACCATCCTCAAAAAAACCAGATTAGCCCCCTGAACAATGAAAAGTGGGCAATAACTGTCAAGGCATCTTTGATTTCTTGAGCCAGCGTGATCATATTTGCTGAGAAAAGGAGATTCTATAAAATCACAGCTTGTCTGCATCGTATTGGAGTATGTGAATGAGTGAGTGAGTTGGGTTTACACCACTTTTAACAGTCTGAGTATTCCCGTTATATCAAGGCGTGTCAGCTTAATGTGGGAGGAAATCACGAAGTGATGCAAATGTCAGACGTTTACCATTTCGGTGAAACCCAAGAGCACGGGTATGGTGTTGTCAAATCTAGAAACATAATCGGGGCGAACCGGGATTCGAACCCACGATCTGGTGTGCCCAAGGGACGCAACTCGACACAGCGAATTGCGGCGCCTTAGACGACTGACCCTTCCGTGCCCCCTTAAAGACAAAGTAGAGTTGGCCGCCTGTACGTTGTCTGTTATACAGACCCTGGCCCAGGTGGCCCAGTCGTCTAAGGCGCCGCGATTCGCTGTGCAGAGTTGCGTCCCTTGGGTACGCCAGAAACCTATGATTGTGGGTTCGAATCCCGGTTCGCCCCAATTATGTTTCTAGGTTTGTCAGCACCATACCCGTGCACGTGGGTTTCATCGAAGTGGTAAAACGTCTGAGACCTGCATCACTTCAGGCTTTCCTCCCACATTAAGCTGACACGCCGCGATATAACTGGAATACTGTTAAAAGCGGCGTTAAACCCAACTCACTCACTCACTGTAACATTTGGCAAGTCTAGATTATCGCAGTATCAGGGAAGAGAGTCTCTGGGCTAAAATATATTCATTTCAGAGACTAGATGTTAGTCTAGCCTGAACGGTACACAGTGACACGCGGGGAAAGAGAAAACATCTGGTTTTGATCAAATCCGAGTCGAAGAGTTGACAGCATGGATGGTTCTAGAGGACAGTTTGTACAACAGCAGTGATGATTGACGATTGACAGATGATTGACGCACCAATGTAACACCATCTTTACGTGTATGACAGGTTCTGAAAGCGAAAGCGACTGGGGGTCATGCGTTGAGAAAGTTTGAAAGATGTTCCCTTAAGATTTTATTGCCACTGAAACTGCTATTAACATTAAAAGACGTTGCGAATTTCAAACACAGTTTGCCTTCCACACTTTTTGGTAAACATAAATGAGAACACTTTTATAAATGAACTCTACATTGTTGAACCGTTCCTGTATGAAATCAGATTTAAGGCCAAGCATATTACATAATAAGATGGCTTCTGCTGTTCGTCGCTTCATGGTTGAAATATAGCTGAATGGTCGATAAATATTAACTTACTCCTCACTAGATTACCCTGAAGCAACATTTTCACCCATCTTTGCCTTTATTGTGTAATTGTGACTTTGAGTGTGAAATGTAGTTCTTTTTATAATGAATAAACCATCCAAAGAAAACCAAGGCCCGCATACTCGTTTCTGTCAAATCTCGATGACTATAACACTTGCGGAGACATTTTAATGGCGATAGTTGTGGGACCATTCAGAGCATATTTGATTATTTTTCTTTTAAAAAACTCACATGTAATATATTTATGATGTATATACCACATCGAACCCATGAAACGTGAAAAGACTTAAATCGAAATATGCTGAAGAAGTTATTTTTTCTTGAAAGGATTTGAAAAAACTTTGATCATGGCCATACGCACACATCACATCCCCTTTCCCAAACACTCATTTATTCCATCACGTTTTAACAAGAAGAATGACAAAACATCCCACTCTTACTCAAATTTATGAGCTCTTCCTAATTGTAATCCAGCCGAATACCATCTTGTGTCGAACGCCCCCTTTGTAGGCTGTGCACACTCATTTACCCCAGGCGCACACATACGTAAGTCGCCATTCTATTAAGTGCAGACTGAGGCGTATCTTACGTATTATTCTTCTGTATTCATCCTCCGAGTTGGGGGATTACAATAACATGGTTAGAAGATAACGGCCGGGGGCGTATATTAGGTATGTCACTATTCTATTAAATGCAGTCCGGGGCGTACATTACGTATGTCACTTTTCTATTTAGTGCAGTCCGGGGCGAACATTACGTATGTCACTATTCTATTAAGTGCAGTCCAGGGCGTACATTACATATATCACTATTCTATTAAGTGCAGTCCGGGGCGTACATTACATATATCACTATTCTATTAAGTGCAGTCCGGGGCGTACATTACGTATGTCACTATTCTATTAAGTGCAGTCCGGGGCGTACATTACGTATGTCACTATTCTATTGAATGCAGTCCGGGGCGCACATTACATAAGTCACTTTTCTATTAATAAGTGCAGTCCGGGGCGTACATTACGTATGTCACTATTCTATTAAGTGCAGTCCGGGGCGTACATTACGTATGTCACTATTCTATTAAATGCAGTCCGGGGCGTACATTACGTATTTCACTATTCTATTAAGTGCAGTCCGGGGCGTAAATTTCATATGTCACTATTCTATTATTAAGTGCAGACCGGGGCGCACATTACGTATGTCACTATTCTATTAAGTGCAGTCCGGGGCGTACATTTCATATGTCACTATTCTATTATTAAGTGCAGGCCGGGGCGCACATTACGTATGTCACTATTCTATTAAGTGCAGTCCGGGGCGTACATTTCATATGTCACTATTCTATTATTAAGTGCAGGCCGGGGCGCACATTACGTATGTCACTATTCTATAAAGCGAAGGCATTAAATTAAGTCGTACAAAATCGTCGGGGAAGGGTGATAAAAATGAATATTTATCAATCAGTATTTAAACTCCTTCCTCATCAGCTGATTTTACGTTTACATTTAAACCCAATCTAGGCCCCGTTCCACAAAGCGATCTTTACGCTGAGACATCGTAATTTCCGTTCTTTAACTAAAAATAGACTTCCGGCAGTCGTAGCCCAAAGATTGCTTTGAGGAACGGGGCTGTGTATGTTTGACTTCAAATGAACACATCAGCAGCAAGGAGACAATGGCGATAACCTTAGGGGTGTTACAAGCAATTGCAAAAGCAAATTAAGATAGTAATGAAACGTCTGAAAATGTTAATACAAATAGGCAGTCGTTCATTGCATTGACACAAATAGTGCAGGTGTAGTGTTAATGTGTCAAAGGTTATTTCATCCAGGGTCATTTGCCAATACTATCCATACTTTTCTCTTGAAATCAGTCAAATCAGAAAACAGGTTTACAAAACAGTAAATATAAAATGAGTATATTTAATTAAATTCGTTTGTACAATGTTTCTGTAGTCTTCCAGAAACCTTAAAAGATAAATTCTTCAGGTCTACCCCTCCCTCCACTGCTATCGCAAATACATACTTTATTATTGACCTAGAAGTGGACTGAAGCGAAAAGGTAGTACCCTTGTCCACTCACGGGTGAATACCGCGGCTTAATAACTCAATTTTGTGACAATCAAACGAAATGCTTTCACAGAAAAAAGAATATAATCTTCCATAACCCAATATATTTCATGATTATCAAACCTCACTTCGTACCCATTTCGACTAATGGCACGCTCCGAATGGCATTCCGAGCCTTTATGGCTCGGAGGTAAGATGTTATGTTCTCCGAACACGCCTACCAGTAAATTCAAGATTAAGGAGATCCTTGTGATGTAGGGCAATTCTATAGGTATATTATTTGATAAATAATACTGATAAACAGGTGCGTGTCTCTCATCGTGGGAATATAAGCGAAGGCAAGTGGAGAGTCGGAGGGGGAGGGGAGAGAGACAATATATGAGTTGTTATTGACCATGGAGAAGAGGTTTGTTCGGATAATAATCCAAAAATGTTTTTATGAAGAAATTCTTGACACTTTTGGAAAACTGCCACATTCACGTGGATGTAAAAGGATGAAGATGGCATTTCATTGAATCATCATTAAGTGTCGCGATGAGTGTACACGTGGTTTCACACAAGAGTGTTTTTGAACTTGGTTAAGATATTTGAAATCAGGGTCATACTTTAAACATTTATTATGTATGAAAACTAGCTTGGAATCCTGGGTGCTACGTACGGAGGATGAATATTAATGTCACCAACCTGGTTGAAATATCACATGTTGTGTACCAAAGTACAAATGAAGTCCATCAAGTGAAACATGCTTTGTACATTGTGCAACTGAAGTTTGTTTGTTGTGTAACGCCGCACTCAGCAATATCCCAGCTGTATGAAGGCGGTCTGTAAATAAACAAGTCTGGACCAGACAATCCAGTGACTGATATCATGAGCATCGATCCACGCAATTGGGATACGATGACCTGCATCAACCAAGTCAGCGATCCTGACCATCCGATCCCATTAGTCGCCTTTTACGACAAGCAAAGTTGCCTTTTACGGCAAGCATGGGTTGCTGAAGACCTATTTTAACCCCGATGTTCTCCTGAAGTCCGTCAAGTGACACGTGTTTTGTACATTGTGCTACTGAAGTCCGTCAAGTGACACGTGTTTTGTACATTGTAAGTAATGTCCTACTGAAGTCCGTCAAGTGACACATGTTTTGTACATTGTGCTACTGAAGTCCGTCAAGTGACACATGTTTTGTACATTGTAAGTAATGTCCTACTGAAGTCCGTCAAGTGACACGTGTTTTGTACGTTGTGCTACTGAAGTCCGTCAAGTGACACGTGTTTTGTACATTGTAAGTAATGTCCTACTGAAGTCCGTCAAGTGACACATGTTTTGTACATTGTGCTACTGAAGTCCGTCAAGTGACACGTGTTTTGTACATTGTGCTACTGAAGTCCGTCAAGTAACACACGTTTTGTACATTGTGCTACTGAAGTCCGTCAAGTGACACATGTTTTGTACATTGTGCTACTGAAGTCCGTCAAGTGGCACATGTTTTGTACATTGTGCTACTGAAGTCCGTCAAGTGATACATGTTTTGTAGATTGTGCTACTGAAGTCCGTCAAGTGACACCTGTTTTGTACATTGTAAGAAATGTCCTACTGAAGTCCGTCAAGTGACACCTGTTTTGTACATTGTGCTACTGAAGTCCGTCAAGTGACGCATGTTTTGTACATTGTGCAACAGAAGTCCGTCAAGTGACACCTGTTTTGTACATTGTGCTACTGAAGTCCGTCAAGTGACACATGTTTTGTACATTGTGCTACTGAAGTCCGTCAAGTGACACATGTTTTGTACATTGTGCTACTGAAGTCCGTCAAGTAACACACGTTTTGTACATTGTGCTACTGAAGTCCGTCAAGTGACACATGTTTTGTACATTGTGCTACTGAAGTCCGTCAAGTGACACACGTTTTGTACATTGTGCTACTGAAGTCCGTCAAGTGACACATGTTTTGTACATTGTAAGTAATGTCCTACTGAAGTCCGTCAAGTGACACACGTTTTGTACATTGTGCTACTGAAGTCCGTCAAGTGACACATGTTTTGTACATTGTGCTACTGAAGTCCGTCAAGTGACACATGTTTTGTACATTGTAAGAAATGTCCTACTGAAGTCCGTCAAGTGACACGTGTTTTGTACATTGTAAGTAATGTCCTACTGAAGTCCGTCAAATGACACATGTTTTGTACATTGTGCTACCGAGTCCGTCAAGTGACACATGTTTTGTACATTGTGCTACCGAGTCCGTCAAGTGACACATGTTTTGTACATTGTGTTACTGAAGTCCGTCAAGTGACACATGTTTTGTACATTGTGCTACTGAAGTCCGTCAAGTGACACATGTTTTGTACATTGTAAGAAATGTCCTACTGAAGTCCGTCAAGTGACACATGTTTTGTACATTGTAAGTAATGTCCTACTGAAGTCCGTCAAATGACACATGTTTTGTACATTGTGCTACCGAGTCCGTCAAGTGACACATGTTTTGTACATTGTGCTACCGAGTCCGTCAAGTGACACATGTTTTGTACATTGTGTTACTGAAGTCCGTCAAGTGACACATGTTTTGTGCATTGTGCAACTGAAGTCCGAGAAGTGACACATGTTGAGCAAAAACAATGTACTAAACAAGTGTTTAACTTCGGCATCGGCAAATTCGGCTTTGACAAGAGATTTTTATAATATAACCTTTAATTTACATGGCTAGTATTAATACTTGGTCTGCAATCTCGGTATCTGATTGCGGATTTGTGATTATTTACCTTTGTTGACATCAGGATGACGTCTTGTAGGCGTCCGGATGACATATGACAGTTCCGAGATTCCGACAACCATTCCGGATTCATTACGACGGAATATTCCAAGATCGTAATGATTCAAGCATACAAGTTCAGTTATAATTAAATGATTTGTCATCCGTATGAAAAAGTACAGTTTACGGTCTATTTTAAGATGTTTTGACAGTCGTCGATTGTCATCGCGATCCGGGGGGTTCGAGGTCGTTCCGACCGGAATGTTTACACTTTCAAGATGCTTGATGATGTCATTATAGTCAAGGGTTTTTATCTACCGGTTTTTACAGGGATCGTTCTGGAGTCAATCCTATATATTTAATTCCTTGCTTCAATTAGGATTCGGTTTAATGCTGATATATATCGTATTTTGACAGCTGTGGGAGGTGTGGCCTCCTTGTCATTCATTCCGGGTCACGTGACTTCCGGAATGTCTTGTTTACATTACATTGATCCAGTTCCAGTTGCAGCCAAGTTCGTACACTTTCTAGCTTCAAAGTTTATTGTTCAACTTAATTGTTTTAACAGCTGGGGTATATCATCCGTGGAGTGACACAGACAAGTACCGGATTCTAAAGCCACGATGTGACGGACAACAGCGAGCGACAGTCGGTATCGTGTTTCGCGATATCGAGACACTGTACCGTTTCTTCAGTTCTGTGATTAATTAATAAAATCGTTATGGACCTTTACCTTCCTGTTGTGTGTTCCTTCTGCATTTCGCTAGTTTCGACATCAGTAACTTTGTAGATCCTTGTGATATATTTTCGCTAACATCGTCTCTTAGCTCTGGTAGGGTCATGGGTGGCCTAGTCGTCTAAAGCGCCGCGATTCGCTGTGCAGAGTTACGTACCTTGGGCACGCCAGAAACTTATGATTGTGGGTTCGAGTCCCGGTCGCCCCGATTATGTTTCTAGGTTTGTCAGCACCATTACCTTGCTTGTGGGTTTCACCCAAGAGGTAAACGTCTGAGACCTGCATCTCTTCGGGCTTTCCTCCCACATTAAACTGACACGCCGCGATATAACTGGAATACTGTTAAAAGCGGCGGTAAACCCAACTCACGCACTCTTAGCTGTGGTATGTATTTGGTCACATTTTGTGACCGTTGGCACCATTCTTTTATTTTTGTAGTTTATCCACCAGTAATTATCGACCAGTCTTTGGCCGTTTCGTTATAACATAATGGATACAAAAAGGTCATCTTACACTGTCTGAGTGGGTTTGGGTTGAACAGCAAAGCCCGAAAGCCGCTGGCATGGGTATGGTGCTCACAGCAATAGGGTATCGGGAGTGGCGACCAGCGAACGTGGCACGGATGATATAAAGGTCGAGTTCTGGCGAAATCCACTGTGTTTTCTCTGACGAACAATTACTTGACCTCATTTTTGGAGAAACATTTTCTCAACTGTTTGTTTAAGTCAGAAGAGACTTATAATAAGTGGAAGCTGTGGTACGAATGGTGCAGACTTAGTGCGTCTGAGACTTGGAGAGTATGTCGGGACCTCCGGTGACCTCCGGTGACTTGCGGTGACCTAGTCTGTCTCACAGTCCCTGAATCATACTGTTTGTCCTTTCGCACAGCCCTCCCTTATTTTTTTCTAGCCCTAAATAAAGCAAGTCTAGATTCCGCCCAGGTTCTGTATCTCCCATCTCACTGTGGCTCCTTTTCAATTTACACAGAGTTTTTTCAATCAAAGTTGTAATTTTCAAAAACTAAGCGATAGTCTAGCGGTGACCATCAAGGGCTGCCAGTGATTGCGGGTTATTTGTGGTTCTTTACGGTGATTTATGGTGACTGTAGAAAGCATGAGGGTGACTATCGGTGATTTATGGTGACTGTAGACAGCATGAGGGTGACTATCGGTGATCTGTGGTGACTGTAGACAGCATGACGGTGACTATCGGTGATTTATGGTGACTGTAGACAGCATGACGGTGACTATCAGTGATTTGTGGTGACTGTAGACAGCATGACGGTGACTATCGGTGATTTATGGTGACTGACAATAACTCCTGTTGAGTTGTGTATCTCAGATTAAAATTTCAGTTAAGTCACGGCGAGTCAGCTGAATGTGACAGGAAAGACCAAATTGGCACAGGTCTCAGGAGCGATATATCGGAGGACGAAAGTTTGCGAATTCAAAAACTTGGATTTCTGCTTGCTATTCACGTGATCAGAGAAACTTTTATTCTGCAACATGCTTAGGAGCAATTTACTGTTCTAGTGATACGAGATCTAAAGCTTGGTTAATGCCATCTGTAATTATCCAGTGTATCCTGCTATGATAAATACCTGGAACCAATTCACAATATTTGTTTCGTTTTGCGCCCGAAATAACACTACGCAAATATAACGCTCGATCCAAATAACGTGACGTTAGAATAACTGCCCGATTCAAATGACATGATGATAAAATCACCGACCGATCCAATTAATACGACGCTAAAATAACCGCTTGATCCAAATATCAAAACGCTCAAATAACCGCCCCATCCAAATAACACGACGCTAAATTAACCCCCAGATCCATTTAACACGACGCTAAAATAAGCACCCGATCCAATTAACACGACGCTAAAATAACAGCCAGATCCAAATAATACGACGCTAAAATAACGGCCAGATCCAATTAACACGACGCTTACATAACCGCTTGATCCAAAAATCAAAGCGCTCAAATAACCACCCTCTCCAAACAACACGACGCTAAAATAACCGCACGGTCCAAATAGCACGACGCTAAAATAACCGCCAGACCCAAATAACACGACCCTAAAATAACCGCCCAATCCAAATAACACAACACTTAAATAACTGTTTGATCCAAATATCAAAACGCTCCAATAACCGCCCTATCCAAATGATACGACGCTAAAATAACCGCCCGATCCAAATGACACGACTCTAAAATAACCCCCCGATTAAAATAACACGACACTTAAATAACCGCTTGATCCAAATATCAAAACGCTCAAATAACCGCCCCATCTAAATAACACGACGCTAAAATAACCGCCAGATCCAATTAACACGACGCTAAAATAACCGCCAGATCCAATTAACACGACGCTAAAATAACCACCCGATCCAATTAACACGACGCTAAAATAACCGCCCGATCCAATTAACACGACACTTAAATAACCGCTTGATCCAAATATCAAAACACTCAAATAACCGTCCCATCTAAATAATACAACGCTAAAATAACCGCCAGATCCAAATAACACGATGCTTGTTTAGATTATGCCAGATATTATTTGCATTTTCTCATAATTAAATCGAGACTGCTCCAATCTAACATGAGAAAGCGCAGAGTTTGTGTTTCATAACTCAAGAGTTGGGTCGCCGAAGATCGCGTTCTATTTGGTCACACGTAGGTCCAATGTATAAATCAACCTTCAATGTCCTTCGCATTATTGAAAAGAAAAAGTTTTGTAAAAACGTATTTACTCACTAGAGCATTATTCTTCTCCTCATCATAACGAAACCGTCATACATCTTAAAGGTCCATCTCATATTTGACAACTTACATCTCGTTGTCTCGATATTCACTGCAAATACTTTCATTTACAACTCAATCATTCGTTTGAGGAGTATTTTACAGCTATCAACCGGGACTCGTTTAATGAGCAATCGCACCGCAGAAGCCACAACCGTTTAGCTATGCGTCAGTCGTTGGGCTTGAATTGCCTTGAGAAACACGAGCCTCAACTGACAGGAGGGGCAGGTATCATTCAGTTGAATCTTGCTCAATAAAACCTCACTTTATTACGCCTGCAGGTGAAGTCGGGTGAAATGGAGTTTCACGTGGCGATCAAGATTATTTCACTCGTGTAACGATGAGCATGCACTTGAGTGTGTGGCTGCTTGAACTACAGTAGAAGGAACTGATGCCGGTCTTACAGCTTACCTACTGACGTTCTATGTGCAGTTTAGCATGGTATCTTGCTCAGACACAGACTCTGAGCCAACCGGTTCTTGATTTATCCCCCATGCCGAGATGTAACACCAAGGACATGCTGTACGCCTATAGCGTTATCATATAATATTTTACATAAACATGCATACCATATATAATCATCACATGATTGTGATTTGTGCTCTGTCCCTTTTCGCCTCGCAAACATGTTGAGTGTATCACCTACTGCCACTCTCTGCGTTATGTGGGGACAGGGATCGCAGCATTTACTTATAAATCACGGTCTTATAGTATTGACATTAAGCCTATATATACAGTTATCAAAATGCACATGCATTTTTCGTCCACTTTAAATTCATCCAACATGCCACAGTCATACAAGGCAACAAATCACTGCAACTACAAGGGCGCGCACATCGTCAGGTATGGTACGGCTGGTCACGGGTTAACACATCATACAGTCTCACTCAGCATTTCCCACGCTCTCCCCGTGCCCCGCTCGTCGAGGTGTTTTGGTGTGTCGGGTATCTGCGTTCCCGGCCACATATATCCCCCAGGTAGAGGGTTGGGGGGACAAGGGGACGTCTACCTGCCCGCGAGGTGGGGGCGGGGTTTTCCCACACTCCTTCTAAAGCCGAGTCGCGTGCCTTCGTCACCATATCAACAACTTCAACGGCTGACGAACGTGTTCAGGCATGTAACGAGGAAGTTCCGCCATTGCAGCCAATCAGATGCCGCGTTACAAATGGAGGGGAGTGGCTTGGGGATTGACAGATGCACTGATGTGGACGAAGTCGCAGTTTAGAAACAGAGCTGTCAGGGAAGTGCGGAAATGGAGATATGTTTATTTCTCCACTTGACAGTTGTGTGCCTTTTTTTAAACCGAACTTTGAACAACTGGGAGACCGTCAGTAGACTACCGGAGCCCAACGTTAGCATAACCCTGGATCAGACAGGTAAAACTGCGCGTGTGACGACTGCGCGGAGTCAGAAAGAACCAGTTCAACTCCAACTCACTCATCCGCCAGACACACAGGCTCGTGTTCCCTAGCCACGTGTCCGAAATACCAGAGAATCTTATATTCCTTTCGTGGTGAATTATCTATTCGGTTCTTTTTTCATATTCGATTGACAATCTAAATTGATAAATGTGTTTTTGAAGGGAGCAGTTCAAAACCTGCGATGTCGGAAACAATTTTCAATTCGTGACATGTAAGGCCGGGAGTTGAGGACAATTGTCGAAACATATCTGCTGCACCACGACACTCACTTCTTAACGGTAACTTTGGTGCCATATAAACTAAATTATTTTTACTTTTGTACTAAAAGTAGTCAGCCATTTGGTAACTTGCGATCTTAATAAGCACATATAACGTTAAACTATGGTGTCCAACAAAATTGACAGTTCCTTGGCTGCTGGAATAAGAAAGGATGATGTTACAATGTTTTACTTAGATACTTTTATATGTTTTAATGTACATACGATGTCTCATAAGCCTGTAAAGGCTGGGTGCAATAATGATGATAATTGTTTATATTGTATATGTTATTTGCACGTGACATCTTAATAAAATATTTTCTCTCTCTATATATCTGCACTCGTGACATAATTCTCTCGAGCAGAGCGTCTATCAGAGTACATACCAGAACGTCTGTCAGAGTATGTACAAGAATCAGATCTACAATACCTATCAGATCTACAATACCTATCAGATCTACAATATCTATCAGATCTACAATATCTATCAGATCTACAATACCTATCAGATCTACAATACCTATCAGATCTTCAATACCTATCAGATCTACAATACCTATCAGATCTACAATACCTATCAGATCTACAATATCTATCAGATCTACAATACCTATCATATCTACAATATCTATCAGATCTACAATACCTATCAGATCTTCAATACCTATCAGATCTACAATACCTATCAGATCTAGAATATCTATCAGATCTACAAGATCTATCAGATCTACAAGATCTATCAGATCTACAATACCTATCAGATCTACAATACCTACCAGATCTAGAATATCTATCAGATCTACAATACCTATCAGATCTAGAATATCTATCAGATCTACAATACCTATCAGATCTACAATACCTATCAGATCTACAATACCTATCAGATCTAGAATATCTATCAGATCTACAATACCTATCAGATCTACAATACCTATCAGATCTACAAGATCTATCAGATCTACAATACCTATCAGATCTACAATACCTATCAGATCTACAAGATCTATCAGATCTACAATACCTATCAGATCTACAATACCTATCAGATCTACAATATCTATCAGATACAAAGTACCTATCAGCGTATCTGTCACGTTCTTATGTGAAAATGATCAACGCCGTTTTCGTTACTGTGACAAGCCTGACGAGCCTGACCACTCAGTCCATTTGGTCGCCTCTTACGAGCAGCATAGGTTGCTGGGGACTTATCCTATCACGGAAATAGGGGCGGTGGGGTAGTCTAGTGATTAAAGCGTTCGCTCGTCACGCCAAAGACCCGGGTTCGATTCCCCACATTGGTACAATGTGTGAAGCCCATTTTGGTGCCCCCCACCGTGATATTGCTGGAATATTGCTAAAAGCGTAGTAAAACCCAACTCACCCACTCTAACACGGAATCACCACGTGGTCACAAAGGACTTCACACACATGATACTAATGTGGAGAATCAAAACCAGGTCTTGACCCTGTCTTTAGATGAAGATGCCATGGACGTGCTTTTTGAAAAATTGTAGATTTTTATTGTCTTTGGATGAATTGTGAAATTTAAAATGATTTAAGATATTGAAAGTATTACTTGTGAATTATTTTATTAACAAAAAGAGAAAGCTGTCCATGTTTAGTATTTAATGGCAACCATCTATTTCAGAATATAGCCTAGTTTTAAAGACAATTGAAAGTAGTTTGGAAGATAGTCTGGTTGTTTCAGTCGTTCATCCATGACTGTTACAGCACAACAACCCAACGCTTCAGAAGTGTATCCTGAAAGAAGCCAAATGTATTCTGTGTGGACTTACGTAAAAACGTTCAAGAATCAAATACTTGAGATTTTTCAAACACTGATCCAATATTAGTCTGTCACACAGTCCCTGAACCATATAATGTTCCTTTCACCAAGCCATACTTAGGATTCTTTTTTATCATTGTTGATTCCTTCACATAATTTACATAAATGGACATTTTGTTGTTTTGTTTCGGATAACGTAGTGAGTGAGTGAGTCCCCAAGGACATGTGTCTTGGTTTGTCAGTACCATACCGGTGCTCGTTGGTTTCACCAAAGTGACAAGCCGTGATCTTACTGAAATACACTGTAGTATGGATATTGAAGGATGACACGTTCCCGTATCTGTGGTCGACACAGGTAGAGATGATATGTTCCCCGTACGTATCTATGATCGACACAGGTAGAGATGACATGTTCCCGTATCTGTGATCGACACAGGTAGAGATGACATGTTCCCCGTATCTGTGATCGACACAGGTAGAGATGACATGTTCCCCGTATCCGTGATCGACACAGGTAGAGATGACATGTGCCCCATATCTGTAATCGACACAGGTAGAGATGACATGTTCCCGTATCTGTGATCGACACAGGTAGAGATGACATGTTCCCCGTATCTGTGATCGACACAGGTAGAGATGACATGTTCCCGTATCTGTGATCGACACAGGTAGAGCTGACATGTTCCCCGTACGTATCTTTGATCGACACAGGTAGAGATGATATGTTCCCCGTATCTGTGATCGACACAGGTAGAGATGATATGTTCCCGTATCTGTGATCGACACAGGTAGAGGTGACATGCTCCCCGTATCTGTGATCGACACAGGTAGAGATGACATGTTCCCGTATCTGTGATCGACACAGGTAGAGATGACACGTTCCCCGTACGTATCTTTGATCGACACAGGTAGAGATGATATGTTCCCGTATCTGTGATCGACACAGGTAGAGATGATATGTTCCCGTATCTGTGATCGACACAGGTAGAGATGATATGTTCCCGTATCTGTGATCGACACAGGTAGAGATGACATGTTCCCCGTACGTATCTTTGATCGACACAGGTAGAGATGATATGTTCCCGTATCTGTGATCGACACAGGTAGAGATGACATGTTCACCGTATCTGTGATCGACACAGGTAGAGATGATATGTTCCCGTATCTGTGATCGACACAGGTAGAGATTACATGTTCCCGTATCTGTGATCGACACCGGTAGTGATGACATGTTCCCCGTATCTGTGTTCGACACAGGTAGAGATGATATGTTCCCCGTATCTGTGATCGACACAGGTAGAGGTGACATGTTCACCGTATCTGTGATCGACACAGGTAGAGATGACATGTTCACCGTATCTGTGATCGACACAGGTAAAGATGCCATGTGATATATCTGTGATATGTAGTTACCTGTATACGGGTCTGCCAGTTGTTGTGGAGGTGTGTCATGGTTGAAAAGTGACAATCACCACGATGACGTTTTAATATTCACGCCTATTGCAGTAGGTCGTCTTCAGGTTACATATTCTACATGGCTTCACCAATATGTTTTGCGGCTCTGAGACGATACTGGGAAACTACATGCACTACATTATCTCTATCCACCTCTGTCTGCCCCTCCGCACCACTCACTCCCAGCTCACACTCCACCCCACTTGTCTGTACCCCACCCTATCCACATGCCTGTATCAGGGTTTGTTGAGTGACGTCACATCTCACTGATTTTAATGTAACATGATCCAAGTCGTGCGAAAACGTCACGTGACTTTTTGACACCCTTTTACCTTTCACGAATCATGATCGGGCGTCACATCCATTAAATGTAACACGTTCAACCTGGGCTTTTTTCAAGCTGATTCATATGTAGCAATGTAGATGATAAAATTCCACAAATTGTCCACTGTGACCCCGAAGACGTATCAATTTCTCCTGCGTGTGTGCTTCGTCGGTGTTTCGCGGTGTACGGCATAAATATAACATATTTTACGTGTACTTGCAGAGCGAAACAAGTGTTGTGAGGCCTGTAAAGATGTGATTATAGGTTATGATAAAATGCCACATCAAAATACAGTTTCAGTTTATGCAAATACTAGTATGCTTGAGATGTTGATAACATTTCTCCGAGATTAAATAACACCTGGCAATGTTATCAAGTGCAACGTTTAACTGAGTTCTGTGAACATATTATATGCTATCATACGCAACAGCGGAATTTTTTATGAATGTCTTAGATCATGTAACTTCAGGTCTTATCAACCTGTGCCGGAACTTCAACTTATGGGTCCAGAGTTGGCCAGAGTTGGGAACGGAGTGTTCCCGAATGAACTCGAATGGGGAACGAAAGAACCCGAATGGAGTGGAGTGGGGGCGCGAATGGGGAACGAATGTATCCGAAAGGAGTGGAGTGGGGACGCGAATGGGGAACGAATGGAGTGGAGTGGGGACGCGAATTGGGAACGAATGGAGTGGAGTGGGGACGTGTACGGGGAACGAATGTATCCGAAAGGAGTGGAGTGGGGACGCGAATGGGGAACGAATGGAGTGGAGTGGGGACGCGAATTGGGAACGAATGAACCCGAATGGACTGGAGTGGGGACGCGAATGGGGAACGAATGTATCCGAAAGGAGTTGGGTGGGGACTCGAAAGGGGAACGAATGGAGTGGAGCGGGGACGTGAATTGCGAACGAATGAACAAGAATGGTCTGGAGCGGGGACGCGAATGGGGAACGAATGAACCCGAATGGACTGGAGAGGGGACGCGAATGTGGAACGAATGGAGTGGAGTGGGGACGTGAATTGGGAACGAATGAATCCGAATGGACTAGAGTAGGGACGCGAATTGGGAACGAATGGAGTGGAGTGGGGACGTGAATTGCAAACAAATGAACAAATTTAAAAATGGACTGGAGTGGGGACGCGAATGGGGAACGAATGGAGTGGAGTGGGGACGTGAATTGCAAACGAATGAACAAAAATGGACTGGAGTGGGGACGTGAATTGGGAACGAATGAAGTGGAGTGGGGACGTGAATTGCAAACGAATGAACAAGAATGGACTGGAGTGGGGACGCGAATGGGGAACGAATGGAGTGGAGTGGGGACGCGAATGGGGAACGAATGTATCCGAATGGACTGGAGTAGGGACGCGAAATGGGAACGAATGAAGCCGAAGGGACTGCAGTGGGAAAGCGAATGGGGAACGGAATTATCCCGAATGGAGTGCAATGGGGACGCAAATGGGGAACGGAGTGAAACCGAATGAACTCGAGTGGGGATGCAAATGGGGACCTCAGTAGAGACCCATCCCCTTGGTTTGGGACAAAACAGGGCCACCTGTAGCCTGAGTACAGTGACTCCTCCGTAGTATGGTAGTTCCCTCCTTCTTGCCCGGAGACTTCTCCCTCCGGGTTATCCTCACGGAAATGCCAATATCTATCCAAAGGTTATGTCTCCGTACCTATGATTTCGTTAATCCGGACATGGGTAAATCCCAATCAGTAAAGTACGTCAAGATTAACGCGGTTTCACTGCATAAAACAGCTTATCATCACTTCATATGCAGACTAGACAAGTGCAGGCCGTTTACACTCGAACAAATTTGTTCCGTCACAAAACGATACTGTTACACCGTCAAACTAATAATAACTGGAAAAAAATCATAATATTCATAACCGTCAAACTCTAACAAGTTTCGCCCCTCAAAATAGACCCAATAATCTTCGTCAAGTCAAAATTGCATTCCGCATCAAAATAAAGTAATTTATATTAAAACTCTATTAAATTGTCAAACTCGTTTAAACTACACGAAGATCGTTTCTCCAATCCTGCCTGATAAGTCCACAGGGCTTTTCCCCCAATAGGTCTATTAATTAACTACAGAAATAAGGACAACCCACATGCAATAGAGCATATGTCTGTACTAAAAGGTCTGCAATTGGCAAACTGGTTGCAAGAGATCCCTAACATGCCCTGAAATCACAGAATGTTGAGCCATGTACATATATAGAACACCGTAAAATCCCCAAACCTCATCTAAATATTTTTAAAGGGACATAATTTTCTGCCTGTTGTTATTTATTAGGAACGAAAATGTTAACATGGCCTATTTCACATGGGCTATTGAACTTTTCGGATTTTTGGGGTTTCACTGCGTGACATGTGTTCACGATCTTGAAATAGTGTGACTCTCTGGAGCTAAGGTACAAACCCAACTGCACTTGCCCAAATCACCAAGCAGAGAGATTTCCTGATGAGAAATGACGATATCTCGCGAGACCTTCGACCTCGGTGGAAAATATTTTCCATCTGAAAGCGATGACTTCACCAGTTAATGCGTTCCGCCCGTTGTGTGAATTGTCCGTGTGTCGTGCTGAATATAATGCACCAACACTGTATACAAATCAAGAAGAGACTAATGGGATATTATCTGGAACCTATGATTACACATCAGTAGAAGTATGTTTAAATCGATTTTTCACAGCATGATAGTTTTGACACTTTAATGCTTTGTAATAACAAAAAGGAGCCAAGGATAGTTTGAGGTTGAAACTTAAGGTCAACTAAATATCATCGAACGCTCTGAAGCAAGCGAAATGGTCATACGAATGGTATAATTCATTAAAATCGGTTATGTTCAGCTGAGCACGAGTACTGCCTAATGTCATCCGCAAGTCGTTATGTTATCTTGTATCCCCATTTTTGACATCCCCAAGCATCACTGTACGCATTGAGAAGCTTCAATGGCGTCACACGTTGGGAGGCTCAATAGCGTCACACACAGGGGTGAGAGACAACAATTTCAATAGCCTTGCGCAAATGGGAAAGGATTTGTCGAAAATGAAATTCATAACATAACAGTATATGCCTCTCCACGTAAGAGGCCTTCCTGTAATCGCCATAGCTGGCAATCAACCGTGTGTGAACTCGGCCGCACCACATGCTACCTCCTAATGGGCGCCCCCTGATGCCAGTGTAAACGAGAATTTGCAGGAGACAATTAGCACGGCCATTTTGTGTGTTAGGAATTTTCAAATTAATATTATTGATAAATTGGCGCATTGTTGCTTCGTAACTCAAACTCATTGCAAGGATATCATTTTGCGACGTTCACAAATTATGTTTTATATGAGAAAGAAATTATCTAAGCCAATAAATGTAAATGGATATGTCAGGCCCGATATACTGGCTGTAAAATGCTGCAGTTTAACATTAAAACTATTTCTGACTGTGTTGTTAATGTCACAGTGATGCGTTGGACCTCATCGTACGTTTACAACCATAACATAAAATGCAGATTAAAAAGAGGTCAGTTCAAACGTTTGCTGTAATTTAAAGTTTTGAACTCGACGTTCCTTGTTAATGCCGAAAGTCGACAAGTCACCTATAACTGTTTGTCTCGTGAGATATTTTTCAATATGAAGTCAAAGTCCAACACACTCGTCATTATGTTCCCTGCTACGTAAGCAACGCCACGTAATGGTTGGAGTTGACATCAAAAGATCCCTATCAACTGATGGACAATAGATGGCACCATAAGCTGTCACGTGACTCCGTCTTTCATCATCAGAAATGCCAAACAGTGCTTCAAATATCCCGATGAACGATTGGCAAAGACATGGGTTTGGGTCTCGCCGTTTAGATTGACCCGCTGTATAATATTAACTAAAGGCCCGAATAAAAGAAACACCATGGCCCCATTTGCATGACGGTGGTCGACATTTGAAAAACATGAGGGTCCTGACATACTGTACTGCCCTAAACCCAATCCCACCTCGGCAAGCCATGGAATGTATCAGCGTGTTCCAATCATCATAGCTGAGGTTGGCAGCAGCCTGGTTGGAGTGTTTTGTATTTGTATATCCATTGTCAGAGTGAATGTTTTTTAACTTTGTTGGCATGTAACTTCACATGGTATAGTTAGTATTATTGTTTAATTATGTAAATCATATAGTCACATGTTGATGAATCTTGATTGAAGATTTAATGCAATCCAGATATCACATTGGCCTGCGACGCATCCCACGATCAGGATGCAGGATTCTTGCAACTTGGTTTCGAATCCCAAATTAGGCCTGATTTGTCAGCGCCCTTCACTGCTCGTCGGTTTAATCAAGGTTACAACAATCTCGGCATCAGCCAAGCTTTCAACATCTTTAATAGAAGACACGTGGAAGAAATTTCGGAATTTGACGCAGTGACAAAAATGATATCTGCTACAATTCACTATTTTGGCTTGTGCCATATGTTCCCGTGTTTTTTAGATGAATAATTGCCTTGCCTTGACATGTGTGTGTAATGGGTGCCGCTGGTGGAGCATCATACTCTCACCTTTGGTTAAGGAATCGGCTGACTACAAAAGAAAATTTAAATGTAAAAAAAGGATGTAAAAACAGTGGTTTTTTTTTCCACCGACCAGAATCATTAATTAAAAACAACCTCGTTTACCGTCGTTGTCAATATAAATAATAATTTGAGATAATATAATCAAAACCTGTTAAAAAGTGACGCCCCAGTTTTTTCTTTCCGAACTACTTAACATGTTGAGGATTTATTAAATAAATATTTAAAACTAGGTTTTTATAAATTATATATTTTTTACTTAAAGTTTTGGACCAAAAATCCGTAAACCAACGAACAGTCTGTCCAAAGCAGGCACAGGTAATGGTTGAAAGGCTTACTGGGACCCAGTTTGCCCGATCCAAGTCTCCTGGTGTGGTTTATATGGTGTTGCCACAGCCATGATGTTATAAGCCCTCACAACATAATGTAATGCCTAAAGATGCTCATAGTTCTGCTGCGAGACACGTTGTAGCTCCGGACTCCTGCTTTATGAAGTTCTCAGACATATCTGGTGGTAACGTATTAATATTGTCACACTGCAGGATGTTTAGATGGGCGTATTCCCCACTGCTTGATCCCTCGTAGGTTCTCAGTGTCGGAAAGTCTGACAAAGGCAATCGCTCTCTTTCTCTCTGAACAAGACAAACAAATACACTAAGTCTTTGTTTTGTGTGGCAATATGAAATACCTACACCTCAGAAATCACGAATCTTTGTTAATTTTGAGAGCACCATAGGGACTGGGACCTTACAAAGTATTCATGCTGTCGGAATAAGGAGAGCCTGTTTATTCAGAGTGTCAGATTGCAAAGAGGCTCGTTTATACAATAGACTAAATGCTGGAATGTCAGTTAATTCAAAGTTTTTGACAGCAAATGTGGCAGTTATCAAAACGTGTTCGAGAAAATCAAAATAAAACATGTTTCACAGTACATATGTCACTTACAACATGTTACAAGAGTTTGGTAGAGGTAAAGATGTCAGTTATATCACAAAAAAAGGGCTTGACAAAATAGATGTCAGTAACATCTTAAAGTGCTTTATTGTATAGATGTCAGTTATAGTGTAAAGTGCTTGACGGACTAGTAAAGATGTCATATATTTTGCAAAGTGCTTGACAGTACAGACGTCAGTTATTTTACAAAATGATTGACATAAAAGATGGCAGTTTATATTACACAATGTTTGACAAAATATATCACGGTTATATTACAAAGTGTTTGATGGGAAAGATGCCAGTTGTGTTACAAAAATGTTTGACATAACAAATGACAGTTATATTACTAATAGTAAGTGTTTGACAACACAGATGTCTGATTATCTTTTTTTCATATATATTTTCAATTCAACATCACCTGACTTGAATGTAAGTACGAATTTGATTAGAGACACAGTCATTCTACATTTATACATTTCTACGAACATGACAAGCCACAAGCAGTCTACCCGCAGGCAAGTTTATGCTAACTTGACTTGATATATACACTTCCATTCAACATACGAACTTGATAAGAGACACATTCAATATCCACTAGTATAATTATATAGTACTGAATTTGAGACACATTCATTCTATATGTATGTTAGAATATACGCTCTTATACATAGTATATAGTAAAATTATATAGTATTTAATTAGAGACACATTCATTCTATATGTATGTTAGAATATACGCTCTTACATATAGTATAATTATATAGTATTTAATTAGAGACACATTCATTCTATATATATGTTAGAATATACGAACTTGGCAAGAACCACAGTCATTCTATATGTATGTTAGAATATACGCTCTTATATATAGTATATAGTATAATTATATAGTATTTAATTAGAGACACATTCATTCTATATGTATGTTAGAATATACGCTCTTATATATAGTATATAGTATAATTATATAGTATTTAATTAGAGACACATTCATTCTATATGTATGTTAGAATATACGAACTTGGCAAGAACCACAGACTCGTACAGAACATTCTGAAAGTAAGTGTCTATTTAACACCAAATAAGCCTATTGGCTGTATGAAGTTCTTTCACTCCCTGCTCGCTATCTCAACTTCGCCATCTCATCGTGTAGCATCATTTCCTTACAAAGCATTGAAGGTTATTATGTGCTCTGTGAAGAATCACTCTCCTCCATCAGAATATACACAATGGCTGATAAGTGATCCGTTCAAGGATGCGCGATTTTCACTGAATGTAATCCAAGCTGGAATGGGTAAATGTGAAAAGCTGTAACACGTGGTTCCAGAAAAAAAACAGAGACTGAATTCTCTTTTTAAGATCGTTTATAGTTTATGACAGTATTAGGTTTAGGTGCGATAAACGCATTGTATCGCCTTCCTCTAAAATGGTTTTTTTTGTTCACCTTCTGAATGATCGATAAAATTTATGGGAATATGTTGACAGTATATATCAAAACCCGAAAGCCGAAATAATCTATCTTTTTATAACTCGAAACTATTGCATTAAGTACGTCATGGTTGATAAAAGACCCTGCTCTCCTTTAGATACACCGTGTTTTATGGCTGATGAGATATTCACAGTGACAGCATCCCCATTTTGAGCGCCACCCTCTTCGTTTCAAACTGGTGTCAGTTTCTAAGTCCGGTGTTATCTGGTGTAGAGAATTCTGAAAAGGAAGATGAGTCAAGTGGACAACAGTTTCACCATCCGGTCGATAAGGGGGATTTGACAATGCATATTTCCCCTAACACGTCCTTTGTAGTTAAGATACTGTATGTGTTGGAGAGTAAGCTAAAGATGACATTACGCAGTAGGTCTCAGATGTAATGGAGTCGTTATGTTTTGGAGGAGATTATTAGCATCCGATGGGTACCTAATATTACACATTACACAAAAAATTGCTAACACTTCGCTTCCAGCTTGGTCCATTTTCAGCGAATATGAATGGATATTTTCTTTGTTCTTTATTGGTTGGATCTTTTAGAAAATATACCTGGGATTAAGTGTGTCTGTCATTGCCTTGGTCCACAGGTGATGGCTCGCTCGGAGCCAGGCTTCTGGCGTTTGTTTCATATGTGGTTCCAGCAGTAGTAACTGAAGATGCGCTTTGTGGAAAAAATGCTGTAACAGTAATAGCTGCTCAAGATTTGCTTGTTTGTTTGTTGTTAAATGCCGCACTCTGCAATATTCATGCTATATGACGGCGGCCTGTAAATAATCGACCAGACAATCCAGTGATTGACTCCATGAGTATCGATCCACAAAATTGGGATACGATAACATGCATAACCAAGTCAACTAGTCTGACCGTCCGATCCCGTTAGTCGCCTCTTACGGCAAGCAGGGTGTACTCCCGGTTTCCCAACATAGGAAAACTTAGAACAACACTGGGATTAATGGATTAACACCTGTGGGTATGTCCCACTGCCTGTTTAGGGGTGACCGACGCTCTACGGACACACTATGATATCAATGAATAGGAGTTTAAACAAACATGCAGTCATGGATATTTTTATTCATATCATATTTGATTTCACATGATTTCCATATCACAGCACATGAACATGATTGAATTTCACAATTAATATCCTAATATCACAACAGTTTATAATGTCTCAACATCAAATTTTAACCCAGATCTTCGCGGATGAGCTGCTGAAGAGCATTAGTAACACTGGTATATTGTGGCACCAGCAATGTTAGTTGTTTTGTTTTTCTTGTTGACGAACTGCGGACTCAGCAATATTCCAGCTATACGACGGCCACCTGTAAATAATCGAGTCTGCACAAGACATCCCGGGATCGATATTGTGAGCAACGACGTTCGTCACCTTAGACCACTGTGCCCCCTTGGTCCCGCGAGTGAATGTGGTGTTATGCCGTCTGACAATATTAAAGCAGTATCACGGCGAGGGGCCCAAGAAACGGGCTTCACACACTGTACACATGGGGGAATCGAATCCGGGCCTTCGGCGTACCGAGCGAACGCTTTAACCACTAGGCTACCTCACCGTCCCTTACTTGAGAGGGTTAAGCTGCAGCTGGAGATAACGATGATCTGCCTGGGCAGAGTCGGGCCAGGACACTCACTGTGTTAAAACAAAGAAGACGTGTAAAGTCAAGTGACAGTCTCTCACCACAGCCCTACATTACCTGCATGACGTCACGTAGGACATAAGGCCTTGAGCGAATTGGTCTTCAGTAATTGCATGTTCGAGTATCCAATTTCAATGAATACAGGATGTTCTTTTACCATAAAATGATACGCTGAATGATCGAGTTTATACCAATGAGCAAATATGACTCTTGTACATATAACATTGCATTTAATATACAAAATATGCATACTGCGGTAAAAAAAATTGCGTTTTTATGCCTCAAATTAGTCATCTATATATTATTTTTGTTTTTTAAATGGCGTCAAAAGAAATAGTAATATGTTTCTACACTACAACAAGATTAGTATACCTGAAAAAGCGCACGTGCATGCGTGCGTGTGTGTGTGTGTGTGTGTGTGTGTGTGTGTGTGTGTGTGTGTGTGTGTGTGTGTGTGTGTGTGTGTGTGTGTGTGTGTGTGAGACAAAGACAAGCATTATCTCTCAAGATGAAAACCGATACCCATCACTAAAACACTATAAACAGTCATTGTGGACAGCCGATACCCATCACTAATACACAACAGACAGTCATTGTGGACACCCGATACCCATCACTAATACACAACAGACAGTCATTGTGGACACCCGATACCCATCACTAATACACAACAGACAGTCATTGTGGACATCCGATACCCATCTCTAATACACAACAGACAGTCATTGTGGACACCCGATACCCATCACTAATACACAACAGACAGTCATTGTGGACACCCGATACCCATCACTAATACACAACAAACAGTCATTGTGGACATCCGATACCCATCACTAATACACTACAAGCAGTCATTTTGGACACCCGATACCCATCACTAATACACTACACACAGTCATTGTGGACATCCGATACCCATAACTAATACACTACAAACAGCCATTGTGGACATCCGATACCCATCACTAATACACTACAAACAGCCATTGTGGACATCCGATACCCATCACTAATACACTACAAACAGTCATTGTGGACATCCGATACCCATTAATAATACACTACAAGCAGTCATTGTGGACACCCGATACCCATCACTAATATACAACAGACAGTCATTGTGGACATCCGATACCCATCACTAATACACTACAAGCAGTCATTTTGGACACCCGATACCCATCACTAATACACTACACACAGTCATTGTGGACATCCGATACCCATAACTAATACACTACAAACAGCCATTGTGGACATCCGATACCCATAACTAATACACTACAAGCAGCCATTGTGGACATCCGATACCCATCACTAATACACTACAAACAGCCATTGTGGACATCCGATACCCATCACTAATACACTACAAACAGTCATTGTGGACATCCGATACCCATTAATAATACACTACAAGCAGTCATTGTGGACATCCGATACCCATCACTTATACACTACACACAGTCATTGTGGACACCCGATGCCCATCACTAATACACTACACACAGCCATTGTGGACACTAAATCCCATCACTTATACGCTACAAACAGTCATTGTGGACACCCGATGCCCATCACTAATACACTACAAACAGTCATTGTGGACACCAAATTCCCATTACTTATACACTATAAACAGGCAATGTGACCACCTGATCCCCAGTATCGCCCTATCAGGACTCTATATATAAGACATCGTGGCGCCTCCAACTCATTTATCTTTGCCTTCCTGTCAGTAAAGAGGGGATGCAGGGTACCCCAGGATCTCGACAGCTGCCTCATCCCCTCCCAGTGGCCCTCCTCTCCTGTCGTTCCCGACATTTCAAGACGTGTCAAAGCTCCGTATTGAGGACTATGCACGCCGTCTTCATTATTTCTTACACCATGTTCTCCACCTAAAGCCTTGTATTAGTCCCTGTTGACATACACCGCGTCACACTGTGGCCTGCATTGACTTATGATATCAGTTGTTGAATCAAACTCACACTTGACTCGTGATGTGCTAATCGAATTGTAATTGAACTTAAACCCGCAAATGAAATGTTTTAACATCGCGTTCAAATACACAAATGACATCACTCACGAAACTTCCAGGTCGAAGATGACCCACGTGACTTTCACAAAGGGGACTTCTCCCCAGATCCTTGACTCTGTCACGCATTAATTGTCAGAATACACGCTCCGACATTCTTGACAGTTTGTTGCTAAAACTGGTGCAGAAGATTTAAGTCTAGTACTTACAAAACGTGAAGGGTTAAAAGGTTATTATCCATTGTGGTACAATCCCACCCTATTTCTTTACATGAATATTTCATATTTGCGATAGAGTGTTGCTATCATGGTATAGGTGGTATACCAAACACTGTATGACACCGAGGATAAAGGACAAGTGACGGTCATTGTTCAACTGTATAATAGCAACGTGTCGTTACACACACAGTTTTAACACTTCGGTGAGGAATGTTGTGTGGCCGAATCTGATATTGTGGAGGACTGACCACAAAGCAAATATGGTCAAAGGGTGTAGAGCAGTCAGCATTGAGGTGGTGGAGGGCGGTCGTCTTAATGAGACCCTTCGGCTGCTGATTCCAGATACATACACCTTGGCGTCCTCCCCGCCGACAGTTGTAAGATACGCCTCAAGATACTGTGGGCCGACAAGGTGGTCGCTTGGGAGTCCAACTGATACGGTCGGTCATTCTGAATGGCAGGTTCATATCGGGTCCACTCGGCTTATTCTGTCCCCGATTAAATACCTCGGTGTTGTGGTGTTGTGCATGACTTTACTGTTGAACGAATGCCGATAATGATTCCAGCGCATATGGTTTGTTTGTTTGTTTGGTTGGTTGTTGTTTAACGCACTGAGCAATATTCCAGCTATATGACGGCGTTCTGTTAATAATCGAGTCTGGACCAGACAATCCAGTGATGGACACCATGATCATCGATCCACGCTATTGGGATCGATGACATGCATCAACCAAGTCAGCGAGCCTGACCACCACATGATGGCCGATTTACAGAAATTGTTGTTTTTGTTAAACACGCACGCACGCACGCACGCACGCACGCACGCACGCACGCACGCACGCACGCACGCACGCACACACACGTACGTACGTACGTACGTACGCACGCGCGCACGCACGCATGCTGTATGATTGTGTTGTATGATAAGATCGTCACGAAAATCAGTGTACTAGCTACATACGGGAAATATAATTCAATATGGATTCCTCCCGATGTTGCCCGAGAAAACATTTGGGGTTGAGATGAACCGAATGCATATGTCGGCTTAACTTACGAGCATGTCTTTATACCTATGAAAACGCAAATCAGCCAAACTCCGTGAGCCACAAATGTCAATTCATTGGTACTGCATTTACAAATTTAGTTGCGATTTACGATGCGATTACAAACAGCCAGCACATTCGGACGTTGACACCACCTACGCAGCATGAAAAGTCATATTCGGGACTTGGAAGTATATACTGTTCGAAGGACGCAAATAAAATTGTATTTGGTATATGGTCACCATATTTTAAAGATGTTATGGTATACGAAAAAACGTTTTCTTCCTAATATTTCATTTTTTCAATATTCTCCCCGTTATTTTACTACAAAGCGCACCAGTATTTGGGACTTAGGGGTGAGCAACGAGACTCAGAGGGAAAACTTAGATGGTATTCGGGATTCAGAGGAGGAGGGGTTTGGCATCCTCTCCTAGCGGAGTTGCCATATCGGCCTTGACCTTGACAAGACACGGACATAGGTCAAAGACTCCAGCCTACTCGGATGATCTGCGAGTCTGACGATCTGATGATATGCCAGTGTTTGTTTTATGCTGCAGTGTGTAATATATCCATCTGTATCCCAGACAACCAAGTGTTTGACACAACCAACGCCTGTCTGTTTGTTGTTACACGCCGCACTCAGCAATATTACAGTTATAGGACGACATTCTGTCAATAATCGAGATTGGACCAGACAATCCAGCAAAAGACATCATGAGCATCGATCTGAGCAATTGGAATATGATGACATGCATCAACCAACTCAGCGATCCACCCGATCCCCTTAGTCGCCTCTTACAACAAGCCAATGCCTGTGGCACACAATCAGTGAGATCTGCCATTGTAACCAGCCGATCCACATTTTAGTCGGACAACTTCTGCTTCGAAAGCCCCCTGAAGTGACAATGTGTGCACATACCTCTAAACACCTAGCGGGTGCCAGTCTAAGGCAGAGTTGCGTCCCTTGTGCACGCAAGAAACCAGTGATCGTTGGTTCGGATCCCCGTTCGCCCCGATTATGTTTCTAGGTTTGTCAGCACCATACCCGTGCTCGTGGGTTTCACCAAAGTTGTAACGGCTTGAGACATGTATCACCTTCGCCCCACTTTAAGCTGGCACGCCGTGATATAACAGGAAAACTGTGGCGTAAAACCCAACTCACTAACACACGAAATACCTAGTGTACAATTACTAAGACTGTTCTCATCCACTGAATAAATTCGCACATGCCGGGCTACCCTTGGAAAAATATTTGGGACTACTTCTCATCTCACCTTGTATCAAGAAAAGAGAGTAGTTTGTTGGTAAAGTAAAGAAACTGCCTTGTATGCCTGTCTTAGATGGCGCACAGGGTGTATTGTGCCAGAAAACGCCAGTATGCTAATACCATGGTAATATGCGCTGTATACAAAGCCTGTTTACTTCCTATGACTTTGCGCTAAAGAAATTATCCCCTAAAATGAGTGAAATCTTTGGCCACTCACGCTCCATTCAAGATCGCCGTGAATATTTCAATAGTAAAAGAGAAATTTGAAATGAGATTGACAGATGAGCAGAAGCCTCTGTTTGTTCGAGTTTGTGGGAACGTACACTCTGTGCCATTCTCATGGACACTGAGCTGTACAGGGGCACACAAGGTAAACAAATATTAACTAAATGCATTAGGATCACCTGGCTATATATTAAGTCTGTATAGACAGCTCTTACGACACTATTGAATAATGCATTGGAGTGTATTTGAAGACTGAATGAGCCTTTCCCTTGTCTGGCTGTACGTTATAATCTCTGAAAAAGATGTAAGGCCGACCCTGCAAAATTTTACGTAGTCTTTCTGTTCTTCAGGTCCTAACATGTCCTTTGTGGAGATATGTAAATCGGTAAAATATGGCAGTGAGTCACAGTCACAGGTGTCGCTGATGTCACCGTGATGCTT
This sequence comes from Haliotis cracherodii, assembly GCF_022045235.1. Classification (NCBI taxonomy): domain Eukaryota; kingdom Metazoa; phylum Mollusca; class Gastropoda; order Lepetellida; family Haliotidae; genus Haliotis; species Haliotis cracherodii. The sequence goes on from NW_027266279.1 coordinate 2,362,824, forward strand.
CGAGCTTGTCATTTCAACAATCACTGGTACTTGAGATTGTGGATGAGTGGTTGGTTGTGCGTTGTGCGCGAGTATGTCTGTGATGAGACGTTGAATGTGTTGTGGCAGTCTGAAAGATTGTTTTGTTTGCTTGTTTGTTGTTTAACGCTGCAGTCAGCAATATTCCAGCTACATGGCTGCAGATACTGAAAGAAGGACTTTCGATCGATGATTGGAGTTGAAAAAAGGTTTTAGAAGAAGACGCAGTCATGCAGTAAATGGTTCTATCAATAGTAATTTAGTGATTTAAGGAATGAGTGAGTTTGGTTTAATGCCGCTTTGAACAATATTCATGTTATATTACAGCGTGCCAGCTTGATGCGCGAAGAAACTGATAAGATACCGACCTCTCTACAATCATAAGATATTGACCATTCTCTATTTTTAAGAAACTGGTCTTACTGCAAGCATAAAAATACTAGTCTCGCAACAACCATAAGATACTGATCTCACAATCGTAAGATACTGATCTCACTACAGGTACAAGAGACTGATCTCAGTACAATCACATGACAATGATCTCTGTACAAGTATAAGTGATAGTCTCGCAGCGATCATAAGATACTGATCTCACTTCAAGCATCAGATACTGATCTCACCTCAAGCATCAGATACTGATCTCACTACAATCATGTGGTACTAATCTCACTTCAAGCATCAGATACTGTTCTCACTACAATCATGAGGTACTAATCTCACTTCAAGCATCAGATACTGCCTCACTACAATCATAAGGTACTGATCTCACTTTAAGCATCAGATCATGGTCTCACTACAATCAGAGGTACTGATCTCACTTCAAGCATCAGACACTAATCTCACTTCAAGCATCAGATACTGATCTCACTACAATCATAAGATACTGATCTCACTACAATCATAAGGTACTGATCTTACTTCAAGCATCAGATACTGATCTCACTACAATCATGAGGTACTAATCTCACTTCAAGCATCAGATACTGATCTCACTACAATCATGAGGTACTGATCTCACTTTAAGCATCAGATCATGGTCTCACTACAATCATGAGGTACTGACCTCACTTCAAGCATCAGATACTGGTCTCACTACAATCATGAGGTACTGACCTCACTACAATCATGAGGTACTGATCTCACTACAATCATGAGGTACTGATCTCACATCAAGCATCAGATACTGATCTCACTTTAAGCATCAGATACTGATCTCACTACAATCATGAGGTACTGATCTCACTTCAAGCATCAGATACTGATCTCACTACAATCATAAGATACTGATCTCACTACAATCATAAGGTACTGATCTTACTTCAAGCATCAGATACTGATCTCACTACAATCATGAGGTACTAATCTCACTTCAAGCATCAGATACTGATCTCACTACAATCATGAGGTACTGATCTCACTTTAAGCATCAGATCATGGTCTCACTACAATCATGAGGTACTGACCTCACTTCAAGCATCAGATACTGGTCTCACTACAATCATGAGGTACTGACCTCACTACAATCATGAGGTACTGATCTCACTACAATCATGAGGTACTGATCTCACATCAAGCATCAGATACTGATCTCACTTTAAGCATCAGATACTGATCTCACTACAATCATGAGGTACTGATCTCACTTTAAGCATCAGATACTGGTCTCACTTTAAGCATCAGATACTAATCTCACTACAATCATGAGGTACTGATCTCACTTCAAGCATCAGATACTGATCTCACTACAATCATGAGGTACTGATCTCAGTTCAAGCATCAGATACTGATCTCAGTACAACCATGAGGTACTAATCTTACTTCAAGCATCAGATACTGACCTCACTACAATCATGAGGTACTGATCTCACTACAATCATAAGTCACTGGACTCTCTACAACCATGAGATAATGGACTCACTGCGGTCAAACGAGGCTGAGTTTTACAACAAACCCAAGCATGAGGTACTGGTCTCACTATAAGCATGAGACATGCGTCTCTCTGTAGGTATCAGGTTCGGGGCTGCCTGTGAAGATATACAATACAAATTAGCTGACAATCCACATCTGCACTTTCAGATCGCATAAGAAACAAAAGGTGGTGCGCAACTAAAATGTTTCCTTCACGTGGCCCAAACATCTTGGACTAAAATACATCTACGTTTGGTCCGAGGAACGAAAAGCGACAAAGCCGTCTCAAAACAATAGATCTCTGCTAAAGGCAGACTCCATTGTACGATTCCGACCATGTCATAGGTATACGTTTATACAATGTGTTCGCAAGAAGGTGAACGTATCACAAACACATACAGAGGCAGGGCAATTTTTACGGTACAAGTCAAAGAGGAATTTGCATTATGCATCATTTGATCACCGGTGCATCACATTTGGAAACGTTCTCCAAATGCCTTCCATAAAACATTTTGAAAACTTTACAAAGCCCTTGACTGTTGTAACCCTTATCAAACACTTTTTTTACTAACAGTCGTAGTCATTAAACTAAACAAGGAAGCTGGATTGATTAAAGTAAAATGGAATCGCCTGGGAGATAACTCCACCGGTTTGAAGAGGTTTTACTGTCAGTAAACAGCATCACCTGACACACCTCGCCAGTCCTGTACTCTCGCCAAGAGTTCCACCGTGACATAAAACGGCTGCGCATAAAACTGAACAGAGCAGTCTTTGACATTAGCCATTAATCTGATCCCCGGACGTGAACCACGTGACGAGACAACCTCTGTCATCCCTGGGGTTTAACGACTGAAGAACGTGATCGCCATTAGTTTATTATGCATCGCCTTTATAAAACAAAACATCTTACTTGTTAGGAATTTCAGAACTACCTCCAGAAGCCCACAACGAAACTGACATATGTCCTCGCTAACAAGTCGAGGGACTAAAATAGATGGAATACACATATATCTGAAACCGTGACGGAACTTTCGGAATTTTGTTGATGGTTCTTGTTAACATAACTGTCTCCTTGTATTGAGACAGTTACGTCATACTTGCATTTTTCATCAAAGTCATTCTTCAGAATTGCCGTAAGAATAGGAACATATATATTTTCACTGAAAATAAAAAATAAAAGGAACACATTGATAATGTCAGAAATAGCTTTACTGCACAGATTTCTGGCTACAGTGTCGGCGTCAGCACGTCGAAATATATAGTGATAGAAACAGTAAGTAAACTCCCGGGCGAAAGAAAGAATGCACTTGAAAATTGGATTTGACCTAATAACAAACATTATCAAAACGTTACTAGGCTGAAAAAAAGTTGTCGAAACACTGCAAACTTTATGTCCAAAACACAACTATGACACCCGTATCAAATGTACCATCATCGAATAACCATTTCTTGTTTGTTTCATCTTTAGCCACCATCAAACATGGGTGTATACTTTATTTTGTCCGGCAGTTTATATATATTTTGGACTTTGCAGCATGGAAGTATCATATAGTGTAGAGACGAACTTGGTAAGCCAATAATATTGATGCTGTCCTGTGATGTGAGATTTTAAGTTTTTCTAAATGCTGCTGATGTTAGTATGTGGTGAGAGCTATGCCAGTCCCCTGTATTAAAACTCTTAACAACACAACACTTTGGTGTTGATGCTATATCATGGACATGTGTAGGTTTCCTAACACGTGACGTATTTAGGTTCGTGTTTAGGATCGAAAAACCTTTAGGTTGCAGATGCAATTGAACATATATATAATACAATCTAAAGGCGACAGAGAAATTAAAGTAAACATTTAAGGGGGTGCAAATTCTTAGTCAAGTTGTCAATTTTCCAAAAATCACGTTTGTGGTTACACGTTATCAGTAATTATTACAAATGATCAATATATTCAGTAAATAAAAGCGACAAAACCCTTTCCATAATACTAGCTCTGCTGAAAGCATTTTCCGATTCCGACCATATCATGAACATGTGTTCAGTGACCACTATCAAAAAGTGATGATGCCAGGTGTTCGAGCGAAAACATGAATGTATCCTGCCCCACCCGTCAAAAACACCTACAAATGCAAGTGTATTGTTCAGCTAAAACAACCACGGGAACAAGATAAACCTTGGGAAATATTTTGTTTCGTCAAAACCTCTTCTGTCCCGGAATCCCTACAGGTCAAGGAAGAAATGACCAACAGCATTTAATAAATTGACGTCATCGTTTTAGATCTCGCAATGTGCAATTGTTTTTATTAAAGTGATAGTTAAGAAAGTAGCATTGTTACATATATGCTGATCAGCTATATTGCAGGGTATTTTGCTTCCATGGCTACGCAGTCGCGTCTGACACGATCCAACATTTTAAATACGCTTGTCAAGAATGAAAAATGTTAAAGACCCAATGTACACCAAGGGTATCCGATGAAAGTCGAGCGTTCCTAAATCTCCTTCTTTATCCCCGTGTCTGATGCTGGAGGGGGTATTCTGTGAACGGTCTTGTCCGTGCATTAGCCAGAGGTCACTCCTTGAAACTCTGCACGAGCTCCTGGTAAGACCAGAGGATCAAGATGACCAATGTCCACCAGACACTGGACACGTACTTGTCATACACGTGGGTATTTATTACACATACTGGACTCTTAGTTATTGCTGTGGTCATCAGATACAAAGCTACACTGCACTGTCGTGAAATCTGACCGTCTGTTTTCCCCAGACATGTCATGAATATCGCCTTGAGCATAAATAAAGTTTTGTTGTGTTCTGTCGCTATCAAGGCTATCTTGATGTCCAGTTTGATGTGCCCATAAACAGACACTGCTGATCACATCAGGGCGCAGAGGAATTGTCCCGCAAAGAAGTCGGCTGTAATTTACTTTCTGCAAAACGTTCCGCATTGCACCGTAACTTTGCAAGAACGTGTTTTTAAGGCTGGGGAATGCTTTGCAATAATCTGGATTATACACAATAGTATTTACCACTATTCACTATGATATTTATCATTATACACCATAGTATTTACCACAATTCGTCATGATATATATCATTATACACCGTAGTATTTACCACAATTCACCATGATATTTATCATTATACACCATAGTATTTACCACAATTCACTATGATATATATCATTATACACGGTAGTATTTACCACAATTCACTATGATATTCATCATTACACACCATAGTATTTACCACAATTCATCATGATATATATCATTATACACCGTAGTATTTACCACAATTCACTATGATATTTATCATTATACACCATAGTATTTACCACAATTCATCATGATATATATCATTATACACCATAGTATTTACCACAATTCATCATGATATTTATCATTATACACCATAGTATTTACCACAATTCATCATGATATATATCATTATACACCGTAGTATTTACCACAATTCACCATGATATTTATCATTATACACCATAGTATTTACCACAATTCATCATGATATATATCATTATACACCGTAGTATTTACCACAACTCACCATGATATTTATCATTATACACCACCATAGTATTTACCACAATTCACCATGATATTTATCATTATACACCATAGTATTTACCACAATTCACCATGGCATTTATCATTACACACCATAGTATTTATCACAACTCACCATGATATTTATCATTATACACCATAGTATTTACCACAATTCATCATGATATATATCATTATACACCGTAGTATTTACCACAATTCACCATGATATTTATCATTATACACAATAGTATTTACCACAATTCATCATGATATATATCATTATACACCATAGTATTTACCACTATTCAACATTATATTTATCCTTACACACCATGGTATTTACCACTATTCACCATGACATTTATCATTATACACCAAAGTATTTACCACAATTCATCATGATATTTATCTTGTTTCACCATCGTATTTATCCTTATTCGCCATTATATATATATGTATATATATATATATGTATGTATGTATATATATATATATATATATATATATATATATATATATATATATATATATATATATATATATATATATATATATATATTATTATTATTATTGGCCATGGAATTTGCGATTATTCACCTTGATACTTATCATTATTCACCATGACATTTATCATTATACACCATAGTTTATACCACAATTCACCATGATATTTATCTTTTTTCACCATCGTATTTATCCTTCTTCACCATTATATGTATATATCATTATTGGCCATGGAATTTACTGTTATTCACCTTGATACTTATCATTATTCACCATGGTATTTGTCATTATACGTCATACGTTATCCAACACATAATTACCACCAAAAAAGTTATATCATTTATTTACCATAATATGTATTGAATGTAAAGCCACCTCCCTCGATTCTTTCATTTCCAACTACATGAACAACGTCTCAGTCCTCCGCGTCCTCCCCAGAGATAACAATAAAGATAAAATCTTCACGATGGTCAAGTTTTCTTGTTTTCGCGACCCAAGTAGGTTAAACAGCAGACATTGTTTTACGATCTGTCTTATTATCTGCTGAGGCATGCTTGGATATCTTCCTTCGCAGTAGGTTATTGCAAATAGAGTAATCTCCCCTGACACTGTTGTGTTCCGCTTGGCTTATACAAGTGTTTAATCGTGCAGAAAGCAACATATAATTGGCCAAGAGGTGGGATGGCGTGTGGTGAAGGACGCCTGTTGGTATATACACTTGCAGAGGCATGGAGACAGAGTAGGCTCAAGTGGGGGAATATTGGCCAATATGTTCCAGATGCTTGGCTCAAGAAGGCCTATAGTCACCTCGTATATCGGACACCACACTTTGAAGTCCACATCCGTGGTAACATGTCACCATTGTGAATATGTAAATATTCCGTTAACCATGTGACGTGGAACGTGTCACAATATTAGGGTCCATTTGGCTTATTCCGCTACCAACATAAACCATGTAAATATTAATCATAACCATAGGGACATAGCAAGAATGGGGTAGTGATAGTGCATGAGTTCTCTGTGAACCATGTGACGCCAGATATCGCTGCATACAGTTTCAATAACAAGACGGCAGCTCTTGAAGTCAGATTGGTCTTTGTTTAACTTTGATTGATGACAAAAGCAAACGGAACAATTGAACAGTCATCACGACTGCCGTTAGGTTGTGTTGGTTCATGTGATAGTCACGTGAACGAAACTGGTTCCAATATGGAATCCTACCAAACTGGCCGAGGTCCAGACGAACTGAAACGTGTCACACGTGAAGGAATGCAGCTATTAAATCTGAACATGTTATTTTCGCTATTAAAGCCTTTTGAAATAACCGGTTTGGTGTGGAAGCGATCAGTCTTGACACTGAGAAATACAGTAAACGATCGCGACCTCAAGCCTGCAAAGCTTTATACTAGGACTACGCAAAGATGAATCGATATGACACAGTATAATAATTTATGTGATTTGTTGGTTGGTTGTTTAACGCCACACTATACAGTCCACTTATATAACGGCGGTATGTAGATAATCGAGTCGGACAATCCAGTGACTGACATCATGAGCATCGATCAACGCAATTGGGATACGATGACCTGCATCAACCAAGTCAGCGAGCCTAACCAACCGATCCCGTTAGACGCCTCTTACCACAGGCATGGGTTGCTGAAGACCAATTCTCAGCCATATCTGCACAGGGGCATTTATATGACTTTCAGTAATATACATTGAGTGTTGTAAATTTGTCAATTCAAATTACTTTAAATAACAATCTGCATCACTTTGGGCTTTCCACACACACACTGAACAGACACCACAAGAAACAAGTGAACTACTGTTAAACCAAACCCCCTCACCCACAATATGTCACTTTGGAAATCGATCTTCCAGAACCGAAATAATTGCAATTCTGCTTCTATTCTACATTGTTTCGTATTGTTCTACCCGTCCCTGTCATCCACATCAACAAACGTATTCAATTAATATCAGAATACATCTAACGTCGCCAGTTTAACAATAGACGCACTTGCGCACGTCTCCCCATTCACGGACTGTTAGGGTTCGAGAGTACACGAGTGTCAGAACGAGGCGACTCGTGGTCAGCCATACTGAATGTAACATGTCATGGCGTCTCAACGCCTTCAAACCGGCGCCGGCATAAAGATCAATGGGTACGCTAGACATTAGGGGTAAATGACTCAGTAGATAGCTTTACTGATAATGTCAAAAGAGGTATACATTTTCACTTTCTAATCAGAACAATAATAAACATGATTGAGTCTGTTTGAATACGACGTATTGCACCCCGCCGAAAACAAGCTAGCCTTTTGTATAGGATAACGATGACTGACACGATAGGGACAGCAAGATTGTCATTTACGTCCGTGACACCGCTACAGTACTAGCCATGTCATTTCTCAGCTATTCAAATTTTGAGAAGTCATCATGCTAGATAGATTTAATTGCTTGCCATTGTTGAGTGAGCAGGCGTTATCCTTCGTTGCACTTAAAATGGCGCACCATAGCGAAATGGCCAACCAGCGTTCAACATTTCCAAAGACTGAACTAAAACTAAAACTAAAAACTGCATTATCCTACAGCATACTGACCCTAATGTGATTCATGATCAGTGAGTGAGAATATTTCAGCAATATCACCAAGGAAGAGACAAGAACTGGGCTTCACACATTGTACCCATGTGAGGAATCGAACTCGGGTCTTCCTGGTGGGAATACGTCCCCCGCGACCCATGTCTGTCATAGGGACGCATTTCTGGAGGATTGCTAAAAGCGGCGTAAAACCACACTCGCTCACTGTCATAGGGTCGGATTTTAAGGATCTGTAACTTGGCTTTTGCAAATGCGTTCAGTCACTGTTTGGCAGAAACTCGAGTATTCGTCGGCCGCCGTAATTGTGTTTTAATATTGCCGCCTGTGGCATAAAACAGCATTCACTATTATGAGCTGCAAAATGTGTAGAAAACAAGGTCAGAAGATGCGATTCATTCATAATGCAACCTCAGACGTCAATAACGTTTGCAGTTTTAATCATAAATTATTCGAAATTTGTTAAAAAGATAAAGAAACTGAGCTTGTCAACGGACCCGGATTAACGGGAAAGATCGCTGTGTCGAGTAAGTGTCACATTCACTGACTGACGTATAGTGTGAATATAAATGAACTAAAAGGACAAATCCTTGCCATAATCATAAGAAAGTCAATGTACGATTCCTTCTCCGTCACAAGCATTTGTTGTTGATTTCTAGGTTTGTCAGCACCATACCCGTGCTCGTGGGTTTCACCGAAGTGGTAAACGTCTGAGACCTGCATCACTTAAGGCTTTCCTCCCACATTAAGCTGACACGCCGCGATATAACTGGAATACTGTTAAAGGCGGCGTTAAACCCAACTCACTCACTCACTCACTCATTTGTTGTTGAATCACTATCAAAATAGTAACGATAACAGGTGTTCGCTTGAAGGTGAGCGTATCGTACCCCACCGGTGGCATCTGTCACAAACACATGCAAAGTCAGATATTCACCTGGAAAAGGAACACGGGAAAATATGGTACAAATAAAAATGGAGAGGGAATTGCATCATTCATAATTTTACGTATAATAATACGTCAAATATGAGGTAAGGCGAGGTGATATTGGGTTTAACGTTGCGTCCAAGATTATTGCACTTATATAGCGACGTGCATGCACGTGTGTTAGTGGCTGCTTGTACTAGTCCGGACTGATGCCGATTTATAGTGCTAGCTCACTGAGAGACCATGCCGCAGTTTAACATGAATACCCCACTCAGACACAGTATACCGACTCCGAGCCGACCAGCCCCTTAATGCCGAGCGCCAGACAGGATCACAACAAATACCATCTTTTAACGTCTCTTGGTATGAAGCGGCCGGGAATCGAACCCCGGACCTTCCGGTCTCAGGGCGGACGCTCTACCACTAGACCACGGAGGCGGTCCACGTCAAATATGAATCATGTTTATGCACTAAACACTTACCTTTTCATGCCAAGTGTGTGAGGGGTGGGTGCTACTGGTGGGGCGGGACACTGATATTTGGCCATTTACGTACTATGAAACACGTTTCGGTATATAATCAAGACTGATTACCCTCTTGCGTTGACGTTTTAAAACATAAAAAAGCGACCGACATAAATATAAGTGAAATCTGAAAAAAATATAAAAACTCATAACCAAGTCATATCTCTTTGGAGGACGAACCATTCACAAACTGATGGCTCCGGCTTTTCCCCCACATTAAGCTGGCACACCGTGGTATGACTGGAATACTGTTAAAAGCGGCGTTATACCCAAGTCACTCACTCACCCATTCAAACAATGAGCTGATACGATCATTTGGGGTTCGAATCACATATTCTCCCTGATTATGATTCTTCGTTTGTCAGTACCACTCCTGTGTTCGTGTGCTTCGTCCAAAAACGTCAACTTCACTTTGGGCTTCCCTAAGTTGACACACCTCGACATTCTGTTTAAACCTATCTCACTCGTTCGATCAGTAATGCTATATGTAGCTGGATCGATAACTTTAGTCTCGTATTGATGTATTTGAACTGTGAATTTGTCAGCAAGTGTTTGACTACAGAAGAATAGTATAGTTATTTTTACAAATGGTTTCTTTACATCCTGTTTTGTTTGAGTTCCAAGGGTGACATGACATTGCTTCTGAAAGAAATTTTCATATAAACTCTATCGTTTGACTTAAGACTGAGACTTAACAGTTTCCATGCATTTTGTACAATGCTTTCCATGCCAACCAAATACACCAGGCAACCTATTGCTGCAGGCAAAGTGACTAGGTATTCTCTGTTGATGGACACGGACACGATTGACACCCGCTTTGTCATCAGGTATCTCCAACTGAAAGGACTAAATCCATTAGGCATCCATGATGCCAACTGTAAGGGATGATGGTCAGTATTTTACCACTGATTGGAAGTGAGAGCCTCGAAGATGATCCAAGATGAGGAAGACCTTCTTTTTGCACTACAAAGGTAAATGTTGACGAAATACATGATATCGTTATTAATGATCTACGACTCACCATACGTCACACAGCCAATATAGTTGGCATCTCTGTATCACGAGAGAATTGAGAACATTCAGAACTGAGCATGATAAAAACTTCAGCAGGCTGGGTTGCAAGGCCTCTGACTCATGATAAACAACGCTCCGGGTTCATCATCTCTTGTGAGAATATACGTTGTTTTGAAGCAGACCTATCTCATTTTGGGGAGCGATTTGTAACCATGGATGTCTTGGATTTAACACTATCAGACAAAACAACAGTGGAAATCTAACGTCTCCTCCGAAAAAAGGTGATGGAATTCAAAAGGAATCATTCTGGTGAACTACCTCTGGAAAGAACAGACCAGTAATTATCGTTATTATGCAAATTTGCTTTTGCAACTACGTGCGAGTATCAAGGTAGAACGTCGTGGCAAACTCAACGAATGAATGACTGTGGCTTTGAAGCCTAGGAAGATCCTTTCAGATTAGTCATCGTCAGATTTTCACTTCTTGCCCTTCTTGAAGGAAGAACTGTTTGGCAAACCTGATGACGTCATTTCTGCGGTGGGGGACTTTTTACACCACCAGGAGGAAGCCATCCACACCAGTGGGATCCAGGTACTCCAGCATTGTTGGCAGAAATTTGTGTACCTTGAAGCGGATTATGTTGAAAAATAACTAGCAAGCAACCTCATCAGCGAAGACCATCATAGTTCGGCTCAGAACATTTCAGCCACCCCTCGTATATTCGGTTACTTAATTAATTTGTGCTACAATTGTACGACCCACATATTTTGATTTTTAAACATTTTATTTCACCAGGGGGCAGCTGGCGCACTATCAAGATCATGCAGCACACAGCATGGTATTTGAACCGTTTGAGGATATGCTTGTAAAATAGCTTTCTGTCACCAAACACTGAGCCGTGTAGCAGGTATCACAGGTGTAGAATACGAAGAAAACAAAAAGTCTACAAACTGTTCAAAGGTATTTTCGAAAGAGGACAACTGAGGTCATGTTGGTGTCTCATTGATATGTTCATATCCCTGAACATAATCCTAATGTATCTGTCAAAAAGATCTATGATGTAACCCTATATATACCACCTGTACAAGCCACACACGGATCACTGTGGGATGGGATTCTCCCCTAGTGTCGGTGAACAATCCAAGACCCTCTCCTGGATTCCCAACAGCGACCCCTGATTCCGACATCAAGGTGGGGTGGGAGCAGTGTCGTTACCGTCCACGGCGTTCTCACTGTATCTTGTATCAGTGTAGCCTTCTCAATAGACACCTCACGTTCGCTGTAACGCAATAGGTCTCGGCTACAGGTGTGGACATGGACTGTGCGTTTTGAGACTATACAGTGTGGCATACGTAACGTACGTGCCATTGTGTGTCATACATGATGATGCGTGGCATTGTGTGACATACGTACTATTGTGTGTCTACATGATGATGCGTGGCATTGTGTGACATACGTACTATTGTGTGTCATACATGATGATGCGTGGCATTGTGTGACATACGTACTATTGTGTGTCATACATGATGATGCGTGGCATTGTGTAACATACGTACTATTGTGTGTCATACATCATAATGCGTGGCATTGTGTGACATACGTACTATTGTGTGTCATACATGATGATGCGTGGCATTGTGTGACATACGTACTATGGGGTGTCATACATCATAATGCCTGGCATTGTGTGACATACGTACTATTGTGTGTCATACATCATAATGCCTGGCATTGTGTGACATACATACTATTGTGTGTCATACATGATGATGCGTGGCATTGTGTGACATACGTGAAATTGAGTGACATCTATGTACGTGATTCCCCGTCCTGTTGTAAAGATATCGCACAATACAAGAGACGGTTAAGCAATAACTGTCATGACATTCAGTAAATCCGCGTTAACTCCCTAAGTCCTGGGAAATCGGGGTACCGTAGTTCGAGAAAAGCGAAATGCCGATATTAAACCATTTATACAGGATCATAAAGAGACTATTTAGTCACTGAGATTTACAAGATTTCACTTACCAGTGCAACGTGGTTCCATGGTGCATACACGTGTTCTCCCACGTACAACAAAGTTCATGGTAAATATACGTGTTCTCCCATGTACAACAAAGTGCATGGTAAATACACGTGTTCACCCATGTACAATAAAGTTCATGGTAAATACACGTGTTCTCCCATGTACAACAAAGTTCATGGTAAATACACGTGCTCACCCACGTACAACAAAGTTCATGGCTCATACACGTGTTCGCCCATGTCAAACAAAGTTCATGGCTCATGACTCAAACACGTGTTCTCCCATGTACAACAAAGTTCATTGTGCATACACCTGTTCACCCATGTACAACAAAGTCCATGGTGTAGACACGTGTTCTCCCATATAAAACAAAGTCCATGGCTCATACACGTGTTCACCCATGTACAACAAAGTTCATGGCAAATACACGTGTTCTACCATGTACAACAAAGTTCATGGCTCATACACGTGTTCTCCCATGTACGAAAAAGTTCATGGCTCATACACGTGTTCACCCATGTACAACAAAGTTCATGGCTCATGGCTCAAACACGTGTTCTCCCATGTACAACAAAGTTCATGGTGCATACACCTGTTCACCCATGTACAACAAAGTCCATGGTGTAGACACGTGTTCTCCCATATATAACAAAGTCCATGGCTCATACACGTGTTCACCCATGTACAACAAAGTTCATGGCAAATACACGTGTTTTACCATGTACAACAAAGTTCATGGCTCATGACTCATACACGTGTTTACCCATGTACAACAAAGTTCATGGCTCATAAACGTGTTCTCCCATGTACAGTAAAGTTCATGGTAAATACACGTGTTCTTCCATGTACAACAAAGTTCATGGCTCATACACGTGTTCTCCCGTGTACAACAAAGGTCATGGCAAATACACGTGTTCTCCCATTTACAACAACGTTCATGGCTCATACACGTGTTCACCCATGTACAACAAAGTTCATTGTGTATATACGTGTTCTTCCATGTACAACAAAGTCCATGGTGTATACACGTGTTCACCCATGTACAACAAAGTTCATGGTGTATACACGTGTTCACCAATGTACAACAAAGTTCATGGTGTATACAAGTGTTCACCCATGTACAACAATGTTCATGGCTCATACACGTGTTCACCCATGTACAACAAAGTTCATGGCTCATACACGTGCTCACCCACGTACAACAAAGTTCATGGCTCATACACGTGTTCTCCCGTGTACAACAAAGTTCATGGCAAATACACGTGTTCTCCCATGTACAACAAAGTTCATGGCTCATGGCTCAAACACATGTTCTCCCATGTACAACAAAGTTCATGGCTCAAACACGTTCTCCCATGTACAACAAAGTTCATGGTAAATACACGTGTTCTCCCATCTACAACAAAGTCCATGGTGTATACACGTGTTCTCCCGTGTACAACAAGGTTCATGGCTCATACACGTGTTCTCCCATGTACAACAAAGTTCATGGTAAATACACGTGTTCTCCCACGTACAGCAAAGTTCCTGGTGCATACACGTGTTCTCCCATGTACAACAGGTGTCATGCATAAAATATTATCCAAAGAGTCGGCAATGAGTACAATGGTTCGGATATATAAATCGATATATACTGATAGTGTGAAGTAATTCAACCATTTCCTTAATAATACTTTCCCATCGATCCGTAATTATCATCCTTGAAAATTACAGCAATGTTAAAACCGAAATAAAAGAATAAATTATGAATGAAAAGGGTAGAATAGCGATACAAATGAATAGTATGTTGTTAAACACCGCAGAGTAACAAAACAAATCAGTGAATTTGTTAAATCAAATATTCAAATATTTGCGTCAATAAATAAGGTAGTATGTATTATCATTTGTGTTCTCACACAAAAAGCCCTGATTACATGAATGGGCCAGTGGTCGATAACATGAACACCAAAGGCGGATGTTTCCGGTAACGCATGATCACCCAGGTCACACTACTTCACCCCTTTACATTAGCTCCCATGTTCATAGTTGCAGAGTGAATTTGGTTTGACACCGCATTGAGCACTGTTTTTGTTAAATCACGACGCGTCAACCTGGTGTTGGCGGAGACCCGAACGGACGCTGTGCTTCACCTATTTTCAGTGTTCCATTCTCATAATTTTTACTGCTATTTTACTTTTTACGCCAAATGCCATCTGTTTCGTAGGATGTTCAAGACTGGTTATTTTCTGGTGTTAGCGTTGTATATTTTCAAATCTTGAAACATTATAAGGTGAGTTGAAGAGAAGACATGCATGGGTTTGATCAATTAACTTATTAATAATTCAATAATTTGTTACATAACATGTATTCTGTGATTTATTTAAAATGTTATGTCTACAGGTGAAACAAAGTGTGCACTGTCTTTATGCGATTTTGTACAAATAATAAATTATGGAATTCTAACCAAACGAATATTTTTTTTAAAAATAGTCTGATTTGCACAAAGGACATTTGTGTCTTCAATCACGCAGAGATCATCTGTGTCAATAAACTTAAATCTCATAGATTAGCTAAACCATTTCAACAAATCAAACTATGATTACATCTATACATGATAACGTCAAACAAACAACAGCACTTCCCAAAACGCATGATGGTGTTTGCATGTACACGTCACCAACATGTTCACAAGCAATCTATCATCAGTACCGACAAGTACATATATATCCCAGTTGGATTCCCACCCAACTTTATGTGAACATAAAATAGCCAATTTTATAAATTGTCAAAATGTCCGCCCGTTTTATCACGTCTGCAATCACATCTCTACCTGTCGGACCGTGTCATTTAGGTCGCTGATTGTAAAGATAATTTCCGTCTTGACAATTACCGCCCTTTGTCCCCCTTCGTTGTGAAATTACTTGCCATGAACCTGATACATAACGTGTACTTGTTTTTATCCCGTGTTCTGGGAAACACTGGTGGTTGTACTGGCAACATCTGATGAGTGCTGACAGAGGCTGAACTGTCTGCTTGGGTGCGACCCAGCTTCAGGTGGTTCCAGCCTGGGCCAGGCGCCTCCAAGATGGAGTTGATTGAGGCCAACTCTGATGACCATCCAACTAACACCAGCGACTTCATGCGAGGGCTCTTAGGTGCACTGACGACGCGTGAGGGCACTAGGATGTACTGACTGTATATAAGATGACACTAAGATTTACTTTCTGTTGATAAGAGGGCACTAGGATGCACTGACTGCATATAAAATGACACTAAGATATACGCACTGTATATAAGATGAGACTAAGATAGACTTTCTGTATATAAGAGGGCTCTAGGATGCACTGACTGTATATACGATGACACTAAGATATACTTACTGTATAAAAAAAGGGCACTAAGTTATACTTCCTGCATATAAGATGACACTAAGATATACGTACTGTATATAAGAGGGCACTAAGATAGACTTTCTGTATATAAGAGGGCACTAGGATATATTGACTATAAAAGAGGGCACTAGGATGTACTGACTGTATATAAGATGGCACTAAGATAGACACTTTTTGTACATAAGAGGGCACTAGGATATATTGACTATATAAGAGGGCACTAGGATGTATTGACTGTACATTAGAGGGCACTAGGATGTATTGACTGTACATAAGAGGGCACTAAGCTGTTTAGACTGTATTTTAGAGAGCAATAATGTGTACTGGCTGTATGTAAACAGCACTAAGTCGTATAGACGGTACGTGATATGCAACTTTATGTACTGGCTAGATGTTCGGTGCCACATGGGGTACCAACTGTTTATAAGATTTCACTAGAATATACTTTCTGTGTATAAGACGACACTACGATATACTAACTTTATAAAAGAGGGCACTAAGCTATACTTACTGTCTATAAGACGACACTAAGATATACGTACTGTATATATGATGACACTAAGATAGACTTTCTGTATATAAGAGGGCACTAGAATGTACTGACTGTATATAAGAGGACACTAAGCTATACTTACTGCATATAAAAGGACACTAAGAGATACTTACTGTATATAAGAGGACACTAAGATATACTTACTGTATATAAGAGGACACTAAGATATACTTACTGTATATAAGAGGACACTAAGATACACTTACTGTATGTAAGATGACACTATGATATACTTACTGCATATAAGAGGACACTAAGCTATACTTACTGTTTATAAGAGGACACTAAGTTATACTTACTGCATATGAAAAGGACACTAAGCTATACTTACTGCATATAAGAGGACACTAAGATATACTTACTGTATATAAGAGGACACTAAGATATACTTACTGTATATAAGAGGACACTAAGATATACTTACTGTATATAAGAGGACACTATGATATACTTACTGTATATAAGATGACACTAAGCTATACTTACTGCATGTAAAAGGACACTAAGAGACACTTACTGTATATAAGAGGACACTATGATATACTTACTGTATATAAGAGGACACTAAGATATACAAACTGTATATATGAGGACACTAAGAGATACTTACTGTATATAAAAGGACACTAAGCTATACTTACTGTATATAAGAGGACACTAAGATATACTTACTGCATATAAGAGGACACTAAGAGACACTAACTGTATATAAGAGGACACTAAGAGATACTTATTGTATATAAGAGGACACTAAGCTATACTTACTGTCTGCGATGTGGCACTGAGATATACTTGCTGTATCTAAGATGACACTATGATATACTTACTGTCTGCGATGGGGCACTGAGATATACTTGTTGTATGTAAGATGACACTACGATATACTTATTGTCTGCGATGGGGCACTGAGATATACTTGCTGTATGTAAGATGACACTATGATATACTTACTGTCTGCGATGCGGCACTAAGATATACTTACTGTATGTAAGATGACACTATGATATACTTACTGTCTGCGATGGGGCACTGAGATATACTTACTGTATGTAAGAGGACAATAATATATGCATACTGTATATAAGAGGACACTAAGATATACATACTGCATGTTAGAGGGCACTAGGATGTACTGACTGTACGAAAGACGGCACTAGGATGTATTAACTGTACATAAGAGGGCACTAGGATGTACTTACTGTATATATATGGGCACTAAGATATGTTTACTGTATATAAGAGGACAATAAGATATACTTACTGTCTTCGATGGGGCACTGAGATATACTTACTGTATGTAAGAGGACACTAAGATATACTTACTGTATATAACATGATACTAAGCTACACTTACTGCATATGAGAGGACACTAAGATATACTTACTGCTGTAAGATGACACTAAGATATACTTACTGTATATAAGAGGACACTTAGAGATACTTACTGCTGTAAGATGACACTAAGATATACTTACTGTATATAAGAGGACACTTAGAGATACTTACTGCTGTAAGATGACACTAAGATATACTTACTGCTGTAAGATGACACTAAGATATACTTACTGCATATAAGAGGACACTAAGCTATACTTACTGCATATAAGAGGACACTTAGAGATACTTACTGTATATAAGATGACACTAAGCTATACTTACTGCGTATAAGAGGGCACTAAGATATACCTACTGTATGTAAGATGACACTAAGCTATACCTACTGTATATAAAAGGACACTAAGATATACTTACTGTATGTAAGATGACACTAAGCTATACTTACTGTATATGAAAGGACACTAAGATATACTTACTGTATGTAAGATGACACTAAGCTATACTTACTGTATATAAAAGGACACTAAGCTATACTTACTGTATATAAGAGGCCACTAAGATATACGTACTGTATATAAAAGGACACTAAGCTATACTAACTGCATAAAAGAGGACACTAAGAGACACTTACTGCATATAAGAGGACACTAAGAGATACTAACTGCATATAAGAGGACACTAAGAAATACTGTATCTAAGAGGACACTAAGATATAGTTGTTGTATATGAAAGGACAATAAGATATACTTACTGTATATAAGATAACACTAAGACATACTTACTGTTGTAAGATGACACTACGATATATTTACTGTTGTAAGATGACACTCAGATATACTTACTGTTGTAAGATGACACTCAGATATACTTACTGTTGTAAGATGACACTCAGATATACTTACTGTTGTAAGATGACACTTAGATATATTTACTGTATATAAGATGACACTAAGATATACTTATTGTTTAAGATGGGGCACTAACCTGTATTTACTTTCTGTGATAGGTACTAAGGTGCACTACCTGTTCACAGGAGGACTCAGGTAAGCTGTACATTGATAATGTGAGAGGGCAGCAAGATATAATAGTCTTGCTATTATGAGAGGGCACTAATGGGTGAGTGAGTGAGTATGTGTTTTGCCCCTTCAAAAAATAGTCCATCCATATAAGATATACTTACAGTGTATAAGAGGGCATTAAGATATACTTACTGAATAAAAGATAGCACTAAGATATGATTATTGTATATAAGATGACACTAAGATATACTTACTGGTGTAAGATGACACTAAGATATAATTATTGTATATAAGATGACACTAAGATATAATTATTGTATATAAGATGACACTAAGATATAATTATTGTATATAAGAAGACACTAAGATATAATTATTGTATATAAGAGGACACTAAGATATAATTATTGTATATAAGAGGACACTAAGATATAATTATTGTATATAAGAGGACACTAAGATATAATTATTGTATATAAGATGACACTAAGATATACTTACTCTTGTAAGATGACACTAAGACATAATTAATGCATAAGATCCATATAACTGCGGGGACACCAAATATTGGGTTCACACTTGTATTCATGCGGGGATTCGAACTTTGACATTCGGCGTGACAACTGTGTTGATGTTAACAACTGTGTATTGATGGTAATAATTGTGATGATACTGTACCCACCGTAACGGTTAATTGCACTGTCAAGATGATATTGCTGATCAGTAACATTCTGAGCTGTTCAACTTTTTCAACTTCAAGGGTTATTTTGGTCAACAAAAAACACAGGGGTATGGTCTCAAGTTGCTCTTTCTCAACTTCCAATGTGTTCTTCTCTGATGAAGCCCCATCACATACTCTGAACGTAAGACGGCCCAGCACAAGATCGGCTACATATCGTCGTACAAATCTTAACACCCAGCTTTAACAGGAACATGATATTAGATCTACACAACAAGAGTACCAAGACTGACAGGCGGTATAGCCACATCAGACCACGGTATATAGTCAAGGCATTTTCAATTATGATGAAATATTTTTACATTCGTGTAACAACGAGTTGGAAGTACACATGGGGGTGAGCACAATAGCCTTAATCTGGTAATTGCTGAACTCTGAATATGTACTCCCAGTAATGTATCGGAGTACTGCCAGGACAGCCTTCCTTACGGCGGGACTCACCGCCAATCCCATAATGATATGTGTATTGCTTCGCCTATAGGTGTCTTGCATGTAGAGCTGACAATCAGTGACAGATATTTTGTAATGCGTGCTGTCAGACATAAAGGGGTTTTCCACGTGACTGAGCCTTCGAGCACATGACCGCCGAGGGGTATCACCTTTAGCCCCTTCCCATTCTACCTGGTTAAATACTTGAAAATATATGTCACAACATCTTGAGCTCGTGTCGAAACAGCGGTAACGGCAAATGTGAGAAGGGGGTGGAGGAGGGAGGAGAGGTGGGGTGGGGGTAGTAGCAGAGATAAAGGCTGAGAGAGGAGGGAAGAACGAGGGGCTAGAATGGAAAGAGAGGGAGCGAGAGGGGGGATGAGGGATATTGAAGGGGGTGTTCGGAGGGAGGAGAGAGGGATAGCAAGGACTCTGCAAACCAATACTTATACACGTACATTCAAGAACGATATCAGATTTATCCTGCAACCAGGCATTTTAAAATGATATCAGATTTATCTGGTAACCACGCACCCCAGACGATGCTGACGACGTCACCCAAAAACCCAAGAATCCGGGGTGTATTACCTTACGCGCAAACCACATGGACACCCCAAATCCCATGCATCCTTGGAAAATTGAAAACATGGACTATGATTTGCAGACTAGTTGAAAATGGCATATACCCTGATACCAATGCACACTGGAGCATGGACGATCTTTAATTCCAACAGTGCCAATAACATACATTTGAACCCCGTTAATCCGGACAGTAATGATCTCCGTGAATTTTCCATATTAACAGATGGCCGGATTAACGAGTCGTGGGCACGGATTAATGTCGCGTTGGTTATACGCAGAGACGGTCTTAAGAACAGTCGTCCAGGTTATGGGGTTTCCAGACTAACGAGGGTCAACTATATTGAGAGAATGTACTTCGGGTGGTATAAACATGCCCAGTGTTAGTGTATTGTTATCAAGCATGCCCTGTAGATCCCCTTTCCTCGGGGAGATGATTTTCTCATCACGTAATGGCCACTAGTGGCCGCATCACAAGGTGCTAGCTATAGCTTGGATCTACGGCCCCCGTTCTCGTGCTGGCGTTGTTATTGTGTAATACACAAGATATGAATATGTTATGATAAAATGCGCAAACAGAAAAAAACCCCGAAATAATAGATGTATTAAACACCCTGCCCTTAAACTTGTTGATATATAACGAATAATACATCGGGCTAACTGCATAAAAATTTGAATTTGCAAATTTAAATTGAAATGAGCGTAAATGCAAGCCCTATTGAGCTGTGGTGGGGTTTCAATTCAACACGATGAACTTCATAAAAGGGTGTCTACATTTCCCACGCTCTGCCCGTGCCCCGCTCGTCGAGGTGTTTTGGTGTGTCGGGTATCTGCGTTCCTGGCCACATATATCCCCCAGGTAGAGGGTTGGGGGGACAAGGTGACGTCTACCTGCCCGCGAGGTGGGGGCGGGGTTTTCCCACACTCCTTCTCAAGCCCGGTCGCGTGCCTTCATTACCATATCAACCACCGTAGGCATGTTGGGACTTGAACCGAGGCAGGACGTGCTCGCGACGTCATTTCAGCCAATCAGATAACATCTTGCCACGAGTTGGGCGGAGCTAACGGGAGCGTGATTGACACGCGAATGGAGAAGTGCAGTTCCCACGTAAGGTAAGATTGGGCATAGGTATTTACCTGAGTATTCGCGTGACAGCGGACATTCCTTCGCACACCCTTGCTCTCGCGGGTGGACAATTCCGCTACACAAACATGCATTCCGACAAAGTTTCCACAACAGCGGGGGAAACTCGCGATAGAAAAGTAAGTATTGAATATTTATTAACCTTATTTTAAATGTTCGCAATCAACATTATATTTTTTATCTTGAGCGTTTGCCATTATTCTAACAATCCTCACGTCTTGTTCCAGAGCACTAAACCAATTATGGAGAAGAGGCGCCGTGCCAGAATCAACGCCAGCCTTTCAGAATTGAAGTCACTGTTACTCGAAGTTATCAAAAAAGAGGTAAAGAAAATATCAGTTCAATAAGCAGATACACAAAAGATAAACATTATCCGAAAATCGTTCCCAGAATTTAAAATGAATACATGACCGTTTACGATTAAAATATATAAAATGCCGATCTCAAACTTCAGAAAAATATTCTAACATAAGCAATGTATTTAATAATAGTACATGTTATAAATGAGAAAAATTATTAAATTATCATGAGTAAACAAGTGTTTAATTATGACATTGCATGGACGTTCACGGTGTATACTTTTGATATCGTCTCTAGACTATGTAACGCAAAAGTAATCATCTTGTGTAACGCCATAGAGAGACGTTTACGGCCGAGTGATTTGAAGGCCACTTTCCCACGGTAGCTTGCTCCACGTCTAAATATAAGTATAGTATGTGTGTAAGTGTGTTGATGTATAGCACGTGTGTCTCCGTTGACAGGGGGGGCGCCACAACAAGATGGAGAAGGCGGACATTCTAGAGATGACAGTCAAACACCTGAGAGAGGTCCAGAGACACTCGTTTACAGGTGAGACATTAAATTGGGCGTGTTTATATTTCTATCTGTGACGCAATTTTAAACCCAACACGGAACTGATGTTGAAATCTGAATTGCGTTGTGGTTTTCATTTGCGGTCTAAGATTCGTTGCATACATGCTTTGTATAATATTTTTTTTTTAAATCATCCTTTCAAAAGACTAAAAACAGATAAACAAAGAATTTAAATCTTGTATTCGTATAATTATGCATACTTTTAAATCTTCGGGTCGGGTTTAAATATTAACGAAACTGTAAGACATTTTCCAACACGTACCACAACATGCGTACAATTCATACACTTATCTGACTTGTGTTTAATGAATTTACTTTTATCAATTTTAGCTTCGGCTGGAAGCGGACCTATCAACATAGATAAGCAACGGCTCGGATTTAACGAGTGCGCACAGGAAGTGAGCAGATATTTAAGTACAATCGACGGATGTGACGTAGAACTTAGAGCTCGTGTTCTGGACCATCTTGCAGGATGTGTTACCGGTGATGAGACAAGCAGCTCGCCCCCTCCTCCACCAGTGACGTCACTTCCGCTAACTCCTCCAACTCCACCAGCGCCACTTCCGGCACAGACCATTACGACTTCATCAGTGTCTTCATCCAGTGAACAACCTTTAAATCCTCAACCAGCGCTATCACTTCCTTTCTGCACGGACATTAACAATAACGTCGCAGCATTCACAGCACCACAGCCTGTCCAAGCAACCAAAGTGGTCAGCGGGCTACAAGTCATACCGACAAAGCTTCAGAACGGAGAGATTGCCTTTGTGTTGCCTACCAACGTGCTCGGTGGCGGTCACGTCCCCAACTACATCATCCCCGTCTATACATCACCGAACACTTCACCTACGAAGCCGGCCGTTACCATGGCAATGACAGGAGCTCCTGCGGCTGGTTCTGTGATGACAATTATGCCATCTGCGGATGTTTTTCAGACATGTGCATTGGCTCCCTTGCCGGGCAACATAAACGTCCTCCCTGGATCTGTGTCCTCTCCTCACTCAGTTTCCCCTTGTTCCTCCTCCGACTCGTCCATGTTGTCGCTATCTCCGACACTACGGAATTCTGTGAATGACGTCAGAGAGATCCGTGAAGTACGTCATCATGACATAGGAGAATTACGAGAAGTACATCATCCACAAGTCACCACAGAGCCAGTATGGCGACCATGGCACTGACGTTTGCTTCATCAAAATGCTGGATATGTGATACAAATGCCAAAGGAGAGTGATTCGTTCAGTTTATAGAGTGCTATTTCGGTGATGTCAGATGTATTTATGAATCCATATCTCCTGGATTTTCAATGTGATAAACTATGATCAGTGGACATGACCATACAAGAATTATGTGATCAAGCGAGAATACGACATCACAGAGTTTATTATTTTATAATATTACAGTGTTTTATTCTACTGTTCAATACGAATGTTGTGTAATATATAAATGTTTTATTACTGCAAATATAGTGTCTGTTTTTATTTGTTCTCGTGTCCAGAAGGGACTATGATGTGCCTCTGTTCACCAAACATTGAGATGTGACTGTTAACATTCTAGCGCATTATTATTATTATTATTATTATTATTTTTATTATTATTATTATAAACTTCAATCACAGTGAGACACAGAGCTGGCACTAAAATGTGTTACATGGAGATTAACAGTGTAGTGTGTTCTTATAGGAATTATTAGGATTAAAAATTCAGAGTCACCCTGAATATAATTCATGGTTCATCAGCATCACACCTTTGGGTTTCGCCAAAGTTCAAACCCCTAAGACCCGCATCACTTTAGGCTTTTCACCCAAAGCAAAATGAACCGCAATTGAAGCAAGAACACATCAAAGGGGTATTCCTGTACATTTGAAATAATGCCTGCACAGCAAATATTTTTTTTAGTAAAAATCAAAATATTCATTATGATGTTGATGACTAATGATTTTACAGTAAACAACATGGAGCTTATTTATGTTCTCGTAATGAAATGGTGTTTCGAGGCATGTGTAGGTGAAATGGGGTCTCACGTCGCGTTCAAGATTATTGCACTTTAATTGCAATATAAATACTAAATTATCCAAAAAAGTGACTATTTTGAAATTTTTCACGTGAATACATCTTACATCCAGATCATTAATGGTGTGATGAATCACGACAACCTGCTGTGAAATCACACAGGCTAAGCCACAGCCCAGGATGGTATAAATACAAATGTTTTTTTCCCGTGAAAATGTTTCCTCAAGATATTCAAGTGTGAAAGTTGAGGCCGCCTCCCTCACTTCCTCGTCGATATCTGTCATCGACTCATCTAGCAGGAAGCTTTCGCAGCTATTTTAAAACCAATCGGATTGCAGGTCATAACATACACTCAAATAGTTTCTCCTAGTTTCTCCCTTCTCCGTAACGCGTGGGAACCCAGATGTAGTTTCCCCAGTGAGTGTGTGAGTGAGTGAGTGAGTGAGTATGGTTTTACGCCGCTTTTAGCAATATTCAGCAATATCACGGCGGGGGACACCAGAAATGGGCTTCACACATTGTACCCATGTCGGGAATCCAACCCGGGTCTTCGACGTGACGAGCGGACGCTTTAACCACTAGACTACCCGACCGCCCCTGTTTCCCCAGTGAGATAGTTTCCCCAATGAGATAGTTTCCCCTTGGTCAAACAAAGACAAATGACATCAAGTTATTATCGTACTGTTTTTACTGAAAAAAAATGTTTTTCACAGAAAATATTCCTCAGCTCTGTGCATCATCTCTGACATAGGCAGGAGGATAGGTTAGTGGTATAGGCGTTCACCTGGGTCGATTCTACACTGTATGAAGCCCAAGTACAGACGTGACAAGGCTACCTAGAAGGCGGCATTATTCACTGTACCTTCGTGTAGGAATTCCTAGTGAATTCCTAGTTCCTAGCCTCCCATCTTCATTTCCCTATCAGTAATTTCTCTAGCACAACAGCCAATCAAACGCAATGAGACGTTTATGAGAGATATAGATTCAAAATGTGATGCAAGAGTTACGTCCCCTTTTCGGAGGTCCAATTATCTGTAACGTGCAATGTTTGTTCGTTTGTTTGTTGCTTGACGGCGCACTCAGCAATATTCCAGCTATATGACAGCGGTCTGAAAATAATCGAGTCGGGACCAAGTGAGTGACATCATGATATAAAGCAATGTGATTGGACAGCTGTACCGCTGTTAGCGTCGCGTCATTCGAAGATGTATGTGTGTGTTTGTGCGTGTGTGTTCGTGTGTGTGTGCGTGCGTGCGTGCGTTCGTGCGTGCGTGCGTGCGTGTGTATGTGTGTGTGTGTGTGTGTGTGTGTGCACGTTATTATATTGGTATGTTTGTTTGCACGTTAACTCATTTTATATGCGAGTCAAAAGTATAAAACCGTTGACCTCTCTATCATTAAGATCGGTATAGCCCACTATATCAAAGGGAAAGCCAGTATTGTCAAGTCTGTAAAAGAGATAGTCAGTATTGTCAAGCCTGTAAAAGAGAACGATAGTGTTGTCAAGTCTATCAAATAGAATAGAATATTGTCAAGTCTTTACTAAACAGTTATTTGGTGGATTACGGTAAGCTTAGCATGTCATGATTGAAGCGTTTCTTATTCAAAACTATAGTGAGTGTTAAAATGAAGAACGTGTAAGACTTATTCAGATATGCATCGTGTTACATAAGAATGCGGCGTGAAATCAACCCCTTCGCAGAATCGGATCAAAATGGAAATCTCGCCGTTAAAGTGACAGAATAGGTTTCAGGATTATTTTGTGAGAACAGGAAAAATACGATGAGTCATAGTCTATTTCGGAAATCCTTGTGGTGTAATACAGAGCAGCTGCCAAAGTAGACCGTGGGAAATGTCTCTAACTCTACATATACCACAACATAATAGATTTCATGAATTTTAATATAATGTCTGTCACAGTGATGGATGATGTCTTCTTGGCACATGTGGAAGTCATGCTCTTCCAAAAAATATTTTTCGTAAGATTCATATCTTTCACTCACTGTCACTTGTAACAAAATAGTTCTGCATGTTGACTCAACATGACATGAAGGGATAGCAACAAAATGAAAGGTATTGAACATAACTCTGGTCGCCGAATCGGTATTTTAAATGTTTTGGACATTAGAAATAAATAGTATGACTTGGAACTATACATGTCCCTTGTCATAGCACTAACAATCCATGACAAGGGCTGTAGAGTAACTACGTCTTGCCCTAAGTCCGACGGTTTAAAGATAGTCATCGAGTTCCTTTAAACGGCTGGAAGACCTAAAGTAACACGTGGCGAAAATTCGTCATAATGACAATTCAGTTTTACGCACGTCAGCAGCACACAATTTTGATTAAATCTTCCTCACAATACAATCGATATGTTCAAGTATACCTGCTCTTTTTGGGAAAACAGAACATCACCCAGTTGTCCCTGGATGGCTTTCTTTAAGTCGCAGCAGCGTCCAAACCAATTTACAATCTGAGGTCAAGGCCGGCGCATTGATACACCAAGGACACTGACCACTGGCTACATTACAATTAGGACTTGTAAATAACCCTCTGTTTGTATAGAAAGTGTCATTGTGTGTGACTCTAACACGGGGCTCGGGTTCACGTGAGCCTCTTGATCATTCCAACTGACCCCAAACGTCTGCCCACCGCGTCAATTTACGGCACGCTGGCTTCAGCATTGTCCAGTGAAGGGCGGTATTTTGTCGAGCAGATCACATTAATACTGGAGAGTAATGGCCCTAGTAGGCTCTATAATTAACTGAAGAATGGCTGGCAAGAACAGTTAAGGGTCACTTAAGGTTACCTGCCAGATTTGGCCAGTAAAACTAAACTTCTTGATTTGTTATTATAGCTGTGTCGGCTTCGTTATTTGAGATATAAATTTCGAGTGGTTGGTGTGAGTGGTCGGTGTAGTTAATGTCATCACTAGTGTCGTGTTAATGACAGACAGATTATGACCCTGTCTCGGAGGCATAACGTCTTCGAGGGTGTGTCTGTCTGTGTGTGTGTGTGTGTGAGAGAGAGAGAGAGAGAGAGAGAGAGAGAGAGAGAGAGAGAGAGAGAGAGAGAGAGAACGTGAGTGTGTGGGTGTGAACGTGTGGGTGTTGGTTGTGGGAGGGGGATGTTAGGGGTAACTTGGTCGGACTGAGGGGGGTGGGTGGGTGGGTGATCTAAGTGGTATATTTTGGTGGATGTTTGGGTGGGTGTGATTGTTGGGGGGGGGGGGGGGGGTGCGTTAAACCGCCTGCTTTGAACAACATATCAGTTATATCGAACCGTGAATTATGATAATCGTGAATTCGAACCAACGATTAGAGTACAAGAGCGCACGACACGGCGAATGACGGCGCCTTAGACTGCTAGAAGTCAATAAGGAAATGATTATTTGTTTCAAGCTTAAGATTATACAAATGATAATAACAGTTACTGTAAAGAATTAATATATCATCCATGGAATTATCACTCAGTACAAACTTGGAGCAAGGATAACTGCTAGCATGCTAGGAAGAGTAAATAAATAAATAAGAGTGATTTGTGAGTAAGGAGATTAAGGGTTTACGTAACTATGTTTCCGGTAGTATCATAACAATGTTACAGTATTATTCTTGCAGCAGTATTGTAGTATCATTGCAGCACTATTGTAGTATCATTACAACAACAGTATTGTAGTATCATTGCAGCACTATTGTAGTATCATTACAACAACAGTATTGTAGTATCATTGCAGCAGTTTTGCAGTATTATAACTGCAGCACTGGTGCCGCAGTATTGCAAGGATATTGCAGCAGGAGTGCAGTGACGTATCGCAACCATGCATTGGGGGTAACTATTGGAGATGCTATCCCCACGGCGAGCTCAGCCATATGGCTGATTTATTTTTAGTAACTAGAATAAAGAAGCCGTTTCCGCCGTGTTGACACAGACACTATATTGCGTCAGATTTATTTTAATCTGAACATACCACTCCAGTTTCGCGCTTTTCAAAACATTTAACAAACAACGAGGTATGTGCCAAAAGTTCTGTAGGAGTAAATCGCTTTTGTTAACACCCCCCCCCCCCCCCCCCCCCCCCCCCCCCCCCCACCACACACACACACACACACTCACACACCGACCCACCCCGCCACCCCCGCCACCCCCCACCCCCGTGTGTAAACCCCGGCACCAGACATATCACTGTATAATGTTCCCTGTCTGCGTCAAGGCTATTTATAGTCAAGCTATTAAATTCAGGTTTATACATAACCCAGCCATAAAACTGATCTTCCACGTCTCACACCAAACTGTACATGCACACTCGACGGTATCTCGTGTCATGTTAATCCATGGTTTTACTTAATCTGAGGTAATGCACAAGTAATTGCAACATATTAAATGGCATAACTTTGTTAGTGCATCTGGTTTATTCAACGAAGGTTTGGATTTAAGAAAACGAAATGGTTTTTGAAGCATCATCTTCAAAATTAACATATATATTGAAATAATTAAGGACGTTTATGGGTCCATAAGCACTATGGCTTAGACAGCAGGCGCCCGAGGAGCAATAGTCCTCTGTACTCGTCACTGACATGAAAGGGTTATGCAAGTTTGTGATCCCGAGAGGAGTGGGGCTTAAATTTATGCTGTATCTACAGCTTATTTTGTTAAGTAACTCAAAACCTAATTCCAAGACTAGAAAGCTTTTCAGAAATTATATTTAAGCAATGGTATATTTTATTGCCAATTAGGAGTCTCTATTGATCTCTTTAGCCAGGAATGATTCGATTCAGTACGCGAAAACACACGAATTTATTCATTTTATAATATAGGCGGCAAAACATATATTTGAACATTATGAGGAGATTGTGTGAGTTGAATGAGTAAGTGAAGGAATGTTGTTTGAAGCCGTTGCCATCAATACTCTATCTTTCACCTCAGCAACCTGTTAATAATCAAATATGCACCTGACAAAACAGAGATTATGAAGAACAATCCATCAGGGTACGATCACACGCAATCAAACAAGAGCTAGAGACAAACTACGACAAGAAGGCCCCTATTCTGACCCAGCGAGCCCAAGGGGCTCTTCCTGGTTGTAATTGTGAGGGCACAGAGACTTTGTTCAAAACAACACCATTGTCTTTTTAGTGAGTATGACATTCGCGGGGGACACCAGAAATGGGCTTCACACATTGTACCCACGTGTGGAATCGAACCCGGGTCTTCGCCGTGACGAGCAAACGCTTAATCACTAGGCTACCGCCCCCACTGCCTCGTAAAGAGATTAACATACGATATATGTAACACTGTGAGTCAGTGAGTGAGTGAGTTAGGTTTAACGCCGTTGTTAGCAGTATTCAAGTTATATCACGGCGTATCAGCTTAATGTGGGAGGAAAGCCCGAAGTGATGCAGGTCTTAGACATTTTCAACTTCGGTGAAACCCACGAGCACGGGTATGGTGCTGACAAACCTAGAAACATAATCGCGGCGAACCGGGATTCGAACCCACAGTCATAGGTTTCTGGCGTGTCCAAGGGACGATACTCTTCACAGCGAATCGCTGCGCCTTAGACCCGTGCCTTTCGTGGGTTATGAATCAAAGTATGAAACGGAAGGGCACTCAAACTGCTGAACTAAGTGTGGCCCTACAACATGGTAAGGCTATACTATAGATGACCAAATTTACTGAACAACGACGCCCTCAAGCCAAAAACCCACTTACACTCCTAACTTCCATCTCTTACCTCCCGATAAAGGTTGAATATAAGACTAACATACATGGAATATATTAAACAAATAAAATACAACCCAACCAAAAATATAAAACATGAATCGCATGATATCTTGTTACCGGCCATGTTATGCAAACCAAAGAAATTTAAATCCTAAATTAATATTTTGATTTACCAAGCTTAATCATTGGATAAGTTAGTCGACAGTCTCTCTTTTACAAACAGGCTGTTCGTTGTGAGAAGTGCGGCTCCCGTCAGCCCGCCCCGTCAAAACATACAAACGGGTTATAACATGTTTGCTGACGTCATCGCCCCGCGCAACAGGTGTGATAGAAGTACAATAGTATACAGTCTACACCATGGCCCCGCGAGCCGCTCTCACGACATTGCTGGCTCTCCCCACGTGTCTTGTGAAGACGTGCAGTGACTCGCCAAACCCAGACAATAGCGTCGACAGGGCGAGGTACGTCAGCGGAGTGAGCGAGATCGCTTCTCACGCTCCCTGTGTAGATATAGTTATATAGTCTGTGTAGTCAGTGGTCGGTGTGCCATGAAGGAAGATGTGTAAGGGTGTGTGTGTCACAGTGTGTGGCAGGGGGGGGGGGGGGGGGGGGGGGGGGGGGGGCAGAAGTGTTGTATTATTATTATTATTATTATTATTATTTACAGTTTAAAATAAAAAAAATTGAAAGCAGCTGGGTTTGGGTGATCCTGGTTGGGCTCATCACCAGCTCAGGGCCCTTGCCCCCTCCACACGCGGCCCAGACAGCGAATGGGACTTCTCCTAGGAATCGCTGCCTTGTCAAACCCACCAAGAACTTTTCGGAGAATGTGAAGATTCCCAAAAACTGCAGCCTTCTGCATTACCCAGATTGTCAGAAGGGCTGTATTCCTGGGAGCAAACCCGGGTGCTCTCCCAATGTCAGTCAACAGATTGGGAGGTACCAAACCTCAGGCACCAAGAACAATGGGAAGTTGAACAACTTAGTACTTGGGATTATTATTATCATTATTGTTGTTGTTGTTATCATTATAATTATTACTCCTTGAGCCTTTGCTCGTGGTCTTCATTCATCAATGTAGTACACGTTTATCTATTTTACTCACAATGAAAAATATCCCTCCGTTAAGAAACTAGTTTAGATAGAACTGATACTAAACACGTTGAATAGAGATTATTAGCCGAGTATGTCTTTCGTGGTAATTATCAGAAATACAGTTATTATACCAGTCTTTTGTCAGTTGATCCAGATTCACTTTTATTCCTAGGTTTGTCAGTACCATGTCCGTGCTTGTTGGTTTCAGTTAGTGAGTTGGGTTTCACGCCGCTTTTAACAGTATTCCAGCTATATCATGACATTTGTTGGTTTCATTGAATGAGTTGGGTGTAACGCCGCTTTTAAAAGTATTCCAGTTATATGACGGCGTTTGTTGGTTTCAGTGAGTGAGTTGGGTTTCACGCCGCTTTTAACGGTATTCCAGCTATATGACGACGTTTGTTGGTTTCATCAGCGTGGTAAACACCTAAAACCTGCACCACATCGACCTTTTCTTCCACAACACACTTCACGCTTTGATATAAATGGAATAGTGTTCACAGAGGAGTTATACCCAACGCATACTCTCACTCAATGGGCATTCGTTACATTCTAGACATTTGAAATATTTTTATTTCGTCACCGTGTTTTCACAGTGTGTCGTCGTGGATCAACTGTGAGCATGCGCAATAAAATGTCCCTCAATAAGTTCCATGCAACAAGCCAGATAAACGTAAGGGTCTTTTACAATGTTACCTTTGAACTGCACGGGTTTCAGTCATCATTGTGATAATTGCCTCGACTTCAGAGACGCGTATACATAAAATATGTTGTATTCGTTTTAGGATATCATTCCAACTTTTGTTATGGGAAGCATAAGCCGAAGTACGATAGGTGTTTAGTTTTATGATGGCTGACCCATAAACTTTGCTCATAAAGGTGCACAAATATTTCTTAACAATATCCAAAGGTTCACTCCATAAACCACCATGTCATAAATCCATTCTAGCTGAAGGAATTCGACAATAAAACAAAGTTTGTTATATTGAGTATATGTTTATGGCAGCAATTGAAGCTGGCAACATGTAGCAACTTTAAAAGCTATCAAACCGATACTTCCGGGTGGCCAGGACAAGCCAGACCGGAAGTAGTGGGCGGAATGTCCCTGGAATGTCCATTTTACAAGGCATCTGGTTTGATAACCTGGAATCTCATATCTGTGTTTGTGTCTTTTTCCTCATCTCTTGATTCTACCTCTCTCATCTTTTCGAACTTTCTCTCTCTTTCACTTCCATTTTCTCTCTCATATGAAAATGAAATGAATTCCAAAAACGGTTTTACGAGTTACATTCAACGAATCTAACGATCCATTTTCGAGTTCGTTAAATATATGTGCACTCATGTCCTGTAAAGATGTTCACATAGGCAACAGTAAACATTTTACAAACAACAATCAACACTACATCGTACAACAGATGGGATTATATAATGAAGTTTTTCACAGAACAAATATCACTTACACAAAGTTTTTATTTCCAGGTAAGAACGCAAAAGAAAATATCAATATAGATGAGACGCGTCTACAAACACCAGATTGTAACGTCACCTCAGATAGACGACAGGAGAACGTCTATACCGCATTGTACAACGGATACAGTGTGTTTGGACTGCAGGTAGCCGCTCGTTTCATTACACCATACCACGGGAGATGGCGAGCAAAGAACCTGCGAGGAATACTCATAACAAGACACATAATTTCTTTAGAGATATTTTTCAAGTCCATACGAACGTTCCAATGCCAATTCGTGAACCGAGCCACACACTGCATCAATAGGAAAAGACAGGTCTGTACTTTGTCAAATAGCACACGGGCTGAATATTTAAAGTAATAAATTATAACATTTTGCTGGGATTTATGAGAGTGCGATAACAACAGCAGCGACCCAGAGAGGATACGGTGCGTGAGAAACAAACCTGCACAACCGACACAACCCTGTAAGGAGTTTGTCTGTATGAAAACACTGGTTGTTCTTTTCGTCCGATTCATGGTAATAGTTTGATACGACACATACTTCACTTAGACCATGGCAAGGTTTGGCAGACATTCGTGCATGGCTTGGTGATTTTCTAAAGATAATGTTCATTTTTATTCAATAAATTACATTTGACGGAGATCCACTTCGTCAGGGTTATCAGCTTTGACTCTGTTTGTCGAAACTCATAACCAATCACGTTTTTTAATAATGCACTGCTTTCTGCTTTGGCTCACGTTTGGATGAGTCGGTAAAATACAGAACTGTTACACAAGTCATTTAGTGTAGCGATGAGAACATTAAGTTGGTAACTCTTTTTGTGCCTTTTATTACATGTTGCAAGCTGATGACGGAGTGTGTGGGGAATGACTGACGTCTTACTTGACAGAGGCAGGGGTTCGTTCTGCACCTCAGCTGATTGACAGGGTAATTTCAGAAGAAAGGCGAATGAATGGGGAAGGGGGAATACAAAATAATTCATATGAAGGAGTAATGTAGCAATATGAAGAAGGAGTAATGTAGCAATATGAAGAAGGAGTAATGTAGCAATTTGAAGGAGTAATGTAGCAATATGAAGGAGTAATGTAGCAATATGAAGAAGGAGTAATGTAGCAATTTGAAGGAGTAATGTAGCAATATGAAGGAGTAATGTAGCAATATGAAGAAGGAGTAATGTAGCAATTTGAAGGAGTAATGTAGCAATATGAAGGAGTTATGTAGCAATATGAAGGAGTAATGTAGCAATATGAAGGAGTTATGTAGTAATATGAAGGAGTAATGTAGCAATATGAAGGAGTAATGTAGCAATATGAAGGAGTAATGTAGCAATATGAAGGAGTTATGTAGTAATATGAAGGAGTTATGTAGTAATATGAAGGAGTTATGTAGCAATATGAAGGAGTAATGTAGCAATATGAAGGAGTAATGTAGCAATATGAAGGAGTTATGTAGTAATATGAAGGAGTAATGTAGTAATATGAAGGAGTAATGTAGCAATATGAAGGAGGGGTAATTTAGCAATATGAAGGAGTAATGTAGCAATATGAAGGAGTAATGTAGCAATATGAAGGAGTAATGTAGCAATAGCAAGAATGAACATAGAAATAACAAGGAGTAATGCAACAGCAACAGCAAGAATTAATGTAGCAATGTTAAGGACCAATGTACCAATATCAAGAAGTAATGTAAAACTATCAATATATATCATTATGAATGTGGTGTATATTATTCAATTGCATTTCTAAAGTCATAGAAGTTTACCATATGTTAAGCTCGGGAAGGCTGCTGACAAACCAAAGATCATAATTATTCTGGTGAAACACCCACCCACACAAACACACAGAAACCAACACCCCCCAACCCCTCACCCTCCCACCCCCCACCGCACTGACCACCCCCACACCCTACACCCTACCCCCGGTCTCTCTGCACTCAAGACCAATAAGGGAATTATTATCCTGGTAAAATATTATATTGCAAATAATTGAAATATTTCCCACTTGTCGAGCTAGTCTCTTTGAGGAGGAGAATGCAAGATGGTCGCCACCCACCCCCACTGACAATAGCAGCTCTCAACTCGGCGTGGGAACGATATGCTAACTCTCCCTTCCACATCCCAGTCTTTATGTCCCCGGCGTCGGTGGGGTATCCAACGTCCGCGATGCTTTTGTTGCCAGAATGCTACTATCAAAACTATCCCAGGTGTGATGTCGAAACACGGTCGGGCAAATATTAATTATGAATGTAATAGAAACAGATACAGTTATTATTTCGTCAACCATGTGTCGTGTATCTTGGGCCGCGAAAGGTATACACACACAAGCGCTGAGGTAGGTGGAGGAGTTGTTCGATATCTTATGTAGTTACGTTGTCATAAGAAAACGAATACAGATTTATTTCAGTTTTTACAATTGATTTCAATTGATATTAAATTGCGTGAGTGTGTGAGTTTGATTTAACGCCGCTTTGAACAGTATTGCGGTGCTGTGGTGTTGCAGGTCTCTGACGTTCGCCACTTTGGTGAAACCCACGAGCACGGGCATTGTGTTGACAAACCTAGAAACATTATCAGGGTAAACCGTGATTCGTGCGGGATTTCGGGCGTGTCAGAGTCGAATAGCAGCGCCTTATACGACTGGGCCACCTGTGCCCCCGATATTGAACTGATATATGTCGAAGAAGGTTATGCATTTAATATTATAGAAAGGAGATATTTTACACTATTCCTTTTGAGTGTACAACACGTAACAAATAATCAAAGCGTTTATCAACATTTTTCTTTGTTGTTTAACATCGCACTCGACAATATTCCAGTTATATGACGGCCTGTAAATACTGGAATAGGTCGGTCCATAAGTCACCTTTTACGACAATCAGAGGTTACTAAGAAGCTATACTAACAAGGGATCGCCAAGCGGTTTATCAGTATACACCACATTAAGTTGAAATCTAGTTTTTCTGGGAACAATGTTTTGAAGACCATTTTGAAGTTCCTTGATTTAAGAGTATTTTATTGACAAAATAAAACGCTTGACACAAGTGAATTACTGGGTCCTCGCCTCTTCTATGTCAGAGATATCTACCACATATACCATATGTTCCCGAGTTCCTTTAGGTGAACAATTGACTTGCCTTTGCATGTAATTGTGAGGGGCGCACCGGTTGGGCGGGACACGATCACCTTTTCGCAATCACATGCTCATAATACAGTTGGAATCGTACAATTTAAGCAGATATTTCCTGTGAATATGGAAAGGGTTTTGTCATTTGTTATTTACAGTTATACAAACAGATGTATGGTTTTAGGCAATATGCAATAAATGTTATTTTCAATTGTTATACAAGTAAACGGCAAGAACATGTAAAATGTCTTTGAGTTCGTGTTTTCCTTCGTAATAATGTTATGCTTTCTGAAGACATACATGATTTGCAAACATCGCAATACATAGAACTGAATTAATGAAATGCTTTTTTTATGAATTAGAAGGCTAAATATATGTCCCTGTGAATGTGACGATGTTGCATGACGCGCATCAGAGAAACGTAAAGTGTTTACTTAGTACATGACTAAATCCAACCTCAATAGCGAGCATAACAGGGAGGTTTGGGCCAATCATACCTTCCCTCGCCAAATACCAATGATACACTAAGAATGAGATTTCCCTGACTTAATATTTACTCTAGTGAATCTGCTACTTCTCTTCTATTGTCCCCGGGGCCCCAAGTGGCATGACCCTTTAACAAAGCCGTCTTAATCGGAGGGTCCGGGTGTGATTGTATCAAGTCTGTCTTTCAATCCCAAAGTGTCAATTTCATATGTCAGATCCCGCGATCATCGTCCCTGTTGGTCGTCAAGATGATGGAGATGCACAATGGAGTAGAACGTGCCGTCCACGCTGTATCACACTTAGAAGGACATTCCAAGATAAAACGTGTTGCCAATCCTCAACTGAATGTGTGTGTTGAGGGGAAGGTGGGGTGGGGGTGGGGTGGGGGTGGGGTGGGGATGGGGGGTAGTAGACACTTGGCTTTTCCTGGGCACAAGCCTTGTCCCGGCAATATAATTAAGGTATCAGAGGCACAATTGAACTCAATCGTGCAAATCTCGCGAGATATTCAAATCTCGTGTCACGCGAGGTCACGAGCTTGCACGCGCCCTTTCGCAATGGAAGCCCCCAAGCCGTGAATTTAATAAGGGATTAACGGTCGAGGTACAAAAATGTCCACGTATAATAATATATACGCTGGCCTCCTGACTGGATCAGTTTTCTATAACCACTTCAAAGTGTCCATTATGAACTGCTGGCCTGGTTATTAATCAACATCATTCTTCTAATATTTACCCATTAAATAACCTCACTTTATAACTATAATAATAGGTTATCACTTGAAAGGTTGTAGATGAAGTATGTTTGTCGACGTAAATGTGTAAAAGGTATGCTTAATTCAAACTGGATCTGTGAAAACAGTTACAACAGGAGTGGTTGAAAGAGCTTCAGAAAATACGTGTAATGTTTCTGATCTTTTGTAAAACACGATCCGAACTTTGTGGCCAACATACAACTGACACTCCCATCCCTAACTAACACTCTCGTGTACCATCTTATTAAGTGCTTAACATAGACAGCTCTGAGCATTCAGTCGGCTCTCGGTATGCCGATCAGCTTCCTGTATGTCCATCACGTCTATGTTTGTCCATCAAGTCTCTGTATGTCCATATGTCTATCACGTCTCTGTATGTCCACATGTCGATAAAGGGTCTGTACGTCCATCAAGTCTCAGTACGTCCATCAAGTCTCTGTATGTCCATTAAGTCTCTGTATGTCCATATGTCCATCACGTCTCTGTATGTCCACATGTCGATAAAGGGTCTTTATGTCCATCAACTCTCTGTATATCCATCAAGTCTCTGTATGTCATCAAATATCTGTATGACCATCAACTCTCTGTTGGTCCATCGAGTCTCTGTATGTCTATCAAGTATCTGTATGTCCATCAAGTCTCTGTATTTCCATCAACTCTCTGTATGTCCATATGTCTATCCATTCTCTGGATGTCCACATGTCCAACAAGTATCTGTATGTCCACCAAGTCTCTTCATGTCCATCAAGTCTCTGTATGTCCATCAAGTCTCCGTGTGCCCATTAAGTCTCTGTATGTCCATCAACTCTCTGTATGTCCATCAAGTCTCTCTATGTCCATCACGTATTTATATGCCCATCAAGTTTCTGTATGTCCATCAAGTCTCCGTATGCCCATCAAGTCTCTGTATGTCCATCAAGTCTCTGTATGTCCATCACGTCTTTATATGTCCATCAAGAATCTGTATGTCCATCAAGAATCTGTATGTCCATCGAGTCTCTGTATGCCCATCAAGTCTCTGTATGTCCATCAACTCTCGGTATGTCCATCAAATCTCTGTATGCCCATCAACTCTCGGTATGTCCATCGAGTCTCTGTACGTCTCTTTTAAAAAAGAAAGAAACGCGCAGGTAGTATGTTGTTCATTGAACCAGACAACACAACGAATCCGGTATATAAATTGGATATATGTTTTCGGAAAATATTGGTCAAAACGCAGCCATTGTCGATTTGCAATGTCTTAAACGGCATTGTTTTCATACTTGTTAAAAAATGTCATGGAGGAAAACAGTAAAGCAAAATGCACGTGCAAGTTATGGCATTCGTAACTCGTGGTAGTGGCTATAAAAAGGCAAGCAAAAACGAAAGATTAGTCATTCAACTGTCAACATTTTTCAAGTTCGAAAATGCCGAAGCTCAGCGCTGCTGATCGGAACATCGCCATAGGACGTATCCAAAGAGGGGAATCGCAGTCTTCTGTTGCACGCCACTTCAACGTCCACCACAGCACCATTTGCCGTCTTTGGGACCGATACATGTAGTTCAATTCTACAGCAGACCGTCCTAGAACCGGCCGACCAAGAGTTACCACCCACCTACGTCATCACAATGACACAGCCACGGAGACTGCAGGACGCATCCCTGGTTTGAGGAGGATATCGGACCAGACTGTCAGGAACCATCTTCGCGAGGCTGGAATCCGACCCAGAAGCCCAGTTATCGTCCCTGTTTTGCAACAGATCCATCGACAGCGACGCTTGTGTTGGTGCCATACATTACAGCCTTGTAATTTGAGAAACTGGAGACAAGTGTGGTTTAGCGATGAATCATGATTTCTTCTTGAGATGGAAGACAACGTGTTTATCGTCGTCGAAATGAGCGTTTTGCCCCACATTGTGTTCGTGAATTCGACAATTTCGGCGGCGGTAGTGACATCGTGTGGGGGGCCATATCCCACACCACGAGATCTGATTTAGTTGTGGTTCAGAGAAATTTGACAGCAAATCGCTACATGAATCAAATTCTTCAACCTCACCTTCTTGCAATCATTGACCGTCAGAGGGGGCAGTTTCAACAGGACAACGCTCCACCGCAATACGCCACAGACACTCCCACAATTGGCCAACGCGTTACAAGCAGAATGGCGCAGAATTCCGCAGGACAGAATTCGTACATTAATCCAGTCAGTGCCGAGGAGATGCAGAGCCGTGATTGCTCTTCGGGGCGGTCACACGAGATCACGAGTTCAGCGCAACCTTGTGGCCTTATGTGACATGACAATGAACAGTCTTCAATGCCTTTGAACAACAACACCATGTGACTGTCGAGCTCCAAAATGTCATATTTGTATCAATGATATTAAATTAAATATATCGACTTTATTAGGTAAAATATATATACTAAGAATCTACATGTTGTGCGTTTCCTTTTTTTAAGAGTATGAATATCTCGATGCTAACTTCTTAAATGCTGATACTACCCGCATGTCAAACAGTGTTATCGGATGTTAGAAGGTTATTCTACCTTGAGCCTGTATGAAGTTGATCCTCTTTGAAATTAAATTAGAGAAACTACCAACAGAACATTTTGCAGGACCATTATTTGATAATAAGCTGGTAAACATAAACGGTTTCAAACGCACATCAAGCCTAATTATTCACTTAACCCAGTGTCATGACATAGCCATAAAAAATGCGTCAGCAAAAGTAAATATTTAAACTGTAACTTTGATCAATACCAGTTATTAAATGCGATTAGATTATGGGAGTTAAGTCTAGACCCCACGTCTCTCGGTCTGTTCCTGTGTATTAAAACTGCACAATAAAGAGCTTATTTTCGGATTAACTCATATTTTATCAGTTGATCGATTTATGAAAGGTCTCTCTGTGTGTTTCCGCTATCCATATCTCAATGTCTCCAGAACAGAACGCTTATTGTAATCTGTCACTATCATCACAATGAATTACTTCTCTCAGGATATTCAGATACCCCGTCAAAAAGAATTGCTGCAGTAAATTGATTTTCATAATTATGAATTTATATAAGTTAGTGGATATTTAAATATTTTATCATATATAAGAAACCCCAGATGTTTTAATTTGAATGCGGCTACAAAGTTCTGACAACGACGTGGTTGTGACACCGCGAATTAAATATTCAAATGAGTGCTTAGTTATGTGTATCGCCTTTTTAACAATGAAACCTTACTTTGTTTTGAAACGTTCAAAAGCTGGCGAAGAACACATAATGTTTGTTTGGTGGAGTCAGCCGAGGTGGACTTTTACCTCCCTTGTTATATATTGTAACTTGCTGGCAATTCTTTTCCTTCTAAACAAGAGCACACGAGT
Organism: Haliotis cracherodii; assembly: GCF_022045235.1. Classification (NCBI taxonomy): domain Eukaryota; kingdom Metazoa; phylum Mollusca; class Gastropoda; order Lepetellida; family Haliotidae; genus Haliotis; species Haliotis cracherodii. Next base: position 2,403,954 of record NW_027266279.1, read on the forward strand.
GAATACACAATGTCGCTCTGTCGGTTACATGCGGAGCTCTCTTTCATGTACAGTAAACTCTCACTATACCGGACATTCTGGACAAACGCTGTCGGTGACGGTCACATGTAAACACATTACATTACCCTGTACCCATGATACATTTATCCGGGTGTTTCTTAATACCAGGATTCCAGTGTGGATGGTACCGTCCGAATTAACGGGGCTGCATTGTAACTAACTGATTTTTTTAAAACAATCATCAGGAAATGTGAGTAATATGTTATTTTATGCAGTATTATTACAAATAATCTTGAGTGAGTGAGTTGGGTTTAACTCCGAAGTTTTATCGCGGCGTGTCAGATTAATGTGGGCGGAAAGCCCGAAGTGATGCAGGTCTCAGAACAAATATCTTGAATACATAGAGACCAAATTAGTGTGAGAATGAGCAAGAAGACAGTGAGAGTAAGGAGAGAAAATGGGAAAATATGAGCGTAATGTGTGAAGAGATAATTGTAAACACATTTGGATGAGGTGAAGAAAATGTGACAATCAGGATTGCACTACGCTTATTTGTCATCAAATGAATAATACATCTAAGTCCGTTTAAATTGTTTGTTTGTTTGTTGTTTAAACGCCGCACTCAGCAATATTCCTGCTATATGACGGCGGTCCGTAAGTAATCGAGTCTGGAACAGACAATCCAGAGCTTGACAACATGAGCAGCGATCCACTCAATTGGGATCGATGACATGCATCAACCAAGTCAGCGAACCTGACCACCTGATCTCGTTAGTTGCCTCGTGCTACAAGCATAGTCGCCTGCGTCATATGCAAGTCAGTACACTTATATCTGGAATTCTTTACGTATTGTCTTATGATAAGAAAGGGAAAATACAATCTTTGAGATTTCCAAGCATAAAGGATCTAATATCTATGTCTAGATGAGTTATTGTTTTATTTTTTAACCATCTTTCAGTCTGTGAGATCAGTTCTTTCGATTAAACACATAAAATGAAATGGTGTTCAATAGATTCACTCTCACTGTTGCAAAAATACAAAATGGAATTTTCATTTTTTGCTTTCAAACAAAAGAGGAGTTTGTTGCTTATATTCGATGAATTAAATCATGTTGAAAGTTTCTTGTCTTATATTTTTCAATCGTAGTATCATATATCAATGTAAAACATGTATTTAAGTAATCGCTGGCTATAAGGTTCCCCAGCTTTTTTCCTTATAAAGAGGTTCACCCGGAGTGTCCGTTACATGTATATGTTACAGTCAATGTGTTAAATGTAATTGACTTTGGTAATTTACAAAATGCCTACATAATTTTCCGTCATTTTACAAATTAACTGAAATATCTGTTCTTTAATAGGACAGATTGACTAAAACTTATCAATATAATCAAAATGGATTAAAAACATCCCAACAGACTAATTATGCAAGGATATTAGAAGCCCACAAATATCAAATACATTGATTTTCGTTTTGATTTAATCACATCATTTCCAGTCACTTGCTGATGAAATTCGGCATTAAAATGTTTAGAATTTGTTATCATAAAAAAATTGGAAAAATAATGGAAAAATTAATGAAACTTTCAGCAATTTTACACATGGACTGATTTGACACAATTACTGTAACATATATATGAGTTAAATGCAATCGAAAGTCTTTAAATCTCCAGTGTTAGAAACAATATCCCTAACCTACTTTAAACCTTATCTGTACAATTTTACAAGAAATCATATTTCGTTGTATGGAACAAAGTTCAATATAGGTAAACTCAAACATTCATGAACAGTTTGTGTTCCGTTTCGTTTGAGACTAATGTAACTTTTGACGACATCTTTCCAAAACCAGAGGCATATTTCAACAAAGTCACTTTTTTTCAAGTTCCTTTTAGCGGGGATATATATTATATCCCCTGCAAAAAACAACCAAGATGAATATGTTTTGTACTCTGCTGGGAAGACGTTATTTTATATAACCACGGACCCAAATAATTTCGGTCCGTGATATAACCTGTGCCACTTTCTTCATACATTTATCCGACTCGCCGTGATATGTTTAAATCGGCGTTGGATCGCTCGACCATCCAGTCATTCACAGTTGACGTAAGGTAACGTTCTATACACCTTCAGTACGAACACGTGGATGGTCAAGCGGGTCACCTTTTACATCCCTCAAGCGCGTGCTCAGCAAAAGATGAAGTGAGGCGTGACCGGTTCTCTGTTGACGAACCAAGCCAGATTTACGCATCTCTTGAAGACAGATCCCAGTCTAACGGCATTCTGCTGACGTACATTCATGACACAGTAAAAAACCGGTCAAACGCTAATGACTGTTCACGGGTCATCAACCTTGGACACATGCTTCATCACGCACAGGCTTCACGCTCTCTGTCAAAGGAAAGGTTCTCAAAAGTGAGAGTCGTTTAATCTAGACAGGACAGGATCATTAGCAGTGTATTTACATACCTCCCACTGACCCCTATTGTTCCGGGTGGAGGGAGATAATGAGGGATCGAGAGGTCACCCTCACATGAGAACGCGAGGCCAAATGTCAGAAGCGGCTGTCAAGCTAACAGTAGAAGGATTGGTGTTTCTAAAGGTTAATTTGCTCTAATTGTTCTTCACCACCAAACCCCACTGTAACGAGAGATCGAGTTGTTCAGGCACGCACACATGTACCATATCTTAAACGAAGCCCAAGTTCCTTTACTTTGCCCCCTCTACGATGATAAGAGAAACCTGGTTAAAAAAAAAAATCAGTTATGATACAGATTTTAGTACTTTAAGTAATGATGAAACGTTATGTTTTGATCTGCATAATTGTGATATATGTTATTTCAGTGCCAAACCTGCCACCATTATTTTACATGTTATAGACAGACAGACAGACAGACAGACATGTTTTATTTCATTTCAGGCTACATGACCAAAGTACAAATAGTATTACAAATACTCTTATATTGACTTATATTATGCATATCAATATTAATGAGGTTTAGCAAAAGAAAATACATTCTAGAAACTTAGTAAATGGAACTAAAATATTGATATCTTTTGAGGTACACAAACTTTTAAGTGAGTAGTACTGGTTATTGTTTAATTTTGGTAGTAAATCCTTACACTTATCTTTATAGAACATGCATACATATACATCATGTGCTTCATCTTCAACTGATCCACAATGTTTACAAAGAGTCTTAGGATCACCTAAACGCAATATTCTTTTTCGGTAATATTGTATACCCAAATTATTACATCCAGATCTGAATTTAGTTAACAATCTTTTCTGTAGCTATGAAAGCTGCATAGATAAATATAGTTCACAATCTAACAAAGATTTTTGGGTTTTACATTATTATGTATGGATAAGCTTTTACTGTGTACATATCTATAATTATATTTTTGCATATCTATAACATATTCTCTCATAACTCTTTTGAAGAGCGGCTTTGTGTGTAACTGGTTATGATGTAATCAAAGGCGAGACGTTAATAAACAATTATCTGTCTGTCAACGGTAGTTTTGCCATCAATGCAACAATTTTCAGGATAAGGGATACTTTCACTCGTATTTATCATGAAAGAAATGTCTTACATGGAAGCTGCGTATGACAGATACAGCGAGTCAGCTTAATGTGGGAGGCAAGCATGAAGTAATGCAGGTCTCAGACGATAACCACTTCGTTGAAACCCACGAGCAGGGTGAACCACAATCAGGTTTCTAGCGTGGTCAGTGAAACCTGTGTGTGGTTTCCAGTCGTGTTAAAGTCATCTGCTACAATCGAGTAACGGTCATTGTACGTATATGTTACAATCTAGGCCCAAATCTTATTTCTAGGATTATCAGCACCATGCATACCCGTGCTCATGGGTTTCACCAAAGTGAAAACGTCTAATACCTAATCATATCGGGCTTTTCTCCAACAGCAAGCTGACACGCCATGATATAACTGGAATACTGTTCAAAGCGTCGCTAAACCCAACTCTCTCACTCACAAATGTACAGTAACGATACTATCATGGTGCAGACATGGTACAGTCATGATACAGTCATGATAAAGACATGATACAGTCATGATACAGTCATGATACAGTCACGGTACAGTCATGATACAGTCACGGTACAGTCATGATACAGTCATGATACAGACATGATACTGTCATGATACAGTCACGGTACAGTCATGATACAGTCACGATACAGTCATGATACAGTCACGATACAGTCATGATACAGTCATGATACAGTCATGATACAGTCACGGTACAGTCATGATACAGTCACGATACAGTCATGATACAGTCATGATACAGTCATGATACAATCACAGTACAGTCACGATACAGTCATGATACAGTCACGGTACAGTCATGATACAATCATGATACAGACATGATACAGTCATGATACAGACATGATACAGTCATGATACAGTCACGGTACAGTCATGATACAGTCATGATACAGACATGATACAGTCATGGTACAGTCATGATACATCCATGATACAGACATGATACAGACATGATACAGTCATGGTACAGTCATGGTACAGTCATGATACAGTCATGATACAGACATGATACAGCCATGGTACAATCATGATACAGTCCCGGTACAGTCATGATACAGTCATGGTACAGTCATGATACAGTCACGGTATAGTCACGATACAGTCACGATACAGACATGATACAGCCATGGTACAGTCATGATACAGTCCCGGTACAGTCATGATACAGTCATGATACAGTCACGGTATAGTCACGATACAGTCACGATACAGTCACGGTACAGTCATGATACAGTCATGATACAGTCACGGTACAGTCATGATAAAGACATGATACAGTCATGATACAGTCATGATACAGTCACGGTACAGTCATGATACAGTCACGGTACAGTCATGATACAGTCATGATACAGACATGATACAGTCATGATACAGTCACGGTACAGTCATGATACAGTCACGATACAGTCATGGTACAGTCATGATACAGTCATGGTAAGTCATGATACAGTCATGATACAGTCATGATACAGTCATGGTACAGTCATGATACAATCATGGTACACTCAAAATGCCAAACCAAGGCCCCCTTCAATCACCTCATTGTATCCAGCAGTCTCTGTGTGTTGTGTGGGTGTATTCAATCGGAGGGGGTCCATGTCGGTGTATGTACAATACAACATGTAGGGTTCACATCTCATGCAACTGTATTGCTCTCTGGTCCAGTGGTTTGCAACCGCATGTCAGCGTTGATGATAATCTTTCACATGTTCACAGACAACCGTTTCTCTTACCCGAATATGACTCCTTCAATAATCTAGTTAATCTAGACACTAGGAGCCACCTCCGTTTCTCAAGTCGCATAGCGCCGCCATGAGCTGTGTTCATAAAGAAGACGTCAGTTGGCCGGAGATATAGACCGTCTCTGATGTATGACTGGGGGACCTTACTGGTGCTCATAAAACCTCCTTCACGAAATATTACCCGCAATATGTCGCCCCAAAACAAATAAAAGTGTTGACTGGACATGTGTACTTGTTTGAAGATGTCAAGAAAGGAGTCAAATTGAAAGCGTCAATCATAACAAAAACGTATACTATTGTTACTGATGCAGGATGACAAATCTTGATTGTCCTGTTTGTGTTCATCCACACTGACGAATCTCCGGAATATATCGTAATACTGTTTGTTCTCAATTCGAATTTTACAGCCGTATCGAGCGGTACTAGAACTGGGCTGTATTTGCGTTACCAGTATTCGACGTTTGAAGTACTGGACGTTACCAGTTACGTTATGGACTTGGGGAATATCGCTTGTTATCAGTATCCGGCGTAGAACTGATCTCTTACATGAGTATTTGACGTTTCTGGTTTTGGGCGTAGAAAGATACTATTGATGCATAATAACACTGTTCGTCACCAGCACTGGACTTCTCTGGTAGTATGCGTTACTAGCCTTGGACTTTTTAGTAGTGGGCGTTACTGGTATTGGGCTTCTCTAGTAGTGGGCGTTACTGGTATTAGGCTTCTCTTGTAGTGGGTGTTACTGGTATTGGGCTTCTCTAGTAGTGGGCGTTACTGGTATTAGGCTTCTCTTGTAGTGGGTGTTACTGGTATTGGGCTTCTCTAGTAGTGAGCGTTACTGGTTTTGAGCTTCTCTGGTAGTGGGCGTATGGGTATTGGGCTTCTCTAGTAGTGAGCGTTACTGGTATTGGGCTTCTCTAGTAGTGGGCGTTACTGGTATTAGGCTTCTCTAGTAGTGGGCGTTACTGGTTTTGAGCTTCTCTGGTAGTGGGCGTATGGGTATTGGGCTTCTCTAGTAGTGGGCGTTACTAGCCTTGGACTTTTTAGTAGTGGGCGTTACTGGTATTGGGCTTCTCTTGTAGTGGGTGTTACTGATATTGGGCTTCTCTTGTAGTTGGTGTTACTGGTATTGGGCTTCTCTAGTAGTGAGCGTTACTAGCCTTGGACTTTTTAGTAGTGGGCGTTACTGGTATTGGGCTTCTCTTGTAGTGGGTGTTACTGGTATTGGGCTTCTCTTGTAGTGGGTGTTACTGGTATTGGGCTTCTCTAGTAGTGAGCGTTACTGGTATTGGACTGGTATTAGGCTTCTCTAGTAGTGGGCGTTACTGGTATTAGGCTTCTCTTGTAGTGGGTGTTACTGGTATTGGGCTTCTCTAGTAGTGAGCGTTACTGGTATTGGACTGGTATTAGGCTTCTCTTGTAGTGGGCGTTCCTGGTATGGGGCTGGTATTAGGCTTCTTTCGAAAGTGGGCGTTACTGGTATATGGCTTCTCTAGTAATGGGCGTTACTGGTATTGGGTTTGCCTAGCAGTGGGCGTTACTGGTATTTGGCTTCTCTAGTTGAAGGCGTTACTGGTATTGGGCGCTACTGTTTCACGTTTCTGTCAGTGGACATTTTCAACATCTGAGGCAACCAGTATTTGGTATGTGTCAGTTAAGCCTAGATTGAAGCCTATATTGTTTAGTAAGTTATTATTAAGTATTGCTAATATTGTCGGCAGAAGAAAAAAACTTCATATGTAGTGGTTGTTGGTGGCAGCAAATGACTGAAACGCTAGTAAAATGTCGAGTGCTGTAGAAGCCAGATCTCAACAACAGTGATACGATTTACCACCCGTGGTTGTTGTAAACAGACATTGCAGGCTTGTTCGTTCGAAAAGTTTCGGGTTAGGGCAGTTTCCAAAAGTCTTGCTGTACCGAAATGACGGCAATTCGACACTTGCGTCTCATCTACTTGCCAACTGGACACCCGTTTGAATTCTTGCCAGCTTCCAACACACTTCCGGATTCAATAACGGAGACAGGCATGTTTCAAGACATTCCACAGTGACAGGATTCTGAGTGCACTGACATTAATTCTAGAACCTGCTACCTATTGCTGCTGCCACCCATTTGACCCATTGTATTGCCTAATGTGATTGTTAACCTAAAGATGTATGTGTCAGTTTAATATTTTGATTATATATTGATCTCTTGTGATCATATACTGATTTCACAATTTAGTTCTCTGCGAACCATTTCTGGGTTAACGTTTGAGTTTCAATTTGTAATAATATTCCTTATCATGCAAAACAATTTATATTTACATGATACCTAGTGTGCAAGTAAAGACTGTTGTTTTGTTGACAGATACTAATCAGGTGAATCTGGGACACAACCCATGATCAGCGGATCCTGGCATGTAAGGGAGGTAACTGGTTACAGCGTCGAAGACGTGATTGTGTTTTTGAACAAATGCATTGTAGAAAAGCCTTTTTGGCAGTTGTGTTAGCCTGTTCAGGTGTTTGATCTGTGTCCTGATGGTATAATGTACTACGAGAACTGCTTTCGAGATTTAACAAGGCTCCAGAACTCTGAATTATGATACGGTCAGTTCATACGTGCAGTGTTTCAAGGAACTTATTTTGTACGTTACATTATAAGGAATCTCAGGATCAAGTCAATTTGTGGAATAATAATGATGCCATCACATTTGTTGAATAATATTCCACTCACATTCGTTACATTTTAAAAATCCAATTATTGTTTCTGAATAATAAAGATTATATATTTGTATAATTTTACAAATCCAATCATATGTCCGGCATTATAAGGAGCCAATTCTATCGTGGTTAAATTATAAAAATCCAATCGTCTTGCAAAATTATAAGGGTTATTTTAAATTTTCAGAAACATATATATAAGGATCATATATCAATAGGGCCAATCCAAATGCTACATTGTATTTCGGAGAATAGCACCGTTAGAATCTTGACAGGTTCTTTATCTTATTTCCTATACTTTGGTAACACACTCGTGTTAATATCAAAGAAATGTAAAATGCACTTAACCAAAAATAAATTAAAAAGACTTTTTAAAAATACGTAGCTTTTATTTCGCGATACAGCATAATGCACACATTTCCTGAACTAGGTGTTTTCAAAGAGGCAAGTTGTATATTTCTTTAACATAATTCGAAGCCAATTCAGACCCAGGTCTTACTGTTCAAGAATCTATCACGGCTTGTTAACAATCCTTTATTGTATTGGACGACATATGTGACAAGAAGGCAAGGGTATCGGCCTATCTTATTTCCATTTAATTGGCTAGCTTATGAAATGTACATTCTATCACATCCCACATCATGAAAAGCAGATAGCATGCACATGACACGACATTCGGATTGCATTCAGGGGTTCATCATCTTAAGCAAACAAAACATATGACGTCGTGCGTCGGGATCGACGTTCTTCGCCACCCAAGCCCAGGCCCACTCCAACTCTGACTGGTTCCGCCTAGTTAGCGCCCGAGCGTTACCTCGGTCTTCCCCTGTGGCCCATTATGCGAGAAATGCACATCTACATTCATATTTCACCGTCAATTAAAGCAGCTACTGTTTGGGTCACGCAATGATATTGAGGTAAAGTTTCCGGAGAAAAACGCCACGACAACGTTACCAATATTCGTGCTCTTCACAGTCCCGTTGTTGTTCTCGCGAGACCTGCTGGCGACACGGGAGATGATGATAATATGACTTTGAAATACTTCATCTGGGTTTGTAGGTGTCATTGGGTGTCGTTACCCATTGAGTTGCTGCGGCTATGAACACCAGTTATAAATACATGAAAAAAATTCCTATTGGTTACCCTCCACTTACGATCTTTGAAAGATGTTATTTATTAAGACGTAAACCTTCTCCCCCGCCGTGATATTGCAGGAATAGTGCTAAAATCGGCGTAAAACTAAACTCACTCACTCACTCTCCGGACGGGGAATAATTAGCATTCAACAGTAACCATGTATTTGCGTTACAGTGTGATTTGTTTCTTTGTTGTGCAACACCGCACTCAGCAATATTCCAGCTTATGACTGAGGTCTGTAAATAATCAAATCCGGACCAGACAATCCAGTTGGCGTCATGAGCAAGGATCTTCGAATTTGGGATACGATGACGTCCATCATCCACGTGAACGAGACTGAAACCCGATCCCGTTTCTCGCCTCATACGACATAGTAACCGTTATGACAAGTATATTTACCTCTTATGACAAGCATAGTAACCTCTTATGACAAGCATAGTAACCTCCTATAACAGGCATGTGTTGCTCAAGACCTGCCGGGGGTCCCTTTCAGTATGAAGGATGTTTTGTCAGGGTGAAGCATGGTGTAGGTCAGTCAGCTTTTCGTTGGAGACCAACCAAAGAATGGGCAGTTGCCATGATCTGCCGAAACAGATTTCATTGGGAGTAAAAGGCAACAAAAGATGATATGAAATGTATGTCTTGATAAAGTGACAAAAACAGTCTGAAATAAGAGATAGACATACACGATATTACGGGACCCAAAGACATGGACCTCCCTTTGTTTAGTTCATATTTTTATGCACCTGTACACGTGCACTTCCTTGTCGGATTATCGCTTGAACCTTCCATCAGCTCCGGATTGAATGTTAAAATTTAAAATGTCATCCACTTCCCCTAAGCCTCACTGAAATCGAAACTTAGACTCACCCCAGCACCCGTGACTCCCACCCCCAACCCAACCACCACCCTGTAAAAATCCTGGAGACGTCCCTTCTCTTATTGATATGGTGTACTGTACATCTCCAAAATACATTCATTACACAAACAGTCTTGACGTCATCATCCTCGTCTGTCTCACAAACCCTAGAGAATAAACAATAAAAGGAGACCGGATCAAGTCTAGAATTAATGGGCAAGTCTAGATTGCCTTAGCTCTAGGCCTGAAATTTAGCATTGTTCTGGGTTCCATTTGGAGTTTGTTTTTATTTTGTAGATACTTATTTTTGAATAACATAACTTTATTTCTGGGACCAAATGCCATTCAATCACCCTTCTATCCCCAACACCCCCTCCCCCAATCACTGCCTGTTGAGTGTATTGAGGTACATAACCTCAAATCTGAGTACTGACATCATTTTGCAAAACCCTGTCCCCAGTCCCGTGAAGATTCCAGGGTAAATAAACAAACAACCATGTTCCCCAAAACATACCTTTAACATGTACATGTTAAATCTATCTGTGGTCCTTTACAATAAACATTCTACACGTTCTTCCAGTGAAACATATATACCACAGTGAAGCGAAACATATAGAGCCATCCTTAAAAGCCCAATTGAGGTTTTGTCACGTCCGTCTTAGACAGGACAACAATAGATCCCATAAAAAATCCCCAGATCCTTTCTGTAATTCAATATTACGGGATTGTTTCTGCGCAATGTCACACGATCTATACGCCGGACATTATAGACAAGATCCTTGCGCGACAGACTGATACACAACCATATATACAATCTATTCATAAACGTTGTCATTTTTTTATTTTACATTTAGAAACACAACGCCCCAAACCGAAAGCTTTCAAATTTAATTTTCGGCAGAGCGTAAAACTTTTGTGTGTCCGGTGACGTATCAGCTGAGCTACTTAGCTGCTGATTTATGTCATTGGACTGCTCTTTCCCACGGTGATGCGCAGCCGCCGGGCATAGGGGCTGCCACCTGGATCATGGGATAAATTTATAGGCAGGTGAAAACAGACAAGTATTGTTTTCCAAGAGGCAAGTATACACCATATATCGTGTGTGAGGAACTTACGAGATTAGACTGATACTTATATTGGCCTCTGATCTTCCCAAAGGAAGTTCCAGGTTCCTTTGAGGGGTTAGGTATTGAACATTACAAAATATCTTCGAGGCTATCACACCGATGTTTGCAAAGTCTCGCTAGTTCTCGTCAGTACAGACTGTACCGCGGCATGAGTGTGCGGTGCGCCAGTGACCGCAGTCGCAATATCTGTGGAGAGTTGTTTTCTTCAGCCGTTCCAGGATAGCGGAGGACACCAGAGGACATTGTCTGGAGTCGAACTCTTTGGCATGACGAACGAACGCTTTAACCACGAGGCTACCCAACCACCACGTGCGACCCGAGGTACATGGCTGCCAGACATGTGACTCAGATGAGTTTCGAATACACGAACAACACACTGATTTCACATTCACTTCCCAATAGTAACGTCACAGCAGAGTTGCGTGCCAGGTTCGTTAGGTTTCTAGAACTAAAACCGCCCCTGTGGTCTAGTGGTAGATCGTCCGTCCGGAGAGTGGAAGGTCCGGGGTTCGATGCCCGGTCCTGTTATACCAAAATACGTTAAAAGATGGTACTTGTCGTTACCCTGTCTGGCGCTCGGCATTTAGTGGCTATAACAAGGCCTGGTCGGCTGGGAATCAGCATACTGTGTCTGCGTGGGGTTTTCATGTTAAACTGCAGCATGGTATCTCAGTGGGCTAGCACTATAAGTCGGCTTCAGTCCGGACTATTACGAGCACACGTGCATGTACGTCGCTATATAAGTGCAACAATCTTGGACGCGACGTTTCACCTCACCTCACCTCACCTCACCTCATCTCACCTCACCTCTAGTACTAAACCTGTGCTTGTTGGCTTCACAAAAGTGGTAAACGTCTGAGACCTGCATAATTTCGGGGGTACCTTCCACATCAAGCTGAGTGACTCTAGAGTGTGTAACTTAGCTTTACGTCATAATTGTTCAAACAAAATCGTGTAGGGTGGTACCCATGACCTTAAACATTATATCCACGTGGAGAATCGAACCCTGGCCTTCGGCGTGACGGGCGGACGCGTGACGTCTCGCTGTTCCATTCTCTAAAGATGGGGGCGGTAGCCTGGTGGTTCAAGCGTGGTTCAAGCTAGTCACGCCAACGGCCCGGGTTCGACTTCCCACATGAATACAATGTGTAAAGCCCACTTCTGGTTTCCACGCCGTGAAATTCCTGGTCTGTTGCTAAACCGGCGTAAAACCATATTCACTCACTTACTCACTCTAACAATGACCCCTGTGTCAACTATTGATTTACAAGAAAAACACAAAACACTTGTGACTTTCTCGCGAGATCTGTCATGTTCGTGAATATATCAAATACTCAGCCTCTGTTTCATCCAAACAACAAACATGAGTTTCAAAAAAACGTGTAGAAAATTGAATAGTCTGATACACTAGCAGGGAAAGGCAAGAAGAGGGGGTTATATAGACAACCCTGTAAGCGGATTAAAACACTTGAAAATACCGTCACGAAACGTGCGTTAGTGCTTAGATATCTTACACTATCTGTTCAAACAGCAGGTGCCCATCTTATAATAAAGACCTATTGTGGGGTCTTTCCTTTGGTGAATTTGGGGAACGAATTTATGTTGACATTAGCTGTGAGTGTTTGTTAGTATCGTATTTAGAATAGGAGAAACACTTTGTCGTTTATCTTCTTTAAAATCGCCGGAAGTCCGACAGACCCTCCTTGTCAAAGACTGTATGATGTAATTGGCTTGTTCAGCAAGGAATGTCTCCATGGTGGTGACAGGGGAACCACGCCCGTGATGCTTGATCCCCGCGTCTGTACACAAGCGAGGTCAGTCAAAAATTGGCCACCTGTTCCGACGCCGAATTAAATATTCCGGAGTTCAGTATATTTGCCTTTCATACCATATCGTGCGACTTACAGAGTTTCTTTCCCCATCATTTGTATATTGTGTAGCAGATCCGGAGAAGCAGGCTGGGGAGATGGATGTGTGTGTGTGCGTGCGTGCGTGCGTGCGTGCGTGTCCATGTGTGTGCATGTGTGTGCATGTGTGTGCGTGTGTGGAGCATGTCCATTCGTATGGCCCATGTCATCAATAGAACTTATACAGAATCTGCACTAGAGACACATCGACACACACCGACACGCGCCAATCGCGATGAACTTGGACATGCAACAGCACACACCAACACACATCGACATTCACCGACACACATCAACACACACCGACACACACCGACACACACCGACACACGTCAATCTCGATGTTCCTGGACATGCAGCGGCACACACCGACAAACCCAGTCAATCCTGTTGACGTCGACCGTGGTGGTATCAGTTACGGAAGTTTAAGGAAGACAATCGCCAGACTGGAGGACTTTCCTCACTCGAGTGAATCACGTCACCAGGACACATCCTTGTACGATCCCGCCAATGAGAAATACTCAAACTAGTTATTATTGTTGTAACAGCAGAGACAACATAGACTGAAACAGTGTCTATTTCACATATTTTATTATGTTATCAAAATAAGGTTAAACAGTTCTGACCTGACCTAACCTGAAGCAATCAAGCAAACTTTCAAAAACATTATCATCGGAACACAAGCGACTGGGGATAAAATATACCTAAGATTTGTAAAACCTATTTAAAAATAATTACTGGGAACAGAGGCTGTTTCCAGTCTAGATCGATAGGAAACACGGAACATGTTAACCAATTATATCTCTGGTTGAACATGATACAGCTGTGCATTGATGATTAAAAGTCAAAGTTTTCCTTCCACAATTATAAAAGGGGGCAAGTCAGTATGTGGACCTCACCTGTTGCCCTTTCATGACTCTTCCTCTGCAACAAAGCTCTTGGCTGTGTCGGATGTTTTATATTTTATGTTTTATGTCTTATTTGCATGTATTGAAACGAGCCTTCTGGGTGTTTATAGGTCACGAGTAGATATCGGTGTTATCTGCAATACAGGGCTTTAAACGTAAATAGTGAATTATTTTGACTGATATAAATGTATGTTTGTATATACGTGTGAGTGATTACACCAGCTATTAGCAATTTATTTACAGTAAACTACAGTTATTACGAACTCATAGGGACCACTTATTTTTGTTCGTAATAACCGTAGTTCGTTATAAGCATATATACAACATATACACAACAAATGGCCGGGACTAAAAAATAGTTCGATATATCGGTCAGTTCGTCATAAGCGTGTTCGTTATAAACGTAGTTTACTGTATACAGAGAAAGATTGTAAAACTAATGTTTAAGTAAGATAATATGTTACAGTTATAGATGCCAGACACTTCAAGATGCTAAACGGAACATTTTTTGCATGTTTCAGTATCTTAAACGGAACAAATGTTTTGCGTACGTCATCTGAACACGTTTAGGATCTAAATTCATGAAATGGTATAATAGTTCACTAGTCCCAGAATATCTCCAAACGCAAAATATGTTCAGGATACAGACATATTAAAACCCAAACAATTTCAGTTTCTGGAATGTTCATAATCTGTTCGACGTTGTGCTTATAAGTTGGATTATAACGAACCGCCTTATGGGGGTAGTGGATAGAGCGTATGCCCGAAGAGCGGTGGTTCGATCCCCGGTCGCGTCATACCAAAATACGTTAATAGATGGTACTTGTTGTTACCCGGCTTATCGCTCGGCATTAAGGGTTTAACACAAGGACTGGTTGGCTCGGAGTCTGTTGACTGTGTCTGAGTGGGGTATTCATGTTAAACTGCCGCATGGGCGAGAACTATAAAATCGGCATTAGTCCGGACTAGTACAAGCTTAAGCAGACACACACAAAATGTGGAGAATGTACTTAATATCAGCGACAGCGACGTTTATGAAGTTTGTGAATTGCAAGAGTGAAGATACAATATGACGTCACCGCGTCTGGGATTAGAACACAAGACAAGCGGATGTGAGTGAGTGAGTTTGGTTCAACGCCGCTTTTAACAATATTCCAGTTATATTGCGGCGTGTCAGCTTAATGTGGGAGGAAAGCCCGAAGTGATGCAGGTCTTTGACGTTTACCACTTCGGTTAAACCCACGATCCCGGGTATGGTGCTGATAAACCTAGAAACATAATCAAGGCAAACCGGGATTCGAACCCACAATCATAGGTGTCTGGCGTCCCCAAGGGACGCAACTCTGCACAGCGAACTGCGGCACCTTAGACGACTGGGCCACCCATTTTTTCTAAATAAATGTTTGGACACAAAAGAATATAAAGACAACTTCGCGATCAATGTCTAGATTTAAAAATAAATATTTCAAATGAAACATGTTGGTGATGAAGCTGTGTAACTTCAAAACAAATTTACTTAGACAAACAAACGCAAAAGATAAGAAAGTAAACAACCCGAATGTAGAATGATTATGTTTGAAAGAATCTTGTCGAAACGCATGACACACGCCCAGGTATTCTTGAATATACCATGTGACAGATAACGAGATCACTAGCATGCGTCGGCGCATGCGTCATCAAACAGTCGTTTAAAACTATTTTTTACCTCCTTTTGTACATGCCAAACTGTTGATAGATTGTTGGAAGTTGTATACATACAACTGTCTACTTATAATGATTCTGATAAATTTGCGATCACGTGACCAGTCTTCTGACATGCGCTGTCAAACGTGGCGTCCGTGCTCCCTTGCCTGAGACACAGGATGGTGGAGTTAGTGAACAGCACGCGACGAGTGAATCTCTCGACTGTGGGAAAACCACACCCCCCTCTCGCGAGATACCACGTGACATGTGATGTCACATATACCCGAGGCCTGCTGTGCGCTGACTGTGACGGAACGCTGTAAGAGCGAGCGATCATAAAACCTTCTGCCCTCGAGACCGTGGGAAAGGGTTATCGCGGCTTTCCTCTGACACAGAAAATATTACAGGGCATTCTCAACCAGCACGGTGACACAAGACGAAGAGCCCGCGACAGATCTTTACGACATATGCCGAAAAAAGACCTCCGTAATTATGTCGTTACTTGCATATAAAGTGTGCATTACAGTTTCACGGCTGGGAATCGCTATTTATTGTCCGGTAGAGACTTTTTAGATTCGTACAAAACAATAGTTTGATTTGTGAACTGTGAGTTGTTAATTGTCATGCTGGTAATTGATAGCCGTGTTTCTGAAATAACAGTGAACAATCAAACTTGTGAAATATGGCCTTGTTAAACGCCACTCTCAGCAATAGTCAAGCACTATCACGGCAGCATGTAAAAAATCTATTCTGGGTTAGACTAACTAGTGGTTGATAGCATGAGCACCAACAATCCACCTGATCCTCATTTTACAAAGCTGTGTCGACATGAAGTCTGTGATCTTACACTGTTCAGCTGTAACTTAAGGTGAAGAAACACCCACCTGGTACGCCTTGCTGAAAGCACATGGTGATGAATTGAGGAGTGAGTGCGTTTGGTTTAACGCCGCTTTGAACAGTATCCCTATTGATGCAGGCCATGGACGTTTATCACTTTGGCGAAACCCACGAGCACGGGTATGGTGCTGACAAACCTTGACATGTAATCAGGGCGAACCGGGATTCGAACCCACGACCATAGGCTTCTGGCGCGGCCAAGGGACGCAACACTGAAATTTCTTTCCTCCCACATTAAGCTGGCACGCCGCGATATAACTGGTATACTGTTAAAAGCGGCGTTAAACCCAACTCACTCACTCACTAGTACGTGAGTAACGCCAAAGAAAGCCATATTAAAACAGCAGAAACGAGTCACGCAAAGGTACGGTAGGGTAGTACAGTGGTCAAATCCCGTATACACCACACCGAAAATTCCGGTTCGATTTGCCACATGGATAATTTCTTTGAAGTTCAGTTCGGTGATTGCTGGAATGTTGCTGACTGTGGCGTAAAACAGCATTCACTCACTCACTCGCACGAGAGTTAAAGTCTGCTTGTGGACAATCTTACCTCTGCATATCCAGAACATTAAATCATTCACGTGACATCAATATCACAATGATCTCCTTTTGTGTAGTAACCGACAAGAATAGGATAATTATGATCATTACTTTTTATCAATCCTCGTGAAGACCCGTGAAGATCCGAGGTAGAATGGGTCTTCAGAAACCCATGCTTGCCGTAAAAGGCGACTAACGTGATCGGGTGGTCAGGCTTGCTTACTTGGTTGATGCATGTCATCGATCTCAATTGCGTGGATCGATGCTCATGATGTCAGTCACTGAATTGTCTGGTCCAGACTCGATTATTTACAGACTGCTGTCATAGAGCCGGAATATTGATGTGTGCGGTGTTAAACAACAACAAAGGAATCTTATTGCTAAGTGTCAGGCAAGGTGTCTCTAGAACAATTTATCATATCCCCAAGTTGCTTCCTATCGTCAACATTAAGTCATGAAGTGTTTGACAAGGCCATAGTAATAAGTCATGAAGTGTTCGACAAGGACATAGTAATAAGTCATGAAGTGTTCGACAAGGCCATAGTAATAAGTCATGAAGTGTTCGACAGGGCCATAGTAATAAATCATGAAGTGTTCGACAAGGCCATAGTAATAAGTCATGAAGTGTTCGACAAGGACATAGTAATAAGTCATGAAGTGTTCGACAAGGCCATAGTAATACATCATGAAGTGTTCGACAAGGCCATAGTAATAAGTCATGAAGTGTTCGACAAGGCCATAGTAATAAATCATGAAGTGTTCGACAAGGACATAGTAATAAGTCATGAAGTGTTCGACAAGGACATAGTAATAAGTCATGAAGTGTTCGACAAGGACATAGTAATAAGTCATGAAGTGTTCGACAAGGACATAGTAATAAATCATGAAGTGTTCGACAAGGACATAGTAATAAATCATGAAGTGTTCGACAAGGGCATAGTAATAAATCATGAAGTGTTCGACAAGGCCATAGTAATAAGTCATGAAGTGTTCGACAAGGCCATAGTAATAAATCATGAAGTGTTCGACAAGGACATAGTAATAAATCATGAAGTGTTCGACAAGGACATAGTAATAAATCATAAAGTGTTCGACAAGGTCATAGTAATAAGTCATGAAGTGTTCGACAAGGCCATAGTAATAAATCATGAAGTGTTTGACAAGGACATAGTAATAATTCATGAAGTGTTCGATAAGGACATAGTAATAAATCATGAAGTGTTCGACAAGGACATAGTAATAAGTCATGAAGTGTTCGATAAGGACATAGTAATAAATCATGAAGTGTTCGACAAGGCCATAGTAATAAGCCATGAAGTGTTCGACAAGGACATAGTAATAAGTCATGAAGTGTTCGACAAGGACATAGTAATAAATCATGAAGTGTTCGACAAGGACATTGTAATTAGTCATGAAGTGTTCGACAAGGTTATAGTAATAAATCATGAAGTGTTCGACAAGGCCATAGTAATAAATCATGAAGTGTTCGACAAGGACATAGTAATAAATCATGAAGTGTTCGACAAGGCCATAGTAATAAATCATGAAGTGTTCGACAAGGCCATAGTAATAAATCATGAAGTGTTCGACAAGGCCATAGTAATAAATCATGAAGTGTTCGACAAGGACATAGTAATAAATCATGAAGTGTTCGACAAGGACATAGTAATAAATCATGAAGTGTTCGACAAGGACATTGTAATTAGTCATGAAGTGTTCGACAAGGTTATAGTAATAAATCATGAAGTGTTCGACAAGGCCGTAGTAATAAATCATGAAGTGTTCGAAAGGCCATAGTAATAAGTCATGAAGTGTTCGACAAGACCATAGTAATATATTATGAAGTGTTCGACAAGGACATAGTAATAAGTCATGAAGTCTTCGACAAGGACATAGTAATAAATCATGAAGTGTTCGACAAGGCCATAGTAATAAGTCATGAAGTGTTCGACAAGGACATAATAATAAATCATGAAGTGTTCGACAAGGCCATAGTAAAAAGTAATGAAGTGTTCGACAAGGCCATAGTAAAAAGTAATGAAGTGTTCGACAAGGACAAAGTAATAAATCATGAAGTGTTCGACAAGGACATAGTAATAAATCATGAAGTGTTCGACAAGGACATAGTAATAAGTCATGAAGTGTTTGACAAGGCCATAGTAATAAGTCATGAAGTGTTCGACAAGGCCATAGTAATAAGTCATGAAGTGTTTGACAAGGCCATAGTAATAAATCATGAAGTGTTCGACAAGGACATTGTAATGAGTCATGAAGTGTTCGACAAGGCCATAGTAATAAATCATGAAGTGTTTGACAAGGCCATAGTAATAAGTCATAAAGTGTTCGACAAGGCCATAGTAGTAAGTCATGAAGTGTTCGACAAGGCCATAGTAATAAGTCATGAAGTGTTCGACAAGGACATGGTCATTGTGATCATTTCTCTTAAACAATTATGATATTGCCAGGTTACATATCCCATCATGCACATTAAGTCATTTATGTCGCATCCCTTCTGTCAGGTATTCGTGGCCCCATATCCCCGCCACTCTTCCGCACAATGAATGTCGTATATCCACCCTGTGCTATGAAATTCTATACTGTTTTATTACTTCCCGTATTCGTTAACCAACAATAACAATCTACACGGCCAATGAAATAGACATTAGTCGCTGTTTCATGGCGCTTACGTTTTATCGCGTCTTCTTCTTGGGAACCTTCATCTAAAGTAACATCAAACGAAAAGTTTGAATAAAGCTGCGTGTCTTCTCTCAAGTAACATAAATGGCAACGTCGCCCCTCTCACTGCACCCACCTCCTTTCTGTCTCATGCCAATCTACGTTTCCCAAACTACAGGCAGTCATGATGACTCCAAAGCTCCGAACAGTGCCCTGGTGGGACACGTCACAGCGACACCTCCTTAGTGATTCAATGCGCGGTATTTTGAAAGCCCAATGTGTTGAGGATTTTAACGATCATTATTGTATGAAAACAACCCCTGGGTGGAGGTATTGCCGTGTCCACGCAGTGATTGCAGGGTAATTAGGAGACTCAGGGGGGCAGGATACACGGCCGTTAAGGATCAATGTCGAAACTCAGTAAGGGTTAAAAGACAAGTCGTTGTAATGAGTAGGTATTACTGCATATCTGTTTACGGGGGAAATGTTCAAGAACAGTTTCACGTACCCAATATTTCTTTGTGTATGTTCGTTATTTAACTTTAATCAATCTATAACGTATCGATATACTAGTATCTACTATCTCTTTGGGCCATGTATCATTCTACTTATAATTACCACACTACCTGCCTGCCTGCCTACCTACCTACCTTCCTACCTTCCTACCTTCCTACCTGCCTACCAACCTACCAACCTACCTACCTACCACCTACCTGCCTGCCTGCCTGCCTACCTTCCTACCTACCACCTACCCACCTCCCTGCCTGCCTGCCGGCCTGTGCCTGCCTATGCCTACCTACCTACCTACTCAACCAACTATCTATCTACTAACCTACCTATCTACTCATCTAACTATCTATCTATCTTCCAATCTACCTGCCAACCTTACTATCTGTCTATCAATCCGCCCATCAATCTACTGATCTCAAAGTGTACAACCTACTTTACAAACTAAGTACCTACCAATCTACCTACCCATCTAGCAGTCTGCCTGTCTGTGTACTAATGAATCTACCCCACCCATCTACCAATCTTCCCATCAATCTCTCTTTTTTCTTTTTTTTGGGGGGAGGAGAGGGTAGTAGGATGGCAGGGCCATAAGACTCGGTGACTTCGCCGCCCGCACCACAAATATGCCTTTACCTTCTGTTGTTGTGTAAACCTATAAACTATAAAGGGGTTGAGGGGTGTTTTTGTTGTTGTTTGCTTTCGTTGTTTGGGGTACATATGGGGTGGACGAGGTGACGGGGAATCAGTGACTTCTCCGCCCAAACCACAAACATACATTTATCCCCAGCAGAGGGAAACCTCAAAATTGGTCCCTAGGTGCAGAGGGTTGAAGAGCGTCTTAACTGTTGTTTTCTTTCAGTTTTCATTTCTTGATGGGGTGGGTGGGGGTGGGGGTGGGGTGGGGTAGGAGTAGAGTGGGGGTTACAGGGCAGGGAATCAGTGACTTCTCCGCCCATACCACAAACATACATTTACCCCCAGCTGTCGGTAACCCTATAAATTGCTCCACACTTGAGAACATTCCCTTCTTAATGCCAGGATTCCCAACCCACCATGTAAGCAAATCGTTTAACTACGGGGTGGAGGGAGTTGGTTTTGTGTAGGTGAGGCTTGATAGATTACCGAAGCCGGCGATCAGTGCCAGTCTACGGTGGAAGTATTGTCTTGCAGGGGTGGGAATATCTGTGACTCACTAGTCTGCCCCAGCGTGTTTGGTCAATGGACATATTCACGAGTGATTGTCCTGCAGGAATGCAGGGGGCATAATAAAGAAACCGAGTCTTCAACAGACGTGTCTCGTACACTACATTCATTTCTTTTACACGTATTGACAAATGCATTTTTCATCCAGTTCCATGCAAATATGTTAATCATGACATATAATATGTTTGTGTGACTGCCGCTGCTACAGTATACAATATACCTACTTGACACGTATTATTCATATATGTATGCGATTAAAACTGAATTATAATATATCGTATGAGGATAACCTCGGACGCTAAGCTTCTGTCAGAGATAATAATAGAGAAGGTGTTCTTTTTCTTAGAAATATAGTGCCGGGCAAAAGAGAGTATACACTTTAAATTTGGATTTAGCCAAACAGTCGCCGAAACACTGCAAACTCAAGGTAAAAAAACACAACTATGATGCCCGTATAAAATACATCAACCATTTCTTGGTGGTTTAATTATCATCCAAACTTCCTGTGATAGACTTGGTGTGCTATTGTTCTCCCATGGTGTGACTTGAGTATTGTTGAAAGCGGCATGATTAGTGCAGTGTGTCAAAATGAGTGAGTGAGTTGGGTTTAACGCCGCTTTTAACATTATTCCAGTTATATCACGGCGTGTCAGCTTAATGTGGGAGGAAAGCCCATAGTGATGCAGGTGATTACCACTTCGGTGAAACCCACGAGCACGGGTATGCTGCTGACAAAAACAAAATCGGGGCGAACCGGGATTCGAACCCACAATCATAGGTTTCTGGCGAACCCGTGCCCCCACAGTGTGTCAAAGAAAGTCAAACTGTTTTCGTAATTAGGGTAGATGTATAGGGATAGGGAAACATGTATATTATAACAGACTTCGCAATCACACGAAGTGAGTTTTTTTATGATTTGAATCAAACTTCCCGGGGCCTTACATTGAGTGAGTGTTTCTGTGTGGGTGTGTGAGTGTGTGAGTGTGTGGGTGTCGGTGAGTGAGTGTGTCTGTGTGGGTGTGTGAGTGTGTGGGTGTGGGTGAGTGAGTGTGTCTGTGTGGATGTGTGAGTGTGTCTGTGTGAGTGTGCCTGTGTGAGTGAGTGAGTGTGTCTGTGTGGGTGTGTGAGTGATTCTGTATGGGTGAGTGAGTGTTTATGTATGGGTGAGTGAGTGTGTCTTTGTGGGTGAGTGAGCGTGCGTGTGTGAGTGAGTGAGTGTGTCTGTGTGGGTGTGTGAGTGTTTCTGTATGGGTGAGTGAGTGTTTCTGTGTGGGTGAGTGAGTGTGTCTGTATGGGTGAGTGAGTGTGTCAGCGTGGGTGAGTGAGTGTGTCTGTCCGGGTGAGTGAGTGTGTCTGTATGTGTGAGTGAGTGTTTCTGTATGAGTGTGTCTGTGTGGGTGAGTGAGTGTGTCTGTATGGTTGAGTGAGTGTTTTTGTATGGGTGAGTGAGTGTGTCTGTGTGGGTGAGTACGTGTCAGTGTGGGTGTGTGAGTGTGTCTGTGTGGATGTGTGAGTGTGTCTGTATGGGTGAGTGAATGTGTCTGTATGAGTGAGCGAGTGTGTCTGTGTGGGTAAGTGTGTGTCTGTCTGGGTGAGTGAGTGTGTCTGTATGGGTGAGTGAATGTGTCTGTATGAGTGAGTGAGTGTGTCTGTATGGGTGAGTGAATGTGACTGTTTGAGTGAGTGAGTGTGTCTGTATGGATTAATGAGTGTTTCTGTATGGGTGAATGAGTGTGTCTGTGTGGGTGAGTGAGTGTGTCTGTATGGATTAATGAGTTTTTCTGTCTGGGTGAGTGAGTGTGTCTGTGTGAGTAAGTGTGTGTCTGTATGGATTAATGAGTGTGTCTGTCTGGGTGAGTGAGTGTGTCTGTATGGATGAGTGAGTGTGTCTGTATGGGTGAGTGAATGTGTCTGTATGGGTGAGTGAGTGTGTCTGTATGGGTGAGTGAGTATGTCTGTATGGGTGAGTGAATGTGTCTGTATGAGTGAGTGAGTGTGTCTGTGTGGATGAGTAAATGTGTCTGTATGGGTGAGTGAGTGTGTCTGTGTGGGTAAGTGAGTGTGTCAGTGTGGGTGAGTGAATGTGTCTGTATGGGTGAGTGAATGTGTCTGTATGGGTGAGTGAGTGTGTCTGTATGGGTGAGTTAATGTGTCTGTATGGGTGAGTGAATGTGTCTGTATGGGTGAGTGAGTGTGTCTGTATGGGTGAGTGAGTATGTCTGTATGGGTGAGTGAATGTGTCTGTATGAGTGAGTGAGTGTGTCTGTGTGGATGAGTGAATGTGTCTGTATGAGTGAGTGAATGTGTCTGTATTGGTGAGTGAGTGTGTCTGTATGGGTGAGTAAGTGTGTCTGTATGGGTGAGTGAATGTGTCTGTATGAGTGAGTGTGTCTGTATGGGTGAATGAGTGTGTCTGTATGGGTGAGTGACTGTGTCTGTATGAGTAAGTGTGTGTCTGTGTGGGTGAGTGAGTGTGTCTGTATGGGTGAATGAGTGTGTCTGTGTGGGTGAGTGAGTGTGTCTGTATGGATTAATGAGTTTTTCTGTCTGGGTGAGTGAGTGTGTCTGTGTGAGTAAGTGTGTGTCTGTATGGATTAATGAGTGTGTCTGTCTGGGTGAGTGAGTGTGTCTGTATGGATGAGTGAGTGTGTCTGTATGGGTGAGTGAATGTGTCTGTATGAGTGAGTGAGTGTGTCTGTATGGGTGAGTGAATGTGTCTGTATGGGTGAGTGAGTGTGTCTTTCTGGGTGAGTAAATGTGTCTGTATGAGTGAGTGAGTGTGTCTGTATGGGTGAATGAGTGTTTCTGTATGGATTAATGAGTGTGTCAGTGTGGGTGAGTGAGTGTGTCTGTATGGATGAGTGAGTGTTTCTGTATGGGTGAGTGAATGTGGCTGTATGAGTGAGTGAGTGTGTCTGTGTGGGTAAGTGTGTGTCTGTCTGGGTGAGTGAGTGTGTTTGTATGGGTGAGTGAATGTGTCTGTATGGGTGAGTGAATGTGACTGTTTGAGTGAGTGAGTGTGTCTGTATGGATTAATGAGTGTTTCTGTATGGGTGAATGAGTGTGTCTGTCTCAGGTAGTGACTGTGTCTCTATGGATTAATGAGTGTTTCTGTCTGGGTGAGTGAGTGTGTCTGTGTCGGTAAGTGTGTGTCTGTATGGATTAATGATTGTGTCAGTGTGGGTGAGTGAGTGTGTCTGTCTGGGTGAGTGAGTGTGTCTGTATGGGTGAGTGAATGTGTCAGTGTGGATGAGTGAATGTGTCTGTTTTGGGTGAGTGAATGTGTCTGTATGGGTGAGAGAGTGTGTCTGTATGGGTGAGTGAGTGTGTCTGTATGGGTGAGTGAATGTGTCTGTATGAGTGAGTGTGTCTGTATGGGTGAGTGAATGTGTCTGTATGAGTGAGTGTGTCTGTATGGGTGTATGAGTATTTCTGTATGGATTAATGAGTGTGTCTGTCTGGGTGAGTGAGTGTGTCTGTATGGGTGAGTGAATGTGTCTGTATGAGTGAGTGAGTGTGTCAGTGTGGATGAGTGAATGTGTCTGTATGGGTGAGTGAATGTGTCTGTATGGGTGAGTGAATGTGTCTGTATGAGTGAGTGAGTGTGTCAGTGTGGATGAGTGAATGTGTCTGTATGGGTGAATGAGTGTTTCTGTATGGATTAATGAGTGTGTCTGTCTGGGTGAGTGAGTGTGTCTGTATGGGTGAGTGAATGTGTCTGTATGAGTGAGTGAGTGTGTCTGTATGGGTGAGTGAATGTGTCTGTATGAGTGAGTGAGTGTGTCTGTATGGGTGAGTGAATGTGTCTGTGTGAGTGATTGTGTCTGTATGGGTGAATGAGTGTTTCTGTATGGATTAATGAGTGTGTCTGTCTGGGTGATTGAGTGTGTCTGTATGGGTGAGTGAATGTGTCTGTATGAGTGAGTGAGTGTGTCAGTGTGGATGAGTGAATGTGTCTGTTTTGGGTGAGTGAATGTGTCTGTATGGGTGAATGAGTGTGTCTGTCTGGGTGAGTGAGTGTGTCTGTATGGGTGAGTGAATGTGTCTGTATGAGTGAGTGAGTGTGTCTGTATGGGTGAATGAGTGTTTCTGTATGGATTAATGAGTGTGTCTGTCTGGGTGAGTTGGCTATCGGAGTCAAGGACTAACGGGATTTCCAGAGTATCAACATTTCGGAGTTCGGATTGACGTGATTCCTTGAGTATAAGGGTTTCTGGACTATCGGATTCCGAATAACGGAATTTCACGGCGAGAGTCAGAATTAAAGAAATCCTCTATATTATATTAGTCAGATCCTTAGCCAGATACACAGCAACACAAGATGACGTGGATCTAATATCGACAACTGTAAGGTTAGCATTATTATATAAACTGCAGGCTAAACCATTCAACGACAATTACCTGATGGTTTGTATTACAAATGCAGTTAAAAAACTACTCAGACATTAATTTACATTTAGAAGTGGCTGTACGGGAATGTATCTCAGTTGGATACCTTTTTATCATCATTATTGATCTTTTCAGGATGTGAAAACTTGGTCGCTAAGGTCAGCTTTGACACCTGTGCAGTCGTGGAGACCTGCGCGTGGCTATCACAGTGTCAGTGAGGGGCAGAGATTGATGGGCGTAAAACCAGGTAAACTCCACATACCGAGAAGGATATTAGTCAGGTCGTCACCTGGAGGGGGGTGAAAGGAACATCCACTCAATCTAGAAATGCAATGTATCAAGTGTCAAAACACGGCCCGTGAGTCCATTCCCACGCTCTCGCTTCACACTCGCTGTCGTCCGTTGGGGGAGACGACTCAGGGTGCTCCCCGGGACAACAGTGCTCAGCACACGTGACCTCTTCTACACATCTCACATATGTTAAGACTTATGTTAATGTTCATATAAACTCACCTGGAAACCTTCACATGCCACATGTTTTGATCACTTTAACATAAATACATGAGGCCGCGTTCGTAAAAACACTCGTGGTCACTTTCACATAAAACCACATGGACACTTTCACATAAACACACGTAAACCCGTTCACATAAACACACACGAACACTTTCCCATAAGCACACATGACGACTGCCACATTAACACATCAGAGACCATACGTACCTTCGTTCACATAAACACACATAAATATTTTCACACACAATTTCACATGAACACTTCCACAAACACATGAACAATTTCACATGAACACTTCCACAAACACATGAACAATTTCACATGAACACTTCCACAAACACATGAACAATTTCACATGAACACTTCCACAAACATATGAACAATTTCACATGAACACTTCCACAAACACATGAACAATTTCACATGAACACTTCCACAAACACATGAACAATTTCACATGAAAACTTCCATAAACATATGAACAATTTCACATGAACACTTCCACAAACACATGAACAATTTCACATGAACACTTCCACAAACACATGAACAATTTCACATGAACACTTCCACAAACACATGAACAATTGCACATGAACACTTCCACAAACACATGAACAATTGCACATGAACACTTCCACAAACACATGAACAATTGCACATGAACACTTCCACAAACATATGAACAATTTCACATGAACACTTCCACAAACACATGAACAATTGCACATGAACACTTCCTAAAACATATGAACAATTTCACATGAACACTTCCACACAAACACGTGAACTCTTCCACACAAACACATGACCAATTTCACATGAACACTTGCAGAAGGGTACAATACCTTTCGACAGCCACAGTCACTCGGCGCCAACAGTGGCAGTAGAACAGGGCATATATGTTTTGCAAGTCTGTATAAAATAAGGCTTGTTGAATATATATTGCTTGTTTCCTTACCCGCCCCCTTCTGAAATTGACGGGGCGGTGGGGAAGCCTAGTGGTTAAAGCGTTCGCTCGTCACGCCGAAGATCCGGGTTCGATTCCCGACATGGGTACAATGTGTGAAGCCCATTTCTGGTGTCCCCCGCCTTGATATTGCTGGAATATTGCTAAAAGCGGCGTAAAACCATACTCACTCACTCACTCTGAAATTGACAAGAACGGCTGAGTTCATAGATTTTCAAATCAATCAGAAACGACTTTGTCAAATCAAATTACATTGTTGCACTGCATTACGACTTTTGCACACGCCATCGTAGGGGAACCTTACCATGGTGATCATGACCGCCTCTACACTCTTCAAACCTCAATGTATGAGTGAGTGAGTTGGATTTATCGCCGTCGTGGACAGTATTCCAGTTACATCACGGCATGTCAGCTTAATGTGTCTGAAAGCCAGAATTGATGCAGGTCTCAGACGTTTACCACTAAACACACGAGCACGGGAATGGTGCTGACAAGCCCCCAGACACACAATCGGGAAGAACCGTGATTCGAACCCACTTTTCTAGGTTTCTGGGACGCAGCTCTGCGAATTGCGGCGTATTAGACGACTGGGCCACTCGTGCTCCATGGAGACTTAAAGGGATAACTGGTTTAAAAAAATCCAATAAAATCTTAATGATTTGTAACCTTCCAAAGCAATAAACTTGACATGATATGAAATCCTCCCTCTGCACCCACTCAGTATTGAAAGAACATATGATTAGAAATACGAATATTTTTTGTCTGGCCTAACAACGACTCCAGTGTCATCAATATGTCAAAAAACATACGAGTATTGCCAGTAGTCGATCCTTTTGTACCAGGCCTAGGGTAGATCCTTTCCCCCCAGGGATCGATCCTTTCTGACCATGGTCGACCCTTTCTTGCCAGGAATCTATGGAGCCTTGTTATAGTTTCACTGGACCCTTTTTTGCCAGGGGCTGACCCTTCCTTTCCAGGAGTCGACCTTCCTTACCAGGAGTCGACCCTTTCTTACCAGGAGTCGACTCTTTCTTTCCAGGAGTCGACCTTCCTTACCAGGAGTCGACTCTTTCTTACCAGGGGTCGTCCCTTTCTATCTAGGATTTGACGTCGACTCGCACTTTCAAGTCGACCCTTTCTTGCCAGGAATCGACTCTTTCTTGTTAGCGGTCAGCCACTGATTACCAGGGGTCGACCTTTTGGTTACAGGAATCTATGAAGACTCCGTATAGTCTGGCTGTCACGGATTACGTGTGGTCGCTGCGCCAAAACACAACCAAAGCGATATGTAAACAGCTTTTACTTTAAGTGACGTCAGCCAGTCTTACAAAGGGGTGTGGTTTTCCCACACTCGTTCGCTCGTGTCTAATTTGCATAAGTCTACTTGCGGCATAAAATTGACATGTCGCCTATCTCAGGTGGGCACAGCTAGTGTCGAGTGACCCGACGCCCTCGAGTGTGTGTGTAGAGGGGGGGGGCGGGGGGAATCAGTGACTTTTTCGTCTCCACTACACTCATGCATCTCATCCTCAGCCGTTGGTAACTAAGTAAACCTATTAATTGTTCCCCGTGTCGGGGGTTAACGGCGGATGGTGGTGGTAGGGGTGGCTGGTGGATCGGGGCAGTGAGAGTCGACAGCGTCTACTGACCCTTGACTAACTATGCATAGGCAAGACTGGTTTCACTGACGAGGAAATGCGTACAGTCGTCAAGCTGGCAGTACATACCAACCCACTGCAGTTTACAGAGCAACAATGCCCCACGGTCTGGTGCACATTTTCAGTTTAGACATAGCCGACATAATTAGCGAAGCTGAAGGAGTGTTTTATTGTATTATTCACTGTTACATTGATATACATACTAAAGGTTGAGCGAGCAGACAAACAAGTTGGTATTTAAGTGTCTTTCGCAGACTAACATCTAGTCTCTGAAATGAAAACATTTTTAAAAATAACAACAGTTGATAAATTATATTAATAAAATATAATAAAAAGGAGCCAGGAGACTCTTCATTTAATGAAACTGCAGTGATCTAGACCTGCCAACTATTATAGACTTGGGCTGTGCTGGAGATATTTGTTTCAGGGTCTGTATGACAGGCCAGGTTTTGAATCCAGAGTCGCGTGCCCCTTTAAGTCCGCTGTATGACAAGCATCATGGTCACTGATAAATAGAAATGTGTTTCAACACCATGATGAAGTAGGTATACCACGTGCACATATATGTTGAGGGGATATCAAGGTAGACATTCTCCGGGAATTTTAGATTGTCAAGTCTGTTTGGTGACTCCTTGGTGCGATGCGTTACAATACAACGAACATGCCATGCAATGCCTTATACAATGGGTGAGTGACAAGGTATGGGGTACGCCAGGCGGAGTGCACAAGAAACTGGCTTCACACATTGTACCCATTCAGAGAATCAAACTCAGGCCTTCCGCGTGACGTACGAACGCTTCACCCAACAGGCTACCCCACTGTCCAGTTAAATAACGAAGGAAGATCTACAGGTGAAGACGAAGCATAATGACTGCGTTCCTATTCAACCGATTTGAATTTAATAATGTCTATTTTTTTACTAATTCATTACAAATTCGTAATGTGCAGTATTGTTGCTGCTGGTGCTGTTGTTGTTCGATCCCCTGGACACATTATACATACAGGCGTTTGTTGTTGCCCTGCCTGGCACCCGGCATGAAGAGGATGCAAGGACTGGCAGGTGTCAGTACCTTGTGTCTGATTGGGTGTCCACGGTAAACTGTGGGAAGGCAAAACAAATATTATTTGAATGAATGGTTTACACCGCTTTTAGCTATAGTCGAGCAATATCACGGAGGGGGACATAAATGGGCTTCACACATTGTACCCATGTTGGGAAGCGAACCCGGGCCTTCCGTGTGACGAGCGAACGCTTTAACCACAAAGGTACCCCACCACCCTCGAGTTACAATAAAAGCAAATACCAGAGTGAGTGTTATGGCTTCGTGTAGTATCGCGTTCACAAAGTTCAGTGCCATATTTAAGGAGGCATCGTCTTTGGGTAAAGTCATGGATTATAATAAAGAATATGTTTGTTCAGGGTTACATCATTCAAGGCCTTTGTGAAGCTTATTTCCAAATTTGACGCATCAGTGACAAGAGTGACTTCCTATGCAATTCCATATTTTGACTTGTACCATGTGTTCCCGAATGTTTTAGGTGAACAAATGACTTGCCTTTGCATGTGTTTGTACCACCGGTGCTGGGATACAGGATATACATTCATGTATTCGCGAACACCCCAATCATCACTATTTAAAAGTGATTGATAACCACAACGAAAGTAATGAAATGGTCGGCATCGTACAATGGACGCTTTTATTTCCATACTCCCTGGGAAAGAGAAATACAGATGTGATATAATTGTGAGTTCAACCTTGTGAGTTAAAACTTGGAGATGTTCTGTTGGTGCTGCATATGCGGCATGTTGACAACGTATTACAGAGAAACATGCATCCTGGGATCATACACGCGAATGGGACTCTTCTCGAAGAGACAGTGCCTGCCACACCTAAACGTTAAACGTCTTCAACCGGCATCTCTCCATGCTTTCCGCACACGCTAAGCTGGTACGCACGACATGATATAACTGAAATACTGTTCAAAGCGACCACAAACAAAACCACTCATGTGAAACATAAACATTTGTGTCTGTCGGGGCTAGTAAACGCTGCTAGCCTCAGGAATATATCACCACGAAATGAAACGCACAACCTGCACCCACCTATCAAAAACATTTTTTCAGTAATCTATTTTAACATTGTTCTAGCCGCCTCTTGAATTGTAGGTCGACTCTGCTCCTTGCTGTGAACTGTAGAATTACGTCCCGATAGGTCACGTGCACGTCCCCTGTTGGGGGGTACTCATTGATATAATGCATGTAATATCGCCTATCATACCCATATCAAACACATCACCATTGAACAACCATTTCTTATCTGTTTCAATTTAGCCACCATGAAACAAGGGTGTATACTCTCTTTTGCCCGGCAGTTGAGTATGATTTGAATCCTATCGTTAGTATTATTATAAGATACTCCTTTCGCCCAACAGTCTATGTTACGAGTACTGGAGATTTTTGTGTGACTTTAGCAAATTTTCCGTCAGGCCATTATTTGTCTCTTCCCGCCATCGAATGATGGGCAAGTTTGACTTGCAGGGACACTCTTAATCAGAAAGTTTGTTTTTCAAAGTAACTTAGATAACATTTAAAGCAAAACATTTAGAGTTTTGTGGACCCTGCTGAATCAGTCGGCAACAAAGCGACACGACCGTTGTTTGACTGGTGTCTGAAGAGCTATGTTTCTTTGTAAAGTTTGCAAACTGCAGTACGGTAAATTACAGGCTTAACGCGAAACTGCTCCAGATTTTAAGAGATTTAAATTTCCAAAATAAACAGATAACACATTACTCTGTCTAAAAAGCAAACAGCACAACATGTGACTTAGCACGAAAAACGAAAAAAAATCTGTCTATCAGGCCACAGAACAGTCATTATCTGTTCTGGGTCTTTAGGATTCCCGCATTGTTTCGGATTCTTCAAAATGGTATTTTGTCGATTTTGTTTGGTAATAAGTCCATTTCTGATGCGCCAGATTCCATTCACCAAGTTAATGCTCATGGCGCTACAAACATTGAAGCAGGTTATGCTACAGCCAAAAAAAACGTCGTGGCTTGAGGCGAGGGGTGTTGAATTTAGACTGGATATTACTGCTTGATGAGGCAGGTCTTCAGATGTGCCTTGAACGATGGGATAGTGAGAGCTTAAGTTCTCTTGGTAGATTGTATTCGAAAGATCGATGACCAAAAGTTTTTCAAGTGGATTTCTGGCTGGGATTTTGTTTCGAAATTAGATCTCTTTTCAGCTACAAGTACAAAACTAAATAGGATTAAAAACTGTAAGTATTTTGGCAGGTAAATTCTGACAACAATTTGCAACGAACTGTCGGGGACAATTTATGTTTTTAGATAAAATCCCTATATTATGTTTATGAGGACAAGTCCAACCATTGTCAGGGCTGTGAGGCCCTGAACATGTTTTCAAATCATTGTTTCTTGTTTCCAGTCAACTCGTCGCGGATGTTCACACTCGAACAAGGGTGGGTAACTCTACATACATTCTCCTGCCACAGCTACATGAACTCTTGTGACAAGTGAAGCTTAATTTGCATTCTCTGGACATTCCAATCACAAATGTCGTGTCATACGTTTATATTGCCCAACCCAAAGGACAGGAAGCATCGTGCAGTGTTCGTGTTAACGACACGCCAAGGTCACACCTTCCCTCTCCTCACGCACGACTGTCGTACCAAGGGCAGGTAACCGAGATTACACGTGGTGACATACCATCGTCCTGATGACATGGTTCAAAAAAGAAAGTATTGAATTTCAAAGTAAATACGACAAACGATTAGTACATATTACAATTATTTGCATTGTGGTTTAGTTGAATTCCTTTTAATTTTAGATTCTACAGGCAATTATTAATACAAACAAAAAATCTATGTTGAATGGAGCACTGGACTTGGATTAACTGAGTTAAAGTTTAACTAGCTGCTGTCTCATTGTTCGTTAAATGCATGCCGACAAATGAATATTTTCTTTGAAGTGAGTTTGTCTGAAACTTGAGAGATAGACTAAAGAGAGTAAGCAATTGATTATTTGCTGTATGGTCGATGTGGTCTAACACGATCAGGCAAGTATTCTTTGAATGGATGCAGAAGGAGAAGCCCCACCGTCTCGCTAATACGAGTCGAAGCCCCACTGTCTCGCTAATACGGGTAGAAGCCCCACCGTCTCGCTAATACGAGTAGCAGCCCCACCGTCTCGGTAATACGGGTTGATATGGTACACGCCTCAATACCCATCTAGTAATATTTGGACAACGTGGGTGGTCATATTGTTTATCATTATGATTTTGTGACAGAATATTTGAAACATTTGAGACACTGCTTCATTTTCTTTGACAAGAGTAGTAAAGCTGTCACTGTGAATTAGCTCGCTCGCTCGATAGAACGATTCCCACTCACCCAACCAACAAACCCACTCATTCACTCACTCACCCACTCACACATTCACTCATGCACGCAGTCACTCACTCACCCACCCTACCCACTCACTCCCTCACTCCCTCACTCATTCACTCACTCCCTCACTCACTCACTCAACCACCCACCCACCCACTCATTCACCCACCCACACGATATTTTTAATATTGTGTTCTCCGATGTTATCACGGTATGAGAGAGTTAGGGAACTTCTACTTCGCAGCCATCAGTATTAAAGCTGGGGAACTTGCACAAAGCTGTCTTAGTCTATACATAGATCATACATGTACACACATGTGGTATTGGGCCCAGGACATGCAGGATTGGGGGTACGATATGTTTACTGACATCTATAAAAAAAGGTTATTAACACACGTTTCTGCTTAATTCCATCATCATCATCATCATCATCATCATCATTATTTTATTTACATTATTACAATATTTCCCACTGTTAAATTACAAATGCCAAGCGTGGATGCGGACATACTTACGTATATACTTTATACCTGAACAACTTAGTGCAGGTGCAATACATTAGTCAGTTTGCGGCCTCTTTGTTCAGTCATACATCACATCTGTCATCAGTAAGGTGTTTTACTAAACGGACATCAAAGAGTTGGTATAAGTGTCAGTAGAACATTGTCTCCGACCACTTTACACAAGTCAATAGAGCACATAAACGCAACGGCCAGGTTCACGCAGACATTTCCATTCGTGCAATGGGCGTCGCAACTTACATCTCTTCGTGTCCTGGTAATCGACGGTGTAGCAATAAAAATAATTTTTCAATATATCTGGCAATAATTCGAGCAGTGAAAAAGGACGAATGTTCCACATGGAAGTAATATGGATGCATGACGTGTTGTCAGTGCGATATTTGCGTGTCCTGGTCGTGTTTTGGATCTCAAGTTTGAAGTGATTCGGCGACCATTCTCAGCCAAGCAACATTTTGATGACGTTTGTAATTTTATTCGTCACAATTTTAAAGTGTATATTCTCTTTGTACCCGGCACTTTATCATGATTAATTAGAAATATTTCTGTCAAGTACAACTTTAATAACTTAAAGCAACAGTCAACAATGAAACAACACAAAGAGAAGATTCGTAAACAAGAAGTCTTAGGGATGGAATTATAATGTGACAAAAACGTTACCAAACGTTTTAAAACCGTTACTGGGCTGGAAACAGCCACCGAAACACTGCAAACTTGAGGTCCAAAACACGACTATAATACCCGTATCAAAACATGACCATCGAATAACCATTTCTTGTTTGTTTCATGTTTTGCCACCATCAAAGATTTGTGTATACTTTCTTTGGTTTAATACAGTTCGAGTCCACGAGAGTTCGTTGTATTCGGGATACCGCCCAGGCATGGTATGTTCAGTAGATATGTGTCGCCGTAATGGTTGATATCAATAATACTGACCACAAGGGAGATAACTGTCATCTGTCAGCTGAACACGTGCAGTCATAGCCTGGCAACGTTGTTTTCTGCTCACGCTATTGACCACCGATTTGAAACTGACCGACTTCTCGAATTACCCCTCACTCACTCATTCTTTTCCATAAATCTCAGTAATTCCATCAACATCAGCGTCATTCTGCAAATATGTCGGCAGCGTTGTATGAATAGAGAAGTAAGACAATTAACGGAAGTCAAGCGATAGTCCAAGATTAAGTATGGGTTTCCCGACAGCACTCAGCAGGGATCGGGCCGAACCATTCTGCTTGATTTCATGCCGAATGTTCCGGCCTCATCCGACACGGGATAATATATTGTACTCTGTAATTAAGAAACTTACCTAAAAGCATTTTTTGGTGTAATAAAAATGTCATGGGCAATTTAGCTCGGTGTCAATGTATCCTGTGAAGATGTACTTTCAACCAGAGGCGAATGAACAATGTGTAGACGTTTCCACTCAAGTGATTCCCCGAGTCACATCATGGTGTATGTATTTACGTACATAATACTGAACACCGGAGATTGCCGATTCTTCACGGACCCTCATTATCCCCACGACGTATCACAGACCCCCAACTTGTATATTGCAGCTTAGGAACTCTTTTCTAAAATACATAGGACTACTCCCAACCCGACCCTCGCTGATAAAATCACTACAAATAGCCACATAAAAGGCCTATAACCATCACGCCCAATACCCTAAATCCCAACAGAATAAAATGTCAATAGTGTAGCCACTGATATTTCATATTCATGGACCAACTATTATATTCTATCACGGTTGGGGGTGAGATCAAAAGCGCCGCTACATGCAATATCGCAAAAACCGCAAAATCGCAAAAACCTAAGCGACGATAATGACTAACACAGAGCATCAGTTGCTTGTCGTTATGGAGTAAACTGTAGCGCAAAAGAAAGTATACACATCAAATTTGGATTTGACAAAACAATTTCAAACGTTATCGAAACGTTACCAGGATGAAAACAGTCGCCGAAACTCGGCACACTTAAGGTCCAAAACACAACTATGATACCCGTATCAAATACATCACATTCGAATAATCATGTCCTGTATCTTTTATATCAAGCTACTATCAAACATGGTGTATACTTCCTCTTGCCTGCCAGTTTACTTGTTCAAACCTGGTCACCCCGGAGACCCGATAAAACAGGTTTCCATGGTGACCGTACACCAGGAAAAGGCCGCTGTCAAAATAGATCAGGTTTAAACTTTTCCTTCGGTTTCACTGTAATAACAGTACATGAGGATTTCTTGTCTGGTTTGGTATGGCAGGAGTATTGCTGGGTGAGGCGTTGGGCAAGGAACTTTTCAGTACAAGATATGAGGGGTGGGTTCTGCCAGTAGAGCGGATCAGCCTTACACTTTTCGCCTGGTTGTATCACTGATTTTCAGTTTTGATTTTGGTTTGTTTGTTGTTTAACGCCACACTCAGCAATATTCCAGCTATATGACGGCGGTCTGTAAATAACCGTGTCTTGGCCAGACAATCCAGTGATTGACATAATGAGCATAATTCTCATCACTATTTTGACTTTTACGCCAAATGGAATCTTTGTTCGTCAGATAATCGAGACAGATTATTCTCTGGCGATGACGTTTTACAGTTGTCCTTGCTGACAACTGATATTTATATTTATTATATACATTATGATGTCAAACTGCCCCCGTTCCGAAGATTTATCAACAGCTGGTCAAGTAGCTTTCTCAATCACTACAGTGATCGACAGTGTGTGCACAAAATAGTTCGGATCCTCATTAAAACATTAAACAATTATATTAAAGCAGTTTTGTGGGGCGCCAGTGGGAAAGCGAACGAATACATGTATACAACAAAGCGACAATCATGGCAAAGATCAATTTCCCGCTTCGTCTTAAGTTTGTGGAACTAAAGTCAAACGAGCACACACACAGACAGCAATGTGTTTTTGTGGGTTGTATTTTTTATTATGAACGTTGTAAGACATCAAATAGTTACAATCGCAAGGTAAAGGGTTGTTACGAAGCATGTTTTTTCCCGTTTTTATGCTCGCAGGCGAACCAAGAGAGACAACTTTCAAGGGCAATTTTGGAAGGAACTAGTTCCGTCATCCATGGGCCATGAAAATACTGGTTTTTATTTTTATGACAGTGAAATGTACATAATAAATGTCTATCTCCCATTGAGACGGAACTGATGCGGGTATGGGACAGATATATGTTGATAAGATGTCCTGTCAGGACGCGCTGACAACTTCTATGCAAATCTTGTGTTTCCTGACATTTGAAATTCCACGAATTTCGTAATATCAAATAACACAGAAAGCTTAAAAAGAAATTAAAAAAACAAACGAATTCAACGCTCACTCTGGCTGTTTTTGCAGGGAATTAAAGATATACCCTAGAATATACAGTTCAGAGGAACTTGGAAATACTTAGCGTGATCAGAAGTGATTTGAACTTGAGTCCAGTTTGGGCATTTAACGTCCCATTGAACAGCACATCAATTATATCAATGACGTCAGCCTGATGTGGGAAGGAAGCTCGGAGTGGTGCGGGTCTTACACATTTCCCACTTTGGCGAACCTCACGACCATGATACAGAGGAACCAGGAATCATTATAAGGGCCCACATGGGATCCTAACCCACGGTAACTGATTTCTGGCATGACTAAGTGGCACACTTGTGCACAGCGAATTGAGGCTAAGACGACATGACTCGTTCATTAAAGAATACTATCTAGAAGTATGTATTACTCAGACACGTATCATTTCCTTGAAAACCAAACAAGGAGCGAACGTTTCACTGAATGTACATCCTTTGTCATTTTAGAAATTCCCTCTTACTCTTATCGCCAGTCCCCCCCCCCCCCCCCCCCCCCCCCCCCACACACACACACACACACTGACATTTACTTTCAGCGCCCTGGCTCGAAAATAATATTTCTCTTTCAACACTTCTTCCAGTTACCTTCAAAGCTTTTTACACATCCCTACTAGAATTGTGGTGCTGTCCGAATCATCGGGTCATTACCGTCAGCGTAATCACAAGGTTGCCTCTCTATTCTGCTTCAAGATACAATCGTGAAATAAAGTTATCAGTAGAATCTCAAGCACTGAGTCTAATCAGTTCACGGTTTAAGGAGGGAGGTCTTATTCCGCCGATATTCAACGTTCAATGGGGGTTCAAAAGCTTTCGCCCTTAGAGGTCAGTGATAATGGCTTCAAATGTGATCCTATTAACCTCAGTATAAGATACTGCATCAATCGGCACTAAATCATAAGAACGTTTGAAGACGGCGCCAAGTGTTCACCGGCCGAAAACAATCCCACACGATGTCATTTCCTACATCTACATTTTAAACGTTGTACTCTGTTTGCTATCTTGGATGAAGCTGAAAGCAGTTTAAAGTAACCTACAATAAATGTAGATGGTCTGTGTTGGAGCTAGTCGCGACATTACTAAGCCTAATAGCTGCATAAAGAAACTGCCTCAACGTGGCCCGTGGTTCAAGAGACTCTGGGTAGGTTTAGTATTGACAAATAATGCAGGGTGTTTGTCCAATCCTTCTGCAAACATATAGTTGTCTCGGCTATACTCCACATTAGCCTCTCAGCCAGGTCCAGGTCCTCAAAGTGGATCCTGCAAACACTTAAGTATCGGAGACTCGACCTTCTAGATTGCTATCTGATACTTTAAATATTCAAGGATTAGGAAAAGCTTCAGCTTTGGTTGTGTCCATTTAGAATATTTTATCTAGGGTGTAACTTTATGCCACCTAACACAATTCGGATAATTTTCTATTTAAACTTTGTAATTTGATATACAACCGCACTTGATAAGAAAAAAATGCCAGCGTTCTGTTTCGCCCTTCATGGCCTTGTATTTAAAACTTGACCTTGCATTCTTGGAGTGTATTAAGCAAACATGAATACTGACTGGTTAATGAATATTTTGAGGTGCGTGTGGGCACACTTCAATTCGAAGCAAATAAATATTTTTTGGGTCAAAATCTTGAACTCCTGTTTTCCAAATGTGTTTGAAATGATGGTTGTATTAGATATAGGTTGCCTATTAAACTTACTTGCCGGGCAAAAGAAAGTTTTCACTTGGATTTGATCAAACAATTATAAACGCTCTCAAAACGTAACTAGGCTGAATAAAAGCCACAAAACCTTTTCCATATTCATAAGAAATATCTGCTAAACGCAGATTCTGTTGTACGATTCCGACATCAATGTGGTCATTGTCAAGTTGTAATGATACCAGGTGTTTGCGAAAAGTTGAGCGCATGCTGCTCCACCGGTGGACCCCGTCACAAAACAGTCGCTGAAACATTGCAGACTCATGGTCCAAAACACAACTATGATACCCGTATCTAATACATCACCATCGAATAACCATGTCCTGTACCTTTTGTTTGTTTCATTTGTAGCCACCATCAAACATGGGTGTCAACTTTCTTTTTGCCGACAGTGACATAACTTCATTGTACACAACACATAGATCACACGAGTTGGATCCAAGAGACATCGCTGCCGAAGCCATAATATATGGCCACTACAAGTCTCCCAATCGTAAATTGTTTAACATCTGACAAAATGCTGCTTTTAATTCTTTCATTCTTCAAATTGGATATGGATTCGAACCAGGGTAGTTTGTGCCCGAGAAGCACATGTGGGCTAAACATCGCCTTCTTTAAGGTAGTCATCGATCGGGTCATTTCAAAAACCGATTTGGTTCTATACCACTGTCAGCAATGTTTCAGTAATGTCACGACGTTGACAACAGAACTGGGCATCACGCATTGTTCAGTGTTGACCATCGAACCGCCCTTCTCTATTTATGCGAATAAAGTTTTCCGGAATAGGTTAAGTGAAGATGTTATACCGATGCCGTGGCGAAGTTAAACCATGTGGTATTTTAGGTCTTCCAGGCTATTAGCATGACTCGATGGCTATCTTTTTGAGGTAGTCAAAATGTTCTTTAGTCTAAACCACCCCGTTTCAGCCCTGTTAT
Organism: Haliotis cracherodii; assembly: GCF_022045235.1. Taxonomy (NCBI): domain Eukaryota; kingdom Metazoa; phylum Mollusca; class Gastropoda; order Lepetellida; family Haliotidae; genus Haliotis; species Haliotis cracherodii. The sequence goes on from NW_027266279.1 coordinate 2,443,867, forward strand.
ATTCATCATTCGCATGAACAATTCAGTTGTTGATTTATGAAATACTACGGAATGTCCATTACAACTGACAACAAGGAAATAATATCGATTTCTTACTTTCTTCGTTTAGAAATATAATGTTGGTATCACTCACATGCTACTGTGGTACGACGGGGTATATTTTCACTTTGATTCCAAATAAAGGATACGAACTAAAAATTGTGTTTCAAAGAATCTATTTTTTCTGCATGTCATTACACGGTTATTCTTGGCAAATTTCCAGAATCTGACACTTTGCGACGCAGAAATTCTGCCACGTGCAAAAATGAGCCATACAAATGGTTCATGGATGTAGGGTATGACACAAAAGTACGACAAATGTTGCAATGCTTAAATCTGTTCCTGCATAGTGGAATATTGAAACTGTGGCATTGATTACCTATTTATCTACGTTTTAAATTATATTCTACCATCAATTTAATCTGTTTGATTGGTATGATTTAAAGGATGCTGATCATCTCACTTCTCTTTCTTGGGAGCATCCACAAGATATTGGTGACAAAGTGTTCCTCGAAAGAGGAGAAAGGGCCCGTGATAGCTATCGATAAATAACTCGTACCAATTCATCACTATAGCCTCTTTTCGGAAGTGACGTCACTTTCTGAATCCCTCCCATCATGAAATCAGCACAGATTTTGTTTCGCTCATTAGAGTAACTTGATTGGATTGCTACTGCTATTACCAAGTGGTGAATTAATGCATTCGCTGGGGGCGGACGGGTAGCCTAGTGTTTAAGGCGTTCGCTCGTCACGCCGAAGACCTGGGTTCGATTCCCCACATGGGTATAATGTGTGAACCCCATTCCTGGTGTCCCCCGCCGTGATATTGCTGGAATATTGCTATAAGCGGCATAAAACCATACTCACTCACTCACTCACTAATGCATTTGCTTGTCACGCCAGAGTCGAATCCCGGATACGTGTGAAGGCCATTTCAGCCGTGATATTCCTGGACTATTTCTAAAAGCGGCGTAAAAAACATAGTAAATACTCACTCACCGTTCATACTTTTGATCGTTTACAGGCATGCGTTCATGGTTAGTACTGATTATACTACTGTGCTCCCAATTTGTTGAGTGAGTGAGTGAGTTGGGTTTAACGCCTCTTTGGACGTTATTCCAGTTATATCACAGCGGGTCATCTTAATGTGGGGGGAAAGCCCGAAGTGATGTATGTATTGGACGTTTACCAAATTGGTGTTGAGGTGTACGTGACGATGGCTACGAGTGCAATAATGACGATGACGAAACCAATTACGTTCGTAGTGCTGTGACATAATGCTGAAAACTATGGCGTAACATTCTTACCGTATACACGATCCCCCATTACAATGCTCTTCTCTATCTTGCAACGTCTCGCACTGAACAGAACTTGTCTCTCGTTACTGTTTTAAAAAGAATTGGTTCTTTGTAGGAAGTTCGAACTTAGATTTGATATTGTTATTTCGTTTCCCAAGGGTATACTAACGGCGTGTGGGGTGGTTGGGCCGGTCCTATGCCGGTTTCATAGCGCAAGCTCAATAAGGTCCAATGCCGAACGCCAGGCAGGGTAACAGATATTAACGTATTTTGGTTTGACGTGGTGATAATGGAAGCTAACACACAAAAGAACATGAAAACATGACACTTTTTTATGGATGACAGCTTCTTTCATTCTTTGTAATAAGTTGTTGTCCATAAAGACGTGTCATCTATTCATGTTCTCCCAACGTCTACAGTAAACTACGTTTATAACGAACACGCATATAACAAACTGACTGATATAACGAACTTTTTTTAATGCCAGCCATTTGTTGTATATATGTTGTATATATGCTTATAATGAACTACGCTTATTGCGAACTAAAATTAGTGGTAACTTTGAGTTCGTTATAACCGTTGTTAACTGAGTGCCTGCTAAAGACTGCAAAAGAAGTGGGAGTATGTTAATGGGGCCTTATAATATCTCGATCGCTGTCATCGGTCGTCGTGAAACTTCAAAATGGATACTACCGGAACAGAAAATGGCATACTGATATTGCCGGGATATTGCTAAAAGCGGCATAAAACATAGTCACTTAGTCCCGAATCTATATAATCTTTCTTCTTTAATGTTGGATAATTGATATCTTTTAATCTATTTGTTTTCAGAAATTATATACAAAATACAATTATTTATATTCTACGTGCAGCTGTGTAAAAAAAGAAGCCACTGTCGTTTGTTGCTTAAACTGAATCCAAAATCATCTCTCTATTGGAGATCAAGTCATTTATAACCATGGCCTTGCTGATTCACAATTCTCAAAATGTTAAGAATGTAGGAAAAAATGCTATTTTATAGGATGGTAGGGGCGCGGGGGTGAGGTAGGGGAAGTGTTGGCTTGTAAGAGTATCCCAGCTACTCCGCCGGACCGCGGGAAGCTGGTAATCACACTGATGGCATTACACCGTCTTGTGTGGTCCACTAAAGGCAGGGGGAGGGGGTGGGGCCGAGTTGGGATAAATAAGCAGAGAGGAGGAGTAGACAGATAAGATCGCCCCCTGTCGACTAACAGCCTAACAATGAATAAGAGGATAATCACACAGCGGGAAGCATGATAACAACACAACTAATCCGCGAGTTTGATCAGGGAAGTTGTTTATAAATTACTGGAATGCTTATAAACAGATGGCTATAAACCCTCGCTCACCTGACACAATAACGTCCGGAAATAAAAACACACGTGTCTATGTCCTCGAGAGAGCTTTGTACCTCGGAGTCATTTCTGAAAACAATTACCTTTTTGGGGTGGTGATTTATGATGAAGCTAAAATGTGTATATTTGCTAAAAATGTTTCACAAACAATACAATTCAAAGGGAAATCGGTTCAAAGAAGCATCACACTTGATACAGATGTAGGAAAATGCGGCTTGGGTGCCCGTACCGACGCGTGTCTTACAGAGCAAAATATATCTCTGACAATGACTTCGTGGCGTTATTCGTTCGTTCGCTTGCTTTTTTAACGCAGCAATGTTCCATCTAAATGACGGCGACATGTAAATTGAATCTTGACCACTCAAACCAGTGGTTGATATTATGAGAAACGGTCAACGCTGTCGGGGTACGATGACAGGCAATCAACCAAGCCACGGAGCCCCACCACCAGATCTGGCAGGAATTCTGAGAAATTAACCCTGATATATTATGAAGTGAGTGAGTATGATTTTTGACGCTCTGAGAACTTCCGGGAATGCAGGTTTTTAAGCCCTGGGTTTAATTACGGAGTTTGCCTATTTGGTTTGACTAACACTTTATCCAAATTTAAGCCAAGGGCTTAAAAACGGAAAATGACAAAAGCTTGAAAGGAAGAATGAATATCCTAAGATCAATGAAACAATACTCACAAATATAATGAGAGATCAACACTTTCACATAAAACATGATTTTCTTCTTCCACTTGAAAATTATGAGCTTGAAGACGTTCAAAACTGAAATGACAGCTGTCAAAACAGTAACAACAAACCAATGTCATTCTGAGTATCAAGAATATCACCTACGTTGGGTCGAATGTGGCTTGTAAATGTTTATGCCTCAAACAGCGCTAAGGTTCAATATTGGTGCTAACTGGCCATATAGAAGCGTGCTGCAACACCTGGTGTGGAAGATCAATCAATGTTTCAATTTAATTTAAGCCCATGGGCTTAAAAGCGTTTTATTTTTCCTTTTTTTACCCATAAAAAATAACGAGGGGCTTAAAAACGTGCAGTCCTGGGCTTCTCACATTGTAAGAATACAAATGTGTGATAATTTAGTCGGTACTTCGGGTTGGCCAGCGAAACCAGCGAACGACCTTTGTGAATGAGCTATATTAAAACACCCTTGTAAGAAGGTCAGTTGTATCATACATGTCAGTAACTTAAACAAGGAAAGCCCGTGAAGATCCGGGTTTGAAGCTATGAAATCCCGTGAAGATCCGGGTTAGAACCTATGAAATCCCGTGAAGATCCGGGTTAGAACCTATGAAATCCAGTGAAGATCCGGGTTAGAACCTATGAAATCCCGTAAAGATCCGGGTTTGAACCTATGAAATCCCGTGAAGATCCGGGTTAGAACCTATGCTTGTAGCAATAGACGACCGGTTTTCAGGTTCTCCGACTTGGTTGAAGCATGTCATCATGTCCCGAGATTATGTATCGAGATTAGATGTGTTTTCAGCTACAGTTACAAAACCAGATTTTTAAAAATTTAAAACTATGATCCTGATTTAAAATAATAGAAAAATACCTTGCAACAATGTAATTTTTGTGGCAGGTAATTTCTATTTTTTCTGGAACAATGTATTGTTGGATAAAATTATCATCATTATCGATCAGATCGTTTGGACTGGGCGCCGACATTTTGTTTGAAGAAAATGCAAGTGATATAAAGGTGTAATCTATTAGATCATCAGGAGGGACGTAATGGCCAACGGTGGCGCTATGATCTAGCCACGACATTCCAGCCTAGTTCGGCAAGGGTGAAAATTGGACTTTTTTATTTATTGTCAGTTTTCTCCCTTGCCTCGGGAAGATGGATCACGGTTATGATATTGACAGTCAAGAATCATATCAGGGCATTTCAGGGAATTGAAGCATGATCAAAGGATCCTGGCACGCCTAAGGGGCGCAACCCTTTCGTAATGTACGTGTAGTGGTCATGAACAAATCAGATACTAACATTCCGCTGGGTAACAACAAGTATTATCTTTTTACGTCATTTGGTATGACGCCGCCGGGGATCGAATCCCAGACCTTCCGCTCCCCGGGAAGACGCTCTACCTACAAGACTTTGGGGCAGTTTGATGGGGGCACGGGTGGCCCAGTCGTCTAAGGCGCCGCGATTCGCTGTGCAGAGTTGCGTCCCTTGGGCACGCCAAAAACCTATGATTGTGGGTTCGAATCCCGGTTCGCCCCCATTATGTCAGCACCATACCCGTGCTCGTGGGTTTTACCGAAGTGGTAAACGTCTGAGACCTGCATCACTTCGGGCTTTCCTCCCACATTAAGCTGACACGCCGTGATATAACTGGAATACTGTTAAAAGCGGCGTTAAACCCAACGCACTCACTCACTCGGGGCAGTTTGAAGACAAAAGCAAAGTTAGTGGAAAAAAATCTGAACATACACATTATGTGCATTTATGTCTTCTGGTTATGTCATGTCATGTTATCGTCACGTGGACAGATTAGTTCCAAAATGGCTTCCTGCCAGTGCTAGTCGAGGTTACATGTTCTGCAGACGAGATCCGAAAGGTGATGCATGGTGAAGAAACACAATTCATACTCACTACATTTGTTTGGCAAAAGATATCTGCTTACCATCACGAAGCAGAAGAACGTACGTGTGCGCGAGAGCGTCGACATATCTGGCTTGAAACATATTATTTCATACTTAGAAGCAAAACGTGCTGCAAGACACTTTGTTCAGCAGATTTATAATCGTACGCTTCGTTCCCGACAAGTGTCGTACTTTCTGCCTGTTGCGACACGTCGGGCAAGTATATACGCCCGCAGCAGGCAAGGACTTAATCTTTTGTCTTTTGGCGGACTGCCAGGAACGTTTGGGCCACGTTCCCACGAGCGTCACACGCGTTATGACGTGCTGACATGCGTGATGGGGCACTTGTTGCCAGACCCGTGAGAGGAGAGGTCGACGAGGCGACAAACGTGAGTCAGGTGACAAGTTGGAATATTAACATGCAATACAAAATCATAGGGTCATACATTAAATCATGACAGGTATATGAAAATATTAATTTGTTTTGACGTTCGTTTAAGAAAAGATAAACCACTTATGTTCTCCAACCTTCTGGTAATTTGCATACGTGCCTTATAACAACACTTTAGTCGTAGTTGAGGCTGAGAGCTAATTTTAGATATTTTCAGGGAGCATATATTTTATATTTGAACATGAGGATATCTTTGACCCAATCTGAATTTTTAGGTGTATATAGATAAAAACATTTTTCTAAGTTTAAGGTCAAGTTCATTCCGTGAGTCAGTGAGTTTATATTTCCTTTGATTGTCTCATATCATCCTATCCCAATTGTGTAGATATCAATCAGTGGATTGTCTGGTCCAGACACTATTATTCATATAGCTAGAATATTGGTGAGTGCAGCGTTATAAAACAAACAAGCACACAAAAACATGTTTAAGTGTTTCCTCAGTTTATAATGTGTCAATTCCAACTTGCTCAAGAGGGCCATTACAGTTTTTCGTTCTTTTTGAGTATTGAAGTAAATTATTGTGATAAAAATATTAATATTATTAAGTGATAAACTGATGTTTTTAGAAATACAATCTTTTTTTCATGTGGATCCCTCTCCTGGGTTCGTCTTTGTGTGCTTCAAACAAGGTCAGTGTATATAAGTAACCAAGTGAGAGTTTAGCCACGTGACATGAAAGCCAGTTTCAATAAGTAATAAAAAGAAAAGGTAAACAGTGTACTATATATCTGCACTGGCAAGTGTTAAATATAGGCCAATAGATTAGAGGGTGCGGGTGCTGGCGCAGGGCCGACACGTACTCGAGACATGAGTTCAGAGGAGGCACGGCTCTTAAGCCTAAATAGCGAAATGAATATTGAGCTAAAGGCAAGATGCTAATATGAAAGCAAATTAGACAGCGTTATATTGGGTGTGACCCGGTGTAAGAGCTCTTTTTATGGTAAAAATAACGTCACGACAGTGAAAAAGAAGAGAGTGGTTTCTTCACTGTTTCGGCTGACAATGCGATCTTTAAGTGACTGTCGCTTGTATTTACACGTAAGTGGTAAAGTGTCACCTCCAGATTGGTAAATACAGAAGAAGCATTTAGGGTGTACATATTGAGAGAAATTGGTTCTTTTCATCAGGTGTCTGGCTGTTCTTTTGTGGGTGACCCACCACTGTGAAAGTCAGTTAGTGAAGTGGAGATTGCAGCGCGATGTCCATCTCGTATCGGTGTCAGTGAAGTGTCAGTGAGAAATGCTGGTGGCGAGACGGGTGGGTGGGGTAGATGTGTTTAGGAATTGACGTAAGGGATGCTGTTGGGTTCGGGTGATGGATGGGGGGATAACGTGAATGAGGTGGAGGTCCAGGATTGCAAGCGGTGGGTGATAACGGTGATTAGGTGTGTGTGTGTGTGTGTGTGTGTGTGTGTGTGTGTGTGTGTGTGTGTGTGTGTGTGTGTGTGTGTGTGTGTGTGTGTGTGTGTCTGTCTGTCTGTCTGTGCGTGTGTCTGTGTGATGTATGTGTGTATCTCTGTGTGTGTCTGTCTGTGTGTGTGTCTATGTGTGTTTGTCTTTGTCTGTCTGTCTCTGTGTGTGTCTGTGTGTGTCTCTGTGTCTGTCTGTGTCTGTGTCTGTGTGTGTGTGCATGTCTCTCTGTCTGTTTGTGCGTGTAGCATGTTCATAATGATGGATTGGTTCTACATTGCAAAGCGGCTGTAATAATTCTTTTGAGCAATTAGGAAACGTTTCATTTATTTATATATATTGAGTGCTTTATCGACCATGCGCTTGGAAAGATGGAAATGTGGTAGAGGTCTCTGTAGGAAGTGAAACAGCGACTACAGGGGGCGTGACAGTCACATTAAGCTAGATGATCTGGTGTAATCAAACTCGTCAGCATAAAGAATAAACACTGTGGAAAATCTTCTCGACATACGAGATCATGTCAGGAACAACAAAGTTTCCCGGTGTCTTGGCAAAATTAAAATGTTAGGACTGGAGTGATGCTTCAGATAAGATGCGAGACTATAACGGACATGTTGCTATCGTTAGAGAGGCGTGTGGAGCGTCGGGAAGGTATGTGGGGAGTGTTGGTGATGTGTGCAGTTTGGGGTGGTATGTGGAGTGTGTTGGTGATGTGTGCAGCTTGGGGGTGGTATGTGGAGAGTGTTGGTGATGTGTGCAGTATGGGGGTGGTATGTGGAGATTGTTGTTAATGTGTGCGGTGTGGGGGTGATGAGTGCAGTGTGGGGGTGGTATGTGGAGAGTGTGGACGATATTTGCGGTATGGGAGTGGTATGTGGAGAGAGTTGGTGATGTGTGCAGTGTGTGGGTGGTATGTGGAGAGTGGTGGTGGTATGTGGAGAGTGGTGGTGGTATGTGGAGAGTGGGGATGATGTGTGCAGTATGGGGGTGGTATGTGGAGAGTGTGGGTGATGTGTGCAGTGTGGGGGTGGTATGTGGAGAGTGTGGGTGAAGTGTGTAGTGTGGGGGTGGTATGTGGAGAGTGTGGGTGATGTGTGCAGTGTGGGGGTGGTATGTGAGAGTGTTGGTGATGTGTGCAGTGTGGGGGTGGTATGTGGAGAGTGTTGGTGATGTGTGCAGTATGGGGGTGGTATGTGGAGAGTGTTGGTGATGTGTGCAGTGTGGGGGTGGTATGTGGAGAGTGTGGGTGATGTGTGCAGTGTGGGGGTGGTATGTGGAGAGTGGGGGTGGTATGTGGAGAGTGGTGGTGGTATGTGGAGAGTGGGGGTGGTATGTGGAGAGTGTGGGTGGTATGTGGAGAGTGTGGGTGATGTGTGCAGTGTGGGGGTGGTATGTGGAGAGTGTGGGTGATGTGTGCAGTGTGGGGGTGGTATGTTGAGAGTGTTGGTGATGTGTGCAGTGTGGGGGTGGTATGTGGAGAGTGGGGGTGGTATGTGGAGAGTGGGGATGTTGTGTGCAGTGTGGGGGTGGTATGTGGAGAGTGTTGGTGATGTGTGCAGTGTGTGGGTGGTATGTGGAGAGTGTGGGTGATGTGTGCAGTGTGGGGGTGGTATGTGGAGAGTGTTGGTGATGTGTGCAGCGTGGGGGTGGTATGTGGAGTGTGGGGATGTTGTGTGCAGTGTGGGGTGGTATGTGGAGAGTGGGGATGATGTGTGCAGTGTGGGGTGGTATGTGGAGAGTGTTGGTGATGTGTGCGGTGTAGGGGTGGTATGTGGAGAGTGGTGGTGGTATGTGGAGAGTGGTGGTGGTATGTGGAGAGTGTGGGTGGTATGTGGAGAGTGTGGGTGGTATGTGGAGAGTGTGGGTGATGTGTGCAGTGTGGGGGTGGTATGTGGAGAGTGGGGGTGGTATGTGGAGAGTGGTGGTGGTATGTGGAGAGTGGGGGTGGTATGTGGAGAGTGTGGGTGGTATGTGGAGAGTGTGGGTGATGTGTGCAGTGTGGGGGTGGTATGTGGAGAGTGTGGGTGATGTGTGCAGTGTGGGGGTGGTATGTTGAGAGTGTTGGTGATGTGTGCAGTGTGGGGGTGGTATGTGGAGAGTGGGGGTGGTATGTGGAGAGTGGGGATGTTGTGTGCAGTGTGGGGGTGGTATGTGGAGTGTGTTGGTGATGTGTGCAGCTTGGGGTGGTATGTGGAGAGTGTCGGTGATGTGTGCAGTATGGGGGTGGTATGTGGAGATTGTTGTTGATGTGTGCGGTGTGGGGGTGATGTGTGCAGTGTGGGGGTGGTATGTAGAGAGTGTGGACGATATTTGCGGTATGGGAGTGGTATGTGGAGAGTGTTGGTGATGTGTGCAGTGTGTGGTTGGTATGTGGAGAGTGTGGGTGATGTGTGCAGTGTGGGGGTGGTATGTGGAGAGTGTGGGTGATGTGTGCAGTGTGGGGGTGGTATGTGGAGAGTGTTGGTGATGTGTGTAGTGTGGGGGTGGTATGTGGAGAGTGTGGGTGATGTGTGCAGTGTGGGGGTGGTATGTGGAGAGTGTGGGTGATGTGTGCAGTGTGGGGTGGTATGTGGAGAGTGTTGGTGATGTGTGCAGTGTGGGGGTGGTATGTGGAGAGTGTGGGTGATGTGTGCAGTATGGGGGTGGTATGTGGAGAGTGTTGGTGATGTGTGCAGTGTGGGGTGGTATGTGGAGAGTGTTGGTGATGTGTGCAGTGTGGGGGTGGTATGTGGAGAGTGTGGGTGATGTGTGCAGTATGGGGGTGGTATGTGGAGAGTGTTGGTGATGTGTGCAGTGTGGGGTGGTATGTGGAGAGTGTTGGTGATGTGTGTAGTGTGAGGGTGGTATGTGGAGAGTGTGGGTGATGTGTGTAGTGTGGGGGTGGTATGTGGAGAGTGTGGGTGATGTGTGCAGTATGGGTGTGGTATGTGGAGAGTGTTGGTGATGTGTGCAGTGTGGGATGGTATGTGGAGAGTGTTGGTGAGGTGTGTAGTGTTGGGGTGGTATGTGGAGAGTGTTGGTGATGTGTGTAGTGTTGGGGTGGTATGTGGAGAGTGTTGGTGATGTGTGCAGTGTGGGGTGGTATGTGGAGAGTGTGGGTGATGTGTGCAGTGTGGGGGTGGTATGTGGAGAGTGTGGGTGATGTGTGCAGTGTGGGGGTGGTATGTGGAGAGTGTGGGTGATGTGTGTAGTGTGGGGGTGGTATGTGGAGAGTGTTGGTGATGTGTGCAGTGTGGGGGTGGTATGTTGAGAGTGGTGGTGGTATGTTGAGAGTGGTGGTGGTATGTGGAGAGTGGTGGTTGTATGTGGAGAGTGGTGGTGGTATGTGGAGAGTGGGGGTGGTATGTGGAGAGTGTGGGTGGTATGTGGAGAGTGGGGGTGATGTGTGCAGTGTGGGGGTGGTATGTGGAGTGTGTTGGTGATGTGTGCAGTGTGGGGGTGGTATGTGGAGAGTGTGGGTGATGTGTGCAGTGTGGGGGTGGTATGTGGAGAGTGTGGGTGATGTGTGCAGTGTGGGGGTGGTATGTGGAGAGTGTGGGTGATGTGTGTAGTGTGGGGGTGGTATGTGGAGAGTGTTGGTGATGTGTACAGTGTTGGGGTGGTATGTGGAGAGTGTTGGTGATGTGTGCAGTATGGGGGTGGTATGTGGAGAGTGTGGGTGATGTGTGCAGTGTGGGGTGGTATGTGGAGAGTGTGGGTGATGTGTGTAGTGTGGGGGTGGTATGTGGAGAGTGTTGGTGATATGTGCAGTGTGGGGGTGGTATGTGGAGAGTGTTGGTGATGTGTGCAGTGTGGGGGTGGTATGTGGAGAGTGTGGGTGATGTGTGCTGTGTGGGGTGGTATGTGGGGAGTGTTGGTGATGTGTGCAGTGTGGGGTGGTATGTGGGGAGTGTTGGTGATGTGTGCAGTGTGTGGGTGGTATGTGGAGAGTGTTGGTGATGTGTGCAGTGTGTGGGTGGTATGTGGAGAGTGTTGGTGATGTGTGCAGTGTTGGGTGGTATGTGGAGAGTGTTGGTGATGTGTGCAGTGTTGGGTGGTATGTGGAGAGTGTTGGTGATGTGTGCTGTGTGGGGTGGTATGTGGGGAGTGTTGGTGATGTGTGCAGTATGGGGGTGGTATGTGGAGAGTGTTGGTGATGTGTGCAGTGTGTGGGTGGTATGTGGAGAGTGTTGGTGATGTGTGCAGTGTGTGGGTGGTATGTGGAGAGTGTTGGTGATGTGTGCAGTGTGTGGGTGGTATGTGGAGAGTGTTGGTGATGTGTGCAGTGTTGGGTGGTATGTGGAGAGTGTGGGTGATGTGTGCAGTGTTGGGTGGTATGTGGAGAGTGTGGGTGATGTGTGCTGTGTGGGGCGGTATGTGGAGAGTGTTGGTGAAGTGTGCAGTGTTGGGTGGTATGTGGAGAGTGTTGGTGATGTGTGCAGTGTGGGGTGGTATGTGGAGAGGGTTGGTGATGTGTGCTGTGTGGGGGTGGTATGTGGAAAGTGTGGGTGATGTGTGCAGTGTGGGGGTGGTATGTGGAGAGTGTGGGTGATGTGTGTAGTGTGGGGGTGGTATGTGGAGAGTGTTGGTGATGTGTGCAGTGTGTGGGTGGTATGTGGAGAGTGTTGGTGATGTGTGCAGTGTGTGGGTGGTATGTGGAGAGTGTTGGTGATGTGTGCAGTGTTGGGTGGTATGTGGAGAGTGTGGGTGATGTGTGCAGTGTTGGGTGGTATGTGGAGAGTGTGGGTGATGTGTGCTGTGTGGGGCGGTATGTGGAGAGTGTTGGTGAAGTGTGCAGTGTTGGGTGGTATGTGGAGAGTGTTGGTGATGTGTGCAGTGTGGGGTGGTATGTGGAGAGGGTTGGTGATGTGTGCTGTGTGGGGGTGGTATGTGGAAAGTGTGGGTGATGTGTGCAGTGTGGGGGTGGTATGTGGAGAGTGTGGGTGATGTGTGTAGTGTGGGGGTGGTATGTGGAGAGTGTTGGTGATGTGTGCAGTGTTGGGTGGTATGTGGAGAGTGTTGGTGATGTGTGCAGTGTGGGGAGGTATGTGGGGAGTGTTGGTGATGTGTGCAGTGTGGGGGTGGTATGTGGAGAGTGTGGGTGATGTGTGTAGTGTGGGGGTGGTATGTGGAGAGTGTTGGTGATGTGTGCAGTGTGGGGGTGGTATGTGGAGAGTGTTGGTGATGTGTGCAGTGTGGGGTGGTATGTGGAGAGTGTTGGTGATGTGTGCAGTGTGGGGGTGGAATGTGGAGAGTGTGGGTGATGTGTGCAGTGTGGGGGTGGTATGTGGAGAGTGTGGGTGATGTGTGTAGTGTGGGGGTGGTATGTGGAGAGTGTTGGTGATGTGTGTAGTGTGGGGTGGTATGTGGAGAGTGTTGGTGATGTGTGCAGTGTGGGGGTGGTATGTGGAGAGTGTGGGTGATGTGTGCAGTGTGGGGGTGGTATGTGGAGAGTGTGGGTGATGTGTGCAGTGTGGGGGTGGTATGTGGAGAGTGGGGGTGATGTGTGCAGTGTAGGGGTGGTATGTGGAGAGTGTGGGTGATGTGTGTAGTGTGGGGGTGGTATGTGGAGTAAGTTTGTGATGTGTGCAGTGTGGGGGAGGTATGATAAATATTAATATGAAATTTGGGATTGCAAGATACATATTGAATAGTTCATTCAATTCTTAAAAATTTGAATACACGTTTTCTGATGTATTTCTAAACGGTGTGAATGAAGGCAATGAAAAGAAGATGGCATGGCATAACAAACGTAAAAAAATGTTTAACTGAAATATTATCTTGTCATTAGTTACAAATTCAACTTCCAAATGCCACTCAAAGATCAGGCCTAATTTGATTCTACTGTAATTTCAGGATATCAAAAACTGCTTCTTATCACCGACCACTGTCTCTGTGACATGTACTTGGTGATATAGTGCCTCGTCGTGTTAAAAAAACAAGTGACGTCATGTACGTCCTTGACGACTTCCTTATTGATGTGCGAGGCTGGGTCCGGATCATAACAGCTGACACATTCTTTCCGGATTTTAAATGACAAAACGAGAGTAGTCTCCCTTCATAGAAACCCACCGACACCCAGAAAAGGTTATATTTCACGCAAAGCTTTTTTATTTTTTAATACATTTGATTTTTGATATGTTTCTGCATGAGAACGGACTGTTTTTGGTCAAATCAAATTCCTAACATTCTCCACGTGTTGCACTCAGCTTAGTGTGAAGTGATATTTACGACCCATGTCAGGATAAAGGGGGACATAAAATATACAACCTGTTAAATTTTGCTCCTGAATTTATGTCTGTGATCCTTCTACCACTAGTATAAATGTCATAAATCACTTTTTTCTTATCTTGAGTAACCCGATAAGTGTAATGACGATTATCAGAATTACGGAAAGCAGAACATGATAAGGCATGCATGTTGCCGGACAAGTCGTTGAAATTAGCTGTTCAGAGTTGCGTCCCAAATCGTGGGTTCGAATCTGAGATTTTCCCTGATTATTTTTCTACGTTTGTCTGCACCAGGCCGATGCTTGAGGGATTAGTCCAATGTATGAACGTCTAAGACCTGCATCATTTCGGGCTTTATTCCAGAGTAAAGGGATCGGTGGGTAGCCTTGTGGTTAAAGCATTCGCTCGTCACGCTGACGGCGAGGGATCGATTCCCTTCATGGGTACAATGTGTGAACCCATTTCTGGTGTCCCTCGCTATGATAATGCTGGGATATTGCGTAAAGCCATGCTCACTCACTTCAACGTAAAGCTGACACGCTGTGACGTAACGTGAGTGAGTGAGTGAGTTGGGTTAAACGCCGCTTTTAACAGTATTCCAGTTATATCGCGGCGCGTCAGCTTAATGTGGGAGGAAAGCCCGAAGTGATGCAGGTCTCGGACGTTTACCACTTCGGTGAAGTGGTACGAGCACGGGTATGGTGCTGACAAACCTAGAAACATAATCGGGCGAACCGGGATTCGAACCCACAATCATAGGTTTTTGGCGTGCCCAAGGGACGCAACTTTGCACAGCGAATCGCGGCGCCTTAGATGACTGGGCCGGCCGTGCCCCCTGTGACGTAACGGATATTCTGTTCAAAGTGGCGTTAAATAAAACTCTCTTTTTGTAATTTTCGTTATTGTTTTGTTTGTTGTTTAACGCCGCACTGTCCAATGTTCCAGCAATATGACGGAGATCTGTAACTAGTCGAGTCTAGATCAGACAATCCAGCGATTGACATCATGAGCATCGATCCACGCAATTGGGATACGATGACATGCATCAACCAAGTCAGCGAGCCGGACCACCCGATCCCGTTAGTCGCTTCTTACGACAAGCATAGTCGCCTTTTATGGCAAGCATGGGTTACTGAAGACCTATTCTATCCCGAATCTTCACGAACTGTTTTTTATGGTTGGACATATTATTCATGTATGCATGTAAAGAACCAAACATCCTTTTACGAGGTGGAAAGCCACGGGCAACTCAGACCTTGAGATAGTGAGTTGGGTGAAATGCCGCTTTGAACAGTATTCCGGTTATATCACAGCGTGGCAGCTTAATGTGGGAGGAAACCCGAAGTGATGCAGGTCTGAGGCGTTTACCACTTTGATGAGACCATGGGCACAGGTTTGGTAATAACAAACCTTGAAACAATCGAGACTAACCGTGATTCGACCCCAAGATCATAGGTTTCTGGCGTGACCTGGCGACGCAGATCTCCACAGCGAATTGCAGCGCCATAGACGACTGTGCCACCCGTTCCCTCCAAAAACGTTCAAGGACATGTTTATTCCAAAATGGAATTGCTTTTGTCAGCATTATCTCTCTGACAGGATAGAACTTGAGTGAGTGAGTACATACTCACCCAGGGGGCACGGGTGACCCAGTCGTCTAAGGCGCCGCGATTCGCTGTGCAGAGTTGCGTCCCCTGGACATGCCAGAAACGAATTGTGGGTACGAATCCCGGTTCACCCCGATTATGTTTCTAGGTTTGTTAGCACCATACCCGTGCTCGTGGGTTTCACCGAAGTGTTAAACGTCTGAGACCTGCATCACTTCGGGCTTTCCTCCCACATTAAGCTGACACGCCGCGATATAACTGGAATACTGTTAAAATCGGCGTCAAACCCAGCTCACTCACTCACACATACTCACCCACGTTTGGAAACAAACACGGTTCTCCGGCGTGAAGAACAAGGCTGTCCAAGTGCAGTCTCTCTCCAACAGGAAGCGAAAACGTACACATTTAGGAAAGAACATGTTTAAGGAGCATACATGTTTGGCTGTCGAATATTTTTTT
Source organism: Haliotis cracherodii (assembly GCF_022045235.1). Taxonomy (NCBI): domain Eukaryota; kingdom Metazoa; phylum Mollusca; class Gastropoda; order Lepetellida; family Haliotidae; genus Haliotis; species Haliotis cracherodii. Next base: position 2,459,314 of record NW_027266279.1, read on the forward strand.
CCTAATGAAAAGAAATCAATAGAGGGGAATGCTTTATAGTGGCCTTGGTGATTTCTAGCATTTGAAATAGTGCCAACAATCTATAGCAGGTGACTCCGGAGTATTATGCAGTGGCAAATCATGGATCTAGCAAACACAAGACAAAGTTTCTCTTTGTACGGAGCACGGTTACTTTAAGACTTGATCAAGAAATGTCAAATCAAAATTCATTGAAAAAATATCTGCTTGCGGTTGCAATTGTTTTTCACGACTGGAATGAGTGTTACGATCACAAAAAAACATCACTAACTCAACGTGAACATGATTTAAATTAATCACTTGTTCATGTTTAATTTATAATAAAAAAGAGAAAAGAACCGAAAACCAAAACGTGTTAACGAGTGCAAACTGATTGCAAAGGCAAATACAGCTATAATCAAATTTCCGATATAAAATAAAACTCTTTTTTTTTCAAGTATATTATTAACTTTAACCGTTATATGCAATAGAATTAATTTGTTAGCGCGGTGAAAAAATACAGCCATACTGCATAACAGCTGAAGCGTTCTCCGAGCACTCAGAATTTAAGTAAAATGTCACGGAGCATATCGAGTACACTATATCTAAATCGTTTCTCCTTCAAACAACCCTGTGCGACTTGACAGGCCATGAAAGCTCGTGTAGCCCCAGTCTACTCGGTGCATGGGAAATGTCAACACTATGTGGTGGATAGTTATTTATCAACTAGGCCTACCCCGACCCTCACTACCTGTGTGTCTAATAAAATCGCCCAACGTTTGGGTGAGAACTTTCTGCAGCTACCTTGGCTGCCCTATCACCCATAGACTGGATTCAGTTTCCTTTTCGGAATTTTCATATATTTAATGTGCACGGAAGACTGTTGTAGTATATCACAAAATAATATTCTAAACTCGTGTTGATATATATTTCACATGATGTATTTTTCCTTGAACAACTAATAAAATGATATGATAAATGTTTGAAGTTATCCATCCGGAGGACAGTCTAGGCAACCACTTTCCACTGCAAATTAGAGTGTGTTTTTTTTCTTTATTTAAATAGACATTTAAAAGTACTCTGAAGTTTAATGGACATTGCTTGCGATAGAAGACGAAACGACAAGTGCCTTTGACACTCACTGATTCCGTCTCGGTTATGTAATTAAACAATTTTTTTACGAAAATAAAATGAGCAAAATATATTTAGCTTGAAAAGGTTGAGCCTATCTGTCTATGTAAATAGGTCTCACAATCCAGCTGCCCTAACTTGTTTGGAAGGAAAACAGTCAATTCTTGTCAACTTTCAAAATTATTTGTGTATTGTACATACCTACTTTAAACGAAAAGAAAGTTGTTTCGCCCGGGTGGGACTGTTTTCTTTCTAATGTTTGAGTGAAATGTACTTCACTTTGATGATATTTCACGACAAGAACGTATTAAGGTTGTCGAATCAAAGCTGGTTTTTTTTATATTACAGGCACAGCATGAGTATTACTTTCATCCATGGGTTTGTCTGTGTATCCCTGGATCTTTCTATCCAACTGCAGCCATACAGCCCGGACTGTATTCTCAACCCAGTCTTCAGTCGCACACGTCAGAAGCGTGCCTAGACACGAAACCAGTTAAACCCAAATCAAGGCCCCCCGCTCCGTGTGTCTCTGTCTACAGCGTCTCCAGTCTCGTGGCAATATTACTTACCAGTATACAACCACCCCCACCCCATTGACCCCATCCCAACCAGCTGTCGCGAGCTAGGAATGCTGGCATGTACGAACGCGTTTGTACAACTTGGGGAAATATACAAGCGTGATGGACAGGCGCGCAGGGAGAATCAATCGACAATCTACGTTCGACCACAGGGGGCCCGTCACTGATATCTGACAGCAACAGCCAAACCGGTTCGAAATTCCCAAACAAACTGATTGCAGGTGCTTGTTTAAACAAGCAGTCGAATTTATTTTATTTACACAAAGAAGTAAATCCTTTTGCTTTGAGGTAGAGTTTATAATGACCCAACTTAAGGTTACAATAAGAATCAGGAGTCTTTCTCCTGGCGCATTGTCAGAAACTCTGTCTAACTGACTACACAGTGAACATGTACTCCACTGAAAAAATATTTAGTGCAGTTGTGGATCGAATTCATTGACTATTAAAAAAGATAAAAGATAACACCACCAATCTAACTCAATGTATATCAATGAATTACGTGTTTCTCGAAACCATTCAGGAGACAAACATTATGTGTTAGAGATCTGCGGGTGTTATTTTTTGTCCATGCCAAACCGCTGGCTGGTAAAAATTGTGATTCCAGCCGATGACATGGAGCATGGTTTAGGCATGTTTTCGACCCTGTTACTTAATAATTTGAACTAAATCTAGCTTATAACATGCTCCGTAGGGCTTCCGGACCACAATCGATACAGTATTTACATACGACATTCAATAACAAGTTCAATATTTCTTACTTAACTTTTGGTGTCATCTGGCGCGACAGTGACGAGTCGAAAACAAGGTCCTTATCATTGTATAAACGACACATTTACTCCATACCAGCACACTTTTGTGTCAATTCTAGCTTTATTAGGCTATTTTACGATTTGTGTCAGTGTCTTGCCTTTCTGTAATGTATATGTTTCCAGATATTTAACAAAACCAAACACTGTACGAGTTGGTTTAACACTGTCTTGATGCTGATTGTTTTGTATAAGCTGACTATCGCGGAAGCTGTAGTTTGACAAAATCTCGTTTACATCTTGTTCCTGCCTCTCAGACAGTCGATAGGCCAAAAGTGACACCATGTTCTGGATGTTTATAATTCTAAAAATGATAGTTGTCATTTTTCATTGCTGTTGCTGATTACAGTGAATTCTTTTCACATTCAGTGGCCATATTTAGACGTGCAATCAAACCCCAGATTAAATATGTTTCTTCTGTACGTGGGTGTTAAAAGCTGAGGGGCCTGTGTTAAGTGTCACACATGACGAATTAGTTACCTCGATGTCTGTGGTTCTGAAAGAAAATGAATTATGTCAAATTGGTCCCGAAAGAACTTGGTACCAGTGACGCATCAAATCATGTCACGTACTGGTTAGGGTAAGGCGGAGGCAGGAGTCTGGAAACACTACCAAGTGGAATCAGTACCACGTGGATTCTCAAAAACTGAAAAAAGCAAGTTCAATTATGTCAAAACATTTTGATTTTTCAACTTTCCCACTTAAACATCCCACATGAAAATATAAGAAAAAACCTTCATTCCTTGACCCATGACTGTATGACAAGAGGGGTGGCTTCAACTCTCCTTTCATTAATTATCCGAGCAGATCCAGCAGTTGGTGTCTACTATTCAACTTATGAGGAACATACAGTCGAGCATGCTCTTTCTACGAAGAGGGACACACAACGCTTGCTCTAAAGTTGTTTGATCAAGATTACAACACTCAAAAGCTCAGCAAAGCTTTCACAAAATCATATGGTAGAGGATATTTCCGAATTTGACGCATTAGTAACAAAAATGACATCCATATATTCTCTTTCTTATGTGTACCACTTCTAAATTTCCTTTCAAAGACCTAATAATGTCCAATGCAATTTATTTCAGGTGAACACTTGACATGCCTTCGTATGTGTTTACGACGGGTACCACCGGTGGGACAGGATATGCTATACACCTGGTATCATCACTATTTGATAGTGATTCATTTACAAAGGCGTATAATATAGTCGGCCGGGATATTGGAATAACTGGACCACAATCGTTTTAGTATTTACATACGAATAACTTTAGAACTTATGTTCAGCTGGAATATTGCTGAGTGCGGCGTTAGACAACCTACAAACAAACAAATATAATAAACATGTAGCCGGAATCGTACAATGGACACTGCTATTAGAAGAGTTGTTTTTTTGTCACTTTTATTCAACAAGAGAACGAATATGCGTTACTGCTTGAGTGAGTGCGTATATCACATCACGGCGGGGGACACCAGAAATGGGCTTCACACATTGTACCCACGTCGGAAATCGAACCCGGGTCTTCGGCGTGACGAGCGAATGCTTTAATCACTCGGCTACCCGACCGCCCCCGTTATTGCTTAAAGCAACACGGGGACGTTTAAAGCTACTGGCGGCCAAAACAAGGTAGTTGAAATACTATGAGGGAATACATACACTAAAAAAAACGTCCTAAAATGCTTTCATCAATATATCAGTTTATATCACTGCTTTTTAAATCTGTTCTACCCAATGTAACTTCTTATACCAACTTCCCGGACTGTATGATATCAACGGTATCATTCCAACGACCTTAAAGTTGTTCATGCAGCCAACTCGTGTTTTGTTATACATCTCAGAATATATTCATCACACAAGGGCATTACACTGATACAAATCCCAAAGCTATGGTATGGAGCAATAATGCCGTTTTGCACATTGTTTTCGACGCTATCGCGCCAGATGACACCAAATATAAAAGTAAGAAAAATGAATGTATGTATGTATGTATGTATGTATGTATGTGTTTGTGTGAGGACATCGAATACAGCATCGGAAAGAAAAGCACACAATGATATCGAAGGCCTTTTAACAAGCATTCTTCTGCGCATGTATATTTCTAGTAGAATATACAACAAGAGTTCGTATGTGCTTGTATATAGCAAAAAAAGACACTCTACAAACACTGTAGCGACGCTCGGATCGCGACCGTCCACCGTCCACCCCGAGAGCGGAATGTCCGGGGTCCGATCCCCGGCCGCGTCACACCAAAAAAGGTTAAAGGATGGCACTTGTTGTTACCCTGGCGCTCGGCATTACGGGGCTAAAACAAGGACTGGTCGGCTCGAAGTCAGTAGTGGGGTATTCATGTTAAACTGCAGCATGGTATCTCAGTGGGCTAGCAATGTAAATCGGTCCGGACTAGTACAAGCACCACACACCCACGTGCATGCACGTCGCCACATACGTGCATTAATCTTGGACACGACGTTAAACCCTATTTCACCTCACCTCACCCTCGGATCGCTCGCTGATAGATGAAATACACACGTGTCACTCTCCTGTCAGTGTGGTTCATTCACGTGTAACGAATTTCACGCTCTGCAAAGCAAGGTGACACGGTGGATGATTTCCTTAGAAAATATTTTTGTGAAGATGACAATTGCAAAAACGTTCTTGAGAAAGGTTTTAGAGTTTGAACCACTTATTTGAAATTTATTTCAAAGCAACCCCGTTCAAACCGCTTTCGTTAAGTACTTAGGTGAATCTTTTTTGAAAAAATCAGAATTACATGGTTTGGTTTGGCTATTAATCATATATGAGGAGGAATTTGTCAACGCATTTACCGAACACAGCTGTGTGGTACAGATGTGAAGATGGAGATTCTCTTAAATGTATTTAATGTTCTTGAACAAAACATATTCAGGAGCATTTCAAATATGCATGGACATAACTTGTTGCCTTTCTCTTATAAATGTATCTAGTAACTAGAGCAGATCAACAACTGTTAACTTGGAGTGTAATTGAAATTGGGAAGAATACAGTTTAAAGGGAAATGTCAAGAAAGAAGAGATATTTATATTCAAGGCCATTTAACGTTAATGTTCGCGTCGTTAAGCTGTTGCAGTTAAAGTATCTCAAGCCTATATCGTTGCTAAATGTAAAATTAAACAGGAACACGTGTGCGAATATGCCCAT